>NC_132907.1:91939543-93139543 GCF_047675955.1 Chlorocebus sabaeus | reverse complement strand
GCGCCCCCGACCCTCGCAGAGCCAGCGAATCCCCTCTCCTTCTCCTGCACCCCCTCCTGCTCCAGCCCCCTGCCCCGCCTGCTGGAACCCCCGTCCCCCTGCCGCCCTCCTGCTTGCCCCCCCCCGCTCCCCCCCCCGCTTGTCCCCTTCTTCGATCTCCTACCCCCACCCCGACCCCTCTGCCGCTCCTGCTCCAGCCCCCTGCCCCTCCTGCACGCCCTCCTGCGGGAACCCCCCCACCACTCCTGCACCCCCTCCTGCTGGGCCCCTCCTGCTGGCCCCCCGTCTGGCACCCCCTCCTGCTTGCCCCCTATTCCTGCTCCAGCCTCCTGCCCCCCACCCCCCGCCATCCTCCAGCACCCACCTCCCACACAGTCCTCCCACCCACTCCAGGCTGTCAACACCCGCTCAGACCCTGGGCTCCTAGCCTGGCTCCTGGCTAGCCCAGCCTGGCTGCGAAGGCATCTCCTGTGGAAGGAGTCTTGGATAGTCTGGGGATAGGGTCCTCTGGACCTTGGTCCAGCTCCAGGTTAGGGACCTAACCCAGTAGAGGGAGTGTCCCCCTCCATGACAGATACCACCCACGAAGACCCCAGTCTCCTCCACACCTACCCCAGGAGTGCCCTGCGGCCCCTGCCCTGGAACCCTCCCTTCCCTCCTTGGGAAATGTTCCAGAAGCTCACAGGGTGGTGCAGGGAAGGTGGAGTTCTAGAACCTGCCAGGCGTACACCAAGATACCACCGGCCAGCACCTGGCACATTTCTCAACAAATGACTCATGAAAAACGGAGCAATCAGATGTCCGTCAATGGAGAACTGGGCTAAAATGCTATGGCACACAGGTGCAATGAATCAGCCTTTATTCGTAATCACCCACAACTGCTGTACAACAACAAAGCAGAAACACAGGTGGTGTGGGCAAACATGGCCACAGCCTCTTGTCACATGGAAAATGGGCATGGCCTGGCCTTGTTTTAGCAGCATGCCTGTCTAATCCTAAAAGGCAACTGGATGAGAGTGATGGCCTCCATGTGGGATCACGGGGCTCTGTGGGATCAAGGAATGCAAGCCCAACCTCTCCAGCCATTTCCAGTAAAGCCAGTCATGCCCTGCGATGGCCCAGGGTTCTACCCTTTGCCCCATGGGCTCTTCTGGGCAGAAGCTGGAGGCCTGGGCCCCTCCTGGAATGTCCCCCATCCAGCACCAGCCCTCTGCAGAGGTGGGGGTACCTCTGGCCTGGGTGTCTGGAGCTGTGCCTGGTCCACACTCTCACCCCACCTCCCACCAAAGGGAGCTCAGGGCTGTGGGTGGCTGCCTCCCTGGGTCAGTGGGACGGAAGGTGGGAAACCACCTCCCCAGAAGATAAAATGGTTCCCAGGCATCCTCACGAGGAGGGCTGGCTTTGCTGAAAAGATCCAGGGGGTGGGAACAGAAGTGCTCAATGGGGTCAATTATAGGGTTCACACTTAGGGTGCAGGGTAAACCCTCTCTTCAGTCACCCCGACAGGGGCTTCTGCACATTCAACCCTGGTTGCCACTCAGCACTATTCCTGAAGGTTAGACAGAGCTCAGGGTGGGCACAAGGCCTCCCCAAGTGATGCCAGCAGGAGCAACAGATGTGCAGGGCTCCCGTCGCACGTACAAGTTCTGTTTCACACCCCTGGACTGTGGGGACGGCTGCCCGCCACACACTGGCTGTGGACCTTCAGAGGAGCTGGTTTGGAGGGTCTATGGCCAGGGCCAGCGCCCAGACTCAGGACTCATCAGTTTCATTTTACAGAGGAGGAAACCGAGGCCCAGGAGTTTAGGGTCCTGCAGCAGCTCCGAGGGTGGTTTTCTCAGTAATTACAAAATCTTGACTAGGACCAAGGGCCATGGCTGAAGCTCCCTCTTGTTTAAATCTTAGATCTTACTTATGGGAGGCCTGGGGTAGGGGGTGAGGTCTGCCTTTTGCATTCTAATTAGGTGAGTCATGACAGAGATCAGCACCCTGTAAGCACCCGCGGGTCAAGACAGAGAACCTTGCCAGAGCCCAGAAGCCGCTGCAGGCCCCTCCCATCCCGTCAGTAGCCCATCCCTAGGGGCCTGGTGGCTCCTTCCTTCGCTCTGTGGGTTTCCACGCCCATGTATGTCCTCCCACACTGCAGCCTTGGGTTAAATGTGCATTGTGTGACTTTCAGTGCTCTCTTCCTACCCACCTACAACCCTCTGTCCTTTTCTGTACATGGCACCTGTTGTAGGAACCAGCCCTCGGACATGTGGAGGTACCTGAGACCTGGGTTGGAGTTGCATCTTTTGGTGCAGGCCTCTGTGTCTCCTCAAAGTGGGCATCTGGAGCCAGGGGACTGGTGGGATCTGGGTCCAGTCCCCTGGCAAGGCCAGGGGCTTGCTCTCAGAGGGAGCCACGCACTGTCTGGTGGTAGCCCCTCCGTCAGCAGTCGTTGGTGCTTGATGTCTGAATTGACAGATTCATGGAGCAAAACAGTGATTTTCCAGTGCTCGGTGGCTTCGTCAGGAATTCACTGGAGGGAGAGGCTCATCCTGTCCATCTGGCTGTCCGGATAATGGTGCCCATAGGAAAGGCAGGGCAAGGGTGCCTCTCCCTCACTTGTTGTTTTTTACGATGGTAAATTGGTTCCTGACGATCTCCCAAGTGTATTTATACATTGCTGATGAAACACGTGGGTGGGTCTCAGTCGATCACCATTAGTGCCCTTTCCAAGCATTGGTGTCCAGCTTTGCCCAGCGGAGCCTCTTCAAAGGCAATCTCACGTCCTTATGATGTGAGCCTGGTCGTCTGAGATGGCCTCTTGGCCGTGTGCAGGACACAGCCAGGGGAACCCTAGGATTTAGTGCAGAAGGTGGCCGATGGTGGTTACATTCTGTTTGTAGATTCTCAGAACAGTCCCTGCTGCCTGCCACCCTGGCGTGGAGTTTCTAATTGATTAGGATGGATGCTCAATGCCAGCTTCCAAGTCAGGAGGCTGCTTGTGCCCATGGCTTGGAATCAGGGCTGTGGCCTGGGAGGGCTCTCACCAGGTGCAGGCTGCCTCCAGGTGTCTGTGTGCCTCTGCACACGGAGCTTCTCCCCAGGTCCACGGGTCCCCCCAGTCCACATCTGCTTTCCTGTTAGGGTGGGGGGGCTCATCTCCTGGTGTGCCATCTGCATCCTTTTGGGCTGGGAACCTGCTGTTGGGTATCAGGCAGGGCGCACCTCCAGGGCTGAAGGATGTAGGTGGGGTCAGCGGGCAGAGCGTCCGTGAAGAGCTCCGTGTCCAGGGAAGGGGACACCTGGAGGAGGCTGGCCCTGGAGACCCCACACTCCTTCTTACCAGAAAGCCACCCGCCTTCTGCCTGGCAGGGCTGGGCACCCACCCAGGTGCTTGCCTGTTGGCCTGGTACCCATGGTGAGTAGGGGGAGAGAGGGAGTAGGGCAGAGTAGAAGAGAGGGGAGAAAGGAGAAGCAGGAGAAGGGTGAAGGGAAAGAAAAGAGGTGGGAAGGGAGGAGAGGGGCAGAGTAGAAGAGAGAGGAGAAAAAAGCAGCAGGAGAAGGGTGAAGGGGAAGCGGGCAGGGGAGAGGGAAGGGAGGCCCCAGTTACCCAAGGCTAAAGGTATTTTTAAAAAACAAAACTTTTTTTTTTTTTTAAGTATGTTGAGCCTCTCCTGGCAGAGTGGGGTGTGTGGACACCAGCGGAGGAAGCAAAGGCTCCAGCCGCCTGTGGGACCTGCACTCTCCCTGCCCAGGAGTCCCACCAGGGCTGAGAATTCTGCCCATGGCCAGGGTGGCCCTAAAACCCCACATCCGCCACCACCTGTGGGGGCTTGAAGGGAGCTGTGGTAGATAGCCATGATAGAAGACCCCAGCCACAGCCCCAGGCCCACGGCCGCATCTCCCCGGAAGATGAGCCCTGTCCCGAGGGTTCTGCAAACAATGCCTGGTTCTTCCCAGGCAGGCACCACAAGCTGCCCCCACCCTCTGCACCCCCGGCTTGCTCAGGGTGGGGCCCCTGGGCCTGGTGGATGGTGGGCCTGGCTCAGCTGGTGCTGGGGAGCCTGTCTGCACAGTGGCCGGGTACATGGGGCCTGAGTCCTGAGCCTCCCGGCTCCTATGCCTGCTGGGCAGGGGCACATCCCATGGAGCTGAATCTGGGAACAGATGGGGCCTCCCCCTGCACAGAGCTCCTCTGAGACCATCTGTGTCTGAGACTGTAAGTGACGCCAACAGAAGGTCAAGCTTGAGCGACAAAGCTCTCAGTCCTGTAATTCACGGACACTGAGTCTTCACTCAAGTTCCCTCTGGAAGATTCCGTGGACAAGGCCGACACACTCTGCCCCTCACTCAGGAGGCTCCAGGATTTTTAGACCACGTGTGCGGCTTTCCTTCTCTCAAAGTGTTACTCACGTAATGTTACTCAGAATCTCACACGGACGCCTGTGAGCTGCGGACACAGGGAAGGTTTGCATTTCCTCTGAAGTCCAAGCTGCCCAGAAGCCCACCCACCCCTGCCAGCTCTCGTTCCTGCTCCACAGGTGACTTCTTTACAGTAAACCGTGGGCAAATGTTCGCTGTCATCTCAGGGGGAAAGGCCGCGCCAGGGTCCAGATGGGCTCAGAACCTCCCAACCTGGCAGACACAGCCCTTGAGAAAGGGAAGCAGAGCCCAGGACACGTGTGGCCAATCCTCTCTCAGACGTCATAAAGAACTGGGTATGGAGGACGAGGCCAGCCCTTGTCAGTGACGCCCCCAACCCCAGCAACAGCATGAGATCAGGGATCTGCTGGCTGTGTCTCAGAGCCGCAGAGGGTCCTGCTCAAACCCCAGAGCCAAAGGGATGGGCCAGGAGGCTGGTGGGGGGCGTGCTGTGAGGGGCTGCTGAGCATGGCAGGGCTGCTGAGCAGGCTGGGGTGAGCTGGGCCTGGTCTGCAGGGGTGGGGGCACAGCCTTCACTGGGGAGGCAGCCAGGGAAGGGGTTCCTGCCAGCCTGTGATGGAGCAACAGAGCAACTAGTGAAACCAAGTCTGCAAAATTATCACCGTTGGTGGAAGTGATCCGACCTGACTCCCATCTTGGTTCTAACCTCCAAGCTGTCCTTGTTCCTTCCTGGGCGTAGGCTGAACTAACTTTGGGAGGAACTTAGTTTACAGTTAAAATAAACCTCCTTCTTGCCCGAGGACTTGACTGCCTTTGTAGGATTAACAAATTAGCCGCAAGATTAAAGAAATTGTGGTTTGGGAGTCATGTAGCTGGAGGCTACAAGATTCTGACCCTCCCTAAACTGCTCCTAAAATCAATGCTTGAGCTGTTTTGCAGACCCTTGTTGCACTAGATGGATCAGCTGGCACCACCCAGATTAACAGACTGGCTCATCTGATCTTGTGACCCCACCAGGAACTGAGTCAGCGCAGAAGGACAGCTTCAGTTCCCTGTGAGTTCATCTCTGACCTGATCAATCAGCACTCCTGGCTCACTGGCTTCCCCACGCACTAAGCTATCCTTAAAAACGGATCCCAGCCAGGCACATGTGGCTCAAGCCTGTAATCCCAGCACCATGGGAGGCCAAAGCGGGTGGATCACGAGGTCAGGAGATCGAGACCATCCTGGCGAACGCGGTGAAACCCCGTCTCTACTAAAAATACAAAAAGTTAGCCGGGCGTAGTGGCGGGCTCCTGTAGTCCCAGCTACTTGGGAGGCTGAGGTAGGAGAATGGCGTGAACCCGGGAGGTGGAGCTTGCAGTGAGCTGAGATCCCGCCACTGCACTCCAGCCTGGGTGACAGAGCGAGACTCCGTCTCAGAAATAAACAACAATAACAACAACAACCTGATCCTGAATGCGTGGGGAGACCGATTTCAGTGATAATGAAACTCCAGTCTCCGCATAGCCGGCTCTGTGTGAATCACTCTTTCTCCACTGTAATTCCCCTGTCTTGATCAATCAGCTCTGTCTGGGCAGCGGGCAAGGCGAACCCACTGGACGGTTACATGATGGGGAGTCCATAGGCCTCAGCCCCTCGAACAGAGAGATAAGAAAACCCCACAGGGGGAAGCGTTTCAGTGCGGTCTGAGAACGTCGTGGGCGGGCCTGGCAGCCATGCAGACCCGGCAGAAGAGTATTCCCGACAGCAGCGCCAGGGATTCACCAAAAACAGGCGTGACCCAGACCCACACCCTCGCCAGACACAGATGAGCTGTTGGCCAAATGCGAAGTCGACGAAGCCGTCCTTGGGCGTGAAAGGTCTCTCTAGACTGGGAGATGCCTCCTGCCAGGAAATTCGAATGAGTCCAGGAGGAAGGAGAAAACCTGGACCTGACACAGGCCGCAGAGGACCTGGCCTCACCCACTTCTAATGGAGCCAATGAAAAATCAGGGAGCGTGGGGGACCCAGACAACGGCAAACAACTGTGCTCATAACATCAAATGCGCCGGCCCTGCAGCCTCGCAGGTACCAAGGCTGGTTCTAGTGGCTTCTTCCAGGGCTGTGGGAGGTGTGCGGGTGTCTCGCTGAGCTTTTGGACGAGAGGGCCAAGACGAACTAACATGGAGGAGCACGTGCAGACGCCACCTCGCCCGGGGACGCTCGCCATCGGCAGTGTGCCGGGGACACCACGGGGTGCTGGCCAGATGCCCACAGCCGCTGCACCTCCCCGCACAATGCATTCCACAGGCGGGATTTGGGGGTGTCAGAATCTCACCAGCATCCGGGCAGTGTGGGGATGAAAATCCTGGCTGCCTAGCACAGCCCCTGCCACTGCACTTGGCACCTCAAGGGGTTTGGATTCTCAACACCAGCTCAGATAACCGGTAAAAATGTTTATTAGTTTTAACTTTGCTTTTTCCTTTTTCTAAAAAAATCCATTTAATTGTAGTCAAATATTATGTAAAATTGCCATTTTCACCATCTTTAAGTGTCCGACGGAAGAAACATTCCCACAGCTGTGCGTCCGCCTTCACCGACAGTCTCCAGAGCCCTCCCAGACTGAAGGCCTCTCCCCAGCCTGGCACCTGCCATTCTGTGTTTGGTCCCTACAGATCTGGGAACTCCAGGGACTTCCCAGGAGGGGATCAGACAGGGCCCCGCGGCACGACATCCACACAGCTCCTGCGTGCTGTAACCCGTGCCAGCATCTCCTTCCTTTTCTTGGCTGTCAAGTGTCCACTGCGTGGACGGGCCGTGTTTTGTTCACCCACTCATGCACAGATGGGCACGAGGGTTGCTATTCCCCCTATGTAGAGTACTGGCTAACAACTTCAAAGGTATATATCTAAGTAAAAATGAAAATGTGTAAAATGTGTGAAGCACCCCACGTGCGCACGCACGAGCCCTCTGGGAGGAACTGGGGGCGTCGCCGTGGCTGCCTGGGGGCGTGAGGCCTGACCTTCTGCCGACGCTCCTCTGTCCTGTTATCTGGGGTGGCTACACCAGCATCATCTGGCCAAAAATACCTCGTAATCGTTCTGGCTGAGCCGCTGCCACTGCCCAAGATAAGCAGGGCACGTTCTGGCTCCCGGCAGTGATTTCTGTCCTATTTTTACACGTGGTTCGGATAAGGTCTCGGGTGGCCTGTGCCCAAGGTCACTCTGTGAGGCCCCAGGGAGGCAGTGGCTTGCTCTGGGTTCACATTCCCTCTGGGGAAGTGGGTTCTGGGAGCCGCACAGAGAGGCATACTGGGTGTGCAGAGCAGGAGTGGTCACAGGGACCCCGGTTCCGAGGAGGGGAGGGGTCCACTCCTGGGCCCTCGAACCCTTGGGTCCCAGCACCTGCAAGCACAGCCCTGCCGGGTAACACCACCAGCTCCTAGAGGCGCATGAGAGCCCACATCTGGGGTTCCTGGCAAAAGAACCCCCAGATAAATGAGTTAAGCTGTCCAGCCTCCCCCCTGCCAAAGGCCCCCAGATAAATGAATAAAGCTGCCCAGCCTGGCCCGCAGCCCACTGAGGCGCAGCCGCTCAGCAAGGCAACGAGGCCGGCCAGAGACCGTCGCACAGGAGTGGACGTTCCCCGCCAAGGGGCCGGGGGCCACGGTCAGCTTCTCTGAGTGTCCTGGTCTTGGAGGACACATGTCGTGTGTATCGGCCAAGGAGCCGGACTCAGGGCCTCCATCAAACAGTGTTGCAAACTGGTGCAGCATATCCTCAAGGTTTAAGCTTCAGATTTTGCTTGGCAAACTGAATCCAAATCCACCTCTCTTTCTTGACTTTCTTCGTTTGTTTCATTAAGAGAAGAGAGAAGAGGAAACATGTTTGATTAAGTTTCTGAGATAACTCGCTTGGTCTAATTGCCTCATTGAAACCTTAAATATTTGGCTTACATCACGAGAACAGTCTGGCTAATACGCTGCTAAATTCATCGCTCTCAACAGAGAATGACTTATCTGTACAAATACTGCAAGTCATTAATTTCTATTTTCTCAGGGCGATAAGTTAAAAATACATTTTAAAAATAAGTTTTGATTGCTTTTGAAGGACAGCAACCTCCATGGACCTCGCAATGCAAAACCCACAGCTGACAGCAAGTCAATCTGCCCCAACAACTAGCAACAGCTAGATCTGTCCTAAGGGACACACTTCACAGGCCAGAGATCTTCAGCATAGAGATCAGCGCCCACAAGCCAAGAGAAAAGTATTTTAAAGACCACCTAATCCCTCACTGTGCTTTCGAGGAGAAAAGGAATGCACATTTAAAAAACAAAAACCAAAAAGATTTGCAACTCCAGCGCCTGGCCATGAGGGAGTAGCTGCGTGCAGTGGTCAGAGAGAACACAGAGGACAGAAGACCGTGGGAGGGAGGGTGCTTCCAAAGTACAGAGAAACAGCTGCAGCCTCCACCTCTGTGCCAGCAAACACTACCTTCAAAAATGAAGGCAAAATCAAGACATTTCCAGACAAACGACGACTGTGAGGATTTATCCCAAGTGGAAGGAAAATGGTTCCTGGTGGAAACACTGAAATCCAGAGCTCAGAGAACACGGACTGGCGGGGCAGGTGAAGAGCCTTGCGGTGCTGGATGCATTAAACCCTCAGTGTTCAGCACGGGGGAGGGAGGCCCTGGAGTCCCTGACCGCAGTGGACCTGGACCATCAAGGGCGTCTGTGCAGGGCAGACGCTGGGGCAATGACCGTGAGAACAGCAGAACACACAGCTAGCAAGTAAACACAGGGAGAAAACGGAGTAATAAAAAAAGTGTTTAATCCAAAATAATCAAGAGAAAAGACACCCATGCTTGCGCTAACCGGAGAACCGAGGTGGCAGACCAGGCCTCGAATCTCACGCCCTGATGACGGCCCCACTTCGGCAAAAACCAGAGAAGTGGAGGAGAAGCAGATACTGCTCCAGGGAACAGCTAGAGATTTCAAGATACCTCGCCCCGTAACTGGTAAAACAAATCACTGGAGATAAAGAAGATTTGAACAACACATGAGCAAGACTGACCTAATGGTGAGCTACGTGGAAATACACCCAACCACTGCCCAGCCTGTACTCCGCACCACGGGATTGGGAGAGGAGCTCTGACAGCTGGGAACGCAGCACAGAGCAGCCACGGAAAGATAACGGAAAATCCCCTAGGGCCTGGGAAACTGCAGCACATCGAGAAACCCACGTGCTGAAGAGTGAGCCATGATTGGAATGAGATAATGTTTTAAACTAAAGTGTGTGTGTGTGTGAATTCTTTTTAATTCTAAGACTTTCATAGAAACATCACTTCATGGGTAAAAACAAGTGAAGTCAAACGGCACACTTTTAAAGTTTATTTTAGTATTTTCATGCTAAATAACATATTAATGGTATATTAGTATTTTCATCGAATCTGCAGTCACGTCAGCACGTTAGAAATTGTACTGAGGAAAATGCCCCGATCTCAGTGGTTTTGGAAAGTTTATCTAGGGTGGGAGACTCTTCTAATTTATTGATAACTTTGACTAATTGGATCCCAATTACTTTGGACAAATGGTAAAATATGAAATATATCAAATATGGTTAAAATGTCTACCTGGGCCCGGCGCAGTGGCTCAGGCCTGTCATCTCAGCACTTTGGGAGGCCGAGGTGGGCGGATCACCTGAGGTCAGGAGTTTGAGATCAGCCTGGTCAACATGACGAAACCCCACCTCTACTAAATATACAAAAATTAGCCAGGTATGGTGGCATGTGCCTGTAATCTCAGCTACTTGGGAGGCTGAGACAGGAGAATCACTTGAACCCAGGAGGCGGAAGTTGCAGTGAGCTGAGATCACATCATTGCACTCCAGCCTATCTGCACTCCAGCCTGTCTACCTGCGTTGTCATATCTTCATTAATTTAATTGTTAATGTTTCCAAAAAATCACCCATGTTATTAAGCTAATTTTTAGCAATATACACATAGTATATTTACACAATATTAACCCATGAATTCACTTATTCTTTTTATTTTATTTTATTTATTATTTTTTGAAACAGAGTCTCACTCCAGGCTGGAGTGCAGTGGTGTGATCTCAGCTCACTGCAGCCTCCACCTCCCAGGTTCAAGTGATTCTTGTGTCTCAGCCTCTCAAGTTGCTGATAGCTGGGATTACAGGCATGGGCCACCACGCCCGGCTAATTTTTTGTATTTTCAGTAGAGACAGGGTTTCACCATGTTGGCCAGGCTGGTCTTGAACTCCTGAGCTCAGGTAATCTGCCTCGGCCTCCCAAAGTGCTGGGATTACAGACGTGATCTGTAATCACGTCTGTAATCCCGCGCCTGGCCGAGATGTTACTCACGTTTTAAAACATTTTGGGCCGGGCGCGGTGGCTCAAGCCTGTAATCCCAGCACTTTGGGAGGCCGAGATGGGCGGATCACAAGGTCAGGAGATCGAGACCATCCTGGCTAACACGGTGAAACCCCGTCTCTACTAAAAATACAAAAAATTAGCCGGGCGAGGTGGCGGGCGCCTGTAGTCCCAGCTACTCGGGAGGCTGAGGCAAGAGAATGGCGTAAACCCGGGAGGCGGAGCTTGCAGTGAGCTGACATTCGGCCACTGCACTCCAGCCCGGGTGACAGAGCAAGACTCCGTCTCAAAAAAAACAAACAAACAAACAAAAAAAAAAAAAAACAAAAAAAACCATTTTGAAGTGTTTAGTTTTTCTCTTCTGATTTGTTTTTGTTTTGTTTTGTAACTTTTAAGTTTCAGGGGTACATATGCACGTTTATTACATGGGTACATTTGTGTCACGGGGGTTTGTTGTACAGATTATTTCATCGCCCGGGTATTAAACTCAGTACCCATTAGTTATCTTTCCTGATCTTCTCCCTCCTCCCACCCTCTGCCTTCACGTGGGCCCCAGGGTTGTTCCCCTCTACGTGTCCATGGGTTCTCATCGTTTAGCTCCCACTTGTAAGTAAGAACATGCGGTATTTGGTTTCCTGTTGAACTAAATTATAATGAAAATACAACCTATCGAAACCGTAAGATGCAGCTGAAACTGTGCTTAAGGGAAGAGTCACCGCTGCAGATCCTGCAAAAGTATAAAGTAGTGGAGTGGGTTGAGCTGGGCTCCCCCAGAAGGGTATGTTGAAGTTCTAACACGGGTACCTGTGAATGGCCCTGACTGGGTGGTAGGTCCTTGCAGATGGGATGGCATCGTGAAGATGAGGTCATCCTGGAGTAGGTGGGCTCTCAATCCAATGACTGATGTCTTTTTTTTTTGAGATGGAGTCTCACTTTGTCGCCAGGCTGGAGTGCAGTAGCATGATCTCGGCTCACTGCGACCTCCACCTCCCAGGTTCAAGTGATTCTCCTGCCTCAGCCTCCCAAGTAGCTGGGACTACAGGCGCGTGCCACCACGCCCAGCTAATTTTTGAATTTTTAGTAGAGACAGGGTTTCACCATGTAGGCCACGATGGGCTCAATCTCTTGACTTCGTGATCCACCCGCCTCTGCCTCCCAAAGTGCTGGCATTATAGGCATGAGCCACCACGCCTGACCGACTGATGTCCTTATATGGAGAGGTTTGAGTCCACAGAGGAGAGGCAAAGGGCAGGGGCCACAGAGACAGAGGCAGAGGCTGGGGTGATGGGGCCACAGACCCAGGGATGCCTGGAGCCACAGAAGCTGGAAGGGGAAGGAAGGACGCTCTTTCTTTTTTTTTTTGAGACGGAGTCTTGCTCTGTCGCCCAGGCTGGAGTACAGTGACCGGATCTCAGCTCACTGCAAGCTCCGCCTCCTGGGTTTACGCCATTCTCCTGCCTCAGCCTCCCAAGTAGCTGGGACTACAGGCGCCTGCCACCTCGCCCGGCTAGTTTTTTGCATATTTTTTAGTAGAGACGGGGTTTCTTTTTTTTTTTTTTTTTTTTTTTTTTTTTTTTTTTTTTTTTTTTTTTTTTTTTTTTGAGACGGAGTCTCGCTCTGTCGCCCAGGCTGGAGTGCAGTGGCCCGATCTCAGCTCACTGCAAGCTCCGCCTCCCGGGTTCACGCCATTCTCCTGCCTCAGCCTCCCGAGTAGCTGGGACTACAGGCGCCCGCCACCGCGCCCGGCTAGTTTTTTGTATTTTTTAGTAGAGACGGGGTTTCACCATGTTAGCCAGGATGGTCTCGATCTCCTGACCTCGTGATCCGCCCGTCTCGGCCTCCCAAAGTGCTAGGATTACAGGCTTGAGCCACCGCGCCCGGCCTAGAGACGGGGTTTCACCGTGTTAGCCAGGATGGTCTTGATCTCCTGACCTCGTGATCCGCCCGTCTCGGCCTCCCAAAGTGCTGGGATTACAGGCTTGAGCCACCGCACCCGGCCCAGGACCCTCTTTTAGAACCTCCAGAGGGCGTGCAGCCTTGCCCACACCTGGACTTCAGATTTCGTTTCTCCATCGCTGAGAGAGAAGGCATATCTGTGAAGTCACAGTGTGTGGTGATCACAGCAGTCCCAGGAAACTGATGGATATAAAAACACCACAAATAACTCCGTGATAATGATCTTGTAAGTGGAGACAAAATAGACAAATTCTCTGGGAAACAAAACCTACCAAAATCCATACAAAAAGAAACAGAAGCTCTGAATAGTACTATGTCTCATGAAGACATTAAATCCTTGATTTAACCTTGCCCCCCTTCTCCACATAAAACCTTCAGGGTCAGACAGACTCACTGGTAAACTCCTCCAAACACTGAAGGAAGAAATAATACCAGTTACATTGAAGTCTTCCAGGGAATTTTAAAAAACAAGTAATCTTGCACAACTCCTGTTATCAAATTAGCACTTGTCACCAAGGAAGGGAAGATAAAGCATGATGAGACGCCCACACCCCAGGAAAGTGTCCCAAGAGTGGCTCAGATTCTTCAGGGCTGCGACGTCCTGGTTTTCATCTGGGAGGTGGTGACAGGCGCGTGATCTCTGGTTATTCCAGAACCAGTGAATGTAGGATGTGTGTCATTTAGCTTCTCACGCCATGCACTGGGGCAAGTTCACTTAGGAAACAGATCTCGTGCTTAAGGAAGGCCGGGAGTGGGCGTGGCTGGGAGATGGGTGCCTGAGGAACCACACCCCCCACCCTGCACCTGTGGTCTCAACCTGGCAGGAAGTCCGCGCCAGCTCTGGTGGGATCAGGGTTGCTGGATCCCAGCTGCCAGGTAAACTCCCGCTGATCTGCAGCACAAGATCCCAATCCCAGGACTGGAGCTCTCACGGGGCAGTCAGGCCCAGCGGAAACTGGTGGCCTCGCTCCAGGAAGTAAAGTCGGACTCAGACTAACAAAAGCCAGCAGCAATGCATGGAGGCAGGACAGGACATCTCATGCCGACCCAGGGACCTTGGAGCATACCTCAGTACAGATGGAGCCTCCAACAGGGGTTTCCTTCCTCATGTGGTTGATGGAAGGTTCTAGAATTCGTCTTCTCATAGGGAGGAAAGGTGCTGCCCAGCCCCAACACACCGAGACCGCTGGGGCTCAGTAAATATTTGATAAATAACAGGCTCAGCAGGTGCGGTGGCCAGTGAGACTGATACAGACCTGGTGGCCCATGGGCATCGGGTCTGCCCTGTGACTACCAGTCCTGACAGGCTGCAGCAGAGCATGTGTGCATGTATGTGTGTGTGTGCATGTGTGCACACCAATGGGAGTGGCCCCAAGTCTGCCTGGTCTCTACATGGCTCCCAGCCTTTTCCTAGAACGGATCACATGTTTGCATACACACGTATGTGCACACACATGCAGAAACCAGACCCACTCCCACCATCTACCACACAAGCTGAACCCTCAGTCACGCCGCTCCCTGCCACGTGCTCCATCCCCACGCACGTCAAACACGCCTTCTGCTGGGTTCTGCTTTCAGCTTTCCCTGATGGCCAAGCATACCCCACCACCCCCTGCAAGGCTTGGGGGTACCGCTGGGATCCCAAGTATGATGGCCTCTAGAAGCCCCTCTCCTCAAACCTCGGTCACAGCTGCTGCCCAGGGCCTGCCTCGCCACGGGGACAGCCACATCTCTCCTTGACACACGAGGACACCCCTCCAAGAGGCCTCCCTCAGCCAGCGGCCACTGCTGCCGGCCCCTCTGTCCATTCCCAAAGGCTGAGCTGCTGCAGGGATCAACACCTCCTGGCTCCAAGTGAAAGTCGGAGGTGGGCAGGACGTTCAGGTAACACCCCCACCTCCAAGGTCCAGTCTCACAGAGCCTCAGCAGCTACCCAAGGCAAGGAGGTGGTCACAGGGCCACCAGGAGTGTCCCAGGGGACCCCAGGCCCACGAGGGCCAGAGAAAGTTCCAGGCTTCCCCTGGCGTAAGGGACAGAACCAGGCGCCCTCCCCTCCTGGCCCCCTCAGCCTTCCTGTGATGTCCAGGACCAGGACCAGGGAAACCACAGCGTCCTGGGAGACAGGGTGGAGGGTGGCTCCAGGAGCCCAGCTGGGGCATTAGCCAGCCCCCGAGAGACGCGCTTGCTCAGGCATCCCTGGCAAGGCTTCCAAAGCCCTCACGCAGATGAACACGAGAACAGCCAGGGCACCCACTGTTTCACAGAGAAAGTCACAGCGGTCACCCTGGTGGGATGTAATTTCTGGACATGATTAAACAGGAAGAAAAGATCCCAGCTGAGATAACGTGCAGAGGCACCTTGGAGCCGGGCTCTTGACACTGCTGACCTGAAACCTGGTGATTCAAGAGGAAAAGAACGCCCTGCTGCCGTCAGAGCTGGAAACCTTACAGCCCATTGTGTCCTGGGCGTGAAGCTGTCACCTGACTCCCAGGTGAGGAGCCTGTGGGTCAGGGGTCAGAGCTCAAGGGATGCCCTCGCCAGCTGGGGCAGCCAAAGCTACCTCTGCGTTTTCCCCTGAAAGAGGAAGTTTAAATACCCAAGAAGCTTTGATATCACCTCCATGACTTTACTTCTGGATGTGGTTCAGAAAATCTGCGGAAAATCACCCAGAATTGCACCCGTCTGGTTACAGGAGTCTTAACTGTGGGGGCCCCTTTTCCACTGCTCCCATCAAGTGGCCTCATGGGCAGCCCAGGACTCTCCAGAATCTTCTAGAAGCCACAGCACTTGCTTCAGTCGTAACCTGCAGGACCCTACCGGGCAAGGCTGGCTGGGAGGAGGCACTCTCAGGACAAGGGACCTGGGCAGGCACCTCCTGTCTCGGCTCGATGCCCAGTGAGGACGGGAGGACCCAGGGTGCACCTGCATCTGCATCTGGGCGGGGAGCAAAGACATGGCCCTCCCAGAGCTTGAACTGTGAGAGGAAGAGAGGCTGAGCAAAAGCCCGCCCCCACCCCACCCAGGAGAGGCCACTTGGGGCCTCCTACAGCCCTGCCCGCGGCTGCTCACACGTGTCCCCTCACCTCCTTAGCCGGGGCGGCTGCGCACGTGTGTCCCCTCACCTCCTCAGCCGGGGCAGCTGCGCACGCGTGTCCCCTCACCTCCTTAGCCGGGGCGGGGGCAGCAGGGAGGGAGGGCGTGCTGCACTCTTACCTGTGCCTGCCCAGAGGGAGCAGTGGGAGCTTCCAGCAGACACACCTGGACAGGTGCACGGAGCCCCTGCCAGGGAAGCACAGCACATGCAGGTGGGCGGAGGGCGGCAGGAGGGTGGCAGAAGCGGGTAGAGGAGGCAGCTGAGCTCAGCACGGCCCATGTGATCTCCTTCCGGAAGGCCAAGGGGAGTGGCTGGGCTGGTCTGAGCAGGGAGGCAGCTCAGGCAGTGAGCCCTGGGGACAGCACTGGAGCAGCCTGGGGGTGCCGGACGGAACCTCACCTCAGAGGGTGGTCTGAGGGCTGCCAGGGGCCCTGGGAGGTCAGGGAGGGGCAGTGTTTTCAGGGTGAGGGCTGGGGGCGGGAGCAAGGCCGGGACTGGGGGATGGAGGCCTGAATCAGAGCAAAACAGAGACTCAGAGCTCAGCGCCCGTATTCACAGAGACACACAGGGACTCACAGGGACGTCCCCGATTGTAAGGGGACACGCTGGGACCCACGGGGATGTGCAGGGACACGGTCCCTCCTGGCTGTCCTGCTCCTTGTCGATAGGCACCCGGAGGCTGGGGCCTGGCACCACTGGCACGGGGGATTCCTGGGCCCCTCCTTGGGGCACCTCCGCCTCAGCAGCAGCTGAAGGGCATGGGGGAAGGAGCCAGTGTTGGTGCAACAGGCAGATGGTTCCAGAAACTCAGGATTCTACACAATCCTAGCACCTGGGGCGCACAGTCCTGCACGTCCGCCATGCTGTTGGAAGCAGGCACTGGCCCTGGTGGTCAACACAAGCCCTGAGGACCTCCCCAGAGGGTGTGCTCCAGGCAACCTGCCGGGACCACCTCTCCTGCTTGGTGTTGGGGGCCTCACCTCACCTCTCCGGGTCCCTAACCAGGGGCTAGGGCTGCCCCCCTTGGGCCCTCCAGAATCCACCCTGGAATGGCTGCTGGGACTGAGACCCTGAGTCAGGCCAACCCCCAGAGCCTTGCCCAGCAATGGCTTGTCTGGGGTGGGTTCCCAGACCCTCGTCCAGGACACGGGAAAGGGGCTCCCTTTGTGGCCTGTGCTGTGGAAAGGCTCAGTGAGTAAGCTGATCCTCCCGCGAGGTGGGGCGACACCCCCCAGAAGCAGATTCCCAGGTGGGGCCCAGCACCCTGGCTGTGTACACGGCAAAGTTCACTGCCGCTGGTTCCGTCAGGGGCATTTGAACCAGAGTGACTCCATCTTGAACAGGGGCTGGGTCTGAGGAGGCTGAGACCTGCTGTGCTGCAGTCCCAGGAGTTTTGGGATTCTCAGTCACAGGGTGAGACGGGACGTCGGCACAAGAGGCAGGTCACTAAGACCTTACTGATAAAACAGGTTGTGGTCAGGAAGTCGTCCAATACCCAGTACCCACCAAACCAAGGCGGCAGGCCAGTGACCTCTGGTCATCCTCACTGCTCACTACATGCTGATTAGAACGCATTAGCATCTAAGAGACACTCCTACCAGCACGATGGCAGTTTACAGAGGCCACGGCAACATCGGGAAGCTATCCTCTATGGCCGAAAAAGGGGAGAAGCCCACAGTTCTGGGAATTGCGCACCCTTTTCCCGGAAAATTCATGAATAATCTACCCCTTGTTCAGCGCATAATCAGGAAGTAACAGCGTCCTTGGTCGGGCAGCCATTCTTCATCCCTTCACTTTAACAAACTTGCTTTCACTCTGTGGACTAGCCTCCAATTCTTTCTTGTGAGGTCCAAGAACCTTCCCTTGGGGGTCATCTGGATTGGGGCCCCTTTCTGGTTAACAGTTTTTTTCTTTTTTGAACTAAAACCCAGGCTGTTTTCTGTCCCTTTCCTTCCAGGGTTCCCTGGTGCATGAGGACCCCTGGCTTTCCGGACCATTCCGGTGTCAGCTCCCACCACGGCCAAAGGACCTGGCCGGGGCTGCTGGAGAAGACACGGGCACTCGACCCACCACAAATTTCAGATACATGATGAATTTTATTTTGATATAGTGTGGCCCAAATACTGCTTCTACTAAGAATTTATTTCTCTCTGAGACAGAGTCTTGCTCTGTCATCTAGGCTGGAGTGCAATGGCGCGATCACGGCTCACTGCAACCGCTGCCTCCTGGGTTCAAGCGATTCTCCTGCCTCAGCCTCCCGAGTAGCTGGGATTACAGGCATGTGCCACCACGCCCGGCTAATTTTTGTAGACAGGGTTTCAACACGTTGGCCAGGATGGTCTCGAACTCCCAACTTCAAGCGATCTGCCAGGCTTGGCTTCCCAAAGTGCTGAGATTACAGACATGAGCCACCGCACCCAGCTGCTTCTACTAAGAATTATTTGTGTTAATTTGAAACAAATTTAACCAGGTGCCCCTGTGCTGGGCTGGTGGTTAGGGGCCACGCATGCGGGCAAGAGCTCCCCCAACCCCCCAGCCTCCTCAGGATCTTCAGACCTGAGCTTGAATCCCGCCAGCCCCACCTCCTCCCGGAGTGGAGGATGTTCAGATGCACACGGCTCCCTGAGAACCCTGCCCTGCTGGTCCTGGGGGAGATGGCTGGGCGAGGTGGGGTCAGGGCCATGAGGCGCCTGTTCTTTCCATCAACAAGACTTAAGGCAAGAGAGGCAAGGGGGACCCTGCACAGCGCTGTTTGGGGTTGACTGTGGGTGGAGAGAACCCCCCCAAATACTCGTAGGCCCTGTGGCTGCTGCTGGACGCTTGCTGGCCGGCGTGCTTGCTGGGATCACCCCAAAGCACCATCAGAGATGGGAAGCTGGACGTGTGCCCCTCGGTGAGAACTTCATCAGCTTTGTGTGTGGAGTTTCAGGGTACGAACATCTGATGCTGAATCTCAGAGGCTGAGGTTAGGGGCAGCGCAGGAACCCCCCGGGGTTCTCAGACCCTGTAAATAACTTTCCGAGTAATCCAGGGAGCCAAGTTATTTCCCCGACGAACCGAGGCAGCAACAGCAAACAAGGTTGTATGGAGCTGCAGCTGGAGGGGGGAGTGGGCTCTCGTTCTAACCGCTGCTCGGCCTTCCTCCCTGAACTTCCTGGCATGCGCACCGTGGAGAGACAGGGCTTGATGGTGCCCACAAGCCTGCTCAGCCCAGCCAGACTCCCTCGCCCACCCCAGACCCAGCCCAGACAGCCAGAGTGTAGAACAAGCCCAGCCTCCCCTTTAAAAGCCGGTTCTCCTGTTGTGGGAGAACTGGGTGACTCTCCCAGCTCCAGCCCTGCAATTCTGGGACAGCTATGTGTTTCTAGTAGGTTAAAAAACTTGGCTGGGCGAGGTGGCTCACGACTGTAATCCCAGTACTTTGGGAGGCCGAGGTGGGCAGATCACCTGAGGTCAGGAGTTCGAGACCAGCCTGGCCAACATGGTGAAACCCCATCTCTAGTAATATACAAAAATTAGCTGGGTGTGGTGGTGCATGCCTGTGATCCCAGCTATTCGGGAGGCTGAGGCAGGAGAATCACTTGAACCGGGGAGGCAGAGGTTGTAGTGAGCTGAGATCATCCCATTTCACTTCAGCCTAGGCAACAAGAGCAAAATTCCATTTAAAAAAAAGAAAAAACTTGAACACCCATGAAGATGGCTACTATCAAAACACGAGAAAATGAACGCTGCAAGGATGTGAAAATATTCGGCCCCTTCTACTGGTGGGAGTGTAAATTGGGACAGTCAATGCAGAAAAGAGAAAGGCAGTTCCTGAAAAAGTTAATAGAATTACCCTCCCACCCAGCAATTTCACTTCTGCATATGTGCTAGAAATAACTGAAAGCAGGGACTCGAACAGGTATTTGCACACCTGTGATTACAGCTGCACTACCCACAACAGAGAGGTGGCAGAATCAGCCCGAGAGGTGGTGAGCAGATAAAGCCATGAACAAAACGAGTCTGTCCACATAGCAGGATATTGTTCAGCCTTAAAAAAGGGCATGGCCGGGCGCAGTGGCTCACCCCTGTAACCCCAGCATTTTGGGAGGCCAAGGTGGGCAGATTACCAGGAGTTCCAGACCAGCCTGGCCAATATGGTGAAACCCCATCTCTACTAAAAACACAAAAATTAGCCGGTTGTGGTGGCGGGCACCTGTAATCCCAGCTACTCGGGAGGCTGAGGCAGGAGAATCACTTGAACCCGGGAGGTGGAGGCTGCCGTGAGCCGAGATGGTGCCACTGCACTCCAGCCTGGGCGACAGAGTGAGACTTCATCTCAAAGAAAAGGACACTCTGACACAGGCGGCAGTGTGATGACAGCTGAGGACGTTCAGTGAAATCAGCCAGTCACGAAGGACAAAGACTGTACGCTCCCACGCCTAGGAGGTCCCCGGAGTTGCCGGATCCAGAGACCCAATGTAGACGGCGGTGCAGGCTGGGGAGGGAGGGGAGTGAGTGATGGGGACAGCGGTCTGTTGGGCAGACAGGAGATGGACGGCAGGGATGGCCGCACAGCAGCGTGGACGTGCTGAATGCCTCAGAACTGTACACTTCAAAGTGGTAAAAACCGTAAATGTTGCAGAATGTGTATGTTTGCCACAATAAAGGGAACTCAAGCTAGACACCTGCACAGCACCAGCAGGGAGAGAGGTCAGGAGGTCGGCTGGGGGAGTGGGGCCCTGGCACCGCCTCCCCACAGTGCACACCCCTGATGCTTTAACAGGCACCATCTATCAGATCTAACTTCAGTCCCCACCAATGGAGTCACCAGAGCTCCCAGCGCAGCCTCAGCCCTGCGGCTTCAGTCACCTCAGGGGGAAGATGGGCTGGCCCAGCTCCTTGCTGCCCAGTGGGGGAATTCCTGCCTGCCTTTGAAACCTTCTGCTCCCCTCTGCTCACAGTTGAGGCTCAGGTGCACCAGTGAGTGGGACTTAAGGATGCTTGCTAACTTCAGCCCGGAGCCCTGACACCACCTAGGCTGACCCTAGTAAGACACTGACCTTCCTCAGCTGGGTGCGGTGGCTCACACCTGTAATCCCAGCATTTTGGGAGGCCGAAGGGGGTGGATCACCTGAGGTCAGAAGATTAAGACCAGCCTGGCCAACATGGTGAAACCCTGCCTCTACTAAAAACACAAAAGTTAGCCGGGTGTATGGTGGGTGCCTGTAATCCCAGCAACTCGGGAAGCTGAGGTAGGAGAATTACTTGAACCTGGGAGGAGGAGGTTGCAGTGAGCCGAGATCTCACCACTGCACCCCAGCCTGGGTGACAGGGCAAGACTCCATCTCAAACAAAAGACACTGACCTTCCTAAGCCGTGGTTTGCTCATCTGTAAGATGGGGATGAGTAGACGGAAAATGATGGAAATGATGGAAAATGAAAAGAGAAACATCTGGACAGACTGTGGGGCCAGCCAGAACCTTCCTAGTAAAGAAACTGAAAAGGTGCATTTGCAACTGAGCCTGTGAGATTTTGACTCAACAGGCAAAGGGAGTTCCTGGGACCCAGGAAGTCAACCACACACAACCACCATGCTCCATTTCCATGGCCTTGGACAAATGCCTCAACACTAAACACTCCGGCTCCAGCCCAGGTGCGCTCACCTGTGGGTGATGTGACCTGCAGCCCTCGCCCCCAGCCCTGCTGCCCTGGGATCCAGGGTGGCCATGGAGATAACATGATGCCGGTCCCAGGGGTGAAGTGGCCACAGGGTTGTGGAGACAGAGCCCCAGAACAAGTCTAGGGCGGTGCTTACCCCCAGTGCCGTTTCTGTAAGGGTGGATATGTGCAAAGTGATGCCACATGTGGCTTCAGGTGCGTGCATGAGTGGTGACAGTGTGACAATGTTCCTGGAAAGACAAACGTCCCACACAGGGTTTACAGAAGGCTCTGCTGAAGTGCGTCACCCTGGTAAGGGCAGGAACACACCAGGTCTCTTTCAGAGGAGTGCAGTTTCACAGCTGGTGGGTTTTCCAAAAATATTTTCATGAGTTTGACAGTGCCAGCTTGGACCACACCGTCCCCACATCCAGGATGTACTCCCTGTTTCCCTCACACCCTCCCCGCTCATCCTGTAAGTTCCCCACAGAAATGGTGGCCTCATCGGCCCTGCGGGGTGTGGGGGTAAGCAGCACACCCTCTCCAGGCCTGGCTCGGGTGCAGAGGACACGGATGCACATGGCCCCTCGATCCAGGCTGGGAATCCCGTGTTTAAGCAAACAGCTGCTGATGGGAAGGTTCAGAGCCCATGGAAGAGGAGCCTGTGGAGAGGCCACAGGATAAGGGAGACTCAAGGCCATCTCCGCTCCTGCAGGCACTGCTGTGCAGCTTTGTCCTCCCAAGGAACCATCCGTGCAATAGAGAGAAACACTCCACTGTCCTTCCGACCCAGCTCCAAGAAATCACGACTCCTGACACCCACTGAGACATACGACTTGACTGACACAGACGTGCTCACACCCCAACACCAGGACACGCAGGCACACATGTGCTCAGACACCAACACCAGGATACGCAGACGTGCTCACACCCCAACACCAGGACACGCAGGCACACACGTGCTCAGACACCAACACCAGGATACGCAGACATGTGCACACACCTCAACACCAGGACACACACACGTGCACATACACCAACACCAGGACACACACATGTACTAACCACCAGGACACACAGACACGTGCTCACACCAACACCGGGACACACACGTACTCATACACTCCAACACCAGCACACACATGCAGACACACGTGTGTCTATGGCGAGTGTTTCCCAGCCCAGAGCTGGGTGCACAGAGCCACACCCAGCCACAGTGAGGCCGCCGCAGCCCCTGGTTCTCACCCCCTCAAGCTCACTCTGCCCCTACTCCAAGGATTCATACCCCAATCACAGGTGGGGCCACCTGTGCCCTCCTCCCAGAGCACTGGAGCCCAGGAACGACCTGGAGCCACTCCCTATGTAGCCCCATCCGTCTGTGCCCCACGAAACCAAGGACTCGAAGAACAAGGATCAGACCACGAACAACAAAGAACCTTGGCCCAGAGAGCCAGGACTCCATCCCTGCCTGCCTGTCTCCCCACCTTGTTTCCTTACAGCTTGGCACCTGCCAGGGACGTCAAATACACCCCACCCAGCCCCAGAGGGTCCCGACTGCTAGGGGACAGCCTTCAGTCCCAACTGTACCTTCCCTTCCCGTTGTACACACCTTCCCACTCCTCAGCCTGCCTGGACATCCAATCCCTCCCTGTAACAGGCGCTGAATGACCCTGGTCCCCTCCAGCTGGTCCCCACTCAGGTCCACAGTCTCATCCTGAACTTAGCATCGGGGCCTGCCCCAGGGCTTCACACAGCTGTCCTCGGGCCACACATCTGGACGGTTCGGGCCCAGGGCTCCTCTTCCTGGAGGTGGCCTCTGCAGGTCAGGCCCTCCCTGCTCGCCCAGGTGCGTCATCAGAACCCATGGTCTGGCTGGCACGGGAGGAGCCAGCACAGGCACCCGGATCAGCCCCTCCCCTGGCACCGGCTCCCCAGAGCCTGGCACACCGTGATAAAGAATCAGGGCATCCACACCAGTGCTGTGAAAGACACCCCAGGGGGTCCCGCAGGTTGTGGCAGAAGGAGCAGTCTCTCTTGTCGGGCTGGTTGCTGGGCTCCTGGTTCCTGAGTGACCCTGAAGCAGGGATAGCTGCCGGCACCCGCCCCTCCTCTTCTCAGGAGTGGTCAGGCTGTGTCCAGAGTCGGTTCCTTCCAGTAGGTTCATTGGTCTAGGCTGACTTCAAGAATGAAACCCCGGACCTTTGCACTGAGTCTTACAGCTCTTAAAGGTGACACACACCCAAAGAGTGAACAGCAGCAAGATTTATTGCAAAAAGTGAAGGAAAAAAACCAAAACAACAAAAACAAAGCTTCCACACCACAGAAGCTCAGCCCCAGTCTGCTGCCTGCCCACTTGGCGGTGGGGAGGGTTGGCCAGCTTTTATTCCCTTATTTGTCCCCGCCCACATCCTGTTGATTGGTCCATTTTACAGAGCACTGATTGGTTCATTTTACAGAGTGCTGATTGGTCTGTTTTTACAGAGTGCTGATTGGTGCATTTACAAACCTTTAGCTACACACAGAGCGCTGATTGGTGTGTTTACAATCCTTTAGCTAGACAGAAAAGTTATCCAAGTCCCCACCCCACCCAGAAGCCCAGCCTGCTTCACCTCTCAACCTCAGGGGCCTCCTCCTCTGCGTGCCTCTCTTCTCGTCTGTCTCTGACTTGCCAGTGGGTTTAGAGCCCGCTCAGATAAACTGGGGTGACGTCAGCTGGAGATCTTTAACTTTACCCCACATGCAGAGATTCTTTTCCAAATAAGGTCATATTCTCGGATTCCAGGAATCAGGACATAGATGTAGCTCTTTAGAAGCCACCATTTAGCTTACTACAAACCTTGAAACCAAAACAGGATCAAGATCCAAACTTAGAAGGACTTGGGCTCCAGAGAGAGACCCAGGAAGCCAAGCCCGACTGCTGGACACAGTCCTGTGTGCACAGCAGGAGACTCAGGGTGTCTGTTCATCTGCAGCACTCGGCTTTCTACCAGGTCCCTAACACGTGCTGGGTCCTAAGGGGATATTTGACTCCAGGGCACTGGCCAGAAGCCTGTGGACCTGCACCCACCACCAGGCCTCTGAAAGGAGAGCAAGCTGAAGTCCTGACTTTGAAGTGGCTGCAGGGGTGGCCCCTCACCCAAGCTTAGGGGGGCCTCTGGGCGGCAGCAGGTGCACTTTGGAAGCCTCGGATGGTCCCCACAGCTGGGCTCCCTCCTCATCCCCATGGGTGTGGCCCACTGGGTGGCTGCTGCGTCCTCATGGTCTGCAGGCAGGAGGAAGCAGGAAAGTGTGAGCCCGTGGCCTCCACGGCAGCCGTCTGGGATCCTGGGGGGGACCCTCACTGGTAGCATCACCCCAGGATGTGCAGCCCCAGTGCCTGCACCCAAGCCCAGCCCTGGCGGGGAGCAGCTCCTGGAAGGCAGGAACCACTCTAGGCAAATGCAACTGGGGCTCAGCTACATCCTCGCAAGGGCCCTGGGCCCTCAATCAAGAGGGGGCTCAGCCTGACAGATGCGATTCTGGGAGCTGGGGTGGTTGACACTGCCTGGGCCTTGCTGGCTTCATCTGAGGGGATGGTGTCCGCACAGTGGCAAAGGTGCCACATGCTGGAACCTGGAGCCGAGGTTGCCTCGAGAACTGTTTAGGCAGTAGCCCCAGCGGTGTGGGTGCCAGGAAACAGGAGGCAGAGTGGCCCCCATGCTCCTCCGCGGGCATCCGCACAGTCTGCTTCCCCGAGTGCACACGGCGAGCTTGCTTGACCCTGGGGTAGCCATGGCCCACTTTTATGACCCATGCCCCTCCTCCTGGCAGGCCCCGTGTCTTTGGGGAAGGCGAGTAATTCTGAAGGTTCCTGAGCTCCACTTCCCATTCTAGGGCCGCTACATCCCCACGGCTCTGGGACACTTGCTGAGACAAAGGCAGATTTTGTGAGTCAAAAGGATTTTCCACATCTCTAAATGGCATTTCTGGATGCATGGGCCTCAGGGCTCTGATCCCAAGAAGTGTCAAGAAGACCTCTGTGGTCACAGATGCGGACCACGCCGGGACGTGCTGGAAGGTGTCAGAACATGCCCGACCTGCACCTCTGTCTCCTGGAGCATCCCAGGTCTCAGGGCATCACATGCTCCGAGGTTAGCGACCAGGCACCACAGCCTTGTCCTCAACCGGCACCCCAAAGGTGCCATCCTGCCCTCAGAAGGTCCCCCAGAAACGCTGTTTCCCATCACCGGCTGGCTGTGGGGCCTGCGTTTGGCTGCATCTGGGTCCAGGTTTGGGTAAACTCCTCAGCACTCCCTGGTCCAGGCTGGATTGGAAGAGGTGTGGAAACCTGCAGAGCAGCGTGCTGGGCGGAAACAGGTGCGAGAGGGTCTGTGTCCACGGAAGGCAGAAGCCTCACCTTGTACCAACAGCTGCGGGGTATGGGACTCTGCAGCTCCAGCCCACCTGGTGCAGGGAGCAGGGCCCCGTGGGAACCCAGGCAGATCCCTCTCCTGAGGAAGGCGGCCCCGCCGCAGCCAGCACATCCCAGACGATGAGTCACGTGGTCCCCACAGCCCCTCAGATGAATCCTGACCACCAGTCTGCCCGCATGGCCACACCTGTGTCTCCATCTCCCCCGGTTCCCTTCCCACCCCTGGGTCTGGAAGACACTGGTAAGCAAGGGAGGAGGAAACAGGTACAGCTCCAGCAAGGGGGTGCTCCCTGCTGGCTTCCCCTCCCCACCGCTGCCCCGGAGGGAGGTGTTGTTCCGTAAACAGGGAGATGGGGTTCAGGACAGTGCCAGCGTGCCCAGCAACCCCGGAACTCCCCATGCTCAGGAACTCGCACTGCTGGCTCTGCACTCCCTACTCCAGGGGGACAAGAAAGCTCTGGTCACCAGGCAACGAGAGGCGCGAGGGAGGAGCCCAGGGCCCCGGGGAGGGCTCAGGTGGCTGGTGGAGGGCATGCAGGGGAGGGAGATTCACCCAGGAGGGCCGTCGACAAGCACTGGCTGGGGAGGGATGTGGTCACTGCACCGGCATGACAGCTCAGAGTGGCTTCATGGGGACCACGCCATGGGAGAATGTTCCAGGGGGAACCCATCGGGAGGCTCAGGGTGAGGCAGAGCTGCAGCCAAGGTGGCCAAGCTGGGCCTGGGCCAGTTCAGAGAGGCCAGGCTGAGGGGGAGGGTGGACACGGGGAGTTTACATCAATCCGGTCGGGCCGCCGTGGAAATGAGTGCAGCCAGGCTGTGCACACCACGGACGTGTCTCGCAGTCTTAGGCCTGAAGTCTCAGGCCAGCGTGTGGCTGGGCTGCTCCCCTGAGCTATGGGGGGCTCCGGTTCCAGCCTCTCCCTGTGTCTCTGCATCATCCCCACTCTGTGAGTGTCTATTTCTGTGTCCAAACTCCCCCTTTTAATAAGGACACCCATCATACTGAATTAGGACACACCCCTGTGAGCTGTCACTTGATGACCTCTGCAAACACCTCCCTCCCAATACCATCTGGGCAGTAGGACCCCCAGTCCTCTCCCAGAGAGATGTCACTGCCTGTAACTCCGCTGTCCCAGCCTTCCCTGCCGCCACAGGCACCACAGTTGCCACGGGCACCACAGCCATCATGGGCACCACAGCTGCCACGGACACTACAGCCACCACGGGCACCACAGCTGTCCCTGCCACCACAGGCACCACAGGTACCACAGCCACCACAGCACCACAGCCATCCCTGCCTCCCTCTCTGTGCTCTCCCCCAGCTTATTTTCTGTCCCTCCTGGGATGAAGGCTCCCTGGGGACTGTCTTCCCTGCCGTGTCCTCAGCACCCAGACCTCACTGAAACAGCAGCCACTAAGCTTGTGTGGTCACTGAAGTTTAGATTTAAGTTAACATTTTTTTTAAAATGAAGAATCCAGGTCCTCAGCCACAGCAGCCACAGCTCAAGTGCTGATAGCCACGTGTGGCCGGTGGTGCTGCATGGGACGGCGTGGACAAGGAATAGCTCCATTGGTGCAGAGAGGCCATTGGACACTCAGACAGAGACAAGAGGGTTCACCAGGACAGATCGACGGATGAACAAATTCAGAACAAAATGCTTAGTGAGGGAGAAATGAACTTTCATTTTGTCCAAGTCACCATTATCGTGGGTGCTGCTGGCAGGATCGGATCTGGTCATGCGGAGTCTGAAGCACTCCCAGCCACCAACTGTGGCTGTTGCTTGGAGATACCCCCACCTTCCCTGCAGCCCTGCAGGACTTCCCGGTGCTTCCCGGTCTCCACCTTTGCTTCTGGTGCTAGAGGCAGGGCAGGTGGCGTCAGGGTGGCTGCTCCCCTCCCGGGAGCTGCACTGGGCCACAGTCAGTTCACCCGGCCACCGCTGGCAGCACCTCTGGGCCCCGGACTGGGCCCCTCCATACAGAGCCCAGATGCTCCACAGGGCAGGGGCAGCCCAGCCCTATAAGCCCTGGTGCCCCCATAATCAGGAGGAAGAAAACTCACCCCCTCTCCTGTCCCCCCATCCCCTCCCCACCTCCCGTCTCCCCTCCCCACTCTTCCCTTTCCCCTCTCGCCTCTCCCCCTCCCCCTCCCCTCCCCTTCTCCCCTCTCCTCTCCCTCCCCCCTCCCCTTCCCTTCTCCCCTCTCCTCTCCCTCCTCTCCCCTCTCCTCTCCGTCCTCTCCCCTTTCCCTTCCCCCTTCTCTCCTCTCCCCTCTCTTCCCCGTTCTCTGCTTCTGTGTGTCTCTCTTTCTGTCTCTGTCTCTGTCCATCTGTCTCTCTCTCTCTCTGTTTTTCTGTCTCTGTGTCTCTCTGACTCTGTCTCTGTCTCTGTGTCTCTGTCTCTGTCTCTCTGTCTCTGTGTCTGTCTCTGTGTCTGTCTCTGTCTCTGTGTCTCTCTCTGTCTCTCTGTCTCTGCCTCTGTGTCTCTCTCTGTCTCTGTGTCTGTCTCTGTCTCTGTGTCTCTCTCTGTCTCTGTGTCTGTCTCTGTCTCTGTGTCTCTCTCTGTCTCTGTGTCTGTCTCTGTCTCTCTGTCTCTGTCTCTGTCTCTCTGTCTCTGTCTCTCTGTCTCTCTCTGTCTCTGTCTCTCTGTCTCTGCCTCTGTGTCTCTCTCTGTCTCTGTGTCTGTCTCTGTCTCTGTGTCTGTGTCTGTCTCTGTCTCTGTGTCTCTCTCTGTCTCTGTGTCTGTCTCTGTCTCTCTGTCTCTGTCTCTGTGTCTCTCTCTGTCTCTGTCTCTCTGTCTCTGCCTCTGTGTCTCTCTCTGTCTCTGTGTCTGTCTCTGTCTCTGTCTCTGTGTCTGTCTCTGCCTCTGTGTCTCTCTCTGTCTCTGTGTCTGGCTCTGTGTCTGTCTCTGTCTCTGTGTCTGTCTCTGTCTCTGTGTCTGTCTCTGTCTCTGTGTCTCTCTCTGTCCGTCTCCCCTCTTGCTGAACCGCTGCCCGGAACTCCAGGCAGGAGCTGCTCATGGCCCTCCCCACATCTTCCCCCTAGAATACCGGTGACCATCAGCTGCCTCCCCATATGCGCCCCTCCCCTCCACATCCCAAACTCACTCAGAGCCCCTGTTCTTCGGGCAACGTGCTCAGAACTCAGGGGAGGTGAGGAGGAGTAAGTCAGCAGAAGAAGAAATGGAATTTCCTGGCCCATTCTCCACCCCGGGAGGGCGCTGGGCCCTGGGCCCTCGGCCCTGGTATTCACGGTAACAGGGACCAAGAGGCGGCCAAAGAAGGCTTGTTCCTATGCCAGGCACCACAGAGCTTACAGCTCCATCTGTGACCCAGGGCCTTCCGTCCCTGAGGGCCCCAGCACAGCCTCACGGGCAGCACGCCCCTCCATCCGCAGGGTCAGAAGCTGCAGCTCAAGGATTGCCCACGGAAGGTGGCATTTCCCAAAACCCGAGCTTCCCGACATCCCACCACCTCCCGCAGCACCGGTGCCAGTCCTCTCGGGTAAGGGGCAAGTGTAAGGCTGGCCTCGCTGGCTCCAGCGATTGTAACAAAGCGCCTCAGGCGGGGGCTTCAACACCAGAAATTGTTCCCTCGCAGCCTGGGGGCTGGAAGTCCAAGACCAAGGGGCCGATGGGCGGCTTCTCCTGAGGCCTCTTTGTGGCCCGCAGACGGCGGCTTCTCCCATGTCCTCCCACCGCCGCTCCTCTGCACACACGCATCCCTGGCGTCGCTTTCTCTTCTTACACGGACACATCCTATCATTTTATTGGGTCAGGGCCCTCCTCACAACCTCATTTAACCTTAAATCCCTCCCTCAAGATCCTAGCTCCAGATACAGTCCTGTGGGGGCTGGGGCCTCAGCTGCGAATTTCAGGGGCACGACTCAGTCGGCACCTGTCTGTGTCCTGCGTGCGCCTCTGTGGGCCTTCCCAGGGTTCTCCCTGTGTCCTGGTGCTGCTTCTCCACCCAGAGCGCCGGCACCCGCTGCTGAGCTTCAGGCACGTGACCCTGCCCGGCCCCCTCTTCAAGCACCTTCCTCAGTACCAACCAGCAAACCTGCAGCTGCACCGGGGCCAACAGACATGCTCGGGCAGAGTGCTGGGCACCCTGGCCTCCTGGGCACCCTGGCGCTGAGCACCTTGGCCTCCTGGGCACCCTGGTACTGGGCAACCTGCCCTCCTGCCCCTGGCTGGCTCGGCGGCTGTCACCAGCGTGTTCTAAGATTGCAGCCCAGAGTTAAGAAATGGGCAGGGGGGGAAGAGCCCTGCAGGGAGGGTCTCACCCGCCAACATCAGAGAAGGGACCTGGACACACCTGCCAACCTCGGGGAGGGGACCTGGACGCACCCACCAACCTCGGGGAGGGGACCTGGACACATCCACCAACCTCGGGGAGGGGACCTGAACGCACCTGCCAACCTCAGGGAGGGGAAGTTGGCCTACGCAGCACTGGGTGGTGGGAGAGGACGGTGTCTGGGGCTTACTCTGTGCCCAAGCTCCCACGAGGCAGGGGCCCACATCCCGGGCTCCACGCCAGGGCCTTGCACTGCCAGGGTGCTCAGGGCAGCTCCGACAAGGAGTGGCCCCTTTGAGCGAGATCTGGGAGAGTCAGGGTTTTCACCCCAACTTTAAAACAGTTGCCCCCAGGCCGCCGCTACCCGCCCCCACCCACCTGTTTTGGTCCCAGCATCATCATGACAGTTTGGGGACAGGAATTCAACTGTGGAATGGGAGGAGCCCTCAGCTCTGGGTCACGCTGGGTGGAGGGCACGGTAAGGTCATGCTGGGTGATGGTGAGATGATGAGGCAGGCAGCCCGGTGGGCACCTGCCTTGAAAATGACCCCTCAAACCAGCAGACCACATCATACTTTACAATTGAGTACAGATATTTTTCCATTAACACCTGCATCCACTTCCAGACCCACAGATCACCAGGCTGCGGTGGAGACCTGTAAGAAAATTATAGGCAAGGAAGCAAAGACTGGAACCAGGTGCGTCTCTGAGTTCCAGCTCTGCTGAAATGCCCATCTGAGTAAACAGGTGCTGCTGCCATCCTGGCCATGCATACACAGGCCTCTGAGTGGCAGAAAGCAGGGATGATACCAATGTGTCTTTAAACCAGTGTTCAGTTTCCCACAGCTGACTTGGAACGTCCTGAGGCAAAATGTGAAGTTTGCTGCATCCCAGGGAGGAAGGTGCAGCAGCAGCCGGCACCACTGGACTGACCGGGCAGGGGCTGGAGAAGGAGCACATTCTGCCGGCAAGGCCAGGATAGGCCTGGAGGGCTGGAGAGAGCCCGCGTGGGACAGCAGCTGGAGGCCGCAGGGGGCCCAGGGATCACCCCTTCTTCAAAGGGAACCTGCGCCGAGAACTTGGCCCTCACACTTGGGTGTGGGGTCTCTGGAGAGAGGACAGTGAGTGGCTGCAAGGGCCAGGCAGAGGCTGCTGCCAATGGGCCTGGAAGACCAGCGGGGAGCCACATCCATCACATGGCCTGTGCAGCAAATGACGGCCTGTTCTGCAGACCCCTCCCCTGTGGGGACACAGCTGCTGGGGTGGTCAACCCTCCCCCTAATTCCCAGCCGAGGTGCCCCTGCAGAAGCCCTGAGTGCCCAGCGGGGTAACTGCGGCCAGGTGCGTGCTCTCGGAGTACCGAGGAGCCATCGGAGGCTGCAGGCTGCCTAGGGGCCAGGCTCGCTGCCCCTTCCTGGAATCTGCCCACAGGAAATCAGAGGCTGCCAGCCCCTTCACTGACCTTTCCAGGACCAGTCAGGAAGGGCTCACAAAGGATGTTATTTGAAACAGGAAGGTCCCTGGACAAAAATATCTCTTCCAAGAGGCCTGAAATAGCACCCTGCAGAGAGTAATTTAGATTAAACAGGACCCCCTCCCCGGAGAGCCTGCCTAGGTGTGAATCAATTTAATCAAACCGGCCTCCTCTCAGAAAACTAGAGGCCAGGATCAGGCGCCTCTGTTCTCTGCAGAAGGAAGGGGCTGGGGGTGGGGGAGGATTTAGTTTATCTCTAGGCCCCTACTTTCTGCTTGCATTTTCTTTTTGCTATTTTTTGTACTGTGATAAAACACACATGACATTTTACCATTTTAACCATTTTTGGGCGAGCAGTTCAGTGGCATTAAATGCAGTCACAATGCTGTAAAGCCATCACCGTCATCCTTCTCCAGAACTTCCTCTTGCAAAGCTGCAGCTCTGCACCCATTAAACTGACTCCCATTCCCCTCCCCCAGCCCCTGGCACCCCCGTTCTGCCTCCAACTCCCAGAATTTGACAACTCCAGGCTCGGCCTGCAAGTGTTATCCTTCAGGATTGACCTTTCTGTGTCTGGCTGCCCCATCCCTCCTCACTCCCAGAGGCTCTTCCTGGAACCCACTCCCAGCAGGAGGGGCCATTCCCTGTTCACCCACCTTCTTGAGGCTCCTCTGGGAGGGTCTGCAGACCCCAGGGATCTGCCAGCAGGTGGGCTTATGCAGTGAAGTTGTGAGAGCCCAGATGCTGGTGACCCTTGAGGGTGACCGCCCAGGCTGGTGACCATGGACCTCCAGGCCTGGGTCCCTCTGACCTGGCCGTGGAATGAAGGCTGGGGTGCGTGCATGGGGGTGGGAGCAGTGGTGGCCTGCCGAGAGGTGTTCAAAGCCATCTCTGTGGTATAAACCAAAAATAAAATTCTAAGGCTCTTCCCCAACCATCTGAAGGGACCCCTCCTCTGGGCCAGGACACCCCAACGTTAACCTGAAAGACTGGTTCAGGCCACGATGGGAAGCGGTCGTTGGCCATGCCTCATGCTGCCCTCCTCCCTTTCGGAATTTAGGAAAAGCCGACCAGCACTAACATCAACACAGACCTTAAGTCTGGTAAGAAACACTTACCATACAATCTCTTCTCTCTGGAGCCTACCACCTGGAGGCTTCATCTGCACGATGAGACCTCGGTCTCCACAACCCCTTATCCTAACCTGACATTCCTTTCTACTGATGATAACTTCCAACCAATTGCCAATCAGAGCATTTTTAAATCTACCTCTGACCTGGAAGCCCCACTTGGAGCTGTCCGGCCTTTCTGGACCTGACCAACGTATATCTTAAACGTATTTGATGGATGTCTCATGTCCCCCTGAAATGTCTAAGGCCCAGCTGCACCTGCCCACCTCCCGAGGCTGTGTCACTGCACAGTCACTCTATGTGGTTCAGAATCCATCTCTTCAAATATTTCACAGACTTCCGCTCTTTTTGTCAACAGGCTTATTTCATTCACACAATGTCCTCAGCCTCCATCCATGTGGGAGTGTGGGTCTGAATTTCCTTTCTTTCGTAAACTAAAAACAAAATCCCCCAGCTTAATGAACAGAGCACCCCTCTTGGACAAGGGGATCCAGGGCAACCAGAAAAACTAAATTCCCGCCGTGATAGGAGGGAGGAGGGACTCGCCTCGTCACGGCTGCCTCCCCGTCACCTGTAGGAGTTGAGGTGCAGCTGACTGACACTAACTCCAAAATACAGATCCGAAGACAGCAGAACAGACTCTGTGGTAAGACCCGAAATCCAGACCCGCCGAAGGTCCCCCACCCTGAGAGACCCGCCGAGGGTCCCCCACCCGGGAGAGACCCGCCGAGGGTCCCCCACCCTGAGAGGCCCGCCGAGGGTCCCCCACCCTGAGAGGCCCGCCGAGGGTCCCCCACCCTGAGAGGCCCGCCGAGGGTCCCCCACCCGGGAGAGGCCCGCCGAGGGCCCCGCACCCGGGAGAGGCCCGCCGAGGGTCCCCCACCCTGAGAGGCCCGCCGAGGGTCCCCCACCCTGAGAGGCCCGCCGAGGGTCCTGCACCCGGAGAGACCCACCAGGAGTCCCCACACATGTGAAGGCCCTGCCTGCCCTCCGTCCTCTCTGGGGCGCCTCCTGGAGGCTTCTACGTCACCAGTACCTTGGCCTCCACAGTCCCTCAGCTAAACCCAAGCGTTTATTTCCACCCACTGCAAGCCTTCACGTCTTCAGCTTAACTTTTTCAACCAAATGCCGATCAGAAAACGTCTAAATCCCCCTGCTCCCCTTCAAGATGTCCCTCATTTCCCACCGAATCAATGTATACCTTCCATGTACTGATTTATGTCTTTGCCTGTAACTTCATTTAATTAAATTAATTAACTACTTTTTTGAGACAGGGTCTCCCTCTGTCACCCAGGCTGACAGTATTGTCATAATCACAGATCATTGCGGCCTTGACCTCCCAGACTCAAGCCTCAGCTTCCCAAGCAGGTGGCACTGTGGGTCCGCACCACCACACCTGGCTAATTTTTAGAAAATGTTTTGTAGAGACGGGATCTTGCTGTGTTGCCCAGGGTGGTCTCGAACTCCTGTAGGGAAACAATCCCACTGCCTCGGCCTCCCAAAGAGGTGGAATTACACCTGGCCTGGCTTTGCCTGTAACTTCTCTCTCCCTGAAATGTGTAAAACCAAACTGTAACCGCCTCAGGCACAGGTTCTCAGGCCCTCCTGAAGCTGTTTTCTGGGCCATGGTCACTCACATTGGCTCAGAATAAACCTCTTTAAATATTTTACAGAGTTTAGATTTTTTTGTTGATAATTTTTAAGGCTAAATAATATTCCACTACATGTAGTATTAAAATGTTATACAAAATTATAACAAATTTAGCTGTAGATCAAATTGGCTTTTATCCTCGTTTCACGAATAGGGCAGCCTCAATTGAGGAATGAGAGCTCCCCCTGGGCAATGACCACCAGTGGGTTTTGTAAAGCGGGTGCAGGGACACGGAGCAGGAGAAAGGCTGACAGTTGACATCGGGTTCTCTCAGGTTCCTTGTTGTAACGGTTAAAGCAGAGGGACTTCCTTAGTACACTGACCAGGCAGACTGGAGTCTCCTGTTTTCAGGGAAAACTGGTCAGTTTTGGGATCTATCTACTTCCTTAAAGGTTCAGTTTGATGACGCCATTTAGCATTTAGGCTAAACCAAAATGGAGCAATGTGTTGGGGCCTGGTGTAGGAGCTCCATGCAAAATGACATCTGCCTATAATTTTTGTTTAAAAGTACATGTCACATTTTACGAATCCGTTCATCCATCCACAGACACCTGGGTAGCTTCTGCCTGTGCCTACCTTGAATGATGCTGCCGGGAACATGGGTGTGCAAATGTCTCTCTGAGCCCCTACACCCAGAACAGGGACTGTGAATCCTGTGATACCACACCCAGAAAGGGGACTGTGAATCCTAAGATGCCACACCCAGAAAGGGGACTGTGGATCCTATGATACTACACCCAGAACAGGGACTGTGAATCCTGTGATACCACACCCAGAACAGGGACTGTGAATCCTGTGATACCACACCCAGAAAGGGGACTGTGAATCCTAAGATGCCACACCCAGAAAGGGGACTGTGGATCCTAAGATGCCACACCCAGAAGGGGGACTGTGGATCCTATGATACTACACCCAGAAAGGGGACTGTGAATCCTAAGATGCCACACCCAGAAAGGGGACTGTGGATCCTATGATACTACACCCAGAAAGGGGACTGTGAATCCTAAGATGCCACACCCAGAAGGGGGACTGTGGATCCTATGATACCACACCCAGAAGGGGGACTGTGGATCCTATGATGCTACACCCAGAAGGGGGACTGTGGATCCTATGATGCTACGATGCTACTGTATGAACTTCTGTCATCTGTTTTCCAGCCATGCCACTTTACATTCCCATGAGCACCACACAAGGGTCCCCACTTGTAACATCCTCACCAACATGGTATTTTCCATTCTAAAAATAAGAGCCTGGTCGGGTGCAGCGGCCCACACCTGTCATCCCAGCACTTTGGGAGGCTGAGGTGGGCAGATCACTTGAGGTCAGGAGTTCGAGGCCAGCCTGGCCAACATGGCGAAACCCCATCTCTACTAAAAATACAAAAATTAGCCAGGCATGGTGTCAGGTGCCTGTAATCCCAGCTTCTCGGGAGGCTGAAGCAGGAGAATCACTTGAACTCGGGAGGTGGAGGTTGTAGTGAGCCGAGATGGTGCCACTGCACTCCAGCCTGGCAACAGAGAAAAACTCCCTCTCAAAAACAAATAAATAAATAAAAATAAAAATAAGAGACATTCAAATAGTTGTGAAGTGGTGTCTTCACAACTATTGGTGTTGATTTGCATTTCTCTAGTGATTAGGGTGATTAGGATGTGAAGCATCTCTCCATGTGCTTATTGATCATTTGTATATCTTTTTGGAGAAATGGCTATTCAAACCGGGCACAGTGGTTCACATCTGTAATCCCAGCACTTTGGGAGGCCAAGGCGGGTGGATCACCTAATGTCAGGAGTTTGAGACCAGCCTGGCCAATGTGGTGAAACCCCATCTCTACTCACAATACAAAAAATTAGCTGGGCATGGTGGTGCATGCCTGCAATTCCAACTACTCAGGAGGCCGAGGCAGGAGAATTGCTTGAATCTGGGAGGTGGAGGTTGTGGTGAGCTGAGATCGTGCCATTGCACTCCAGCCTGGGCAACGAGAGCGAAACTCCATCTCAAAGAAAAAAACAATAACAATAAAAAAAGAGAAATAGCTATTCAAGCCCTTTTCCCATTTTTACAAGGGTGTATTTGTCTGTTGTTGCTGTTGAGTTGTAGGAGTTCTTAGCATCCTCTGGGTATGAACCCCTCATCAGCTCTATGCTTTGCAAACGCTGTCTCCCATCCCTGGAGCTGTTCCGCTCTGTGTGTGTCCTCTGATGTGTGTTTGCGGTTTTTTTGGTCTGTGCTTATAGTTTTCTCTGCCCCTCCCCCATCCCAACAGAGCCACGCAGGAGCCGACATCCATGCACACACACCTGCCCTCTAACCCCATCCCTCATTTCCAGGGCACAGGCCTCACCCAGAGGAACAGAGGAGGCACCTGGGTGGGGCCCTGCACCAAGGCCCAAAGGCCCAGCCCACGGTGAGGACCCCAACAAGGACCCCAGCTCGTGCCCCACGCAGCTGAGCTGCGGGCTCTCTTCCAGATGTCAAGTCTTTATTTAAAGAAAATTCTGGTGTATACATGGAGCTGGTGTCTCAAAACCCATGCCCCCTCCAGTGGAAAAAGAAGCCAAATTAAACACTAAAGAACAGAAAGAATGGACATGTGTTCAAGCATTTTCTTTTAAAGCCAAAATTAAAATCACTAAATCGAGACTTCTTTAAGAGCAAAGTGACAAGACGCAAACTTGTCCTCCACGGATAACTAGAGGCAGCTCATGGATTAACACGAGGGCCGAGCTCCATGAAATATTTAAGCAAAAAGAAAACAGAGTCTGCCCAGTGGGGCCAGCGGGTTTTCAGACACCAGAGCCGGCGGCCTCCGCCTGGGCTCCGTGTTTCTGAGCGGCCCAGGAGGACAGGCAGACGCAGCCCCGCGCTGCTGGTTTTCCCGACAAGGAGAGCATGGAGCCAGCTGAGGACATGGGATTTTCCTGAGGCTTTCCCCCAACAGAAGGCAATGGCTGGGGGGGCAGCCCGCTCTCCTGGGGTCCCCGGATGGGGAGGGCGGCCTTGGGAGGTGGACGGAGACGGCGGGGCCAGAGCCCTCACTGCTGGCCTGGCAGGGTCTGGGCCCGTGGGCAGTACCCAAGGACAGGTCTCAGCCTCCTCCTGTTCCAGGTCCCCAGGATCCCAGCTCACAAAGTTCAGGCTTGCAAAGGTGCCTTCTACTGTGAGTGCTGCTTCCCAGCCAGAGCAGTTTCCAAGGCTCAGGCTACAAACTCTTCACCTTCTCCTTAAGCGGCAAAAACCCAATACGCGCCGCAGAGACGCAGACATCCACTCACACACAGAGACACAGACACACAAAGAAGCCTCAGCCCAGCCTGGGCACACGTCTCACTGAAGATGTCAGTGGGCTGCCCTTGCCAAGCTGGAGTCTCTGCAGGCAGCCCGGCCTATGCCAGCCCTAGCACTTGGAGAAGGGTTCCTTTAGCCTCCCAGAGTGGTCTGGGCCGCACACAACCCTCCCGGTATAATTATGAGTGTCTGTAGGGCTCTGATGGCCCCGCCAGCCATAACAACAGCTGCAGGGAACCAAAGGTCCAACCCTCTAATCAGGGACTCAGAACTGGTCTGTGTCCCAGGACCAGGGATGAAAGGGCCAACCGGTGCCAGAGGAAGGGTCCAACGGGCTGAGGGATCCTGAGTTCCAGCCTGCCCCATCCTCTAGAGCAGGTTCAGCGCAGCCCAAGGGGGAGGCACGAGGTGGGTGGTGAGGGGCGCACAGCTTGTGCTCCCCGTCAGCTGTGGCCTTGAGCCACTTGGACCTCCCTGAATGTCCTGTCCTCTGGGCAGCTTCCTGCACACAGCTCTCCTTGCAGGCTGGGGACCTACCTTTCCTCATCCCTTCCAGGTCTGGGGGCACGCCAGGTGACGGATCCTGCCATGTCCTGATAGCTGGATCTGGGACCCCACTGAAACTGTCCCACAAAGGGAGCTACACGGGGGCTGCCATCAGCCTCCTTCACTGGGGAAGGGGTGCAGCCATGTTCACCTTCTGGAGCCACTGGAACCATCTGTGAAATTGCCCTATCACCACCCAGCTAGACCTTCCCACGGGGCCAAGGGGCTCTGCCATTGCCTGATGTTCCCCGCTTCACCTCCCCTTCCCTCTCCTCTGCTTTGTGACATGGCCGGCCCCATCACCTCCATCCCATCCCACCTCCCGTGGGACGAGGAGGCTGTGTGATTGTCTGGGGTTCCCCAGCTCATCTCTCCTCTGCCCTGCGCACCCGGCCACCCACCCCTGTGCCCACAGAAGATGCCACAGTGTGCAGGGGTCAGTCATGCCTGCAAGGCTGACTCCGAGGCCGGCCACTAACTGGGTGTAGAAGCCACAGGCTGCTCCCTGCTGAGCAGGAAGTGGCACCACCCTCCTTGATGCAAAAACACAGCCGGAAAGCCCCTGTTGGACCTGCCTGCACCTGTGGGCTCACCCAGCAGGACCGAGGGGGGTGCCAGTGCAGGGCGAGGATCCCAATGGCATGTTTACATTCCGTGGCAGACAGAAGGGACCCACCCCCTAGAGAAGGGAGACCCCCCCAGTAAGGGAGACCCCCCAAGCTAGAGAAGGGAGACCCCCTTAGAGAAGGGAGACCCCACCACCACACACTGCCTAAGCACCGACACACCCCAGCCATTCACAGCAAAGTCAAGTGAGTACAAAGTCGGTCTGGATTCCTGCATTGAAAACTGAGGTATGACAGACAGGGGAGGCCTGCAGGGATTACTGGCTTATCCCTGGGGCCTGTGAGCAGAGAGGAGCTGTCTCTGGAGGATTAGAAAGTTCATCTGATCACCAGGCCACACATCTGCAAGGGAAGGTCAGCCCAGGACAAATGGCCCGCCCGGCGTGCAATTCCTGTGGCGCCCAAGGCATGCCAATAAAATCTTTGTTTGCTTTTTTAAACTTAGTTTACATTGTCTTAATGGCAGTGTTAAATAATAGGTCTTCTGTTCATATGTAGTGGGCACGACACAAAATCATTCAGCTGATCATTAGCTGGAGCCATCCTCCTCCAACCCCCACAGGACTGGAGCCCAGCTGTCCACAGCAGCCAGGCAGCCGCACGGCCGTGGGCACAGGGTCTCTACCCCCGGGCGCTGACGTGGGAGAAGGGACGGGCTTGCCCAGCCCCTAGGCCTCCCAGCCCAGCCTCCGAGCACCCGCCCCCAAGAGGAGATGAGGTGGGTGGGGGAATGCTAGGCCTAAACAGGGTCTCTCACCTGCTCCATCCAAGATTAAGGCAACAGCTCCCTCCACTCTGACACGAATGTGCAAACATTCACAGCCCGAAGCAGGAAGGACAGATGAGTTCAGACCTGCACCTGCCCCCACATGCTTTCCTCAGGGGCCTCTAGGGGGTCCATGGGCCAGTGTGCTGGGCACCAGGGGGAGGGGCCAAGGCTCCCTAGAAAGGGGAATGAGGCGTGGAGGAGACCAGTAGGGTCAGCCTGACTCAGGACCCTGTCCATGCCTGGGGTGCTGTGGCCCTGGCACTACCGAGCCGAGGAACAGCCCACGCCAAGAGCAGTGCCCATGGGGAACCCCCTATTGCCACAAGCCATGTTGTCAAACCATTTCCCCCAGAACAAATGAGGCCTGAGGATGCCCGAGAACCCTGCAGCCCTGACTTGGTGCTCTAGTTCACACTAACCGGCAACCTGCAGAATCACCAGCTCCGTTGCTGGGCTCCACAGAGAAAATCAAAAGGAACATGTACCCTGGTGAGTAGGCTGACTTCAGAATTAGAGAGAAACCTTTATGCACATCTGGGGAGTGTCACACAGCAGCTGTTTGAAGAGAGGGTCTTCCTTTAGGGAGGAGACCAGAGCATCCCATATCAGACATTGCAGGGCATGACCCTAGAATATAAGAAATGACTCAGGAGTCAGGAGAAGGACAGGGCTGGACCTGAGAGCCACAGCTGCCACCCAGAAGGGCAGGTGCCCTGTCCACCTCATCTCCACACACGTGTCCCTAACCCTAACCCTAACCTCTAATCTCTAATCCCAAACCCTAACCGCTAACCCTAACCCTAACCTCTAACCCCGAATCCCTAATCTCTAACCCCTAACCCTAACCTTGTCTCCAAAACATGTGTGTCCACAACCTATCTAGGGCACTGAGCTGAATCCAGTTGAGACACAGATGGCAGCTCCCACACACCCCTGTACCAGTGCATGCAGTCCTGGAGAACTGGTGTCTGCAACACAGACACACACACACACATATGTACTACGCACCACACACCTAGACACAGACACACACCACACATTATAATATAGACACACACACCCCATATGCCATACACACATATACACACATCACACCCATAGACATATACACATACCACACACCACACACATAGACACACATACGGACACACAAACACACAGGCATGGACACTCACATGGTTCCCGGTAGTGCTGCAGGAGGCCAGCTCAGCCACCAGTTGAGGAGCCTGACATGCTCGCTCCTCTGGGCCATCGCATGTAAAGCCTGCCCTCGCTATGGACTGTCACACGTGTGACATGCATGAACAGGTGACACGGACACACACGGCCCCCACACGCTGAACTGGATCCCCCAGGGCCCATTGGAGGCCCTTCTGCCTGGGACCTGTCTCATCCCCAGCCCCCTCACAGGGTGAGACAGCAGTAACCACAGGTGTTCAGAGCAGCTCAGCCCCGCCCTGTCAGGCGGGAACAACAGACGGACCCTCGGGGCACCCAGGTCCCACGCCAGAGTGACGGCTCAGGGACATCTGCCCTCAGGGCCATGAGCTTTAAGCCCAAGCCAGGGTCCAGGCCTGGTGGCCTCTGTGTGGCCAAGGCTGGCAGGACACTCCATGATCCGAGGCAGGGCCCTCCTCAGCCCACTGGAAGCCAACTTGGCTCTGGGTCCTCTTTCCCCCGCCCCGCCCGCTTCGGGGGCCCCAGTGTGTGCACTGAGTGGTCAGGAGCACAGGGCTCTGCTCCCCGCAGGGACAAGCCCCCAGTGCTTCCCAGATCTTCCGGGCCAGACCCCTGCGACCCTTCCGGGCTATAAACAATCAAACCACAGCCCCGCCCAAGGCCTCAGGGACCCGCAGTGGTCCTGAGAGAGGCAGCCCTGGGCGGGAACAGGGCCCCCTTTCCGGCCTGGTCCTCGCCCTCCCCACGAGGTGACCCGGCATGGACTCTGCAGCCGCGGGAACCGCGAGTTCAGAGGGCGCCCGGGGACCTGTCGGTCCATCCCCGCGGACGGCGTCCCCCCGGCCCCTGCCCCAACTCGGTGTCACCTGCAGGCCACGGACAGGGCGGGACTCCCACAGGGAACTGGCCCAGGTCCCGGAGCTCGGCTGGGCTGGGGGGACGCGAGGCAGGGACCGACCCCCGGCTGACCAGGAGCCTCACCTTCCCCGCTCGGCCCCGCCCCGCCCCGCGAGGCCGCCGCCGCCCACCTGCGCCCCTCGAGGGGACTCGGCACCTGCGCGCACCTACCGTAGCGGCCGGGCTCGCGGCAGTAGCGCAGGATGGGAAGCGGGTCCTCGCTTGGCGGCTCAGGCGCGGCTGCGGGGTCCAGGTCGGGGTCGGGGGCCCAGCGGGGGCTCGGGATGGGGCGCTGGCTGCCGCCTTCCTCGGCCCGGGGCCCCGCATCCCCCGTCGCGGGGGTCACCAAGAAGCGCTGGGACATGGTGTCCGCGACGGCTGCGGGGAGCGGAGACCTGAGCGCGGGGAGGGCGGGGCCGGCGGGGCGGGCGGGGGAGGCCGGGAGGGAGGGAGTGAGGCCCGGAGGGAGGGAGGGAGGGACGGGGCGCACCGCCTGGGATGGGGCCGCGCGGCGCGGGCACTGGGCGGGAGGGCGGAGCGGACCCGGGCTGACACCTTCGCGGCGGTCCCCTGCTGGCGGGGCGACCACGGCCTCAGCCCCCGAAGAACGAAGAGCGACCTCGGGTCTCGCTGCGTGACCTTGGAGACGCCCCAGCCAAGCGGTCGGGTCAGCGCGCGGTGCGGAGGCCGGAGGGGAGGAACAGACCTCGCTCTGCGCCGCCTGGAACCAACAAGGATCACCCTGGCGGCAGCGCTGCAGCCTGGGGTCTCTGGCGACGCCCACTGAGGGCCGGGTCCAGGGGGCCGGTGAGGGTGGAGGTCTCGCTGGCGTTTGGGTCTGTGGGGAGGGGCGCCCTGACCTGGGGCCTCCGCCTCCCCGATCCCCAAACTCCAGCCCTTTGCCAAGTAGGGTTCAGCGTGCGGGGCAGAGGCCTCCTCCTGGGACTTCCACCTGGGGAGAAAGGCCCCCGGGGGCAGCCAGGGTGGAAGGCGGAGGCCAGTCTGGCTCTGGAGGCACTGGGAGCCCCGGACCCTGAAAGTTTTGGGAGAGCCCCCCTGCTCTTCAGGGGGATTCCTGCAACCGCTGTAGCTGCACAAATTCTGCAACTGGCTCTTTCCTCCCTTCTAATGACGCTGTTACCACCACCTTGCGTGGAAGTATTGAGCACTTTACAATATGTATTCACAGATTCAACAAATATTTATGAACACTGACCTGTGCCAGGCCCTGCAGATGACAGAAGGGAACCCCTGCCTCTGTGAAGTGTATGTTCTAAAGGGAGGCAAGGGTAAGAGCTCCTGGGTGTGGGGAGGGCCTCAGGTGACATCCAGACAGTGACTTAGAGGGAGCAAGTGGTCAGCTGTGCTGCCTCCAGTCATACTCTACCCTCGTCATCCGAGGTGGCTGCTGCTGGTCCAGCCATCACATCTGAATCCCAGCAGTAGAGTGAGGACACGGGAAAGGTAGCTAGCCACCCCTTTGCAGAGCACAGCCTAGGAGTGCACATAGCACCTTTGCTTATTCTGTTAGCCAGAACTTAGTCCTGCGGCCACACCTTCACGTACAGAAGGCTGAGAAACGTGACCCACCCATGTTTGTGGTGCTGTGGATGAGAAATCACCAGAGGCTGGGTTTCAAGGGCACATCTAGTGCCCGTGGAAAGACCAGGGAGGATAAGAACTCCTTTCTTCAACACACCCTCTTACCATCACCCCACCTCCACTCATATGGCACCTGCATGTATGCCTGCCCACACCTGCCCACACTGGCTCACATGTGTCCACACCTGTTCCAGCCTGCTCACACCTACTCATCCCTGTACCACCTGCCCACACCTGTTCTCATCTGCTCACACCTGCCAACACTGGCTCACACCTGCACACATCTGTCCACACCTGTTCCAGCCTGCTCACACCTACTCATCCCTGTACCACCTGCCCACACCTGCCCACACCTGTTCTCATCTGCTCACACCTGCCAACACTGGCTCACACCTGCACACATCTGTCCACACCTGTTCCAGCCTGCTCACACCTACTCACACCTGCTCCCACCCACCCACACCTGCTCACACTGGCTCACACCTGTTCACATCTGTCCACACCTGTTCCCACCTGCTCAACCTTCTCACACCTGTTCCTACCTGCCCACACCTTTTTCCAAGATGAACTTTTGAATCTTTTGGAAGTCTCTCCCCAAATACATTTCTGATTTGGTTGAAAAGTCACTAAATGTATAAACAAATTTGCTGAGAACTGACATCTTTATGGTGTCAAATCTTTGCACCTAGGTCTTGCACATTTTTTCCATTAATTTATGTGTGTGTATTCACATTCTTGTCACTACTGGACTGACATGTAAAAACTGAACCAAACACCTTTTGCTCTTGTGTGTTTCTTTTGTAATCTTCTACCTCGCAGAACTCTAAATCCTATTATTCAAATACATTTCCAGTTCGACTTCTTGCATTTTACAAGGAATTTTTGTTTTGTTGTGTTTTGGAGACTAAGTCTTGCTCTGTCACCCAGGCTGGAGTGCAGTGGTGCGATCTCAGTTCACTGCAACCTCCGACTCCCAGGTTCAAGCAATTCGCCTGCCTCAGCCTCCCGAGCAGCTGAACCACCACGTGGTGCGAACCACCACGCCCAGCTAATTTTTGTATTTTAGTAGAGAAGGGGTTTCGCCATGTTGGCCAGGCTTGTCTCGAACTCCTGACCTCAAGTGATTTCGGCCTCCCAAACTGCTGGGATTACAGGCGTGAGCCACCAAACCCAGCCTGCAAGGAATTTTTTTAACCTGTAAGTAATGATATCTTTTCCTTTTTGGTTGTTTTTACTTCTTCTGTTTTCTTTTCACCCCTTTGTTCTTGTTTTGGAATTTCCTAGAAGTTCCAGGGTAATATCCAGGGCTGTGTTGCTGGGAGAGCTGTGTGTCTGGCCTGGACCCACGTGAGTTTCCTACAAATTCCAGGGCGATATCCAGGGCTGTGTTGCTGGTGGAGCTGCGTGTCTGGCCTGGACCCACGTGAGGGTGGTTCTGGTGTCTCCGGGAAGCACTGTGCCGGCCGGGAAGTTGGCGGCTGTCTCTTGCCCTGCCCCATGAGGCCGACCCTGGATGCCTCCCCTGAGACCCAGAGGCAGCTTGGGATGGACTTGAGGAGGAAGCAGGTCCCACAACTCAGATTATCTCACCTCCCCGGCTTCTGCCTCCCCTGTTCAGGTTCCTCAAGTGAGAGCTCCTCCAGACTCCTGCCCCAAGGGCAGCCTGTCTCTAGCTTTCATTTCCAAATGCTCCAATCTCTGCCATTCAGCCACACCCTCTGCCGACCCTGTCCCTGGGCTCGAGGCTGCTCCAGAAATTTGGGAGGTCCTGGAGCCCCTTAGAAGCCAGCTTCTAGCCATGCTGAGTCAGCCTGGGCGACGGGGCTCACTGCGGCCACTGCCCCCTTGGCCTCCCGTGGACAGTGGCTGCGTGTGTCCCGGGAGGACCATGGTGAATGTCTTCCGAAGACAGGACTGGAGACACAGGAGGCCGAACCGGCTCTGATCATCTGATGCCTCCACAGGAGAGAAAGGATGTAAGAATCCAGGTTCTTTTATGAAACATTAAAGACAGAAAAATGCAGCCTGGCTCCCGTAAGTTCTCCGTGTTGAGCAGTGGATGGGGAGAAGGACAAGGGCTGAGGATGGGGGAGAGGTGCACCGGCCACGCGCGTCCCTCGGTGGGGAGACGGCCGCAGACACCGGGAGGTTGAGCACAGGCTCACCGCTGTTCCTGCTTTATCCTCCTCTCCAGGTCCTAAATTCTGCTTCTATTACTTTCTTTCAAGACGGTTCTTCCTCCCGTCTTGATCTGAGTACTCCTTCATGCTTTTTGTTTATCTTGCTAAATAAAGAAAACAGTGAAGCTTATGCAGTTTCCCCTGAAAATAGCCGTGGCCTCTCGGTGTTATTGTTTTCCACTGTCTGTAATGACAACTTTAATCTCTTCGACTAACAACCTATTTATAGCTCCTAATTTTTTCAATTGTCAGTTTGCAAAATTGAGGTCTGATCTGCAAACAGTAAGACTTGCCACTTACGCTGCAAGTTCTGTGGGGGGCCGACTGCGAGGGCCAGGTGGGTGGTCTGGCCCCATGCAGGCACCCCCGCCTTCATTCCGCAGCCAGGTCAGAGGCCCCATGCAGGCAACCCCCACCTCCCCCCTCCCCCCACCCCACCCCGTCCCCCGCCTTCATTCCGCAGCCAGGTCAGAGGCCCCATGCAGGCAACCCCCACCTCCCCCCCACCCCCCCGTCCCCGGCCTTCATTCCACAGTCAGGTCAGAGGAACCCAGGGATCACCTCCAGGGGTCACCCGCACCTGGGCTCCCACAACTTCACTCCCACCTGCTGTCACATCCCTGGGGGCTCATCACAGACCTGTAGGTCTTCCTGGGGGAGCCTCAAGAAGGTAGGTGACCAGGAAATGGGAGAGCCTTTGGGAGTGAGGAGGGATGAGAGTGCAGTGGGGAGCAGAGACAAAGACAGAGAAAGAGAGAGACAAAGAGAGGGAGAGACAGAGAGACAGAGAGGGAGGAAGAGAGACAGGGAGAGTGATAGAGACAGAGAAAGATGGAGACGGAGAGGGAGGGAGAGACGGAGAGAAGAAGGGAGAGGCAGAGAGAGGGAGGGAGAAAAACAGAGAGATAGAAGAGACAGGGCGAGTGATAGAGACAGAAAGACAGAGACAGAGAGAGGAAGAGAGAGACAGAGACAGAGGGAGGGAGAGACAGAGAGAGACAGGAAGAGGGAGGGAGGGAGAGAGAGAGAGACAGAGAGAGATGGGTGGAGGCAAGAGGCAGGAGATAGGATGTTTTTGACCCTTTCTCCCCACCATTTACTGAACCGGACGTTGGACGATGGGACGCCTCCTCCCTTTGGAGAGGAGCTGCTGAAGGGTGGTGGGAGAACAGGCAGGGAGCGCCACAGCCACACTGCCCATCGGGGTGATACTGGTCCTCTCTGGCTCCTGGAGCAGTCCCTGATACTCCCCACAGGTGTCCACAGGTTCTGCTCTATGCCAGGGTTCTCTCCCGGGTGGGGGCGACGGCCTCCAAGGGTGGCCTCCTGGGAAGTCCGGGCGGCGGGCGTTGGAGTGTGGGGACGGGACGACCCCTGCGCCTACCATCCGGTGCCTGCCAGCCAGCCCGGCTGTGGACTCCTGCGTATAAGCTCCGCTGCCAACAGCATGGCTCGGTCCCTGCCCGCATTCTCTCTGCCTGTGCTCCCAACCGGTGACACTCAGAGAAGCCTCCCGTGTGTCCCTCCGTAGGTGAAGCTGTGTTGATACAGGAGCTAGTGTGGTGAGGAGACAGCAGATGTCCCCGTCCCAGATGGGGAGCTGCTCCAGGCGCGGGTCCCCCCAGCTTCCTGAACCGTATCTCACAGTCATCCCAGAGCAGCCCGGCCTTGCCTTCGGTCAGCAAGGGCTCCTCACCCCCACCCCAGCCAGCAAAGGGCCTGGAGCTGCTGTCGAGGGCACCAAGCTGCAGGAGACACACATCCGAGTCCCCCACAGAAGCCCGCAGAGGTGTTCCCTGTGTGGATGGGCTACGGTCATTGCGGTCACGTGCCACGGGCCAGAGACAGCCGTGCGCCCAGGCCTGCTGGTCACGCAGAGGCAGGAAAGCCCACTCCTGGCCACAGCGAGGCTAGTGGAAGGAAAACGTAGTGGGGGCATCAGGCCCAGCGCTCCAGAAACCAGGGAGGCCTGTGCGGCCGGGGGTCCCGGGAAGGGGCCTGGGCAGTTTCCTTTCCCAGGGCCTCATCCCAACATCTGAACCTGTGTGAGGGGGGTGTCCTGAGCAAACGCCCGCGGCTCCATCCCTAATCCACTCCCCTCCCCACCTGTATTATTTTGAACAAACCGCCAGTTATCAGAGGCTTCATCTGTCCACATTCACAGGCTCCCGGACACGCGATAAAACCTCAACTCCCTCTCTCCCCCACAGACAACAATTCCTAGATGTCCTCATACCTGGAGGCTCCCGTGGACTTGGGTTTTAGGAGGACACCTGCTGCCAACCCCAGAGTTTAGAAGAACCTGAGTCGCCTCAGGGAGGAATGCAGCGTCCGTCCCCTGGTGCAGGCCCAGGAGAAAGAGGGCGTCAGGTGCCTGGCGTGTCCTGGTGCTATGGGGGTGAGGTCCAGCCCCTTCAGATGAAATGTTCTGTCTGTGCCTTGAGTCGCCTTTTTCTGCTAGATTTTCCAGCTTGGCTGTGGTGTTCCAGGGAAGGCCCAGAGAACATCTGCAACCCAGGCCTGGCTGTGCGGGAGGTGCCTGTGCAGACGCAGGGGACAGGTGCAGGGAGGACACGGCCTGTGCCCAGGAGCAGGTGGGGAGAGTCTGCCTGGCCCCTCCCACTGCCCCTCCCTCCTCCTGGCTGCGCCTCCCAGCCCTAGTCGTGCCCCCTCAGTGGCCTTGGGGGCTGCTAGCCAGGCAGGTTCAAAAGGGAGTGAAAAGTTAGATTAGAGCTCAGTGAACCCAGCAGGGGTCGATGGACTTGGGCTCATCACAGCGCATCACTGCTGGTTCGTCAACCCCAGCAGACTTCGCATGATAATCAGTTTGTTCATGGGGTGGGGAGAAGGTATGTGGGAACTGTGTACTTTCCACTAATTTTTCAGCAGTCCTGAAACTGCTCTAAAGCCTATTAGGTTGTTTGTTTGTTTGTTTGTTTGCTTTTGAGATGTAGTCTCACTCTGTAGCCCAGGCTGGAGTACAGTGGCACGATCTTGGCTCGCTGCAACCTCCACCTCCCAGGTTCAGGCGATTCTCCTGCCTCAGCCTCCTGAGTAGCTGGGATTACAGGTGTCCACCACCATGGTTGGCTACTTTTTGTATTTTTGGTAGAGACGGGGTTTCACCATGTTGGTCAGGCTGGTCTTGAACTCCTGACCTCAAGTGATCTGCCTACCTCGGCCTCCCAAAGTGCTGGGATGACAGGCATGAGCGCAGCCAAAGTCTATTAGTTTTTAAAAGGCACACGAATGGAAATACGTTCTATTCGATAAGATGCTGAGATGAGCCAGTCTGGGCTGTGGCTCCTGGAAGATCCACATCTTGAGTCTCAGTGCTCCTCCTGAGTGAGTCTCAGTGCTCTTCACTTCCTGAGTGAGTCTCAGTGCTCGTCTCTTCCTGAGTGAGTCTGAGTGCTCCTCCTGAGTGAGTCTCAGTGCTCGTCTCTTCCTGAGTGAGTCTCAGTGCTCGTCTCTTCCTGAGTGAGTCTCGGCGTTCCTCTTGAGTCTCAGTGCTCTTCCTGAGTGAGTCTCAGTACTCTTCTCTTCCTGAGTCTCAGTGCTCCTCCTGAGTCGGCGTGCTCCTCCTGAGTGAGTCTCAGTACTCTTCTCTTCCTGAGTCTCAGTGCTCCTCCTGAGTCTGCATGCTCCTCCTGAGTGAGTCTCAGTGCTCGTCTCTTCCTGAGTGAGTCTCAGTACTCTTCTCTTCCTGAGTGAGTCTCAGTGCTCCTCCTGAGTGAGTCTCAGTGCTCGTCTCTTCCTGAGTCTCAGTGCTCCTCCTGAGGCTGCGTGCTCCTCCTGAGTGAGTCTCAGTGCTCGTCTCTTCCTGAGTGAGTCTCAGTACTCTTCTCTTCCTGAGTGAGTCTCAGTGCTCCTCCTGAGTCTCAGTGCTCGTCTCTTCCTGAGTCTCAGTGCTCCTCCTGAGTCTGTGTGCTCCTCCTGAGTGAGTCTCAGTACTCTTCTCTTCCTGAGTCTCAGTGCTCCTCCTGAGTCTGCATGCTCCTCCTGAGTGAGTCTCAGTGCTCGTCTCTTCCTGAGTGAGTCTCAGTACTCTTCTCTTCCTGAGTGAGTCTCAGTGCTCGTCTCTTCCTGAGTCTCAGTGCTCCTCCTGAGTCTGTGTGCTCCTCCTGAGTGAGTCTCAGTACTCTTCTCTTCCTGAGTCTCAGTGCTCCTCCTGAGTCTGCATGCTCCTCCTGAGTGAGTCTCAGTGCTCGTCTCTTCCTGAGTGAGTCTCAGTACTCTTCTCTTCCTGAGTCTCAGTGCTTCTCCTGAGTCTGCATGCTCCTCCTGAGTGAGTCTCAGTACTCTTCTCTTCCTGAGTGAGTCTCAGTGCTCGTCTCTTCCTGAGTCTCAGTGCTCCTCCTGAGTCTGTGTGCTCCTCCTGAGTGAGTCTCAGTACTCTTCTCTTCCTGAGTCTCAGTGCTCCTCCTGAGTCTGTGTGCTCCTCCTGAGTAAGTCTCAGTGCTCGTCTCTTCCTGAGTGAGTCTCAGTACTCTTCTCTTCCTGAGTGAGTCTCAGTGCTCCTCCTGAGTCTCAGTGCTCTTCCTGAGTGAGTCTCAGTAATCTTCTCTTCCTGAGTCTCAGTGTTCCTCCTGAGTGAGTCTCAGTGCTCGTCTCTTCCTGAGTGAGTCTCAGTGCTCCTCCTGAGTCTCAGTGCTCTTCCTGAGTGAGTCTCAGTACTCTTCTCTTCCTGAGTCTCAGTGCTCCTCCTGAGTGAGTCTCAGTGCTCGTCTCTTCCTGAGTTCTGCCGCAGACATGGCTCTTTGGTCATCAAGAGAGAAGCAGTGGCTACTCCTGGGGAGGCCAGGATGCAGATCAGGAGGCCTCAGAGCCCATCCCAGGGAAGGCGTCACCCACCAGACCCACGTTGGGCAGGGGTGGGGTCTCCTTGTCCAAGAATCAAGGCCCTTGCTGTGCCCCTGCATCCCCACTTTGGTGGGCAGTGAGGGGCCTGGCAGGGAAGGAGTGCAGAGGTCGCTGCTGCCTGGGGGCCGGGGGGCTCACTCTGCAGCCCAGGCAGGGCTCGTAGCCCTCTCAGCCCTGGATGTTGACAGAGGGATGGCTCCTGGGGTTCCTGTGTGGCACCCACCTCCCTGCTCTTTAGGAGGCATCCTCTTGCTCAGGGCAGAGCTCTGGGAGGGGCCCCTCCTGGGGTGCCTGGGAGTGCTGTGAGGTCTGGGAGGAGCTGGGAGCACAGCAGAAGAGGCTGACCTGGGTCAGAGCCTCCATCCCTGTCACCACTGCCGCTGGGGGCTGGGTTCCATTCCCTCTGTCTCGAGATCATGATGGGTGCTTGAATTATTGTTCAGCAAACACCCGGTCCCTTCCCCCTCCACCCCCCAAGGACACAGGCACACTCTGCTCTGGATCAATAGTGGATCAGTAATGGATTTCTAGCAGGCTGGGCTTGGCCTCTGCTGTCACCGTAAGAAACACACTCCAGGTAAGGCTGCCGGACCCTGGAGGGTGAGAGACCTGGGGAGAGGTTCTGGGCCCAACCTCAGCCCCGAGTGCAGCCCAGAAGGGCCGATAAGCCTAGACCAGCTGGCTCCGACAGTGAGCGGGGATAAGTAACTGCAGCTCGACTTGTTATGCGGTGTTACCAACACAACAGCAGACTGATGCACTTCTCCTGCACACCCTTGCGGAGGTGAATCCTCCCAGGGCCTCAGCCTCTTCACTTCCAAAGTTGGGAGAACAATGGTGCCTCCTCCCTAGGATGGGCTCAAGGATGAGATGACTCACTGCGGGGGAATTCTCTGCAGGACGCCCTGTCCTCTGTGAATGCTACTCTTGTTCCTGACTTCCAGGACCAGGCGAAGGTGTCCCAGCTCCATCCCCGGAGCCTGTTGGCCCGCGGTGCTGGGCGTGAGACTGCTCCCTGGCTCTGTGGGCTGGGACCTCCCTCTGGGCAGGCTCTGTGGTGGGAGAGACAACAGACTCGCTTTGTAACTCCGGCTGCCAGGTGCACACCCACTGTGTCCTCCGGCCCAGGCGCTCCCTGAAACGTCCCCTTGGTGCTCTGCACCTTGTTTGCACAGGCGTCACTTCACCTGCTGAAATAAAGTGTCCCATTCAGCTGTCTACTCCCGCGTGGTCTGCTGGTCCACGATTTGCCCCTTGTGAGCAGCTAGCTCAGTGGCGTTTCCTGGAGACGAAGGCCCAGGGTTGAAGGTGCTGTGGAGACAGCGCTACTTAAGGAAAGCTGCAGCTACAGGGCACAGCCCCTTGCCGGGGGAGGCCGCCACAGGGCCGGGCATCTGCTGACCTTCAGCCAGGTCTGGGATCACCCTCACCAGGGCCAGGCCGGTGGGGAACCTGCAGGAGGAGGAGCCGCTCCGGGGCCCCAGCTGTTGCCCATCCAGGGAGGTCACGTTTAGGCTAAGCCCGGCCTTGTGTTGCTGGCCCCTAGCCAAGGGAGGAGTTATGGGAGAGGTTGGGGTGAGGCTGTGGCTAGGATGTGCAGTCCCCAGAGACAGAGGGTGCTGGACATGTGCCTGGCTACTGAAGAGCAGCCAGGGAGCAAGTCACGACAGAAGCCGAGTGGGAGGTTCCTGCATCCCCACTGTCCAGAAGGCGCATCCAGCCGGGGCGCCCTCACTATGCGGACACGGAGGCTCCCAGCTTTCTGTGCACACAAGGCCACGGCAGGAGATTCCTGGGGTCCGCAGATGACCCAAAGCAGAGTTCATTTTCTTCCAGTACCCTCCCTGCTTTTAGAATCTTCCTCCAGCCCCATTCCAGATCCACTCAGGCCGAGACCTCTGCCCACTCACTGGGTGGTGGCCAGCTGCCCACCCCACATCAGCAAAGCCAGCTGCCCGTGGCCCGGGGACGTGGCCTCGCCATGTTCCTATGGCAAGTCCTCCTAAGGCGGCCTCGACCTCGAGGGGTCCCGTGATGGGACGGGCAGCTGACCCAGCACTGGCCGGGTATACACCCACTGGAACCCTCCCCCAGTCACCCCTGCATTTATCATGTGCCTCCTGCATCCGAGGACACCCTTCACGGCCCTGGGGGTGGGGGTGGGCGTGTCCTCTCTCAGACTAAGGAATCTGTGTCTCAGGTGCGGCTGCCCTTGGGATTTTGCAGGGTGGGTGACGTGCACAGGGTTGGGCCTGGGATAGAATTTGGGCTCTAGGGGACGCTGAGCAGAGCGGAAATGAAACATCCAGAACTTCAGGGGCCCGGCTTTTGGGGTGCAGCCTCCGCCTGGCAGCAGGTCTGTTCAGGGACAGGGGCTGAGAGCTGGCGCCTACCTCAGCCTGGTGAGAATGCCAATGAAGGCAACTTCTGCTTTTCTTGAGGAAGAAACTTGGCTTTTGACTGGCCAGATTCGATGACTTTTCTTCCCTCTGAAACATCTCCTCCTGTCACCGGACTCTTTCCTTTTTGACGTCTGTTTATTTCTTTGTTTAACGATGAGCTCAGCACAAGGGGCGTGTTCCCTCCCTGCCAGGAGGCAGCTAAGGGCTTATTGTGAGAACTACTTTCCTTCCCATGGCAGCCCTGCGGGAGAGGCCATGGCTGTCCCCATTTTATAGACGAGCAAACCAAGGGCCGCAGCCTTCGGCCACCTTGCTAGGAAGAACGGGAGGGGCGTTGGGGCCAGCGAGTCAGTGAGCAGCTGGAGCTGTGAGCTTGGTGCTGGGCTGGGCCCCAGGGAGGCCCTGAGTGCTGGAGGGGCTCTCGGTGGCCGGAGAGTGTCTCTACAACCTCCTACTCCTGTGCTCTGCAGTGAGCTCTGGGGCTCCCCCCTGGGAGGGGGCTGTGCTCCTGCCCCTTGGGGATTTCCTGGGGGCAGAGATCTGAGTCATCTCCAGGGCCTGCCCCTGCAGTGCTCAGTTTAGGTGTGATGCAAGGGCCTGACTAGCCAGCTGTGGGGGCCAGTCATGGGGTGAGGGCTGAGGGAGTAGTAACATTCTGGACACGTTTTTCTGTGGAGCAGGCGAGGCAGTCTGGCCAGGGTGGTGTTCTTCCCTGGGCCGTGGCAGGGGTATGGGGACACTCAGCCACAGTCGAGGGGTCCACGGCCCAGTTCCAGTAGCCAATCAGGGGCACATAGTCCTGGTTCTTACCTGGGCTCATCGAGCAGCCATGCCCAGTGCTGTAGGGTCAGGGGTGACATCACAGATGGGTCTCCTGGATTCGGGCTGAAAGATCAGTCTTGGGATACCCCCAGGGTCAGGGTGCCCAGAAACCCCCATGGTGGGCCTGGCCTGCCTCCCTGCTCTGCAGCCCTGCCCAATGCCAAAAGATCACTGTGCCAGTCCTTGCCCACGGGCCCCTCCCCACGGTGAGACCTGCCTCACTTGAAACTTGCAAACATGGAAACTTGGCCACCTGACCCATGGCCTGGCCCAGCGCTGTGACCTGATCCTGCAGCCCTGTGGGCCCCGGGCTCCCCATCGAGGTTGGGTTTCCAGGCTGCCTCAGCCTGTTCCAGCGAGAGGTGCTCGGGGGACGCTGGCCTAAGCCCCGCTGAGGTGTCTCCCAAACAGAAGCCTGTGGCCCTCGAGTGCAGGGGGTTGCAGATGCCCGTGAGCTCTGTCTCCCTTGTGAGTGGCCTGGGCACTGCTGCACGCGGGTGGTGGGCGCTGTGGCCCACCAAGGATTCAGCCCGGTAAGCAGCAGTGGGCGGGAGGGATGGCGTGGGCTCGCTTGAGGGTCACGGGAGCCCGAAAAACTCGGGGGCAGACTCAGGCCCTGGGAGGTCACATCCACAGGGACATCAGGTTCCTCCCTAGGGCCACCAGGACCAGACACATAGCACCCTGGCCTCTCATCTCACAGTGTGGATCTGTGTACACACAAACATAGACACAGACACACACAAACACACACAGATATACACAGAAATACAGACACACAGACACGCACAGACACACACAGAAACACACAGATGGAAACACACAGATATGGAGACACACACAGAAATACACAGACACAGATACACACAAACACAGACACACAGATATGGAGACGCACACACCGACACACACACATACAGAAATACAGATGCACACAGATACACACGGATACACACAAATACACACATACACAGATACACAGATATGGAAACGCACACACCAACACACACACATACAGAAATACAGACACGCACACAGATACACACGGATACACACATATACACACAGACACACACACAGCCAGCTGCTCCACCTTTGTGACCTCACCCCACTTCCTCCAGGGGCCCACCCTGATTGACTGAGAAGGTTTTGTTCCTAATTTGCTGAGACGAAGCCACCAGCGCTGTGGGAGGCGTGGCCACGTGTCCCTTGGGCTCCCCAAGCTGGCCTCAGAAACCACATGCTCTGGCTGCACGAAGAGCCAGCACTCGGATAAATCCGTCTCCAGAGGGTACTTTTCATGAAGAGCCAGTTGACTGGGCTCTTCTTCTCCCTGCAGGACACCCTGTGTCTCTGTGGGAGGAGGGCAGTGATGCGGAGTGGGGAGTCCTCCTTGATCAGATAACATGTGTCTCCCGGATGAGAGGCCCATGAGGGCCAGGGCGGGCACAGGGCTCTCAGAGGGAGTGTCTGGGGCCAATGCCGCAACCTCTGCTTCGTGCCTTTTCCGGACACAAGCACAGACTCTGAGCAAGGAGGGAGGTTGAGACTCTGGGGGCCCGGGGACCGGCGGGAGCTCTTGTCTACCAGCTGAAGCTGCAGAACCAGGGTGGGGACAAGCCGGGCCCATGGTTTCCAGGGCCTCTGTCCTCCGTCCACCAGAGAGCTGTACCTCAAGACAGGAGGCACTGGGCAGCCAGCACAGCCGCACTCTGAACATCCACACAGAAGCCTCCGCCCAGGCAGCCCCTCCTCCCAGGCTGGCCACACCATCCTTCTGATTAAGAAAAACCAGGTTCAGCCCTTTTCTCTCTTGGGACACACAATAAGGGCCCTGGTGCACCAGAGCAAAGTCATCCCCCTAGGGTGCAGGGAGATGTTTTCGCCCCTAAGGACACAAAGGGCTGAGTGGGAAGACCAGCCCCTCCTAGGGTGGCACTTAGAGGCTTATGTAAAAGACCCCACCCAGGGCTGGAACAATGCCGGCCCCAGGCCACGTCCTGGAGACTGAGGGTCTGCCTGCTGGGAGTCCTGGAGACTGAGGCTCTGCCTACTGGGAGTCCTGGAGACTAAGGCTCTGCCTACTGGGAGACCTGGAGACTGAGGCTCTGCCTACTGGGAGACCTGGAGCCTTTGCCTTTGCAGGGAGCTCCTGGGTGGCCCCAGTGAGTAACACCCTGAGAGGTTACACCCACATCTCTCAGGAGTCAGGCTCCTGCCCCTGTGTGGAGCATAGTTCATGGAGACTGGTGCATAGGACACAGGCCACACAAACACAGTAGGGTAGATCCAGCTCCAGGGCATGAAGAACGAGTTCACCTACTCATTCATTCACTCATTCTTTCATTCACTCATGAACCCATCCATCCACCCACCCATCCACTCATCCATCCATCCATGTACCCACTCATCTATCCATCCATGCATCCATCCACCCATCTATCCATCCATCCATCTATCCACCAACTCACCCACCCACTCATCTGTCCATCCATCCATACTTTCACTCACCCTTCTATCTATCCATCCATCCATCCATCCATCTGCTCACCCACCCATCCATCATTCATCCATCCATCCATTCACCCACCCACTCATCTGTCCATGCATCCATCCATCCATCCATCCATCCATTCACTCACCCTTCTATCTATCCACTTACCCACCCAACTATCCATCCATCCATCCATCCATCCATCCATCCACCCACCCACCCACCCACCTATCCATCATTCCATTCATCCATCCATCCATCCACCTATCCACCCACCCACCTATCCATCCACCCATCTATCCATTATTCCATTCACCCATACATCCATCTACCCACCCACCCACTCATCTGTCCGTCCGTCCATCCATCCATCCATCCATCCATCCATCCATCCATCCATTCACCCACTCTATATAATCACCCATCCATCCATCCACCTACCCACCTATCTACTCATCCATCCACCCATCCATCTACCCCTCTACCCATCTATCCATCTATTCATCCATCCACCCATTCATCCATCTACCCATTCACCAATCCATCCATTCATGGTATGGGGACGTGCAGATAATGAGATACCTTATGTGGCTAGTGACACAAAGGGAAACCCCCCAAAGTAGCTGTCCTGAGACACCTGCCATCAGGAGGGAAGTGAGAGGCATTGAAGGGGTATGTGGGGAACCCAGGGAAGGTCAGTCATGGGGTGGGCAGTACAGGGAGAGGAGGCATGGGGGAAGCACCTGCCCATCAGGTTGATGCCAGGTGTTCAGAGCAATTAAGAAGAGCCAGAAGGTGTTCAGGCAGGGGGACCCCCAGGGTGCTGGCATCAGGGAATAAATGACACAGATTTGCAGAGAGAGGCTGTGGTCGGTCCTGCCTCCAGCTTCCTGGCCAGCCCTGCCTGCCCAGACATCTGAGTCAAAGTAGCCTGTCTTCTGTTGTTATTTTCAGCATTGTGCCTGCCACCTACGGTCCAGAAGGTGATGATGACAAGAACTGAAATAACCTTCTTGATCCAGGTGCTTCCTTCTTTATCCACAAAGGCCTCTCTCAACCTAGAAGGCACCATGGCTCCTTATGGCCAAGCAAAACCCTGAGTGGTTGCAGGGCTCTCAGTAGCTCCTGCCTACTCTACACACACACAATCTTAGTCCCATCCTCCCTGCTACAAATTCCCTCAAGTTTCATACTCAGGAAATGCAGCTGGGGATGGGCACATCTGGGTACCAGGTGCTTTCAGAAGGGCAGGTGTGGTCAGGGAGCAATTTATGGCAAAAACAGAACTTTCGGTCAAAAATGTCCTGTGCATGGTGACTGAGCACCACCTTGGGGACAAACTGCCGGTGAGCTGAGCCCTCCAGCATAGACACTAGCAGCAGGGGATGCGGGCTCCACATAGACAGCTGGGTCTGCCTGCATCAGCACCACCCCAGAAAGCTCCGTCCTGGCCTTGCAGTCGGCCCTTGCCCAGGGGTAAGGCTGGCCTGGCCGTCTCTGCCCCAGGCATGCTTTGTCTGCTCCAGAACCCCACAGAACAGGGCTCCCACCTTCCCGTCTCCTCACCCACCGTGGTCCTGACGTTGTTGTGTCCACAGCTCTGTCCACAGCCCCTGCCCCTGGTGCCGAGCAGCACTCCACGGCACAGACGTGCCACAGCTGCCAGTCATGCTCCTGAGCCTGGACTCTGTGTCATCTCCAGTTTAGGGCAATTAAAATATTAAAATACAGCGGCTACAAACCTTCCTGTGCCTGCATCTGTGCAGACGTCTGCGTCCATTTCTCTCCAGTAAGCACCTGGGGGGAGTGGCCGGGTCACAGAGTGAAAGGACGTTGCATTTCCTGAAAAAGCGCCACACACTCTTCCAAATGCCTGTGCCATTTCCCACGCGTGGAGCCCCTGCCCATTTCGTAAGGCAGATCCGCCTTACGCTGCACCGCCCCCTCTGCATTTTTGGCATTCGGTTGCTGAAATAGAATAACTGCCATCTCTGCTCAGCACTGTCCATTCCAGGAACCTGCAGGCATTTCATATGCGTGATGCTGTTTTTGCAGAATCCTTAAAAACACAAGTGTTACTACAATGGACAGATGAGTAAACTGAGGCATAGAGCAAGAGATAACTTGTCTGTTTCCCAGCTTGTCAGTGCTGAGCTCAGTTGCCCCTAACCCCCATCAAGCTGGTCCTGACACAGAGGACTTGGTCTCCCTCAAAAACCATGATTCTCAAGGTCATAAAGATCCCAACACATGTCCTATCACAGGACCCCACTGCACAACTTCCTGAAATGACCACCACTCAACCACAGTCCAGAGGCCCCGTGTGCAGCCCTGACCACCAGGCCGGACCACTTACAACACGCAGGATCTATTTTCTATTTCTACGGACCCACGGCCTTAGGCTGTTGTGTCAGCCCAGAGATGGTGCGTGAGGAAGCTCCCAGTGCAATGAGAAATTGTGGTCTTGATTTTTATCTAATCAGACAGTTAATATCTGGGACTGTGCCCTGTGGTATGATGATTGGTGGCAGGAGCTCTGGAGCTTAGTTGGCTTGAGGCCTAACTGCTGCTCTGGCAACAGGTGCCCAATTTTCCCAAAAGTCCCATCATCCATAACAACAGCACCAAGGTGGCAGCTGTGAGGTTTCGGTGAGAGTCCCAAACACCCAACAATGACTGCGACTCCTGAGGTCTGCGGGTGCCTGGAACAGACGTGAGGGACCCCTGGGCCCTGGACAGAGTTGCCCCCTCCTGCCTATCTTGCCTTGCCACCTCCCCGCACACTGCCAACATCCCCGGCTCCAGGGCCCAGGTGGATCCACGGGTTCTCCACGCGGCCAGCTCTCCAGTGTCCTGCAGTCAGTTCAGTGATGTGAGCACCACTCTGATGGGATCTGCCACGGCTGGAATTTCCAGGAGCGAGCGCGAGATTAGAAATGTGGCTGAGGCCTGTGCTTCGTGGATGAGAGCTGTGGGAATCGCACTGGGGTCTGGGGAGGCCAGGGCGGCCCCTCGTGCCCTGACGTCCAGGGGACCCTCTGGTTTTGGAGGGGAGCCCGCCATGCTCCTGCATGACTCTGGAAACCAGCCACGCTGGTGCAGGGGCGGTGCAACTCAGGAGGCGAGAGGCTCCCCAGTGAGGAAAATGTCACCCTAACGAGGAAGGGGCCACGTTCCTGGGGAAGGTGGTGTCTGCTGGAGACTGGAAACTGCACCTCCCAGCCCAGGCCTGCCGAGCATGGGGACTCCTGGGGGAAATGGTAGGGCATCGGCCCCAACGAGGACGGGACAGTCAGGGTCTGAACACTAAAGGCTACAGCAGGGGAGGAGGGAAGGAGGGCCGGGGGCTGGCCATCACGGGTGTGAGACAAGGCCTTGGTGTCTGTCCCCCGCCAACAGACAAAGCCGGGTTGCACAAGGGCCTCCGTTTCAGGAGACCTGGCTCAGAAGAACAGAGCACAGAGCCCTTGGTGAGGGAGCAGGGCCTGAGCTGAGGCGGGGCCTCCTGTCCCGGACGTCTCGTGTCCCTCAGCTCATAGCCCTGTCCGCTAAAAAAGGAGTCCAGCTTTTAAACAAGCAAAGTTCATCTTAATTGGACGTTTTTCTGAGCACTGCAGCCCAGGGGGTCTCTCAGAGGCACATGGTCAGGCTGCTGTGGAACAGTCCCGGCCCCTGGCACAGCTCTGGTGACGCAGCTCAAAACGTGCACAGAAGTCACAGCAGAGCCGAGTCACACCGAGCTGTGCGTGGGTTACAGAACATCTCGATTATAGGCACACAAGTCACAGGAGAGCCGAGTCACACCAAGCTGCATGTGGGTTACAGAACGTCGCGATTATAGGCACAGAAGTCACAGGAGAGCCGAGTCACACTGAGCTGTGCGTGGGTTACAGAACGTCGCGATTATAGGCACACAAGTCACAGTAGAGCCGAGTCATACTGAACTGCATGTGGGTTACAGAACGTCACGATTATAGGCACAGAAGTCACAGGAGAGCCGAGTCACACTGAGCTGTGCATGGGTTACAGAACGTCGCGATTATAGGCACACAAGTCACAGCAGAGCCGAGTCACACTGAGCTGTGCGTGGGTTACAGAACGTCTGGATTACAGAGAACATCTTGTTATAGAGAAAGCCTGGATTATACAGAATGTCTGATTACAGATAATTTCTGGTTATAGAGAATGTCTGGATTAAAACGAACATCTGGGGCTGGGCGCAGTGGCTCACGTCTGTCATCTCAGCACTTTGGGAGGCTAAGGCGGGTGAATCACCTGAGGTCGGGAGTTCGAGACCAGCCTGACCAACATAAAGAAACCCCATCTCTACTAAAAACACAAAATTAGCTGGGCATGGTGGCACACGCCTGTAATCTCACCTACTCGGGAGGCCGAGGCAGGAGACTCGCTTGAACCTGGGAGGTGGAGGTTGCAGGGAGCCGAGATGTCACCATTGCACTCCAGCCTGGGCAGCAAGATTGAAACTCTCAAAAAAAAAAAAAAAGTTTGGATTATAGAGAACATCTGGTTACAGAGAACGCCTGGATTATACAGAACGTCTGATCACAGAGAATGTCTGGTTATAGAGAATGTCTAGTTAAGAGAGAACATCTGGTTGCAGAGAATGTCTGGATTATAGAGAAGGTTACAGAGGACAACTGCTTATAAAGTCTAATTACAGAAAACTTCTGTTTACAGAGAACATCTGGATTATAGAGAATGGTTACAGAGAATATCTCGTTACAGATCCCAGAGGCATAATTGCCAACCCTGCCAGACGTTATCTCTTGCAGGACACAGCAAGGACTGGGGTCAGGTACCGTCTTCAAGGAATGGAGTGGCTCCGGCAGGAGTCTGGGTGGCGCATGCTCATTCTTTGTGTCTTCAGAGCATCTTTCCAGCAAGCGGCAGTCGTTACAGACTTGGGCTGTGAAATGAGTATGCAAGTGGCAGTGGGCACACACGGCTTCTCACACTGCTTCTCTGCCCCACAGCCCCCTTGTTCTTGGTCCCGCAGCATCTTCCTGCATTGTCCACCCTCCACCCTGCTGTCTGTCCCCATCCTTGGTTCAAGTGGACGCCCAGATCCCATGTCTAAATATTCATTTATAAATCTCAGGACAAACTGTCACACACAGTCAGGTCTGGGCCACTGTCATGGTGACCCACAAAGCCAGGATCCGGGTAGAATCTTGGTTCTCCACATTCTGCATGGGATCTCTGGCCCTGGCCTCAGGGGAACAAGCTGCCCCCTCCACCCAAGCCCCGAGAGCTCCAGGACGCACCCTCAGTCCTCACACTGTCATGGGTGTGTAACCTGCCCCAGCACTGCCCAGCACAGAGACACCCACCGGGCGGTGTGGGTGGGAAGTGAGACGAGGGCCTCCTCTGCCCCTGCCTCATTCACCAGCAGCCCCGGAGAGATCAGGAACCCGGCGCTGCCCACAGAGCAGCCTGCTGGCCACCGTCCCCTTGTGGCGGGCCACATCTGGCCTGTGGGCTGGTGAGCTCCGACTTGATTATGGGCGGCGTGGGGGTACCCACAGGGCTGTGCATGGAGGCAGGAGCCGCCTGGGTGACCCCCAGCACAGGGACGGAGCCACCTGGGTGACCTCCAGCACGGGGACGGAGCCACCTGGGTGACCCCCAGCACGGGGACGGAGCCACCTGGGTGACCTCCAGCACGGGGATGGAGCCGCCTGGGTGACCTCCAGCACGGGGATGGAGCTACCTGGGTGACCCCAGTACGGGGACAGAAGCCAGCAGCAGGGCTGGGGTGGGAACACTGACTTGTATCCTGGTTCCCCACCTGGATCTGGGAGCTTGGCCTCTCTGGGGAGGCTTCCCTGACCAAGTGCCATGGGATCCTGGGATGGAAGGAGCTTCCGGTCCCCCTATGGCCAGCAGGTCCCAGGCTCCTCACAAGCCCTCCCCCGATCAGGGCCCCATTCCCCAGTAGGATCCTGCAGACTGTCCAAGACCCAGCAGACTCAGCCCAGAGTAGAAATGACCATGTGGGCCTGGTGTGGTGGCTCACGCCTGTAATCCTAGCACGTTGGAAGGTTGAGGTGGATGGATTGCCTGAGCTTAGGAATTCGAAAGAAGGCTCGGCAACACGGTGAAACCCCATCTTTACCAAAATACAAACAAATTTTCTGGGCGTGGCAGCGTGCACCTGTAATCCCACTTACTCTAGAGACTGAGGCAGGAGAACTGCTTGAACCCAGTGGGTCCAGAATTGTTTCCTTCTGGTGGGTTCTTGGTCCCGCTGACTTAAAGAATGCAACCGCCGACCCTCCCCATGAGTGTTACAGTTCTTAAAGATGGTGTGTCTGGAGTTTGTTCCTTCAGCTGTTCAGATGGGTTGGGAGTTTCTCCCTTTTGGTGGGTTCGTAGTCTCGCTGACTTCAAGAGTGAACCCACAGACCTTGGCAGTGAGTGTTACAGCTCTTAAAGGTGGCACGTCCAGGGCCATTTGTTCCTCCTAGTTAGTTCATGGTCTCACAGCTTCCAGGAGGGAAACTGCAGACCTTTGCAGTGAGTGTTACAACTCATAAAGGTAGCGCAAACCCAAAGTGCAAAAGAACAAAACCTCCACAAGCAGAAACTCCAGTAGGTTGCCCCGCTGGCGCAGGTGGCCAGCTTTTATTCCCTTATTTGGCCCCGCCCATGTCCTGCTGATTGGTCCATTTTACAGAGCGCCGATTGGTCCATTTTACAGAGTGCTGATTGGTCTGTTTTTACAGCATGCTGATTGGTGCGTTTACAAACCTTTAGCTAGACACAGAGCTCTGATTGGTGCATTTTTACAGAGTACAGATTGGTGTGTTTACAAACCTTTAGCTAGACAGAAAAGTTCTCCAAGTCCCCACTCGACCCAGGAAGTCTGGCTGGCTTCGCCTCTCTCTGGGAGGTGGAGGTTGCAGTGAGCTGAGACCGCACCATTGCACTCCAGCCTGGGCGACAGAGCGAGACTCGATCTCAAAAAAAAAAAAAAAAAGAAAGAACCGTGTGGCGTGGATGGTAGTCGTGGTCTGCACTGTAGAGACCCTGGGAGCTCCTGTGCCTGAGGGCAGAGAGCACCCACAATGGTGAAGGGGCCTGCGTCTGGCCTGACCAAGGACCAGGCCAGCTGATTGCTGCTCAGTGGACTTCGGTGTGGACAGAGGGCAGGGAGGCTCCACAGGTCCCAGCCGCAGGCACCTCCGGGAAAGCATAGCCACATCATCTTCCACCATGAGGCGGGTGGCAGCCAGAACGCAGTCAGCGTCTTGTATAAAACCCAGCGCTGCGCCTGTGTTGCTGCCCCGTGTCCCCAGGGGGAAGAAATCGCTGGGTCTGAGTCCTTGAGGGTGCAATTAAGACTGTCAGGAAGGGAGCGCCCCACCCAGCCCGAGGGGCCCCGTCCCAGCCGTGCCCATGGACACACATGGACGCAGGTGGGGCTGAGCCGCCGCTGGGGTGCCCTGGGCACTGGGGCACTGCTGGTGCCATCTCCCACCTCAGACCCCTCAGAGGGGTGTCCCTGGGCCACTTCCCCTCCCTCTGCTGGGGGGCTGCCCTCTCCCTGGAGCACCCCCAGTCCCTCCCCAGGAGCCTGATGATGAGAGCGAGACAGAGGCTGAAAGACATTTCCAAAAGGTCCTCGGTGACACTGGAACTGGAGTTCAGTGGTTTTGCTTGTTAAAAATTTCAAACCGGAACGGGACTTTGGAGCTTATTTTGTCCAAACCTTTTATTTTTCAAAGGGGGCAACTGCACTGAGCGTGTTAGATTTCAGGTGCCTGGCACTGACTCAGGCTCCAGCCCCGCCCCCGCTCCATGCCTGGCACGAAGCATCCGTCCCTAGAAAGTGCCCCCAGGTTCGTGGTCCCATCTTCAACCCTAGGGTTTACTGTCTCTATATTCTCTGCCATGAAGTCTAAGGGCAGCTGAATTTCATAAATGGAGAAAGAGCCCTATTTGTGGATTCTCGCCTTCCTTTATCTCCAGGGATCCCGAGACAGCAGGGATTTGTGGAATGACTCACTGTAGCAGTATCTTCTGGCGGTGGACCAGCCATGGAGCACGATTTTCCCTGTGGGTGCGAGTGCCCTCTGCTGGCCCATCCTGACACTGCTGTCAACAAAGTTTCCTGGGGGACGGTCACCTGGCTCAGCTGGGGGAACTGGACTCCCCATTCCATCCCATTCTCTCCCCCATCTAGAACCTTAAGCTAGACCAAAGCTGATTTTTCTCCCACCCTAAGAATACACACAGAAGGGGCCCGGGGCTGGTATAGGGCACCAGGTGTCAGGAATGCAGGCTCTGTGAGTCTCACCAAGTCACTGAGTTACCATTGCAGCACAGGCTTCCTCCTGATGGCCCAAGATGGTTGCTCAGGCTCCAGCCCTCACATGTGCCTTCCAGGCAACTGGAAGGAGACATGAGGAGGGGAAGGGCCTGTCCCTTCCTTTAAGAAAACTCCTGGAGGTTGTATTCACACTTTTGCTCACCTGTCATTGACCTGAACATTTTCCTGTGGCCACACCTGGCTCCAGGGAAGCTGGGGAGCCAGTGGGTCCAGGAACAGTGAGGGACGCTCATGTCGACAAAAAGCGTGCCCGCCAGTCACAGAACAGCTCCGCCCTGTCCTACACTCACCCTGTATGCAGTGCCATTGCTTCTCTCAGTGCCAGTGGCTCCAGAGTTTCTAGAGCAGCAGCATGCTTGGAAAGAACATGGACTCAAGGAAAGTGGCACCTGGAGCCTGCAGCCACTGGTGAGACAGGTGGAAGCAGCCCTCAGAGGCCGATCCCTCCCTCACACCATCAGGATAGGCTGTTAGCCTCGCTAGGCCCCAGTAGGCCAATTCCTCTCCTACACCACTGGGATAGGCTGTTAGCTTTGCCGGGCCCCAGGAGGCCAATCCCTCCCTCACACCATCAGGATAGGCTGTTAGCCTCACTAGGCCCCAGTAGGCCAATTCCTCTCCTACACCACTGGGATAGGCTGTTGGCCTCACCAGGCCCCAGCTTTCTTGTCCATGGAGTGGGGATACTAACAGTTCACACCTAAGAGGCTGGGATTCATAGAGTCTGGGTTTTAGGGGAGGCAGGGATCAGAGAGGCTGGGATCAGGAGGCTGGGAGTTGGGGGGCTGGGATTAGGAGGCTGGGATTGGTGAAGCTGGAATTGGGAGGCTAGGATGGAGGAGGCTGGGATGGAGGAGGCTGGGATTGAGGGCACCTGGGTTCCCTCTGGTCTCTGCCTTCTCCCTGGCTGCCTGGTTGGTCCCAAGGCCACACTCAGATTTGGAAGGTGATCTGTGTCTCATCCAGGCGTCCAATGTGGCTTCATGTTTCTGTGAGTCATATGCACTAGGCTGCATCTCACATTGTTAAGCAGAGATTTTAACATTCACCCCCTGAACAGAGCACTAAACTCAGAGAGAACCTTTCCTGAGGCAAAATCGTGTTTCTAGTGGCCATTTGGTGTGATCTACTTAAACTGTCACTGGAATACATGGTGGACGCCAAGGAAGGCCCCGGCCCAAACCTGCTGCTGCTGAGGGAGGGTGCAGGGGTGAGGCCTGGAAGGGGGGTGGGAAGCACCTCTGAGTTCTGTACCTGGAGTGCGCCCCCTGCATCACCCACCTTCACGCACCGTCTTTGTGGCTGTGGAAAGATCCAGCACAATAAGCACCGGGTGACTGAGTCAGGGCCTTAGAAAGGGCACGGTCTCTGGACTTAGTCGAAGTGAACGTCTCTGAGCCGTTGGGTATCAGACGCCCCAGTGGCTCTCAGTATCGACTGGAGGCTCGACAGAGAAGGGTAATTGTGTCTGCTCTGCTGGGGATGACGAATTACTGAGACATGACCGTCTACACTGACTCCCACTCTCAACAGGGCTGAACACCTGCAGCGACTCCGTGGTCCTGTGAAGGTGCTTATGGCCACGCTGGGGCCTGGGCGACTCCTCCTAGGCTCCGGCATCACCGAAATAGCATCAGGGACCTCGATCTAAGGCCTCCAACCTCCAGAACAGTGGGGAAGCAATGTCAGTCACTCACCCAGGCTGTGGCATTTTGTTACAGCGGCCCAAGCTGACCAATGCACCCCCCTCGCCTTGTGGGTGGTAGTAACCAGAATCCATCGTTCCAGCCGGTCGCCTCGTGGCCAGAGGCGTGAGAGGCTGGAGAGGCCGACTGTGGTCAGAAGGACCTTCTGTGTTCTCTTAGCAGGAGAATCAAGCCTTGAAGTCAGCAGAGCCCAAAGCTGCGGGGTTGGGGGGGCCCTTTGCACGTGGGTCACTGAGAGTGAGAGCGAGAGCATTGCTCACCACCACCCCCAGGACCTGTGCAGGAGGAAAGGCCCCCGCCTTGGCTCTGGCCCCAGCGTTGACTGAGAACCATCGCCCTGCACCTGAGGCAGGAGAACAGGGAATGGGGGTCACCGAGGGCTAAGGCAGAAGCAGAAGGGCAGCAGGTGCCGCCGGTTCCTGGCTGGATAGGGCGGCACACAGGCCTCAGCCTCCCTCCTGGGATAACAAGACAGGGGTCTCCACCTTAGCCTCTGATTGGCCGCAGGCCAGTCCTTCATAGGGTGCAGCCAATCGGAGACTTCGAAAGGGCACCTAGGAGTGTTACCAAATTCTTTTAGCCCAGTACAAACCCTAATGGGGGCTCTGGAGCACTTGCTGGAGTCGGCGTCCCCCCAGGAAGTGCATGTTCGCTGCAAAGAATCTGCGCTTTCATTACTCTGTTATTTGTTGTTTTGTGAGTTTTGTTCAGTTCTTTGTTCAACATGCCAGGAACCTGGACTCACAGTCAGGACCTCCCTTCGGGTAGCACACCCAGTAGGGCCTCCCGCCCACCCACAGCGGGGCTTCCGCCACCCCCCAGGTTGCCCACAGCGGGGCTCCCACCGCCCCCCGGGTTGCCCACAGCGGGACTCCCACCACCCCCTGGGCCGCCCATGGCAGGGTTCCCACTGCCCACCAGTGCCAAGCCCTTCTGCTCAGGTCGCCTGCTCCTAAGTAGTGGGGACACGGCTCTGGGATCCTATGGCCACAGATCTGTTCCTCACCCCTTTGCTGTAAAATGCGTTTCTTGGTCAGGAACATTGTGTGAGAAATTATGACATCTGAATAAGGCTTCGGAAAGATTGTGGGCGACAGTGCTGAAGACAGCCCTGGAGTAATGGATGGTGACAAGTCCCAGACAAGCACCCACCCCAGGGAGAATAGCTCTGCCCTGCCCACCATAGAAGAGCCCAGTTTTGGCCAGGTGCGGTGGCTCATGCCTGTAATCCCAGCACTTTGGGAAGGTCTAGGCAGGCGGATCATGAGGTCAGGAGTTCGAGACAGTCTGACCAACATGGTGAAACCCTGTCTCTACTAAAAATACATATATTAGCTGGGAGTGGTGTCAGGGGCCTGTAATCCCAGCTACTCAGGAGGCTGATGCAGGAGAATCACTTGAACCCAGGAGACGGAGGTTGCAGTGAGCCAAGATCGCTCCATTGTACTCTATCTAGCCTGGGAGACAGAGTGAGACTCTGTCTCAAAAAAAAAGAAGAGCCCAGTTTCCATCGGCCACCCCTATGGCTGGGTCGTGCAGTGACGCTGTGACCAGAGCCGCCTCCATGAGATAAAACGCTTGCTTGCTGGGGAGCCCTCGTGTTCTCCCCAACACCACTGTGGGTACCTGTCCCCAAGCTCTCGCAGGAAGGACGGGGCAGCTGGGAAGGTGGCGTATTGTCTATTCTGACACAGAGAGCCCCAGTGCCCGGGTGGGTCCTCGGTGAGCGTTCACGGGGCGCGGTGTCCTCTAGCCGTGAGCATTGGAGAGGCTGATGTGCACCTCTAACCTGACCGCCCTGCCATGCCTTTCCAGGGATGCTCCTCCCTCCTTGATGGTCTCGACAAACAGCAGCCGTCCACGAGTCAGCGTGCATCCACGCTTCTGTCCGTCTCTCCTCCAGTGGAGGCGAGCAACCCACTTACTGTGGACATCCTGCCTCCCCGGGCATGTCCCTTTCCCAGCACCTTCAGGACCACCTGTGCCTGGCATGTGGGCCTGCAAGCTGCTGCAGCCGTACAGAAGCCACCCAGACACCCAGGGGCAAGTAGCACCAGTGTACTGGCAGCCTGCAGCTCACCTGCTGAGCGGGTTAGGATGTGGCGCAGGCCATCACCAGAAGGCAGAGGGGCCCTCCAGCCTTGAGCTTCCTTCTCGGTAAGAGGTGCAGGGGCAGCCGTGTCTCTTTCACTTCTCACTGTCTCCAGAACAGGAGAAATATCCGGAACTCAGGCCTATGTGTGTTTGTGAGGCCAGAGGTCAGTGAAGCCTTACAAACTCACGATGTGCTCCTCCTAACCCTCAGGTCTCCTTCTCCTCCTCGCCTGTCCCCTCCTCATTCCTCCCACTGGGATCTCGGAGTCAGAGAGCTGCAGGGGTGGAAGAGATGTGGGGGTCACGCGGGCGTCCACTTGAGCCCTGCCTGGGCGCTGGAGGAGGGCCTGGCCACGCTTTCTTTCCTAGAAACTCTCATTCGATTCTCTGAAGGGAGAGAAGGGATGGGAAGGAACAGAAACCTTGGGTGTTGGCCTAATTCCATCCCAGGGCAGCCCTCGTCTGGCCAGGCTCCCGGCTTCCACTCACGCCGTGCTCGGCCAGTGTTGAACGCACACAATGTGGTGCTCTCTGCTTCATGCCTGGGGACGGATGTCACTCCTATTCCACGTCTTGTCTTTCCACAGGACTCACATATGGACTCACACGGCTCTGTGTGCGAAAGACGACTACACGGTCGTAAACGGGGCAGCCCGCCCCAGCTCTCCCTCAGGTGGGGCTCCGTTGAGGGCAGACCAGGCCAGCCAAGCCCGGTCACCGGAGACACCCGGCCCGCTGGAGCCCTATGCAGCCCTGACATGCCCAGGACCCCGCTCACCCCACACCCTCGCCCGGGCACCCACTCCCCTGCCCAGAGCGGGGACTTTCCTTGGGGCCTCAGGACCACTGGAGGCAGGCGGGGCCTGTGTGGTCGCGTTTCTTCTCTCCAGAATTCCTGAGTCCAGAGCACACAGGCAGAAGGAGCTGCTCCCCACGTTCCCAGGGCTGCTTCTGCAGGGGCTCAGGAGTGGGTGGCTGGGGGACTCGTCAGAGCGAGTCCCCGGGGGCCAGGCCCAGTCATCTCACTCAAGGCAGCCTGGGCCCGAGGCCCTGACCACTTGCCCTGTACGACACAGGGCCCCTTCCACACCTGGACACAGGGGCCCCCACAGGCCATGCCCAAGCTGCCCCCAGCATCGGGAACACAACGCTACGCTGGGAAGTGCCAGCGCCTCGCACATAGGATTAGTGTTGCTTCTCTCTTCTCAATATCCACCCCGATATTTTCCACATTATCTATATTAAACTGTATTATTTTGTAGTTAGAAAAATGTTTTATTTCTAAAGATGGCAGCTTCTGTCTCTGTACCCGTGGAGTTAGAATCAGGAAGAGAATGTGGCTCCCCTCGCGTGGCACCTGTGGTCAGGGTGGGGACACCCAGCTATAAGCCACGTCATTCGTGTTCAGTCCCTGTCAGTTTCATGAGAAGTGGCAGCTGAGAGGGCAGCCCTGGAGGTGCCACCTGAGCTGACGGTGACACCACGGCGATGCCTGGCTGAGCTCAGGGCGGCAGCACACCCCTCCTCGGGACTGCCCACGTGGGTGTCCCCTGTAGGGTGGCACTGCTTGGGCCCCTGCCAGGCCACAGTTTTCCAAGGACTCCAGGGCTTGCCTGCTGCACCCGGCCGCAGAGTCCTGCTGGGAAAAGAGCTGAGGCCACAGGGAAGAAACTCGACCCCCACGGGTCCTGCCGGCCTCTCCAAGGCCCCGACCACGGGACGCAGAGGAAGCCGGCCTCACGTAAGGGTGAGAGGGATGGAGACGGCCACGGGCAGGGCTGCCCCCAGCAGGGCGCACCCAACCCTGGACTGTGGGGTCCCCTCCAGAGTCACCCATCTGGTCCTGAGACTCAGCCCGAGGCTTTGGGTCCACAGCCTGGCTCTAAGGAGAACCTGTGCTAGGCCTTGGGGAACCCATTGCTGAGCACTCATGGAAAGCTCCCAGGGTCCCTGAGGCCCATCTCCGTGAAGCCTGGGGTGGTGGGTGGGGGTGGGGAGCAGGGCCCTTCCCGCTGGAGCCTGGAGCCTGGGCCTCTGGGTCCCCTGTGGGGTGGGGACCTCACAGCCGTGCATCCAGGTGCCCTGGTTCTTCCCCCATGGAGCTTGTCATGGGTACAGCTGGTGTGCCAGAGTCTGAGGCCCTCTGTCCCGAGAGCCCTCGTTCTCCCGGCTCTAGGTACCAGACCTCCATCTGTGACTCCCCCAGGCGCCCACACTTTCCTGGCTCTCCCCCGCTCCCAACCCCACCTGCTGGGGCCCTCACAGCCCCTCCACGTCTGTTCCTCCTTCCTCCTCCCCACAGAAGCCCTAGGGATGGTCCTAAAGCCAGACTGGGTGTGAGACACCGTCTCCAGCTCCTGCGTGCTCAGGGTCCCAGGCAGGCTCAGCAGGGTGTCCGGCTGCTGCCTCTCACCCCTTCCCTCCTTCGGAAACACTGCACTGGGTCTGACATCCACCATACGGGACAGTGACTGGGCTTCTCTGGCCAGACGGAGGGGCTGCCCCTGCTGGCACTATGGGAGGTCACCCTGCAGCACCCAGGATGCAGGGAGGATGCCACCCAGAGGATCTCCCTTCTTCTTCTGAGGCTTCCCAGGAGCCTGGGGCTCAGTGCAGCCGTAACCCCTTGGAATCCCCCGCTCCTCGGAGCCCCCGCTGCCTCCCCGGGCTTTTCCTGAACACCGTGCCTGCTCATGGTGGGCTCTGGGGCCTTCTGGAAAAGAGGGAGCCCTTGTCTTTTCAGCACTTCAGAGGCTGTGCTAATTCTTTGCCAACACCCGGGGAGGAGAAGTCGCGTGGCGTCCGAGGGCTGGAGAAGCTGAGCCCCTCCCCGGCCCTGGCCTTGAAGGCTGCTCTGTTCCCGAGCTGGGCACAGAAGCTGCGGTGACTCAGGGTCCACTGTGGGGTCGAGCCTCACCCTGGGCCCAGGTGAGCCATAAGGGTCAGCGCTTTGAGGGCTGACCCCGCGCAGGTCCTGGGGCCAGGGAGAGGCCACACCTGCGCCTGGGTGGTGGAGGGGGAGGGAGGAGCAGCTGCCCCCACTCTGAGCAGACCCTGAAGGAGGATCAGGACAGGCCCTGAGGCACTGTTTCTCTCTCACCCCCATGGCCTTGGGAGAGGGTCCACCCCACTCCCTCCTCTCTCCCGCGACCTCTGACCCTCAGCCCCTCCTTCCTCTGGGCCATGCCGGCTGGTAGGCTCCTCACATACCCACAGCGGCGGCTCCACTCTGCCCCTGGGACTTCCCCGGCAGTGACCCTGACCGCTGGACCTTGGCCATCCATCCCAGGCCACACCCTGACCTGGTCCCTCTGAGTGTCCACCAAACCCTGGAAGGGAAACCCTGCTCGCCTGTGCCCCGGGGGCCGGGGTCTGCCCAGAATGCCTTCTCTTTCTCGCTTCTTTCACTAAATGATGTTTTATTTTATTTATGTATTTTATTTATTTATTTGTTTATTTATTTGAGATGGAGTCTCACTCTGTCGCCAGGGTGGAGTGCAGTGGCGCCATCTCAGCTCACTGCGACCTCCACCTCCTGGGTTCAAGTGATTCTCCTGTCTCAGCCTCCCAAGTAGTTGGGACTACAGGCGCCCATCACCACGCCCGGCTAATTTTTGTATTTTCAGTAGAGACAGGGTTTCACCATGTTGGCCAGGACGGCCTTGATCTCTTGGCCTCGTGATCTGCCCGTCTTGGCCTCCTAAAGTGCTAGGATTACAGGTGTGAGTCGCCGCTCCTGGCCTGAATGAGTTTTTCAGGACCACTCAGGCTTCCAGCCCCAGACGCCCACGAGGCTTGCCTGTTTCCCACCCAGGAGCCCCCACCCTGCGTGTCCTCTGACAGCCGTGGCGACCTCACCCCAAGTGGGCTTCGGCGCTGTGTGCAGAGGTGAGATCTGACCTCAGCCTCCCTCCTGGCCCATCCATCTCAGGTCCCCTCAGCACCCTGGCAGATGTGCCTGAGAACCTTGCTGAAGGGGCGCCAGGGCGGGGGACTCACGGCCAGAAGAGCTCTCCCCGCCCCCCGCTGCCCCGAGGAAGGGTGTCTGAGCCCTGCCTCTCCCTGGTCCACCCCTCAGGGCAGTGGCTCGGAATGGGACGTCCGGGAAGGCGCTGTGCTCCCGATGAGCTTATCAACACCCCCGGTTCACCTTTGCTCCTCTGCCTGCTGGTGGTTGAGGAAAAGCAAGGAGGAGTTACATTTTAACATTTGTGATAGCGCAGCAAGCAGCTCCCGCAGACAGCTGATGGGGGGAGGGTGACCAGGGAGTCCATGCTGGCTTGGATAAACCCGGCTCCAGGAGAGCTGTCGCTAGGCCTGCTCGCCCCAGGGAGGCTGTGGGGCACAGTGAGAAACGTCTCTGGCGTGATTGCTATTGGTGAACTGTGAGTTTCGTTCACCTAATAAAAATGTTCCCCGAAACAATGTTTCCTTGGAAGCACTTCCATTTCAAAATACACCTGCAAAGTGCATTGCTTGGCCCGTGAAGGTCAATGAGCCTGCAGAAGGGGCAGAGACGAAAGTGTTTTTAATAACGCTCCTTGCTGTCGGCAGCAGCACAGGCTCTGTAAACAAGTCAGGCTTTGTTCCTGGGCGCCCGCTGTCATTACATGGGGCAGCTGCGTAAAGACACCAAGGCCAGCTCCGAGGCCAGGCTGCAGACCCCAGATGCACAGACGCTGGGTGGGGGATGCCCCTCACCTGGATAGGAGGACAAAATCCACAGGAGACCTGGACAGGGGTGGGGCAGGAATGGAGTAAACCACATGCAGCACCTGGCACCCAGCACTCGGCTCCTGGCACCCAGCACCCAGCACCCAGCACTGTGCTCAGTGAGCCCTGGAGGACACCCAGGCTGGCCCCAGGGAAGAAGGGGAGAGCAGGTGGCTCTGTGGTCAGGGCTGGGCAGAGGCAGGAAGGGACAGGGCCAGTGGCCTTTGGGTAACAGCAAAGTTCCTCCTTGCTTGGTTTTCAAGCTCTGAGATCCCTCAGGGGCTGCTGCAGGGGTGAGGGAGGGGCAAAGGGGCATGAGGGAGAAACAGGAGAAATAAGGGGATCTCACTGCTCCCCCAACCCTTTCCAGGGCAGCAGACCCCTTCTGACCAGCTGTGTGTGCTCCACCTCCACCTGAGGCTTCCAGTCTGGGCTACTAAATGGGGAGCCCCGTCCCCACCCCGGCTGCAGCCCCAGGCTCCCGATAGGGTGGGGAGGCTGGAGAGCCATGGGCAGGCCCAACCAGGGCCACCAAGAGTTCTGCACATCAGGGCGTGGAGATGATGAAGGGCTGGGCGCACGTGGCCCTGGGGTGGGGCAGGAGGAGCACCCAGGGTGCTGAGTGAAGGGGCCTGGATGGGTGGGACACGGGCATCCCAGCCATGGGCAGAAACCTGGAGGCTACAGAGGGCAGACTCACCTGGGGATGAGAGCCGCCTGAGGACCCCGCACGGGCGCAGGTGCCAGGCAGGCAGAGCTCCTGGAATGTTCCACAGAGGTCGACCCCGCTCTGCCCAGGTTCTCTTCACAGATGCTCGGCAGGGTCACAGGTGCTTCTTGGAAAACCACAGGCCACTGAGAAGACACCTCCCCAGTTGATGGTTAGTCACAAACCGTTGCTCAGAAACCATTTTACAAGATTCTAGAGGTGCTTGGAGAAGGAGCGCAGGGACATCCCAGGTGCTGCAGGGTCAGGCTGTGGCCTCGGATACCCCTTCTTTCCCATCCACAAATTCAGCTTGGCGCCTCCTGGGGCTGGGACTGGCACCTGAGCGTCCCCTGCACTGGAGGTCCCTGTACGCCCTGGGGTCAGGTGGACGGAGCTGAGGACCACTCATGCTCTGGGGGTCAGGTAGATGGAGGTGAGGACCGCTCCCCCTCACCGGGACCCCTGGACGCTGTGCCCACATCCCAGGACCTTTCTTCTGGGCCATGGAGGCCAGGGGTGGCTGAGCTGCTAGTTTGAGGATCTGGGTTCATTTGCTGACCAGGCCCTGGGTGGACGCTTGGGCCCCCAGCTGGAAGATGGGGCAGGTCCTGCCTGGGGAGGCTCCCCTGGGAGAGGCTGTTGTGAGGGCCTTATCCTGGATGGGGCTGTGAGGTGAGCAGGGCCATGGGGCTGGGCTGGGTTGTGGGAAGGAGACCTGATGCCCCCTTGGCCTCCAGCCTGAGAGGTCTTTTTGTCCCCAGTTACCTCATCTGTAGAATGAGGGCTGACCCAGCTCGCCCTTTGTCACCAGGTACCTGGAGTGCCTGGAGGATCTGTGGGAGGGGTTCCTCCCCCAACTCCCATGAGGGAGTATTGGCACATACATGTGACCTGTGTGTGCATCTGCACACATATTGGGATGGAATTGGCACATACGTGTAATATGCATGTGCATCTGCACGCATGTCGGGATGGAATTGGCACATACGTGTGATATGCGTGTGCATCTGCACGCATGTCGGGATGGAATTGGCACATACGTGTGATATGCATGTGCATCTGCACGCATGTCGGGATGGAATTGGCACATACGTGTGATATGCGTGTGCATCTGCACGCATGTCGGGATGGAATTGGCACATACGAGTGATATGCGTGTGCATCTGCACGCATGTCGGGATGGAATTGGCACATACGAGTGATATGCGTGTGCATCTGCACGCATGTCGGGATGGAATTGGCACATACGAGTGATATGCGTGTGCATCTGCACGCATGTCGGGATGGAATTGGCACATACGTGTGATATGCGTGTGCATCTGCACGCATGTCGGGATGGAATTGGCACATACGTGTGATATGCGTGTGCATCTGCACGCATGTCGGGATGGAATTGGCACATACGTGTGATATGCGTGTGCATCTGCACGCATGTCGGGATGGAATTGGCACATACGTGTGATATGCGTGTGCATCTGCACGCATGTCGGGATGGAATTGGCACATACGAGTGATATGGGTGTGCATCTGCACGCATGTCGGGATGGAATTGGCACATACGTGTGATATGTGTGTGCATCTGCACGCATGTCAGGATGGAAAATGCTGAATTGGCTGTTTCTTGCCCCCGTGGATGGTGAAATGAGGATGTTTCTCCTCTCCCTGTGTTTGTTCTGCATTTTCCAAATATGTTACAAAACTGTATTACTTTTATAATCACGAAAGTTACAAAAACACACATTTACACGATTGTTATTTCCCTGACAATAACTAGGGGTGTCCCTTCGCTTTTCCCAGCTGTGCACCATAGAGCAGAACGGTTCCACGGATGGGACTGGGCTTCCAGGCAGGGCTGTGGTTCCCAGGCCTCCAGGCCACAAGCTTCAAGCCGGCCGCTTCCAGGCCCAGGGCTTCTGGCTGGGCAGCCTCCCTGAATGTCGTCTACTCAGGGCAGCCAGGGCCTCATCAGACACACGAGGTCACAGCCCTTCTCTGTGCTTCCGCTGCCACCCGCTGATCTCAGCTGTTATCTTGACACAGAAGAAAGTCAAACTGCAGCCTGTCCCAGCTTATCTCTGGGTTATTTCCGCAAAGATCCACGGTTGGGTAAGCACTGACTCTCCTGATAACCCAGCAGGAAACACAGCCAGGAATGTGATGCCCGTGGGGGAGGGACAGTGCCGGTGCAAGGCCAGCGTCCCCTGGCAGGCAGGTGCCCAGAGCGCCACATGCACGGGTGTCCTGGGAATTCCCACCCAGGGACCAGAGGGTCTGGGGCGCGGCCCCTCCTGGGAATGCAGTGGCCCCAGCATGGAGCACCCATGAGTGCCATGGGTGCCAGGGATGGGATTGTGGGCACTGGCCCCCTCTCTCCCCTTCTGTCCTCTCTCCTCTCCTCTTCCCTCCTTCTCTGTCTCTCTCTCGCAATCTCTGTCTGCCTCTCTGTCTCTGTTTCTCTCTGTCTCTCTGTCTGTCTCCCTGTCTCTCTGTCTCTGTCTTGCTATCTGTCTCCCCTGCCCCCGGCCTGCTGCCCTGGTGGGTGAGCACTCTGCCTCCGCTTCCCTGGAAAGCAAAGGCAGACGCAAGGGCAGGGGTGAAGGTGACCAGGATGAATGTCGGAGATGGGGCTGACCCTGTGGATTTAGCTCCAGGCCTGGAGGAGGTGGGAGGCCTCAGGGTCTCGTGACACAGGAAGCTGCTGCTCAATAACTTGGGCCTTATAAACTCGGCTCCTGCACGAAAACAAACCACCCCGTTGAGAACAAAGGTTACTGATCCACGATCACGAGGCTCCCCATAGCCACCCTCTTGGCTGCTGCCCGACGCCAGGTGCTGAGGGACGTGAGAGGCACCACCAATGAGCCATCAGCATCCCTGGCACCTTTCTCTGGCTGGGCATGGGGGGCGTCCGTGCTTTCAGGATGTCTCTGCCCTGTCCTGGTGGCTGCCCCAGGACGTGGGCACCCCCACCTGCTCCTGCTTTTCTCTCCTGGGCCCAGCCCAGCCTCACACTCATCTTGCTGCACCTGGAAGTTTCCAGAAGGGATGGAATCAGGGCCTTGGGCCTCCCCAGGGAAGACCTGTGCTTCACTGTGATGGCTCCAGCCACAACTCGGGTTTGACCACCATGCTCCAGCTGGCAGCTCCTCCAGGGCAGATGCAGGAGCCCTGTGGCCCCGCTGGGGTGACGTGGGCCTTGGGGAGGAGCCTCCACTGATAATTCTCAGGCAGGGATGGGTGGGAGGGCTGTGGAGTCCAGGATGCAGCAGGTCCAGTCCTTGTCGAGGTGCTTGACCCTGTGCTGGGGACAGCAGCCCCGCCTCGGCTGGCTGTGAGCAGACAGTGGGAGCAGCACAGGAGGACCAAGCCTGGCTTCCTGCTGCTTCCATCTCCTGAAAAGGCCCAGAGGCTCTGAAAGGGCAGTGCCTCCGGGGCGGGGCCCCTCCCCGCCGTCCTGCCCAATGGGAGGTCATTCTTCCTCCCTGCAGGACCTGAGCAATGATTCCGACGATCCCCACGTGAGTGTCTCCTCTGGGCTTGGTTCCTGTGAGATGCCCCAGGGCTCCAAAAAGCCAAGGCCAGGGCACGTTGGGACCCCTGTGGGCCTGGTGGCTTCCAGATGCTGCCCCTCAGTGAGGGCCTGGCCAAGCAGCCAGGTCATTACCAGGCTGCTGTGCCTGATCAGTCCTCTGCAGACCTGAGGGTCCACCCACCACGCTGGGCTGAAGGCACAGCCGGAGGCCTCTGTTGCTCAGCACTGAGAGGTCCTGGCTGGGAGCTGAGGCCTCTGCCAGCAGGCTGAGTGGGGGCTGGGGGTGGCACAGTGGCTGGGAGGAGGTGGCCGTCCCCCAGGAGAGGAAGGAGCCAGAGAGTGTGTCCCAATGAAGTGCTCGGCTGGTGTGGGGCTGGGGGGCTGTAACCCATCCTCGGTGTGCCTGGCCCCTGGCTGTCCATCCTGGCCATGTGGGTGCCTCTGACCATGCCTTCAGGCTTTCCTCCTCCAGTCTTGAGGGTGCTGTGCCTCCTTGTCCCCTTGAAGGAGCAGGTGCTTGGATGCTGGAACGGCTTTGGCCAGCACACTGTGGGCAGGGGTGGTCCTTACCGGGTCCCCAGCTCTCCCCTGCCAGCCTCAGCAGCTGTGGACTCTGCAGGTGCTCTGGAGGTGCAGCTGCCTGGAGGGCCCCCGGCCCGTAGGACGTTATCTTGGACAGTTTGGGGATGTTTGTTCCTGCAGCATAGCCTCTCTTGTACCGGCTAAAATGTCATCTCTTCCAGATGATTTGAAATATGGGGCATCTTATGTGGGAAACAACTAACACTGAAAGGGTGCCCCATTTCAATACAATCCGGGAAGGGTGCCCCATTTCAATACAATCCGGAAAGGGTGCCCCATTTCAATAAAATCCGAGAGGCACAAACACTACATTGATTAAGGGTCAAATCCCCTTTACAAAGGATTCCAGAAGCTCTTTGGTATATTTCAGTTGTATGTTGTTAAGCTTATAAAATTAGTGAAGGTTTTAAATAAATAATATTACCTACTGCGAGTGAAAGTTCAGTGAAGAGAAGATCCCTAATTCCTGCTGGCGGGAGCGTAACTCAGTTTTTTATAGGGAATTCTGTGACGTACGTGTCTACCCTGAAGATAAGGGCAGCCTGTGACCTCATAATTCCCGTCGCAGCAATCAACCCCAAGGACACTGTCGGAAATGTGGATTAAGTCTTATGGTCAAGGAACATAGATTATAAAACCCTAAGTTTATTTGTGGTGAACTGAAGCCAGTGTTGTAAAAATTATGCATGATGGACAAGTTCGGATTATTCCAGGATGGTAAAATTGGTTTAATATTTAACAAACAGTGTGCGGTGGCTTGTGCCTGTAATCCCAGCCCTTTGGGAGACCAAGACGGTGGGTCACCTGAATTCAGGATTTCGAGACCAGCCTGACCAACATGGTGAAACCCTGTCTCTACTAACAATACAAAATTAGCCGGGTGTGGTGGTGGGCGCCCATGATCCCAGCTACTCAGGAGGCTGAGACAGGAGAATCACTTGAACCCAGGAGGTGGAGGTTAGAGTGAGCTAAGATTGCGCCACTGGACCCCAGCCTGGGCAACAGAGGGAGACTCCATCTCAAAAAACCAACCAACCAACAAATAAAAAATCTGTGTAATCACCTCATGAAGATAATGAAGAATGAAGAAGAACAATGTTTGGTTACCTCAAAAATGTCAGAAAGGATTTTATGAAGTTTATCACCATTCATGATAAAAAGCGGAACATCAAGGAGGGTTGAGGACAATGGGAATTTCTTTTTCAGTGATAAACACATTCCAGGGTTGATCACAGTGACGGTCGCAGGACGACGTGAGTTTCCTGAGAGCCCCTGCATCATGGGCTTGAAGTGAGTGGATTCTACGGTGTGAGAATCAATAAAGCTTGTGAAGAAATTAAAAGAAACTCTTAGTAAACTGAGAACAGAAGGAGGAGCCTTGAATCTAAAACAAGCTTGTATGACAGTCTCCCCGGAGGTGGCTCCAGGGGTGACCTGCTGACGGCTTCCCACAGACAGGGGCGAGGCCAGGAGGCTGCCGCGGGGACCCCACCCAGCACTGTGCTGGAAACAAGGCGGCAAGACAAGAAAAACAGAAGAAGCAAAGATGACAGAGTGGGAGAGAAGAAATAAAGCTGGCACCTGCAGTTGGCATAATTTTGTATTAAGATATCTTTAAAGGGCTGGGCACGGTGGCTCACGCCTGTCATCCCAGCACTTTGGGAGGCCGAGGCGGGCAGATCATGAGGTCAGGAGATCGAGACCATCCTGGCTAACATAGTGAAATCCCGTCTTTACTAAAAATACAAAAAATTAGCCGGGTGTGGTGGTGGCGCCTGTAGTCCCAGCTACTTGGGAGGCTGAGGCAGGAGAATTGCTTGAACCCGGGAGGCGGAGGTTGCAGTGAGCCGAGATCGAGCCACTGCACTCCAGCCTGGGCGAGAGAGTGAGACTCCGTCTCGAAAAAAAAAAAAGAGGCTGGGCGTGGTGGCTCAAGTCTGTAATCCCAGCACTTTGGGAGGCCGAGATGGGCGGATCACGAGGTCAGGAGATCGAGACCATCCTGACTAACACGGTGAAACCCCGTCTCTACTAAAAAATACAAAAAACTAGCCGGGTGAGGTGGCGGCGCCTGTAGTCCCAGCTACTCAGGAGGCTGAGGCAGGAGAATGGCGTGAACCCGGGAGGCGGAGCTTGCAGTGAGCTGAGATCTGGCCACTGCACTCCAGCCTGGAGAGCGAGACTCCGTCTCAAAAAAAGAAAAGAAAAGAAAAGAAAGACACTATTTGCTTGGGAACAGGCATTGTGAGGGGAGTAGGCAGACGCGGTTCGGGGGCTTTAAAGGGAAAATGAGGAGGGTCGCACATGTTGTTGTGGAACAATTCTCCTTGGTGACAGCATCAGCAATGAGGGTGGCATCAGTCCAAGGCTGGACAGGCAGTGAGCGGGCCGATGTCCGCAAAGAAGCATTTTGTGCAAGGTTGTGGGTTTCGCAGTCTTTTCTGTGATTCCTGTTGTCAGGCATTCGGGCTGGAGACCCCTCCCTTCACGGCCTTCTCAGGCTCCAGTTTCAGTGGGTTCAATCCACAGGACCCTGTTTCAAATCTGACAGCTCTCACAGGACATCCACCAGCCAGGCAGGTTAGGAGATGGACATTTAAAAACAACACTGTTCACAACAGCGTCAAAAGATAAACAACTGGGAATAGATGTAATGAAAGATCTTCAGGACTTCCACACAAAAACTATGAAACATTACCAAAGAAAGCAAGCCTAAATTAATGGAGACATAGACGGTGTTCCTGGTTTGAAAACCTTAACACTGTAAAGATTTCCACTTACACTGATTTATAGATCTACAGATTCAATTAAATGCATTTCCATTAAAATCCCAGGAGGCTTGTTTCTTTGGAAAGTTACAAGATTGTTACAAAATGTCTGTTCCTGAGAAAAATAAAGCGGAAGGACTTGACCACCAGACACCAAGGCTTATTGGAAGACTACAGGGAATAGGACGGTGTGTTATTGGTGCAAAGTAGACAAGAAGATCAATGAACAAAATAGGAAGTGGAGAAGCCGACGGAACAGGCCTAGACGTGGGTGGGAGGCAGGGGCAGCCTGCAGAGGCAGGGGGTGGAAGAGGAAGCTCCAGGACCTGAAGGCGGGCAGAGGTGCTCATGAAGAGCAGATGATTGGTCCTGCTTATACTTGACAGCTTCTGTTCATCAAAAGGGAGGAAAGGCTGAGGAGTGGGGGAGACGTCATGGGGGGAGGAAAGGCTGAGGAGTGGGGGAGAGGTCATGGGGGGAGGAAGGCTGTGGGGTAGGGGAGAGGTCATGTGGGGAGGAAAGGCTGTGAGTGGAGGGAGAGGTCATGGTGGGGAGGAAAGGCTGTGGAGTCGGGGAGACATCATGGGGGGAGGAAAGGCTGTGGGGTGGGGGGAGATGTCATGGGGGGAGGAAAGGCTGAGGAGTGGGGGAGAGGTCATGGGGGGAGGAAGGCTGTGGGGTTGGGGGAGATGTCATGGGGGAGGAAAGGCTGAGGAGTGGGGGAGAGGTCATGGGGGGAGGAAAGGCTGAGGAGTGGGGGAGAGGTCATGGGGGGAGGAAAGGCTGAGGAGTGGGGGAGAGGTCATGGGGGGAGGAAGGCTGTGGGGTTGGGGGAGATGTCATGGGGGAGGAAAGGCTGAGGAGTGGGGGAGAGGTCATGGGGGGAGGAAAGGCTGAGGAGTGGGGGAGAGGTCATGGGGGGAGGAAAGGCTGAGGAGTGAGCCTGTGCTGACCAAGCCAACACCCTGGGAAGCAGCTCCCAGTCGGCAGTGGGTCAGGCCAGGCCTGTGGGAGGACCCTGCAGGGTCAGAGGCCATGCGCAGGGCAAGTAGGGTGCTGCTGGCCCTCAGGGATCATGGCCTTTGCTCTAATGAACACTGAAGGGTTCTGAGCAAGAGGGACTTGGCCACCGCCTGGGGAGTGCAGAGGCCCTGAGAGCTGCTTCCCTGGCCCCTGCCCCACCCTGGAGCCCAGAAGAGGACAGTCCGTCTTTCCCTGCCTCTGAGAAATGAAGATCATGGACAGTCACCTCCCACCTCCTGGGCATGCAGTCAATGGCCTCTGAGACCACACCAGCATCACGGAGGCCCCATGCTGGTGACCCAGTCTCGGACTCTGCGCAGGAAGCGAGGTCCATGGTCCTTGGCTTGCCTGGTCCCTCCTCTCAGCTGGCAATGGGCAGGGCAGGCCAGGGCTGTGGGGGCTTCGAGAAGCTCAGGCGGTGGTGGTGCTGAGCCCCTCCCAAGGGCTCCCCGTTCCTCAGAGGCAGGGACAGATGAGATGCTCTTTGGCGGGAAGAAAGCTCCAGTGCAGGATCAGAACCAAAGCGGTCCCCCAGGCCCTGTGGTGGGAGCCGCTGCAGGCGTCAGGCACTGGTCTTCCATCAGTCATAGCTATTTCTAGATATTTTCTCAGGGAACAAGCACGGAGTACTTACCTAGGTACAAGGCAGTTGGGTACTGTGGGGGTTGAGTACTGTGGCAGTTAGGTACGTTGGGAGATAGGTACTTTGGGAGTTGGGTACTGTGAGAGTTGAGTACTATGGGAGTTAGGTACAAGGGAGTTAGGCATTGTGAGGGTTAAGCATTGTGTGAGTCGGGTACTGTGGGGGTTTGGTACTATTGTAGTTGGGTACTGTGGGAGTTGGGTGCTGTGGGGGTTGGGTACTATTGTATTTGGGTACTGTGGGATTTGGGTACTGTGGGATTTGAGTACTGTAGTAGTTTGGTATCGCAGGAGTTGCGTACTGTGGGAGTTGGGTATTGTGGGAGCTGGGTACTGCGGGAGTTGGGTACTGCAGGAGCTGGGTACTGTGGGAATTGGGTACTGCAGGAGTTGGGTACTGTGGGAGCTGGGTACTGTGGGAGCTGGGTACTGTGGGAATTGGGTACTGCAGGAGTTGGTTACTGCAGGAGTTGTGTACTGTGGGGGTTGGGTACTGTAGGGGTTGGGTACTATTGTAGTTGGGTCCTGTGGGAGTTGGGTACTGTGGGAGTTGGGTACTATTGTAGTTGAGTACTGTGGCAGTTAGGTACTGTGGGAGTTGTGTAATGTGGGAGTTTGGTTCTGTGGCAGTTGAGTAGTTGGGATTTGGGTACTGTGGCATTTGTGTACTGTGGGAGTTGGGTACTGTGGAGGTTGTATACTGTGGGAGTTGGGTTCTGTGGAGGTTGTATACTGTGGGAGTTGGGTTCTGTGGGAGTTGTGTACTGTGGGAGTTGGGTACTCTTAGAACTGGGTACTGTGCCTTGTTTTATATATCCGAATGCTGGGCCTGAGGGCACCAAGAACGGTGGGACCAATGACCCAGCAAATGTGGGTCCAAGTTGGTTTTGGTTGCTACCTAGCAACCTGGTTGCCTCTGCAGAAGTTTCTAGAGGCACTGGGGAGAGGTGGAAGCCCCAAGGCCACTGGCCCCAGGCACCCTTTAAGTTGGGCCCCAAAGCCCCTGGTGAAACTCACGTGTGTCCAGTGGGGCCCTCCACACACATCTGGGCTCATGTCTCCAATCATCTGTGGTGTGGAGTCTCCCACAAAGCTCGTTCAGAAGACCTGCCCTCGACCATCCCATGCTCATTCTCCCTTGCTGGTCCTTGGGGTCCAGGAGACATGTCCTCCCCATCTGCAGGCTGTTCTGTCCCCTTTGCCATTCCTGAGTCCCCACTCCAGGCCTGGGCCAGCCACTGACTCTCTCTCTCTCTCTGTCTCTGTCTCTTTGTGTCACTGTGTCTCTGTTTCTTCCCCTCTCTCTCTGTCTCTATGTCTCTGTTTCTCTCTGTGTGTCTCACTGTCTGTCTTGCTCTGTCTGTGTCTTTCTCTCTCCCTGTCTTTCTCTGGTTTTCTCTCTCTGTCTCTCCCTGTCTCTCTTTCTCTCTGTCTGTTCCTCTCTATCTCTGTCTCTCTTTCTGTCTGTCTCTTTCTTCCTCTCTGTCTCTCCCTATCTCTCTCTTTTTCTCTGTCTCTGGCTCTCCCTGTCTCTCTTTCTCTGTGTCTTTCTCTCTCTTTTTGTCTGTCTCTGTCTCTTTCTCTATCTCTGTCTCTCTCTGTCTCTCTCTCTGTCTTTCTCTGTGTGTCTCTCTGACTCTATCTCTATGTCTCTCTCTGTCTCTGTCTATCCCTGACTCTCTCTGTCTCTGTCTCTCTCTGTCTTCCTCTCTCTGTCTCTCCCTGTCTCTCTCTTTCTCTCTCTGTCTCTCCCTCTATCTCTGTCTCTCCTTGTCTCTCTTTCTCTGTTTCTGTCTTTCTGTTTTTGTCTCTCTCTGTCTCTCCCTGTTTCTCTGTCTGTCTGTGCCTTTCTCTGTCTCTATCTCTCTGTCTCTGTCTATCCCTAATTCTCTCTGTCTCTGTCTCCCCAATCTCTCTCTTTGTCTCTGTCTCTGTCTCTCCCTGTCTCTCTTTGTCTTTCTCTGTCTCTCTCTGTCTCTGTCTCTCTATCTGTCCCTCTTTCTCTTTTCTCTCTCTGTCTCTCCCTCTCTCTCTATCTCTGTCTCTCCTTGTCTGTCTTCTTCTGTCTATCTCTGTCTGTCTCTATCTCTCCCTGTTTCTCTTTCTCTGTGCTTTCTGTCTCTCCCTCTCTGTGTCTCTCCTTGTCTCTCTTTCTCTGTCTGTCTCTGTCTTTCTCTCTTTTTATGTCTCCCTCTCTCTCTCTCTCCCCTGTCTCTCTCTGTCTGTCTCTTTCTCTGTCTCTGTCTTTCTCTATCTCTATCTCTCTGTCTCTCCCTGTCTCTGTCTCTCCCTGTGTCTCTTTCTCTGTGTCTTTCTCTTTTTCTGTCTCTGTCTCTCCAGTCTGTCTCTCCCTATCTCTCTGTCTCTGTCTCTCCCTCTCTCTGTCCCTGTCTCTCTTTCTCTGTCTCTCCTTTCTCTGCTTCTCCCTGTCTCTCTCTGTCTTTCTCTCTCTCTTTTTTTGCTGTCTCTCTCTGTGTCTCTGTCCCTCCCTGTCTCTCTTTCTCTGTCTTTGTCTCTCTCTGTCTCTCCCTGTCTCTCTGTCTCTGCCTTTCTCTCTTTCTCTGTCTCTGTCTTTCCCTCTCTCTGTCTCTGTTCCTGTCTCGCTTTCTCTGTCTCTGTCTCTCCTTGTCTCTGTCTCTCCCTCTCTCTGTCTTTGTCCCTGTCTCTCTTTCTCTGTCTCTCCCTGTCTCTCTTTCTCTGTCTCTGTCTTTCTCTCTCTTTCTGTCTCTCTGTCTCTGTCTCTCCCTCTCTCTGTCTTTGTCCCTGTCTCTCTTTCTCTGTCTCTCCCTGTCTCTCTTTCTCTGTCTCTGTCTTTCTCTCTCTTTCTGTCTCTCTGTCTCTGTCTTTCTCTCTCTCTCTTCCCAGGTCCCCACCCTTCTCTCCAACCTGCACTGTGCTCGGAAGCCAGATGTCCTTAAATGCAAGTGTGATCTCTTCCTTCTGGCCTCCTGTGTCCTAGGGGCAAAGGTCAGGCGCCTAACCGTGCTCATCTCTGAGTGACGGCCCAGCGCCTTCATCTCCATTACTCAGCGAATGTCCAGTGTCGGTGAGCCCGTGGGGGGTGGGGGTGGGGGTGGGGGCGGCTCTGGGCCCTTATCGCCCAGCAGTGCGACTGAGATAAAGGAACCAGGAGGCTAGCGAGAAAGTCCTGTGCCTGCCTGCCTGCCGGGAAGGCCCCGGCTGTGGAGGGAGCCGTGTGGGCAGTGGGGGCAGAGGGCCAACGAGGGCCCCCAGGGAGCTGACCCCAAAGGCTGAACGGAGGCGACAGGAGGAAGGCCTGGGGAGGGGCAGGGTGTGGCACCGTCCCTGGCCCCAGGAAGGCCAGTCGGTTGGGGGGCTCCAGAGCTTGGGGTCTCTGGCTGCAGGAAGGCCAGTCGGTTGGGGGACTCCAGAGCTTGGGGTCTCCTGGATGGGAGAGACTTGAGGGGAGGCCAAGTTGGGGCCCAAATGGGCAGCACCTGACAGAGGAGGGGTCCCCCGACTCCCTGTGTGGAAAACCAGGAGAGAACCCCGCTCTGGCTTTGGAGACACAACCCCCGGGGTAGGAGCCTCTCCTGAACTCCCCGCAACGTTCCTCCAGCCTCTCCTGGACCCCGTGGTCAGCCCTTTGGCTTCCCTGCATGACCTCTCTGCTGGGGGGCAGGGACGCCATCTCCCCTCGCTGTCCTGTGCCTGGCACAGGACTGCCCCCCACGACGTGCTCCACAGGACAGAAACCCTGCGGTCCCTGGGAAGGCGGGGATCTGGGGTGGCTGCAGTTTCCATGACGCGGGACACTGCGTCCCCGGTGACTCCAGAGGGCCCATGGGGACGAGGCTGCCCCAGAGGGTGGCTCTAGGACCTGAACCTATGGCTGGGAGCTGGACTTCTCCTGCTCAATGTTCTCCAGCTCAGCCAGGGATGGGATCCGGGCGTCCAGGCTGCGGTTGGGCAGCGTGAGCTATTCATGACGAAGTTCATTATGAACCCCAGAATGAAACTGTGGCCCCGGGGACACAGCCATGGGAACCCCACTCTCAGGTTGATTCAGGCCACAGCCCAAGCAGCCGTGGTGCTGTGGGTACCAGTGAGAAGCCAGGCCCCGTTTAGTGCCCAGAGCCCCGAGGGGCCCAGGGTCTCACTGCTTGGTGTGAGCAGACCAAGTGCTGCCCCGGGGCCCCTGCTCCCGCCGAGCTCCCTGGACTGGGGTGGGGGCCGGGGATGCCTGTGCTCCAGGGAGTGGTGGAGAGGCCCACCCGGCTTCGTGCAGGTGGGGGTGTGCGGCAGCCAGGGGCTCTGACACTGCAGGGCAGAGCCAGCGTCCTGTGTCCTGTTTGTTTGCCTCAGTTCTTCCTCCCCGGGGGCACCGGCTCACCTGTGTGCGTTTGTGCAGGGGGAGGGGTGGCCAGCGCCACGGAGCAGCCTCCGGTTGCCCGACGGCAGTGGGTGGCTCTGCTGGCCCCAGGGCCGGGCGTCTCTGCAGATAAGGCATTAACAGTCCCTCCGCGGACGCGCCCTGCAGATCTGCTGACGGCTGGCTCCGTTCTGCCCAGGTGCGTGGGGCGAGGTGCCAAAGGTTCTCTATAAAGTGCCCGGCTCCCAGCCCACGGCCACTCGCCCTCCAGCTTCTGCCCTGCCTGCTGTGTGCGGAGCCGTCCAGTGACCACCATGGTGAGGCTCACGCTGCCCAACCCCGGCCTGGACGCCCGGATCCCGTCCCTGGCTGAGCTGGAGACCATCGAGCAGGCGGAGTCCGGCTCCCGGCCCAAGTGGGACAACAAGGCGCAGTACATGCTCACCTGCGTGGGCTTCTGCGTGGGCCTGGGCAATGTGTGGCGCTTCCCCTACCTGTGCCAGAGCCACGGAGGAGGTAGGCTGGCCGGGCGGGGCTGCGGGCCAGGCCGTGGCCAGGGAAACTCAGACACACGCAGACACCCCGGGCGGACGTCCTCCCCGGACCCTCGGCTCCCCAGGCACAGAGGCGAGAGGAGAAGCCGCAGGGTGTGGGGGAACTGGGGCCCCCACCTGCCCTTGTGCCCAGTTCCTAGGCTGCTGGTGAGGAGATGGGCCTGGCCGGCACGGCCCCAGGGCTTTGTGCGAGGCTCCAAGGAGGACCCCGAGTTCCAGACGGGCAGTCCTGGAAGGTTCTGGCCCAAGGGTGGGGCCAGGGAAAGGTTGCTTCTCCCGGTACAGCCCCTCCTCGGAGGACGCGGGGCCGAGCCCTCCTGGGCATCACCTCTCGTCCCAGCCCCACAAGCGGGCACCTGCCAGTGCAGGGGGCAGAGGAGGTAGCTGGGTTGGGGGCAGGTGACCCTACAGGAGCAGAGTGGGTGGCCAGAGCCTGTGGACTTGGGCCTGGAGGCCAGCGAGCCGCTGTGCCCCCCGACACACAAGCCTGGTGCTCCTCGTTCCTCTGGCTCCTGGGGCTGAGGTGGGCATGGCCCCTGCTAGCATGGAGGTGACATTTGTGTTCCTGCTCAGTGGCCCTGAGCATCTGAGAAGTGGCTCCCAGGCCTGGCAGGGGGCTGCACGTAAGACCCCACACTTGGGCTCAGCCTTGGGCTTGGCGAACCCCAAAGCTGCTGCCCCCATAAACCTGCTGCTTTCTCAGTGGAAGGTCCAGAAGGGCTGGGCGCTCTCAGGAGACAGGCTTCCTGCTGCCCTGGGGCCGTTCGTGGTGGGCCATGAGGGTCTCAGCCTCCCTTCAGAGCCCTCCCTCCGTGGGCCCTGTTTTTTCTCACCGTGGAGAGCTGCTGTCTCTCACACGGGCTTTGGGATGGGAAGGTTTTTAAAGAAAAACAGAGATGGGCTTTTCCTGAATCCGTTTCGCCTCCAGCATTGTTGAGGAGTTGATCATGGCCTTGGGGGGCGGGCGCTTCATGAGCCTCCGGTCCAGCCGGCACTTCCCACTAGAGGCAGGGCAGGGTCCTCGGCCACTGCAATGCTATAGTCCCTGACAGTCCCCAAGTCTCAGCTCACCAAAGCCTCAGGGACTTCCTGGCCACTGTCCTTACTCCCTCCCCCAGGGCCCTGTCCTGTGGGGAAGATCCCTGCTCTGACCCACAAGCCAAGTTTGTTTAGCTCGGAGGAGAAAATGAGCCACAGGCACTGGGGACGGAGGGGCAGATACATGCCTCCTGGGAAGAGGAGGGGGTGGGACTGCCCGAGCCTGCCTGGGAAGTTACTTGTCTTTGCACAGACAGGCAAGTTCTAAGATGTAGGCTTGGGTGGGAATCTGATGGGGCTCCCAGCACCTCAGATAGTCCCCACTCTGACACTGAGACACCAGCCGCCGTGCACGGTGGAGCCTGGGAGCGAGCAGCTTTCAAGCAGCAGGTGCTGGCGCCACGCCCTGGGCCATGCTGGGGTGGGCAGGTTCGGGCAGCGGGCTCCGGGCAGGCAGGCCCAGGTGAGGAGGGCCGAGCTGCTGGGGTGGGCAGGTGTGGGCAGAGGGCTCCGGGCAGGCAGGCCCAGGTGAGGAGGGCCGAGCCGGGCTCTGGGATGTGCTGGGTCTCAGATGGTCCCGCTCCTGGGGTGGACACCAGCAGGCCCTTCTCCCCAGATCCCAGACAAGCTGCCGCTGACCTGGCGTTTCTGCTGGGCCACCAGGTCACCTGCTAGACTCTGAGGGCCACTGTCACCTGGGCCCCCATCAGCTGCAACATCGCAGGTGGCTCCAGAGGGTTCTGGAAGTCCCCCCGGCCTGGAGGAACCCCGTGCCTTTTGGTCACGCTGTGGGGGCTGACCAGGACCCCATACACCAGACCACCAGCCTAAAAGAGCTGAAGCCTGCATTGCAGCCGGAGGGACTCGGGCCAGCAGGGCAGGGCCCTGAGAATGGGAGATGGCTCTGCAGGCCACTGGGTTTCCCACCAGGGCACTCGTCTCCTGGTGAATCTAATCGGGGCTGCAGCTCTGCCACCAGGGAGCTTTCAGGGAGGCAGCTGAAAGGACCCGGGGACACAGGGTCCCCTCCTCCAGCTCCGGGGGCCTCGTGGGCGCCAAAACAGTGGAGCAGGCAGCATCCCTGGGAGGCCGCACCCACAGACAGTGCGCTCTCTCGCTGTGCATCTTAGTGAGGGCTCCAGCATGCACGCTGTGTCAGTAACACCAGATTTCCTAATTTGTGTGGGTCATCGAGACCAAATCGAGGGGAAGCAGGCAGCCGGGTCCTCCTGGCTTCCCTCTTGGAAGCCTCCTGAGTGTTTGGGATTGTCCTTCGAGGTTAAAAACCATTACGCCTCCGAGTCTCCTGTGTCTTAACAGATTTTGCCATCCTTGGAGAGCCTGTGCCAGGTGGGCAGGCTCAAGGGACCCTTTCCCGAGGAAGGGCATTTCCAAACTCAGCCACCGCTCACCTGAGCCAGCTCAAGGGCGTGCTGTGCCTGGGCGTTCTCACCTGGGAAACGGGTGTGATGGCAGAGCCCCCCTAGGGTGGTGTTCAGGTGGGGGTCGGGTGTGCAGGAACCGAAAGCCGTGAGACATGGTCAGCCAGGGCTCACCCCACTCACCCCCACCTGGGAGCACCAGGTCCCCACGGCAGGGCCCCACAGTGCCGGCGGCCCAGGTGGAGACGCATTCACGCCCCCCGAATCTGTCCAGAAACCTCGGCTGCCCCGTGTGTCCCCGTCAGTGGCTGCTGACAGAGCCCACCCCACAGCTGGCCCCTCAGGGGCTGCCCCCAGCTCCTCCGCACACGGCAGTGACCAGTGACAGTGCCCGTGAGAGAGGCGGGAGCCTGAGGAGCCGCCCCTTCCAGGACCGTGTGGCCCCAGCACAGCTGTTTCCAGCTGTTTCTCCTTTGCTGCTCAGCACCTGGCCCCGGGGTCAGCTTTTCCCTCAGTCCGTCTATAGCTATTTCTTAGCAAAAATCCATGCAGCATTTACTTGGTGCCACAAACACCACCTGCTGGAGAGAGAAAAAAGGGGAAGCTTAGTCCCTGCGTGAGAACTGCAGCTTCCTCCTCCCGGCTCCTCCCTCTCCTGGTTTCCCACTTAGGACAGGCAGGAGGAACTGTGTGTCTGCGCCGAGTGTCTCTTTCCCTCTGGCTGCTTTCCATCTGGCCACGTCCCCCTTCCCCGCCCCATTCTCTCCGTTACCTGCTTCCACCTGAGTGAGCCAACGTCTGCAGCGCAGCAGACAGGCCTGGTTGCCAGGGACCTTTGCAACCACATCCAGGCGCCCTGCACTGCCCCATCAGGTGAAGCCACGCGGTGTTGTCTGGGCGCCGGCAGCCCTCTCTCCTTCTCTCCTTCCTCTGCGCCTCACCCCACACTAGGAAGAAGTCGCTGGGTTTAAAAGACAAATGTTCATCTTCTGGTGGCTTTAATTGTCGAGAATGCTTGGCTTCCCTTGCGTTTCTTGGGGCAGGACAGCCCCCTTCATTGGGAGCAAGGGAGGGCCCGGCTGCCTCCGGGCTGCGTTTGCAGTACAGTGGGTGTGTGCCCCCCAGTCCTCTCTGTTCACTGCTCCATGCTGAGCCTGAACCCCAGGGGTCGGGGGTTTGAGGGTCTCCTGCCCCAAGGAACTTTCAGAAAGGAGAGCCACCAGGAGCAAGGGCAACAACTGAGACTCTCAGAAGAGGGGCCACCCTGGTGGGGTTTTCAAGGCTGAGTAGGAGTTTTCTCAATGGAGATGGAGTGGTAGGAAGACCCAAGCATTTAGAGTTAGGGCGTAGTGGAGGGAAGGGAGGAGATGGAGGACGTTTGGGATCATGCACTTGCTTTTTCCCTGGTAGTTTTGTCTGGAAGAGTTTCAAATCAAGCTCTTGGGAAAAAAAATTGGAGGAGTGAATCTTTTCTTATTTTAACCCAATGAGCAGGCCCTGCTGAGGTCTTGGGTGTCCCTGCAGGTGAGCCTACAGCCCCCACCTCCTCCCATAGGGAACCTGCTGGTGGGCATCTTCTGCACCCGGCCTTGGGAACCCGCTGGTGGGCATCTCCTGCACCCAGCCTGAGGAACCTACTGGTGGGCGTCTCCTGCACCTGGCCTGGTGAACCTACTGGTGGGCGTTTCCTGCGCCTGGCTTTGGGGACCGCCTGGTGGGCATCTCCTACACCTGGCTACCATTCCCCTCTGCCTTTCATCTCATGATGAATCCAGCATCCCAGCAGCCCACCCTACACACCTGGCTCTCCTGGAATTCCCCACCTGCAGCTCCTGCTTCTGAGGGAACCTGTGCCCGGAGCCCCAGCTCAGAGAGAGGGACCTGTGCACAGGCCAGGACCTGTGTGGGGATAGAGGCCTCAGGCTCCAGAGGGCCCTGTTCCACCCAACAGGCAGGCACCAGGTGGACAGAGGGAGGAGGAGAGAGAAGAGGCTCAGTGTTAAACTGGGAGAGGGAGGAGCGAGAAATGCTGGCAGGGGGCAAGTAGGGAAGTCACGGCCGCCAGTACCTGGCTCCACCCTCCCACCTCTACCCACCCCTCCCTCCTCTCTCTCTGTCTCTCTCTCTCCATTGCCCTGTCTCTATTTCTCTCCTTCTCTGTCTCTCTCTGTTTCTGTCTGTGTGTGTGTCTCTCTGTCTCTCTGTGTCTCTGTCTCCCTCTCTGTGACTCTGTCTCTGTATGTCTGTGTGTGTCTCTGCCTCTCTCCCTGCTTCCCTCTCTGTCTCTGTCTCTCTGTGTCTCTGTCTCTGCGTGTGTCTCTGTCTCTCACACACGTGCAGTGCCATCCCCTGAGGATGGTAGTTTGGGGTCTGACATGGCCCTGCTGGCTGGGGAGACAGTGGCTGAGTCGGGGAAGGGAGGCAATGGGGAGGGAATGGGGGAAGCTCAGGGTTTAAGCGATTTGGTGGGAGAAGAACAAATGGAACACGTGTGTGGGGAAGGAGAGTGAGGGAGCCCGGCCTGGGGGCGGGAGGATGATGGGGGCTTGGCTCTGCTGGTGGGAAGGGTGCAGGCGGGCGGGTCACGCATCCCATCTGAGAGGCCCCAGGGACACGCCGCGTGAGGAGGGGCTGTTGCTGGGCCCCCAGTGTCTTGTGAGCAGCCCCACAGCCCTCCCTCTCAGGGTCAGTCACCACGGGACGGAAAGGTGACAGGACCCAGGTTGGGATCAGGCTCACGGGGGTTTAGGACCTGCACACCCCCAGGCCCTTCAGCCACAGCTGTGTTTGGAATTCTTGCGCTGTTGCAGCTGCTGACCCCGGTCCCAAAGGCTGTTGGCTTCGCTGTGCTCACCCCGGCTGCAGCGCGGGCCTTCCGTCCAGCCTGGGGCAGGTGCGACGGGAGCTGCTTCCGCGTCCCCATAGCAGGGTGCTTGGGTTCAGGTAGGAGACGCACTGCGTGGTGTCAGGCCAGCCTCAGAAGTCGGGCCCCGTGGCCTGCACTCCTCTCTCCCGTTCCCTGACCTTGTCCTTCTCCACCTTTGGGCGAAGGACCCACCGGTGTCCACGCTGCCCTGGCTGGATGGGAGTCCTACCAACGTCGTGTCCCTCCGCCCCTCTGCCAAGCACCTTGGGCACCATCATGACGCCCAGGAGTGGCTGCAGCTCATCCTGTGTGTGTAGCCTTGGGGCCTTGTGGCTGAGCTGGGAGGCTGTGCGTCCACCCACAGAGGGAGCGGTCAGAGCCGCCTGCTTGGCTGGGCGAGTGGAATTCGTGGGCACGGCCAGGCCCCTTCTCCGGGTGCTGGGCTCTGAGAGGAAGCCGACCTATGCTTTTCAGCTTTGGTTTTTCGAAAGAGACAGAATTTAAAGACATGAGGAAACGTGAGTGTGAAATCCTTCTAAGCATCTGCGATTTTTCCTGAATCTCTTCTCCCGGTCCCAGGCTGACTCTGAGTCTCTGCATCTGCGATTTTTCCTGAATCTCTTCTCCCGGTCCCAGGCTGACTCTGAGTCTCTACGCCTGATGACCACAGGAGCCACGTGGCTTCCTCTCAGGATCAGCACATCCCTATCTTTTATCCAGTTCGAACTAATTTTCAAACAAACAACTCTCCAGCCAGTTGAAACACTAAAAGTGGCCCTCGGTTTAGACCATGAGTGATCGCTCTCAGTGCCTGGACAGTCCCACCTTCCTGCTACAGTTCTAGCCCAGACTGAATGACAACAATTTCACAAAGATTAAATAGCATCATATTTCAAAGGCGATTTTTCACTGTTCCAAATTAGAGAATTAGCCCCAGAACGATGGCTGAAGCTGTCCTTTTAGGGCAAAGAGGCAGCAGAGTGGAGGTGGGTAGATCCCCCATAAGACAAAACCGTAGTCACAGCAGAAGCAGAAATGTCTCAATGTAGTTCTTTTTGCAATTTTTTATTGTTACTGAATACATATATGTAAAATTTGCCATTTTAATCATTTTTACATGTACAGTTCAGTGGTATTAAAGACACAATGCCATGTAACTAACACCTGGACCCAGGTCCATCTTTAGAACTCTGTCTTAAGAACCAGAACGGTCCCCACTAAACCCTAACACCCCACTGCAGCCACACATGATTGCCAGGAAACAGTCCCTCCCCACAGGCATGCCAAATCCACAGAACGTTCATTAAGCCAAGGAAGGACATGGCAGGTGCAGCCGGCGCAGGTGGGGCAGGGGCGGGCACGCTGCTGTTGGAAGCCCCTGGCTGGACAGGCAAAAGCAGATCCTCTGTGGGATCCCTGGACTGCCAGGGGGTGGGCAGGGAGGTCGACTCACAGGCAGCGGCTGTGGTTGCAGGTTGGTCAGTGCACGTGGGGCATGGACCACACTTCCCTTAACGACCACAACGTCCCAAGGTCCCACAGGCGATCTCAGCCTGTGCGATGGTCAGGAACGGCCAGCTGCCCAGCAGTGCTTCCAGAACGTGGAGTCAGCTCTGGCCCTGATCCCATGGACTGGCTGCTCCATCTCAGCTCTGTTACCCTCAGTGGGCCAGCCACAGGGGCTGCAGGGTGCTGGGAATGGCTGCTTCTGAGGGAGGCCTTCCTGCTGCCCGGGGCTAGCTCTCAGGCATGGCGGACTCCTCCTGTTGCAGGAGCCTTCATGATCCCGTTCCTCATCCTGTTGGTCCTGGAGGGCATCCCCCTGCTGCACCTGGAGTTCGCCATCGGGCAACGGCTGCGGCGGGGCAGCCTGGGCGTGTGGAGCTCCATCCACCCAGCCCTGAAGGGCATAGGTGAGTGCCTCAGAGCCGCTCCACCCGGGCCCAGGGGTCCCCTCTGCCGTGGAGCCATTCCACCCGGGCCCAGGGTTTGCCTTGCCGGTCTCAGCGCCCCTGCTCCACCTTCCCTGTTTGTTTCTGGCGAAACAAAGGTCCCAGGTTCATCTCCTCCTGGAGGCCTTTGGAAACTCCAGGCCACTCCTGGTCACCAGGAACCAGACAGGCTAGCAGAGGCTGCCCGAGTCCCTGGCAGCCCAGGGTCCAGGAGTGTCCAGACTCTGGACAGCAGAGTGACCCCTCAAGCCCTGCCCAGGGTGGCGCTGCCCAGGGTGGCGCTCAGCGAGAGCCCAGGGCCCAGGAGGGGGCGCCAGCCACTGCCCTCTCAGCCTCCTGTGTCCACTCCCCCACATCTAGTGAGGAGGTCCCCAGCACTGACACCCCCAGACATAGTCATTCATTTATAAACTCTGGGGCCCAGAAGCAGACCCAGTGCAGCCTCACCAAGAGGACACGGCTCATTAAGGCCTCAGAATATGGGCAGGCGGTGAAAGACGGAGGAGGAAAGGGCAGGGTCCAGTCCAGAAAGGGGTCTGAGTCCAGGAAGCACCTGCCCTTCAGAAGCCTGCAGGCTGGAGCAGAGTCCACACCCTCATGCCGGCCTCTCCCTCAGTCTCCAAGGCCTCCCTCCAGGCCCAGGGCCGTGCCCACGCCCTCTCCTGAGTCTCCAAGACCTCCCTCCTCTCTCTCTCTTTCTCTCTGTCTCTGTCGCTCTCTCTTTCCCCTCCTATTCTCTCCCTTCCCCCGCCTTCCTCCCCCACTCTCTCTCCTGCTCTCATTCCCCTCTCTGTCTTTTTCTCTTTCCCCCTCCTATTCTCTCTGTCTCTTCCCTGCTCTCTGTGTGTCTCTCTCTCTTCCCCATCTCTGTCTCTCCCTCCGTCTCTCTTACCCATCTCACACTCACATATTCACAACACACATTTGGTTTTGAGTTTGAAACTTCAATAAAGCGTGTAGTACACAGCACTCTCTCCACCCTGCCTAGTTGTCCCCAAATAATTGAGAAGATTCCCGTCTGTAGTTCCTGCTGTCTCCCCTCTCAGGAGTCCTCCACAGGGAAGGTCTTCCTGAAGCCTACCCACCTGTCCTGGGCATGGGGCTTCCTGGTTTGGGGCAGGGCCAAGTGGGCAGTCCCCCCAGCCCGTAGGCAGCAACCAGGCTACTGGTACATCAAAAGTTCTCTGCCAAGGCCGTGGCCTGGAGGCACCTGCTGGAGGCTGCACTGGGCAGGTGAGACCCATGCCTGGGGCCAGCCAAGCAGGCATGTGCCAGGAAGGTGTGAGCCGGGAAGGCGTATGCAGGGGAGGTGCATGGAGGGGAGGTGTGTGCAGGGCAGGTGTGAGCCGGGAAGGTGTATGCAGGGGAGGTGCGTGGAGGGGAGGTGTGTGCAGGGCAGGTGTGAGCCAGGAAGGCGTATGCAGGGGAGGCGCATGGAGGGGAGGTGTGTGCAGGGCAGGTGTGAGCCGGGAAGGTGTATGCAGGGGAGGTGCATGGAGGGGAGATGTGTGCAGGGCAGGTGTGAGCCAGGAAGGCGTATGCAGGGGAGGCGCATGGAGGGGAGGTGTGTGCAGGGCAGGTGTGAGCCAGGAAGGCATATGCAGGGGAGGCGCGTGGAGGGGAGGTGTGTGCAGGGCAGGTGTGAGCCAGGAAGGCGTATGCAGGGGAGGCGCATGGAGGGGAGGTGTGTGCAGGGCAGGTGTGAGCCAGGAAGGCGTATGCAGGGGAGGCGCATGGAGGGGAGGTGTGTGCAGGGCAGGTGTGAGCCAGGAAGGCATATGCAGGGGAGGCATGTGGAGGGGAGGTGTGTGCAGGGCAGGTGTGAGTCAGGAAGGCGTGTACAGGCTGCACCATGGCATCATCTGCACAATCCCGGCCCGCACTGGGTCTGCCCCTCAGATTCTGGGGCAGCCCATCCCAGCCGCACCCTGTGCCGGCCCTGGGACCTCCTGCTCAGAGTGGGGACGGGCGGCCAGAGGAGGGTGTGCCTCGGCCCCAAGCCTCAGCAGCAGCCTCCCTGCAGGCCTGGCCTCCATGTTCGTGTCCTTCATGGTGGGCCTGTACTACAACACCATCATCTCCTGGATCATGTGGTACTTCTTCAACTCCTTCCAGGAGCCTCTGCCCTGGAGCCAGTGCCCGCTCAACGAGAACCGGACAGGTGAGTCCCTGCAAGCAGCCCCGTCCGTCTCACATGTGCCTCTCCTCACATGGCCTCACGAAACTCAGGTCAGCTGTGGCAGAAACCAGAGCCCCAAGGCAACAGGGCATCAAAAAATGGCAGCGCCAGAGAAAAGGCCTTCAAAGTGGTGGCTCTTTTGTCGGGGGTGTGGTGGAGGCTGAGGCCCTTGGAGGAAAGTGTGGGAGCCCAGCGGGGGCTGTGCCCACTCTGAGGGCCCGTGGTCACCAGCCTGGAGTCCGGGGCTGCTGGGAGGCTGCTCCCTATTCTCCAGGAAGGGATGTGGTGTCACGACTGCTGCCTCCTGCCCCATGCATCCCTGCGTTGCTCTGCACAGGTGGGTCTGTCCTGCCCATGTGGGCCCCGCACTGCCCTCTCACCCTGGCCCTTCCAAAACCCTCTTGCCCAGGGAGGGAGCGTAGGGGACAGACCCTCTACGTGTGACATGCAGTCAGCTCACGGCGATTCACAAGTGGCCCCGGGGCGTGAATGGCTTGGTCAGCACCGGCTTCTGGTCTGACCAGCACAGCGGGGCCAGCGGGACTTCCCTGCACGCTGCTGTTCTCTTGAGGCCAGCAAGACGGCCCCTCGGGTCGGAATAAGACAGGTCCTCTCACGACACGTGCAACCCTCACTGCACTCTGGGGCTGTCGGGGCCCTTTCCTGCCTCTGGGGGTGTGGGGTCCTCTGGAATTAGACCACTTCCTCCTTAGAAGGGTCTCAGGGTGTTCCACAAGCCCAGAGAGGCCCACGGTGGTGAGAGTGTGTGGAGTGGGCAGTTGCAGGCGAGGGCCCCAGCCCAGGAGTGCAAACGCTCTGAGGCCGCCAGACTTGCACAGAGAAGAGGGAGCAACATGAGGCCCAGGGTGCACCTGAATGTTGGGACTGGAGCCTTCTAACCAGTGCACCTGTGAAGGCATGTGTGCTCGTGTGCTCACAAAGGCGTGTGCATACGTGGGGTGTGCAGGTGTGTGTAGATGGGTATGCAAGGGTGCAGCTGTGCATGTGTGCTCTGTGTGCACATATGCCTGTGTGTGCAATGTGTGTGCACACATGTGTGTGCACGTGAGCATGTGTGCTGTGTGCATGTGCATGTGTGGGGTGTAGAGGTACATGTACCGGATGTGCACGCGAGGATACAGTCACGCTTGTGTGCTGTATGTGTACATGCATGTGTATGCACATGAGCACGTGTGCATGTGTGCATGTGTGTGCTTTGCATGTCCGTGCATGTGAGCACGTGTGTCTGTGTGCATGTGCATGTGTGGGGTGTGCAGGTGCATGTACCAGATGTGCACACGAGGGGGCAGCTGTGCGTGTGTGCTGTGTGTGTGTGTGCTTGGGCATGCACATGAGCATGTGTGCCTGTGTTCATGTGCACATGTGGGTGTGTCACTGGTGTCAAGGCCTCTGGAGCAGCTGGCATTTCTTCCAGCTCAGGGCCTTCCATTCTCCTCCCTTGGGGGACCCGCACCCTGAGGTGTGTGAATGGCCCTCTCATTAGGGTACGTGGATGAGTGTGCCAGGAGCTCCCCTGTGGACTACTTCTGGTATCGAGTGACGCTCAACATCTCCACATCCATCAGCGACTCAGGCTCCATCCAGTGGTGGACGCTGCTGTGCCTGGCCGGTGCATGGAGCGTCCTGTACATGTGCACCATCCGCGGCATCGAGACCACCGGGAAGGTACTGCGTGGGCCTGGTGAGGCTGCAGGTGCTCCAGAGGGCAGGTGTGGGCAGCCCTGCATCCGGCCGGCTGCACTCTAAAACCCAGCTCTGGGGGTCCCGGGCTCCGCCTTTCCCCAGACCCCACCAAGAGAGCTGCCTTTGCCCTTCAGCTCACTGGCCTGGGCGGGAGGGGCCCTGCCTGCCCTGGGTTTCCTGAAATGACCAGACTTGGGGCCCCAGCAACTTGGCGCTGGCCCACACGACACTTAGCGTTGTGTAGGAGTAATACAAACTACCGGAAAGAGACGGCGACGATGATGATGATAAAGTAGGAAGGTGGAAATGGAAGAGTGAGGCTCCATCTTCCCTACATGGGAATCTTTGGTGCGAGGTCCAGAGCAGCCCGCCGGTTCTCCTGGTGGGCCAGCAGCCTGTGAGGCCCTGACCCCTCCCAACTCATCCCATATGCCCCGCCCCCTCAGGCCCGGCCCCCCCGACCCCCCGTCCCACATGCCCATGGCCTGCAGGCCCTGCCCCCATCCCCACCCATTCCACATACCCGGCCCCCCGCAGGCCGTGCCCACCAACCCCCACCGGTCCCACATGCCCCGCCCCCTGCAGTCCTGGGCCCCCTTCCCCACATGCGCCGCCCCCTGCAGTCCTGGGCCCCCTTCCCCACATGCGCCGCCCCCCACATGCCCAGCCCCCTCCCTGCCCATCCCACATGCCCCGCCCCCCCGCAGGCCGTGTACATCACCTCCACGCTGCCCTATGTCGTCCTGACCATCTTCCTCATCCGAGGCCTGACGCTGAAGGGCGCTACCAATGGCATCGTCTTCCTCTTCACACCCAACGTAAGTCTGCAAGGCTGCCCTGGGCCCAGACTCCGGGAGAGGCCTGGCTGTCCTGTGCCCCTGCCAGCCTCAATACCAGCTCTCTCACCCATGGGGACAGGCAGCCTGCTGCCCGACCAGTCCCAGGCCTGAGGAGGTCCACAGGGCCAGCGAGGGCAAGGCCTGTCCCTGGGGCCCAGGGCAGCTCCTGGGGGCGTGGCTTTGCCCCTGTGAGCCGACGGAGTCCCCACAGGGAAGGAACTAGCTGCCACCCCAGGGGGACCGTGGCCTGTCCTGACCACCTCGATAGCCTTGACCCTCCCCAGCCTCCCTGGGACCACACCCTCCCAGGTCCCCATGGCCCCATCCACACCGTGAGTGGCTGAGGGTCTCCATGTGGCGCAGGTCACGGAGCTGGCCAACCCGGTCACCTGGCTGGACGCGGGTGCACAGGTCTTCTACTCCTTCTCCCTGGCCTTCGGGGGCCTCATCTCCTTCTCCAGCTACAACTCTGTGCAGTGAGTGTGGGTGTGGCGGGCCTCAGTTTCCCTCTCGGTCCTGGGGGGATCTTGCTGGGAGGATAAAAGACAAGGTGGAAAGTGCTCTGTGGCTGTGTGGCCGGGGCCTCCCTGCCCCATGGGCCCGTTCCCTCCTGCTTAGGGACTATGTGAGCTGAGTCTAGAGTACAGCGTGTGGAGGAGGGGCAGGTCTCCCTTCGAGGAGGGCCAGGAACCCCGGGCCTGCAGCTTTCCCCACACCCGTCCCTCCGCAAGCCTGGTGCGGGCCTCTCCTGTGCTCTCCCCAGTTCCCTGCTCCGTGCCCACATCGCTCCCAGCCCACCCCTGGGCATCCCAGGCCCCCAGACATGTGGCGCCCCCGACGACCTCCACGTCCCTGACCAAGGTCTGATCCTTCCACTGCCCCTTCCCCACATAGCCACTGTGCATACCCTGGAGTCCCCAGCAGCATCTGGGAGGAGCACAGCTGGTGTCAGTTCATTTCCACTCGCATTTATGAAGCACCTACTGTGTGCCCAACCGGGTGCATCAGGGCCCGCCCTCAGTGACCTGTGGCTCTGCAGGTTGACAAGCAACCGCAGAAATTGTCCTGTGTGCGGTGACCAGAATTTCAGAGCAGAAGGGGCTGGGGATGAGGGAGGACTCCTAGGGGTCAGGGTGGCCCTCCAGGCTGGGAAGGTGCTATTGGAGTCAGACACAGGGGACCCTCAGTGCAAGGGGGCAGGGCCTGGGCAGGGAGGGTGGGGCCTGGGTGTGAGGGGCGGGGCTGGGCAGGGAGGGCATAGCTGGGGCATGGTTGGGGCTTGGCAGGTGTAGAGCCCAGGCAGGGAGGGCTGGGGTGCAGAGAGAGGTGCACTTGGAGGCACATGCAGGATGGGGTTGGGAGCAGAGAGGGTGTTGAAGGGACAGGAAGGACCCTAGAGTCATTGTGCGAGCACTGGGTGGAGCAGTGAAGCCCTACCCAGGCCTCAGGAGCTTCCCTGGGTGCTGAGGGCAGGTGCTAGGAGGGCCCCTGAGCACTGCAGGCAGCTGGGGCAGGGCTGAGGCAGGATTGAGGACTCTGATTTTTTTGTGGAGTGGCTGAGGTGGAACTGAAGGTGAATTATTTTTATAACAGCTTTATTCAGAAAACTTGTATACCACACAATTCCCCCATTTGGAGTACCCCGTTCAATGGTCTTAAGTACATTCACAAAGTTGTGAAGCCAGTCATCACCACTGTCCAGTTCTAGAACATTCCAATCAGCAAAAGCCCCACATATGTGAGCAGCTGCTCCCCAGTGCCCTGTCCTCCTGCCCTGGGTGAGCACTGATGCGCTGTCTGCCTCTGTGGCTGTGCCTGGTCTGGACATTTCCTGTGAATGGGGTGGCCACATTGCCACAGCCTTATGTCTGATCCTTGCATGGGGCACGACATCCTCAAGGCTCATCCCATGACAGCTGGCGTCAGAGCACCATTATTGTTTAGGGCTCAGCAATATTTCATGGTGTGCGTGGACTACGGTTTGTGCATCATCCATCCGTGGACATTTTCCACGTTTTGGCTATCGTGAGTGATGCTGCTGTGAGCCTGTGTACGTATTTTTGTGGATGCACGCTTTCATTCTCCTGGGTGTGCCCCTAGGAGTGTAGTTGCCACGTCATATGGGCCTCTGTGTGCAGTCCTTCAAAGAGCTATCAGGCTGTTTTCCACAGTGGCTGCTCCACTCACATTCCCACCAGTGTGTAGGAAGCTCCAGTTTCCCTATATCTTCACCAACACTTGTTATCATCTGACTTTTGTTTCTGGCCATCCCAGCAGGGATGTGGTGAGGTCTCACTGCAGTTTGATTGGCATTTCCCTGAGGCTAACACATTCGGCTTTTGACGGAAGCATCTGGAAGGATGGTGTCAGCATCAGCCAAAACAGGAAGGGTGGAGTGAACTGGCTGGGTTGGGTCAGAGAGGTTGGGGCTTGAGTTCAGCACACACTGTGCACAGGGTGCCTTTAGGAAATGGTGAGGTCTCAGCTGCCGAGCAACTGGACAGGACGCCTAGGGTGGGGGCTGGGGGAGAGCGGGTGTGATGTCTTTGGCCTGGAGCTGTCCCTAGAGGCCTGATGGAGGTTACCGCAGGCACGAGACAGGGAGGGAAGAGACCTGAGCTCTCTAAGCAGAGTGGTCTGGGGAGTCAGGAGCAGTCAGAGCCCCGGGCAGCCCCTAAGCTGAGACCAGGTCAGCAGGGGACCAGGTGCTGCCCTGGGGCCACCTCTGCCTCCCCCGAGCCTGCTCAGAGTGGAGCAGGGGCTCCGGCTGCCTTCCTGTGTCACTCAGTGGCTCAGCCTCTCGCTCCTGGGGCTGGCGCTCTGGGCGGGACGCGGGTGCTGCCCTGTGCTGTGTCCTGACCCGGGGCCTCATTGCCAGCCGCCATGACACTGGTCTTGTCTGCAGCAACAACTGCGAGAGGGACTCGGTGATTGTGTCCATCATCAACGGCTTCACATCGGTGTACGCGGCCATTGTGGTCTACTCCATCATTGGGTTCCGCGCCACACAGCGCTATGACGACTGCTTCAGCACGTGAGTGGCCGTCCCACCATCCAGGTGCCTTGGCTGCGCCTCCAGGAAGCCTCCCGGCCTCCCTGGCCCCAGCTGGCCATCAGCCTCGATCTGACCCATAGGAACATCCTGACCCTCATCAACGAGTTCGACCTGCCTGAAGGCAACGTGACCCAGGAGAACTTTGCGGAGATGCAACGGCAGTGCAATGCCTCCAACCCCGCAGCCTACGCGCAGCTGGCGTTCCAGACCTGCGACATCAACTCCTTCCTCTCGGAGGTAGGCCCGTTTCGGAGCTCGAGGCAGGGAGGGGACCCCCCTTGCTGGCACCTCAGAGTCCAGCCACCCCTGGGCCCCTGGCCTGTGGAGGACACAGATGCTGAGCTTCCGCCGGGAGGCCCAGCTCCCACTGTCTGTTCTGCCTGGTGTCCAGGGCTCTTCCGTCTGGGATGCTCGTGTCTGCCAGGCCATGAGATTTCACTTCTGAGGCTCCTGTTACACTCAGAGGCAGAGGCTCAGAGGCAGGAGCCGGGGAACACCATGGGCTGCCCCTGCATTCTTTCCCATCAAACACACAAAACACTCCCTGGGACCATCTGTAATATAACAACTTCTATCAACACTGAAAGAGTTTGTGTAGCTGTTTTTGAACTTGTGAGGCCACCAGGACAGGTTTTATTTTGGACCGGCTGGCACGTCTCAGTCACGCTGATACTGAGGATACTCCATGTGACCAGCGCTTTTGAATACTCTTTCCATAGTTAATGAAGTTTAGATGCTGCTACAATTAAAGGTCGACATTTGCTGATTTTAATTACGCAGTTTTCTTTTGGGGAGCCACCCCATATTTTGCGGGCATTAGGCACTTCAGGACCCAGCGCTGCTACTCCAGTGGTCGCGGGGAGAAAGCTGGGCAGAGCGAGCCATTTCCGCCCCAGCTGGAGCCAGGCAGAGAGCTCCATGGCCTCTCCCAACCCTGTTCCACCAACTGCAGGAGGCCTCCAAGTGCAGGATGCACAGGCAGGAGGGACCCAGCAGGGCTGTCCCGGTCTAAATGTCTTTTTTAAAAGCAACTTTAACGAGGTATAATTATGCACCATGAAATTCACCCATTGGCAGTGCCTTGCACAGCCATGTGCAGCACCCCGTCCGTGTCCACAAGGTTTCCGTTTGCTGTCGCTCCCCACTCCTGGCAGCCCCAGGCACCCCCTCTGCTGCTCTGCCCACCTGCCTTTTCTAGAAACACCACAGAAAGAAACCCCGTGGTGCGCGATCTTATGGCAGGGCTGCCCTCGGCAGTGCCATTCTGAGAAGCACCAGAGTTGCTACAGGTCGGCGCCTCCATCCTGGCACCTCCTCCCACCTCCTCCCACCTCCCACCCTGCACTGAAGAGCAGCGTGCCTTGTATGCACGTGCTGCCGCCTGCTTCTGACAATTTCCTTTAAACTCTTCAGAGCCCTCCACAAGCCATGTCTTGCTGTGTAAGGGGTTACTCTTGTCCCTGGAGCTCACATAGATGTGTTAAGCGGCCATGAAGGACCCTGTCTTCGGATGGGTCCTTGAGTCCTCCCACATCCAATCCCTGAGCCAGTACCCTGCAGCGAGCCCCACTGAGCTGGGCAGGTCCCTCAGCCTCATGGGTGGAGGTTTTCCTCCCGAGATTCCGCAGCCAGGACCGCTGATCACCAGGACCGTGATGGACCGGGGCCTGGTTCTTGGTGATGGTCTGGGACCAGACACAGGAGCAGAAGGTCAGCCATGGGGCCTCCGGGTGGCTGCACCTTGGTGGTTCTTATCCAAGAGCCTGTCTGTGGGCACAGCCTGCTCTAACTCAGCCGTCGGCCACTTGACTTCCAAGCACGTCCAGGGCATGCATTTATTAACAGGCGACTCACGTAACACCTCGTGTGCACGGCTCAGCCGCACTGGATCAGGGCTGTGTGGGCTGTGAGGTCTCAGAAGGTCCCTGTGTTGGGAGAGCCCGTCTGTGGGCGGAACGGGGCTCTGAGTGCCGCTTGGTGATGGGATCCACTTGCTGGTCGTGATGCATAGTTCAGCTTTTGAAAATACACTTTGGGCCTGAAAGATAAGATCTAGCTATTTCATGACAACTCAGACCTGCCCGCCCCGTACTGCGTGGCTTGGCGATGCACAAAACCTCGGGCAGGGAGGAGAGGGAGTCCGTGGGGGGCAGAGGCCCTGGTGACTGTGTGTCATCCGTGCAGGGCGTGGAGGGCACAGGCCTGGCCTTCATCGTCTTCACCGAGGCCATCACCAAGATGCCGGTGTCCCCACTGTGGTCCGTGCTCTTCTTCATTATGCTCTTCTGCCTGGGGCTGTCATCTATGTTTGGGAACATGGAGGGCGTCATTGTGCCCCTGCAGGACCTCAGAGTCATCCCCCCGAAGTGGCCCAAGGAGGTGCTCACAGGTGCGTGTGCAGTCGGGTGGGGTCCCCATGGCAATGGTGCCACCTGTGGGGAGGCAGCCCCTGGGGTGTGAACAGCTCTGTCCCCTGGCCGTGTGTATAGCCCCTGGGTATGTGGGCAGCTCCATCCCCTGGCCGTGTGTGCAGCCCCCAGCCATGTGTGCAGCCCCCAGGTATGTGGGCAGCTCTGTTCCCGGCCGTGTGTGCAGCCCCCAGGTATGTGGGCAGCTCTGTTCCCGGCCGTGTGTGCAGCCCCCGGGTATGTGGGCAGCTCTGTTCCCAGCCGTGTGTGCAGCCCTGGGGGTGTGGGCAGCTCTGTTCCCGGCCGTGTGTGCAGACCCCAGGTGTGTGGGCAGCTCTGTTCCCGGCCGTGTGTGCAGCCCCTGGGTGTGTGGGTAGCTCTGTTCCCCGGCCATGTGTGCAGCCCTGGGGGTGTCAGCATCTCTGTCCACCCGGCCTGCAGGCATCATCTGCCTGGGAACATTCCTCATTGGCTTCATCTTCACACTGAACTCCGGCCAGTACTGGCTCTCCCTGCTGGACAGCTACGCCGGCTCCATTCCCCTGCTCACCATTGCCTTCTGCGAGATGTTCGCTGTGGTCTACGTGTACGGTGTGGACAGGTAGGGGCCACAGTGGGGACCGGTGCCTCTAATGCAGAAAAGCCAGGTCACAGGGCATTCCTGTGAGGAGGACCCGGGCCGTGTTCAGGGTACAGAGGGAGAGTCTATGACCTGGGGCCTCAGCTGGCCACGGAGGCTGGTGTACACCTCCCCTGGCGGGAGCAGAGGGCATCAGCAGGGCCCTGGCCTGCCGATAATGGGAGCTCCGTGTTGCTGGAAGCCAGGAAGCCCGGTGGAGCCCAGACCTTGACGGTGCCCATGCAGAGAACCAGAGCTGCATGCTCAAGGCCGCTGCAGGGCCCATGGCCAGAGATGCTCCTTGTGTGTGCTGGGGGGTGGGGAGTGCCTTATGTCCCTGGCGCTCCAGGCCCTTCTAGGGACACACAGGCTCCAGCAGTGTGGTAGAGCCTCAGACAGGGACTCTTGGTCGGAGCCACCACAACTTTAGAAATAATCGGACAAGGCCGGGCACGGTGGCTCACGCCTGTCATCCCAGCATTTTGGGAGGCCAAGGTGGGCAAATCACTTGAGGTCAGCAGTTTGAGACCAGCCTGGCCAACACGGTGAAACCCCATCTCTACCAATAATACAAAAATTAGCCAGGCATGGTGATGCACGCCTGTAATCCCAGCTACTCAGGAGGCTGAGGCAGGAGAATGGCTTGAACCCAGGAGGTGTAGGTTGAGGGGAGATCACACCACTGCACTCCAGCCTGGGTGACAAAGTGAGGCTCCATCTCAAAAAATAAAAATAAAAGGAGAAGGAGAAGAAGAAGGAGAAGGAGGAGGAGAAGGAGGAGAAGAAAAAGAACAAGAGGAAGAAGAAGAGGAAGAAGAAGAAGAAGGAGGAAGAGGAGGAGAAAGAAGAAGAGGAATAAGAAGAGGAAGAAGAAGAGGAAGAAGAGGAAGAAGAAGAAGAAGGAAGAAGGAGGAGGAGGAGGAGAAGAAGAAGAAGAAATAATTGGACAGACTCAGTTAACATTGATTAGGCACAGCCCTGCAGGCTCCTGGCTTGGGAAACCTGTCCTGCGTCCCTGGCAGTGGGGTTTGCAGGACACAAGGGCAGTAAGCTCTTCAGCACTGGATGAGTGAGGACAGAGCTCACACCAGCTGGGGAGAGCCATGGAGAAGGTTGAGGGACACGGCGCACTGGCCATGCTATTCTAACATCACACAGATATTGTCAAAGAATGTTTAGGCCCGACGTGTGGGTTAGCTGCAGGCTGGTGCTGCCAGGTGTGAGGTGCATGCATAACCGTCTAAATGTGGGACATATGGGACCAGCTACTCCTCACATGCTTCTGCAGGGACCAAGGGTACTCACCTGCACACTGCAGGCCTGGGACCAGCTTCGGTATAACCTCCTGCCTGCTCCATCGTGATTTCTGCAGACAATAAACTCCTTCGCGCAGAAGAGGGTTCAACAGAGGACGGAAATTGAGCTATAGGGTGGGGAAGGTGTGGGGTTTTCCAACTTCAGGGTGCTGCTAAGGAAGGAGAGGCTGCGGGTGTCTGGCGGCGCTCCCTCCTCCAACCCCCCATTCTGCACCGGTGACCACCTCAGGCGTGGGTGTGGGTGGGGCACCTCTGACCATGGGATTGCCGTCGAGCACTGGCTGGTGATGTCATAGGGCAGAGACAACTGCTGGCCGTGCCCACAGACGGCTCTGTTTGAGGAGGCAGAACGCACAGAAAGCTTGGTGAGTTGAAACCCAGCCGGTAGCAGTAGCGACAACTGTCTCTGGCCTTGGCAGGTTCAATAAGGACATCGAGTTCATGATTGGCCACAAGCCCAACATCTTCTGGCAAGTCACGTGGCGCGTGATCAGTCCCCTACTCATGCTGACCATCTTCCTCTTCTTCTTTGTGGTCAAAGTCAGTGAGGAACTGACCTACAGCATCTGGGATCCTGGCTACGTAAGTGCCCAGGCAGTCGCCTGGGGTGGGGAGAGGAACGGGAAAGGGGAAAGGAGGACACACATCCACACACATGGCGCATGCACACACAACACACAGCCACATACATGGGCACACACGCTCACACTCAGGTGCAGTCCAGCCACCACTCCATCGACTTGCTGGTTCTCCCTCCCTGACACCAGCGTGTCACGCCATCCCAGGAGGGAGGTGGGTGGGCTGGGAGTTGGGAGGCAGGGGAAAGAGAAAGCTGGAGGAGCCCCAGGCCACCCTGCCCACCCCACAGGACAGGAGGTAAGAGTCATGGGGCAAGGGGCCTTTGCCCCAAAGTGAACCCCGCTGGCTTCCGAGGTGCCTACTCACCCATGGGACTCTCTCCCCAGGAGGAATTTCCCAAATCCCAGAAGATCTCCTACCCAAACTGGGTGTATGCGGTGGTGGTGATTGTGACCGGAGTGCCCTGCCTCATCATCCCCAGCTATGCCATCTACAAGCTCATCAGGAACCGCTGCCAGAAGCCAGGGGACCGTCAGGGGCTGGTGAGCACACTGTCCACAGCCTCCGTGAATGGGGACCTGAAGTACTGAGAAGGCCGAGCCCACGGCGTGCCACACACTGGTGTCAGGGAAGGAGGAAACAACAAGATCTGTGGGGTGGGGGCTGGGCTGCACCTGCATGTGTGTGAGCGTGAATGTATGCTCACGTGTGTGTGTTTGTATTTTATACACATGTGCCATGTGTGCAGATATGTGTCATGCGTGCGTCTACATGTATGGGCACTGTGTGAGTGTGCACATGTGTGCATGCATATACATGCGTGCGAGTGTGTGTACATCTATGTGCCATGTGTGGATGTATGTCATGTGTGCATGTACATGTATGGTCACGGTGTGAATGTGCACGTGTGTATTCATATACATGTGTGCACGTGTGTACATGTATATTTACTGCCCATATGTGTGCGTGCATGTATATATGGACGTACATGCCTTGTTTTGTGTGGTGTGCATATGTGTGAACACGTGTATACATGCACACACATGTGCTTGTATAATGGGTGTCCACATGCATGTGTGCATGTATACCTATGAGTGTATATACATGCATGCAGTTGTGTGCATATGTGTTCCACGTGTGTGTGCATGCATGTACATATGCACATGTGTATATGTGTATGTATGCCTGTGTGACGTGTATATGTGAGCATGTGTACATGGGTGTGTGTCTGTGTATGTGTGTGTTGTGTATAAGTGTGTGACATGTGCTCATGTGTGTGCATATGCAGGCATGTGTGTATCTGTGCCTGCCTGTGTGTATGTATGTACACATAAGGACACGTGTGGATATGTGTGCATACACGTCGATGGGACACATGCCTGCCACTCAGGGCCCAGCCGTCCTCTGTGTCCGTCCTTGCCACAGACACGGGGTGCATGTGCAGAGGCCCGGGGAGCAGACCACTGGGGACGTGCTGCACCCTGCACATGCCCAGGGGAAGCGGAAGCTGCAGCTGGGGTGGGGGGCACCTCTGTGCCTCCTCTCTGTGGATGGCAGGAGAGGAAAGCACAGGTTACTGTCTGGGCTCCTGGGAGCGACTTGTGCTGCCCACCCCCACCCATCCCCTTCCCCTTGGTGTTGACCTTTGACCCGGGGGTTCCCAGGGCCCCGTAGCCCTCGACCGGGAGCAGCCTCTCAGAAGCCAGAGCGGGCAGTTGCTGGCGATTCTGAGAAAACTTGGCTGCATCGTCCGGAGCCGTGCCTCCAGTCGGCCTCTGCCAAGTCTCTCGTCCTGGCCATTTCCCGGCTTAATGAATGCCAGCCATTTAATCATTGCTCCTGCCACCACAAATAGATGAGCAGTTAAATAAAACTCAACTTGGCATCATTCAAGGCAAATACCACTCTGTGCATTTTCTTCAGAGGACATGAGCTGTGTGAATTTTTAGCCAGCCTTTGGAAAAGATGGGTTACAGGGTAACTCGACCCTGGCACCATCCTTGGGCACTCTATGTGTCCAGGGCACCTTCAAGGACCATGCAGCCCCCAGAAGCCTCCAGCCCCTGCGCCACTCAGTAAAGCCCAGCCTGGCACCTGCTCTGCCCCCATCACGGGATGGGCCCCCGCTGGGGTTTGACGTTTCATCTCAGCCACAGGCAGTCGGCACTTGGGACATCTGCTTCAACGGACAGGTCACCTCTGCTTTCCATGGAAGAATCTGGATACTTACATTAAACTGATGTTCCGAGAATTCCTATGGGCAGGACTGAAAGCCTGGTGTGTCCTGGTGTGATGTTCCACTCACAGAAACCTGGTCACACTCATCCCTTCCAGCACCCCGTCCAGCGGCGACCGCACACACTGACAGCACCCCGTCCGGCGGCGACCGCACACACTGACAGCACCCCGTCCGGCGGCGACCGCACACACTGACAGCACCCCGTCCGGCGGCGACCGCACACACTGACAGCACCCCGTCCGGCGGCGACCGCACACACTGACAGCACCCCGTCCGGCGGTGACCGCACACTGACAGCACCCGGTCCAGCGGTGACTGCGCACACTGAGTCCTCCTACCAGCCTCTTCCACCCCTGCTGACTGTCACTGGGCCCTGGGATGGGCAAGACTCCACAGCAGCAGAGGTGGAGGGAAACATCACAGCCTCTGCCCCCAGCTGTGATGCCACTGAGGGGTTCGCCTGCTGATGTCTTCAACAGGGTCTCACCTCATCTTTTCCTGCTCTTAGGCCCTCAGTCAAGAAAATTCCCATCGGTCACCCATTAATATGCTGCCCTATGGCACTTGCCTAGGAGGCCCGGCCAGGCGTGCACAGGTGTGCATTGCTGTGCCCTGGTGTGCACAGGTGTGCACTGGTGTGACCTGGCGTCCGTTGGTGTACCCTGGTGTGCCTGCCATAGGACCCTGGGTGGAAGCTCCCATCTCTTCTACATCTCCTGATTTGTGCATTGTTTCGTAGGTTTCAATGTCTCTGTAAATGTAGAAATGCAGGTTTTGTGGGCATAAAGTATACGTTTCTAAATAAATCCCTTCTATTTAATATTCTCACCCTAAAAGTTACTGTTGTCCAGACGTAGAGGGATGAGTGAGCCAGTGACCTCAGAGGAGATGGTGGGGACGGCAGGTCCAGCTCCTGCCTCCTCCTTGGGGTCTGGCTTTGGAGGCTTGCTCTGAGGAGGCCATGGCTCAGGCCCGTGGCCTCACGGCGGAGGCCAACCAGCTCTTCTCATCTTCTTTCCTCACACTTCCTCTCACTCAAATAAGAACCTTCCAGAAATGTGTCCACCTGGGCCACTTCCCTGGGACTCATGCATCTGGAGTTGTGGCCACACGGTTGAAGGGCGCAGTGTCCAGTGGAACTGGGAAATTGCGGGCCTGGGAGCCGTTGGCCTCTCCTTGGCAGGAGCATCTGCAGGGAGGAGCTCCAGAGTCCAGGGAGCACTGTGGGAAGCTCCTTAGAGCTGAACTCACCCGGTGTCAACTCATCAACCCTCCCCCAACGGGTGGGGGTGCCCCGAGCACAGGGGAGACTCACCCCTCAGCCCCCTGCCCCCACGCACAGCGGGTACCTGTCACCCCGTCCTGCCCAGTGGCCTGAGGGCAGCAGTGGGCGTGAGGGCAGCCCCCGGCCTCCCAAGGGCGGCCAAGAGGATCCCTGCGCGAATCTGGGCTTTGGGTGCATGCAATCTGATCTGAGTTGTTTCTGACAGTGACGGAGTGAAAATCTACAAGTATCTCAAGATCAAAAGGTTAAATAAAACATAAGAAGAAATTTAAAACAATTAAAATATGCCTCAGTCTTGGGAGTCCTGGTGTCCACAACAAAAATCATGAGGCTGTCCTTGCAAACGGTCTTCATGGTGCTGGGGGTGGTGCCAGGCCCGGCATTTGCCTGGAACACAGAGCACGAGAGAAGGAGCAGAGGACGTGGGTGCCAGGGAAGGAGCCCAACGTCGGAGCCAGGGCCTGGGCCCGAGTTACCCATTAACGACGCGCCACTGGTTTTCCTTTAAAGAGATGAAAAAAGAAAACTGCAGGGGGGCTGCTCGTGGCTTCCAAACGCCAGCAAAGGCTGGAGACGGCTCTCTGGTGCTGGGTGTGCAGTGAGGCACCACCCTTGCCCTGCAGCCTGGGGCATTCAGTGGCCATGGCTCATGCCCCAGAACCAGACCCGGCCGCCAGCGACCTCGGGGAGGAGAGGCCCAAGTGGGACAACAAGGCCCAGTACTTCCTGAGCTGCGTCGGGTTCGCTGTGGGCCTGGGGAATATTTGGCGGTTCCCATACCTGTGCCAGACCTATGGAGGAGGTAAGCGCCAGCCTGCGTCCTGGGGCAGACCCCTAAGCAGACCTATGGAGGAGGTAAGCGCCAGCCTGCGTCCTGGGGCAGACCCCTAAGCAGACCTATGGAGGAGGTAAGCGCCAGCCTGCGTCCTGGGGCAGACCTATGGAGGAGGTAAGCGCCAGCCTGCGTCCTGGGCCAGACCCCTAAGCAGACCTATGGAGGAGGTAAGCGCCAGCCTGCGTCCTGGGGCAGACCTATGGAGGAGGTAAGCGCCAGCCTGCGACCTGGGGCAGACCCCTAAGCAGGGGAGGCCGTCTCCACCCTGACCCGCTGGGCGCCTGCCACACATCCCCAGTGCTTGGGCAGAGTCGCTCCTCCTGGAAACCAGGGTGCACCACTGCCCACGGCAGAGTCAGTCCCCTCAGGGTCCACTGTGGTCTTCCGGGACCTCAGGGCAGCTTCCTGCCAGGCGTCAGGTTGAGTGGGCCCCCCGCCCAAAACATACTCCAAGCAGTGAGCGCTCTTATATTTGAATGTCGTCGGTTCTGTTAAGAACACACATCCGCTCTGGGTTTCCTAGCCACAGCCTTGGTGTGTCCAGACATGTGCTCAGGTCTTCCCCGAGGTTCTGTGCAGGAAGTTGGGGGCCCACCCCTTGCCTCCCTGGTTTTGGTTCTCTGGGAGAGCCCTGCAGGGAGTACCGGGATGTTCGGAACTGTCTGGGTGACTTTACCGACCCTTGGACTCACCACCCCCAGAAGTGCATTTTTGACTGAAATGGGCTCCCGCATGCCCCGAGCCTCCCCTCTCCCTGTGCCTGCTTCTCTTCATGCAGGGGTCACACTTTGCTCTCCATGTGGGGACACAGGAGGTAGGGACAGGCATGAACCACCCCTCTCAGGGAGCCAACGTACAATATCACCCATGGACACCAGAGTCGTCCCCAGGTGCCACGGGCAGGGGCTTCCCAGGCCGCAGAGTCCTCCTCAGGCCAGGCCGGGCTGTTTGGTCAGCCTGTTCCCGGGGCCTCAGCTCCTTCCCTGAGAGCCCTGCACAATTATCCCTTGTTATAAGGTTACTCCTTTAAAGGGTTTTTCCTCCTGGTTAAGAAAAGATTCTCAACCTTCAGAAGATGCTGGAAATGCGGACAAATAGAAAACAAAAAGAAACACCCATCACTGCTGCCCTTGGGGCATTGGGGTCTCTTTGGGGCTGGAGAGTGCGTGTTGGGCCTTGGATCTTCTCATCATGAAGGAGTCCCCTTGAAGGCATTTCTGAAAGCACCAGAGCCCTGAAGTAGAGGGCAGAGGCGTCCCTGGCTCCCGGGGCCTCACTGCCTGGCTGCGGCTCAGTCCGCTAAGAGTCACCGGAGCTTGCAAGGTTGTGCGGGCAGCAGGCTTCACGCAGAGCTGGAAATGCCGGCCAGCGATTTACCCGCTGACACCTTGTTCGCCAGCGCCTTGCCCGCCGACGCCTTGCCCGCCAATGCCTTGCCTGCCGATGCTTTGCCCACTGAAACCCAGTTACCACTGCTAAGCACCTGCAGTGTGTCAAAGTGTCTGCCACTAGCCTCCCTTAAACTCAGCTGCTCCACGCTGGGGCAAAGCTGGGGAGGCCCCCACCTGGGGTGCTGCTGAGGAGGGAGAACAGCCCTGCCCGCCAGCTGCATGGGGACCTCAGGGCTGCTCCACTCATGAACGACTGTACCGTCAACTTCCCGATGCAAGCCACCGGGTCGCACGTCATGAAACATCCAAGTTTATTTAACTCGCACGTTTCCTAAGGGCCGTGCGGTCAGCATTCTCACCCAGTGTGTGAACGTGCCCTTCACTTTGTCTCACTGTGAGGATCACTCATTGATGATTTTGAAAATAAGATATAATTAAGAAGCAGGTACTGTGCAGCTTTTAAAATTTGCATATACTCATGACTACCAAAGGCGAATATTATTTGCTCTCCCATTCATAAGTATTTAACTACATAAACGTTCTCTTCAAAGCTAAGACTTGTAAAGCAACATTGTAACAGAATGTAGCAAAACATTGTGGTAAAGATTTACAGTGATTTTATCACATCTATGACACTTCATGGCACCTGCTTTATTACATATTCGGCGCCTTTAAATCAAAGGAGCGTAGACCCGTAAATGCCAAGCAATGGGCTCAGGCCAGCTGTCCGGGACACTCTAACGCTTGTTATGGTTTAAGGCTTTAGCCCAGGAAGCTTTGATGACTAAGCTGGTGGCTCTGGGCTGGCTGTGTCCACACAAGTGAGTTCACTCATCAAGCACGGCCTCCTCCCCACTACCTCCGTGTTCAACCAGCTTCTGTATCCGGTAGGTGCTGTTGAGATCTGTGGATTCTTGCACCAAAAACGACACTATATTAATTACCATGGCTTTTTCATAAGTCTCGATGCCTAGTAGTAGAGCAAGGCCTTCTTTTTTATTCTTTGAAATTTTGCCAGCTGCTACTTTTCCTCTGAGCTTTACACCAGGTTTTCAATTTCCAGAAGAGATTCTTCGGCACTGCCTCAGCCCTGTGCTGCTTTCCACAGTGCCTGGGGGCAGTTTCCTCCTTGACAGTTTCACCCTGAGGCAGGGCCCAGGCAGTGGGGGCCGGCACGGCAGCACCGTCTCGGTTTCCTCTCTGCCTTCCTGTGGGTCTCTCCACCATGACCCTGGGCATGTCTCTGGTCCATTCTCAGCAATCCCTGGCCTTTGCCGCTGCTCTGAGCAGAGCCTGCTTCTCCTCTGCATTTGCTCAGTGGCTGGACTGCGGCCTCTGCCTCTCGCAGCCTCGGTGCGGTGGGGTGCACGTTTCTCCCGATCCTGTGTGGACAACTGTAACAGCAGCCACCTGTTCACAGCCACCTTTCCCATCTTCAGCAGACACCACTGCGTCCTCCATGCTCATGAACGACTGCGCTAAACTTCACGTAATTGTTAAAACTAGGAGCTGCAGCCTGGGCAACATGGTGAAACCCCGTCTCCATTAAAAAAAAAAAAAAATTAGCCAGGCGTGCTGGCATCTACTTGTAGCCCTGGCTACCCAGGAGGCTGAGATGGGAGGACAGCTTGAGCTCGGGAGGTTGAGGCTGCAGGGAGCCATGCCTGTGCCGCCGTACTCCAGCCTGGGTGACAGAGCAAGATGCTGTCTCAAAGCAAACACTCAAAAAGGAGTCGTGTAGACACTTACCATGGGGAATCAACCCTTCTTCTTTCTTCAAATTCGGGAAAAAAGCATGGACTGACTGTCTCTTCCTGCACGGTCAACGTAAAGGCTGCCCAGTGAGAGCTGGGCCCACACAGGCTACGTAAAGGCTGCCCAGTGAGAGCTGGGCCCACGCAGGCCAGGGAAAGTGCCCACCATGCTGGGCTTGGGTTGGCCAATGGAGCCACCACCCCCAGCCGCAACACTCTGGTTGGTTTTTAATTTACATTTATGCCCACATGGCAGTCTAAATACGGCTTTAAATGCGTCTGGTGTGCCACAGAGTCGATGCTCCTGTTTCGTGAAGATCCTAACTGTGGTCTCAATCTCATATTCACAGAAAACCCTCTCATCTCTTCTCCCCTAAACACAGCAGATTCAACTTCCCCAAATCAGTCACAGAGAGAAGCTCACTTCTCCCCAAATCTTTCCCTTTGATGATCTCATCAGGGTGGTCTCTGCCAAACTGACCTCAGCCTGGTCACCTGAGGCCCCAGCCCAGGCTCGATGGCCCTCCCCACAGAGCAGGGTTGCTGGGACCCGGGGCACCTGCTGGCCTGGAGTCTGCAGTGCTCCCTGGACAGTGGATCCCACATCTGGAACCTGGAGCCCCTGACCACTGTGACACGGTGCCTACACCACCCACGTCTGTCCTCCACCCTGCCACTATGCGCCTGTGGCTGTTGAAGCCCCTCCTATGGGATGGGTGGCTGGTCACACACTGGCTGCGAGACCTCAGGTGCAGGCTGGAGGTCGGGGAGGGGAGAGGGGCTCCACGGTGCAGGCTGGGGGTGGGGGGTAGTGATGTTTTCACAGTGCAGGCTGAAGAGGGGAAAGGTAAGAGGGGCTCTCACGGTGCAGGCTGGAGAGCGAGGTGGGAAGCGGGGCTCTCACAGCACAGGCTGGAGGGGAGGGAAGAAGGGCTCTCGCGGCGCAGGCTGGAGGTGGGGGAAGAGGGACTGGCTCGGGTGCGTCCCCCATTCACACGGGAACCTGGCCTAAGAAAAGCAGGTGTGGGGACTCCCTGCCACGAGCTCCCTGGGGTGCCCTGGGTTTTGTTCCCCTTTGCTCCAGGCCCCGGCCACGGCTGTCCCCACTCTCCCAGGAGACATCTCGGGGTGTCAGATGCCTCCACCTGAGGCTGACTCCGTAGACCTCAGCTTCCCCTCTTCAATGCTTGTCTTTCTGCCCCTGTGTAAATGACATGGACAAGAGCCGTCGGGCCCCCACATGTTGGCCCTGGAGTCCTGTGCAGAAACCAACGGGGGTGAAGGCTCACCTCCCACTCTCGGGCTTCCCTGTTTCCGTGGCAATCACAGAACATTCTCATGGTGACACAAACCCAGAGCAAAGTTGTGTTGATGACCTGGAAACGAGCTTGTGGAAGCCGGACCCTGCCTGGCAAAGTGGAGCTGACAGGAGATGCCAGGCGTGGAGGAGAATGGCAGGGAAAGCGTGGTGGGGAGGAGCCTGGGGTGGAGGAGTGCGGCGGGGAGGAGCGTGGCGGGGAAGAGCGCGGGCAGCTGGCGCCCATGTAGGTCAGCGTCTTAGGGCAGAAGGCCTGAGGTCAGTGCCACCCCGGAGCCTGTCCCAGCACCTGTGCATATGCAGCTGGGGAGGAGTCAACAGCCCTGGGCACGGAAGTGGAGCCGCACAGAGACCCGAACTCATGCACAGAAGGTGATTTGCTTGGGGAAGAGTGCAGCTGCCAACCCGATGAGGCCACCAGGAGGACCGAGACGCAGACACAGGGGCCTCCTCAGCAGCCTAGGGACGCCCACGGAACCAGGAGCCGGGAGAACCAGCATCCTCCCAGCAGGTCTTGTAGGCAACAGCTGCACTTAGAGGTCAAATTGCAGGAATTGATCATGCCCAGCTCTTTCGCTGGGGCCAAGAGGGTCTGTGGACTCCACGGGAAGCCAGCCCTGCTCGAATCCTCAGCACCAGGCCCTGGCACATTGTCTGCCCCTTCCACTGCGGGTGCCCCAGGCAGAAGACACGGCCACTTGTCTCTACTGGGTGCTTCGACTGACTCCAGGAAGTGGAGCCGGCCTGTTCCCCCTGCCCTGGAGCCCATGGGGACTTCATCCTGCTGTGCCTGTGGGCGACCCCATCATGGCACTGGATGGAGATACAGAGGCCTGAGGTGCCAGGAAGTGGGGGGACAGGTCCAGCCCTGATGCAGCTCTCAGGGCCTTGGTTGGAGACACCACTCTTTTGCCACATCCCCATGAGTAAAGATGGTTCCAGTTTCCAGCAGAGCCGGCCAGCCACCTCGGGATCCCTGCAGGAACAGAGCAGCCCTCAAGCCACCCTAGGCTCCCTGTGGGAACAGAGCAGCTCTCGCCATCTGCTGCATGAAGCTCCAACAAGAGCAGCGTGAAGCCGGGGAGCCAACAGGTGGCCTCACGCAAAAGCAGCCAGACCTCCTCCGGTGACGGGGGTGTTTAAAAAACATGCTCAGTCAGCACTTTATTTCTGCAAACTCATGAATTTTCTGAAAATCACGTTAATGAAAGGAGCTGTTTCCCAGGGGAGGCTGATGGCAGAGGTTTCGAGTGTGATTCTGCCAGGCCCCTGCATGCCTCCTTCCCACAGAGACTGAGTCCCCACTGCCAGCCACAGCATCCCCCAGGAAAATGCAGGTGCCTCCAATAATGCTGATCCCTCAGTAAATGCAACACAGGGGTCACACTTAGACCCCAAGTCCTCGTCCAAGGCCGGCTGCCTCCTTTTGGGCCCCCTGCTCCCCTCCAGGGCCCTACCCTCTTGATCAGAGGTCTCAGCAACTGAGCCAAAATCAGAGACAGGATTTGCAACCCGACAGTGCCCCAAGGGTGTCTCCGCCACCCAAGTGGTGCCCCCAACATTCAGGTTCCGTCTGCCTCTTGAAGACCACAGGTGGCTCCCCCTGGCCTATGCCACAGTCCCTCCCTGCCCCCCAGCCTGGGCAGATACTGAGCACCCCCTCCTCACAGGGGCCTTCCTCATCCCCTACGTCATCGCACTGGTCTTCGAGGGGATCCCCATCTTCCACGTCGAGCTCGCCATCGGCCAGCGGCTGCGGAAGGGCAGCGTCGGCGTGTGGACGGCCGTCTCCCCGTACCTCAGTGGAGTAGGTAGGCCACCGTCCTCCCGTGTCCTGACTGTGGCTGCCTGGGACGGGGCCCTCCCAGATGAGTGGTGGGGCGGGGGCGGGTCCATGCCTGTGGTACGCACGTGGCCAGGGGAAGCTGGCGGGCGGGGTGGCAGGGAGCCCTTGGGTGTGTGTGAGAAGCAGCGGTGACTCAGGGAGAATCAGAAATGGAGACGGTGTGTGCCGGAACATCCCGGAAGGACCTGGAAGCTGGCGTTGCCATTCACGTGTGAGGTGTGAGGGAGGCCTGGCTTTCAGTCGTGCCCCTCAGCATGTGTTATTTTATGTTTTTTGTTTTATTCTCACTGCTTCTGGGCAGAGGGAGCTGGGAGGAGCCCCGGGCCGCCTGACATGGTCCCTGTCTGCAGGGCTGGGCTGTGTCACGCTGTCCTTGCTGATCAGCCTGTACTACAATGCCATCGTGGCATGGGTGCTGTGGTACCTCCTCAACTCCTTCCAGCACCCGCTGCCCTGGAGTTCCTGCCCACCAGACCTCAACAGAACAGGTGAGCTAGGCACCGCCTGCTGTGGGGGTCTGGGCATGACCGAGAGAGGCATGGGCTGCAGCGTGCCCAGCATCAGGGCAGCTGTGGATGGTGGATGCTCACCACAGGGGGAGGGCTGGGGAACCACCGAGGTCCCCTTACAGCCGTGTGCATGGCATGGTCATCAATGGCACTGCTGTTGTTAAATTTAAGACTTTAGGCTGGGCACGGTGTAAGGGGACCGGCCTCAGGGACCAACACTGAGTCTGCGCTGGATGCCCTGGGCCAGAGCTGGGCACTCTGGGGAGGCCAAGAGCCCCGACTGTGACATCAGCCTCCTGGCGCCTCTCTGAGGGTGGGTGGTCCTGCCAGGGCTCCTCCCAGCAACACTCCGGAAGTGGCCTCAGGACAGGCTCTCTGCAGCCCGAGTTCCAGGACGATGGTTTGTGGGTTCCAAATTCCTTCTACTTTGTCCAGGGGTTTCCTTTTGGGGTCACTTAGGCCAGCTCTTTGATTTTCAGGCAGGCCTGGAGGGGTTAAGTCCTCTCTCAATGCACACGGCAGGGCCCTATAACTGCCCTTCCCACATCTGCCCCACACTCCACTGAAGGAAAGTTTCCCCAGAAAAGGGCCTGGAGGGGTCAGCTCTGCCCACGCCCTTCTCTCAGCCAAGTGTGGGGCAGGCAGTGCCCACTCCGAGCTGGGCTGTGACAGTGCTCGGGTCAATGACTGGCAGGGCCTTAGAAGGGGACTTGGAGCCAGAGGACAGTGTGAAGGGAGGAGCCCTGTGACATGGGCAGTGGCCTGGTTGGGATACCGGTAATCCTCAGACTTTTCCATGAGTGCCCCCCAACATTTCCCCAGTCAAGTGTCCCAGGAATGGACTGCAATGGGTCCTGAGAGATGTCGTGGGAGCCTGCTGCTGTCAGACACTGTCTCTGGCTCCCTGCATCGGCCTGTGGCCCTGTCAAGGAGGAAGTGGGAGTCACAGGGCAATCTGCCTGCCTGGCCACAGCCTCACTTTCTCCCCAAGCACCAGTCAGCCACACACTTGATACATGCAGCCACTGTCCATCCAGTGCTTCTGTGCCATCCTTGGGGGTCTGGGATGGTGGGTGGCAGAAGAAAGTGAGGGGACCAGTTTTACACTGTGACAGTGACGTCCAAGAGGCTGCAGGCTACCTGGACTCAGCAGGGCTCATAAACCTTCACAAAGTGGAGCTTCCCTTTGAGGTTCACTCAGCCTGTTCATTTTCATAGCCACATCTGTTTCTCCATCTCAGCCCTGGGCCCAGAAAGAAGTGAAAGGGCACCTCAGCCCAAAATGGCAGTGTTGAGAGCATTCCAGGGAAATTGAGCTCGAGCCACATGGTGAGGGTGCCTACGCCAGCCTGTGACAGGCCCCCTGGTTGCAGGGTTCGTGGAGGAGTGCCAGGGCAGCAGCGCCGTGAGCTACTTCTGGTACCGGCAGACACTAAACATCGCAGCCGACATCAATGACAGTGGCTCCATCCAGTGGTGGCTGCTTCTCTGCTTGGCAGCCTCCTGGGCAGTCGTGTACATGTGTATCATCAGAGGCATTGAGACTACAGGGAAGGTGAGAGCTGGCAGGGCCTGACCCCCTCTCTTGCTTCCTCCGGCCCCGAGGACCCCTCCCCATGGACCTGTGTTTGCTTTGTGTCTACAAGCTCTTATGAGGGGCATAAATATTTAGGATTACAATGTCTTCTTAGGGTATTGATCCCGTTATCGCTGTGAAGCAACCTTTTTTATCCTGGTGATATTCTTGGCTCTGAAATTGACTTTGTTTTAAAACAGCCACTCCAGATTCTTTGGGCTATGTTAACAGAGTGTACTTTTTTCATCCTTTTTCTTTTAACCTTTTTGTGTCTTTATGTTGAAAGTGTTTTTCTTGTAGACAGCATACAATTGGATCTGGCTTTTTTAACCAATATGAAAATCTCTGCCTTTTATTTGGGGTGTTTAGAGCATTTACATTTAATGTGATTATTGATATGGTTGGGTTTAGTTCTATCCTCAGATGTGTTTCCATTTGCCCCATCTGTTTTTTTTATTCTTGTTCCTCTCTTTCTCTATGTATTTTTCAGGATCCCGCTCTATCTCCTTGGTTGGTTTAGCTTTAACTCTTTCTTGTTATCCTAGTAACTGCTTTAGAGGTTACAGTCTACGTCTCTAGCCTGTCATGGTTGATCACTAAGTGATCCTGGGGTATTCTATGGTCATTTAAGAAAGTCATTGCATTTTATCCCATTTTTCCCTCCCAGGCTTTGCACTATTGTTGTCATACATTTTACTTATAACATGTTATGAACAACAAATGCATTATTGTCAGTTTTGTTTTAAACAAGTGATTATCTTTCAAAGAGGCTTAAATAATGAGAAAAACTGTATGGATGTTCACCCATGTGGTTTCCATTGGGTGCAGCAGAAAGGACCAGTAGAACCTGAGCCTCCTGCTTGCCTGGGCCCCTCAAGCCAGAAGAGTTCTCATCCTGTATTCTCTGGTGTGTGCTATCATCTCTAGTCTGGTATCACACATGTGTGGATTCTTTTCAAACGATGGCACTCAGTCCAAGCACCCTGGACCATGCCTCCTGACCCACGGGCCTCAGACCCAGGACCCCAGTGCCCCATGCCCTGGGCAGTGTCTCAGTGTACTGAGGTTGTCAGTCCTCTTATGTGGAGGGTGGGGGTCTTCATGCTTGAGAGGACTGGAATTACTAAATTAGACAAAGCAGTCAGCCAGAAATTCCAAATAATCCTATTATAAAGGTCCTTAAAAATGCATCCCAAGCTGGGCACAGTGGCTCACGCCTGTAATCCCAGCACTTTGGGAGGCTAAGGTAGGCAGATCACATGAGGTCAGGAGTTCAAGACCAGCCTCACCAACATGGTGACACCCCATGTCTACCAAAAATAAAAAAAAATTAGCCAGCCGTGGTGTTGGGAGCCTGTAATCCCAGCTACTTTGGAGGCTGAGGCAGAAGAATCGCCTGAACTCAGACAGCAGAGGTTGCAGTGAGCCGAGATTGGGCCATTGCACTCCAGCCTGGGCAAGAGAGCGAGACTCTGTCTCAAAAAAAAAAATACATCCTGGATAATTCTGCAGTCAGTCTGTGTTGGGGGAGCTGAGAAGGGGAGTGACAGAGGAGTGTCCACTTGTAGATGCTTTTCCATGTGGACACCTCATGTGCAGACCCTTGTCCACAGCTGATGGGAGCTGGGAAATAGCTCTATGTGGGCAGAAGGGTCACAGGGTAGGTGCAGCCAGGTGGGGGCATCAGGGTGAAGAGGACTCCAGCCACACAGTAGGGCTGAGAGCTTGAGAGTGAACAGGAGGGAGGCCGGAGAGGGGACCAAAGCAGGGAAAGGACACAGTCAGAAACAAGCGTGACCAGGAGAGAGGCAAGTGGCGGCGGGTGGCTTGGGAGAGGGACGCCAGGGAGGGGCCACGGCTCAGACCCCTCTTCAGGGCCCAACCCCTGTGCTCAAAGGAGGCCTGACTCTCCCAGATGGCCAGTGCTCGATAGGGCACAAACGTGTAAACGAATATGCATGTGACTGTTTCTGGTGAGCCCCAAACCCTCTGAGCTTAGCCTGAGCCTGCACCCCATAATCCCCCAAGGTGCCCCCCAATCCATCCTGGTCGATCCCATGCCAGAAGCGGCTACTCTGACCACCAGGGAGGTGTCTGGAGCCTGCCTGCTTCTCTGAGGCTTGTGGACGGACCAGAGCCCATTTCAAGTCTCACTACTGCACCTTTTGTTTCAAGGTGATTTACTTCACAGCCTTGTTCCCTTACCTGGTCCTGACCATCTTTGTCATCAGAGGGCTGACCCTGCCGGGGGCCACACAAGGACTAATCTACTTGTTCACTCCCAACGTAAGTGGGTCTTGGATCAAAGTTCAGGGCTTCCAGCACACACATTTCAGGGTGGTGGCCAGCAGCTCCCTTCCTTACCTGGAAGCGTGAGAGGCCAGGAACCACACATCCAGCAGCTGTGCTGTCTGGTGGTCAGGGGTGAGGTTGGCCCAGGATGGCGCGAGGGAATGGGGGCCTCAGGAAAGAGGTCAGGTTTGGAGTGAGCCTGGAGGAGGACTTCGATCTGGGGCAGGTGGACTTTGGCACCTGTGGGACACCAAGTGGACATGGATGTGAGGGGTCAGGGGAGGAGGGACAGGGTTCAAGGAGAGGCTGACTGGGGACCGGATGTCCCTGCTCTGGGCCTGACACCACCAAGGGCTTTGTCCAGCTGCACACGCCCCACCGGGAGCCACAGGAGCCAGTGCCCGCTCCAGAAGCCTGCACGGCTTCTAGAGCATTCTGTACTATCCAAGATCGCGGCACTGCCTGCCCATTGTCCTGAGGCAGTTTCCAGGGGTTGGTGTGGGAATGGGCACCTGGGTATGGGCATGGCTGCCTGGAGTCCTAGCAGAAGACAGAGGACACCTTCCCGGGTCCCCCACAAACAGAAAAGTCAGGTTCTGTGCATGGGATCCTTGCCCTTGGGCCTTCAAATCACCCAGAACTGCCAGGTTAGAGAGGGCACAGTAAACATGCCCACGCAGGAGCTGCTCAAACCCATCTCCAGCCCCGAAAACCCTGCCAGCTATGTTCTCAAGCGGGCCTGACAGCTACTGGCTCATTCGGCCATATCCCGGACAGGGGCCTGGCATCTGCCATGTCCAGAGCTGCCACTCCACACCTGCACACCTGCACGGTCCTACCCTGTTCCTGGCATCTGTACAGGTCCCACTTGCTCATGAGTGTCCCCAAAGCCGCCTTGGGAACGTTCTGGGACAGTCAGGGCCACCGGCTGGTGTGGTCTGCCTGCTGAGTGAGATGCTCTCCCTACTCGTTCCAGATGCACATTCTCCAGAACCCCCAGGTGTGGCTGGACGCAGCCACCCAGATATTCTTCTCTCTGTCCCTGGCCTTTGGAGGACACATCGCTTTCGCAAGTTACAACTCGCCCAGGTAGGCAGTTGGGCTCAGGTGTCCAGCCATAGCAGCTTTGGGGAGATGCCCCGAGCACTTCCTGATCTCAAGATCACACTGTGGATCCAAGGGTGGCCTTGTGTGAACCCGAGATAAGAACCTCATGCCACGGCCTGGGCCCTTGCGGCAGCTCCCAGCACGTCCAGAGCCGGCTGCAGGAAGACGGCCTGGATAATCACACCCAGGAACCAGGGTGTAACTGGGCATGACACCAATCAAAATGCACATGACACATGGGGCCATAAAAGCCTCGACGGTCACCAGAAATAGACTCAAGGCCCCTTGGTGCCGATGTGAGCAGGTGCTGCTTTTATGATGTCATAATATGCACAGAACCCTACAAAGTGCAATTCCACAGATCATAAAATGCATGGCCCAGTGCACTGTGATGAACCTGAAACAAACCTTATTTCCTGTGGCTGCCAGGATTTCTGTCCCCTTCAGAGGCAGGCAGTTTGCATGAGATGGGAGGGGCAGGTTGGTCCCTGGGCAGTGCTGCCCGCTGGTGGCCTTTAGGGAAGGAAGTGCCAGCTGGGATGCCAGGGAAGCTTTAAATGTTTGTGATTGATACCTTACTTCCTTGACCTCACACTGGAGCTGAGCTTGTGTGCGTTTCTCCTTTGAAGATGATTTTCCAAAACGTCTACATTTCAGACCCTCCATGAGTGCCCTGCCTCTCAGCGCCCCGTGGGCCCAAAGGCCTTGGTGGGGGCTGAATGGGTTTCAGACCCTTAGCAGCCTTGAGCTGGGGCTGCTGGAGGAGACTGTAGGGAGGGGTCCAAGGCCATCCTGAGACTCCAGGACTGGCAGCAGCAGCCCCTGGGTCAGAGAAGGGGCATCCCAGGCAGAGAGAGGGCCAAGGAGGGAAGCCCCCTCCTCACTTCCTCCCCTGGGTGAGGCCCAGTTACCGCCTGCAAAGCCGGTGATGAGCGTGCATTTGTGCCCAGGAATGACTGCCAGAAGGATGCGGTGGTCATCGCCCTGGTCAACAGCATGACCTCCCTGTACGCGTCCATCGCTGTCTTCTCCGTCCTGGGGTTCAAGGCAACCAATGACCATGAGCACTGCCTGGACAGGTGAGCGCAGGTGCCATGCCAGACTCTGTGGGGCACGGCTGCCAGGCAGGTGCCTGTCACACTGAGACTCCCACGGCATGAGGAAGGGTGGCGTGGGTACTTTTCATTTCTCTAGGGGTGTAGAGTGAATGGTGTCCCCAGAAGGTCACTTCCACCCAAACCTTCAGAATGTGACCTGGTTGGAAAAGGGTCTTTGCAGATGTAATTAAGTAGGATCAGTCCACCTGGAGTAGGGTTGGCCCTAAATCCAATAACCGGTGTCCTTATAAGAAGAGGAGACAGACACAGAGGAGGCGGCCACGTGAAGACGGAGGCAGAGGTCGCAGTGCTGTGGCCACAGCCCAGGGACGCCTGAAGGTGCAGAAGCTGGAAGAGGCGGGAGGAGTCTCCTGTGCAGGCTTGGTAGGGGCCACACGGGGATTTCAGATGCCACAGTTGTCCAGAACGGGAAAGGCTGAATTCCTGTGGTTTAAGGCACCGTTGCTGGTCGTTTGCTGTGGTGGTCCCAGGCCGCTGATACAGCTAGGTTGTCCCCTGCACAGGCAGCTGCCTCGTCAGACCCACAGCCTTCTCAGGGCACCTGACTTGCTTGTGAACTACCTTCAGGTGGGCCCATGAGAACCCACTGGCCAGACAGCATGTCCCTACACCATGGGGTGACTCTGACCCACCAGGGGACGTCTGGCAGCATATGGAGACAGTTTTGGTTGGCCACACTTGTGTGAGGGGTGTGCCTGGCACCCAGTGGGTGGAGGCCGAGGATGCTGCACAGCACCCTACAGTGTCCAGGACGGCCCCACCCAGATAGTGACTGGCCCTGAGTGTACGCAGTGCTGCTGCAACTCCGTGTTCCACCCCAGCCTCCTGCGGTCGGGAGCACGGCAGCACGGCAGCACTGCACTCGACAGTGCTTTTCAACAGGGACGCCACCAAGAAAAGGCACACAGAAGTGGAAAACATGGCACTTGCAGGCCACGGAAAGGACAGTGATTTACAGGATGAGCCGGGTCAAGAAGGCAGAGCTGGGCTTTGTTCAGCCCCAGCCAGGGTGGTGCATGGCGACGACTCTGATTTCTGCTCACTCTTTGAATGTCGCAAATAACCACAAAAGTGCACAAATATTGACTTGGGGTTACAAGCACATCTTAGTGAGCAGGCGGATAAGGACCAGCTGTGTGCACAACAGCCTGCGCCGTACAGCCCAAGCCAGCCTCGCATGCCACGTGGGGCTGGAATGAGGGGAGGGAGGCCTCTATCGTCAGGAATGTTCTAGGAACAGCTGGAGCCCCAAAAAGGTGTTTGCTGGTATAGACGTGCCCTGCCCTTGGGTGACTGTGTTTGAACCTTAAGCCCTGAGGACAGAATGAGCCTTTGGCAGTGGAGACAGAAGGGCAGGCGGGTGGGCTGAAGTCATTGCAGCAAACCTTCAGAAGCCCAGGTCCTCGCCTGCAGGGCGGCCCCTCAGGGCGAATCAGGACCCACCCTCGAGGTGAGGAAGCTGCCACCACCTCCACCCCCTTTGCACCCATGGGGGAGTGCTTCCCTTCCAAGCCCGGGGGGTAGAGAACAACTTCTCCCCCAACCAGCAGTGTGCATGGAGTACACTGTGCCCCCACCAGTGCCGCCCTGTCATAGCACAGGCGTCCACATGATCTCAACAGGGGCTGGAGGGGCCCAGCCTTCCCAGGGACACTGTTCTTCCCAGCACCGACCAAGGGTTCCTCTGGATGTGTTTGGGAACCGGGGCCGTCCCCTCTGTCCCCACAGAAACATCCTCAGCCTCATCAACGAGTTTGACTTCCCAGAGCAGAGCATCTCCAGGGGCGACTACCTGGCCGTCCTCATGCACCTGAACGCCACCTGGCCCAAGAGGGTGGCCCGGCTCCCCCTAAAGGTCTGCCGCCTGGAAGACTTTCTGGATAAGGTACCTGCACACCCACTGGGGTAGCCAGGCGGGGCCGTCCACAGGAGCACCAGGGCCGTACTGGCTGTGCCCCACTGCCAAAGGCTGCAGACAATTCCCACAGACCCAGAGCCAGGGCCTGTGAACTGAGGACCCCAGTCTGTCTTTGTCTCAGGTTGCCAGGCCTCCTGGAAAGCCCGAAGCCCCGGAGGCAGCTGTGCCCTGCAGACACTGTACCCAGCAGTCCTGGGGGTTGGGCTGACCCGAAAGAGTGGGCACTGCTGGTGTCCAGACCCCAGGAAGGGGGTGACCAGCATGAGGGTCACAGTGCCAGGGCATGGCTGGAGTCCAGCCACACTCAAGGCCAGTGGATGCCTGGACCTGGGGGCACCAGGCAGGGGTGCACAGCCAGGAGGCAGGTGTGGGATGCATCTCAGGGTGCCTGACCCAAGACATAAAAGGCCCTGGGTTCCAGGCCCAGCTGCCCGCTGTGGGTGTGGGTTATTAAAGGGACCCTTTAATAGGACCCTCCCCTGCAGAGATCACCTGGTCTCCCAGAAGGCAGGGCCAGCCCTGAGCCACCTCAGCCCCGCACGAGGAAGGGCGATGTGCACTCGTGCCCTCAGCCTGGGAGAGAGTGTGTGCGTTCTGCAGGCAGGTGTGTGTGCGTGGTGGAGTGCCTGTGTGCGTGGCCCGAAGCCTGGGGCTCCGTGTGTTGCAGAGTGCCTCGGGCCCGGGCCTGGCCTTCATCGTCTTCACGGAGGCCGTTCTCCACATGCCGGGGGCTCCTGCGTGGGCTGTGCTCTTCTTCGGGATGCTGTTCACCTTGGGGCTATCGACCATGTTCGGGAGCATGGAGGCGGTCATCACACCCATGCTGGACATGGGGGTCCTGCCCAGATGGGTCCCCAAGGAGGCCCTGACTGGTGAGTGCACAGCTCGGCCGCCCTGGAGGACCGGTCCCCAGCATCTGGCCATCCACTCCCACCTGCTGTCCAGATGCCTCTCCTGGATGGAGTGCACAAGGAGCCAAGCCTGAGTTCAGGGGAAGTCTGAGACAGGCTGCTCCTCGCTGACAGCCATCACCGGAGAGCCGAGGGTCGAGGGAGGTTCAGGGCTGCCCCTCCCCCACGGCCCCTGAGGCCAAATCCCCCATCCAGAGCAGGAAAGCAGGTACCTCCTGCTCCTTGAGCACAGTACAGGAAAGAGACTGGGGAGGGCAGGGATGGAGGGTGGGAAGCCAAGAGAAGTCTCCAGCCCGGGTGCCCTGGCCCTCCCCGCTGTCTGTCCCAGGGCAATTCTGCCTGACTGGCTTCCTCCTGACCCTCCCCACACTTCCACCCCCATCCCCTTACCCCCCACACCCCTGTCGCGCTGCCCCAGGGCTGGTCTGCCTGGCCTGCTTCCTCTTCGCCACCTGCTTCACGCTGCAGTCTGGGAACTACTGGCTGGAGATTTTCGACAATGTTGCCGCTTCCCTGAATCTGCTCATCTTGGCCTTCCTCGAGGTTGTGGGTGTCGCTTATGTTTACGGAATGAAACGGTGAGCTGCTGCCCCACGAGCGCTCCTCTGGGACTCGCCAGGGTGGAAAGGGGAATGGGTGCCGGGCACAGGCACAACCCACAACTGCCCAGACCGCCGAGAGCGTTCTGCCTAGGGAGCTGCCGAGGCACCAGAGGCTGCAGGCTGGACGCCAGTTAGGGTCTGGTCCTCGGCTTGGAGTGTGTGGACCTTCCACGGGCCAAATGGAGCCTGAGCCCAGCATCTGGTGCAGGTTCTGCGATGACATTGCATGGATGACCGGGAGGCGGCCCAGCCCCTACTGGCGGCTGACCTGGAGGGTGGTCAGTCCCCTGCTGCTGCTGACCATCTTCGTGGCTTACATCACCCTCCTGTCCCAGAAGCCACTGAGCTACAGGGCCTGGAACCCCAAATACGTAGGTCCTTCCGGCGGGAACCTGGGGAGTCCTGGGACCCCTCGGGCTCGGTCTGGCCTCCATGGTGCCATCCAGTGCCCAATGACCCATGCGGTGCACATTCACGTCCCAGTGACAAGGTGGCACGGTCACTTCTGCCTGGCAAACTGAGAAGCCGGGGATGTGAACAGGATGGGCTTTTTGCGGCATCCCTGAGTGCCCGCTGGGATCAGAAATGGGATCAGGGTGACTGTGGGCAAGCGCCTGGTCAGTGGAGTGAGGACCTGAGCAGTGCCCAGAGCCCAGGGACCCCACAGGGCCCTAGAGCTCCTTCTTGGGGATGTGGCTTCACCCTCCCTGCCTGTGTCCTGCCCATGTGGCGTGGGGACGAGCAGCTGGACAACCGCCCATTCCTCGTCTGTGACGAGAGGTCCTGCGCAGACCCCTACTGCCACCCAGTGGGTCAGTTTGGCTGAGGCCATTTCCACACAACAGCCTCCTGAGGAGGGATCAGAGTGCCAGCCACACTCTGAAAATGCCTCAGGGGCTCTGAGCAGTGCCAGCCCCTGACATACCCTGAGTCCCCACTGGTGGCCGCTCAAAACCTCTCCATGCCACCCCGTCTCGGGAATGTGGACGCCACTCCTCTCCAAACGTGTCTCGGAAAGTCCCTCCCTAGCAGAACACCAAGGGCAGGTGAAGGAGGAGTGACCATGTATTTTTGAAGAATTTCCATGGTACCTGCAGCCAGGTGGGTGGTGCCACCAGTGTATAGGAGAGAAAACTGGGGACATGGCCTCCAACGATGCCCAGTGGGTTGAGGCCATGTAGCCCCTCTGGTTCCAGAACATGATACCTAGACTTACCTTGGGGAGTCCCCAGCCCCAAGAGAAGCTCAGCCCAGGTTCCCAAACTCCTGGCCCAGGGGAACCGTGGTGAGCGGCCACAAGTCCTGGCCACTGCTCTGGCCGCGCCTTTTCCATTCCCATCCAAGTCCGGGTGGGCAGGTGGCTCTTGCCCCTTGGATTGAGGAGCGAGGGGTCAGCCTGACGGCCCAGGGTGGCCGGCGTCACCTAATGAGTCTGTGGTCCCGCAGGAGCTGTTCCCCGCGCGCCAGGAGAAGCTCTACCCAGGCTGGGTGCTCGCCGCCTGCGTGCTGCTGTCCCTGCTGCCCTTGCTGTGGGTCCCGGGGGTCGCGCTGGCTCAGCTGCTCACCCGATGGAGACGAACGTGGAGGGACAGGGACGCGCGCCCGGACACGGACACGAGCTGAAGCCGCCAGGAGTGGGACGGGGGCGGGGCCCGCGTGGGCGGGGCGGGGGCGGGGCGGGGCCCCGCCCACAGGGCCCACCCCAATACACCAGCGACACCGCCCAATACACCTTGATACCGCTGTGTCCGCGTGGTTACTGTTTCCCCGATGCCCGGGCAGGGCTGCAGACCTAGCCCCCAGCGCTGCTGCTTGGGGCCCGCCCCGAGGGAGGTCTTGCAGAGCCCGCGGCCTGGGCGTCCTGCAGCAGTTGGGGGCCCCGCACTTGGCTGGGCTGGCTTGGGGATCTTCGCAGGTGCGGGGCTCCCAGTCGCACAGCCTCTGAACCTAGCCTGACTGGTCTCTGGGGAACAGTGGCCGTCCGGGTGGCTCAGGAGGCCGCCTGCACCCCGGCTCCAGGTCCTGGGCGGACTGTCCCCCTACAGCTCACAGGCGGCAGAGTACCCAGGACAGACGCTCCCTCCAGCCTGGAAGCGGGGGTCTGGGGTCTGGAGTCTGCGGTCTAGTTGACTCTTCCTAACATTTCTGAGAAACACTGTAGGTTGCCACTTTTATTTTTCCAAACTGTTGAATTGTATTAAGGAGGTACCAAAAGGCTACTGCTGTCCCGGGGCAGAGGGGCGACAGGCAGGAGCTCGCTCACGTGGGGCAGTCACCCGCGCCGCAGGCGCCAAGCGCACTGTGCAGCCCCCGTCCAGCCTGCCCCGCTCCGGAGTACCCCGGCTCCACGCGCTATGGGCCTGCTTCCCTCTTCCCTCTCCCTCTGTTCCCTCCTCCCTCCTCCTCCCTTTCCTCTCCATCCTTTTTCCTCCCCTCCTTCCCCCACAAAAGCACCACGGAGCCAGGGATCAGGTCTCTGACTCGCCACACGGAGGGAGGCCCCGCAGGTCCTGGCTTCCTGCCGCCTGGAGAGGCCCTGTGAAGACCCAAGGCACCTGCTCCCGCCTTTGAAAAGAGCTCCTGGCCAGGCAGCACTGTCCGTGGTGCTGAAAAATCCCGGCAACAAGGCGCGGCCGTGGTTCCCAGCGTCCATTACACGCATTCTTGTCGGGAACCCGTCCTTGCCCACGGCCAGCCCAGGTCCAGAGTAAACAAAAGCACGTGCACCGCTACCCACCTGCAGATAAACTGAGTGCTAAACATGCAATTAACGCCAGTGCACCCCACCTAAGCACGTCCTGAGCCCATATCAGGGGGAGCTGCCCACCTACACGTGACCCGAGCCCACGGCGGGGGGAGCTGCACTGTGTCCCTCTGTCCTGCAGTTGTGATGCTCCCCACACCCGTGGTGAGGCCGGGGTACGTGAGGACGAACATGTCACAAAGGGAGTCAGTCCGCTGTGAGATGGGGCTGCTGCAGAGGACAGTCTGACATCCCCCAGTCCAACCTCACAATCTTGCCGCAACTCCATGCCTTGGGTCTACCAGCCTTTTCCCTTGTAACTGACATAAACTCAAACCGAATGTCCTTCACCAGCTCTCAGAACTGGCCAAGTCCAGGGTGGGCTTCAGGCCCTACTGGACCCAGGAGTTCACAGGATCCACGGGACTCTCTGCCTGCACTGTTCAGCTTTTTTAAGTGGGGCGTCTCCGTGACCATTCCAAAATCCTTTTGGTTCATGATCTGGGTGAAATGCTCCCGCTTCAGAGTCTAGACATCAAATTGCAGGGAAGAGTGATCGCAGAGCCTGGAGGGTGGGGTGGAGAGGGGGTGGTTCCCCAAAGGAAAGCCTCCAGAAGCCAAAGCAACAGCTGTGTTCCATGGTGTCAACAACTCACACATGCAGAAGGTGGAGTAACCTGCTCAGAAGCCAACACTGCCAAGGGGCATGTGTCCCCAAAGGCAGCTCTTGGGACACCTTCCCCCACTCACCATAGAGCCTGCAAGTCCTTCGTTGACCCGGACAAGAAAAACAGGCAGCTGTTGGCAGCAGGGTGCTGACAAGCCACTCAGACTTACCCGAGCTCACATTTTCATCAATACCATACTTAGAAAATAACTAGGATGTGAGCAGGTGCTCCCTGCTCCCATCCTGGATCAGACTTTTGGGTGTAGCACATCCTAATGAGGGCTGGGGCTCTGCCCAGCACTCTGTATGGGGGGAGCTGGAAGCAGCAGCATCCCCTGCCATGGGCTCAGGACACACTTAGGTGGGCAGCTCCCCCCGACGTGGGCTCAGGACATGCTTGGGTGGACAGCTCCCCTCCCGCCCCACCTCGTGGACTCAGGACACGCTTAGGTGGGTAGTTCCCTCCTGCCCCGCCCCACCCCATGGGCTCAGGACACGCTTAGGTGGGTAGTTCCCTCCTGCCCCGCCCCACCCCATGGGCTCAGGACACGCTTAGGTGGGTAGTTCCCTCCTGCCCCGCCCCACCCCATGGGCTCAGGACACGCTTAGGTGGGTAGTTCCCTCCTGCCCTGCCCCACCCCATGGGCTCAGGACATGCTTAGGTGGGCAGCTCCCCCTGCTGTGGGCTCAGGATGCGCTTGGGTGGGCAGCTCCCCCCGCCCCGTGGGTGGGTTCAGGACACGCTTAGGTGGGCAGGTCCCCCAGCTGTGGGGTAGGGACATGCTTAGGTGGGCAGCCAGAAAATGCCACGCCACCCATGTGCCTGATGCAGCCATGGATAAAAATGGGTAGAAAGGAGGAGGGACAGAGGTGGCCCAATAGGTGATGATGGGTGGACAGATGGATGCCCCAAAGGGTGGCAGAGATGCATCTGTCCCATCACATTGCCAGGGTTGTTCAGGGCCAGGGGTTGAGGCCTCATGGGCTGCGGAGGTACCCGAGCACCATCCAGGGAGCGGGGACAAGGGCCAGGCGGTGAATGCAGAACTGGACAGGCTGACCCTGCGTGGCCATGCCCCACACTCAGCTCCTTCAACTTGTCCTCCACTTTTTTGAGACAAACATTCCAGGGGCGGGTCTCTCAGACTGGCTAGTGTTGGGACAGGAACAAAATGCTCCTATCACCTGACTGGAAGTGGTTGGAATACAGGATCTGTAGCTCCACAGGGGCTGTCCCCTTCCAGGGGCAGCCATGTTGAACTAGAAATAAAGCCAGCTGCAGATAAGACCAGCCAACCCCAGAGATGGACACAGCTCCCATGACTGTGGTGGTCACATGAGGACAGGCTGTCCCGTGAGCTGGTTCCTGGCAGAGGGTGAACCTAGGGCTGCTTTGCCAGGCACGGAAAAGTCAGGGAGCACCTGATGGGAAAACAAGATTCAGGGTCCAGTTTTCAAAAGCCTGATGGGGTTCATCCACAGGGGAGAGTCTGAGGTCACCAAGAACCAGGGGAGGACGCGTGAAGGACTAAGAGCAGAAGGAGAAGTGAGGCGGGAGGTCATGGAGGGTGCAGCCAGCACTGGAGCTGCCCCAGGACTCACCCACCCAGCTCCAAGGGAAGCAGCCCCTTCCACCAGGGGTGGCACTGGGACCTGACAGAGAGGACCCCACTGCCATGGCCAGGGAGCATGAGTCTCCCGTCCACACGGGGGGATGGGGACACACAACTCCAGGTGGCGAGCCCAGGGCTTTGTGCCGTGTCAGAGAGGAGAAAACCAGCCAGTCCCCCTCCTGCAAGACTCGGTTCTTTCATGCCTGCATGAGGCTGAGGTGAGGCCCAGGCCTGTCGTGATGCTCGCTCTCCGGGGCCGCAGAAATGGGACCATGGAACCTTTGCCTCTGGATGGCACCTTGGAGACCTGCTGAACCCTCCTGCAGGCCACAGCGGAATGCCCAACACCAGGCTCCACAAACCTGGGGGACCTGCACTCGCCAGGGGCCGTGGTCAAAGCTGGATCCAGGGTGAAGAGGCTCCATCCCTGCCCGTCAGTGCGAGGACACCGACAGCAGCCTTGGCCATTGGAGCTGGATGGGCACAGGAGCTCTGCTATCCCAGCATGCACATTTCATCATGACTCCAGGTGACCAGTACGCAGGGAGGCTAGAAGCCCCACTCTGTTTCTCTCTCCCTCTCGGCAGCAAGTCCACCTGAGCTGTCCCACACGATCCCCAGGGGTGGGCCGGAGTCTCACTCTGAGACAGTCCCTGTGTTCATTTCCCTGCACTGGTATTCCACGTGCTGCTGTAACACATCACTGCAGCTTAATGGCTTCACACAACCAAATTATCTTACAGCTCTGGAGGCTGGAAAGCTGAAATGGGTCCCGCTGGCCTGAAATCCAGGCGTGGGCAGGGCTGTGTGCCCTCAGGATGGGGGAGGATCGCTTGCTTTTCCAGCATGGAGCGGCTGCCCCCATTCCTTGGCTGGGGGCCCCTTCTTCCATCTCAAAGCCAGCAGTGGTCAGTGGTCTTTCTCACGTCCCCTCTCTGACTCTTCCCTGCCTCCCTCTCTCACTTCTAGGGACCCTTGTGGTCACATCAGGCCCACCAGATAATCCAGGATGACCTTAAGATTGGCTGACTGGTAGCTGTGACTCCACCTGCAGCCTCCACCAGCCTCTGCCATGCAGGTGACACATTCACAGGTCCCAGGAGAAGGACGTGGGCAGCTTTGGGGAGGGGCTGTAATTCTGCCTACCACAAACGCCTGGGGCCTCTGAAACCCACCAAGGATTGGCAAGCCCCCTTCCCAGGTGAGCACCTGGCACCAATCCACATCGAGGGTTACAGCAGGTGCAGGACCGGCAGGAGCGTGGCGCTGACACAGGAAAACCACCACTCCCTTTCAGGGGTCCTGGCTGGCATCCCCCACAGCCTCCATCCTTGCCTGCTTCTCCTCCCTTTCTGCTTGGAACTCACTTGCTCCATACACGCTTGTCTGTGGACGGAAGCTGCTTGAGATGAAGTTCAGGCCTAAGGAAGTCCAAAGAGCTGGGGTTTTTCTTTTCTTTTAAAACTTCATTATTTTCATTTTGCCCTGAGGTTTGACAGTCTACCCAGCACCTTGAAGGCCTTCTTCTCCTTTTCTTTCTTCTTCTTCCTCCTCCTCTCCTTCCTTTTTTTTTTTTTTTTTTTTTTTTTTTTTGAGACGGAGTCTCCTCTGTCGCCCAGGCTGGAGTGAGTGGCGCGATCTCGGCTCACTGCAAGCTCCGCCTCCCGGGTTCACGCCATTCTCCTGCCTCAGCCTCCTGAGTAGCTGGGACTACAGGCGCCCGCCACCGCGCCCGGCTAATTTTTTGTATTTTTAGTAGAGATGGGGTTTCACCGTGGTCTCGATCTCCTGACCTTGTGATCCGCCCACCTCGGCCTCCCAAAGTGCTGGGATTACAGGCGTGAGCCACCGCGCCTGGCTCCTTCCTCCTTTTCTCCTTCTTCCTTTTCTTCATCCTCTTCTCCTCCTTCATCTTTTTTTTTTGAGACAGGGTCTCACTCTGTCGCCCAGGCTGGAGTGCAATGGTACAATCACAGCTCACTGTAGCCACAACCTTCCAGACTCGAGCGATCCTCCCACTCGGCCTCCCGAGCAGCTGGGACTACAGATGCTGGACACCACGCCTGGCTAACTTTTTGTATTTGTTGTAGAGATGGGGTCTCTCTATGTTATCCATGCTGGTCTCAAACTCCTGGCCTCAGAAAATCCTTCTGCCTCGGCTTCCCAAACTACTGGGATGACAGATGTGAGCCACCGTGCCTGACCCTACATAGTGGTTTTTACAAGTGCCAGGCAAGGGCAGTGGCTCACACCTGTAATCCCAGCACTTTAGGAAGCTGAGGCAGGAGGATCACTTGAGCCTGGGGGTGTGTGGCTACAGCGAGCCATGGTTGTGCCACTGCACTACAACCTGGGTGACAAAGTAGACTCCATCTCTAATAATAATAAGTAAAAAGAGACAAATCAAAAAGCAGGTGCTTAGTGAGTTAAGCCATATCAAAGCAAATACCTTTTTCAAGGGTCTAATACTTTAGCAAAAAATATAAGTAATTCTGAGTAAAATTTCAACAAAAAGCACCTGGAGAAACAGGATTCTGGAGCGTTGTAGAAAATGGATAACTGAACAATGGCCTGACCTGTTGGTCTGTGATTCAAACCCAGGTGTGCCTGAGCAGCGGCCTCTGCTCCCAGGAGTCCCCACCCTGTTCTGTCCAACCTCCCCCTGAGGTCGCCTGCCTATGGCGCCCGGGGCCACTCCCTTCCGGTTTGCAGGGCAAAGGCGCCCCCAGGCCGGCTGCCAAGGGCCCCTCCTTGTCACAGTTCCTATACGGGGGCTCCAGGCACCAGTGTGCATTTATGACAGTCTGTGGACTTGGGCCCACCATAAACACATTAGGCTCGGTCACTTGGACACTCTCCGAAGCAGCAGCAATAAATGAGGCCATATCCAGCAGCCATAAGCCCCCACCTCGGCACCAGGCACGTCTGGGCTGCACTCACACCAGAAGCCCTGTCCAAGGCACACTCAGCAGGACCTGGCCGTACCATAAGGCCCCACCAGGGACCTGCTGGAAGGCTCCGGAGTCGCTCACACCGGGCCCTCGGTGTCATGTGGCCCAAGCCAACTTCCGAGGAGGGGCTGTTTCTTCACCCCAAGATTGTGTCCCTCTGAGCTGCCCCTCCCGTTCTCTGCAATCCTTCCAGTTCCTTCTGTCTGCTGAAGGACGTGTGTCCAGCTCCACTGCCTGGCGTGCCTGGCGCCCGCCCTGGGAGATAAGTCTGGATGAGACTGGGAGATAAGAGGATGAGAGACGAGACTGGGAGATAAGATAAGAAGATGAGCCACCATCACCAGCCCCACCTTGAAGACTCCTGTGTCCACACCCTCCACTGCCCCACCCTACCCACCCTTCAGAGATCAGAATCGCCTGGTCCACTCTGAAGAGAATAACCAGAGGGGGAACGTGACTTTCAACCTGAGTTGGGGGGCTCAGGAGGAGGAATCCTGGATTTTATACAGGACGGTGTCATGCTCCTGCCCCCCACTTCCATGAATGCTGATGGCCCGGAGGATGTGCACCAGGGAAGCACGTCCAGATCCACGGCTGCAGGTGGGAGGCAGGGGAGGAGGGGGCCCAGCCAGGCTTCCCCATCATCCCCACTGCCCAGACGGGTCCCCCCATCATCCCCGCCACCCAAGCTGGTCCCCTATCATCCTTGCCACCCCAACTGGGCCCTCCGTTATCCCCTCCGCCCAAGCCAGGCCCCCCCATCATCTCCGCCACCCAAACTGGGTCCCCATCATCCCTGCTATCCTTTTGGCCTGGACTTACTGTTCCCTGTTCCAGGGTGGGGGCTCCCACCGTCTACCCCCGACCCTCCTTCCCCTCCTGCCTCACAGCATCAGAAACCTCCCAGGCCCAGCCAGGCCACAGGCCTGCACTGACGACCATGCCATTCACTCATACGCTTCTGTAATCACATACAATGGAGTCTATGCAGTGCACATTAGGATTCAAACACGAGGCTTTTTTTCAAAACTGAAAAACACGTATATTATTTTACTCCCACAGCCCCCCAGTGTGGCCCACGGGGACCCACATCCAGATGCAGGGTTCTCGCCTGTGAACAGGGCACACCTTTGGTCACTCCAAATTCCCGGAGCTCCCAGGCTCCTTCTCAGGGTCTCCACCGGCACGGTGGGGGCGGAGGGCAAAGGAAGTCAGGGTGAGGGGTGGAGAATGGCAAGTCTGGGGAAGGACTAATCCCGTGTGGGGAGTGGAAGCCAGGCTCCTGGCGAGGAGGAGCTGGCCCTGGGGTGGAGCCGAGTGCCAGCCTGCGGGGAAGTGAGGACGGCAGGTGTGCTGGACACTCAGCCTTCAGCCGGACATGCAGGCCTCGGCCAGACACTCACCCGGGCCTCAGACTCCCAGCGGTGCAGGCCTGGGTGTGGGCCGCCCCTCCCTCCCTGGGATGTAGAGCCCGGCGTGACACTCTCGGCCCGGCTGTGGGCAGGTGGCCGTCAGTCCAGGATGGTCTTGAAGTCTGAGGGCAGCGCCGGGTTGGCTGCGGCCTCCAGGGCAGCCAGCGTCGTCCCCGGGAGCTTCCGACTCAGCTGCGTCTGGGCTGCGGGGCCAAAATCAGACTCCGTTCCAGAAGAGGCCAGAGGGGGCATCCTCCAGCCCTCCTGGGACGTGTGGGCGGCCGGGCAGGCAGGGCCTGCACCTCATGGCCTTGGGTGGTGGGAACCTCAGTGAAGGGACAGACACCCCTCCACCAGGGCGAGCAGACAGGCAGCCCCATGATGCTGGAGCAGCAGGGCGGGGAGAGAACTTAAAGAAAGACCCAGGAGCTCAGGACCCCATGGGGGTATCAGGGCAGCAGCCAGGGCAGAGGCTGTGAGAGGACACAGGTCAGGGGTCAGAAGGTTCCCACGGGTGGGGAGCCATCCGCCCTGAGATGGGAGGCAGGGGTTCAGGAAGTCATGGATCCTGCCAGGCTCCATGGCCTGGGGACACGGGCATTTAATCACACAGGGCTGCCAGCATGGCTCCAGCCCCAAGGCCAGGCCCGGGGCATCTGCACTTCAGCAGCATCTGAGGTTGCTCGCCCTGCAAAGGGCGTTCGAGGATGGTGTCTGGGCAGGTGGGCCCGCACTGGCCGCCACCCACACTTGCCTGTCCTGAGTGACCCCAGGAGTGGCACGTAGGTGATGCGGTGTTGAGTCAGCTTGAGCAGGAAGGCTTGGTGGCACAGCCACTGCACGGCCTCGGAGGGCAGAGGGCCGGCGGCGCCCTTGGCCCCCAGCGACATCCCTGGGGGACAAACAGAGGCTGAGGAGTCCACAGGCCCAGCCCAGTTCCCCTCCCGGGAGACACCGGAGAGTTGCGCACACCCGACGGTCTGCGGGGCGGCTCTATCTCCAGCTGCCCCGACCCAAGCACCGCAGGAGTCACTACTGAAATGTTTCCTTAGCTTCTCCAAGTGAAATTTCCACAACACAGAAATAACAGAAAGTAGAAGCTCTTAAGCTCAGGACGGCAGGTTCGACGTGGCTTGAATTTCAGACGGATCAGAAACCTCCCTGACGCTGGACAAAGTGTCCAAAGGCAGAGGACGGTGACCGGGGAGCAGAGGACGGCCCGGGGCTCTGCGGTGGGGATGCACGGCCTCTGCTCCTGAGAGGGGTGGGGTAGCCTGGGTCCGGCCTCCTCCGAAGCCCTTGGCCTGGGTTTGCACAGGGGCCGTAAGCGCCATGGACAGGAGATAGCCCAGTCCCACCACAGGGCAAACGGGAGAGGCCAGGCCCCCCGAATCCCACCATGGGGCAAGCAGGAGAGACCAGCCCTCCCGGCACTTCCCCAGGCAGAGCAAGGCGGGAAGGACGGCAGTTCCCAGGCAGCTCCTGTCCCTTCCATCGGGTGCTCTGCTCACCCCACGAGAGGGCGGGCAGACGGGCCTGCCGGTGGTCGGGTTAAACTACTTCCCGATGCGAAAAGGGGTGAGAATGTCCTAAGCCCGGATTCACTCAGTCTCCTGACACACTAACACCAGCAGGCAGGCACTGCTGCCACTGAGGCCAGGCACCTGTGCGTACCTGCGTTCTTGGCTTTCAGGATGGAGTAGCAGAGGGAGGCGGTGTCAGAGATGACACGTAGGAAAAACGCGGGGTTCTTCCAGACTTGCTGATGAAATGGGAGCTGCAGCACACACGCGTGGAACCTGAGGGGATGGCGGTCATCGTCAGAGGAATGGCCTCCTAATTAGACGGTGCTCACGGGTGTGGGCACGGGCCCGCCGGTGCGTGTGTGCAGGCATGAAGGCACATGCACGGGTTTTCTCGTGGGCACAGGTGCACACACATGGATGCATGCGTGCATGTCTGTGTGTGTGTGCTCGTGTGTGCAAGTACCTGCGTGTCTGTGTGCGTGCACAGGTACTCTGTGCGTTTCTGTGCACCGTCTATGAATGCACACACACGTGGAGGCTGAAGCAGCTCCATCCTGGATGCTAATCTGCCATGCTGGCCTCTGATTAGCTCCTGTTCTGGGAAGGTCTCTAAGGTTTCCAGTTTATCCATTGTTCCTTGTGTACCAGAAGGTACTTACCGTAAATCCCGCCCTTCGTCAAACAACCTTCATGTCATCGTGTATCAACGTCCTGCACATCCCTTCTGGGCCACCCCACCCCTGTGGTGCATAAACCCTGGGTCTGAGGTGATGGTGCGGGGACCCATCGTCTCATCTCACTGCCACCGAGACACCGACTTGGCTTCTGTGTGTAGGTTAAGTCCCTGCTAAATGTTTCTTTCCAAGAAACTGCACTTGTCAGTCTTTTCTGTTGCTGGGATGGGGCCTCACTCTGTCACCCAGGCTGCAGCACAGTGGGGTGATATCAGCTCACCGCAACCTCCACCTCCTGGGCTCAAGCCATCCTCCCACTTCAGCCTCCCAAGTACTGGAACTACAGGCGCACTCCACCACACTCAGCTAGTTTTTGTTTTTATTTTTCATAGAGATGGGGTCCTACTGTGTTGCCCAGGCTCACCTTAAACTCCTGGGCTCAAGCGATCCTCTCACCTCGGCCTCCCAAAGTGCTGGGACTACAGATGTCAGCCACCGCGCCAGCCCTGTCAGCCTCCCTCTTTGGCCTCTCAGCTTCCTGGGACTTTGGGGCAGGTGTGCATGGACCTGGCCACCATGAAACAGCACATGTGCACATGTGCCCATATGTGTGTGTGATCAGGACACCTGTGTACCTGGTCTCACCGACTGCCGGAGCCCCTTCTGGAATGACCTGAGATCACACCAGTCAAGCCAGCACTCGGGTTTCAGCCTCTGAATAACTCTGCTGAGGATGTCTTCTCCCCATTTAGCAACGAGGGAAGCCAGGCCCAGAAAGTTTTTTAAACAAACAGATATGCCTAAGGTACCGGGGTTGCCACAGGGTCACACTCCTGACCCAGGAGGGAAATACCTCGCATGGGTGAAGGGCTCTCTTCCAAAGGGAGAAAAAGCCACCTGCTAGAGGTTAGGGCATCCGCCCTCCGCCCGTGTGGAGGGCCGGGAAGGCTGAGCCCCAGCGGATTGGAGTCAGGTCCCGCCCCCAGTGCCACACAGACCACCACAGCCTCGCCTGCTACAGCCTGGCTGCTGTGAAATCGGGGCCCAGCTCTCCGTTCTCCCACTCCTGCCTCGACGGAAGGGGGTTCCTAGGCCTTCCACGTGCCTGGCTCCGTGTTTGGAAATGGCCCATGGCTCATTGCACCTCTGCCTCCTCAGGGCTACCCCAATCAAGCGACTACTCAAGGGCCCCCACGTGGGTGGGAAAACTCAGCCACCTTGCCCAAGCCCAGGCCCTCTACGGGAGCTCCTTGGAGCCAGGGACCCTGGTGGGGAAATGAGGACAAGGCTGAGCTGAATACGGGAGGAGCAGGTGGCAGGCCACATGGCCCATGCCTGGGAAAACTCTTCTGACCTCATCGTGGCCCAAGGAGGCCCCCAGCACGCCAGCTGGACCCTGGGGTCGACCACGGTGTCAGACACCTCCCGTCCTCAGCAGTGCCTGTCTCCAGCACACTCCAAGGGTTTCCAGAAAGGAGTCAAGCGGCTTGCATGAGGGCCCAGGCACACGTCAGGGAGATGCAAACGAGGGAAGACTCGAGGCAGAGAGAGAAGACAGAGTGGAGGGTGGCCTGAGCCGGATGCACCCTGGAACAGAGCGCATGGTCCCAAGCCTCTGGAGCCAGCGCAAAGGCGGTAACACACAGCTGCGGCTCTGCCCTCCCTGCCAGAGCACGAAGGCACAAGCACTCAGGTGAAAAACCACCTTCGTGGGGTGACCTTGTAACAGAAACTCTCTCCTGTGAGCCCTTGCTGGGTTCCCATGATAGACGACCTCATTTCACATCAAGTGTGCACGGTAATTCGCGCAGCCTCGGCCCTGGGTAACACAAATTCTCACACTCATTCTCAGCCCTCATGGGGCGAGGGCTTCGGCCTCCCGGCACTCGGCTCCCAGTGGCTCGGGAGGCCTGTTCAGGTGGAGGCCCGGGCCTGTGGTGCCCGACTACCCTTTGGTACAGCCCAGAGGTTTGTGCCACCACCTGCCCTGATGCCAGGCAGAAGCTGGCCCTGTGGCCTCCACAGATTGGCCCTTTCTTTTGTGATAAAGTTGTTGATTCTTGACAGGGGGGCCCCCTGACCAGCCATGACAGGGAATGTTCCAGGAGCACAGCCATGCCCAGAGCACAGGTGCCGGCCGGGCTGTGTGGGGAGCCACAGCTCTGCTGCACCTTCCCGGGGGTGGGGCCAGCAACCCTCATCTGCACCCACCTCGGCCATCTTTATTCTCTGAGACCCCAAATCCTCCTGGTGTCTGATCTCCCACCTACTGTTCAGACACCTTCCCGGACTCCTCTGTTAAGACTCCCCACAAACATCTCTTTACCCCATGCCCCTCCTACCCTGGGCTGGCCTCCATGAGGTCCCACAGTCAGTGCACAGGCACAGCGGGGACACCTGGGGCCACGTCGGCTCCTAGAACTACCCAGAGACAGAGAACAGGCGCTTTGCACAGAGCCACGCGAACACAGAACAGGGCAGAAGCATCAGCACCACTGAAAACGTAAGGCACTCCTTGCCCCTAAAACCCAGGTGTAGCCCCCGGTCAGAGGCGAGCAGAGCGCGGCGGGTCCCTGGAGGCTGGGCCTGCGCCCGCTTGGTGGCAGCTCACCTGTAGGCCTGCAGCAGGAGGATCTTGTAGACGTTGGTGCACACCGTCTGGAGGCTGTTCACCTAGAATCGCCAGGAAAGAGTGAGAAACAGCAGAAACCTCTCTGGGATTTTAAGTTTTTACTTTTTACTTTATCATCCATTCAGATGGCACAAGAAAGAGGAACATTTTGACAAGAAACCATCCCTCTCCCCAGTGAAATCCGGCCTGACCCTCACCCGGCAGCTGTGAACCACCCTGGGGGAGTCAGGACTCCCTGTCGTCTGCCTGCCCCCGAGCTTGGCCAAAAAGGGAAGGCACCAGGAGATGGAGTGAATGTAGATGCCCACAGGAGAAGGGGAGTGGACACCCACAGGAGAGGGGGAGTGGACACCCACAGGAGAGGGGAGTGGACACGGACGCCCACAGGAGAGGGGGAGTGGACGCGGACGCCCACAGGAGAGGGGGAATGGATGCAGATGCCCACAGGAGAGGGGAGTGGACGCGGACGCCCACAGGAGAGGGGGAATGGATGCAGATGCCCACAGGAGAAGGGGAGTGGACGCAGATGCCCAGAGGAGAGGGGAGTGGACACCCACAGGAGAGGGGGAGTGGATGAAAATGCCCACAGGAGAGGGGGAGCGGACGCAGATGCCCACAGGAGAGGGGAAGTGGATGCCCACAGGAGAGGGGAGTGGACGCAGATGCCCACAGGAGAGGGGAAGTGGACGCCCACAGGAGAGGGGGAGTGGACGCCCACAGGAGAGGGGAGTGGACACCCACAGGAGAGGGGGAGTGGACGCAGACGCCCACAGGAGAGGGGAGTGGATGCCCACAGGAGAGGGGGAGTGGATGTGGACCCTCACAGGAGAGGGGGAGTGAAGGCATGGCAGTGTGTGCACAGGTGTGCAAGGGCACAAGTATGAATGTGCACATGCAAATGTATACCTGACATGCATGTGTTTGTGTGCAGTCATGCGGCATTCACATGAGGTGCATGCATGTAGGTGTGCAGTGTGAGTAGCATGTGTGCACACAACCTGTATCGAGGGCCCCTCATGTTCACCCCGATAGGTCCTCAGCACCAGCGCCCCTCCTTACAGGGTGAGACAGGGTTCCAGGCCCCGGTAGACTGCGGCTCTGAAGTTGCAGTCCTGAGAGTATTGTTGCATCTGGGCGTCCGTGTCCACTCCCCCTCTCCTGTGGGCGCCCGTGTCCACTCCCCTCTCCTGTGGGCATTTGCATCCACTCCCTCTCCTGTGGGCGTCCGTGTCCACTCCCTCTCCTGTGGGCATTTGCATCCACTCCCTCTCCTGTGGGCGTCCGTGTCCACTCCCCCTCTCCTGTGGGCGTCCGCGTCCACTCTCCGTCTCCTGTGGGCGTCCGCGTCCACTCCCCGTCTCCTGTGGGCACCCGCGTCCACTCCCCGTCTCCTGTGGGCACCCGCGTCCACTCCCCGTCTCCTGTGGGCGCCCGCGTCCACTCCCCGTCTCCTGTGGGCGCCCGCGTCCACTCCCCGTCTCCTGTGGGCGCCCGCGTCCACTCCCCGTCTCCTGTGGGCGCCCGCGTCCACTCCCCCTCTCCTGTGGGCGCCCGCGTCCACTCCCCCTCTCCTGTGGGCGCCCGCGTCCACTCCCCCTCTCCTGTGGGCGTCCGCGTCCACTCCCCCTCTCCTGTGGGCGTCCGTGTCCACTCCCCCTCTCCTGTGGGCGTCCGTGTCCACTCCCCTTCTCCTGTGGGCGTCCACCCCATCTCACCCTGTAAGGAGGGGCACTGGTGCTGAGGACCTAGTGGGGTGAACATGAGGGGGCCTCGATACAGGTTATATGCACACATGCTACTCACACCGCACACCCACACGCATGCACCTCACACGAATGCACACGAACACACATGCATGTCAGGTATGCATTTGCGTGTGCACATTCATACTTGTGCCCTTGCACACCTGTGCACACACTGCCATGCCTCATATACACACACACACGTAGGGCTCGCATGCATCTGCACACATGTGCACTCTTATGTGCAGCCAGTCACTGTCAGCCTTGCAGGCACGCACACACACACGCACACATGCATGCACACACAGTAACACACATGCCTCCCGAACTCTGAACTTTGTGCTGACCGTCAGCCTGCTCACCTGCAAATCCAGAAACAGGCTGTGACACTTCAGCCGCAAGACCCCAAAGAGTTTGCGACGCATGCTCCTCCCGGCCTTGAAGCCGCGGTTGAAGGTGAGACTGGCTCTGATGGAGGTCCGGGCGTAGCTGAGACACAGGGGGCACGTCAGACACGGGTGCCTGCCCCACACCCAGCCCCCTCCTGCAAAGCTTGCTCCAAAGAGCCTCCTGCCTTCCTCCTGCTTCCTTGTCCTGCCTGGGGCACGCGCTGTAGCCTCAGGGAGTTGGGTGCTCTCTCCGTGGACTCAAAACGCGACATGCCATCCGGACCCTGCATGGCCAGACTCCACCAGGACGTGGCTAGTGATGTTGAGTGTATCCAAGCCTTGCACGGCCGTGTGTGTGCACTCATCATCTGCCCTGATGAGATCTGCACGTAACTCGGCCAAAAACACATAATAAACTGTGGAGCCCTGACTCCCGGGCGTCCCTCAAGTGGACACGGGTGTGACTCAGCTTCTCTGTGGGAGAACACTGAGTCGGGCATGGGGAATCTCACTGTGTTTGAATCTCATGGATGGAAGAGCCAGGTGGCGCCAGCTAAACAGGGCTCCAGTGAGTGCACGTGGCACACGCAGGGTATCTCCAGAGGGGCAGGATGGGGGCATCCCACTGACGTCCTCCAGAGCCTTGCCACCACTCACTGCCTGTGTACAACCGTGTCCAAAGATGAACACACGTGACATCCACAGCGGGCTCCCTGGGCTGTGTTCTTTTACATCCAGCTTTGAACACTGCTACATTAAAATAAACGTTTTGTGCCACTAAACATTCTTCAAAAATTCTTTGAAAACATGTCTAATGGCAGAGTAAGTTTTGTGATACATAGTATCTGCTTAGCCCTGGATTTGGGTGGGTTGGTGACTTGCTGTGGCAAGCCCCCCCACCTGGAGCACTGGAAATGGGAAATAAGACCCGTGATAATGTCTGGTCACTTCAGAAGTGGAATTACTGGGAAAACACAGGACATTGTAAGGACTTCCATGCAAACAAGCTGCTTTCCAGAAAAGTCTTTCCAACTTGCCTCACCCTGATGCTGGCTCTTGGAAAGCCCAGAAAAGGAGCCAGTACAAAGGACGGGTCTCGCTGGTCAGTTTCACACGCATTTCTTTGATGCTGCTGGTAGAATCTTCCCAAGTGTGCATCAGATGTCCGTTTCTTCCTTCACAGCTGTCCCCAACGCAACCTTGGGCTCCGGCTCGCTCCGAGCCTGTGGGTCTGACCTGTGTGGGGTCCTCAGGCGGAGCAAGGGCCCCAGAGCAGGAGGCCAGGCTGCAATCACACACGCCCCTTGACAGCTGGGTGCTCCCCTGGAGGCTTTCTTCATCTACCTCTCAGGTGGTTAGGAGAACAAAGTGAGAGGATGAATGTGCAGGACCTCACAGGGCGCCTTAAATAAATCGTGTGCACAAATGCTCCAGGGAACAGCCATTTTCACTGTGGCTCAGGCAAGCTGAGTTCCTCTGCAGTGAAAGCAATACCTGTTGCCTCACTGGTTTCATCCACCTCCCTGTGTGTCCTTCCCCAACACCAAATCAGGGAACGTTCACCTCCCTTCCCTTTGAGTCTTCCGTTTTGTCTTCCGTTTTGTTTCTGTTGCTGCTGTTGTTTGCACGTGATTCCTCTTCTACCTAGAATCTGCTCTGGTATATGTTGTAAAGACACAACTTATTTGCTGCCAGTCAGTTTTCTCAGAAAAAAAATTAAACACACACTCTCTTTTCCATCAGCTGTGCCACATGCCACATTTAACACACGTTTCTGAGAGGTAGGGCTTCCGTTTTCTTCTATTGTACTGTCCATCAGTTCTCACCACATTCTGCCATCTGAGCTGTGGTTTGGGAGACTAAAATCTGGACAAGAAAATTTCCATCTTACCACTCTTCCTTTTTCACTTTTCTTAATCATTTTGCCTGTTTTCTTCTCCCAGATGCCCTTCAAGCCTTTGTTGTATGCTTCAGACACAGAGGACATGTGTTCACCCCGAGTGCGGCGAACCACTGCCTCTACTGCTGAGCTTTTACAACCAACTCTGCAAGCAGGCACTCTGACCAAGTGGCATTTGGGAGCACAGAATATTCTGGCATTGAACCCACATCTGATGACCTGATGCCCACCCATCCTGCACTAGCCTTTGTGGCTTTGCAATGTGTTCAGAGAGAACCCATTTTCCTGATTCGTTTTTCTGTCTTCTTTGTCCTTCAGTAACATTCACTGATGCTGTGCCATAGGCTGGAACCAGGGGTGCCTGTCCTAAAAAATACATTTCATGGGGAGCAAAATAAGCAGTGGACGGTTCACGGCTGATGGTATGGCCAGTGCTGCAGAGGTGCCTAGGGAGAGGGAAGGAGGTGCCGGGAGCCCAGGAAATCTGCAAATCACCCAGACAAAGCCAGCAGAGGCCAGGATCAGGTGAGGCTGGGAGGGGGAAGCAGGGACTGTGGGGAGCACAGGGGACCGGTGTCCTGGTGGGGAGGGAGCTGCAGCAGGGACTTGCTGGGCACCATGCACAAGGGCATCTACACCTGCCACTCCCCCATCACGAGGGTGTCCGCACCTGCCGCTCCCCCGTTAAGCAAACCCCAGGGAGCATTCTGGAAAGAGGCAAAGTCCAGATCCGGACTGTTCAACTCAGAATGACAGGACCCCAGTTTAAACCACTGGTTTAACAATCATCCAATAAGGGTTTTAAAAATCCCTTATTTCTCTTCCCACGAAGCTGTGCCTTTTAGAGGAAGGCACCCCCAGTTCCGGCCTCTAGCACAGCACCAGTGAATATTATTGAAGGACAGAATAAAAAGCACCTGTCCACCATGGTTTTGGAATGCTGATATGTTTTGCTTTTTTTTAAGATGAAGTCTCGCTCTGTTGCCCAGGCTGGAGTACAGTGGTGTGATCTCAGCTCACTGCAACCTCTCCTGATTCTCAATGATTCTCAACCTCTCCTGAGCCTCACTGATTCTCCTGCCTCAGCCTCCCGCATAGCTGAGACTTCAGGCGTGCACCACCACGCCAGGCTAATTTTTATACTTTTTAAGTAGAAACGGAGTTTTACTATGTTGGCCAGGTTGGTCTCAAACTCCTGGCCTCAAGTGATCCACCCACCTCGGCCTCCCAAAATGCTGGGATTACAGGTGTGAGCCACCTCGCCCTGCCTGGAATGGTGATACATTTTACTCATAAAAGAAACAGCACAGATTTCTGCATCTGTGTCCATCTTCAATCCATCTGTGTCTGAGCCTGAGGTGGGGCCATGAGCTCTCAGGCTCGGGAGAAATGAGACCCCAGAATGCTGTAGAGACCCCCACACACCACAGTCCTGTCCCCGACGGGTCACACGTGATCATGAACTCATGGCATCATGTAGACTGTGGATGAGCCTCGGGGTGTGGGCCTCACAGTGGAGAGACTCACGCCCAGCAGGGCCCGGGCGTCTCGGGTTTGGATCCAGCTTGCTCTCTGAGGACACCTCAGTGTTCCCAGGTCTGGTGCACAATTTCCTTTTACAAAAATAGCACAGAAAACCTCTCCCCTTGTGACACCCTCACTCCCACAGAAAGACGCATTTCTGCTCAGCCCTGGATGGGACGAGGGGCACCCGGTGGCCTCTGACCCTTTGGGATTGGCAGTCGCCTGCCCCACACGGAAGCAGGGGCGGTCGGGACGGCCCTGCAGCACCATCTGTCCCGGCCGGGCACAGGCTCCGCTTCCGGCCAGGTGCGCTCACCTGGAGTAGTCACTCTGCACCTCCAGGGTCCGGGTGTCCAGCAGCAGTCCGCACCAGGGGAACAGGCCGTGCGCCGGCAGCTGGACAAAAGCTGCGCCACCCAGGGCCTCGTCTTCCACAGGGAAGTTCACCACTGTCTTCCGCAAGTTCACCACGCAGCCGTACTCAGGGACACCTCGGACCAGGGTCCTAAGGCAGAGGCGCAATGTCAGCCCCAGGATGCGGGGCCGTCACCCAGGAGGTGCCCTGACGCCCTTGTTAAATGCTTTGGAAAACCCCGGAGAAGTGGTGATCTGGAGAGGGCTGCTGGGCCTGGCAGCAGCTCTGAAGAGCCTGGACTCAGCCCTGCTCCAGACTCACGGTGCTTTCCCTGTCTCCTGGGCAGGACGGGCAGGTGAGTGCACAGGAACCTGGCCTGGACCTGGGACAGCCAGGACTCAGACGGGAGGTGCAGCCCCAGTGGCCTCTGTGATGGTCCATCTCACGTGTCCCCATGGCAAGACCACGATCCCGTTACAAAGACTCATCTGTGGTCTGGGCTAGACTAAAATCTGGACAAGAAATTCTCACCACACCACTCTTCTTTTAAGACATTGCTCAATGACTTTGCCTGTTTTCTCCTAGAGGCCCTGAAGGCATCTGCTGTGCTTCAGACGCAGGGGAGGGTTCTCAGTTCACGCTCAGGCGTGGGACCCGGCTGGGCTCTGAGCTGGGCAACACCAACCATCAGCTTCACATCAAGGAGGTTCCCTCACCGGACGTCAAGGAGGTTCCCTCAGCGGGTCATGAGCCTGCCCACCCAGCCCAGGGAGACCCCCTGTGCCCAGCAGCCTCTGCTCTGGCCCAGGCATCCACCTGTGCCCAGTGGCCTCTGCCCCGGCCCAGGCATCCCCTTCCCTTGCTGCGGCCTCTGCTCTGGCCCCAGGCGTCCCCCTGCCCTTCACGCGGCCTCTGCCCCGGCCCAGGCATCCCCTTCCCTTGCTGCGGCCTCTGCTCTGGCCCCAGGCGTCCCCCTGCCCTTCACGCGGCCTCTGCTCTGGCCCCAGGCGTCCCCCTGCCCTTGCTGCGGCCTGGCCCTGGGACCTTGGCCGGCTGCTCAGCTCCCCTGGTGCATTGCGGCTCCCGCGGCCGCCCCTTCCTGTGATGTGGCTGCCGACTCACCTCCTGAGAGAGTTCTGTCCCCGGGGGGACCCCAGCATACACTCTGAGCCACCTCCCGGGCCAGCACCTCAGGAACTTGCCACACAGAAGCAGCGTTCCCCGTCGGCTCCGTCCCCTCGGCAGCCTCAGGACTCCTGAGCCCTCAGTTGCCTGGGACCTGGGTTGGTCCTGAGTGAATCTGAGTGAATTTAAATGTGCGCGGCCAGCTGTGCTACGGGCTGCAGCACTAACAGGAACGCGGGGCGTGCCCCCAGCCCAGGCGGCCCTGGAGGGTGAACTTGGAGGGCGGTTCGAATGGGTTTTCACAAACACAGCCCAGCAAAGCACCCGAAACCACCCCCGGCGGCCACATTTTCTGAGGGTTCCGTTTATAGCTTTCAAGGTTTCTCGTCCCTTGTCAAATCGCACTTTAAAGCAAGCTCTGTGGGGCGCCCTTGAGGGGGACCCCATTCGACAATCCTTGAAACCAGGTTCCCTGTGCCTGATTTTAGTTTGAGCCACAAAAATCAACTCTGAGACCCACTCCTCGCCATCTCCGTGGTTCAAGACAGCACCACTCAGCGAATCCAAATTCTCCCGCCAATCCCAAACAACCCCACGCGGGAACGTGACTGCAACCAACGCTGTGGGCCAGTTCACTCGGCAGCTCCTGCTCTCCACAGGCTCGGGCGTACCCTGGGGAGGAGGCTGCCGTCTGGGTCCCGCAGTCCCTGTGCACAGCTCCGGGGGGTCTCACTGGGGCCGCAGGAGCCGCCACACTTGAAGACTTTCCAAAGAGTGGCAGGAGCCGGGATACCGCCTACACTCACCATGTGGGTAACCTGGGTGCATCTCCGCGGGACCCACTCTCTCCCGAAGGTGCCCCTGTGCCCCCAGGCCGGGGTGCACAACCAAGCACCTTTGCTCTTGCGGATCCAGCACTGGCAGAGACAGGACCCAGCAGAGACAACGCTGCGGTGCCAGGGGCAGGACACGGAGGGCTCAACTCTGCAAAGCCCACAGGCCGTGGAGGTCGCCACAGACACACGGCACGGGCCTCACCTGAGGAAGGCTTTTGCGTGGGTGAGGTGAGGTGTCACCAACAAGAAATCATCCACCAAACGCAGGAGCAGCCTGAAATAAAGTAAAACACACGGGCAAGGTTAACTTCACACTCTTCACGCGGTGTCTGTCTCCGAGGGACTGAACGTCAAACAATTTACACAGGCAAAAATAAAGTCACATTCTCCAAAGCGGTTAAATCAAAAACTCAGATTTCTTTCCAACAGACGTACTCTCTGCAGTTAACTGCCAGAGCAATTCCTCATTTATTCCAAGCACTTGGTGCTCAGCACCGGCTTGTGCGATTCTGCACCAGCTGGAGGTGAACAAAGGCCGTCAGGTGCGGCCCCAATTCTCAGACTCTTAGGGAAAAATAACTGAAGGTGGTAAGAATGCTGGGCCAGGAACCTCGCCCCTTCTGAGCCACGTGGTGCCCTTTACCAGCAGGGCAACTGTGGTTCTCAGCATCATCCGAGACCCAGATCCTGCCCCCAGGAAGCGGGGCACGGGGCACTGTGCAACCCTCAGGCCCAAGCCCGGCGCCCCGTGACCATGTACCAGAGGCGTCCCGTCCCAGAGGGCTGACCAGGCTGCCGCCAGCTCGAGGACACTTCCCTCCAAGTCCCAGAGCAAGCTGTGTGTACAAGAAATTTTTGTTTCTGTTACATAAACGTATTTCAATCTATAACTTGAACCTTAATGAAGAAGAACCTTGATCTGCTGTACATGCTGTAATAGGAGCTAGAGTTTCAAAAGATGCACAGGAAAAACCCGGAGACTTGGAGAGAAATGGCCGTATGGCCTGCAGGCTTCCTGACGCATCCTTCACTAACTGCTTGTTCAATGAAACTATTTTCATAAAAAAAGTAACTGCTGTCCACATCCTCTCCAGCACCAGAACACTTCTACACTGTTGGTGGGAGTGTAAAGTAGTTCAACTGTTGTGGAAAACAGTGTGGTAATTCCTCAAGGATCTAGAACTAGAAATACCATTTGACCCAGCCATCTCATTGCTGGATATATACCCAAAGGGTTATAAATCATGCTGCTATAAAGACACATGCACGTGTATGTTTATTGTGGCACTGTTCACAATAGCAAGGACTTGGAGCCAACCCAAATGTCCATCAGTGACAGACTGGATTAAGAAAATGTGGCACATATACACCATGGAATACTATGCAGCCATAAAAAAGGATGAGTTCATGTCCCTTGCAGGGACATGGATGAAGCTGGAAACCATCATTCTCAGCAAACTATTCCAAGGAAAGAAAACCAAACACCGCATGTTCTCACTCATAGGTGGGAACTGAACAATGAGATCACTTGGACACAGAGTGGGGAACATCACACACCGGGGCCTGTTGTGGGGAGGGGGGAAGGAGGAGGGATAGCATTAGGAGATATACCTAATGTAAATGACGAGTTAATGGGTGCAGCACACCAACATGGCACATGTATACATATGTAAAAAATCTGCATGTTGTGCACATATATCCTAGAACTTAAAGTATTAAAAAAAAAAAAAAAAATTAACTGCTGTCAACAAAAGCCAGCTGAGTTGAACCACATTAGGTTGGCACAATATTTAGGCGTGTGACGTCCTTGGGTGTAGACCCCATGCAAGTGGGATGGGCAATGGGCTGAAGGGGCGCCCAGTCCAGGCCACCTGTGGAGGGCCTGCCGGGAGATGCGGAGCCTCAGGCTTGCACCAGCCTGTGTCCCCGAGGACCCTAAAGGAACCCGGGTGGATGTGATGGAAGCTGGTGTGCTTCCTCGGTGTTGAATTCACACGTGCGTCATGCAGGGCAGTGGCCCTCCTGCCTGCTGAGCCCTGAGGCCTCTGGACACGGCCGCTGGACAGAGTCCGCGTGGAGCCCGCAGTCCTCAGGCTGTGCAACCCCTCCTGTGCGGCTTCACACCAAGGAGGGGCTGCAACCTTGTCTGGTTCCTCAAGACAGAGCAGTCATGGTATCCAGAGCACCAGGAATATTAATACTGAACGCGTTAAAAGCAAATCGTCCCCCACCCAAGACCCCTGGGGAAGAGGAGGCCTCACCCGTCCCGCCGCATCCCTGCAAACAGCTTGTTCTCCATGTCGCCGTAGCACAGGCTGCAGAGCAGCGTGGACAGGATGGAGCCCTGCGGGATCCCCTGGCACTGGACGTAGGACCTGGGACAGGAAGACGTAGGTAAGCGATGGGCGGGGCATGTGTGGACATGTGTACACTCACACAGAACCACACACAGACCTTCACACACACCACCTCCACACACCAACGACATGTCTACCATTCAGCCGGCAAACACCTCACAAACACACCAGACGAGACCTCTGAACACAATCCCCGCGGCCCACTCTCACTGCGAACTGGGCCAGCTTAGGGCAGATCCAGCCACAGCTGTGACCACATCCTTGTTCTCAACCATCAAGGCTTTCTTTCATTAAGGTTTCTTAAATCTTCGAGTTTATTCACAGAACCAGACACTTGACCCGGAAGGAATGCTTAACTGGACTCCTTTCTTTTCAAGGGATTTATCCACGGTGAAAGTTCACAGCCCTACGTGTAGCAGCTGTGTGCCAACCGATACAGCCTTGCCCCTGGTTTCACCACGACCAACGAGACGCAGAAACTCTCCAAACAAACAAGGACACCAAGGGTGTGTTTTCAGACAAACAGTGAGAGCAGAAGAGCCCCTTGGAACCTGAAGGTGCACATAGAAGGCATGGCTGCCACGTGACCCTCAGCCATCCCCAGAGCCCATAGGATGCCCAGTCCTGTTGCTAAGAGACACTTGCAGCCTATTGCAAAAATAAGACCTGTTATTTTCGGGAAGTGCTGTAGGTGGTCACCTCAAAAAGAGGCTTTCCGGCCAGGTGTGGTGGCTCACGCCTGTAATCCCAGCACTTTGGGAGACCAAGGTGGGTGGATCACCTGAGGTCAGGAGTTTGAGCTCTCCCAGGCCGCCTGCCCCATGGCCAGCACAGAGCCTCCGAGAGGAGCAAACTACACGGTCAACCCCCCACTTTCCAGATGGGAAATCCAGCCACAGAGAGAAGAGCCCGTGCCCTTGCGGGGGTCACGCGACAGGGACGGGAATGAGAATTGGGTAAAATCCTCTTGTATCTGGAGAGAGAGATACAGCGTGTGACAGCCGGGTGTCCAGCGTCAGTAGTAACTTGGAGCTGACAAGCTGCAGGCTCAAACGCTCGGCCGCACCCCTGACCCAGACACACCCCACACCCCTCGTCCTCCGCACAGGAGCAAGTCCACGCCCTGCTTGCCATTTCCAGGCCTCGCGTAGCATCTGCTCTGCTCCAGCAGCTGCAAGCCGGGCCATGTTCCCGGGGCCTCAGGTGCCTGCAGCCCAGGAGCCGGAGGGGTGGGGGCCAGAAAAGGAGACCCTGGTGGCCCCGGGGAGAAGGGCAGTGGGGAAGGGGCAGGGGAGAGGTGAGCAGAAGCTCTGCCAGTCCGCCCACCCACCCGCTGGGCAATGGCACCCGGCCACCCGACTCACTTGCCCCCGATGCGCACGGCGTGGTGGCACACGAAGCGTAGGAAGACGTCGAAGAGGCCACTGCTGGTCTCGTTCAGGGAGGAACTCTGGGAAAGCAGAAGAGAGACACACGAGAGTGGGCCGGTGGGTACCGAGATAGGCAGGACCACGTGGCCAAGACCCTCCATCCCTTCTGGGGTCGGTGTTCGTGATGAATTGTGGGCTGGGCTGGAAGGCAGGGCCATCGTGGGCTGGCCGGGCCGAGTCTCTGCAGACACACAGGGGCTTAGGCAGAGTGTGTGACACAGAACATCCCCTCGGGGCCACCTGTGTGTCCAGCTGGGCTCAGACCCACACAGCCCACCGTGGCCCAGATGGCACACGTGATCCAGAAGTTGCTGCCCGGCTGCCGGGCACTGGGTCTGGGTCCCAGGAGCCCATGCCACCCCCAACCCCACTCTGGGAGCCAAGGAAATTTGCCCAGAGGTCTCTGAGCCTCACCCAGTGGACACGACTGTCCCTTAAAGTGGAACAAGCGTTAAACGGCATCTGCAAAGAGCCACAGGGTCATGTGAACAGACCCAGCACTGAGGGGCCAGCTCAGTGGAACGCGGCTCAAACACGGCCTGTCCTTCTAAGAAGGGGCACACATTTCCCTTGGCCTCGCACCCAGCACTGAGAGGCCAGCTCGGTGGATGCGGCTCAAACATGGCCTGCCCTCCTAAAGGAGGGGGACACCTTTCCTTTGGCCTCAAGATCAAAATTGCCAGAGAAGACGTTTAGCAAATCATGAATAAAGCCACTGTGGGGCTGGAGAGAGGCCGAGTGGTCAAACGTGAGCAGGTGCCTGAATGTAGCAGCTGTCACAGCCTGGCCCAGCTTAGATACCGCCAAGGCACACAGCTTCTCATGCCCCCACCACAACTCATTCCCCCGACTGCCCCCCAGGGCCAACAGTCTGCCTGGTGATGAGCCCAGTGATGCCCCAGGTGAGGACCCGCTGCTGGGGTCCATGCCCAACCCTGGGGCCAGTGCTCAGACCTGCTCAATGACGACGGCATCTCTCAGCGGGCTGGTCTCCTGCAGGTGAGCCACGAACTGTCGCATGTACGGCTGGAGGTCCGTCAAGGTAGAGACCTGCCGGCAGAGGAGAAGGCATGAGCCACAAATGTGGCCCACCCTGGCCAGAGCTGGGCACTTGTTTCTTCCAACCAGGACACGTGGACCTGAAGCCAAGCCCGATGGCAGGAGGAAGCCCAGGGAGCCCCCGGGGAGCTTGGGAAAGGGGAGCTGAGGGGCCAGGGACACAAAGCAGCTACAGACACACCTGGGACTCCACCTGCATCCACCACATATCAGACCCCCACGACTCACCGCCATCCACAATCACCACATGTCAGACCCCCATGACTGTCCCACGACCGACCGCTATCCACAGTCACCACACATCAGACCACACAACCGACTGCCATCCACAGTCACCACATCAGACCCCCACGACCGTCCACCAACCATAGTCACCACACATCAGACCACACGACTGACTGCCATCCACAGTCACATGTCAGACCCCACGACCGACCGCCATCCACAGTCACCACACATCAGACCCCACGACCGACCGCCATCCACAGTCACCACACATCAGACCCCACAACTAACTGCCATCCACAGTCACCACACATCAGACCCCACGACCGACTGCCATCCACAGTCACCACATGTCAGACCCCCACGACTGTCCCACAACCGACCGCTATCCACAGTCACCACACATCAGACCCCACAACCGACCACCAACCACAGTCACCACACATCAGACCCCACGACCGACCGCTATCCACAGTCACCACACGTCAGACCCCATGACCGACCGCCATCCACAGTCACCACACATCAGACCCCACGACCGACCGCTATCCACAGTCACCACACGTCAGACCCCACGACCGACTGCCATCCACAGTCACATGTCAGACCCCACGACCGACCACCAACCACAGTCACCACACATCAGACCCCACGACCGACTGCCATCCACAGTCACATGTCAGACCCCACGACCGATCACCAACCACAGTCACCACACATCAGACCCCACGACCGACTGCCATCCACAGTCACATGTCAGACCCCACGACCGACCACCAACCACAGTCACCACACATCAGACCCCACGACCGACTGCCATCCACAGTCACATGTCAGACCCCACGACCGATCACCAACCAGTCACCACACATCAGACCCCACGACCGACTGCCATCCACAGTCACATGTCAGACCCCACGACCGACCACCAACCACAGTCACCACACATCAGACCCCACGACCAACTGCCATCCACAGTCACGTGGCACAAGTGGCGCTCAAGCTCCTGGGCCTCTCCAGCCCAATGCTGGAGGGATTGCAGGGAGGCAGGTGCAGCCACAGCACAGGCAGGAGAAGAGTCTGGAGACGTGGGAGAGAGACCGGCACCCCCACCTCCTGTTCTGCAGAATCCCCCGGGATGCTTGCCATTTACCACAGGACCCACCAAGCCCCTGTGTCCCCAAGATAGGATGTGAGAAGGTATGCAGCACACGCTGACACAGACACAGGAGACCTTGAACTTGTGAGGCATAAAAGAGGCACACGGCGACTTTGTGCTTTGGCATGTTCCCCGGCCCCCAGGAGCTGGCAGCAGGGCCGTGGGCTAAAACCACATCGAGTACAATTCAACCCTGAGACCGACCTGGAAGGCAGTAACAGGAAGGTACACGGGGGCCCTGCACCCTTCCCAACCCCGGAGCAGGTAACAGGAAGGTACACGGGGGCCCTGCACCCTTCCCAACCCAGGAGCAGATAACACTCCCACAAATAGCCCATGGGTCTGAGGTCAGCGGAAATCATCCCAGAAATCTGTAATTATTTTGGACTCAATGCAGAAAAGCCAATATATCAAAACAGGCAAGATGCTACTGAAGCAGGTCTCCAGTGCAGGGTCCCCAGCCACTGTGGTACCAGGGACTGGTTTCACGAAAGACGGTTTTTCCACAGGACAGCAGCAGGGAAGGGGATGGTTTCGGGAGGAAACGGTTCCACCTCGGATCATCAGGCATTAGATTCTCATAAGGAGCTCACAACCTAGATCCCTCTCTCGCACAGTTCACAGTAGGGTGTGCACACCTCTGAGCGCTGCATGCCACTGCTGATCTGAGACGAGGTGGGCTCAGGCGGGAACGCTGGCTCACCACACCCCACCAGCCTCCTGCTGTGCGCCCGGTTCCTCTCAGGCCCCAGACCGGTGCCAGTCCATGGCCAGGGACCTGGGGACCCTTGCTTTAGTGGGAAAATTGCAACTTCAGATGCTTCTTTAGAAAAGAAAGTTCAAATGTCCATAATCAAAGCTTTTCCCTCAAGGAGCCGGAAAAAGAACAATAAACAAAGCCTAAAGGAAATGGAATGAGGCCATTGATAAACAGCAGACACCAATTACGCAGGAAACAGCCGGGAAATCAGCACACGTGAAACTCTTCTGTGAGGAGAGTCATGAAACTGAAAGACTCCTAGCGAGACCTGGAGAAGGAAACGGAGACCGTCAGCACCAAGGCTGGAGGCAGCTACCGCTGCAGATCTCATGGAACCTGCAGGAAGCGAGTCTCTGCCAGGCATGGTGGCTCACACCTGTCATCCCAGCACTGTGGGAGGCTGAGACGGGCGGATCACCTGAGGTCAGAAGTTCGAGACCAGCCTGGCCAACATGGAGAAACCTTGTCTCTACTAAAATTACAGAAATTAGTTGGCATGGTGGTGGGCGCCTATAATCCCAGCTACCTGGGAGGCTGAGGCAAGAGAACTGCTTGAACTCAGGAATTGGAGGCTGCAGTGAGCTGAGATCGCGCCAATGCACTCCGGCCTGGGCAACAGAGCGAGACTCCGTTACAAAAAAAGAAAAAAGAAAGCGAGTCTCCAACTCGCAGAGGAATTCCAAGGACGGAGCCCAGCCAGGGCCACATCCAGGCCAATGAGCACAGGGAGGCTTGGAAGTCCTGCCCACCGGCCACACCCCATTGCAGGCACCTCATGACCCAGGAGTGGAAGGAACAGAATGGGGGGCCCAGGGGAGGCCCCCACACCCTGACTTACTATAAATATGCTGAAGGAGTGGTCTCCTCAACAAAGCTGTCAGAGCAACTGCAGACCCACTCCAGGAAGAAAGCTCGCCTTCAACTCTGTGTTACCCCACGCATGAAAACCAGTCCCACAGATCCCCAAAGATCCCCACGCATGAAAACCAGTCCCACAGATCCCCACCTACCCCACGCATGAAAACCAGTCCCACAGATCCCCACGCATGAAAACCAGTCCCACAGATCCCCACCTATCCCACGCATGAAAACCAGTCCCACAGATCCCCACCTACCCCACGCATGAAAACCAGTCCCACAGATCCCCACCTACCACACGCATGAAAACCAGTCCCACAGATCCCCACAGATCCCCACCTACCCCACGCATGAAAACAAATTCCACAGATCCCCACCTATCCCATGCATGAAAACCAGTCCCACAGATCCCCACAGATCCCCATGCATGAAAACCAGTCCCACAGATCCCCACCTACCCCACGCATGAAAACCAGTCCCACAGATCCCCACAGATCCCCACCTACCCCACGCATGAAAACCAGTCCCACAGATCCCCACCTACCCCATGCATGAAAACCAGTCCCACAGATCCCCACAGATCCCCACCTACCCCACGCATGAAAACCAGTCCCACAGATCCCCACCTACCCCATGCATGAAAACCAGTCCCACAGATCCCCACAGATCCCCACCTACCCCACGCATGAAAACCAGTCCCACAGATCCCCACCTACCCCATGCATGAAAACCAGTCCCACAGATCCCCACAGTTCCCACGCATGAAAACCAGTCCCACAGATCCCCACAGATCCCCACGCATGAAAACCAGTCCCACAGATCCCCATGCATGAAAACCAGTCCCACAGATCCCCACAGATCCCCATGCATGAAAACCAGTCCCACAGATCCCCACAGATCCCCACGCATGAAAACCAGTCCCACAGATCTCCACCTATCCCACGCATGAAAACCAGTCCCACAGATCCCCACGCATGAAAACCAGTCCCACAGATCCCCACGCATGAAAACCAGTCCCACAGATCCCCACAGTTCCCACGCATGAAAACCAGTCCCACAGATCCCCACCTACGTTTGAAAGCTGACACAGTAAAGGCTGTTCTAAAAGGAGACACAGAAGCAATGTCACCACAATCTCAAGGTAAACAGAGTTCCTGAAGGGAACACAGATTTAGCCACAAACAGCTGCTAAAGTGGACTGCATTAGTGGACTGCGTTAGTGGAAGTACAAACTTCCAGTCCTCAAAAGGCTTGACTTAAGAGCACAAAAGCAAGACACACATGGCACAGACATTTACAGTGCACGCATCTGATGCCAGACTTGCACCAGAACACACAAAGAGCTCCTGCAAGCCGATGATGGGAGGCAGGCGCCCCTCACAGAGCAGGGCAGGATGGATGGGCACCTCCCGCAAGAGCCCCGGGGCGGTCAGCACGGGAACAGTGTGGGCACATGGGCATCAAGAGAGCCCCCTGCACAATCCCACGAGGCGGCTGCGACACCATCAGGCCGGCGGCCACCGGAGGCACCACCCTCGCAAGCAGCCAGCCACCTCCCTGGAAACTCCCACAATACCCATAAAGCACGTCAGCGACCCAGCAACCCCACTCCTGGAATTCACTCAGAGGAGAGGGCCTCTGACCCCTGGGACGCCCCCAGAACCCAGAACACTCACAGCTGTGCAGTCTGCACCCAGGAACCTCCACAGCAGCAGGAAGGATACATCCACGTGGCATGTTCCACAGCAGATGCCATACGTGGACAGAACACGCAGCTGAGGCGTTCAGCACAGCTGAGACTTGGACCCCCAAACCCACCTCCTGCCTGATCTCACTTGTGGAGACCAGAAGAGGGAGACCATGGAGGTCAGCACCAGGGTCACGGTGGGGGCGGCAGCTTCCGCTGCGGTGGGGAGTTCTCCTGGGCTCTGGTGACTTTCTGCACCTGGGCATGGGTGGGTGGTGGGGAGGGGGTTCTCCTGGGCTCTGGTGACTTTCTGCACCTGGGCATGGGTGGGTGATGGGGAGGGGGTTCTCCTGGGCTCTGGTGACTTTCTGTATCTGGGCACGGGTGGGTGGTGGGGAGGGGGGTCTCCTGGGCTCTGGTGACTTTCTGTACCTGGGCACGGGTAGGCGGTGGGGAGGAGGGTCTCCTGGGCTCTGGTGACTTTCTGTACCTGGGCATGGGTGGGTGGCGGGGAGGAGGGTCTCCTGGGCTCTGGTGACTTTCTACACCTGGGTGCAGGTGGTAGCCATCAGGTTTCCACGAGTGTAAAATTCTGCTGAGTCATACATGAGATTTGCAAATAGCTGCAGTAGCCTCAAGAAGTCAGAGAAAGAGGTCCTTGCAGGTCTCCACATGTGCCTTTCCCCAAACTGAAGCTCCAGGGACACTTCACCTCTGCACCCTGCCTGGTACTACTCTGGGGGCTTACCACTCCAGCGTGCTCATGACCATTGGGTGGGAACCCAAGCCCAGGGCCCCTTTCACCCCTGCTGAGCCCCAAGGCCTCCGGCCGCTCTGGGAGGAGTGTGTCCCGGGGAGCGAGGCCTGAATCAGCCTTCCTGTCTCTCGGAGCCGGCACAGGCCAGTCTGGGGTCCTGGGGGTGCCAGGGGTCCAGGAAGGTACCACCCAGCGTCCCTACTCTCCTCTCAAACCCGGCTTGGAGTCTCCAAGGCCCAGCCCTGTGACGACAGGGGCATCCGTGCTGGAAGGGAGGACCCTGAATGTGGAGTTCACCAAACCAGCACCCAAGAGCGTGAGGACAACGGTACGGACCATGCCCAGAAGAGGAAGGAGGAAGGACAAGGGGCCACACACACCCACGCCACAGACACAGCGTGGACACACACCACAAATATGCACGTCACAGACACGCAGCACAGACACACGCTCATGCACACCACAGGCACACACACCAGAGACACACCACGGACACACACATGCCACAGATACACACACATACATCACAAATATGCTCATCACAGACACGCACCATGGACACACACGTGCCACACACATACCACATGTGCATATCACAGACACACACATCACTGACGTGTAAATCATGGAAGTACCTCCATCACAGAAACACATCACAGACATGACTGCATCCTAGACACATCCATATCCCAGGGACACACATCCTGGACACAACTGTATCACACGAGAGCCTTACGTGGCTCTTGAAGGTCTTGCGGACGTGCCCGTGGGCGGCCTTCCGGACCACAGCATACCGGCGCACGCAATATGTGTTCTGGGGCTTGATGATGCTGGCGATGATCTCCGTGAGCTTGTCCTGGGGGATGGTGTCGTACGCGCCCATCACATCCACCTGCGTGAGTGAAGGCGAGGAGGCTGACAACGGCCACCCAGCAACTCAAGACATCACCTCTGCCCTCAGGGCCTGGCCGCAGCCGCGTCCCCCCATCTCTCTCTGACCCCCACCTCTCCAGACCCCAAGGGCAGGGCGGGCTGTATGCCCTCTCTGAGCCTCAGGACAGGAGGGCCCTGGCTCAGGACTGGGGTGCGAGGCACCGGGGCCTGGTGGCTGAGCTGGTGCGGTTCCTTCTTTGACGGGAACTGGAATCCAGTGGGACCCTCCCTGGGAGGAGGAGCCTGGGGCAGCTGGGGTGCAGAGTCAGGGCCCATGTGCTGCAGGAAAGGCTGAAGGCCTCCCTGCCAGGTGCCGGGTGTGTCCCCAACAGTGACCACGTCACCTGCACTCCCTGCGGCCCACCCAGCATGAGGTGTCAATCAGGCAGCCACCCCCAAGGTCCAGCAGGGCTGCTGACGGGGTCCCGGCGCCCACCTTGACAAAGTACATCTCGGGTGGCGGGTCCTGGGCCCGCACACGCAGCACAAAGTTGCGCCAGGCCCTGTGGATATCGTCCAGGCCCAGCACAGAGGCGCCCAGGAGGCCGGGGCGCCGTGCCCGCTCGTAGTTGAGCACACTGAACAGTGCCTTCACCCTCGAGGCGAGACGCTCGGCCTGGCGGGGACAGCACGGGAGATGGTCAGGACAGTGGACCCGGCCAGGTGCCCCGCCCCAGCAGAGGGACCCAGGGGAGAAGCAGCCCCACCCCAGTGTCCCCAGCCGCCCAGACCTAGGTCCTTGAACCCCTCCCAGCTTCCCCAGACCCTGTTTGAAACGTGGTCCCGGCTGCATGTGTGTTGCACATGGGATGCTCATGCTATGCCTCTGTCCACCTCACCCCACACTCCCCTCAGATGACGGGGTCACCACAGCCACAGCAGCCACACGGGTGGGGTGCAGGAGCCGTGCAGTGAGGGCCCAGGGTCCTCAGAGCCCAGTGGGGTCCTGGCAGCCATGGCCTGGTCCCTGGGCCCACATACGGAAGCACCCGGTGCCCGAGCACCACGGCAGGACACGAACCTGGGACCTCGCGCTCTGCTGCGTCCAGGCCCCAGCCCAGCTACTGCTTGTGGTCCTCAGAGCCTGTCCCTGCCCCAGGACCTCCCCCTACACCCCATACTGCTTTTCTGGAGGCACCAGCACCTCGGCCACCTCACCATGCCCACAAATGGGTGTAAGCCGTGCCGTGGGCCTGGCTGGGTCCCGTAGCCCCTCCTCCGGGCCCTGCGTCTAAGCTGATACCAAATGTGGGGCTCAAACACACTTCTGTTTAAAAAGGACACTAAACCAAAGCACAGTCACCCTCTTTTCTCTGCGGAACGTTCTGGCTCCCACGACGTAGTCCATGTTCACGATCGGCCGGAGCCCGTCAGGCTTGGGGAGGAAGCGGAGTCTGGACGCCAGCAGGGTGGGCCTGGCTTCCCGACGCTGCCTGGCCTCTGCTTCCGACAGCTCCCGCAGCTGCACCCTCTTCAAGTGCTGTCTGCAACAGAGAGCCCCTCAGGACATGCTCAGCCAGGCACCAGACTAGGAGGAAGCTCACGGGAAGCCACAAGCCCCCATCGACTCAGTGAGGGCTCAGGGCACCCACGGCAGCACACACTGAAGGCCATGCCCGGGGCCACGTCCTCCCACGCCGGCCAGATGCCTCTGAGAGCCCTCTACTTGCAGGGCACCTGGACACCTGGTCCTACAGTCAACCCTAGGAACGCACAGTCTGGTGGTCAACCCCCAGGGTGACTGTCCCACCATCAGCACCAGGGAGCCTGGTCCCATGATCAGCCCCCAGCCTGCCTGTCCAGTGGCCGCAACCCAGGATGGGGTGCAAGGCTGCATCTGGGGCCACATGAACTCATGCCCCCTCCACACAGGATGCCTGTCCCTCTGGTACAGCCACTGGGTAGCCCAGGGCTGGCCCCAGGCAGGACCCGCAGGCAGAAAGAGCCACATCCCTTCCAATGGAGAGGGCAGGGGAGGCTGCTCAGGGCAGCTCAGCCAAGGAGCAGAACCAGCTCCCATGAGCCCACCAGCTCCCTGACACCTCTGCCCTTTGGCGTTTTCTCCCAAAACCACCCATGGAGGAGCAGGGGGTTGGAGTGGCCACACCTGGACCTGGGCATCTGCGGCTGACGGCCTGGTGCTCTATGGTCACTGGGCCTGAGGGTGCTCCCGGGCTGGTGCCCTGACCCCAGGCCGCAGGCCCAGCCGAGCACAGGAGAGGCACAGTACCCTGTCCAGGGAGGAGGGGCCTCCGAGGCCCCTCAGGCAGAACATCAGCTCCAGCTGTGACAAGGAGCAACTAGGGGACCACCACATCTGTCTGCTCCTTCCCGTCACCCCAATTAAATTCTTTCCAAAACACTGGTCAAATGACCACGTTGGGTCACACATCATTCACTATGTGCAATGTCTAAGTAGGGCACATTGTGTATTAACTCGTTCCCACAGGGAAAGCCCTGACTGTCCCCCAGATACAGGAGGAAACGGCCCCAGCCCCACGTCGGGGTCCCCAGCCCAGAGGCCATGTTACCTCTGATGAGGTCTGCCGCCAGCTTCCTCTGCAGACATCCTGATTTGGGGCATGGGGTGTGAGAAGCCCCCCAGGGACTCGAGTGTGCAGAGGAGCCGGGGAAGCCCTGAGCTTGTGACTAAAGAGTCCTCACCGAGCCCTCCAGTCAGCCTGGGTGGGACACAGAGAAGCTAATATCATGGCCTGGGCTCAGCCAGGCTGATGTCTCCCAGCCCAGCACTCCAGTCCCTCACTGATGCAAATCCAGCTTGAATCTGCCACAATCCCTCACACTCTTATCAGCTGAACATTGCAGACAAAACCTCGCAGCCATTCAAACGCAGCCACCTAGAAATTAGCTCATGATGGACGTCTCCTACCCCAGGCGCTCCCCGCACAGGTGCTCCCCACAGTGAGTCACCAAGAGGGTGGGATTTTACCCTTTCGTGACCTAAATCCAGCAGATTAAAGATTCATGCAGAACAGCATGAATTAAAAGACAATCGGGGGCCAGGCACAGTGGCTCAGCCTATAAACTAAGCATCCTGGGAGGCCAAGGTGGGTGGATCACCTGAGGTCAGGAGTTCGAGACCAGCCTGGCCAACAGGGCAAAAGCCCATCTCTACTAAAAATACAAAAATTAGCCAGGCGTGGTCACAGGTGCCTGTAATCCCAGCTACTTAGGAGGCTGAGGCTGGAGAATTGCTTAAACCCAGGAGGTGGAGGTTGCAGTGAGTGAAGATTACGGCACTGCACTCCAGCCTGGGCAACAGAGCAAGACTCCATCTCAAAAAACAAAAGAAAAAAAAAAAAGAGAAAGAGAGAATCGGATCCACATCCCGAGGAGGGGCAAGGAGGCCGGTGGTAGTGTTTCCATCCAATATAAATCACTTCTGCTTTACAGACCCTAGAGACCACTTGGCATAAACTCCTGATTTTACCAGTAACATAACGTGAGCTCCGGGCAATCAGAGCCCAGCACAGAATCCACTCGGGCCAGGCCTGTGGCGGGGGCCCTGGCTCCCAGGCCAGAGCTGCACAGTCAGGGAAGCACCGGCAAGGGACGACAGGCGCACGCTGAGGCCGGGGCTGGTGCTCCAGGACTTCAAGAAGCAGGGGACCGGCACGGGGGTACACTACCTGATGCCAATGCTTTGCAACTTGCTCCAGACACTCTTCCGGTAGAAAAAGAGCCTGTTCTTCTGAAACGTGGTCTCCGTGACATAAAAAAAAGACCTGAGCAGCTCGACCACATACACACTCATCAGCCAGTGCAGGAACTTGGCCAGGATCTCCTCCCGCAGACGGTGCTCCGCGGCCGGCACACAGCCCACCCCTGAAACGAGAAGGACACCACACATCCAGCTCACCGTAGGGCCTGGCGACCTCATCGCAGACCTGCACCATCTGGTACGACAGCCATGGCCACGGGGAGCCCAGCAGGTCCAGGCTGAGATGGCCGCACACGGGACCCGCACACGGGATCCCGCAGACCAAGCACAAAAAACATCACACGTCCTGTAAGTGACGCTCCCACCAATGACACCCTAAATGATAAGCTGTGGACGTGCTGGGCTTCAGTAAAATCTATTATTACGTTAATTTCACCTTTTCTTTTTTACTTTTTTAACGTGGCTGCTAGAATTTTTTTTTTTTCTTTTTCTTTTTTTTTTTGAGACAGAGTCTCCCTCTGTTGCCAGGCTGGAATGCAATGGCGCGATGTCAGCTCACTGCAACCTCCGACTCCCTGGTTCAAGCGATTCTCCTACCTCAGCCTCCCAGGTAGCTGGGATTACAGGCACCCACCACCATGCCCGGCTAATTTTTGTGTTTTTAGTAGAGATGGGGTTTCACCATGTTGGCCAGGTTGGTCTCGATCTCCTGACCTTGTGATCCATCCGCCTGGGCCTTCCAAAGTGCTGGGATTACAGGCATGAGCCACCGCGCCCAGCCTAGACATTTAAAAATGATCCACGTGGCTCACGTCATGCTCCTGTTGGGCAACAATGGCTCGGAGCCTCACCCTTTGTCCTGGTCCCTAAGCAGAAGGAGGAGGCAGACACTCCCCCGCCAGGCAGCACATCGGGGCTGGCACCAGACCGTGGGTTTGCGTGATTTCAAACTCGTCACCATGGAGCCACCAGATCCCAACGTGCCTGGGGTTTTCCAGGCTGAACCCAGGCCGAGCGGACGCTGCTGTCACCCACTGGCTAAGGAACGCCGGCCACGTGGTGCTCCAGACACTCACAGGCCAAGACAACCGCCTTCCTCGTGAGTCTCCCCATCTTCATCTGTGCATAAGCAGAGGTCCCCGGACGTCACTAGATGCCATGGAGGCCACAGCGCAGGTAAAGCTGGGGTTTACCAGCAATAACAAGACAGAAGAACCATGCACAGGACAAGGAAGGGGACCCCAGAAGGCAGGCCTGAGACAGAAGACAGATGGGGAACAAAGGAGGAAAAGCGGGGCAGGGACAAAGCTAAAGAAACACTGAACACGGAAAACAATATTAATAATGGTTACCTTGTGGGGGTGTCAAGATACCCAAGATAGAACTAAGTCAGCAGGGAAAGTAGCACATAGGCTGGGGGTGGTGACCAGAGTTAAAATACACTTACGGTTCTTACTGCTGAGGACAAGGGTAGCAATGTTTCAGACTTCATTTTAAAAGATCAGGGTAGGCCAGGCGCGGTGGCTCGCGCCTGTAATCCCAGTACTGTGGGAGGCCAAGGCGGGCGGATCACTTGAGGTCAGGAGGTTGAGACAAGCCTGGCCAACATGGTGAAACCTCATCTCTACTAAAAATACAAAAATTAGCCAGGCGTGGTGGCATGCACCTGTAATCCCAGCTACTCATGAGGTTGAGGAATGAGAACTGCTTGAACCCAGGAGGCAGAGGTTGCAGTGAGCCAAGGTTGCGCCATTGCATTCCAGCCTGGGTGACAGAGTGAGACTCTGTCTCAAAAAACAAAAGCAAACAGTGACAATGAAAAGATCAGGGGGTAACACTAAGCAAAGGGAAATAAAAGCAAATGCCCAGTGACCAGGAGGCAACGACAGGATCCACACACACTTGGCAGGGAACGCACACAGCAACCCAAGAGGTAGTGAGAAACAAGGGAACGAGGACACACAAAAGGCAAATGGAGAATCACAGTGCACCAGACGGGTCTCTAGCGACAGAAAAATGAAAACAAATCAAGTTATCCAGTTAAACAACAACTGTCAGACTGGACTGGAAATTCACCTACATGAGGTTAACAAGACATACCTACACGGTAAGAACAAAAAAGTGTTGAAAATTAGGCCAGGCACAGAGGCTCATGCCTGTAATTCAGCACTTTGGGAAGCCGAGGTAGGTGGATGCCTTGAGTCCAAGAGTTTGAGACCAGCCTGGGCAACACAGCAAGACCCTGTCTCTAGAAAACATTTTAAAATTAGCCAGGTGTAGTGGTGCGTGTCTGTAGTCCTAGCTGTTCAGGAGGCTGAGGTGAGAGAATGGCTCACACCGGGAAGTAAAGGTTACAGTGACCTGTGATCATGCCACTTCACTCACCCTGGGCAACAGAGCAAGACTCTGTCTCAACAACAACAAAAAATATATATATATAAGGCAGAAAACAGATACAGCAGGAAAATACTAATCAAATGAAGCCCAGTGTGGCAGTACTAAGGGCAATTTAAAAAAACAATTACTAGATGACTAGAGACATAGAAGTCTACAAAAGATTCACTCATCAGGAAAATAAAAATTCTACCACGTGCATGCACCTAATAATGCCCCATATAAATGCCACCAAACAAGAAGAAATGAACAGACCCATCCCCCATGTGATGGACTGTGGCCTCCTTCTTGGAATTTCATGCATCTAGAAGGAGACAGAGCTTTGCACAGGACTTAATAAGCTGGATATAGTGAACATGCCCTCTATTGGCAGGACGTCAAATTTACAATGGCTGATTCTAGAAACCATCCACACACTAGATCACAAAGCAAAGATCCACAATTGGTATTATACAGACCACCACACAACTGAGTTTGAAATCAATAACAAAATGATGACTTAAAATACTCTACATATATGGAAAATAAACCATGTTCAAATAACTCACTGCTCAAAGAAATCACAGAATAAGTTAAAGAATACTTAAAAGTGACTGATATCAAAATGACTTCACATCAAAATACAGGGTGCACAAAGAAAAAAATCACAGTGTAAGAATATTTAAAAGAAGTATTAACACGTATTAACACTTTTAAGTGTTTTAAGAACAACTTAAAAGTGGCTGATGTCGAAATTCACATCAAAACACAGGGTGCAGCTAAGGCAGCACTTAGAGGGAAAGGCATAACTAAACTAAGAAGTTAGAAAAGAAATGAAAGAATAAAACAAAAGAAAGCATATAATGGGAAGATAGAAACATTAGAGGTAAGTCAGTGAAATTCAAAACTAAGACCCAAGAGAGAAGTCTGACGAAGGCCGGCAGAGACACCAGCCCTCCATGTAGGTCTCAGAGGAAACAGACGGAGACACTCCAACCTGCGGCTGGATGTCAATCCACATGAGGGGGTGACTGGAGGCAGAGCCCAGCCTAAGCAATGACCGGCAGGTGCCCAGAATAAGGTGACAAGGGTTGCCACCCACCCAAGGGAGCCAAGCTGAGGGGCAGCTTGGGAGAAAATAGGACAAGTGAGGGAGTTGGGGTGCCTTGTTTTCCTTCAGGCCACAGAAAATCCTTTCTGGGATGTCTCCAGCAACACTTGGCAGCAGACACAGGCAGCCCAGAGTCCAGCCTCAGCATGACAGGGACACCCCGGGACTGCACCTCACTCACCCTGCACGTGACAGGGACACCCACGGACCGCGCCTCACTCACCCTGCACGTGACAGGGACACCCGCGGACCGCGCCTCACTCACCCTGCACGTGACAGGGACACTTGGGGACCGCACCTCACTCACCCTGCACGTGACAGGGACACTTGGGGACCGCACCTCACTCACCCTGCACGTGACAGGGACACTTGGGGACCGTGCCTCACTCACCCTGCACGTGACAGGGACACCCGGGGACCGCGCCTCACTCACCCTGAATGACAGGGACACCCGGGGACCGCGCCTCACTCACCCTGCACGTGACAGGGGCAGCCGGGGACCGCGCCTCACTCACCCTGCACGAGACAGGGGCACATTGTGACCTCATCTGAAATCAGAGAACAGCAATGATGACAGGCAGAGTCCTGATCAGAGAACTCAAACTCTCCTCCACGAAGGAAGCCGGAGCGCAAAAAAGCAAAAATGGGTTGCATGACGATTATCTGACGGCGTGGTCCACCTGAGCTGCAGCAGGTGTCAGGCAGCTGCTGTTCAATGGGTAGGGACTTCCGGTCACGCAAGACACAGCAGTTCAAGCAAACTGCTGTAAACACTAGGCCGACTTAGCCATCCTGCACTGTACACAGAAAACCGTGTTAGGAGAGCCAATCTCATGTTATATGACTTTTGCCACCATTAAAAGAAAAAAATAAAAAGAGCCCAGGAAGGTCACCCTCCTTGTCTGCATGGCCAGAAGTCTTAAATGTCTCGGGAGTTTGTGGGGAGGGGGTGAAATCGGGACTTCTTCTGGCTGCCACTGTAGGGCCTGGGAGCCAAAAGGAGCCCGGAGCAGAGGTGCCTCCACATCAAATCCAGAAAAACAGGGTGGGGACACGGCAGGGCTCAGCAGCACCATCCCCTGAACACCTACAAGCACTGTCCCTTCCCTGAGCAGGTGGAGCCATTTGCTGTCCTCTGCTCCCACGTGACCCTCTTCATACCTAAAGACGGGACCAGGATCTGTGCTGGAGGACAGTCTCATCTCCCTCCTCCTACCCTGTCCTGGCATAGTCAACAAACATTTTTTTTTTTTTTAAGACAGAGTTTCACTCTCATCACCCAGGCTGGAATGCAAGGGCACAATCTCAGTTCACTGCAACCTCCACCTCCCGGGTTCAAGTGATTCTCCTGCCTCAGCCTCCCAAGTAGCTGGGACTACAGGAACACACCACCATGCCCAGCTACTTTTTGTAATTTTAGTAGAGACGGGGTTTCACCATGTTGGTCAGGCTGGTCTTGAACTTCTGACCTCAGGTGATCCACCTGCCTCAGCCTCCTAAAGTGCTGGGATTAAGGCGTGAGCCACAGCACCTGGCCTTCAACACACAATTAAATCTTAAACACAAACCTGCATATTGGCTGACCACGTGCACCTGCAAAACCCTTACCTCCCACCCCCAGGAAGAGGGGGTTCTCCTCCCCACCTCTCATTCCCATCCTTGAAATTTCGAAGGGGATTATAGGTAATCTGCAGGGACCCTCGCCAGAGCGTCTGTGCTTCCAGACGCTTCTCCCCATTGCCGGCAATCCGGCTCCACTGCCGTGCCCAGCCTCCTCTGTTTACTGCTCTGGCCTCAGTGCCTGGAAACTGTGTGTCCATCAAAACGTGAAGGTGAACCTCGTGTTTATGCAAACTGGACAGGAGGGAGAGCAGAGGCAGAGATCACCTTGTCCACTCGACGTTCAGAGCGAGAAGCCACGTACGCCCACTTGACGATGGAGACTGGGGGACCAGGGCTCTGCCTGCCCCCTTTTCTGAGCCCCCTACTGCATTCAGCTCTGGGGCCTGGGCCCTCGACGGCCACCACCTCCTCACCTGGGCTCCTGCGCAGCCAAGCACAGTCCCGCACGCTCATCTTCCACGTCAGCTCCCGCAGGGAGAGCTTGGCATGCTTCCCCAGAGAGATGAACTTCTTGGTGTTCCTGAGGAAGCGGCGTTCGTTGTGCCTGGAGCCCCAGAGGCCGGGGGGCACCAGCCGGCGCAGGCAGGCCCGCACGAAGCCGTACACCTGCCAGGGGCTGCTGTGCTGGCGAAGCAGCTGCACCAGGCGACGGCGGTCTGTGTCCTCCTCCTCGGGGGCCGCCACTGAGCCCTGGGGCTTCTCCCGAGCACAGACACCGGCTGCTGGGGTGACCGCAGCCCGCAGCGGGCAGTGAGTCTTGAGGAGCGCCCCGTAGGGGCACTGCGTGTGGTTCCCAAGCAGCTCCAGAAACAGGGGCCGCATTTGCCAGTAGCGCTGGGGCAGGCGGGGCGGCCTGCGGGGAGTCCCTGGCATCCAGGGCCTGGAACCCAGAAAGATGGTCTCCACCAGCCTCCGGGCGCCAGTCAGGCTGGGCCGCAGGGAGTTGAGTAGGAAGGAGGGCCGCAGCTGCTCCTTGTCGCCTGAAGAGTAGAGGAAGTGCTTGGTCTCGGCGTACACCAGGGGACAACGCGTGTCCCAGGGACTTGGTGGCCGCGATGTGGATGGGGGGCCCACGTGGTGCTGGCGGCCCACGGATGGGTGGGAGTGGCGTGTGCCAGACAGCGCACCCTCCAAAGAGGTGGCTTCTTCGGCAGGTCTGGCAGGTGACACCACACAGAAACCACGGTCACTCGGTCCACGCGTCCTGTCCGGGTGGGCCCAGGACCCCTGCCCAACGGGCGTCCGCTCCGGCTCAGGGGCAGCCCCACGCCTGGGCCTCTTGGGCAACGGCAGACTTCGGTTGGCACTGCCCCGGCGCCTCCTCGCACCCGGGGCTGGCAGGCCCATGGGGACCCCGGCCTCCCTGACGCTACGGTTCCAGGCCAGTTCGCAGCCCAGACCCCTTCGGGTTCCACTCGCGTGTGGCGCGGGCCGGCCCTGAGTGGCAGCGCCGAGCTCATACAGCGGCGGCCCGCACACCTGGTAGGCGCAGCTGGGAGCCACCAGCACAAAGAGCGCGCAGCGTGCCAGCAGGTGAACCAGCACGTCGTCGCCCACGCGGCGCAGCAGCAGCCCCCACGCCCCGCTCCCGCGCAGTGCGTCGGTCACCGTGTTGGGCAGGTAGCTGCGCACGCTGGTGGTGAAGGCCTCCGGGGGACCGCCGCGGGCCCCGTCCAGCAGCGCAAAGCCGAAGGCCAGCACGTTCCTCGCGCCGCGCTCGCACAGCCTCTGCAGCACCCGGGCTACCAGCTCCTTTAGGCAGGACACCTGCGGGGGAAGCGCTCTGAGTCGCCTGCGCTGCTCTCCGCATGTCGCCGGTTCCCCCCGGCCGCCCTCAGCCCCCGCCGGACACGGACCCTGGGGAGGCCCACCTGGCGGAAGGAGGGGGCGGCGGGGGGCGGCCGTGCGTCCCAGGGCACGCACACCAGGCACTGGGCCACCAGCGCGCGGAAAGCCGCCGGGTCCCCGCGCTGCACCAGTCGCCAGCCCTCAGGCCCCAGGCGCCGCACGAACGTGGCCAGCGGCAGCACCTCGCGGTAGCGGCTGCGCAGCAGGGAGCGCACGGCTCGGCAGCGGGGAGCGCGCGGCATCGCAGGGGTGGCCAGGGCCGGGGCCTCCCACGTGCGCAGCAGGACTCTGCTCTGCCTCCAACCCGCGCCGCGAGGAGAGGGCGGGGCCGCGGAAAGGAAGGGGAGGGGCTGGGAGAGCCTGGAGGGGGCTGGGCCGGGGACCCGGGAGGGGTCGGGAGTGGGGCGGGGTCCGCGCGGAGGAGGCGGAGCTGGAAGGTGAAGTGGCGGGACGGGCAGCGCGGTCCCGGGCGTCTGCGCCCGCGAATCCACTGGGAGCCCCGGCCTGGCCCCTACCGCGACTCCGGGCGGACCCCGGGGTCTGGGCCGCGCTTCCCCGCCCGCGCGCCGCTCTGGCTCCCAGGGTGCAGGGACCCCAGCGAGGGCCCCAGCGGAGAGGGTCGAATCGGCCTAGGCTCTGGGGTAACCCGAGGGAGGGGCCGTGATGTGGGGGCCCTGGGAACAGGTGCGAGCGGCGACCTCTTCGCCGCTTTCTCAGCTGGGCCTGATCCCGAGACCCAGGGCTGCCCCCAGGTTCGGACGCGGGGCGTCAGGCTCCGGGCACCGCGAATGCCAGGCGTGAAGGGGAGGACGGAGGCACGCAGATGCGGCTGGAGACTAACCCGAGGACACAGCAGCGCTCCCTGGACGGGCACGCGGGGGCTCCCGGAGCGCCTCCCTGCAACACTTCCCCGAGACTAGGGCTCCTTGACACAGGCCCGTCATTTCTCTTTGCAGGTTCTTAGGCGGCGAGGGGTCCCCACCATGAGCAAACCACCCCAAATCTGTTAATCACCCACCGGGGCGGTCCCGTCGAGAAAGGGTGGGAAATGGAGCCAGGAGCGCCTGACACCCGCGACAGCTGCCTTGACCCTGGGCCCGGGCACTCTACTAGCAGATGAGGCCAACCTCTGGTCACATCCTGCCCGCACAGGGAGGAGAGCAGCTCCGGGGGGTCCAGCCACCTGGCTCCAAGCCTCGGACTGCAGAGCCAGGAGGCCCGACTTCCAGCCCAGCAGTAGAAGCCACACGCTGCTGGGCCCCTCCAGACCTGGGGCCATGGCACATCCGCAGGACAGCTGAGGACTTCCCAGGAACCCAGACTCTGGGATGCTCAAGTTTGGATCTAAGGGGCGAGAAACTTCTGAGTCTCCCGAGGCCTTGCGGGGATGCTGTAGCTGAGGACGGCAAACACTGAAATGCTAACAAATGCAACCTTAAATGTAACCTTTCCTACTTTCAGAAACTGGCGGAGGAAATTGCTTTATTTATGGAGCTAGCATTTGAACAGGCCTGGCACCCTCCCTGGGCCCTCACACTGGCTGGAGGTTAGCCTCGTCTTGTAAATACTTGGGATTACAGGTCCTCTTCTAGAAATCCCCTTAGTGAGCCCGAAGCCTTTTTAAAGGGCTGTGTTTGTGAACTGGCTGTGCCACTAGGGCAAAGGGGCGGTTTGGAAAATTTGTTCCAACAAAAGTTAAGGTTGTAGCTTACTCTGGTTCCCCCCAGAGAAACCAACATAGAAAACATAATTTTAAAAGAGGGAATAGAAGAAATGGAGGCAGAAGATTACCCTGGAGTAATTAACACCATGTCCATGGTGAGGAAACGCCTCCCAGCATTCGATGAAGATCTCTGATACCCAGAAGACACCCCAGTATTACAGGTGCAGTTAGTCTGTCTTTGAACAGTTGATGATGTCTTAGTCATCACAGTGTAAAACATCAAGAATGTTCTAACAACAACAACAAAACTCTATCATTGGCTTAAAACACGACACCTGAGTGGGGTGAGCTTCCTACCTCAGACCCAGATGTTTCTAACCAGAGTAAATTCTGAGCTGGGCACAGAGCTGATCACAGCTCACGCCTGTAATCCCAGCACTTTGGGAGGCCGAGGCTGGCGGATCATCTGAGGTCGGGAGTTCGAGACCAGCCTGGCCAACACGGTGAAACCCCATCTGTACTAAAAATACAAAAAATTAGCTGGGCATGGTGTCGCGTGCCTGTAATCCCAGCTACATGGGAGGCCAAAGCAGGAGAATCACTTGAACCTGGGAGGCAGAGGCTGCAGTAAGCTGAAATCATGCCATTGCACTCCAGCCTGAGCAACAAGAGTGAAACTCCGTCACAAAACAAACAAACACACACACGAAACAGAGTGGATTCTGTACCAGCAGTGAAAAACAAAGTATCATTCCTTCCTCCACAGGAGTGAGAGGAACTCCTCTGCCCTGGGGGGGATGGGGAGGGGACGCATCACCTGTAGAGTAGGAAGGATGGACTTCAATTTCTACTTTAATTTCAGTGTTTCAGCACACACGGCGACATGGAGATTCAGGACGGTGTCCACACTCACGCCCTGATTCTACATCGGGTTTCTCCTGGCAGATGGAGACCTGCTGGGACCTGAGGCCTGCAGCCTCCCAGCTGCTGGCAGAGTGGGGGGCATCCCCTGCAGTGGGTCCCATGGCATAACAGGTGGTCACAGAAACTGTGAATACGTCAAGAGATGGTATATCCCCAGTCTATGAGGAGTTAGAGAAAATATCAAAGGAGGGTAACTCCTGAGTAAAGGGGAAATTGGAGTCCGTGAACTCCTGACCAATGGGTGTGACTTGAGCCCAGGGAACTTTTAAAATGGTTAAACAGGCAGGGCTCAATGGCTCATGCCTGTAATCACAGCACTTTGGGAGGCCGAGGCAGGCAGATCATCTGAGGTCGGGAGTTTGAGATCAGCCTGACCAACACGGTGAAACCCCATCTCTACTAAAAATACAAAATTAGCCGGGTGTGGAGATGCACACCTGAAATCCCAGCTACTTGGGAGGCTGAGGCACAAGAATTGCTTGAACCCAGGAGATGGAGGTTGCAGTAAGCCGAGATCACGCCACTGCACTCCAGCCTGGGCAATAAGAGCAAAACTCTGTCTCAAAAAGTAAGTAAATAAAATAGCTAAATAAATCACTCGTGCCTGCCCTGCCCCTGCCCAGAGGCGCTTCAGACCTGTCCTTTGATGTTTCTGTAAAGTTTTGTTTTGAAATACTCCTAGATTCGCAGTGCATGGGTTTCCTGTGACTTCTGCAAATCCCCACACACTTCATGCTAGAAGGGCAGCGTGGGTGCCCTCCTGTGGCACAGAGGCCGGAGGTCCACGATGGGCCCTGGAGGGCTAAGGGCCAGCCGTGCCTTCCTGCTGCAGGCTCCGTGGAGGGTCCCTTCCCCGCCTTTTCCAGCTTCCAGAGGCACTTGCAGGCCTGGGCTCGAGGCACCTCCTCCCTTTTCAGCCTTGGACTGACTCTGCCTCCATGTTCTGAGGCTACCCCACTCTGACCCTCCTGCTCGCCTCCTCCCAGAACCCCTGGATTACTTTTCGGCCCTGCAGGTAATCCCAAATGATCCCGGACCTCAGGTTCCTCACGGTGATCACCTGCAAAGGCCCTGGGGCCAGGCGGGTTCTGTCCACAGGTCTGGGGGAATCAGGATGCGGGCGTCTCTAGGGCATTATCCTGCCCAGGACACTCGGGCATGGCAAAGATGGCACAGCCTCCGGGTTCCCCCATCCCCACTCCCCCATGGTTAGTCTCCCATAACTGAGCCAATACTCTATCAGAACCAGGAAACTGGCTTTAGTAAAAGGTGGGTGCAGTAGCCCCCTGCTCCTGCCCCCACCGTCCCTAACCCCTTTAACCACTCCCCTGCCCTGGGGTGAAATTTTCTCATTTTGAGCATGTTGTGTATGTGGAGTCCTATCCCGTGGAGGTGGCAGTTTTGACTCTGCATAATTCCCTGAAGGCTTTATACACGGCGTGTTCCTCTTCACTGCGGAGGAACTGTCCATGGCGTGGACAGACCTGTTTGTTTAACCAGTTTGTTAAAGACGTTTTAGCAGGGCTTTCCCCACTTTGTAACTATTAAAATAAAACTGCAGTGGTCGGTTGTGGACGGGAGTTTGTACATGATGTGCGTAATCACGTGAATTCCCGGGGCTGTGGGATAAATGTCCAGGAGGGCGATTGCCGGGTCTTTTGGGAAGAGGATGCTTAGTTCTTGTGGAAACTGCCACCTTGTGTTCCAGAGGGAGGGGGGCAGGAAAGTGCTGGGCAGAGAAGGGCGGGTCCCTGGCGAGGGCTTCATACCCAGGCCTGTGCCCATGGACCTAGGTGAGGACAGGCACTCCTACCTTCACACCCAAATGTTGCATTTCCCAAGAGCACCCTGGCCTGCCACACCCCCGTCCTGTGCCTATAAAAACCCCGAGACCCTAGTGGGCAGACACACGCGGCTGGACGTGGACAGGAGCACAGAAACAGAAGAACACACCAGCAGAGGCCCCGGCAGATGACAGGAGCCAGGAGCTCCTGGAAATGGAGGTCAGCATGCAGCCAGACGCCAGGAACCTGCACCAGGGGCCACGAGCCAGGTTCAGGCTCAGAGGAGCCAGTCTGGGAGGCGCAGAATCTCCTCCCTTCAATGCATGTGAGGGTTGGGGAAGGAGACAGACACCCCACGTGAGGAGGAACCGTGCGAGCTGCGCTGCTGAGACAAGACCAGGGAGACAGCAGCCCTGGAACATGGCCCACCCAGGGTTTAGGAAGCTGCTGGAGAAGCTGAGCCCTGGAGAAGCTGAGCCCTGGAGAAGCTGAGGCCTGGAAGCAGGGGGTGTGGGGACAGGGCTGGCCTCAGTGTGGCACCCCAGGGTAAGTCTCTAGGGCAGATGGCTCCCTTGGGAAGCAGCAACCAGGCCCTAGAGCCTGGGGGATTGCCTGCCAGGGCAGCCTCAGGGTCCTGCCTCCCAGGGTCTCCTACTCTAAAGGAACAGATTGTTCCACTCACTGTTGTCACCCCAGCCTGGCGACTGAAAGCAGCCTCATCTCTCTTGGACTCTAATACATCAGGGATGTGGGCAGGGCTCTATGGGCCTCGTAAAAGAATGGTGTTTGTATTGAGTTTTGTCATGCCTTGTCATGCCTGAAGAAGTTGCTGGACTCGTTCATTCCTTAAGGGTGAAGACAGATAATGATGGAAGTAACGGTCCCCATCAGTAGGGTTGTATAATTTACATGGCCATTCCATGCACACGACTTCATTACCCTTGGGCCACCCAGGGAAGCAGGCAGGCAAGGGTCATGTTCGTGTCCACAGGTTCAGGGCTCCGTGACTTCCTGGGTTAGTGTGGGTGGGCCCAGGAAGCTGGTGTGGGGTCCTGAGTCCCACACAGCGTGGCCGCGTTCGCATTGCCCAGTGCGGCAGCTCCCAGGGAGGACGGTCAGCAGTCCTGCTGTCAGCCTTCCAGGCTGGGGACACGCTTCCTGATGGCTTTGCCACACTCATAGTCCTGCCGCCTGGTCCTCTCCTCGTGTACTTTCCCTTGCACCCTAAGCCACCTTATGAAAACCAATAAAAAGTACTTAGGGTGAAAAATCCCTCTGAACGTGGTTATTAAATCTTGGACCTTGGCAAACATAGCTCAGTTCCTGTTTTACGCCTTTGGATTTCTGCACTCCTGAATGTTATTTGATGAAATCTAAGAAAATAGTAAGATAAAATTATCCATTCGGATGTGGAAAGGTTGAATTTACTCATGGAATTAAGTCTTTCAATCCCGCCATCGCTGTCCGCCCCCGGCCGCATCCCGGTTTGTTATTAAGCCGGGTTCAGACTCCTGTCTCCAGGGCGGGGGTCTGTGCAGCCCTTTGCAAGAGGTTCCTCTGCAGGGGCTTGGAGAAGCTCCGCGGGGTCACCCTGTCCCGAACAGAAACCACGAGGGCAGGAGAGGGAGAGAGGGAAGAGGTAAAAGACTACAGAGCCAGGTGTCTGGTGTTCCCTTGAGAAGGGTGCTTCCGTGACTTTCTGTTTTAAAGAAGGCACCTAACTCAAGCTTCCTTCAGAATACACCTCAGTCACTGCTTCAGATGAAAAACCGATTCCTTCAGAATACACCTCAGTCACTGCTTCAGATGAAAAACCGATTTAAGCCATACTGCGAAGAGCCTTGACTCCTCTCCCTCCGGCACGCGCCCGGGTGAGCACCCTGGCTGCTGGCTTGGGTTTAAGCAGGTTTCTGACTCCTTCCATTCCTGCCGGCCGCCTTTTCCAAGTGGTATCCAGAGCAATCTTTGAAAAGCATCAATAAGGGCACTTCCTGCGCTGCTCAGCACTCGAGGCAGGCTTCTCATCACCCCTTCCCATCCTAGCTTTCCTACCCTCAGGTCATCGGGCCTCTGCCTTGCACCTGGGTCTTGGCCAGGGAGCCTTGAAGATCTGAAGTGGCTCAGATCCACAGAGCTACCTGCTTCCTGCCAGATACTTTAATTCTTCTGGAGGAAATCACCAACATTTTTGGCTTCAGGATTCATACAGATTAACTTAACTAAATGTGAACATGCAATCAAAAATCTCCAAGCATACAAGAAAAACAGCACCATGAATGAGAGATGGAAGAAACAAGACAAACACAAGAACACAGTATAATCAGATATGCCAATTCTGCAGCTCGATTTTAGAGATGTCTGTAATTATCGGTAATTAATAAAGATTACCTTTCACCATTATTAGCGGTTGCTTTAGGGTTTACAGAATGCCTCTTTAACTTCTCCCAGCCTGTCTTTTGTTAAAATTAAGTCACTTGTAGAGAGTATGAGCGTCTAACAACAGTAACTTCCACCACTCCCTCCTCGCGTTTCTGCCATTGTGGCCATAACCTTTACTTCTTCAGAAGCTAGAAACCCTATAATACGTTGTTCTTATTTTAGATTAAGTGGTTACTTACCTTTTATAATTGTTTTACTTTTTAATTTCTAATATAGTACAGTATAGATTTATAGGGTACATAACAATTAAAATTTTCATTTTCTTTTTTTTGCTTTTGTTTTGAGAGGGAGTCTTGCTCTGTCACCTAGGCTGGAGTGCAATGGCATGATCTCAGCTCACTGCACCCTCCGCCTCCTGGGTTCAAGCAATTCTGTCTCAGCCTCCTGAGTAGTTGGGACTACAGGCGTGCACCACCACGCCTGGCTAATTTTTGTATCTTTAGTAGAGATGGGGTTGCATCATGGTGGCCAGGCTGGTTTCGAACTCCTGACCTCAGGTGATCCACCCGCCTTGGCCTCCCAAAGTGCTAGGATTACAGACATGAACCACCACGCCTGGCCATTCAAATTTTAATTTTTAATATAGTAGGGTTTATATTTATAGCATACATGAGATATTTTGATACAGGCATATGATGTGTAATAATCACATCAGGGTAAATGGGGTATCTATCACCTTCAAGCATTTATCCTTTCTTTGCGTTACAAACAATCCAATTATACTCTCTTAGTTATTTTAAAACATACAATAGATTATTGTTGACTCCAGTCACACTGTCTGCCACCCCTCTGGAACCACCATTCTACTCTATTTCCATGTCAATTGTTTTAATTTTTAGCTCCCACAAATAAAGGAGAACATGAAAAGTTAGTCTTTCTGTGCCTAATTTCACTTAACATACTGACCTCCAGTGCCACCCACGCGGTGCAAATGACAGGATCTCATTCTTTTTTATGGCTGCAGAGTACTCCATTGTGTGTGCACCACAGTTTCTTCATCCGCTCGTCTGTTGATGGACACTTAGGTTGCTTCCAAACCTTGGCTGCTGTGAAGAGTGCAGCAGTAAATGTGGGAGTGGAGACAGCTTGTGGATACACTGAATTCCTTTCTCTGGGGTATATACCTAGCAGTGGGATTGCTGTATGGTGGCTCTATTTTTAGTTTTTTGAGGAACTTTCAAACTGTTCTCCATAGTGGTACCAATTTCCATTTCCACCAACAGTGTCCAAGGGTTTCCTTTTCTCCACATCCTCACCGGCATTTGTTATTGCCTGTCTTTTGAATAAAAGCCATTGTAACTGGGGTGAGATGATATAGTAGTTTTGATTTGCATTTCTCTGATGATCAATGACGTTGAGCATGTTTTCAGATGCCTATTTGCCATTTGTGTGACTTATTTTGAGAAATGTCTACCCAGATCTGTTGCTTATTTTTAAAAATCAGCTTATTAGGTGTTTTTCCTATAGAGTAGTTTGAGCTCCTTTTATATACTGGTTATTAATTCCTAGTTAGATGAATAGTTTGCAGATGTTTTCTCCCGTTCTGTGGGTTGTCTCTTCTCTTTGTTGATGGTTTCCTTTGCTGTGCAGAAGCTTTTTAACTTGACATGATCCCATTTGTCTGTTTTTGCTTTGGTTGGCTGTGCCTGCAGGGAATTACTCAAAAAGTCCTTGCCCACTCCAATGTCCTGGGAGTTTCTCCAGTGTTTTCTTTTAGTAGTTTCAAAGTTTGAGGTCTTAGATTTAAGTCTCGAATCCATTTTGATTTGCTTTTGTATATGGTAAGAGATAGAGTTCTAGTATTGTTACTTTGCATATGGATATCCAGTTCCTCCAGCACCATTTGTTGAAGAGATTATCTTTTCCCCAAAGTATGTTCTTGGCACCTTTGTCAAAAATGAGTTCACTGTAGATGCATGGATTTGTTTCTGGATTCTCTATTCTGTTCCTCTTGTCCATGTGTCATCTGTTTTTATGCCAGTGCCATGTGGTTTGGGTTACTATAGCTTTGTAGTATAATTTGAAGTCAGGTAGTGTGATGCTTCCAGTTTTGTTCTTTTTGCTCAGGATAGCTTTGGCTATTCTGGGTCTTTTGTGTAGTTCTATACAAATTTTAGAATTGTTTCTGCTATTTCTGTGAAGAACATCATTATATAGGGATTGCATTGAATCTGTAAATTGCTTTGGGTAGTATGGACATTTTAACAGTATTTATTCTTCCAATCCATGAACATGGAACAACTTTTCTTTTTTTGTTCCCTCTTCTATTTCTTTTATCAATGTTTTATAGTTTTCATTGTAGAGATCTTTCACTTCTTTGGTTAATTCCTAGGTGTTTAATTTTATTTGTAGCTATCGTAAATAGCATTGATTTTTTGGTTTCTTTTTCAGATTGTTTGCTGTTGGAATATAGAAATACTACTGATTTTTGTACATTAATTTTGTATCCTGCTGTACCAAATTTCAGTTCTAATAGTTTTTTAGTGGTGTCTTAAGTCTTTTCCAGATGTAACATCATATTATCTGCAAACAGGATAATTTGACTTCTTCCTTTCCAATTTAGATACCTTTTATTTCTTTCTCTTATCTGATTGCTCTTGCTAGGACTTTTAGTCCTATGTTGAATCACAGTGGTGAAAGTGGGCATCCTTGTCATTTTCCAGATCTTAGAGGCAAGGCTTTCAGTTTTCCTCATGATACTACCTGGGTCTGTCATATAGGGCTTTTATTATGTTGAAATATGTTTCTTCCTCTTCCTCTTTCCCTTCCCCTTCCCCTTCCACTTCTCCTCCACCTCCTCCTTCTCCTCCTCCTTCCTTCTTCCTTCTGCCTCCCTTCTCCTTCTTTTTCAATGGGATCTTGTTCTGTTGTCCAGGCTGGAGTACAGTGACATGTTCGTGGCTCACTGCAGCTTCAACCTCCCAGGCTCAAGTGATTCTCCCACCTCAGACTCCAGAGTAGCTGGGACTACAGGCATGTGCCATCATGCCTGGCTAATTTTTTTAAAAAGATTTTTGTAGACCAGGTCTCATTATGTTGCCCAGGCTAGTCTCAAACTCCTGGACTCAAGCAATCATTCCACCTTGGCCTCCCAGAGTGCTGGGATCCCAGGTGTGGGCCACTGTGCCTGGCCTGTATGTTTCTTGTATACCTGGTTTTTTGAGGGTTTTTATAATGAAGGGTGCTAAATTTTATCAGATGCTTTTTCTGCATAAAGTGAAATAATCATATAGTTTTTGTCCTTCATTTTGTTGGGATGATGTATCACATTGATTGATTTGCATATGTTGAACCGTCCTTCCATCCCTGGAATAAATCCCACTTGGTCACAATGAATGATCTTTCGAATGTGTTGTTTAATTTGGTTTGCTAGTGTTTTTTTGAGGATTTTTGTATCAATACTCATCAGGGATATTGGCCTGTAGTTTTCTTTCTGTTTTTTTGTTTCTTTTTGGTGCGTTTTTGTCTGGTTTTGGAGTCAGGGTAATACTGGCGATGTAGAATGAGTTTGGAAGTATTCCTTCCTCTATTTTTCAGAATAGTTTGAGTAGGATCGGAATTCATTCTTCTTTAAATGATTGGTAAAATCCAGCAGTGAAGCCATCGGGTCCTGGGCTTCTCTTTGCTGGGAGACTTTTCATTATGGCTTTAATCCCATTGTTATTGGTCTGTTCGAGCTTTGGATTTCTTCATGGTTCAATCTTGGCAGGTTGTATGCATCTAGGAATTTATCTATTTCTTCTAGGTTTTTCAATTTATTAGTATACAGTTGCTGATAGTAGCCTCTAGTGATCCAGTTGTAATGTCTCTTTTGTCATCTCTGACTTTATTTATTTAGGTCTTTTTTCCTTTTTTCTTAGTCTGGCCAAAGGTTTGTCAATCTTGTTTATCTTTTCAAAAAACCAACTTTTAATTTTGTTGACCTTTTGCATTGTTATCTCTGTTTCCGTTTCATTTATTTCTGCTCTGATCTTTATTATTTCTTTTCTTTTACCAATTTTGGGTTTAGTTTGCTCTTGCTTTTCCAGTTCTTTAAGATGCATCATTAGGTTGTACTTTTAAGTTTTTCTGCATTTTTTTTTTTCTTGAGACAGGGTTTCACTCTTGTTACCCAGGCTGGAGTCCAATGGCACGATCTCGGCTCACCACAACCTCCGCCTCCTGGGTTCAAGCAATCATCCTGCCTCAGCCTCCCGAGTAGCTGGGATTACAGGCATGTGCCACCATGCCCAGCTAATTTTATATTTTTAGTAGTGACGAGGTTTCTCTGTGTTGGTTAGGCTGGTTTCGAACTCCTGACCTCAGGTGATCTGCCTGCCTTGGCCCCCCAAAGTGCTGGGATTACAGGCATGAGCCACTGCGCCCGGCTTTTCTACTTTTTTTGATGTAGCTGCTTATAGCTATAAACCTCCTTCTTAGTACTGCTTTGGCTGTATACCATGGGTTTTGGGATGTTATGTTTCCATTATCATTTGTTTAAATACATTTTTCAATTTCCTTTTTAATTTCTTCATTGACTCACTGGTCATTCAGGAGTATATTATTTAATTTTCATGTGTTTGTATAGTTTTCAAAATTCCTCTTGTTGTTGATTTCTGGTTTTATTCCATTGTGGCCAGAGAAGATGCTTTATATTATTTCAATTTTTTTGAATCTTTTTTTTTTTTTTTTTGAGACAAGGTCTCATTCTGTCACCAAGGCTGGCGTGCGTTGTTGCAATCATAGCTCACTGTAGCCTTGAACTCTTGGGTTCAAGTGATCCTCCCACTTCAGCCTCCTAAGTAGTTGGGACTATAGGCAAACACCACTATGCCTGGCTAATTAAAAAAAAAAAATTGTAGAGACAGGGTCTCACTATTTTGCCCAGGCTGGTCTCAAACTCCTGTACTCAAGTGATCCTCCCAACTCAGCCTCCCGAAGTGCTGGGATTACAAGCATAAGCCATCATGCCTGGCTCAATTTCTTTGAATTTTTAATGGCTTGTTCTGTGGCCTAATATATGGTCTATTACTGACAATGATCCATGTGCTGAGGGAAAAAAATGTGTGTTCTGTAACTACTGGATGAAACGTCCTGTAAATATTAATTAGGCACATTAGGTCTATATTATAGATTAAGTCCAATTTTTTGGTTGATTTTCTGTCTGGATGATCTGTCCAGTGCTAAAAGTGGGGTGTTGAAGTCTCCAGCTATTATTGTATGGTGATCTAGCTCTCTCTTTAGCTCTAATAATATTTGCTTTATATATCTGGGTGTCCCAGTGTTGGATGCATATAAATTCATAATTATTATATCTTTTTGTTTTATTATTATATAATTACTTTGTCTCTTTTTATACTTTTTTTTTTGTCTTGAAATCTATTTTGCCTGATGTAAGTATAGCTATTCCTGTTCTTCTTTTGGTTTCCATTTGCACAGAATATTTTTCCATCCTTTTATTTTCAGTCTATGTGTACCTTTATAGGTGAAGTGAATTCTTGTAGGCAACAGATCATTGAGTCTTGTTTTTTTCATCCATTCAGCCGCCCTATGCCTTTTGATTGGAGAGTTTAGTCTATTTACATCCAGCATTATTATTGATAAGTAAGGAATTACTCCTGCTATTTTGTTGTTTTCTGGCTGTTTTGTGGTCCTCTCTTCCTTCTTTCTTTCCTCCCTGTGTTCGTTTTAGTGAAGGTGATTTCTTCTGGTGGTATGATTTAACTTATTGGTTTTTATTTTTGGTGTATCTGTTGTATGTTTTTTGATTTGAAGTTACCGTGAGACTTACGTGTGCCATGAGACTTGCAAAGGTGCCAAAAGTTCTCTAGATATATGTATTTTGTTTGTTCGTTTGTTTTTGAGACGGAGTTTCACTCTGTCACTCTGCAGTGCACTGGTGCAATCTCGGCTCACTGCAACCTCTGCCTCCCAGTTCAAGCGATTCTCCTGCCTCAGCCTCCTGAGTACCTGGGACTACAGGTGTGTGTCACCTCACCCAGCTAATTTTTGTGTTTTTAGTAGAGATGGGGTTTTGCTGTATTGGCCAGGCTGGTCTCGAACTCCTGACCTCAAGCGATCCACCCACCTTGGCCTCCCAAAGTGCTGGGATTACAGGTGTGAGCCACCAAGACTAGCCTAAAATATATTTTGAAATATACTTTCAGTGGGTAAAAGAAATTTAATTTAGCATTTTTTCCTTTTGGTTTTAAAAAATGTTTTTTATATTGTGTTGTTTCCTACAAGAAATCTGTATTGTTTTCATTGTTTCTTGGTCTGTCATTAATCTCTTTTCCTCTGATATTCTCTTTGTTGCTGGTTTTCAGCAATTTGACTGTGATACAACTTTTAGTTTCTCCCTGTTTCTTGTTCTTTGTTTCGTTGAGCTTCTTGGATCTGTGGTTTTATGTTTTTCCTCATATTTGAAAAATTTTTAGACATTATTTCTTAAAGTATTTTCCCCTTGCGTCTGGTCCTACAGGGCCTCTACTCACACATATGTAAGGCCAATGGAACATCTGCCGAAGCTCACTGATGCCTTTTTCTTTTCATTTCTTTATCTTTTTTCCCCCTGCATTTCACTTCAAATAGTTTCTGTTGCTGTGTGTTCAAATCCATTAATCTTTTCTTCTGCAATGCCTCATCTTCCATTGATCTAATCCAGTGTATTTTTCTTCTCAGACATTACACTTTTTTCTGTAGAAGTTTGGCAAGGATCTTTTGCATCTTCCATGTCTCTGCTTAACATTTTAATCTTTCCTTTAGCTGCTTGAACATGCAGAATAAAGGTTAATAACGGTTTTAATATCCTTTTCTACTAATTCGGTCATGTCTGTCATTCCCGGGTCAGCTCTGGGTGGTTTTCTCCTCATTGCAGGCGTTGTTTCCTCACTTCCTCACCTGCCTGGTAATGTGGATGCATGCAGTGTGAGTTTCATCTTGTTCGGTGATGTCTATTTTTGTGTTCCTAAAAATATAGTTTAGTTTTTCCTGGGAAACAGTTACATTCCTTGGAAAAACTCGATCCTTCTGAATCCTGTGCTTGGGCTCCAGTAAGTGGGACCAGGGCAGGGGTTGATCCATGAGGAAGGTTCTTCTCCACTACTGAGGCCAGACTCTTCTGAATAGCCAGTCAATACCTTGTGAATTGAGCGTTTCTCACTCACAAGGTATTGACCGGAGTACTCAGAAGAGTCATCAGGCCAAGATAATTGACATTTGGGCTGGGCGTGGTGGCTCACGCCTGTAGTCCCATCACTTTGGGAGGCTGAGGTAGCTGGATCAGGATCACTTGAGCCCAGGAGTTTGAGACCAGCCTGGGCAACATGGTGCAACTCTGTCTCTACAAAAAATATAAAAATTAGCCAACTGTGGTGGCAAGTGCCTGTGGTCCCAGCTACTTGGGAGGCTGAGGTGAGAGGATCACCTGTGCCCAGGGAGGTCATAGCTGCAGTGAGCCAAGGTTGCACCCCTGTACTCCAGCCTTGGTGACAGTGAGACCCTGTCTCTGAGGCCAGGCTCTACTGAGTACTCCAGTCAATACCTGGTGAATTAGGGTTGGGTGTGGTGGCTCATGCCTGTAATCCCAGCACTTTGGCAGGCTGAGGTGGGTGGATCACTTGAGGCCAGGAGTTCGAGACCAGCCTGGCCAACATGGTGAAACCTTGTCTCTACTAAAAATACAAAAATTAGCCAGGCATGGTGGCAGCCACCTGTAATCCCAGCTACTCAGGAGGTTGAGGTAGGAGAATTGCTTGAACCTGGGAAGAAGAGGTTGCAGTGAGTCAAGACTGCACCACTGCACTCCAGCCTGGGCAACAGAGTAAGATCCTGTCTCAAAAACAAACAAAAACAAAAACAAAACAAAAAACTACAACCAAAAAAAAACGGTGAACTAGAAGCTTATCTACTCTGGCTAATTAGAACTAGCGCTATTCCTGTGCGAACACCATTCCTTCCAATCCTGTTGGGTAGTTCTTACTTGGATCTTTTCCTGTAATCCAGTCCTTTTTCTGATACACATGCTGATCAACCATCAGCCACATACTGCAGGAGGACCGTCTGCCAGTTCCCGAAGCCCAGTCTCCACACAGCTCCCTCCTCCAGTGCTTTCTTGGACCTCAGCCACCTTGGCCTCCCTGGTCTCCAGCTCCATCTCCTCACCCCAGAGAGATGACCAGGTCCAGCCTCAGGTGGGCACCATTGCCTGGACAGTCTTCCCAGGTAGGCGATTGTAGGCTTGCTGCATTTGGCTCCTGCCTTTTGAGGTTCACCTTCCTTGGCCAAGGTTCAGGATCTTTAGGGCTGTGATTTCATACATTTTGTCTAGTCTGTTGGTGGTGGTGTCATGTCAACTGGGAGGACGAATCCCGTTCCTGTTGCTTTATTTTGTCCAGAAGTGAAAGTTCCTAGAGCAAGGCTGAAGATTAATGAGCTCATTAATCAGCTCTAAAGGTATGAAACAAAATATGAAAATAGACCAATGAATGTACAAAGAAGCGAGCAATGGATCTGAGCAGAAATTAGTGAAGGAGAAAACAAAATATCAAGAATCAGCAAAGCTAAACATTTATTCTTCTAGGAAAGACTAGTAATAATGAAAATGACAAAAACAAATCATTCAAGAAAAATAAAGATACAAATAACTACGTAAGTGATGCAGGACAGGCAAGCCCCAAAGTGGGGCTGAGCAGGTGAGGGTTCTTGGCTTCGCCCAGGGCAGAGCTCAAGGATGAGCCGGTGGCAGTGTTACCGGTGGAGGGTGTCCAGGTTCTTGGTGTTTTGCACAAAGCAATGAAAAAAAAGAAAAAGCACAGATTTATTAAAACAAAAGTACACTCCACAGAGTGGGAGTGGGCTCAAGCAACCGGCTCAAGAGCACAGGTACAGAATTTTTGGGGTTTAAATATCCTCTAGAGGTTTCCCATTGGTTACTTGCTACATGCCCTGTGTAATTGAAATACTGGCCCACAATTGGTCGGCTCAGTTGTGGAAAGCGACCAATCAGAGGCGGAAGTGAAGTTAAAGTGTTATACTCGTATGCAAATGAAGACTTGGCCCTAGACCAATCTGATTGGTTGCAGGAGGGGACTAATCAGAGGTACTTTCAATTTTTCATCTGCCACTCAGAAAAAAGGGGGAGGGGTTGCAAAGGGAGTAGCCTCTGGTCCTTTGGTTACTTGAGCTCGAAAAGTTGGGGTTTTCCTTTTGATTTAGTTCTAGCAAGTCAGCATGAATCAGCCTTAGGTTCCCTGCCTCCAGACCCTGTTCTCCTGCCTCAGTAGGGTGGAAGGAAACAGCTGTATGGAAGCAGCAGGGTTATAGGTCAGGCAGTGTGACAGCCCCAGGGCTGCTCCCATGGGGGAGTGCTCCCCACAGGTGGCACACTGAGGGCAGGGCTCCTCACAGGTGTTGTGACAGCCCCGGGGCTGCTCCCATGGGGGAGTGCTCCCCACAGGTGGCACACTGAGGGCAGGGCTCCCCACAGGCAGTGTGACAACCCCAGGGCTGCTCCCATGGGGTAGTGCTCCCCACAGGCGGCACACTGAGGGCAGGGCTCCCCACAGGCAGTGTGACAGCCCCGGGGCTGCTCCCATGGGGTAGTGCTCCCCACAGGTGGCGTGCTGAGGGCAAGGCTCCCCACAGGCAGTGTGACAGCCCCGGGGCTGCTCCCATGAGGGAGTGCTCCCCACAGGTGGCGTGCTGAGGGCAAGGCTCCCCACAGGCGTTGTGACAGCCCCAGGGCTGCTCCCATGGAGGAGTGCTCCCCACAGGTGGCATGCTGAGGGCAGGGCTCCTGAGGGCAGGGCTCCCAAAGTCCGTGCGCCCAGAGCAGGGCTCCCCACAATCGGCATGCTGAGGGCAGGGCTCCCGAAGTCGGTGTGCCCAGAGCAGGGCTCCCCACAGGCGGTGTGACAGCCCTGGGGCTGCTCCTGCCAGGCAGGGCTCCTCATAAGTGGCCTGCTGAGAGCAGCAGCTCAGGGCAGGTTTGCAGTTAGGTTTGTAACCACTTTTAATTACATGCAGATTAAGCGGCGGTTTATGCAGAAATTTCTAGGGAATGGGTAGTAACCATTGGGTTGGGGTCATTGCTATGACGGGGGTGGTAATGCCCAGGGGTTGCCACAGCAATGGGAAACACTGATGGGCATGTCTTATGGAAAGCTGCTTCCACCTGGGCCCTGTTTCAGCTGGTCCTCGGTTCCCTGTTTCAGCTGGTCCTCAGTTGGGTCTGGGGTCCAAGTCCCACCTCTAACCTCATAAGAAGTTGTTACGGGATGTACTGTGTCCTCCCCAAAATCCATGTGTTAAAGTCCTAACCCCCAGGACTTCAGAATGTGCCCTTATTTGGAAATAGGATCTTTGCACTTGTGATTAGTTAAGATGGGGTCATTAGGGTGACCCTAAGCCAGTGACTGGTGTCCTTATAAGAAGGATAAATCTGGACACAGAGACAGACAGGCATCAAGGGAAGATGATGTGAAGACACAGAGAGAAGACAGCTGTGTGCAAGCCAAGGAGAGGCTGACACAGGGCATCCCTCGCTGCCTCAGAGGGAGCCAGTCCCGTCCACACCTGATCTGGGACTGTGGCCTCCAGAACTGAGTTGGCCAGTGTCTGCTATTGAAGCTGCCAGCCACAGTGCTTTGCTGTGGCTGCCCCCACAAGCTCACACAGGGGTGGAGAAGCAGACGTTGCCACAGGTGTCATGTAAATCAAGACAGTGCTATGCCAACGTCATGCCAAGGCAGTTGATATTTGGGCTGGGTGCACACCTGTAGTCCTAGCATTTTGGGAGGCCGAGGTGGGTGGTAGATTGCTTGAGCCCAGGAGTTTGAGATGAGCCTGAGCAACATGGCAAGACCCCATTGCCACAAAAAAATAAAAAAAAATAGCTGGGCATGGTGGCTCAGGCCTGTAATCCCAGCAATTTGGGGAGCTGAGGCGGATAGACCACTTAAGGTCAGGAGTTCGAGACCAGCCTGGCCAATGTGGTGAAACCGCCTCTACTAAAAGTATGAAAATTAGCCAGGTGTGGTAGTGTATGCCTGTAGTCCCAGCTACTCAGGAGGCTGAGGTGGGAGGATCACCTGTGCCCAGAGAGGCTGAGACTGCAGTGAGCTGAGATTGCACCGCTGCACTCCAGCCTGGACGACAGAGTAAGACCTTGTCTCTAAAAAAAAAAAAAAGTTGTCATTTTAGGTCAAACGGACAAATTATTTAAATAAACGAAATATTATAATAAAACTTCAAGGGGAAATAGAAAATCTGCATGGTATTATTATCACAGAATTTACAGAAATTAAAACAGTAGTGAAAAAAAATCCCACAAAGGAAACCGCAGACTTAGGCGGTTTCATCAGTTGCATCTACAAGTGCCTTAGGGGATGATTTTAGACAACAGGCGAAGCGGAAATGCTGTCAGCCTCACCGTCTGTGGTCGCGGCAGCTTCAGTGAGCCAGCCCTGCACGATCGGCTCTGCACGGTGTGATTGGAAGGAACAGGAAACGGAAAACACAAAGAGGGGCCACCCAGATGGTCAGTGAGGATACAAAAAGGTTTTCAACACCACTAGTCAGCAGGGAAATGCATGTTTAAACCTCAAAAAGACTCCACTACACACCCACCAGAGTGGCTAAAATTAAAGACAGCAGCGTCGTGTGCCGGAGAAGGGGTGATGCCATGGGACTCACATGCCATGGTGCCCAGCCAGAGTGCACAGCCCCCTTAGAATATGGGTGACGTGTACTGGAGCTCAGCACACATGCACCACGACAGCCATGTCCCCCCTGGGTCTGTGCCTCAGAGGCAGGCACAGCCACGTGCGCGATTTGATCCATAACGTCCCGGGTTCATGCCATGGAATGCCACATGGAAGAAAGTTACAAATGAGCGCCGTTTGCGACAACACAGATGGACGCCAGACAGAGCCCACCCCGAGAACCTAGGTACCAGAGCTCCCAGTGTGACTGTTCCAGTGTGAGCCTTGGACCCAGTGACCCTTGGGTGGGGTTCACCTGCATGGTTTCCACCGAGAGGGCTCTGTGGGCTGGGGTCCGTGTGTAGCCTGACTCGGGTGCTCGGTGCTGGCGTGTGGAAGCATGGAGGGCTTGTTGAGCTGCACAGGGTGTATCTGCTATGACACTGTGTGGAAACTGTACAGTCACAAGTTTTTAAAAAGTGCCTGCCAGCCGGGTGCAGTGACTCACGCCTGTAATCCCAGCACTTTGGGAGGCCGAGGTGGGCAGATCACCTGAGGTCAGGAGTTCAAGACCAGCCTGGCCAACATAGTAAAATCCCGTCTCTACTAAAAATACAAAAATGAGCCGGGCGTGGTGGCAGTTTGTAATCCTAGCTACTCGGGAGATCTCTGAGGCAGGAGAATCACTTGAACTTGGGAGGCGGAGGTTGCAGTGCCAGCCTGGGTGACAGAGCGAGACTCTGTCTCAAAAAAATAATAATAATAAAAGAGTCCGCCTCTCAGTGCACCAGCTGAGTCCAGCCAGGAGTACAAAAGCCACTGGGACATCACAACTGAAGGTTCAACAAGGGAAATGGCAGGATGAGGGGGAGGTGGGCGTGTCCCGCCAGACATCAGGGTCCAGCCCTAGAACCACGGATGTGACCCCACGCACTGGAGTGGCCTCTGTGGCCACCATCATACTTGCGATCTTGGACGGGAGATCATGCTGGGTAATCGTCTGGGGCGGATGGAACCACGGAGGGTAGGGGTGAGAAGCAGGGATATGACCACGGAGGCAGAGGTCAGGTGAGGCGAAGAAGGGGCCATGAGCCTGGGAACGCAAGGAGCACAGCTCTCGAGGTGGCGAACGCGAGGACCAGAGCACCTGTAGCCTCTGGAGGGCACGGCCTGCCCACACCTCAGCGGCCGCCCAGGGAGGTCTGGTCTGGACTTCTGGCCTCAGGTGATCTTCTCACAAGAGAACAAATATGCTGCTTGAAGCATGGAAGCTGCAGGGATTGTGGCCATGGCTGCGGGACACTGGCTGGGGGACACTCAGGAGGTGGCTTTTCCAGGACCAACGTCTCTGCAGAGGCTGCTGCTCTGAAAGCTCAGTGGGCCACAGGGCACCATGCCCCCTTGGGTCCTGTACCTGCTTCAGGAAAGGGGTAAATAGTGTGGTATGCCAAGACCTGCTCCTGGTTTCCCTCCTCCACATGGGTCACTCCTTGAACACAGCCCCCTTCGTCGGGGTTCCATAGCCTCACCTATCGTGGGCTGCACCCCATCCTTCCTCCAGACCCCTGGCCTGCAGGCCTTACCGAGGCCGAGGCCAACAGACTGATCTTGATGCCAAACACGTGACAGCCATCAAACTGGCTTCTATACGGCTACGTGTGGCAGGTATTTCACAGGGGTACGAGTTCTCATTTTCCTGGGCTTTCTAGTAAACTCTGGTCTAAAAAAAATCTCTTCTATAAAATGAGTGGCCAGTGCCAAGGGGGAGAGACAGAAGCTCCTTCTGGACACTGGCTGCTTTGAGCCTGTCCCGCCCAGGTATGGAGCCCACCAGCTGCGACGAGGACACTACAGTTCCACCGTGGGAGACCCGGGGCCCTCGCCATGTCAGTCCAGTTTCACAGATGCTGGCAACAGCTTTGAGGGCTTTGACACATTCTAAAATCAACAGGTACTTAGAATATTCCTCAGTCCCACCTCATGATCAATCATAAGACATGGCCTTGACGTTATGAAGAAGTATCAATGAAATCCAAGAGGAAAACAGAACTAAACTCATCGAGATGAAGGATAAACCCTTTAAGCGTGTTTCAGGTCACCCAGCTGGAGCCTCCGTTGGGCAGTGAAGCTTCAGGGTTCTCGTGAGATGGGATCGGCAAGAGGCTCAGTCCCAGCCTCTCTTGAAACACTGCCCATTTGCAGGAGTGCCGGCCCACAGGGCAGGAAGTCAAGACTGTCAGAGCAAGTGCTGATCCTGAAGCTGGAAGGACTTGCAAGGCCTCATTCCCCAAACTCCTTATTTTTTTTAAACCTCTGCTTATCTTAAAAAAATGGAGAGGCAGGTGCCCTAGCAACCTCTCAGGAGTAACTGACACACGTGACTTGCGGTATCTTCAAAGGAACAATCTGCAACTTGCTACTGTTTACACAGATCAAGACTAACAGTTGCCAGCAGCTGGTTCCCGCACAATGTCCTTTGCAGGGGAAAGAAAACGGCACTGGAGGGCCGACTACAGAAGCAGATACAGTGCACGGTGGACATCTGCCCCTTTTGGGAGCCCTCCCACGGTGCTTCCTGAAAACTCAGGCTAAGCTGCCTGTGCTGTCAGGTTGATGAGGCTCCTTTGCTCAGCCCAAATAGAAGAGCAGGTGCTGTGGCAAAAATGAGTTCTTGTAGCGACTGTTTTTCATACTGAAACTGAAAAGCGAGAGCAGCAGAGCTGTCCACAGAGCCCCTGACAGTTAGGCCCGGCTTTGGCTGCTGACGCAAGTGCTGGATGACGCTATTTCTGCAGGAGCTGGCCGCAGGCGCTGATCCACCGCGGGATGTGCCCCAAGAGGCAGAAGAAACGCTGGGAACCGCACCTGACCTTGCCAGCAATCCCCAGGCAAAGCCAGGCACTTTGGGTTCATCGGTGGAGTTGGGCGATACTCCTTTCCCGTTTGTGTGCTTAGCTGCTGCCAACAGGACGCTAGGTGAAGCCTTACAGAACACAGCCAGTTGTGTGTTTTATAAAGCAAGGCTGCCCTCCCCCAAAGACAAATAAAACCGCGGGTATGGAAGGGACACCCTCCACCACACCCCGCCCTAGTAATCTGGCACCACAGGCAAAGGCACGGCCTGTGTGGGTAAGGTCCATTGTAGACGTTTACAACTTCCTGTTCCCTGATGCCTCAACTTCCCCGCAGACCGACCTGTGATGGGCAGGGCCGTGACCTCGTGACCCTCACACACACCAACGCAGCCCCTCACGCCTCCTGCTGTCTTTCCCCCACCGCTGACTTGCCCAAGGGTCCCGACTATCTGCCCTGCCCGTGGAGCCGCCTCCCGTGTGCCCCCCCAGGCCCCTTGAGGTGCTGTGCCTTTCATGGGACCTGCACATCTAATAAACCCCAGCAGTTCACCCGCTCTCCCAGCCACCCTTCCAGACCCCACTTACGACACACAACTAAGTAACGCAGTATAGGCCGTGTATTCATACTTGTTTTCCTGTGCCAACTCACCTGGTATCTTCGTATTTTAATGGATAAAACTAAAAGATGACAACTTGAAAGCCCAGTGCATTCCTCTCAAATTGAGTGACGTTTACACCACCTTAACTATAAAAGACTTATCTGATCTGAAAGAAAGCAGAGTGTACAGAAACTTCACCGCCAACTGCGGATGGCCTGAGAGCATCTGGATTTGGTTCTCAGCCTGAATGAGCATCCTGGAATGGTGTGCCTCGTCTGTTGACGTGGAGACACATGGAACAGGCTTGGGGCTCTAAGCAGGGCTCCTGAAGCCCCTCAGCCGCGAGGAAGCCAGGCCCATGAGAGGGGCGCCTGTTCCAGAAACACACGAGGATGAAAGCTGTTATTGGCAAAGGAGACTTAGAGCAAGGAAATGCCCAGGAATAAAAAAAGATTACGTATTTAGAGGCCAGGTGGGGAGGCTCATGCCTGTACTCCCAGCACTTCAAAAGGCTAAGGCGAGTGATCACTTTTCAGGAATCTGAGACCAGCCTGGCCAACATAGCAAAACCACATCTCTACTAAAAATATTAATACAGGCCGGGCGCGGTGGCTCAAGCCTGTAATCCCAGCACTTTGGGAGGCCGAGACGGGCGGATCACGAGGTCAGGAGATCGAGACTATCCTGGCTAACACGGTGAAACCCCGTCTCTATTAAGAAATACAAAAAACTAGCTGGGCGAGGTGGCGGGCGCCTGTAGTCCCAGCTACTCGGGAGGCTGAGGCCGGAGAATGGCGTGAACCCGGGAGGCGGAGCTTGCAGTGAGCTGAGATCCGGCCACTGCACTCCAGCCTGGGCGACAGAGCGAGACTCCGTCTCAAAAAAAAAAAAAAAAAAAAAATATTAATACAAAAAAGCTGGATGTGGTGGCACACAGCTGTAGTCCCAGTTACTCAGGAGGCTGAGGCAGGAGAATCGAGCATGTGAACATGGGAGGTGCAGGCTGCTGTGGGCTGAGAACAACCAACCCCACAAGAACTAACTTCAGCAAACCTGAAACTTGACTACACACAGAGTCCAGCAGTTCTCTACCCATCTTTCTATTCCATTTCTCCCTCTCTGCCTCAACCTAGGGCAAGATAGGCTTGACCCGACGGGTCATGGCTCTGTACAATAATTTAGTCTTAAATAACTGAGATGCTAAGTATGTAAGAATACTCATGACTCAAAGGCTTGGGAAGGGCTCTTTAAATTTGCTCTTTTAATGCATAAATAAATCCACATTATGTATTACTTTCTGGAAAAGGGTTAAACTCAAATATCTGAAATACTTTCATTATACCAGGTCAAGAAAAATGCCACAGCCAGAAAAATTTATTTTAAAATAGAAACATACATTAAGCTTTAAAACAACCAACTCTCAAACAAAAGAGGAAAGAGCCTTTGATCCCAGAGTCCACGCGGAATGAATTCCGTATGTGTTTGAAATTCACATAAGGAGCACTTAGAAAACCACCTGAAATGGAACTCCGACAGCCCCCTTGCCTGTGAGGGCTCCCGCACCTGCCAGTGTGAGGACATGGCCGACCCCCAGACACTCGCGTGCCGGGAGCCACCACAGCTCAAGCTGACTGGCAGCGCCCAGCTCTGTGACCAAGACAGACGTTCACACGTGGGGGCACCGTGAGCGCCACCAGCTCCAAATCTGATGTGAGGGACTTGGGAGATGTCTGAGAAATGTCCAAAGCGATTTTGGCAACACAGAAAATGCAAATGTCTGGGAATTCCACCAAATGCTTCTGAAAATACTCATGGACAATTCAAGTCGCACGTGGCCAGCGGCAGCCCGGGCGGCCTTCAGTCTGTGTGGGGCGCCCGCGTGGCCTTCTCCTCGTAGGACTCCCCGAACTCGTTCACTCTGCGTTTATCCACAGGATAAAGCCTACAACGACACAAACGAGCACATCAGCAAACCCCACTGCAGGGGCTATTTTCCTAAGAGGAGGACTTGGCATCCTTGATTTATTTTCCAATGAGTGGCCACAGTGAACAAATTAACTAAAAAGTCAAATCCTCAGAAGTTTTACTGCCGAAGGCCGAGGAGGGATTTCTGAGTTGTTTTGTTCTGCATGGCCAGGCCAGCGCACTGTTCTCAAGGAAAGGGAAGCTTGGCCAAACGGAGGACCCGGAGGCTGCACCGGCTGCCTTCTGGGAACTATGGAATCACGGAGACCCGCGCGATCAGAACAGGAACTGCCATGTTCAGGGAGCGCGTCTCCTCAGCTGTGAACACTTGGCAGGACACTGCCGCCACCTTTGATCCTGAGAGCCCCCGAGGCCTTGCCAACCTTTGCCAACATCACCCCTGCGTATGGATGAGGGAGCTGTGGCATGAGGGGCAGCTCCACACAGCCACAAACAGCAGACTACAGCGTTTCAGCTTAAAAACGGGCCTGCTGCCCACCAAGGGCACTGTGGTCCTGGCCAAACACCGTCTGCAGGTCTGGAACCAGAAACACACAGAGCCCAAGTGTAGCACAGTTTCAGGCACGCCCTGGGCCACCTTCGAGGACTTGGGAGCCACCTGAAGGGCTCATGGTTGAGACGGGACCCTGAGGAGTGACAACCACGCCAGGCGCAGCAGCATCCGGGGCTCCATGGCTTGGACAACCTCAAGCTCTGCAGGGGGCAGGAGGCCAACTGGGGGATCTGAGAACGGTGAACCGGGGACGGGAGCCAAGCCCCGTGTGAGCGTGAGTATTGTTTACGGGGAAACAGCCCTTCCTGCCGAGACCCAGGCTGGAGCTCCAGCGCAGGGGCTACATGAGACAGCAAGGGGGTGGGTGGGCAGCCAGCGGCCAGGCCTGGAGAGCTAGGCAAGGGCGGCCATGCGCCACTGTGTGGATGTGCCAACTGCACCTGAACAAAGAGTTAAAACAGGCCGAACGATGCCAGCCACACACTGGCCGGGACAGAGGCTCTGAAACACCTGGCGAGGCCGCGTGTGGAGACAGGTGGGGATGGAAGCACTGTGCTCCCCAAGGGCCGGCAGCCCAGACCGAGGCAGGACCCCCCAGGATGACCTGGGGGAAAAGGATCTCTCTCCAGCACTAGGAGGATGGCCCCAGGCCTTGAGGGGGGCCATGGCCTGGGAAGGGCGCAGGGAAGTGTCACAGCCATGGTGTATGAGTGGTGGCCTCCTGGTCGGGACGGGGGGAGATGGGAAGAGGGACCTCGAGGGTCAGAGAAAGGACACAGCCAGGAGGCTCTGAGACACTCGGCAACAGGCCTTGGGGGTGACACACACTCCTTCCACCCCTGGACAAGGCCTGGGGCCGGGACTGGAGGTGAGGGCAGTGCTTGCAGTGGTCCGGACACAACCCTCCTGAGGGGAGCCCCAGATCCCTGGCTCCTACCCTGGCACAGCAGAGCTGAGGGAGCTCTTGCTGACCGAGAGGGCAGATGTCAGCCCTGGAGGGAAGCAGGAGGCCCGGGGCAGGGCCTGAGCCTCTGTGTTTAGAAAATTCCGAGGCCGGGGCTGGGGCCTGAGCCTCTGAGTTTAGAAAATTCCACAAAGCCTTTTCCTTAGCCGTCAGCCTTCGACCTGAAGGCCAAGCCGGGAGGTCAACACAATGTCGTCTTCAGAGGCCCGGGTGGCCGGTTTAAAGGGTGTGGCCAATGTCGAGGTGAGCGAGCTCTCCAGTGACATTCTGCCCTGCAGGGACACACAGCCCAAGAGTGGCCCAGAGCCTGTTCCCGACGCTGGAGACCTGGACCCCAGGACTGCCAGCTGGACACCTCAAGGCTAGTGCCAAGTATGGATTAGTCGTGCTATGGTCTCTGTTCTGCTCAATAGCAATGACTGTGAATAAGTAAATAGCTTAAGGAGAGAAATTTGCTTTCAGTGGCTAATCAATAATTCACATAGAAACGAGCATTTCTAAAGCACAATGAGGAGACAGAGCTGCAAGTTTCTTGCCAGGCCGTATCATGGGCAACTGGAACCCAAGTTTAGGCAAGACAGGAAAAACCACCACCTGCAAATTATCTTTGCCCTCTAATGGACAAACAGGCGCAGGGTGCTGTGAAAGTCGTCATTCCGTTCAGCAGCAGCGCCACGCCGCTGAGACGGACCAAGAGCTGAGCGTGCACAGCCGCACTCACCACCGCTGGTACAGGTAGACCAGGAACACCACATCGTCCCGGAAGCAGGCCAGCCGGTGAGACGTGGGCATGGTGATGATGAAGGCAAAGACATCATCAATGAAGGTGTTGAAAGCCTGCAGGGCCAGATGGGAGGAAGGTGAGCCCCAGTTGCTGGGACTGGAATCCTGTTGTTTCTGGTAACCTAACCAAGCAAATGGCTTTTGGCAGATACTTGGAACTAACTAACTGGAACTCTTCACAGCAACAACGAAAGAGCAGAAAGCCGGCAAGTGGAGACACGATGCTCTGTTCCCTCAGGGGCTCCCCACAGCCGCTGGCACCCGACACACTGCAGGTCTCGCCCAGGCTCCCACCCACATCAGGGAACCCAAAGAGAACGGCCCGAGACCAGAGCCAAGGGGAGAGCCAAGGGCAGAGCCGTCCGAGACACAGCCAAGGGAAGAGCCAAGGGCAGAGCCGTCCGAGACACAGCCAAGGGGAGAGCTGCCCGAGCATTGCCCTTTCCTCTGGGAGCTTGTACTTGACTTCAGAAAAGTGCAAATCACGTCCCATTAACTCAGCTCTGCCTGCAATGCTGAGGCACTTCTAATCCCACACGGAGCCAAGGGGGCCTCCACAGCTCTACCCACGGGGAATGGCCACGGCCCATGGGGGCTTCCATTCCTGCCTGGGAGGCCTGAATCCACTGTCCCCAGGCACCGGTTACTGGGCCACAGGGGTCTGTGTCTTGACACGTGTGCTAAGAAGAAACATAAAAACCAAAACCAAATCTGTGACAAGTGAGAGAACCCCAGTCTTTCAGGGTCTGAAGTTCTCTACAGCTCTTTGCTTTTTTTAAAGGAGCCTCCTTAATATTTTTCAGTGAAACGGACGGCTGCAGATGCACTCTGGGCAGAGACTGCCCCGGTAATGCTGCTGGCTGGAAGACGCCCTCACTCATGCTCTGCTCAGTGAGAAGGGACTCCTGGCCAACTGTCACACTCACCTTGTAGGTGAAGGCCTTCCAGGGCAGATGTGCCACTGACTTCAACTGAAACAGGAGAGACAGGCAAAGGTCAGCTGCGGGCAGCACAGGAGACGGGGGCCGGGCCGCAGGCAGCACACACCACCTTACCTTGTAGTTCACAAACAGCTGGGGCAGCATGAAGAGGAAGCCAAAGGCATAGACCCCTGCAGAGAGACAGACAGCACTCACGAGGCATGGAGGGCCAGGCTGCCACGTCTGTGCATAGCGGGCAGAAAACAAGGTCTGCCATCCAGACAACTTCAGAGTCTGCCATTGTGTGAAGCAACTTTCTGGCTGATAAGTTTATCAAGAGTCCATGACAACTTTGGAGAGCAAAGCTCTTTTATTCATTAATCAGTGTAATTGCTGCCCATGGGGTCAAGTGAGTGAGGGCGCTGGAGCACCCTGGGGCTGAGGACAAGGTCCTGCCCCAGGGGTCAAATGTGGGACTCCTACCAGGTGTGAGACTCCCACCAGGGAGGACGGCAGTGCGGGACCCACCTGCTCTGCACCAGACAGGCGTCGCCCTTAATGCTCACGGGACCACTTCCCAAAGAGACCACAAAGCTGCGATCAGGGCTGGTCTGGTGGGGCGGGGGGATGGACACAGCAGCCCATGCAGCTGAAGGTGCCACCTGGGGCAGGTGGGGGCGGGCAGGCCTCCCAGGACATGTGGCCCCGAGCACAGGGCCCTGCAGGGTCCCCACAGTGCATCGGCAGGAGAGCCTGGTGCTTCCATTTGCTCTAAGGAACCAGACGTGGATGGTGGTGTTTTAATGCTTAAGTTTACTTGTTTTCATGAAGAAAACAGACAACAGTCCCGTACCACACAACGCTGTTGTGATCAGTGACGCACACGTATACCAGGAGGCTGCACCACACAGCCTGGCGTGGAGTGGCTGCCGCATCTGGTGTAAGCACTCCCTGTCACTTGTACAAGGACTGTTTCTCAGAACCAGTCACTGTTGTGAAGCTACGCAGGGCTTTATCTGCTCACAGCCTGGGGGGAGCCCCGGACACCGCAGAGGCACCTGCCACACTGGGTTACAATGTGAGAATAATTAAACTGGTGCCTGCTGTAAATACTATTACTGAAGTAGGGAAGCACATGGACTCACCATTGACAAAGCTGTTGATTAACCACGAGTACCAGCTGAAATGGAAAAAAAAAGGAGAAGTCCCATTTCTCGCATAGCTTAGTATCTGTATTAAATTGATGAAAAATAATTCTTTCATTAAAAATCCTCTAAAAAAAATCCCAGGTGTTCTCACTGCAGCTGGGCAGCCAAGAGCAGCAGTGCTGAGCCTGGTTCTCAAGCTGGAGACAGCGCTGAGCGCCCTCGCCCAGGCAGCAGAGGCCAGGGGCTCGGGGACCCCTCTTGGCTCAGGGCCAGCACCATGCTCGGGCAGCAGAGGCCGGGGGCTCCGTCCCCGCTCGGCTCAGGGCCAGCATCCCACCCGGGCAGCGGAGGCCAGGGGCTCCAGGACCACTCTCAGCTCAGGGCCAAGTTTCCCATGAAGCCTGGTGGCCGGAGTCAGTCCTCTCGGCTACACCTTACCAGTGGGGAGACACTGAGGCCCAGAGCCCACCGTGTGCAGCTGCAGGGTCAGGACCCCTCCCAGGCACTCGCCCAAGTGCCCTGGCCCCTAGCTTGCCCTCCAGCCACACTCCGCTCTGGCTCAGTCATCCAAATGGCTTTCTCAGGGGAAAGACGCAGCAGGTGAAGCGTATGCAGCCTCCTACCTCTTATACTTGATATTCAGGAGGGAATAGACAGCACCCCCAACACAGAGAGGGTACAGCAGGTACGACAAGTACTTCATGGCCTGCAGGGAACAAAGGGAGCTTCCAGTTAGAGGCCCAAATGCCAGGCCTGTGTAAACGCACTGCATGGAGCTCAATACGACAGGGACAGACAGAACGAGCTACAGCACTAGGGGCGGCAGGGCTGCTCTGAAGGGGGCGCGCGGCATGAGGGGCGCACGTAGGGCTTCGTGCGCTCGCCACAGCCCAGGAGGCACCACACACGCCACAGCCCGGGTGTAACTACAGGCGCTAGTTAACAATAATAGATCAATTTGGGCTGGTCAAAACCAACCAATCTACAACAGATCAACAAACATAATGGAAAGACAACTGTCTACTAGGTAACGTAGTCACATCGCCAGCTGTATCTACTGATTTCAGCTTTACAACTCCATGAAAGTTAGATACAAGCTGGTGAACGTTAAACCAAACCGAAATAATTCCTGTGCAGAAATGTTCTTTTAACTTGAACTGAGACTTCCAGCTCCCCCAACAGCACTGGGGAAAGGTGATGCTCTGTGCTTCTGGGGCCGATCCTCCAGGTCACCGAGCTGCCAAGGCCGTTATGGCCTTGGTGACGGCAAGTGCGTTCCCAGCAACCACAGCAGACACCAAGGCCTGTGTCAGCCGCCTGGCAAATGTGACTTACAAACGATGAAAATACCCCTACTACACGGTGACACAGGCAGGCTGTGCCTGTAAGTACTGGGGAATGAGCGTCTCTGCAAGCCCCCGCCCTTCCCAGTAAGAAATTTGGGTTTTATGTCCCAGTAAGAAATTTGGGTTTTATGTGTTCACTCTTGGGATCCCTGCTCAAGGCGGGCTGACCCGTACTCCAAGGAGACTTCCGCACTGAGCAATGACAGCAAGAGCCCCATCTTCGAGGGTGTGGGATTTGCCTGGCATACACGTGCCCTGAATCACATGTGACTTACCTGAGTATCGTACTCCTCGGTTTTCCTCTCAGATTCGCTGTAAGTGCCAAACTGTCGTGAAATTCAACACAGGGATGTTAACAGACTCAGGGAGGAGCTCAGCACAGGTGAGCTGTGACTAAGGGGCATCACACATGGCTGCAGAGCTGACCCAGGCCTCGCTACAGAGGGCGCTCAGGTCCCTATCGGCCGAGGAGAGGACCCAGAGGACACGGATCTGCATGGGCCCTTCCCACCTCACCCTGGCCCTGGGTCCCGCAAGCCTGAGCGGGGACAGCGCGGCCTCACTGCTGTTCCTCGTTGGGTGGCTCGGTTTTCAGTGACACTGCTTCACAGTGAGAACACTGCAGAGGGCACAGGCACAGCCGACAATGCTCTGCACCAGCCAGCCAGGAGTCACGGGGCCAGGCTGGAACACAGAGGCTGCGCTGCATCTGCTGGGCTTCCTGCCCTTCCTCTGCCCACAGCATGGAAAATCTCAGCCATGACTGCTGAGGGCCCCGCCTCAATCAAGGTCCATCTGTGGGCATTGAGATTCAATTCCAGCTCTGCCCCAGTCCTCACCTGCCTAGGGGCCTCAGGAGCACCCAGGCACTGGGGCAGCCACAAGAGGCAGGGGCTCGCTCACTTGGGGATTGCCAGGACTGTACTGATCCCAGTCAGCACCAGCCTCGGGAGCGCACTCTAAGCAAGGTGCCAAAACGAAGCACTCCCGCTGGCCAGCCAGCGTCCTTTCTCCCAGAGGCCGGCTCAGGCCCAGAAGCGCTGCCATCTGCATTGAAGAGGGTCAGAACTAGGTACATGACTGGGGAGTCCTCAGGCGAAGAGAGTGGCTGCGATAGGAAACCAGTGCTGCCTCCACCACGGAGGCTCCTGACAGAGGCCCGCAGTGACTCATCCACGGATGGCCACTTTACTCTGCGCGCAGGGGGCAAAACCACACTCTTCAGAGAAGGCGTGGGGTTCAGCCACTACAGTTAAATCCTACCTGAAATTCGGGTATCAGGCCTCTCCAAAGAATAGTCATCTTCAATGCCTTCTTCACTTTCCACAGCTGAGGGGAGAAATCAGGAAATAGTTCCTTTAATATTCCAAGGCCACAAGACCCCGAATGAATGACCCAGACGGTAACGGGTAGGACCTGTCGCCCACGGCCCCGCCCAGCCCACCGTCCTCTTCCTGTCCCTCCCACAGCTCAGGGCAGAACGGTGGGGGCCGGACCTGGGCCTCTAACCCACACACGGCAGGTATACCTGGTCAGGTGGGCTGCACAGCCACCGACCAGCAGACGACAAAACCAGCATGCAAGTGCAGTTCTCTAAACCACCCTGCCTGCACCCAAATTAGCCCCCACCTCCTTCTGCCTGGCACTTGGGCAGCCGTGGAGCCTGTTTCAGGACCTCTCTGAGAGCTGCCACCACCTGGCTGCATCCTTGGAAGGCACTGTTCACAGAGGACTGGTGCCTGAGCTGGGCATGGCACTGTGACTCGTACCTATGGCGGGCCCTGCCTGCGGTGCTCCAGCACCATCTAATCCAGCTCCTCCTCAACAGACATGACGGCCGTGCAGGCCCCCACCCACAAACGGGCCACCAACTGCGGGGCCCTCAGACTCTGGCTCCTGCCAAGGCGGCACAGAGCTCAGGGAGGAGCCAGGCGGATGTCTGGGCCCTCTCACCCTGAAGGCCATCAGCCCCTCAAGTTTTGCTCCCAAGCTGGCCCTGCCCCACAAGGCTCCCTTTTGGCTGGCTTTTCTGAGCTCCAAACAACCAGGGCTGGACCACAGGGCACCGAGTGATTTCCGTCACTGCCCACCTGGCCGCCGTGCTCAGCTCTGCAGCCATAGCACGAGCCTCTCAAGGCCCCACAGTTTACGCCTCTGCTTTGCGCGTGGTGGGATTTCTCAAACACGTAAACCACTCTGCTTGGTGGACAGGCCTCAGGAGCTGATGCCATCAGAACACCCATTTCCCTGCTCTCCACTTGTTCAAAGCCTTTATAGCCACCGCCTGCCATTCCACAGCTTCCAGAACACCGAGGCCGTCGGGAACAAGCACGCAGGCTTCCACGGAAGGTCTCACACGCTGGGGCTGAAAGCCTTTCCCGAGTGCGCGGAGGCCCATGGACCTCAGACAGTTCAGGTCATTGCCCGGAACTCACCTCGATGGCGGCTCCAACGCCCGCCGGGACCAGCACCAGCAGGCTTGTCTGCTCGTCCAGCAGGAACAGGAAGATGACCACGGTGCTGAAGCAGCGCCAGAGCACTGGGGACAGGACGGTCAGGCTGGGAGGGGGTGCAGGGCAGACCCCGCCTGTGTGCCCCCAAGTCGCACACATACCCCCAGTCCCCCATCCCAACCCCCAGGCCCAAGAAGCTTCAGGTACTCCCCAGTCCATGTCCCCCTGTTTAAAAAGAACAGGGAAGCATCTAGCAACCAGGAAAGTGTCTTGAAGGCTGCTGAACTGAACAGCTGGCCCCACACCAGCTCCACAAACACGTGTCTGAGCCACACACACCAGCTCCACAAACACGTGTCTAAGCCACACCTGCAAACGAGCACGGAACGTGGGCAGAGGTCGGATGACGGGGCCAGCACAGATTTGCTTCCAGGCAGGTCTCGTGCTGGTTCTGCGATAAGCGCGTGGCTTTTCAAGTCTGGACTGGTTTCCTCCCCAGCCTGTACCTTAACAACCACTCCAGCTTATTCAACACGTCTTCCTCCTCCCGCAAACCCCCAGGGCAGGCAGGGGAAGCAGATTCATGGAGCCACACGACAAACAGTGCTCATGGCCACAGCGCTGTCTGCTGGCCACCCCAACCTGGGACGCCAGGAAAGGCATTAGGGTTAGGAGACACCACCACAGAGCACAGCAGGGCCCCCAGGCAGCCAGGGCCACCTGCTTGGGCATCTTTTCCATGTGAGAAAAACAACTTGTTTGGGTCTCGCATACTGGAGCCGAACACTCCTCACTCCTAACCAACAGGACTCACCCACTCCTCGTCCTCACACCAACCCCTCGCTGGAGCCGAACACTCCTACTAACCAACAGGACTCACCCACTCCTCGTCCTCACACCGCCAACCCCTCGCCCCTGTCCAGACCACCGCTCCCCACCCCACTGTGACAACCTCCACCCCTGCAAGGTCAGGAGGACCCTCACTCACTTGGGCCCCCTAACCACAGCAGGCACCCTTGGCCAGGAATACTGCTCCCAGATCTTGGCAGGCCTCCTGCCTGGGCTGCCTGGCCTCAGGGGTCCCTGACTGCTCTACCTAATAGCTGCACACTCCCTGTCGCTGCCGGGCACAGCACCACAGGCCTATCAACTGCCATCACCTGGCAGGCCCCACACACCCAGGCCTGCGCTGGTCGGGAAAGGAAGACCCGAGGGAGGACGGGGCGAGGGAACTAAGACAGGGGATGTGAGGCCCCAGCCCCGCTCAGCACCCGTGAGCAGCCGGGAAGGCTGGAGAGGTCCATGCTTCTCACTCCCCACAGCCCAGGTCCAAACCCCATGCACGCCAGAGTCCACAGCCAGGCCCTGAGCTATATGCAGCCTCCGGCAGTCACACCACACACATGCCACAGTTTGCAGCCAGGCCCTGAGCTGCGCAGCCTCCGACAGTCCCACTGCAATTGCCGCAAAGGCTCTCTGGGTTTTACAGTGCCTGGTCTCAGAGGCTTCTCAAGAGCCAAGCACACACCCGGCGCTGTGTCTGCAGCCAGCAGTGAGGCGGGCAGCCTCAACCGCAGGCTCCAGTGAGCATCCCCGGGGCAGAGGATCTGAGCACGGCCACGCTCGGGGCGCCTACCTGCCTTGGTGGACATGCCGATCATGCTCTTCTTCTTCTTCCAGAAACTGATGTCGTTTTTAAAGGCCAGGAAATCAAAGAGAAGCTAGAGAGAACACACACGACAGCAACTCACATCTCCTGCTGTTTCTATCTCCTGTGAGACAGAGATAGAGGCCTCATGTGTGACTGTGAGACTACAGGTGTGCTCAGCCTGAGGACGCATCAGGACAGATGTCTACACTTGGGACCCGCACCTCTATGCGCCTGGCCTGCCATGTCCTGTCAGAACCTAGAATGCCCAGGCAGGCTTTGCAGGGGCCCTTCTGAAATAATACTCATCTTTGACTTGAATTGCTGGAAAGGCCCACAGGCAATTGGAGGCTCTGGATTCCCCTGGACTGTGGGGCTGGCTGGGCGTCCCTACCCTGCTCTCGGGTTATGCCTACTCAGGGCAGCCTCACCTCTCAACTGTGCTAGAAATGCAGGGGCTGGGCGTGGTGGCCCATGCCTGTGGTCCTGGCTACTGCAAGGCCAAGGCCGGAGGACTGCCTAAGCCCAGGGTTTTGAGACTAGCCTGGGCAACATAGTGAGACCTGTCTCCAAAAGAAAAAAAACTTAAAAAAACCTAACCATGCATGAGCTCATCCTTAGAGACATCGACCTTTTAATAAAAATCATTTAATTCTCCAATGTGGCTTTAGAAAGTTTTAGCTTGACGGGCAGCCAAACTCCCAGGCACTCAGAACCAGCGCCAGCCGCACTCCTGGGTGCCTCCTCACCCTTCCAGCCTAACCACAGGCCAGCCTAACAGCCACAAGGATGGCTCTCCTCTAGCAGCTCAACTCCACCGGCGAAAATAAGAGCAAAACAGCCTTGCTTTACCCATGGTTTGCTGTTACCCACGGAGCAGTGCAATGAGATATTCTGAGAGTGAGACCACACCCATATAACTTTATTACAGTGTAGTGTACTGTTTCTGTCACCAGTTATTATTGGTAATCTCTTACTGTGCTTAATGTATAAATTGAACTTTATCATAAGCATTATATAATATATATATTTACAAGAAAAATCAGTCTTTCTAGGTTTTGGTTTCAGGTATCCACTGAGGGTCTTTGAACGCATCTCCTGAGGATAAGGGGAGACTACTGTAAACACACCGGATGAGGATAAGGGGGACCTACTGTATACACACTGGATAAGGCAGACTACTGTATACATACCAGATGAGGATAAGGGGGGACTACTGTATACATACCGGATGAGAATAAGGGGGGACTACTGTATACACACCAGATGAGGATAAGGGGGGACTACTGTATACACACCAGATGAGGATAAGGGACTGCTGTATACACACCGGACGAGGATGAGGTACTACTGTATACACACTGGATAAGGATAAGAGACTGCTGTATACACACCAGATGAGGATGAGATACTACTGTATACACACTGGATGAGGATAAGTGGGGACTACTGTATACACACTGGATGAGGATAAGAGACTACTGCATACACACCGGATGAGGATGGGGGGACTACTGTATACACACTGGATGAGGATGGGGGGACTACTGCACACACACTAGATGAGGATGGGGGGACTACTGTATACACACCGGATGAGGATAAAGGGGGACTACTGTATACACACAGGACTTTTTACATTTAAAAATCAGTGTGTTAGAATCTGTACAAGTACTTTCTGCCAGAAGCTGCCCACCTCCGCATGGGCGTGCACGGGGTCGGGGCCCGGACAGGGGAGAGATGCCTGTACCTGTTCATCTCACTGGTGTGGACACTGCTCAGAGTACTCTGGATCCTTTTCAAAACCACCCCCAAAGCCAGCACAGCACAGCCCAAGTCCCCAAGTCCCCAAGGCTGTGGACGGAGCTCTATGGTCCCTCCCTTTACAGAACTGGGAGAACTCGCCCACTGGGGCAATGGTCGCCAAGGGTCAGGAGTGCTGGCTGCTGAGCAATGGGAGTAGACGCTTGAGGGCCACAGGGCTGGATGGCGCCCACAAACCCCAGGTCCAGGGCCCCTGCAGGAGGCCCGGGACCCAGGGAGCCTCCCCAGTGCCTGCGGCAAGCCCTCCTGGCGGATGACTCACGTGGAACGCTGCGACAAAGAAGGTCAGTGCCAGGAAGTATAAGTTGGTATCTACAAAAATTCCTTTCACCTCATCAGCATCTTTCTCTGAAAACCCTGCCAAGAAAAAAAAACATACAATATGAAACAGGCAATATCAATCTTACCTAACATTACAAATACAGTTTTCAATATAAAAATTTAGGCCGGGCACAGTGGCTCATGCCTGTAATCCCAGCACTTTGGGAGTCTCAGGTGGGAGGATCACTTGAAGTCAGGAGTTTGAGACCAGCCTGGCCAACACGGTGAAACTCCATCTCTACTAAAGATACAAAAATTAGCCGGGTGTGGTGGCACACGCCCGTAAATCCTAGCTACTGGAGGGACTGCGGCATGCGAATCACTTGAATCCGGGGGGCGGAGGCTGAAGCAAGCAGAGATTGCGCCACTGTACTCTAGCCTGGGCAACAGAGTGAGACTCTGTCTCAAAAATAAATAAATAAATAAAAATAAATCTCGTCAACAGTTAAGGTTCATTTGACCAAAATCATGGCATTTCACATATTATATTCTTAATAAAGTCAATTTCCAGACAATCAACCAGGTCATCTCCACGGAGAGAAGTGAGGCAGGCGCTGCTGAGCCTCCGATTCAACGTCTGTGAGAGCATCTGCAGCAGGAGGCGTGGAGGCCCCGGCCTGTGTCAAGATTTGCACTCAGACGCCCGAGGGGCTCCAGGGCAGCCTCATCCCGATGCCAGCTGTGTGTGGCACGTACCGAACTGCTGCAGGGAGTACACGGCGTCCTGCATGTGGATCCAGAAGCGCAGCCGTCCCAGCGAGACCTTGTCGTAGGACACGGTGAGGGGCAGCTCGGTGGTGGAGCGGTTTATGACCTGATGAAGACAGCCACACTGAGGGCCCTGCCCTCACACCCTTGCGCACAGCTGCTTGGCAGCCCTCGTCAACCCTGCCATCCCCCTTCCCATCCCTGTGTGGCCCCAGGTCAGACATGACGGAACCCAGCAGGCGTCCTGAGGTCCCTCCTTCTGTCACCACAGGACCCAGGCCCCAGCGTGCTGTGTCCCAGCACAGGGAGGTTCCCACCACCACCAGGACCCTGTGAGCTCAGCAGTGCTAGCAGTGCCTGGGCTGTTCTGCTGCACGTGCCCCTTCAATTTCAAGTGCACAAGTCCTGGTTCCCTGGAGGTGATGCTTGCCACTATCTGCTAGGAATCCACGGCGCAGCATACAGCGCTGAGCTTGGCCTGCAGAGCGCTGGCTTGTCCTAAGAGTTGGGGACCACGGGACATGCACAGCCCTGCAGCACGTGGGCAAAGTGCCCCCAGGGCCTAAAGCACGGAGCAGGCGGTGGCCACAGGGACAACGGAAGGCTTCCGGAACGCAGAGCTAGCACGGGCAGTGGGATGGATGTGTGGGCCCAGAACAATAAGCTTAGTCCTGGGGCCCGCCGGGGCCTCATGCACACAGACTGCAGGCCGGGTCCCAGGGCACCGAGGTAGGAGGGTAAGGAACGGGTTCACAGAGGCAAGCCCACACCCTACAGCACATGTGCAGTGACCACACCCGGTGAGCGCCACCCTCCACATGCTGGAACATCCAGCGAGGGCTGTGCTCTAATCCACCTGCCCTGCCTCACGCCCTGACCCGCCATGGAGGGCACTGCTGGTGTCAAGGGTGTGGTGGAGTCAGAGCCACACCAGCAGGTGCCAGGGTGTCCTGAGAGCAGCTGTCAGGGTGCCCCACGCAGCCGAGTGGCATCAGTGCACGTGGACGGTGGCCTCCAGGCACCCCTTGAGCTGCCAAGCGTGTCTGAAGGGTGTCACTGCCTGCTCCATCTGGCAGTGCTGGGCCCAGCCACAGAAGGTGCCGACTTCCTGCGCCTGCTGCGTCCCAGCTGCCTGCTTCCTCTCTGAAGACAGCACCTCTCAAATCTGGCCCCAAGTGAGACACAGCAACAGAGACACAGCACATGAGAGACCGGGATTCGGGGAAGCCGCTGTCGGCACGCGTCTCCGTAACTACTGCAGCGCGCGCCACCACCGGCACAGCTGTGCCACAAAGCCTGCCCCAGGCCTCTAACAGACAGATCTGCAGACACACACACAGGGCAGCCTTCTGTAGCCGCCTGCCCCTTCCACCGTCTTCTGAACGCCTGCAAGGAGTCAGCAGCATGAGGCCTCACAAGAGGCGACCACGGGCTGGTGCCACAGCTCTTACAACTCCATACGGGGCATTTTAGCAGAACCTGCTGTCCTGAGGTTTGTCAGCAGCACACCAGCAAACTCCAGCCAACAGAGAAAGGCACTGGAATTGCGGGGCTGACAGAGAAACTGTTCAGGGAGAGGCTGAAACACCAGACCTGCTCGCCAGTCACTGCCTGTCTGGTCCCCAGTCTGCAGGTTGTATAGGAGCAATCAGTGACCCCAGAAGTGAAGGAGGCAGTGTTAGGGACCACAAGGGGTCTGAGGGAACAGAGCGACGGTTCTGAGACCCACAGTCAGCAGGAGGCAGCAGGGCCTGGGCAGAGATCAAAGCAGTCAGGTGGCCGCGCCCCCATTTCCCAGCTGCACCCACCCCCCCAGCAAGCTTCCTGCTCTCCAGGTGCCCGCTCCCCCGTTTCCCAGCTGCACCCCCAGCAAGCTCCCTGCTCTCCCCAGGACTGTTTCCTCATCAACAAAAATGGGGAAACGGCCTGCCTCAGAGCTGCCGAAAGCCATAAGTGAAGTGGCCTGGCTCCTACTGGGTGGTCTAGAGTGACAGCGACAGCTTGCAGGGAGGCAAGGCAGAGCAGGGATCTTGCAGGGCCCCAGCTGAGCGTTCACCTCTGAACCCCAAATAACCTCATCCGTGAAACGACGCCACAGCTCCCAGCACGATTACAGAAAGGTTCACAGAGTGCTTAGCACAGTGCCGCATGTGCAGCAAGGGACATTAAATATTAACCGTTTCTGTGAGTCTCGACACTGGCCAAAGGGTGGCCACATTTCATCTCCCCTCAAAGCAACCCTGGGAGAGCAGGCGCCGTCACTGCCCGAAACCACATGGCGCCAGAGCCCAGAGAGCAGTCACTTCCCTCCCGCACAGGCCTTTCGCCTTGCCAGGGGTCACCCCCAGAGCTGAGGAAGGCTGTCACCCGCTCCTCTGGCCGCCTGTGCAGGACTAGCCCTGGCGGGGAAAGCAGGAGTTTGCTCAGGACACTCTGAATTAATCTACATGGCACACCATGAGCTCACACGCAGACGCTGTTTCACACAGCGCTCACGCGCCTGCCCTCTAAGCGCTGCATAAACAATCTTTCAGGGGCCTTTCACCAGCGACAATCCAGAGGCTCAGGAGGACCCCATGGCCAGCCAACAGCAAACCCAGCGCACCACCAGGGCCGCCCCCCATCACAGCCCTCGCACGCCCAAAGGCAGTGCTTCCCAGCACAGGTAAAAGCTCCGTGCTATATGTCAGCAATGGCCCTGTCCATTATGGTGCTGGGGCTGCGGGGCCAGTCTTGGGATCAGTCTCGCCAGCTGCACAACCAGTGGGCAGAGGCGTCACTCACCATCAGGTCCTTCACACGGTTGCTGAGCTGGTCGATGAACAGGATGGGCAGGTAATGCACGGTCTTCCCCAGCTGGATCCTGGGATTAAAGCACAACTTTCCAAAATCAGTCCAAGGTTTTTCCCTTTCAATGAATCAATACATCCAGGCACTGGGTTTACCCCAGAGAAGTCCCCCCAGCACCACCCTCAGCTGCTTCTCAGTCACAATGACCCCAGGGCACATCGTCCCCAAACAGAATCAGAGAGCCTGACAACATATGCACGCCTCTGAGACCCACTCCCCAGGAAGTGATGGCCACAGGTGGGAAAACGCCTCCACGGCCACTAGGGGGAACTACAGGGACATGGCCGTACAGCAGAGCCCAGGGCCTTCTGTGCACTGACATGGAGCAATCCCAGGACGTAGCCGCTACAATTGGAAGGGCGAGTCACCTGCAGCCACCTAGGAGACGGAGCTGTGGTGTGGGAGTTAGGGGGGATCCCCAACACATGGGAGACTCGGGATGAGTTCAGGTGGCCAAACACGTAAATTCCAATAATTGTATTTAACTGATGGTAAGTTATACTAAAGTAATAATCTAAAGGTTAACTTTTAAGTAAATCTAAATGAGCCAAGTTAAAAAATCACAAGGGCAGCAAAGCAACACATTCCCATCAGCACCTTCCATTTTCTCTCCATGGAAGCCTTCGCCAGCCAGGAGCAAAGGGCAGGATGCTCCAGCTTGAATTCCTTTCTTCTCCCTTCCAGCCCTCTGGTAGCAGCACAACCTCAACGAGGAAGTGGGAAGAGCTGGGGGGCCCAGGCAGCGAGTGCCTCGCCACAGAGGGGAATGCAGGATGCAGGAGTGGCCCGCTGGCGGGTTCTGGCCAGCCAGGGTCCCAGCACCCTCCCGCCGGCGCTCCAGCTCTGGGGCCCCACTTACATCTTCATGTACCGATGCACATCGGCAGGCAGGGAAGACCCGTCGAAAACAAAGTTGTCTGCCATCACATTCAGTGCCAGCCGCGGTCTCCAGTGGGACACTGGCTCATCCAGGGCGCTCGTCGGCTTCTTCTCCGCCTCGAGCTGCTGCTAAGTGAGGAAAACAGAGGCCAACGCTAGGACAGAAAACCGTGCCCGGGACAGCAGGGTCAGCACCCTAACCTGTGAACAGCCAGCCATGCACGGGCACAACTGGGGGAGAGCCTAGCAGAGAGGGCACAGTGGCCCCACAGCTGCCAATTTCCCCAGACTCTCACCAAACACCCCCAATCCTTATCAACGTGGAAGCCTGGGGGCGCTGCTTTGCAACATGTGGTCACGGATCTCACCAATTCCTTTTTTGGGGTTCTCAAACTAAGTGGGCCCACTTCTCAGAAGCTGAGAGGGTGAGAGCCCCCGGACTTTGGCAGAAGACTGTGCAAGTCCAGAGCTCACACAGCCCGGTGGCTTTAAGGAGACTGAGAGGGAGTGGGCTTCTAAAATCAAGCATGTGGGGCTGCCTAAAGGAGACACACTGAGGACTACGCACAGCTCTTAAATGAAGTTAAACTTCAAAGGGACACTGACTGACAGGGAAATCTTAGCTCGTTTCAGATCTGATACATCCTAGGAAACACTACGATCTTACCCATTTCCTACCTAAAGATACAGTTTAGCAATACTTTACATTACAACTGGTTTTTCACATCTCCTCACATTTGCTACCTGGAAGGGAGGCTCCCTGGGCTACATGTGAAGTACCCATCACCCCACCCACTTTTCAGGACACTGGTGAGGAGGGATGCGGGCCCCGGATGAGGGGGACATGGGGAGGGGCAGGTGTGGGATGTTCCGAAGGAGACACAGATGCAAACTGGGGAGAGGCAAGAGCAGGTGTTGGCAGGGCTTTCAAAACCACATCAACCCCGAGACACCTCTCTTTCTCTCTGTCTGGAACAATTTCACAGCCTCTTCCGGAAAGCTGCCATCTTTCTTGTTTCGTAAACTTTTTTTCTGAGGCAGAGTCTCCCTCAGCCGCCCAGGCTGGAATGCAGTGGTGCCATCTCACCTTAAGGGTTCAAACGATTCTCCCGCCTCAGCCTCCCGAGTAGCTGGGATTACAGGCACACACCACCACGCCCGGCTAATTTTGTATTTTTAGTAGAGACGGGGTTTGCCATGTTAGCTAGGCTAGTCTCGAACTCCTGACTTCAGGTGATCCACCAACCTCAGCCTCCCAAAGTGCTGGGATTACAGGCATGAGCCACAGCGCCCAGCCTTGTTTTATAAATTATCTCACTTTCTACTCAACACAAAGGTGGGTATCAGAATTCCCCTGCTTTATCCTTGGCCTGTGTTCATGATCACTTAAGTGACTTCCAGTTTTTATTTGTGCATACACCTTTCTACAGATGTACAAACTACAACTCGTACCTCTACCTTTTCCAGCATCTCCAGTTACGTTCTTAGAATAAACATCTAGGAATAGTCCAGTCCTACAGAATGCACAATGAGCCCAGCTCTCATCCCCAGAGCTCCTGGTGAGAAGCTGCAGGCCAGCTCTGCAGGACCAGGGCTCCATCCCACCAGGTGCAGCAGGTGCCTCCAGACGCTGAGAGGGCCCACTCCCTGAGGGACTCTGCATAAAGAATGCCAGCGACCACTTCAACTGTCCCTAATTTTAGGTAAAACTTGTCTGCAAACTCGTGGACATGACTCAGCTGAAAGTCAGAAATGCATGCCAGTAACATTCCAATGGCTTTACTCCCAACAAAGTCACTGGAGCCCTAAACATCGCCTGACTGTGGAAACAGACACGTCCGTTCTGACAGGGCGGCACAGCCTGTTGTCAGTAACCCACAAAGACCCTCACCTGTGCATCAGACTCCCCAGTGAGCAGGTTGATTTCTTCTGGCTTGGGGACCATGTAGGTGGTCAGAGGACTGACCAGGTGCACCTGCTTCCCGTCGTGCCATGGCAGGACCCCAGCGTGATGGAGGAAGATGTAGGCATACAGCGTCCCATTGTTTCTCGTTTTCTTTGGTACAGAAACATTAACTGTCCTGAAACAGAACAACCATTTACACTACATACGTATTATACTCTGTCTCTAAAAACTATTCAAATACCTTTACAAAGTTGTTTCAATAAACTAATTTCAGTTCAGAAGTACTAAAAATGAAACCCACCTGCCTGGGGCTTTACGAGTCCTGGGTGTGTGTGTCCTGAGAACTCGGCACAGGTGTGGGCGCCTACAGCTGAAAGCAAGAGGGCTCGCGCTTCCTGCCTCCATCTCAGGAGGCTGAGAGGTCAATGACCCGCCTGAGGCTACAGGGCTGAAGCAGCCAGCTGGAAAGCAGCTTCTGGGCCTGGCCAGGATACCAGCTGACCACACACTGAATCCCAGAACTCTGAAGCGAAGGGCAGCAGCCGCGAGGGCTCCATATGCCTGCTACTGGAGTCTCAGAAATTTAATGTGGGTAGCTTTTTGGGTGTTGCATTTTTAAAGATAAAAAGAGGATCAGCCACAAAGGACTGACTTTCAAGCCTGTCTGCCCTGACTGCGCAGCCTCCAGTGTGAGCTGAGGAAAGGCCCGGTGAGCTGCTACAACTGTAGGCCTCGGACCAGGCGCTTGGCTCTTCACCTGCACGCTCGAGTCTGACGTCCATACTACAGCCCCGTGGAAAACCTCACATGCCACCTGTTTATGGTTACATGAGTTCTTCTTCCTCTTTAAAAGTCTTTTTTTTTTTTTTTGAGACAGAGTTTTGCACTGTCACCCTGGCTGAAGAGCAATGGCGCAATCTCGGCTCACTGCAAACTCCGCCTCCCAGGTTCACGTGATTCTCCTGCCTCCGCCTCCCAAGTAGCTGGGATTAAAGGCACCCACCACCACACCTGGCTAATTTTTTGTATTTTTAGTAGAGATGGGGTTTCACTATGTTGGTCAGGCTGGTCTTGAACTTGTGACTTTGTGATCCACCTGCCCAGCCTAAAAGTCTTTTTTTGAGACGAGGTCTCACTGTCACCAGGCTGAAACTGCAAGGGGTGCAATCATAGCTCACTGCATCCTCAACCTCCTGAGCTCAAGGAACCTCCCGCCTCAATCTCCCGAGTAGCTGGGACTACAGGTGTGCATGCCACCATGCCCGGCTAACTTTGAAAATTGTTGTAGAGCTGGGGTTTTGTCACATTGCCTAGGCTGGTCTCGAACCGCTGGGCTCAAGTGATCCTCCCACCTCGGCCTCCCAAACTGCTGGGATTATAGGTGTGAGTCACTGTGCCTGGTCTCTCCTTAAAAATCTCATGGTTGGTCAGGTGCAGCGGCTCACGTCTGTAATCCCAGCACTTTGGGAGGCTGAGGCAGGCGGATCACGAGGTCAGGAGTTTGAGACCAGCCTGGCCAACATGGTGAACCCCTGTCTCTACTAAAAATACAAAAATTAGCCAGGCGTGGTGGCGGGCACTTGTAGTCTCAGTTACTTTGGAGGCTGAGGCAGGAGAATCACTTGAACCCGGAGGTTGCAGTGAGCAGAGATCGTGCCACTGCACTCCAGCCTGGCAACAGAGTGAGACTCCATTAAAAAAAAAAAAAAAAAAAAAATCTTATGGTCAAAGTTCTAATGAGAAACACAAAGGCATCTATGGCTCCTCACTACCCAAGAAATAATCCGTCTCCACCAGGACATCTTACGTGTCTCTCTTTAGGCGGGGGTGCAGGGCTGTGTATCTCTGATGGAAGGTGCACTCAGAGACACTTGAGGTGGGGCTGTCAGAATGCTCATTCTCCCCGCTGTCCCCAGGCTGACACTGTGCCAGGTCAAATGGAAAACCTCACTAGCTGTCCTTGGTAACTGGTCCAGGGCCCAGCATGGAAGACGCAGTATTCGTGTCTGGGAAATTAAACCCAATGCAGGTGAATCCTGAGCATTTTTGAAAGGTGCGGGCAGCTACAACCGACTGGTGACCAAGCCAGCACTTCTGGCCTCTACTTCATGAAGGCAGAGAGAGGGCAGCAACTGGCTTGAGATCACAGGCCCAAAGAGGCCAGGCAGAAACCGCCTTGCCAGTGCCTCCAGCTGCCTACAGGGACTGGCCGCCTCGAGGGCGTGGAGTCCAGCAAGAGTCTCAAGCTTTCATTATTCTCTCCTCAGACACCTCCCAGGCAATGAAGGGAAATGGTCGACTTGTGAGAAGCAAATCACAGTTAAAATTATTCAATTAAAAAAAATTAGGCCACATGTTAGATGTAATTTTTAAGTTACTCTACATATTTGGACATTGATCTATTCTAATGTCACATGTCATTTAATTATGATTGTCTACAAAATTGCTTCCTCCATCCCCATCCCTTTTCCTTCACAAGCAACTTAAGCGAACTACTTCCACTAGGAAAAGACAAGACGGCCCCGGTAGTGAAACTACAGAGCTGTCCGCTCTCAACTGGTTCAAGCGTGGCCCCTGCTCCTTCGGAGCCTCCCCGCTGCAGGACATCCCACTGCCATCAGACTCTGCTGAGAGCTACCTCCCAAACGACATTCATCACCTGTCACCTTCCAGGCTGAATGTTCACAGGCCACGCATAGGCCTCCACTTACGATCTTCTACTACTTCGAGACATTCGGTAAGACTAGTTCTCTAAGGTAAACACGTTAGGTACAGAAAGCTAACTTTTAAACGACCTGAACACAAGTAATGTTTTCCCTTTCACTGGCATTTTGTCCTACAACCATACCTTTCAAATTTGGACTCCACATCAAAGTCTTCCACATTCAAGACCAGGTCGATGTTGTTTTCAGTACCCAGGTGGGACCTCGTCGTGGTGTATACGCTCAGCTGGAAAGGAGGGGGCGTCCAGGTCAGCCTGGCCAGGCCCTGGCAGGACGCACACGCATCCCACGGCCAGTCGGAGGGCGGAAGACCTGGCCGCTGGGGAACCAGGAAAGGTTCCATCTCGACTCGCGCGGCCACAGCTCCGAACTAAGACGCGACGGCGGCGTCTGGGGCCTGGAGGAGTGGCCCCCACCCCAACCCGCCCGGCCCCCGGCCCCCAACCCCGCGGACGCTCACCTGCAGCTTGGGCCGCCGCGCCAGGTAGGGCTGGATGCAGTTGGCGTCGCCGGAGCACGGGCGGGTGTAGACGATGCCGTACATGACCCAGCAGGTGTGCACCACGTAGACCACGAACACGCCCACCACCAGGCTGGTGAAGGAGCTGCGGCCGCTCCACATGGCTGCCCCGCGCCTGGCGCCCCCGGCCCGCCCGCCTCTCAGCCGCGGGCCCCGCCCGCCCGGCACCCAGCCCGCCGCTCCGGCCTCCGCCGCTCACTGGAGAGCCGCCGCGCGCCGCCGCCACCGCCGCGGGGGAACGAATGCGCCGCGCGCCGCAGACCGCCAGCCGCCCCGCATACTCCAGCCCCGTTCCGACCTGGCGCCGCGGGATTCGCCGGCGCCGCGCGCCGCTTCCGGGCCCCGCCGCCTGCCGGAAGTGGACACGCCGCGCGGCTCCCTGGGAAGCGGGGTCTCGGCCGCCGCCGCGCACGCGCGTCCGGGACACGGCGCGTGTGTGACGTCACCATCCCGCGCCACCCTCCGGGCGTGCCTCCCAGGGGTCCAGGAGCTCCGCAGTTGGGGCCTCAGACGGTGTTCGCGGGGCGCCGGGGAAGGCTAGGGCTGCAGGGTCCCCGGGGCGCCGCCCCCAACCGACCACGCTTGCCAGACCACCAAGTGGGGGCCGTGTCGACGTGTGGGGAGCCTGGTGGAAGGCGGTACGGGAATTCCGGCACTGGGCCTGCGACCCTTTTAGTCCACAACTGTCAAAATCTAGAGGGAAGAAAAACGAAGTGCTCAGAACCCTCACCCTCACAGAAGCTGAGCACCTCATCCCGTGTGTGGATTTTTTCCCCAGTACAAGCCCATTGTGGGGACAGGCGCTTTTGAAGGAAGAATTCAAATTCCCAGGCTGAAGTGGCTCCTCACAGCCTTGAACCTGACCCCCAGCTTCCCGCTAAAGCCAGGCGTGCCCAGCACAGCGAAGTCAGCAGCGGCCCCTCGGAGGGCGGCCGTGGGAGGCCAGTGGGAGGCCCTCGGGCAGCCGGTGGATGGTCCGGCGACCTCCCCGACTCCGACTCCGTGAGAAGCGCTCAGTCCGTGCCCTTCAGGTACTGGAGCGGCTCCCGCCCTTTGGCCAGTTCTCTGGAAGGTCGTTTCATTTTCTGTGTCTGCCACACGCGTACCACAAGCGCACCACAATCGAAAACCTTGTTCGACATTTCTAGAAAGAGTAGATGCTACTGAAGACCCAATAGGTTGCTGAGGGTTTTCGGAGCAGGGACAATTGCATCAGAGTGCTGGGCTCTGGGAAGAACTCAGGATTTGGCTGACTGGCGGATGGGACAATGATTGGTGCCGAGACTGGGCCAGAGAAGGAGGCCTGTCCAAAGCAGGCACCCGAGGCCGCGTGCAGGGACAGTCCTGGGCCACCAACCCTTGGAAGCTGGACCAGGAGCTTCGGAGCCGTTCGAGTCTTTTTTTCGCCCCTCTCACTCTCATGCACCTAGTTACCCTCCCCACAGAGTCCTCTCACCGCGATTTTCGTCTACCGCTGCAGTGGTGTCTGACTGCACCCAGCGCCTCTATCCTTCCCCCTTCAGTCTCTTCTCGCTTCTTGGCAAACCTGTCTTTGGAAAGCCCTCTGCCGACTCCAGTTACCCTGATCAAATGCATCCTCCTCAACAGGCTCGTGAGCGGTTTGCAGCGTGGCCCAAGAGGTATCACACCTTGCTCTTCAGCCACTCTTGGGGGCCCCTACAGGGCCAGGCGTCCCACACCGGCAGCGGGTGCTGGTCCTGCCACAGTCTGTGCAACATGTGAATGAAGGCTGTAGTCCTGTGGTCTGCGGGAGGCAAATTCCAACTCCCACTGTCAAACATAAAGGGACTGGCAGGCTATCCAGGGTGGATGTCTCATGGCATCCAAGGCAGGGACCTAGCCAGGCCTCGGGAAAGAGCTACAAACCGAGGAGCTCTGGGGTGTGGCTTCATCTCCCTCTCCCTACCACCCTACCCCCATCTCTCTGTGTTCCTCAGATGTCTCCTTTTCCTGTCAGGCACCTGGCCAGCTCTAGGAGCTGGAAGCAGGTTGATACCTTCTTGATCAATGTCCATCCCTAGTGTCATCCACAGTGGCCAATGGAAGGGGTGGCTGGTGGTGCAGGACATTTGCCATCCTAGGAAAGATCACAGACAGGAAGGGCCTCTTTAGCTGAGCAGACGAGGTTCTGCAGTGGTCTGGACACATTGCACACTCGTGGGCATCCCCCTGCCCTGTTGAGCAGACGGGGTTCTGCAGTGGTCTGGACACATTTGCACACTCGTGGGCATCCCCCTGCCCTGTTGAGAAACCACATGAAGAAAGGGACCCTTGAATCTGTTGCCTCCCGACTCTGACCGCCAGAGGCTGGGCTGCCAGCCAGCCATGCCAGCATGTGACAGCACATGACGGAAAATCCCTGGAAAGGATGTGGATCACTGCAGAACTCCCTCGAGAAAGCGCCAGAGGAGGACCCCATTCAGCACCCCACAGAACTCCTCAAACTCCTGCGTCCCCCTCAACACTCCTCCAGTGTGGTGGCTGCTTCTGTCTCCCCAGGCTTAGCTTGCCTGGGTCTTGAAGGCCTCTCCTCCCGCTGTCCTCACACAGCACCCTCTCGGCCACTGCACAGCTGGATGCAGTGAAGGCCAGGTGGCTGTGGCTGCTTGGGCAACAGGAGCTGCTTGACCCTGTTCTGCTGACTTTGTTGGCCTCACTCCCGTGGAGAGCCAAGGTTACCACGTCTCTGAAGCTACGGCTTGCTTTCTAGGCCTGGGGGAGTCACATCTTGCATTTGTACTCACTGAGCTCCACGTCTATGGTTAGAGAATTTATCAACGTTTTAAAATGCTTTTATCAATTCCATCATTTGAGGGCCCTCTAGCAAGGAACCTGTTAGTACATGGAGTGCCTGGAATGTTCTAGAAAGCTCACATGAAGAACTGACCTTTGCTGTCCTTATTCATTGAGGACTCCAATGGCCACTCAGGATGACAAGAAATACAGGCTCCAAGAGATTTGGTTCCTTTGTGAGGCCCTCAGGCAGTGGTCAGACACGAAGGAAATAGGAATGGCACCCGCAAACCGCACTTCTCCCTACAGGCCGTAGCTGCTGTGCAGCCTTGGGAGGCGGGTGGAGGGAAAGAGGAGGGCATCTGAATGTGGATACTCCCTGCTGTGAGGGCTGTGGGGTGTCCTCAGACTGGAGCCTGTCCCCAGGCTCAGCTCAGCTCGGGGACCTCGCACCCAGGCTTTGCTGGGAAGGAAGGTTTTGGATCTTCTGCCTCTCTGTATTCATTGACGCTGGGTTTCTCTCTCTTCCGCGCATTCTAACATCTGCAGGATTTTTTTTTTTTTTTTTTTTTTTTTTTTTTTTTTTTTTTGAGACGGAGTCTCGCTCTGTCGCCCAGGCTGGAGTGCAGTGGCATGATCTCAGCTCACTGCAAGCTCCGCCTCCTGGGTTCACGCCGTTCTCCTGCCTCAGCGTTCTGAGTAGCTGGGACTACAGGCGCCCGCCACCACGCCCAGCTAATTTTTTGTATTTTTAGTAGAGATGGGGTTTCACCGTGTTAACCAGGATGGTCTCGATCGCCTGACCTTGTGATCTGCCCGTCTCAGCCTCCCAAAGTGCTGGGATTACAGGCTGAACCACCGCGCCAGGCACATCTGCAGGATATATGGATGAAGGGCCACAAACCCATGTTTGGTCTCATTCAACAGATGTTGTGTCCACCGGGCGGGGTGGGACTCTGTCTCTGCCCACACTACCTGCCCCTGGGGTTGTAGTTCTAGGAAAGCAAGTCTCACACTGAGTTTTGATGTGGATTAGATTCTGTCCCAGGTGCAGATACTTATAGGCAAACAGGGACAAGAGCCCTCAGGCAAAGCTGGGTATCCTGCGATGGGTGCCTCTGGGAGTTTGCAGATAACAAGGCCTTTTCCTGGAGGCAAAGCAGAAGCGTTCTGTGGCAGACCAGTGAGCTTTCAAGCAGGTCAGTGGCAGGGACATCTAGGCTCAAGGTGTGACCCTTGTGCCAGGCTGCTGGCTCTCCTCTTGCAAGGACACAGCTCTTACAGGACTTTCTAGCCCATCCAAGAACATTTTTCCATCGTTGAAAAGTTACTGGTAAGTGCCACCATGTGCATGAGCAGCCGTCCGGGGTTGGCTTGTGTGCTGGTGTTTGAGAATCTTGCCAGTTGAATATGGGCATCTGCTTAGGGTTCCCCAAAGGCTAACCATTCACACCAGAGGGAGGCCGTGGCTCATTCCTAGGGCCCTGCGTGAGACTGGGGCTCATGCACACACAGGTATCAATGGCATGGAATGTAACGAGCTGAGTGCATACTGCCATTTCCTAGTGAGGGGTACTCCTAGAGAAAGAGGGGAGGCTGCTACTCTCCGGGGCCGCAGGGAGCCCAGAACGCCATCTCCTGGTGTCAGCAGCAGAAATCCATATGAGTGTGCAGCAACTCAGCTTTTGCCTCCTCAGAGGAAGTCATTCATCAGGGGGCACAAGGCAGAGTGAGAGACTGAGGTAAGTTTCAGAGCAAGAGTGAAGGTTTATTAAGAAGTTTTAGAGCAGGCATGGAAGGAAGTAAAGTACACTCGGAGGAGGGGCAGGGGGCATCTTGAGAGACCAAGTACACAGTTTTGACCTTTGACTTGGGGTTTATATGTTGGTTTGCTTCTGGGGGGCTGCATCCCTTTTCCCCTGATTCTTCCCTTGGGGTGGGCTGTCCGCATGCGCAGTGGCCTGCCAGCACTTGGGAGGGCCGCGGGCACAGTGTGCTTGCTGGAGTTGTGCGGTGCCCTCTTGAGGCAGTCTCCCCTTACCAGTTCCTAGGGGAAGGTCACACACTGGTTAAACTTTGCCACTTTGCCTCGTAGTGCGCGTGCTTGCCCTCACTCACCTGAGGTCTCCTGATTTTTTTTTTAAGTTCTAGGGTACATTTGCACAACATGCAGCTTTGTTACGTAGGTTTGCATGTGTCATGTTAGTGTGCTGCACCCACTAACTCGTCATTTATATTAGGTATCTCTCCTAATGCTATCCCTCCCACCCCACAACAGGCCCTGGTGTGTGAGGTTCCCCACCCTGTGTCCAAGTGTTCTCACTGTTCAATTCCCGCCTATGCCAACACCTGAGATCTTATCGGGACGCGGCTCATCACCAGCTTCAGGTGTTTTCTATTGGGAGCCTGCCGTTCCCTGGCACCAGCTGCAACCAATAATTATTTTAGTCAGTTTACCAACTGCTTGACCATCACCTGATGATCACCTGACATTTCTGTTGGGGTGCGGGCCCCTCTCCTGCCCTGCTCATGTGGGACTCACTCTGCCCAACCTGTCCCCATGGGCCTGTCTTTACTTCATTTGTGGTAAGCCCCGGGCAGAATGGACTCTTGTTATGATCCCAGGAACTGCTCACAGCCACCTCTGTGAATGAACACCTAGCGGCTGCTCTAAATACATGCTGTGAAAGTTGTCAGAATCAAAATGGAGTCACTAATGTTAAGAAAGCCCTGACAAAGAGTGGTGGGGAAGGCCATGAAGAGAGGACACTTGGCTAATTTTTAAACTTTTTGTAGAGACGGGGTCTTGCTGTGTTGCCCAGGCTGGTCTTGAACTCCTGGGCACAAGCAATCCTCCCATCTCTCAAGTAGCTGTAATAGGTGTGAGCCACTGCCCGTCACAATTTATTGAAGAATCTGTCCTTTCTGCAGTGAGTGTGCTTGGCACCTTTGTTGGAAATCGGTTGACTGTAGAAAGTGGATTAATTTCTGGGCCCTCTCTTCTGTTCCATTGGTCTATGTGTCTGTTTTTATACTGTTTCCATGCTGTTTTGGTTACTGTAGCTTTGTAGTGTATTTTGAGGTCTGGGAGTGTGATGCCTCCAGTTTTGTTCTTTTTGTTCAGAATGGCTTTGGCTATTTGGGGTCTTTTGTGGTTCCATACAAATTTTAATATTATTTCTTTTTCTATGAAGAATGCCATTGGTATTTTGGTAGGCATTCCCTTAAATGTGTAGATTACCTTCGGTAGCACAATCATTTTAACAATATTCTTCTGATCCTTGAGCATGGGATGTCTACTCATTTGTTCATATCCTCTTCAATTTCTTTCATCAGTGTTTTGTAATTTTCCTTGTAGAGGTCTCTCACCTCTTTTGTTAAATTTATCCCTAGGTATTTTATATTTTTTGTTGCTATTGGAAATAGGATTGCCTTCTCGATTTCTTTTTCAGCTAGTTTTTTGTTTGTGTATAGAAATGCTACTAATTTTTGTATATTGCCAGGGGCAGCCTGTGGGACTTTTTCTTAGGCCCCTATTGGAGACACAGAGCCATTGGGCAGGCCAGGGGCGTACCTGCAGGTGGGGGCGCTGTGGGGCTGATTTATCAGGACTTGAGCTCCTGTTATCAGTTGCTTGGAGGCAGGCGGGTTCTACGTGAGAAGGCCTGCAGCTGTTTGGCTGGCTCAAGGGTGGGTTTGCTGCAGGCGGGAGGGGCAGACAGCTGGAAGAGCTGCGGTGGGGATGGGTTTCCCTGCTGTGCAGGACCAGAGCTACAGCTGAGCCTGGGCCCAAGCTCCATGCAGCTGGGGTTGTGGTGTTCAGCCGCCCATGTGGGCTTGGTGGCGTGAAGGTGGAGCCCCAGCGTTGGAGAGGTGCAGATGGTACTGGCCCTGGGGCAGAGCCCCTCCAGATGCAATAGCAGCTTGGCTCATGGTGTGGGTGTGGGTTGGGAGGTGCACACCTTGTGCCTCTAATCGGGGCAACGCTGCTGTGTGACTTCCCTGCAGTGCTCCCAACTGGGCTCAGGGCTTGCAGGGACTGTGGGTTCTCATGCAGCAAGGACTGTCAGCATTTGCTGTCGCAGTGGCAGCTGGCGGAGATCTGCTTACCTTTTCCTTGCCACAGGAAGTCCCTCTTTGCTTCTAGGTCAAACTGGTGGGTGAGGAAGAGTGGGCGGCAGAGGCCTCCTGGGCTTCCAAACACCACAGGTGTGTCTCAAGGCCTCTGCTGCAGTCCAGCACTCCACCTTCGACATTCCAGTCAAATTGTCACTGTTAACTTGTTGCCTTGGTCCTTCCGTATGGGGAGGAGGGGATGAGTGCCAGGCAGTTCTAGCCAGCCCTCTTGCCAACACCACTCTCCTTCTGGTGACTTTCAAAAAGCAAAAGTTGAACATTTTTACTACATCCAATGTAATCATGTTTCAATGATAAAAGTTTTTGAATTTTGCTGTATGTGTTTTGAAGCTCTGTTAGTAGGAGCATACTCATTTGGGGTCATTATGTCCTCTTGATGGCTTGACCCTGTTGTCTTTCTTTATCCCTGGTGATGTTCTTTGTTCTGATGTGTGCTTTGTGTCATGTCAACATAACTACTTCAGCTTTCTTTTGACAGCACTTCCCTGGCATGCCCTTTTCTCTCCTTTAACTTTTAACCTACCTGTGTCTTAAATATACATACGTATGTATGTATGTATGTATCTATCTATCTATCTATCTTTTTTTTTTTGAGATGGAGTTTCGCTCTTGTCGCCCAGGCTGGAGTGCCATGGCACTATCTAACTCTCACTGCAACCTCTGCCTCCTAGGTTCAGGTGATTCTCCTACCTCAGCCTCCCGAGTAGCTGGGATTATAGGCACCTGCCACCATGCCCGGCTAATTTTGTATTTTTAGTAAAGTCAGGTTTTCACCATGTTGGCCAGGGTGGTCTCAAACTTCTGACCTCAGGTGATCCACCTTCCTCGGCCTCCCAAAGTGCTGGGATTATAGGTGTGAGCCACTATGCCCAGCCTGTTTTGTTTGTTTTTTTAAGTACAATTTTGAGACCGGGTTTTGCTCTGTCACCCAGCCTGGAGTGCAGTGGCACCATCTTGACTAACTGCAGCCTCACCCTCCCAGGCTCAAGCAATCCTCCCACCTCAGCCTCCCAAGTAACTGGGACCACAGGAGTGTGCCACCATACCCAGGTAATATTTGTAATTTTTGTAGAGATGGAGTTCCACCATGTTTCCCAGGCTGGTCTTGAACTCCTGGACTCAAGCAATCTTCCCACCTCGGCCTCCCAAAGTGCTGAGATTACAGGCGTGAGCCACCATGCTTGGCCTTAACCTGTCTGTGTATTTATATTTAAAATGGGTTTCTTGTAGGCAGCTTAGAGTTCTTTGTTTATTTCAGTCAACAATCTCTGCCATTTAATCGGAGTGTTACATCATTTAAATATAATGTAATTATCAATGTTTTCTTATTTGTCCTATCCATTCTTTGTTCTTTTCCCTCTTTTTTCTTCTTTCTTTTAGAATTATAAATTTATCTTTTTTGGATTCAAATGTGTCGTCTTATTGGCTTTTCAGCTAGATCTTTTTGCTTTACTTGTTCAGTGTTTTTTTCTACAATTGTTAATTTGTAGCTTAAACTTCAGCTAGTATACTTCCCGATGATATTAAAACCCTTCATGTGGATTTTAATGACTTTAAACAGTAACGTTCCATTTCTGTCCTATTCCTTTCTTTATTGTCATACATTTCACTTCACATGAAATAAGCTGATGTATACTCCTTTGGCCTCAATAACCTCCTTTAGCATTTCGTGTGATGCAGATCTACTGAAAATGGATTCTACCAATTGTCATTTGTATGGAAATATCCTTAATTTGCCCTCATTTTTTGGAAGACATTTTCACTAATTCTCTAGGTTGATGGACACTTTTTCTTCTGCCACGTGAAATCACACCGTTCCGTCCGCTGTCTTCTGACTTGCACTGCTTCTGATGACAGATTGCCGGCTGTTCTGTGTCTCTTTGTGGTCAATGTGCGTTTGTCTGGCTGCTTTTGCCTCGTTTGTCCTGCTTGGGGCTTACTGAGCTTATCAATCTGTGAGATTCTTCAAGTTTGAAAATGTTGAAGTCAAGGTTTCTTCACATATTTTTCTGCCTACCTCTTCCTTTTGGGACTCCAGTTATATGTATATGAGACACTTGATGCTGTTTCAATGTCAGTGAGGTTCTGTTTATTTTTATGTTGAAACTTTTCTCCCATCTCCCTGCTTAGGTTTGAATATTTTCTAATACTTGTATTCAAGTTCTCACTTGTATTCAAGTTCCCTGGCATTTTTCTGCAGTTTTCAAACTGCTGCTAAGCTCATTTTATGAATTTTTCATTTCAAATGTATTTTTCATCTCAGAGGTTCCATTTAGTTATATACATACATAATATATTTTGCCAAGATATATCCTTTGGTTAAAAAGAAGTCTGTAGGTATTAAAAGCAAGGTTACGTTGAATGACCTTGAACATCCATTTTCTGATATTTTTGACAGTGTGACTTTAAGGTAGCTGCTTAGAAGTGGAATTGAAGGATGCAGTTGTGAATGCACAGGCATCTTTCCGGGCATCTCTGAGCTTCTTCTCGCAGGGACTGTGCTGTTTGTATCCCAGCAGCAAAGCATGAGACTGTGTGTTTCTTCCCCATCAGGGTGTGGTGGGACCTTGTGGAGTTTTGCCAGCCTGATGGGAGAGATGTTGTAACTCAGTGTTTTCGCTTCTAGTTCTCTGATCATGAAAACTAACAGGCTTGGCTGGTTGTGGTGGCTCATGCCTGTAATCCCAGTACTTTGGGAGGCCAAGGTGGGCGTATCACCTGAGGTCAGGAGTTCAAGACCAGCCTGGCCAACACGGTGAAACCCCATCTCTACTAAAAATACAAAAAATTAGCCGGACGTGGTGGCAGGCGCCTATAATCGCAGCTACCCAGGAGGGTGAGGCAGGAGAATTGCCTGAACCTGGAGGGCAGAGGTTGCAGTGAGCCGAGATTGCGCCACTGCACTCCAGCCTGGGCAAGAAAGTGAGACTCCATCTCAAAAAAAAAAAAAAAAAGAAAGAAAGAAAAAGAAAGCTAACAGGCTTATTTGCAGCAGGAGCTGTGGTGCCCTTGGGGGATGTATGAGCTCGAGGGATGACAGCCACCACCATCTGTTCATCTCAGCACTTGGGAGACAAGCCCTGTAGGATTCATTCAGTAAAAATAAAATCCTACGAAGCGAATTTGTAGGCTTGGGGAAGTGTGGACAATACAGTTCCCGGCATCACCTACATACAAGCAGAACTCTCAGAAATAGCTGCTGGGCATTGGGATGAAGTGTGGCCCCTCGCATCTGCTGGGCATTGGGATGAAGTGCGGCCCTTCACATCGGCTCATTGGTATCAGGCCGGCCTCCTGCTTCCCACCCTTGTTGCCAGCGTGGAGGAGGCAGAGGTCAGGGAGGCCATCACTGCTTGTCCCTGACACTGGACTCAGTCTCCAGACGAGGCGGCCACTCTCAGTGTCCTGTCTCATGACTCCAGGAAGGCTCTGCTCTGTAGAGTGTCAGGAAGTGCCCACGACCGACCCACAGAGCAGCAGCTGAGCAGGGCACGGCATGCAGGGCAGGCCACACGGCGCCACCATCAGAGCACCAGGACGGAAGGGCTGGGGAGCGTGGGAGCCTGGTGGGTGGGCCAGGGTAACGAAGAGCCCACCGTCGGTCTCTGCATTGGTCAGCCCACGTGGCCACGGAGCAGCACCATGTCACAGCAAGGGGGTCCCGATCCAGACCCCAAGAGAGGGTTCTTGGATCTTGCACAAGAAATAATTCAGGGTGAGTCCGCAGTCTCATGTGAAAGCAAGTTTATTAAGAGAGTAAAGTGGTGAAAGGACAGCTACTCCATAGACAGAGTAGGACATTCCCGAAACTGAGAGGAGAAAGGCGCCCACCCTGGGTACAATCCTGGTATATATGGGGAGATGTGCTCTGCTACGAGGGTTGGTGATAAAGAATTTTCTTAATTACTATATTTTGCAAGAATCGGTATTATTTATCTTTAAGGCAAAATTAGGAATGCCTTTGTTCTCTGGATATCGGGGTATCTGGACTCCCAAGTCTGGGTCTGTTTAGTAAACATGATTGATCTGTTCCCTTATCCATAAACATCTAGAGGCTGGGAATGCCCGACTCTCTGGGAACGAAGCCCAGCAAGCCCTAGCCTCATTTTCTAGCCCTCACTCGAGATGGAGTCGCTCTGGTTCCAGTGTCTCTGACGACCGTAGACTGGGGCTTAAACAAGACATTCATTTCTCAAAGTACAGTCCATGAGGCTGGCAGTCCCACATTGAGGTACGGCAGGGTTGCTTCCTCCCGGTGCCTCTCCTTGGCTTCCAGACACTGTCTTCTCCCTGAGTCCTCACCGGGTCTCCCCTCTCTGCGTGTCCTCCTCCTGATCTCCTGATCTCCTGTTCTTACAAGGACACCAGTCACAACAGGTCCACCCTCATGATCTCGTTTAACTGAAATCCTTTCTGTAAAGACCCCATCTCCAAATACCGTCACATTTTCAGGTCCTGGGGGTCAGGACTTCAACATTTAAACTCTGAGGCAGGCACAGTCCTGCCCATCACAGCCCATTGTCCTCCACAGTCCCCCACAGTCCCCCACAGTCCCCCACAGTCCCCCACAGTCCCCCACAGTCCTCCACAGTCCTCCACAGTCCTCCACAGTCCTCCAATCTCACTTCGCGTCTTCTCCAAGGGTCAGCATGGACTCTGCCGTTGTGAGCTTCATGAGAATGAGGGTCAAGGGGGTAAAGTGGAGGAGCCAGAGGGGATGGGAGGGATCTGGGAAGCGGGAAGACCTTGGACTCCGCCTCCGGGGTCCCCAGCTGGGCAGGGCTGTAGGGAGGGCCAGCGTGCTGCCCTTGTGCTTACTGGGGGCCAGTGTCAGAAGGAGGAAGGGGTGGGTGGCAGGCACTGGGGGGAGGAGAGGGCTCTCTAGCACTCAGATTTGCACCCTTTGACCGCGCTGCCTGGGCACTGAGTATAGGAGGACGTCGCTGGCTGGCAGGGCTGTCACCCTCATCGATGGCCCAGTTTCCCAGGAGGAAATGGATGGGATGGCAGGTTTCAGCAGAGAGCACACAAGCCCTGCTATTATCTTACAAAAAGCCAGGCCAGCCCCCCGCAGCTTTCCATGTGACTTAGCATCAATATTGGGGGTTTTGTAGCTACCTCAGGAAACCTACTTTTGAACAAATAATAGATTATGTTCTCTGGAACACAGGGGGAGCTAAATGCCTTTTGACAGCCAGCAGCTTATGGAAATAGCCCTTTTTCTGGAAGAAGAAGTCGGTTCCCCACGGCCGCGCCTGCTGCTTCATCCAGCTTCCCCTAGCTCTGCGCCAATGGGTGCCCGGAGTTCAGCCCATGGCCTGACTGTTGCTGTCACTGCCCCCTTGACCAGTGCAATGGTGACAGCTGTGATGTACAATTACAAAGCAGGACACAGAGCCCTCCCAGAGCAAGGCAGCGCCCCTGTGGGCCGAGGGGACCAGGCTACTGGGGGACCCTGGGCTCCTGGGACACGGGGTGCTGGTGCAGACAGGGCCTGGGGTGCTCCGAGGTGCATGCCAGTGTCAGGAAGCCCCATGTCACAGAGATGTGGCCCCAGGCGCTTGACAAGAGATGGCATCAGATGATGTAAAAGAAACCAATGGACCTAAGTGGGTGCCATCCTGAGCCCTGTTGGTGGATTAACTCAGTTCCATGCCCACGACTGCCCGAGGTGGAGTGATGGCCATGCCCACCGCACAGACGAGGAGCCGAGGCCAGGAAGGGTTTCACCAGATGCCTGGGCTGGGGCCAGGGCTCAGGACCACCTGCTGAGCTGCCCACCCGGCTCACCTTGGCAAGCGTGTGGAAGGGCCCAGTGGTGCCCATGAGGAGGGCCGTGGGGAAGAGGTGCTGTTGTCCTGAGAGTCCCAGCCCCACCTCAGGGGGAAGAGCGTGGGAGAGCAAGGCTGGGGGCCACCCTGGGGGCTGCGCATGTGCCCCCCGCCATCGGTGGACACAGGCCATGCCACACCTGCACCATCCAGGGAGTGGGAAGGAAGCACGTGGCCATGGAGAGGCCAGCAGGTGGCAGGAAGGGCTGCAAGCCCCCAACCACAGGGTCACATGTGGGGGACCCAGCACACCGTGCAGGAGTTGGGCTGTGCCCCTGCATCTGCCCAGGCCAATGCGTGAACTCGGCATCAGCACCGCCCTTCCATGGAGACAAGGACCCATGCCCGCGTGGTGCAGGAGCTGTGCACTGGGCAGTCCCACAGGCAACTCCAGCCTGCAGTGCCAGGAGCAGGGCCAGGCCTCGCGGCGGGGGTGCAGGCAGGCTCCTGCCAGTCACTCAGCAATCAGGGATAGGTGAGGACCTGTGGAGAGGGGACAGCATGGGCATCAAGGCAGAGGCACTGGCCCCTCCCAGAATGACTTCCAGGACCACCCTGCCTGCCCCTGGGTGCCCTGCTGTGCCTGGGGAGGGCAAGGGCCACTTTGGGTTTAAGGCTCCAGGGTCACTGTCTTGAAATTCTTACCCATTTTATCACTAAGCTTGTGTTTTTCAAGCAAGGTAGGACGGGCATGGAGCCCCTGCAAGAGCAAGCCACGGGCGTCTTCTGAGCCCAGCACCACTCAGAACCTGCACAGAGTGCATGAGCGAGGCCCACAGCGGCCACAGGGCTGGTCGCAGCCAGGACGGGGTGAGGGGCTGCAGCCCCAGCCTCGCCTTCACTTCAAGCCGAGCAGCTTCCAGTGGGAAGAAACGCCAGCAACCAGGCCCCCGACCTTCCTCCTCAGCCGGTCCAGTGGAAGGCGGCGGTGCTGGTGGGATGTGGTGACCGAGAGGGTGGAATGTGGTGACTGGGAGGTGGAATAAAAGCAGCCTCTGTGTTGGTTTTGTGGGACCTTTCCTCCTTTCTGGATGTCGCAGAGGACAGGTGCATGTGCGAACTGTGAAACAGAAACTGAGATTTCACCTTCCGGATGAGTTCCATGCTTTCTTTTTTGCATTTAAAACTGGACAATGTCATATCAGCAAAGACTTAGAGTTTTCTGCTATGTTAGCTGGAAATGAGCTGCAAAAGCTTTTCTCAAGATGTAGTGCATAATTGGTCAGAGCAAAACATGGAGAGCCCTTAGCAGAAACCCACTTTAATGCATTTTCTTCATATCTCTAAAGTTCCTTAAAAATATGTGACAATGTTTCGGAAAGAGGAGAAGTGAAGAGTAGAAGTTCCCTTGCGGGTTTTTGTATCAGTGACCTGTAAATGAGGAATTCACAGATGAGCGCAGGCAGAGCTCCGTGTGCCGTGTACATACGGGCCGGGCTTGCAGGCAGAGCTCCGTGTGCGTGTACATACGGGCCGGGCTTGCAGGCAGAGCTCCGTGTGCGTGTACATATGGGCCGTGCTTGCAGGCAGAGCTCCGTGTGCCGTGTACATACGGGCCGGGCTTGCAGGCAGAGCTCCGTGTGCCGTGTACATATGGACCGGGCTTGCAGGCAGAGCTCCGTGTGCCGTGTACATACGGGCCGGGCTATGATGCGTCTCACATTGGATGATACTCCACCTTCGGAATTTTAGTGTTTGAATATAGAAAATGGGTTTAATAACTCACCGTGATTTTGAGTTATATTCATCATTTCTTAAAACTCTTGTATGTGTTTCTTAAAATAGTAAAAAAAAAAAAACCACAAAACTGGACAATATAAGATGAATGGCAGATCCATACTAATGATTGTAATTTTCAGAATTTCTTAGAATGTCATAAAATAGCAACTAAAAAATAACATTACAAGTTGAGAGAGAAACCATGGACAAAGAAAAAGCTAGGCTGGGCACGGTGGCTCATGCCTATGATCCCAGCACTTTGAGAGGCTGAGGTGGGCAGATCACCTGAGGTCAGGAGTTCAAGACCAGCCTGGCCAACATGGTGAAACCCCATCTCTACTAAAAATACTAAAATTAGCTGGGTGTGGTGGCTCATGCCTGTAGTCCCAGCTACCTGGGAGGCTGAGGCAGGAGAATCACTTGAACCCAGGAGGCAGAGGTTGCAGTGAGCTGAGATGGTGACATTGCATTCCAGCCTGGGCAACAGAGCAAGACTCTGTCTGATAAAAAGGAAAAGAAAAGAAAAAGTTATATATTTTAATACTTTGCCGGCACTTTTCCCTGCTTTTTAATGAGGCACTCCACATTTTCATTTTGCACAGGGCCCTGAGTGGGCCCGATGGAGGGACCTTTCTCCTGGGGTCTAACCCTCTAGTGGCTTCTGTTCCACGTGGGGCCTGACCCTGGCTCTTGGCCTGATCACAGCCTGAGGCTCCTCCTTTCTCAGGCCCTGGTCGCCTAGAGGATTCCCGGTGGGGACCCTCCAGTCGTCATCCAGCTCCTGCTTCAGAGCACGAGGGGTATAAGGAGAGTTTTCCAAAGGCACTGGCTTTGGACAGATGGGGTGAGATGGTAGCCAAGGGGTCCCTGCAGGGGCCCCTCATGGTCCTGGGGATACCCTGGAATCTTCCGGCCAGGTGGAGCACAGCCCTAGCTACCTTTGCACTCTGCAAGGTCCCGGGGCACCCAGGCTACTGAGTGTCCCAGACATCCACACAGAGGGACTGGGGGACAAGAAGCTGGGGAGCCCTGGGGGTTTTGAGGGGAGAGGGCAGGAGAAGGGTGTGGTTAATGGCGTCCAGTGCAGGTGCTAAGCCACGGGAGGGTGGGCTGTGGCGTGGACGACGAGGGTAACTGGCAGCATCAGTGAGATGTGCGGTGGGCTCGTGGGTGGGGGTTTTCTTTTTTAAGAAAAAAGCCTTGGGTGTGGCTGCTGGTGGGTTACCCTGTCAGAGAGGAGAAAGCTGGTGAGGACACAGGGGTGGGGTGCAGAGGCGTGGGGCCAGTCAGGGCAGGGTGGAGGGCAGGTCTATGGGTTCCAGGGGGCACATTGGAGGGGACGCTCGGGGGCTGGACAGGGCTGGAGGCTGTCCAGGGTTAGGACTGAGGCTGGTATGGGGCCTTCTGCAGGCTGGGGCTCGTGGTGGGGCTGGGTTCAGCGGTGGGAAGTTGGGAGGGGATGCTGGGAATATCTGCTGTGACATAGTAGAAAATGTATATTCAGGCCTGGTGCAGTGGCTCACACCTGTAATCCCAGCACTTTGGGGGTAGAGACAGGCGGATCACTTGAGGCCAGGAGTTTGAGACCAGCCTGGCCAACATAGTGAAACCCCGTCTCTACTAAAAATAATAAAATCAGCCGGGTGTGGTGGCGCGTGCCTGTAATCCCAACTGCTCGGAAAACTGAATCTGGGCGGTGGAAGTTGGAGTAAACAAGGTCGCACCACTGCACTCCAGCCTGTGCAACAGAGCTACGCTCCGTCTCAAAAAAAAAAAACAGAAAATATCTATTCTATTTTGTCCCCCGTTCCTGACACAGTACTTCTTGGATGTCCTGCGTGGAAGGAGGTGAGTATTCGTAACAAGCCCCTTTCAACCTCTCCTGAGTTTATGCTGGGAGGGACTCTCGGTAGGCCCCTAGATAGCTTGGGGGTGGGGTTGGTTGCTAGAGGAACCAGCCGTGTGGTTGAAGGCTGAAACTTTCAGGCCCATTCCTCACTCTCTGGGGCCAGGGGCTGGAGATGGAGGCCGGTGAACAATCGCCAGTGATGTCACCGGTTGTGTCCATGTGATGACACCTCCGTCAGAAACCCTCGGCCGTGGAGTTTGGAGAGCTTCAGAGTTGGTGAACACATCCGCATGTGGGAGGGGCGCACCCCAAGCCACCAGCCCTCGCCCCAGGCACCTCTGCATCTGACTGTTCGCTTGTATTCTTCACAATATCTTCTCCAAGAAAGCAGTAATGGTAAGTAAAGTGTTTCGCTGACTTCCATGAGCTGTCCCAGCAAAGTACTGAATTTAAGGAGGGGATAGTAGGACCCTCCGTTTGCAGCCACGCTGGACAGACCTGTGGGTGGCCCGGGGACACGATGCTTGTGACTGGCGGAGTGGGGGCAGCCTTATGGGCAAAGCCTTCAACCTTCAGGGTCTGCACTAGCGCCAGACAGTATCAGAGTTGAATTAAATTGCAGGACACTCGGGTGGTGTCTGCAGAGAACTGGAGAACTGGTTGGTGTGCAAAACCCACACGCTTGTTGTCGGCCGTGTTGTGAATCGAGGAGCAGCTTTCCTTTATCCACAGAAAAGAAAGCGAGTTTCCACCCTATTCTTAAGTGCATGGCTTCAGCTTTCACAATAATTCTAGCCCTTACCGTGGTGAGGAGGATACTGTGAGCAAGGCTGAGAAAGTTCCGGAGGAGTTCCACACAGCCATCCTCCTTCTATTTCCAGTTCAGTGACAAGAGCCAATGTCAGGTTTCCACGGAAAGTGACTGGCGTTGGCTCTCCACAGGGAAATGAAAGTAAAAGAAGCAGTTTGGCTGGGCGCAGTGGCTCATGCCTGTCATCTCAGCACTTTGGGAGGCTGAGGAGGGCGGATCACCTGAAGTCAGGAGTTCGAGACCAGCCTGGTCAACATGTGGGAAATCCTGTCTCTACTAAAAATACAAAAATTAGCCAGGCGTGGTGGTGGGTGCCTGTAGTCCCAGCTACTCAGAAGGCTGAGGCAGGAGAATCACTGGAACCGGGGAGGTGGAGGTTGCAAGAGAGCCGAGATCACACCACTGCACTCCAGCCTGGGCGACAGAGCGAGACTCTGTCTCAAAAGAAAAAAAAAAGAAGCAGTTTGGGCCATGCAGTGAGCGCTCTGTGGACCAGTGGACTCATCTGCTGGGGTCCAGGCAGCCTGAGCTGCTCCTGGTTCTTCCCTCCTCCCTGCATGCACGGTCCTGCGCTGCCCTCCCCGGGGGCTGCCGTGGGAGTTCTCGGGGCTCTCGATGATTGTCCTACTGGCTGGGGAGGGCTGTGGTGTGTTGGGTACTGGCTGCCCTGAAGTACAAGAATTAAAAATTGCTTCTCCTCTTGCCAGATGCAGGGAGGAGGCTGAGCAAAGCCCTAGCTCATTTACATAGAGACAGACACACAGAATTTTTGCAGAAATTTAATGTACTCTGATTTTTCTGGATATCTGATAATAGCGCACATCAAAGTCGGTGGCATTGGGCTCTGTTCAGTACATTCCAGCAACTGGTCATTGTACGGCTGTGCACTCACATGGGGGTGGGCACTCGGACTGACCTCACCTTCTGGAAGGTGCACCTGTGCGTGTAGGCATCCGAGTCCATGTCACATGCTGGCACGGCAATCACCATCCTTTCACAATAGGTCATGAAGCCGATTGATTTTGAATGGCTGTGTGGGTAATACTGCCCGTGACCTTCATTCCAGAGAGCAAGAGGGCATCAGGAAATGTCTGTCACAACAGGCAGGGCCTGGAGCTTGATGAGGTTGAGAATCCCTGATGCTCAGCCCATATTTTCTGGCTACCAGTTGAAAGAAAGGGTGAGAGGATGCTTGGCCCTGAGCAGGTGTCTGAGAAGTGCAGCCATAACATTCGGCTCCTTCTCACCAAATTCTTTACCCCAAAGAACCCGGAGGAAGACACATTTGCTAGGAGCTGGGTACTCGAAATGAAGGTAGGGAAAAGACGCCAGGCTCTGTCCTCCAAATGGCGCACTGGGCGTCTCCCCTAGATTCAGAGAGAGGAACGAAACTTACGTGGACCTTAAACTTCTGTTAGAGATGAAATAGAACAATAATAATAATAAATGCCAGTTCAGTGAATTCAGGTTAACCTCAAAGCTCATCTTTTTGGGGAGACGAGCTCTGACCTTTGTGAAATGTTGTGTGTGAACAACCTGGAACCGCGGTGAGAGAGAGGGCCGCGTCCTGGCCAGGGTCAGCCCCACCTGCAGGAAGTGCTTCTCTGTTCCATCGGTGAGGTTTGCTGGCTGGGCTTGGGGAATAATGGGTTCCCACTTTCTCAGTTGTCCCCGAGGTTTGGAGCACATGGCTCTGCCTCGTTCTTCACTTGCTGTTCCACAGAGAGAAGGTGACGCGAGCTGCATAGTCCAAACCAAAGGACACTTAGCCCCCAACTGGATGAAACGGGAAGAAGCGAAAGCATCTTCATCTATCAGTGTCAATATCTGAAATTTTGCTTTTTAGATAGGCAGACCGATGGAATAGAACCAAATGTATGTACAGATTAGGTATATGGTGAGGTGGAAAAAGATGGACTTTTGACAATAATTTTTTGGAACAGTTGGATAACCACATAGAAAATGATACAACAGGCCGGGCACAGTGACTCAGCCTGTCATCCCAGCACTTTGGGAGGCCGAGGTGGGCGGATCATGAGGCCAGGAGTTCGAGACCATCCTGGTCAACACAGTGAAACCCTGTTTCTACTAAAAATACAAAGATTAGCTGGATATGGTGGTGGGTGCCTGCAATCCCAGCTACTTGGGAGGCTGAGGCAGGAGAATTGCTTGAACCCAGGAAGTGGAGGTTGCAGTGAGCTGAGACTGTGCCACTGCACTCCAGCCTGAGTGACAGAGCAAGACTCTATCTCAAAAAAGAAAAGAAAAGAAGAAGATGCAACTTAACCTTTAGCTCATCTTCAACACCAGAATAATCCGTGAAGACCAGAGATCTTCATGCGAGAAGGAAGCAAGTAAGGTCTGGCTGAAAACACAACTGCAGGATGTCACAGGAGGGGAAAAGGCTTTCTAACCACGTCTTACAATTCAGAAGGACAAATACAAGATTGCCAAAATTTACCACTTAAAATAATGTATACTCAGGTCTGGCACGGTGGCTCATGCCTATAATCCCAGCATTTTGGGAGGCTGAGGCAGGGGGATCACCTGAGGTCAGGAGATCGAGACCAGCCTGGTCAACATGGTGAAACCCTCTCTCTACTAAAAATACAAAAATTAGCCAGGTCTGCTGGCACACACCTGTAACCCCAGCTACTAGGGAGGCTGAGGCTGGAGAATTGCGTGAACCCAGGAGGCGGAGGCTGCAGTGAGCTGAGATCGCATCACTGCACTCAGGAATGTCTCAAATTTTGTGTGTGTGTGTGTGTGTGTGTGTGTGTGTGTATACTCAATCAAAATCCTAGCAAGCTATTTTGTGGATATTGAGAAATGATTCTGAAGTTTATATGGAGAAAGAAAAGACCCAGCACAACCAACACAAAATTGAAGAAGAACAAAGTCACAGGACTCATGCTGCCCGACTTCCAGGCTCATGATGAAGCTGTACTAATCAAAGCAGGGCGGTGAATGAAAGATGGATAAGGGGGCGGGTAGGCAGTAGATAAGGGGGCGGATAAGGGGGCGGGTAAGGGGGCAGAGTACAGAACCAGAAACAGACCCATGTGGATGCAGTCAGAGGAGCAAAGCCAATTCCATGGGGCCAAGAGAGTCTTCTCAACACATGGTGCTGGGACAACAGGACACCCATGTGCCGAAAAACAAATCCAGACCCAGACTTCCCACCCTTCACAAAAACGAACTCCAAATGGATCACAGACCTCAGTGTAAAACACAAAACTATATAACTCCTAGAAGATAACATAGAATAAAACCTAGATGGCCTTGGGTATAGAGATGACCTTTTAGACTCAACATTCAACATGCCTATGGAATCTAAAAGGCGTGATCCACGAGAGAAATAATGGGTAAGTTGCACTTCATGAAGGTGAGAAGCTTCTGCTCTGCAAAAGACACTGTCAAGAGAAGACAAACCACAGACTGGGAGAAAATATTTGCAAAAGGCTTATCTGATAAAGGACAGTACTGAAAATATGCAAAGAACTCTTAAAACTCAACAATAACAAACGAACAACAGATTTTAAAAGTGAGCAAAACACTGGAACATAAATCTCACAGAAGAACTTCTGCACGGGGCAAGGCGTGCATGAGGATGTTCGGCGTCACGCGTCATCGGAGAAATGCAAATTATAGCAACACTGAGACACCACACACTCCTACTAGTGTGGCCAAAACCCAGACACTGGCAACATCAAATGCTGTTGAGGATGTGGAACAGCAGGAACTCTTGCTCATTGCTGGTGGGAATGCAAAATGGGGCCGCCACCGTGGAAGACAGCTTGGCATTTTCTCACAAAACTAGAGATGATCTCACCGCACGGTCCAGTAATCACGTTCCTCTGCATGTACCCAAAGGGGTTGAAAACTTCTGTCCACGTAAAACCTGTACATGGGTGTTTATAGCAGTTTTATTCATAAGTTTCAAAACCTGGAAACCAAGATGCCCTTCAGTAGGTGAATGGGTGAATAAGCTGTGGTACATCCAGACAGTGGACTCAGCACTAAAAAGAAATGAGCTGCCAAACTGTGAAAAGACATAGAAAGAACTTAAATACTTATCACTGAGCGAAAGAAGCCCATGTGAAAAGGCTGCACCCTGTGGGGTTCCAACTCCAGGACATTTCGGAAAACCATGGAGATGGTAAATAGATCAGTGGTTGCCAGAGGCTGAGGGGAGGGAAGGTTGAACAGGAGGAGCACGGAGGATTTTTAGGGCAGTGAAACTCCTCTGTGTGATGCTATGATGGTAGACACGTGCCGTTAGGTGTTTGTCCAAACCCTCAGAGGGTACAGCACCGACAGTGAGCCTGAATATAGGCTACAGATGCTGGGTGATGATGACGGGGGTTGGACCAGGAAAATCAGCTGTAACACATGCACCGCCGGTGGGAAGTTCATCGTGGGGAGGGGGCTCTAGGAAATCTCTGTACCTTCGTCTTTTTTACTGTGAACCTAAAACTGCTCTAAAAAATAAAATATTAAAAGTGAAATATACAGGCTGGGCACAGTGGTTCACGCCTGTAATCCCAGCACTTTGGGAGGCCAAGGAGGGCAGATTACCTGAGGCGGGAGTTCAAGACCAGCCTGACCAATATGGTGAAACCTCGTCTCCACTAAAAATACAAAAATTAGCCAGGCGTGATGGTGCATGCCTATGATCCCAGCTACTCAGGAGGCTGAGGCAGGAGAATTGTTTGAACCCGGGAGGCGGAGGTTGCAGTGAGCCGAGATGGTGCCATTGCTCTCCAGCCTGGACAGCAAGAGCGAAACTCTGTCTCAAAAAAAAAAAAAAAAAAAAAAAAAGAGAGAAAGAAAGAAAAAGAAATATACATTTTTGCATGAACAAAAAACCCATGAAGAAAATCAAAGGTGTAGCACACAGGGAAATGAAAGCCATAGAACATGAGGAAATGCTTATAACTTATCGCACAAAGGATCAAGCTCTGCAAACTGTAACAAGCTCCTAACAATCAAGGCAAAAACCCAATTATCTCTTGGAAAAATAGGCACAGAAAAAAGAAAGGCAAAGGGCTGTCCCCTGTGAAGACTCAGCCTCGCTTACAGTCAAAGTGCACCCCCCAGGTCCTCCGCACGCCATTTCCCATCCATCAGATTGTCCGAGATGCAGACTTCCAACAGCGCCTCTGTATCCCCAAGGAGATGGGCAGCTCATGGGGTGCCGCTGCCTGGGAGGGGAGGTGGCTCTTGGGGAGGCCTCCCACTTACCCAACTGCAGCAACAAATGTGACATCTGTCCCTGAGATGGCCAGACATGCAGCAAGTGCCCCATGCTATTCACTGTGGCATTACATGTAGTGGCAAAGGTTTGGAAACACCCAGATATCAAAGAGCAGAAGGTTTAATGAATAACTGAGACACACCCGCAAAATGCATCTGTAAAGAAGAATAAAAAAGTTATCTCTGTGCTGATAAGAAGTTATCTTCCAGAGGTGGCGTTAAGTGCAAGGGAGGCAGGAGAGTGGTGGGGCTGGTTTCTTGGTCACAGCCTTGCTGACCAAAGCAGGACCCAGTCCAGATGGGGTGAAGTGGAGAAGCTGGCAGAGACCAGCAGATGGTAAGAGAGCAAACCCTGACTGCCCTTGTTGGTCATTAGCATAAGACATGCCTACCAGTGCCATGACAGTTTACAAATGCCATGGCAACAACCCAGAAGTTACCACTGCTTTTTTTTATGGCAATGACCTAGAAGTTATCACCCCTTTCCTAGAAAGTTCTATATAACCCACCCCTCAATTTGCATTGACCTGCCCCTTAAGTTGCATGTAATTGAAAGTGGGTAGAAGTGGGTGTAAATACAGTTGCCAACAACCCGTATGCTATGGACTCTGGGCACACTGCCTGTGAGTCAGCCTCACTCTGCAAGGAAGAGTGCTGCTCAATAAAAGTGTGCTGCCTAGCACCGCCGGCTCACCCTTGAATTCTTTCCTGGGCAAAGCCAAGAACCCTCCTGTGCTAAGCCCCAGTTTTGGGGCTCACCAGCCCTGCATCACCTGGCAGCCATGAAGATGAAACAGTGGAGGTGGCGGTGGTGGGTGGGCGGGTGGTGAGACAGCAGAGAGGTGGTAGTCCGCAGTTGGTGGGACAACTGATATCTCTCGAAAGAAGAGAAGTGATGAGGGGGCAACTGACAGAAAGGCTGGACAGTGGAGAGGTACCAAGACGGCAACCAGCAATCTGGTGATTGGTGAGATGAGAAGAAGCAGTGATTAGAGAGACATGGTGATTGGCTCTGCAGCGATCAAAGAAAATCAAAGTCATAGAGCTGCTAGTGCAGCAGAGCTGTAACCTTAGCCAAAGGCTCTATTCAGAGCCATCATCTTTCCTGGCAGGCAGCAGAGCCGAGTGGTTGGGGAAGTGGCCATAGTGCCACCACCACACGCGGGACCCCTGCCCTAGCTGGCAGGTCACCGGTCCATGTGCCAGTCTCCTCAAAGCAGCCGAGCCTGCCCAAGTTGGGGACACCCTGGGAGGAGACCTTTACCCAGGGATTAAGGTGGAGACTGGTCAGCGCCATTTTGGCTCCTGTGGTTGGGTGAGTGTCCTCCCCTCTGCCCACCCCTGCCAATCAGGTGAGCCAGGAACTTCGGCCTTTGGCTAGATGGTCAGTTTGAAGTCCCCGTAGCCTGACCAGCTACATCCTTGTCATTCCTTCTCTTGATCCTTTCTCCTCTAATGCCATTTCATTGTCTGTTGGCCATTTTGTTTTATTTCACTTTCTGCTTTGAAATGTATGTTTCATCTGCAATGTTTGCTTTGGCTCCCTGCTAACTATATTTGGGCAATTATTTAAGGCAAGACACTTGGTTGTGGGAGGTCTCCTGTTGTGTTGACCCTAGGACAGCAGGATCATGTTGTCCTGTGGCCCCAGCGTGGCCTTTGGGGTTTACTGTTGGCCTCAGCTAGATGGTCTGGGGTTTTCGACATTGGTGTGGGGATACTTGTTGGCTGATACTCGACTGCTCTGGGTTTTTGGCATTTGGGATTGTAGGCCACCCCTAGACGCTCCAGAGTTTTTGGCACTGGCATTCCCTCTAGGATTGTGGGTTAGAGGCTACCCTAGGGGAATCTCAGCCTTGCCTTTTCTTGTTTCGTACCGAGAGTTATTTCCTGAAACCACCTTTTCTTATTGTCACTTTATCTACACTTTTTCTTCTATGCTTTGTTTTGTCATATTTTGTTTGCCAGCACTTTCATGCCTTGCTACCTTGACTTACTCCTTCTCTGCAGGACATGGGAATCTGAAAGGGGACGACAGCAAAGGTCCAGTTTCTTCTCCTGTTGCTAAACTTAGGAAAATGCCTGTGCCCAGTTGAAATCCTTGCTAGACACAGGGACGATCATAAGTATCCCAGAACACTTACAGCTAGGGTGTCTTTTATGCTGGCCAGTGTTTAATGTTCTTCTGCTGGTTCTAGCCCAAGAACAGTTGGCATAAAGCTGTGGTTAGACCTGCAGATTTCTGAGCATTGGTCTTGGTAAAGGCCTGGTGGTGTAGACGTTAAGGTTGCTTGGTTTAAATGTTCTGGAATTGCATCTGTTTTCAGGCCCGGTGACAGTACGACTCATGAACGTAAAACATCTTCTGATGAAATTAGTATATAAACTGATATTTCTATAGGGACGACCACTCAATTGTCAACGTCACCATAGCTCATAGTAATCATAACTCTCCTGGCTTTAGATCTGTCGAGTGTGTAAGAGTCAAAATTTAAGTCTTCATAATCTGCATATTCATAGCATCAATATCATCAGTGTCCTATAGTTTTGATGGTAAGCAAAGGGCTATTAATTTCATCTTTGATGTGTAGAATATGTAATAGATGAAGTTCAACTTAAAGAAATTCATTTTCTATTGCAAGACCATTTGGGTCCAATACAAAAATTAGAAAATCAAGAGATTTGGTCTAAACATGGCTCTATACATTATAATGCTATTTCACAGTTGGACTTATTGTGTAAAAAAGAAGAAAAATGGGAGGAGGTCCCTTATGTACAGGCTTTTATGGCCTTTTACTGGCTCTTGTTACTTCCAGGCACCAGGAAGGCACATCTAAGGGAACCCCTCCTGGCTGCTCGCCCTAGAGGGCCTGTGCCCTCCTTGGAGACTCCTCAATTCCCCAGTTCTGACCTGAGGGGGTTCAGCCAGTGCAGGATTCCACCCAGGGTCATCAGGCCCCCATCCCCCTTATACAGCCAGCCCCAGCCTATATCCCCAACTGCTGAGGAGGCAAACCCAACAGGCACCCTCAGATGCGGGGCCCCATATCAGCCCTTAAAGTCAAACTTGTGTCTGTGGCGAGAGGCAGCTGATGGAAATGGGGGCAGTTGAAGGGCAGGTGCCATTTTCTATGTCTGACTTGGCTCCGTGCAAGGAGGCACATGGCCGGTTTTCAGATAATCCGGGGTTTTATGGAAGAATCTAAGTCTACGAGGGCAGGTGCCATTTTCTGTGTCTGACTTGGCTCCGTGCAACGAGGCATGTGGCCAGTTTTCAGATAATCTGGGGTTTTTGGAAGAATCTAAGTCTACCATGTTCTTTCACTTGTCATGATTTGTAAGCACTGTTGCTCACTTGCTGTGCTGTGAGGGAGAAGCAGAGGGAAAAGTGTGAGATTAAGCCAGTCAGTTATGACAAGGTTAGAAAAATAGGGAAGGATGAAAATCGCACTCTGTTTCAAGGAAGTTTGGTTGAGGTACTCAGGAAACGTAATGACGCAGATTCCAAACGCCCAGAAGGGCAGGCTCTCCTGGGTATACATTCTATCCCTGAATCTGCCTCCGACATGAGGAGGAAGCTACAGAAAGCAGAAACAGGACCTGAAACCCTGTGAGCCAACTCCTGAATATGCCCTTTAAAGTTTGCAACAATAGGAACAGGGCAAAGGGAGTAGAATTAAAAGCAAGATAAATAGCCAAAATGTGTAATTGCTAACAGTTGCTGTCAGTGCCTTGCCCCTCAGCCTTACCTGTCCTGAGAGAGTGTCGTGAGATTGGCATCTGACATGCCCAGACAAGAGCTCTTGACTTGCTGGCCCCTGGGTCAAAATCAGTGTGCCTACCATAAGCAAAAGGGCCTTTGGCAATGAGAATATCCTAACCTTCCCTGGTGAGAAAGAAAAAAGCTGCTTGCCAGTACTAGAGCTAACCTTCTTCTGCTAGTCCCAGCGAGGTGCTTTTGTTGTTGTTATTTTTTGTTTTCTGTTTTGTTTTGTTTTGTTTTGTTTTGTTTTGTTTTGTTTTGTTGAGAGGGAGTCTCGCTCTGTCATCCAGCCTGGGGTACAGTGGTGTGATCTCGGCTCACTGCAACCTCTGTCTCCTGGGTTCAAGCAATTCTCCTGCCTCAGCCTCCCGAGTAGCTGGGACTACAGGTGCGCGCCACCACACCCAGCTAATTTTTTTATTTTTAGTAGAGACGGGATTCCATCATGTTAACCAAGACGGTCTCAATCTCCTGACCCCAACGAGGTGTTTTGCTCAAGTAAGTGTACTGGGGGCCTCAGACCCTTGGCCTGGTGAATGGCTTCCTGCAGGCAGACAAGTGGCCACTTAAACGTTTTTCTTTGGTGTGTCTGCTGCTGGGTGAGCTCTCTGGTGGCTCAGGGACTGCAAGGTCTCACGTTGAGCCATGTGGTTCACCCCCTCCTTTCTACAGAATCTTTCTCCACTTCCGCCTGTCTTTCATACTTAGCAGGGAAAATAAAATGTGGTCAGGTAAACAGGTCCCAATTTTATAAATAATTTGGATCCAGCTGTCTTGCATGGGTCACGTCATTTGTGTGATGTGTGTTGTGTCTAGCATGCTATCAAATTGGCTTATAAATAAAAGAGTGCTCATAAATTAAACAAGTCAGTCTAAATATGTTAGTTTGAAGGGAATGTTGTGTCTTCTAAAATTTAACTTGAAAATTTTTACTTAGGTAAACCACTAATGTTCATAGGTTTTGGAATGGTTAAAATGGCTTTAAGTAGTGAGCTTTTGTATGGCTTAAAAATCTTGAAATTGTAGAATGCTTCTCATCTACAGAATGCTAATGTCTGTTGGGCAGTTCAGGATTTCTTGCTTCGTACATGTATATAAAATGTGCCAGGGAAGATATATTCTTTATTGGGAAAAAATAACTTTTGTCCAGAAAGTATTAAATGAGAGGCTCAGAATATGAGGGAACCAGCGAGTAGAAAAGAGAGAAGTGGGGGGAGTTATTGATGGAAGCTATATCTATATCTATCTATCTATATTATTATTATTATTATTATTTTATTTATTTATTTTTTTTTTTTTGCAGGAGGGATATGAAGAGTGACTTACAGGTGCCCACCACCACGCCTGGCTAATTTTTGTATTTTTAGTAGAGACGGGGTTTTACCATATTGGCCAGGCTGGTCTTGAACTCCTGACCTTGTGATCCACCTGCCTCGGCCTCCTAAAGTGCTGGGATTACAGGCATGAGCCACCGCGCCCCGCCAATTAAAGAAAAATTGTTTGTAGTAGACTTTCTAGGGAATGGTCTATGTATTGGAACTGGGTTTTCTTAAGGTATTGATTTATCAAGTTATGAAAATTGTTGCTTTTAAAGCTCCAACCAGCTTCTTTTAAAACTTCTTTGGGCTAAGTGCAGTGGCTCACACCTGTAAATCCCAGCACTTTGGGAGGCCGAGGCAGGTGGATCACTTGAGCCTAGGAGTTCACGACCAGCCTGGGCAACATGGCAAAACCCCATCTCTACAAAAAATACTTTTAAAAAAACAATGTAGTCAGGGCATGGTGGTGCGTGTCTGTAGTCCCAGCTACTTGGGAGGCTGAGGTGGGAAGATCACTTGAGGCCAGGAAGTCAAGGCTGCAGTGAGCTGTGATCACACCACTGCACTCCAGCCTGGGCAACAGAGCGAAACCCTGTCTCACAAAACAGAAACAAAAACTTCTTGGGTTGGTGTCCCAGAGGTTCAGCTGTTGTGTGTCTCTGCTGTCAGCTCTTTCTCCCCTTGAAAAGGTCCGGGATGGTGGCTTTTTCCTTTAGCTTCTTTGTCAGCTCCTGTAATTTTTTCTCTTCCAGTTCTAACTGATGTCATGGCCTGATGCTAAAGTGTTTCATCTTAGAGGTCTGTGGGAGCAACGTTTTCCCCAGTACAGCTTGATGCTATGCTGGATTTTCTTTATTTATAACTTTATTTTTGGCTTTTAGTTTTTGACTCTTATTGCTCTAAAGGGTTTTGAGGACTAATGCGTGCCTGCCCCCCTCTATTCTTGTCTGGCCTAGAATGTTCTATTGGCTAGAAGTCTTTTGACTCTAAGTCCTTTGGCCAAAGGAAATCCCCTTCCCACTCCCCCCACCAAAAAAAAAAAAACCCCTAAAAAGCTAATTCAGGCCATGACAGGAAACAGGGGTTGGACACGTCTCATTGTGACCCCCTGCCTGGAATTTAGGCCAGGCACAAAGGCCCTTCAAAAATTATAAGAAGGCCAGGAGCAGTGGTTCATGCCTGTAATCTCAGCACTCTGGGAAGCTGAGGTGGGCGGATCACCTGAGGTCGGGAGTTGGAGATTAGCCTGACCAACATGGTGAAACCCTGTCTCTACGAAAAATACAAAAATTAGCCGGGCATGATGGTAGCTAACGATGGCAAATAGCTCCCTGTTCAGCCAGAAAACTCGGTCTTATTAAAACCTTAAAAAGGAGGATTTCCCCCAAGGATCAATTACAACCAAAATAAAAGGACCTATGTGGGGCATTGTTAAGCATTCCCACTGCTGTTAAACTTTAGGAAGTCACTCGCTGGGTGCACCTGCCCAGGGTTAACCTGCGTCTTCTGCGTGCCTGCAAGCATGTGAGGAGGACACCATGCCCTTCACCTGTGAGCCCCTGGAAGCTGTAAAGCTGTTGTTTTGCAAATACACACAAATCACGCGGTGAGGAGCGTGTGCAGTCATCAGCCGTACTGATTCTTCTCGCCTGGCTTTGACCTTTCTCAGGACCTTTACTATCTTATCATTACTAACTTTTGGCTCCCTTATTGGATTTTGGGTTTCTTCCCACCCAACCTTCATTTCCACCATGATCAGACCAACTTGTAAGGCAGCCTCACCCTTTGTCTGCCCCCTCTTCCTTTGATGCAAGAAAGATGAGCCCTAAAATTAGGGTTTAGCCAGGAGGGTTCTTGGCTTCACCCAGGAAAGAGTTCGAGGGTAAACCGGCGGTGTTAGCTGCTCCCTGTGGAGCGGGGCTGACTCACAGGCAGTGCATCCCGAGTCCACAAGGTATGGGCTGTTGGCAACCGTGTGGGCTGTTGGCAACCGTGTGGGCTGTTGGAAAGGCAAAGGACCTTTCCCAGGACCTCTAATAACTATCTTATCGTTACTAACTTTTGGCTCGTAGCAAAGCTCGAGTCCTGTTGACTGCAACAATTCCCCACAAAGACAACGCTGGTACAGCTTCAACCCATCCTATCCTCTGACCTGGAGAATGAAAGCACCCGGGAGCCCTTAGATCGGGCACCAGAGATTTTCCCTCCTCCAGCATTACGCAGGGCCTATGCCCACGAACGCAGCAGGAAGCAGTTCTAGAAGACAGACCCTGCCCTTCCGCACCCCCTTAAGATTAAGGCAAAGGATCTCATCTCTGAGGGCGCAGATGAGGTAGGAAGATGGCAGGACTTGTTTTCTGGTCATAGCCCCGCTGACCAAAACAGGATCTGGTCTGGATGGGATGAAGTGGAGACAGGAGTCAGGGGATGGCGAGAAAGGTAATCCCTGGCTGCCATCATTGCTCATGGTGTAAGACCCTCCCACCGGTGCCATGATAGTTTGCAAATGCTGTGCAATGACCTGGAAGTTACCACCTTTTTCCATGGCAGTGACCCAGAAGTTGTCACTCCTTTCCTAGACAAGTAACCCGCCCCTCAATTTGCATTGATCCCTGCTTAATCTGCATGTAAAAGAAGTGGGTGTAAATATGGTTGCCGACAGCCTGAACGCTGTGGATTCACTGCCTGTGAGTCAGCCCCACTCCACAGGGAGCAGCTAACACCACCGGCTCACCCTCCAAGTCTTTCCTGGGTCAAGTCAAGAACCCTCCCAGCAAAACTCCAATTTTAGGGCCCATTTTTCCTGCATCGAAGGACGAAGGGGCAGAAAAAGGGGGAGGCTGCCTTACTGTTGGTCTGATCACGGGGGAAATGAAGGTTGGGTGGGAAGAAACCTAAAGTCTAATAAAGCAGTCATCTGTAAGGCAGCTAGACCTCTCCGAAGGAATCCCGCTTTGTGGTTTTGGCTTCCGAGCGAGTACGTCTTCTGCGTCTGCAGAATGCCATCCTCGCATCGGAAGGAAGAAGGTGAACTCGGAGGTGGAGACATGAGCTGGATGGTGACGTTGGTCTCCCGTGGCTGCCAAAACAGGGTGCCGCACACTGCATGGCTTGGGACAACAGGCACCTGCTCTCTCTCTGTCTCTGAGGCCAGGGTCTGACAGTGAGGTGTGGGCAGAGTGGGCTCCTCCCACACCCTTCTCCCACACAGTGGCTGCTGGTGGCCCTGGGTGCACCCCGGCTGGTGGCGGCATCCCTGCAGTCTGCTGCCTCTCGGCATGGGGCTCTTGCTCTGTACTGGTCTGTCTCTACTCACAGGCAGTGCGCCCTGAGTCCACAGCGTATGGGCACAGTGTATGATGTCATAATCCTATGACATCAGCCATAGGATTTAGGGCCGGCCCTAATCCAGAATGACTTCACTTTAACTCACTGCACCTGCGAAGAACCTGTTTCCAAACAAGTTCACATTCTGGAGTTCTCGGTGGACAGGTGTTTGGAGGGCACTGTTTGCCACAGGACAACTACGTATCACAGTGCTGGTGATGTGACCACACAAATGAAATACGGTTGCCAACAGCTGTGACTTTTTTTTTTTTTTTTTTTGAGTTAGAGTCTCGCTCTGTTGCCCAGGCTGGAGTGCAGTGACATGGTCTCGGCTCACTGCAACCTCCACCTCCTGGGTTCCAGCAATTCTCCTGTTTCAACCTCCCAAGTAGCTGGGATACAGATGTGAGCCACCACGCCTGGATAATTTCTGCATTTTTAGTAGAGACGGAGTTTCACCATGTTGATCAGGCTGGTCTTGAACTCCTGACCTCAGGTGATCTGCCTACCTCAGCCTCCCAAAGTGCTGGGATTACAGGCGTGAGCCACCACGCCTGGCCTTCAGGTGACTTGTAAGCATAGCATTCACACTGTTTATACTTAGAAGGATATTCTCTGAGGACAAAAGATCATCTTTTGTTTTCATTTTTAATTTCTAAATAGTCGTTTTGAAAGGATTTCAGAGTTATGAAAAAAGTGACAAAAAACAAAAACAGTGCAAAGAATTCCAGCATATCCTGTAAGCAGTTTCCGTAGAGGTTATCTCATATAGAACCATGGTGCAAGGTTCAAAATCAGGAAATTAACACCAATGCAATACTATTTTTTAAAAAATTCTTTTAAATGCAATACTATTAACTAACACACAGGCCCCATCCCAGTGTCTTTCTGGCCCACGGCCCAGTCCAGGACCACACATTGCGTTCGCGTGTCGTTCTCCCCGGCTGCCTCCCAGTGGGGACAGTTTGGGGAGTGTGGTCATTGTCCAGCACACAGCTGCTTCTCACGGCTGCGTTTAGGGCACATCCTCTGGGCAGGACCCACAGAAGCTATGCCAGGCTGACCTCAGGGCGTCTCATCAGGAGATCTATGATGTGGGCCTGTCCTTTACTGGTGTGTTAAGCTTGGTTGCTGGGATCAGGGGCATCTGCCAGGCCTCTCCGCCGCCAAGTTGTGTTTTCCCTTTAATTATCTCATGGGAAGATAGTTTGAGGCCAAGAAATATCCCATTTCTCATCCTAATTTTGCCTACTAATCATAACATCTCTCGACGGTTCCTGTGTTGTTCGCAAAATGGCAATTCTCTGTTGCCATCATCTCTTCTGCATTTATTAACTGCAATTCGGAGGGGACAAGCGTTTCACCCTCTCTTTCCGCTTATTTAGCTATTATTTATCTATGCAATTATGTATGGACTTGTGGGCATTTAGCCTTATAAGATGGGTTATGAACTATTACTATAATTTTCTTTTTTGAGACAGGGTCTCGCTCTGTCACCCAGACTGGAGTGCAGTGGCATGATCTCAGCTCACTGCAACCTCTGTCTCCTGGGTTCAAATGATCCTTCCACCTCAGCCTGCTGAGTGGCTGGGACCACAGGCACACACCACCATGCTCAGCTAATTTTTTATTTTCTGTAGAGGCAGGGTTTCACCATGTTGCCCAGGCTGGTCTAGAACTCCGGGACTTAAACAATCTGCCCCCCTCAGTCTCCCAAAGTGCTTGGATCACAGGCATGTGCCACTGCGCCTGGCCCATTGCTATACTTATGTATTGTTTTGCTCTGATTGTCCCAGGTTTGGCTCTGGAGCCATTTAGATTGGTCCTGTGTCCTTTTGACACCCCGCTGCCCTTTGGGCGCCTGCCTTACTTTGTGGGACCACAGGTGCTCCAGGTTCACCGAGGACCCTCCCTGCCTTGGTGCTGGGGGCCCCAGTGCGTGGCCCTGGAGAAGGATGTTAATGCCCGAGATCTGGCTCTGAGGGTGTCTGTGGCTGTGGGGTGTCCCTGCTCTGAGGTCCCCCAGTGGACACAGCTAAAACCTCGCTGAGAACACATGGGCCCATGTCAGGCTCACACCTGTCTACCCAGCTGTCTACTGATATTTCTGTGCTGAAACTACAAGCTCCAACTGCTGCCTCTCCTCCCAGCTTCTCACACTCCTTACTTGTAGCTCCCTTCTCCCGCAGCGAGACTTGCCACCCACAGCGTGGCCACGGGGAGGTGACCTGAGTGGCCACACGGGGCTTCCTGCTCAGAGGGTTTAAGACTCTGCTGTCGCCATCCTGAAGTTCTTAATGAACTTTGAGCAAGGGCCCCACAATCTCGTTTTGTGCCAGGTCCCGTAAATTACATATCTGGCTCTAATTACCCACAATGTGCTTGCTTACTCAGTTCTGGAGCACACACAGTAATTTCATAATTGGTAACTCAGGTTGCTGTGCAAGACAGCTTCACAAACTAGGGCACGGTGTCTGCACACCGTTCTTTTTGTCTTACAGCCCACGATCAAAATACTGTCTTCCAAAGCATGTGGTAGGTTTTCTTTTCCCCACTTCCTTCGATGTTCATTTGTTACTGCCTGTATTCCATTTTGGCGACATGCCCCCATCCTGGTTGATGTTAATCACTTACTTACTTTGGAGGATGTGTGGTATATTTCTGTGGTCCTGGAAGGAACACAAAAGCTGCAGCCTCCACAATAGCCAAGCCCACCAGCGCCTGCACCTTTAAGGGCCAGGAGGGAAGGTCCTGTCTCCCTGTTCCCTCCACTGACTCCCCCACCTATCTGAGCCCCCACTTCTCCTGCGAAGTGGAGACTCCCTGGGGAGGCAGAGGAGCAGGGTGGCAGGATGGCAGGGGGTGAGGGGCTCCTGCCACCCCATGGCTGGGTGCCACTGGCTGGCCGTGCACACACTGGGTAAGCATGCCCTGGGCACTGGCGTGGGGACCAGGCATCCCTCCGTCTCACCTGGCCAGCCCAGCACAGGAGGAGGGCTGAGACTCTGAGAAGGGTACAGGGCAGAGAGCAGGAAACAGCGGGGCTCCAGCTGGGGGTGGGAGTCCAGGTGCTCAGGAGATGGAGTGCAGGCTCCCTGTGGGCACCTGTGGACAGGAACGGGAGGGGACTAAGGAGTGTGTTGTACTTTATCTGTACCTGGCTAAGCGAGATCAGACTGTCGTCTGGCATTAGCTAAACCTCACAGTGGAGGCAGTGGCTTCACATTGCTCCCGAGAGGAAACCGCACAGAAAGCTGGGGCAGTAATGCCCTTACCGGCTTCCCCAGCATCACATGGGGCGGCTGCCTGCAGCCTCTGAGGGGCTGAATGCAACCACGATGCAGGCACCAGTGCTGTACATACCTGCACACACCCACATATGCACGTGGTCAACACCCACCCACTCAGGCACTCCTACATGCACACACGCGCACATGCGCACAGACATGGCCACTTTCCTGGGCACACACCCACACACTCCCACATATACACACATGCCCACCTAAACCACTCACTTGACCAGATAGCAGTGTTTTTCGACCACAGCACAGAGACTGGGGATGCACAGGACATCATGTAGCCACGCTGGCCTCTGCCCATCGGATAGAGCACCTCTCCCTCCCATAGTGACAATCAGAAGTGCCTCCAGGTATTGTTACACGTCTCCAGTGGGGCGGGGGTTCCCCCAGCTGAGAACCCGGGGGACAGTATGGTGGTTGCCAGCTGGCACCCCAGGAGGGCACGCCCGCCTGCTGCATGACCTGGCGAGTCAGGGTGTCTCCTCGCCTCTGACAGCCTGGGAGATGGTGGGGCCTGTGCAAGGGTCATGTCAAGGCTTAGATGTGAAACCCCACGTGGGGCGTGCACACAGGAAGTGCTCAACCTGTGTTCGAGGACGTGGGAAGGCAGGCCCTCCTCACCCCTCCAGGCACTGAGAGGAGCCACTGACCAGGAGGAGAAGGTGGTGGTGCTGCCCTCACACAGACGCAGTTGTGGGCGGCAGGCGCCAGGGCTGCCGGGCACAGGCATCGTCTTAGGGAGGATGGGCCCCGGGCTCACATGCTGCACTCCAGAGCTCAGGGGCCAGCACTTCTGCCTGCTGTCTGGGGACTTGGGGAAGCCCCAGAGGAGAAGGCCCTGACCCCTAGTCTCTCCCTGCGCAGCCCCTGCCTCCACCCCTGAGAGGCCTCATCACCAACCACTGAGCTGCCCTGGGGGAGACCCTCGTTGGCTGTTTCCTGAGGCCTGTTTTCTTGTTTCTTTTTTAAGAAGGTGGTCCCAGCTCCCTGCCTCGGCCTCCCGAGGTGCTAGGACTGCAGGTGCATTGCTGTGCCCGGTTCCTGGGGCTCCTAAAAATACAGACACAGCGGTGACGGGGGCATCACGTGGTGACAAGGGCAAGGTCCAGAAACAGGGAAGGGGGAAAAGCCTGGCTCGGCCTTGAGGACGTGCTGCTGTGGGCTCTGACGACTGAATGAAGGACACAGCTGTCTGCTCCTCCTGTCCTGCCCGCCCCACCACCCCGGCACCCCGACGCACCACATCTGCTCATTTCTTTACTGTCAGTCTCCACCACCCTCCCCATCCCGAACACAGGCTCTGTGAGAGGGATTTGGGGCTCCCGCGCAATTGCTGGGGGGCCTCCTTGGATTTCCACCGTACCGGGCACAAGCGCCACCACCAGGAGCTCAGCTTTTCAGGAGAACGCCTGGTCCTGAGGCTTTCTAGGCATTTCAGTAGCCAAACCCTCTTGATCGTGTGGTTCCAGAAAAAGCCAGTGTGGCACCCACTTCCCGATGCTGCAGCCCCCGTGGTCCCGGGAAGAGGGCTTGGTTCTGCAGAGCTGAGGAGGGAAGTGGTCTCCGGGAGTAGCAGGGAGGCCTTGGAGGGAGGCGGTGGAGCAGGCTCTGCTCTTAGGAAGTGCCCTGCGAGTGGCTCCCGACGGACCCAAGAGGCGCTCTGGGGGACGAGTTACGGCTCTGAGCTGCCCGTGCCAGGCGGGGAGGCTGTGTTCTCGTGCGTTCACCCCTCAGTCCCTGGGTACGGGCCTCCCAGGATGTACCCCCAGCATCCCGGTCATGCAGAGGCCTGGGAAAGCCTGTTGAGGCTGGAGGGGTGGGGGCACACTCTGGTGTGTTGGGCACCTCTGTCGTGGGCACGGCTCCCCGTTTAGGGAAGGCACTGCGGTGATCACGCACTACCAGTAGGTATTTCAGAGCCCAAAACGTGAAAACAAATGGAAGAAGTTCCATGTCATAGTGAATCTCGGCTGTGTGCAGTGGCTCACCTGTAATCCCAGCACTTTGGGAGGCTGAGGCGGGCGGATCACTTGAGGTCAGGAGTTTGAGACCAACCTGGCCAACATGGTGAAACCCTGTCTCTACTAAAAATACAAAAATTAGCCGGGCGTAGTGGCAGGCGCCTGTAATCCCAGTTACTCGGGAGGCTGAGGCAGGAGAATCGCTTGATCCTGGGAGGTTGCAGTGAGCCGAGATCGCGCCATTGCACTCCAGCCTGGGCGAAGGGGTGAGACTCTGTCTCAAAACAAACAAACACAAAACAGCGAATGTTTTTATTACAAATAATAAACGTTCGCTTTTACATACCACACCTCATTTCCCCAGGGGTTTCTGAGGCCCCTCCCTGCCCACCCTCCTTCATTCTCTCCGCAGTGTTTGAGGCATGTTTTGTGCCAGGCCCCTCCCAGGGCTGCTAACAAGAAAACATAAAATAAAAATGGCAGAGAAGCAAGTGCCTCCCGAGTATGGCAATGCCAGTCACGAGCCAAACGGCTGAACACGGCCCATGTCTCCTCCCTCCGGGCATCCGGGGTCCCCTGCTCAGGCCTCACCAGTGCAGCCCGGACGTCAGACCGCTACCATCTCACTCAAGGCTCCCATGGGCCAGGGTCCACCTGGACTCCACTCCTCGGGATATTGGCAGGATCCCAGGCCCTGCGGCTGTGGACTCGGTACTTTACTTCTTTGCTGGCCAGAGGCTGCATGAGCTTCCAGAGGCCACCTGCTGTTCCTGTCACCTGGGGCTCCCCAGCCCGGCCATGGGCTTCCTCAGAGCCACAGGGGAGGGACAGGCTCCAGAGAAATGCGCGTTGCAATCCCACGTAACACAATCACGTTCCTCCACTCCCCTTTGTTGTGTTCTGTGGGTTAGAAGGTGGTTATCACTGGGACACCAAACAAGGGTGTCACCAACAGGAGGTGGGGGGCCTTGGGAGTCTGGCTGCCACACAGGAGGAAATGACAGCTCCACTCTGTCACTGAACCTGAGCTCAGCAGTAGCCTTGAGTGTCCTGGCAGCCACGTGGGAAAGGGACTCTGCTCAGAACACACATGCAGGAGCAGACCACACTCCTGCTCTCAAGCCCAGCACCAAGCCCATCACAGGGGCAGGTGTCCTGGGCCTCTGGTCTCAAGGGCATCATTTCTGTGCAGGCAACAGTCACTGGACTGTCCTTTCACACCCTCTGGACACACAGACAACACAAGTGGTTCCCAGAAGCCTCTGTGTCCTGTCAGGAGGTAACAGGTGGGGGTGGCTGTCCTCTGTGTCCTTCCAGGTGGTGATAAGCAGGGGTAGCTGTCCCCTGTGTCCTGTCACATGGTGACAAGTGGGGATGACTGTCCCTCTGTGTCCTTCCAGGTGCTGACAGGTGGGGTTGAGTGTCCCATGTCCCATCAGGTGGTGACAGGTATAGGTGACTGTCCCTCTGTTGTCCTCCCAGGTGGTGACAGGTAGGGTGACTGTCCTATGTCCTGTCAGGTGGTGACAGGTGGGGGTGGCTGTCCCCTCTGTCCTCCCAGGTGGTGACAGGTGGGGTGACTGTCCCCTGTGTCCTGTCAGGTGGTAACAGGTGGGGTGACTGTCCTGTGTCCTCCCAGGTGGTAACAGGTGGGAGTAGCTTTCCTCTGTATCCTGTCGGGTGGTGGCAGGTGCAGGTGGCTGTCCTCTGTGTCATGACCCCACCTGTGTGATGGCAAGGCCAGGTTCATCTCCAGAAACCTCAGGTCAGGGATCCCCACCGAGGCCTTTTAACATCATGGCAGAATCTGGAAAGTCTGTTTTATTTTATTATCTGAAATACTTTTAAGAGCTGATAACAGTAGCATTAGACTGATAGTTACATGCATCTGGGACATCCTGGCACCGGTGCATAAACGTCGAAGCCATTTCCATCATTTAACTTGTCCAGTCCTTTCAACAACCTTCTGTGCTGGGCGTGATGACTGCCATCTGCACAGATAACCTTTGCCAAAAAGTGAGGGAGCCAGAGGTTCTAACCCAGGGCCCTGGCCCCAAGCTCGCCCTTGCCCTCTCCCATCCACCTGCTCCCTCCACAACCCCAAAGCCCGACCCTGGGTGGATAAAGTACAGGGAGGGTCTGCAGCTGCCCAGCAGTGTCCCAGCAACAGGACCCGGAGCAAACCAGGCCTCAGCATGGGCACGGGATGAACTCAGGGCACCGGCGGGCCGTTGGCTGTTTCTGGGTAACTGACCTACAGGTGATTTCTTTTTCCTCTTCTTTCTAAGCTTTAAAAATTACCATTGTGATATGATAGAACTTTTCAGAATTTTAGATACAGTTTCTCTGTGTGAACAAGGCTTAGAGGATATGAGAATGTTTCTGTAGCTTACAGGTCATAATACTATCTTTGAATACACATATTGAAAAGCCACTTAAATATTAACCTTTGATTCTGAACCAGGATGAGCTTAACCGTGGGGATCTGCAGGGCGTGGCTGGCTGGAGCCCGGGGCCGGCAGCCATGGCTGAGGGCATGTACTTCAAAAGGGGCGTTTCTGTCCCACTAATACTGTGTAAATATGTACGCCATCCATTTTTTAATCAAATAAAATGTTCTGTCTGATGGATCCCTTCATCTGTATGACAAACAGCTTTAAGTAAAGAGAATCTCAGCTTGCAGAATAAGTAAAATTGTTTAAATTCTAGATGAATGTGTTCAGTGCTTGATGGGCTAATGCTGGCTGGATTTGTGAAGGTCAGTCATATACATGGAAATTCTTCTGCATTCACCTTAGGAGAGCGATATTTTTAGGCAAACGGAGCTTGCGATATTTTCTTTCCATGCCACCTGCCCTCTTGGTGTCTGGCCCACTTGCGTCCTCAGAGGACTGTGGTGGGCTGGTGTCCTTGGAGAGGAGGCCTCTCCAGGACCACCAAGAGGGGGCTGTGGCCTAGGGTGGGCTCTTCTAGTGGCATGAGGGCCACCCTTTATTCACATAAGCGTTGTGAGGTGGGAAGGGAGGCCAGGCAGGGGAAGGGTAGAAGAACGCCTGTTGCTTGGGTTGGACGCTCGATGAACTTTCACCGCTGGACATAGTGTGAACATCGGAGAGGCACGTTCAGCTATCACGTTCCACTCTCCCATTCCCCGGACCTCGAATTCAAGCCTGTGTAAGCACAGGTTCTGTGCTGCCAGGCTGGGCCTTTGCCCAGGGAAGGCACAAGAGAATGAACGCAGGGCTGGCCGCTGGGCCTGGTGACTGGGCTGCTCAGCACTGCCCACAGGGCGTTCCTTGGGGTGTGGCCTGGGCTGGGGCAGTAGGCTCCCTTGGACAGGGCCGTGTCTGGCTCACATGAAGCTGCCCTCATGGAACGGAGTGCAGTGGGGTGTTTGTGGTCCTGCTGCCGTTGGCTGGGCGCAGCCATCCCTGCCGACTCCCCCGACCTGTGCCCTGGGCCCTGCTGCACCTGGATGGGCGGGGCTCTGCGGCTGGCGGGGGAGTGAGGCCACCAGTCTCCTCTGCTGTGGCTGGTGTGGGGGCCAGTGGGGCGCAGAGCTGCTCACCCGGCTGACTCCCCCTTGTGCCCTGCTGGCCTCTGAGCCGGTTTTCCGGGGCCTCTGTGAGCGCCGTGGCCGTGAGGACCAAGTCTCTGCTCAGCCAGGGGGTACCCCTGCCCCTGCCCTGCTGCAGCCTGGGCCACCAGGAATCCTGACGGATGTGAGGACGCAGCCACCGACACCCAAACACCGGGGTGTTTCACCCAAGTGTAAAAGTCTACACTTCGGGCTTCTCAAACAAAAGAAAACAAAGGAAAACTTCAGATGCCCTGTCGGTGGGCGTGCGTGGCCGCGCTGAGCCGCTCTTCAAAGCCGGCAGCATCTGTCTGGCCTGTGCTCTGCCCGCTGCCCACAGGTCCTCTGGCTTGCTCTGTCCTCCCTGGCCGGCTGCGCTGGCGCCTGTGACGCTCGGTCCTCTCTGCGGAAGTGCAGGGCAGCACCTTAAAGGCTGAGCACGTCCCACACGGTGGGGCTGGAGCTCGGCACCTGCGGTTCACCCCAAACACTGCCCTCCCGCTGTGCACAGCCACTGCTGCCCCTGCTGCACCCCGACACGTGGGGAGCTGGTCTGAGCCTGCCGCACCTGCTCCCCTGTGATCTCCCTCTGCCACCCCCATCTCGGGCTCCATGACCCCTTCCTCAGTCCTCCCTGCCCGGGGCTGCTCTCCCGAACTCAGCAGAGCAAGGCTGGCCAGGAGTAAGGACAGGGGCGACCACTGGTCCCAGAAATCCTGAATCCAGAAAACCCCTCAGTCCGGGGCAGACTAGAATGGCCGACCACCCTGCCTAGGGGAGGGCCCTCCAAAGTCTTTGACCCTGAGCTAAGTTCTCTCTGCTTCTCTGAGTCTCTTTCTGTCTCTCTCCCCCTCTCTCTGTCTGAATATCTGCCTGCCTCTGCCACACACACCTGAGACACAGGTCTCACAGAACAGCCTTTGGCCCTCTCTGCCAGGAGGGTGGTTCTCGGAGGTTCCTGTCCTCTGTGGGGATGCTGACAACTACGGGTCATGGCTGGTGCCACGGTTCTCACTCTTGGCTGCACAGAGCAGCTGGGGGCTGCAGGTCAGGCCCCGCGTAGCTCTGCATGGCCCTGGTTCACTAAAGTGACGGGCTGGGGTGAGGGGAGGAGGAGGCCAGGGTGTGACCATCGGTTTCATTTCTGCTTTCACCCAGCTTCCTGAGTCGGGCACCGGCAGAGTGGCAGCTGGTTTGTGGGACACCCATCTGTCGGTAGGGCATGAGTATCCTCGGCTCTGTCCTGCTGGGAATCATGGGTCCTGGCCGTGGCACCAGGGCCGGCTATGTTTGTGACCTGGTGCATCCTCAGGAGAAGGAGAGCAGGTGAGGCGCCAGGGAACGTAGGATTTGCTAATGAATTGTGTTTCAAAAAAGGTGGTTTTTTTTCTGTTGTCAGACATCAGGAAACAGGTAGAGGCTGTGACCTTTGGGGCAGTCAAATGAATCTACAGAGATTAAAGGAGGATTGTGGAGTGAAAACCAAAACAAGCCAAACAGAGGAATCCGTTTACCCTTTCAGCCGCGTATTTCACTGTTGCCGAACCTTTATTAAAATGCTTCTCTCAAAGGAAAAATTGTATAGTTTTCTCCGGCTTTAAAAACCCAGGCCGTGTGTCTAAAGGTCACTTGACGAAGAGCACAAATCCGATGGTAAAGTGCAGGGTGTGGAGGGTGGGCCTCCCGTCCAGCACCAAAGCGGGCTCAGGCGGGCTCATCCCTCCCAGGGAACTTGGGTTCTGCACGGACTTAGTGTGAGAAGAAAAGACTTCTTCAGACATTTTGAAATTAACGTATTTCATTTGTATTAAACAGCTCAACCCTCCTTGGAGAACAAGTGCTAAATACGGCATCCACACAGCCAGCCCTGTAGGGGAATTTGAGATTGGACCAGAATGGTAGACTTGTACCTGTCACCCAGGACCTTCCACCCATCCATCTGCAAATCTATCCATCCCTCCACCCACCCATCCACTCATCCATTCCTCCATCCATCATCCATTCGTCCATGCATCCATGCATCCATCTATCCATCCATCCATGCATCCATCTATCCATCCACCCATGTATCCATCTATCCATCCACCCATGCATCCATCTATCCATCCATCCATCCATCCATCCATCCATCCATCCATCCATCCACACCTCCATCTATCCATCCACCCAAGCATCCATCTATCCATCCATCCATCCGTCCATCCATCCACACCTCCATCTATCCATCCACCCAAGCATCCATTATCCATCCACACATCCATTCATCCATCTACCCATCCATCCATCCACCCATCCATCCACAAATCCACTGGCCCATCCATCCATCCATCCATGCATCCATCTATCCATCCACCCATGCATCCATGCATCCATCCATCCACACCTCCATCTATCCATCCATCCCTCCATCCATCCATAACCTGCCCACACATCCATTCACCCATCTACCCATCCATCCATCCATCCATCCATCCATCCATCCATCCATCCATCCACAAATCCACTGGTCCATCCATCCATTCATCCATCTATCCATCCATCCATAACCTACTCACCCCCCGCATCAACCCATCCACCCACACACCACCTATTCATTCATCCATCCATCACATACCCACCCACCCATCTGTCTATCCATCCATCCATCATCAACCCATCCGCTCATCCATCCATTCACCTACCCATTCATCTGTCCACCCATCCATCCATCTATTCATCCAGCCATCATCTGCCTGCCCATCCATCCAACTATCCATTTATCCATCCACCCAACTGTAATCAACCATCCATCCACCCAGCCATCTACTCACCCCCTTTCCCTCTCACCCTCCCTCCCTTTCTCCCTTTCTTCTTTCTTTTGTCCATCCATACATCCAAGTGCCCCTCCCTCACCTGCTCCCTCAGCATCCATACATCCATTCATTTACCCATCCATCCATCCAACTATCCACTCATCCATTTATTCATCCAACCATCCACCACTCATCCATTAACCCACCTGTGCATTCATCAATCTGCTTATCCCTTTCTCTCTCTCCCACCCTTTTCTCTCTCTCCTTTCATCCATCCAGCCTTCCATCTATCCATTCATCCCTTATCTATCCACCCGTCTATCCATGCACCTGCCCCTTCACCCACCCATTCATTCATCCATCTGTAAACATATATTAAATGCCACTGTCTTCCATGTACTTGGCCTGTTCAAAACACTGGCTGAAGTGAGTGAGACTAACACAGTTCCTGCTGGGAAAAGAGACAATGAGTCATCTGCCTTCAATATGACACCTGCTGGAGAAGACCTGGGGAGAATGGGGGTTTCAAGGAACACTGGCCAAGGGCCAGAACCCAGAAGCTGGAGTGGGAGCAGACTTCCAGTGGTGATGTCTAGGGGAAGCTGACATGGCATAGGAGCTAGTGGGTTAAGGTTGGAAAGTTCATGGTGAGAACAAAAAGAAGGTAGTTCCAGAGGAGGGAACAAGAGGAAGTACAGGATAGGAAGGAGAGTGAAGCCTGGGAAGGAGTCCTAAGGGCTGGTAGTGTCTCAGATACCCAAACGCCCAGGCAGGATGGATGTGCTTTCTCTAGCGCCCTGGGAACGTCCACCACAAACTGGGTGCTTGAAACAGCAGAAGTTTGTCATCTCGCAGCTCTGGAGGCCAGAAGTTTGAAATCACGGTGTTGGCAGTATTGGTTCCTGTTGAGGCTCTGGGGCAGCACCTGTTCTGTGTGTGTGTCTTCAGCCCCTGGTGATGGTTGGCAGCCCTCAGTGAGCCTTGGTTTGCAGGCGCATCTCTTGATGTCTGCCTCCGTTGTCACACGGCGGTCCTGTCCTGGTCTCTGTTTCACTGTCTGTCCAAGGATACCAGTTGTGTTGGATTTAGGGTCTCAGTGTCTCTCCTCTCCTCTTATAGGGTCCCTGTCATATTGGATTTAGGGCCCACCCTACTCAGGTATGACCTCGTCTTGTCTAATTGCATCTGCAACGACCTTATTTTCACATAAGGAGTCAGGACTTCAGCCTTCTCAGGGGATACAATTCAGCTTTTCCCACCACCCCACCAGCCAGTGCTGCAGCTCACAGACCCTTCCTGCCATGAGCGCCCACTCAGTGCTGGCCCTTCCTGCTGTTCCTAGTCTCGGCTTTTATGGCCACTGCACACGCCTCTCCATGTGTCTCTGTCAGGCATGCAGAGAACTGTGGGGCTTGTGATTGTCTCCCTTAGGTTGGAATCCTGCAGACTCTTGAGTGGAGATTGTTGTACTCCTGACTCACTGGGACTCGCAGGAGAAAACCAGAAGGAGAGAGCGGGAAACAGGCCAAGGGAAGGGAGAGGCCAGAGCAGACGTGGTTTCAGGTGGGGTCCAGTGGTCCTGACGGGGACTCTGGACATACATCAGACTGCAGGTCTGGATGGGGGCTTTGACCTCAAGATGGTCAGGGTCTGGCCCTGGGCCACCCTGGCACAGGCTTCAATTCCAGGAGCCCCTGAACGAGGGCCCAGCTGCCCAAGGCAGGCCCTGGGGGCTCCAGGTGTGAGCTGTTGGCATGGCACCTGCAGCAGGGGGGCATGGCCACCCCCGAGGGTAAGGGGCACCCTATGTGACGACAGGGAGGGTGGGGAGCAGCAGTAAGACTGCAGGCAGGTTCAGCCCTCGTGGCTCTCCTGCCACGGAGTTCACTCACCCATCTGAAAGGTGCGAGTGTCCTTCCTGTCCACACACAGCCACACGGGGGCTCAGACTTTCCAAAGCCTGGCTGCTGTGATGGGTGTGCTGCCGCGTCATGTGGCAGCTGACTGCATTTCCAGGACAACTGGTGAGGTTGGGCCTCTTTCATAGGTTTGTTGGCCACGTGGGCATTTTCCCTTGCTGGCAGTCATTCACGGTTTCTGTCCACTTTTCTGATGGGGTGTCTGCCTCTTCCTTATGGACTTGTGGAGTTCTTTCTACATTCAGGGTGTAAGTGCCCCTCCCTCACCTGCTCCCTCAGCCACTCCCTGAGTAAATCACTCAGTGCGAGGACCCCGGGTGCACCTGCAGTATGTTATTCTGGTTGCCTGCAGAGCCTGCAAGCTCGCCAGCAGCCAGCGGGCATGGGGCTGGCACTGGATGCCATCCACAGCTCACACGCCAGAGAGGCAGGATCCCACATGCGGGTCCACACTCCTCCCTGCTCGGGGACTGCTGTGCCTTTGTTTTGGGACTGGGGGAGGTCCTCAGCTGGTTCTTCCCCTGGTGCCCTGATCCTGGGTCCACCTGTGACCGGTCCCTGCAGACCCCACACCTCGGAGAAAGGCTTCAGTGGCATGGGCCTAGGCTGGACCATGACCCACTCAGCAAAGCCCAGCTCTCTCTGTGACCAATGGCCATCTGGGCCAGCCCCTGCTGCTGAGCTGCTGGGACCACAGGCAGAGGAGACCCATCCAGCCCTGGAGCCCACCTCTCCAATTGCCGGGGCTTAATACAGTCGCCCATGATGCTGTCAGAGTCCTTCAAGTCTCAGCCCACATAGTGACTTATGGCCACCCACATAGTATCTACCTGGACCCCAGACCTGAGTGGTCAGCAGGGATCACACCTGGGGGCTCCATGTGTGAGCTGTTAGGGCGGCACCTGCAGCAGGGGGGTGTAGCCGCCCCGAGGGTAAGGGGCATCCTATGTGACAACGGGGAGGGTGGGGAGCACCAGTAAGGCTACAGGCAGGTTCAGTCCTCGTAGGCAGCACAGCACTTGTCCTGCCACAGAGTTCACACACCCACCTGAAAGGCGCGGGCGTCCCTCCTGTCCACATGCAGCCACGTGCGTGTGGCACCTGCTACAATGCAGCAGTAACAGTGCCCCACGTGCTGCCGGGCACAGAGCCTTCGGTGTGGGGTGTGCCCTCAGGCAGTTCGGGGCAGGGCTGCAGGTGGGGCTGGCAGGAGTGACACATCTTATCACAGGTCACTGCCTGGAGGGGGTGGCTGCTATCCTATCACAGGTCATGCTGAGGGCACTGGCATTTACTCCAAGCACCAGGATAACTCTGGGGTTTCCTTGGGATGTAGCCTGATCTGTTGCTATCTAGAAGAATCCTTTAGGCCACAGAGCAACGAAAGACGCTTGGACTGAGGGCCAGGAGCCACTACGATCTGGGACGGGGCTTGGAAGGGGCTCTTGGGTTGGGCAGCAGCAGTGGCCAGGCAGTATGGTTGGAGTCTGGACACGTGGGGAGCCCACAAGAATGTTGACAGGCAGGTGAGGGGCTGGGGGAGAGTGGTGCAGGATGGCACGGAGGTCCAGCCTGAGCAAGTGGGCACAACATAAAGCAGGTGCCATGACCTGCCACAGGGGACCCTGCAGGAATGCGGACCTGGGTGAGGGTCACCACTGCACCCAACACTGTATGGGAGCCCAGGGAAGGGGAAACAGGTCACACCCAGCACACCTGCATGGGAGCCCGGGGGGGGGGGGGTAGGGGTGAGCAGGTCACACCCAGCACACCTGCGTGGGAACCCGGTGGGGGGGAGCAGGTCACGCCCAGCACACCTGCGTGGGAACCCGGTGGGGGGGAGCAGGTCACGCCCAGCACACCTGCGTGGGAACCCGGGGGGGGGAGCAGGTCACGCCCAGCACACCTGCGTGGGAACCCGGTGGGGGGGAGCAGGTCACGCCCAGCACACCTGCGTGGGAACCCGGGGGGGGGAGCAGGTCACGCCCAGCACACCTGCGTGGGAACCGGGGGGGGGGGGAGCAGGTCACGCCCAGCACACCTGCGTGGGAGCATAGTGGATGTGTTGCCTCTAACATCTAGGCTTTAGGGGAGGCCAGAAGGAGAGATAGGCAAGAGGCATCAGGTGAGGAAGGCTTGCTTGGGTGGGCTGGGGTGGGGCGGAAGCTGACCTCAGAGTGTGAGCAGGTGAGCTCGGCCTGTGTAAATGGATGGCGCCCAGAGGAAACGAGGCAAGGAGGCTGAGGCAGTTTTTCCATTGTGGACATCTTTTATTGTGCTTAGGGACCCACACGATGCTGACTAGAGAGAGGTCAACAGACACGGACAACACCTGGGTCGCTACACGGAGCCCCTCCCCAGGAGGCGATGGGGAAGCCACCCTGCTCGTCCCTCCCCAGGAGGCGATGGGGAAGCCACTCTCTGTGCTGATTGCAGCGGCCAGAAGGCGATGGGGAAGCCGCCGTCTGTGTCCCTCCCCAGAAGGTGATGGGGAAGCCGTCCTCTGTGCTAAATGCAGCCGCCTGGCACTTCACAGGCTGACGGCTCCCACTAAGCATCACATTCCAGCCCCTGGAGCCCATGTCCACTTGCAGAGAACAGCCATGACTGGCCCTGCACGGACCCTGCCCTTGGGCAACACGCAGGCAGGCCCACCGACTCGAGGCACGAATTCAAACTGTGGCATCCACTTTCCTGTCAGTGGCAGAGGGCAGCGTGCCGTGGAAAGCAGCTTTTGGCCAACATCCTTCACTTAGTATTGCTAATTATTCTTGTAAACAAAAACTGCAGTATCAGCAGGCAGGTTTGCAGATACTGCATTCTTGAATTTGTTTTGATTCACAGGTAAATATGATTTTAAAAAGCCATTCCCAAACATAGAAACTGTTGTTACTGATGTGACATGCACCTGAGAGAAATAAAATTCCAGTGGGGTCCCTTCCTGGAGGTCATGGCTCAAGGCCAGGCAGAGTGTGGTCTGCAGGCTGCCTGCATGGGGGCTCTGCATGCGTCCGGGGGTAGTACATGCTCCTGTGGGGTCCTGCATGCATCCTGGGGTAGTACACACTCCTGTGGGGGCCCTGCATGCTTCCGGGAATAGGACACTCTCCTGTGGGGTCCTGCATGTGTCCGGGGATAGGACACGCTCCTGTGGGGTCCTGCATGCGTCCGGGAATAGGACATGCTCCCGCCAGGGCTTTCCCTACACCAAAAGGACCCACAGGCTGCCCGAGTGGCAGTAGCCTGAGCTGGTTTCAAGGAGTTTTATTTCTCTCTGCTACAAGAACATAAACAGAATTTCCTGGTGAGACGTACCAGGACCCCTGTCCTCCAATGCCTCTGAACAGACTGCGATGTGTCAACTGAACGCTCAGTTTACAGCCTCTGCCGGGAGCCACGCGTCAGGAAAGGACTTGGCGTGAATCCGTGGTTACCTCCATTCCACCTTCTGCACAGCTAAACCAAGCGGAACACTTGGCTTTTTAATATGGGCAAAGTAAATGGTCTAGGAAGCTACTGTGAGCACAGGGATTCTCGGATTCTCAGCACAGGTGCGTCTACAAGGATCGTGATGCCCGCCTGAGAACACAGTGCCCCTGGGGCAGCCTCGGAGCCGGGAGCAGGGAGCAGGGAGGGAGGGAGCCAGCCTCACACAGACGGCATGAAGTTAGACATTTTTCTGCCCTGCAGGGACGGGAATGGGGTGGACCTCACTGCACGGATCTACGTCTTTATTACAGCAACACAAGACACGGCGAGGTGCGCTCCCGGCACGGAAAGGTGTAAACAGTCAGAAGAGTCTTCTGCATGGTTGGTTGTTTTCAGTAGAGGTTGAAGAGTAGAAGTTGCCCTCCTTTCTTTTGAAACTCAGATTTCCTTGGTTTGTTCGTGTCTCTCCCATTGCGAGATGACTTCCCGGGGTCTTCGTCTCTGCTCCCTCTACACCTTGAGCCAGTGGCGGAGCTGGAAAGAAAACAGGTTTATTCCGAAATGGAGAGTGCGGCTGCTGGGAGAAGGGTAGCCCTGGGGCGATGCCCCATCTTGTGGCTAAGAGCAGCTGAAGGCAGTGAGCAGCCTGCAGCCTCCCGGCCACGTGCCCTGGGAGAGGGGGAGGCTCGTTGGGGGCCTGGACCAACACGCCCCTGACGGGTGCCAGGGACCCGATGCCTCACTCAAACTTCTATAAATCAATTATTACTTGATTTTTTAAAAAGCCGTGAGACCGTGGTTGCTGTGGTGGCCATGGTGGCCTCTGGGGCATATTGATCAGCTGCTGAGCCTGAGAGATGCCGGGAACCCTCAATCCGAGGCTGGTTCCAGATTGTACCCCAGTGACTTGGGTGTGACGTGGTGATGTCACCTCTCCCCCAGGTTGCCCCACCTTCCTGGGGGCCTCAGATGCTCCATCCAAGTGGCACGCTGCCTCTGCAGCTCCATCTTGCTCTCTGCGACCCAGGCGGGCGGCGGGCGCAGGAGCAGGGTGTCCTGACTGCTCAGGGACTGATGACATAGACAAGAGCAGTTATTTAGACCGCCAGCAAATGTCACTGCCTGCTATTATGCAGCCGTTAGTTCAGCCTATTTGTGAGCACAAGCCCCTCGATAGCACTCAATGGCGAGAAGTGTGCTTCATAAACATTTCCAAACAGGGGCACGCAGGGCTACTTCTGACAAAACCGTGCCAGCCATGGAAGCCACTGAAGCTACCACTGGCCACATCACAGGTTCCTCCAGCCCCTCCACCGAAAGCCTGCGGGGACCTCCTCAGCCTGGGTGGGATCACACTGCAGGCCAGGGGTCTACCAGGGGCCTGGAGCAGCCACAGTTGACACCAGCACAGGCAGCATCCAGGTGCAGCTCGGGGCTCAGTGAAGGAAGCTGGGGCAGGGAGCCCGGCCGGGACCCACAGCCAGGGGTGGCCCAGCGGCCGGAGCCCTAGAGCAGGGGTTCTGGGTGGCAGCCCCACTTCAGGCCAGCGATGAAGGAGCCATGCTTGGGACTCCGGCTGTGAGCCCCGTAGCCCCGGGGTGAAGCAGTTCTCTGTCCTGCCCTCTGACAGAAGCAGAAGGTCCCCCTCTGGAGGGAGGTGTGCTTGGGGGCTCCCAGATTCCCACAGATTAAGATCAAGCCATAAATGTAAAATAAAGACTAGAAACAGAAGAGAGCAGCCCACTCTACGTGAGTCCCCAGAAACCAGACCTCAGTTTGACCCCAAAGGACCGGAGCTGTTGCAACAGATTACAGGACGGCCACACAGGGGACCCTCAAAAAAGTGACACACACACATCACAGTGATGAGAATTTCACAAGAAACAGCAGAGCACACGCGGCTTCCAGAGATGAAGTAGGAAAGAGAATGGCCGGGATGCTGAGCTGGGCAGGGCAGTGGGAAGCGGAGCGTCCATAGCTGAGCTATGGTTTGTTTACGTGACGGACGGTCAGGGACCAGTCACAGCAGGCGAAGCGTAGATATGGACACAGACATTTCTGACCTAGACAGAATAACAGGGACAGAACAACCCCCAAATAAACAAAACACATGCACCAATGGCCTTCCAGACTGTGGACACCAGACCATAAGGGTCAGTGGTCCCTGAGGGACATCAGCAAGGAGCCCCTCCTGCCACCCTGCTCGCTGCCTCGAGGGAGTTTCCAGATTGCAGCACAGCGAGGGTGCAGTGTGGTGCACTCCCTGGGTTGAGAGGCTGGAAAGGAGAGCGAGGGAAATGGAGGTGGCTGCAGTTTGCAGGCCAGAGCACCTGAGAGGAGGTGGCCACACAGAGAGAAGAGCCGGGACGATGGCCCAGGACCCCCGCTGAGGGTTCAGTCGAGCACACCCGCTGCGTATGAGGAGGCTGGGGAGAGAACTGTGGACAGGACCAGAGGGAACCACCTCTGATGCCCACACAGGGCTGGGCACAGTGCCTGCTCCCCCAGCCAGGAACAATCACGATTCTCGGGGATTTGCACGGAGTGTGCACAGGGTCTGGCTTCAGTAGGGCTTGGTTAGGGCTACACCAAATGCTGAAGCCAAATAATACACTTTTTAGGAACCTGGGAATATCTAGAGATGTAACAAATGAAATTGTAAGAATGGCAAGGGAAAGATCGAGCTAGACTCAGAGACAGATGGGTGCAGGGCAGGCCGTTTCCACAGTGTCTACTTTTCCTGCTATGGGCTCACAAGGGTCTGTTTGTTATGTAGACAAATTAATAATTTTAAAATGGCCACATGTGGATTAATGATAAGAGTGTGCTACTCAACTGTGCACCTAAGATTCGAATGAAAACAAAATCTAAGTGAGGTAAGAGACCTGGAGGACCCGGGGCAAAGTGGATACACCAGAGCCTCGTAACGGAAAACACAGAAAGGCAGAAGGCAGTCTTTCAACGTGTGGCTGCAAAATTCACGGAATGACAAGATTTGTGAATCCGCAGATCTGGCTACACAACATATCCAGAGAGGATAAATGAAAAGAAACCCAGGTCCCGACACTCCACAGTGAACCCGCAACACGGAAATTACAGGAAACTTGGCCGTGTGCAGGGGTGAGGACAGAGCCCACCACAGAGCAGGCTCACAGGTCCACACATCTCAGCACAGCCGTGGAACACCGCTGCTGCCAAAACGCAGAGAGAGTCACCATCAGCCTGGACCCCTGAGCCCACGACAGTGCTCTCGTGAATGAGAACAGCATAAAGATGTTCCCAGACACCAATAGTGAGGGAGGTTAGCAAGAGACCTCCTCAAAGGAATGTCCAAAGGATGCTTTTTGAAAAGCAAGAAAATGGTCCTAGAAGAAAAGAAGTCTATAACAAAAGTATGGAAACCAATAAACACCAAGCATGCACATTAGTCCAAGGAACCTGATGAGTCCATACAAAATAATAACAGCAACGAGAACAGTAACGGTGTCTAATAACAGTGGGTTAAAAAGACAGAAATAGATCTCAGCAATCATGGCATATTCATCAGTAGGAGGAAGATTTAAGTCCTCGTAATGGGATGGGGTTAAAATACAGTTTAACTGTAGAGTTTAAGTGAAATATGTATGTTACAACCTCAAGAGTAGCTATTAAAAGAATAGAATAAGGCCAGGCACAGTGGCTCACGGCTGTAAACCCAGCATTCTGGGAGGCAGAGGTGGGCAGATCACTTGAGGTCAGGAGTTCGAGACCAGTCTGGCCAAAATGGTCAAACCCTGTCTCTACTAAAAACACAAAAATTATCCAGGTGTGGTGGTGGGCGCCTGTAATCCCAGCCATTGAGAGGCTGAGGCAGGAAAACTGCTTGAACCCGGGAGGTGGAGGTTGCAGTGAGCAGAGATCACACCACTGCACTCCAGCCTGGGTGACGGAACAAGACTCCATCTCAAAAAAAAAAAAAAAAAAAAAGGATAAAGTATATAAGTTCTAAGCAAGTAGAGAGAAATAAATGGAATAATAAAAATGAGTGAACCAAGAAAGAAAAATCAATCTATAAAAAGGCAATAAGGGAGAAAAATAAACACTAAAAATGGGACAAATAGACTAGAAAGATAGTAGAATCAAGTTCATATATATCAATAATCACAACAAATGTAAATGGATTAACCTGCCCAATTGTCAGAGTAAAAGATTCTAGGTGTATGCTGGGTTTGCAAAAGACACTTACATCTTAAGATCACTGCAAAGGTGAAAGTTAACAGATTGCAAAAGATATTTCAGGCAAACTCAAAAGACACCTGGTGCAACTGTATTCATCCCAGACAATCAGACTTTAAGACCAAAAGCATCATTAGGGGGCGAAGATGCCTTCACGTCAGCAGGAAGAGATGGTCATTCCAGACATGGATCAACCTCAGAAAACAGCCTCAGACTACAGAGAGCAAAACCGGATAGAACTGAGGGGAACAGCAGACAAATATACTATCGAGGAAGAATATACCACAGGCATCTCTCAATTACTCACGGTCAAGCACCCCTAAAATTGAGAAAGTGTAGACAACGTGGGTAACACGATATACAAGCCTACTCAAACGAACAGAAGCAGAACCGTGTATTGACAATTAGAGAATAGCACATTCGTCTAAAAGATGTGCAACGTTTATCAAAGTTGATCAGGTGCGAGGCCCTAAAGAAGTCTCAATACATTTTATTTATTTATTTGTTAATTTGTTTGTTTGTTTATTTATTTTGAGATGGAGTCTCGCTCTGTCACCCAGGCTGGAGTGCAGTGGTGTGATCTCAGCTCACTGCAAGCTCCGCCTCCCGGGTTCCCGCCATTCTCCTGCCTCAGCCTCCCGAGTAGCTGGGACTACAGGCACTTGCCACCTCACCCGGCTATTTTTTTTTGTTTTTTGTTTTTTTTTTTTTGTATTTTTAGTAGAGACGGGGTTTCAGGGTGTCAGCCAGGATGGTCTCAATTTCCTGACCTCATGATCCGCTCGCCTAGGTCTCCCAAAGTGCTGGGATTACAGGCATAAACCACCATGCCCGACCAATACATCTTAAATAATAGGTATCAAATGTGTTTGAGAACAATGAAATTAATTTGGAAATTAAAAACAAAAAGAGGAGTAAAACATCCCCATATATTTGGCAATTTAAAAACAGACTTTTAAGCAAGTTATGAGTTGACAAAGTCACGATGGAAATTAAAATATACTTAGAACTAAAATATAAAGAAAAATGCTATGTAAAAAAAATGCGGAATGCAGCACATGGAGTATTTTGAGGGAAATTCATAGCCTTGAGTGCTTACATTAGAAAAGAACAAAGGATGAAAATTAATAATCTAAAGTCCAAATTAAAAAGTTAGCAAAACTACAACAGAGTAGATCCAAGAAAAGCAGAGGAAGAAATGACAAAAACAGTAGCTGAGATTAATGCAACAGGACGCACAGCAAGAATCCCACATGAAGTCAAATTTGGATATCTGAGAAGACTAGCAAGATCCTATACAAAGTGTAAGACCCCCAGGTATAGGACTCTCAGAGGAGAGAGGCTCTGGTGGAGCTGGACTGGAGGCCAGTGGAGAGGGGCTGGCAGCCCCTGGATGGATGGGGTGGGATGCCTGGACACTCCTCCTGTGTTTGGAGCAGGCAAGTCACTGAGAGGACAGAGGAAAGGGTGCCAAGGGAGGGAGGCAGAGCCCACACCAGAACCTGACTTGCTGGGAGGAGGAACAAGCTGGGCAGATGTGTGCCTAGAGGCGGCTTCTCCCCACTGCCTCCTGGCCTGTTCCCTGCTCAGCGTCTTGTTCTGCCTGACATCACCCCCCACCTCCCAGGCACACAGTGCCCCCTCCCTCTGCCTGCATCCTTGCTCCTGCCCCATGTGCAGGTCCATGCTGGGCTCCTCAGGTGTGAGCTCATGAGACCCCTGCTGGGAGACCTGTTTACGAGGACGAGGTGCAGAGAGGTGGCCAGAGGGAAGAGGCAGGTCCGAGGTGGGGCCGCGGTGCCCTCCACACTACGACCTTCTCTCCCCTTTGCTGTGCATTGGACTCTGCTGTCAGCATCAGGTTGACTTTAGTGTCTGGAATCAGGTCGGAGCTGAAGCCGCTCTGGGGTGGAGGAGGACACTGCCACAGGCCCAGGGCACAGCCCAGGCTCCTCTCCTGCTGGCCAGCTCTGTGATCTCGGGCACATTCCGGGGCCTCTCTGGGTCTCAGGGACCCTTGTGTAGAGAGAGTGGTGGGCTGCCTCTTAGGGTTGTGGGAGTAAAAACACATGAAGTGTTTACTCTGTGTCCCAGGAATGCACCTGCTCCATGGCGTGCCATGAACGTGTGCGCACACACCTGGATGGCTCCCAGGGTGCAGGAAACACCTGGCGTGACCATCCTCTCATTTGAAGCCTGTCCCAGGCTCCCAGGCCCTCTCCCTCTTCAGGGCTCCCTGTGGCTCCCCATGGCCAGGCCCAAGCCTCCCGTCCACTGTCCCTCGTGCCCCCATGAGGCAGGCGGGTCTCTTGCTGGTCCTTAAGCTGGCTCAGCCAGCCCCACAGGGCGCTGCTCCCATGGTCTGGGACATGCCCAGGTCTTTGCAAGAACCATGCTTTCCTCAGGCGTGCGTGCAGACGCACCTCCTGGGGCCCCCGCGTCATGCGCCCCCGTCCCAGGTGCACGTCTCCATTGTCACCTGCCACCGCTGGCAGCCTGTCCTCATAGAGTGCATGCTGGCTGAGTAAATGAATACCATCTACACCAGCCTCAGAGCCCTCTGGGGGCTAAGTACACCGAGCTTGGGATCATTCTGAATTCCCCTGAGAGAGGCCCAGCGGGGACCGCGACCTCACCGTGAACTGGCGCACCTCCCCTCTGTCCACCAGCTCGCGGTCCTTCTCGGGCGCGATGGCGTAGGCCAGTTTCTGAAAGAGAAGGAGAGTGCGAGGGCCAGTGCAGACCAGCACCCACCGCCTGCACCCACCACTGACTCACACTGCCAGGACCCTCACCTGCCAGCACCCTCACCACCAGCCCTCCTCACCTGCCAACGCCCACCTGCCGGTGTCCACACCACCAGCGCCCACCACTGACTTAACACTGCCAGTGCCCACACCGACCGGACAGCGGTCAGGCCCGAAGCCGACATCCTGATGGTCCCCTTAAAGTCTAGTGCAGAGCAGGACATCAGCATTTGAGCCCTCACTTGAAATAAAACATGGTCCTGGAGATGGCCCTTGTCTCTAAGTCATCACATGTGCTGGGCTCTGAGTAAGAACGTGCTCACACCCAGGTGGGCTGCCTCGGGGCCCCCTGCAGCTGACATGTTCCAGGAGCACTTGCTTCTTGTCACCTGCAGCTCCTGGCGAGTGAATGCGGAACCTGCCTTTCTTTCACTGCCTGCTGCGGCAGCTCCTGGGGCCTGGATGGCACCAAGTCCTCCCAGAGCAGGCGGCATCTTCAGGAGCTCCCTCTCGCAGACCTGGATGCCTGTGTCTGCATCTCTGAGGCCAGGTGACCTCTCCCAGGGACCCCTGTGTGTGGCTCCACCCCACGTCATCACCACAATTCCACTGGCACCTGGCTCAACTGCTGAGGTTTTACTTGGCCTATGTTCAGAGTTTGGCTGTGCGAGGGGTAAGGGCACTGGCTATTCAGGCCCACCGGGCTGCAGGCGTCCTCCAGCTCTGTGCTGACCTGGGCCCCGCCTCCCGAGTCCATCCAGCCTCCCAGAGGAGCTCTCTCCCTGCAGGGACTGCCTGGCTGCCTGCTCTTCCCCTGCGCTGGGTCCTGGCAGGTCAGCGCCTGGGGGTCTGAGAGGGACTGTCCATGGCAGGGTGTCATCAGCTTTCCTAGGGCCATGGCAGCCCCAGAGCCCCTCCCACTCCACAGAAGCCCCCAGCCACACACTGTGCTTTGCCTGCACTGGGCCCTGGCCTGGCCGGGCTGCTGGAGAGACAGGCTCAGTGCCAGCCTGGGAGCACCTGTGCATGTCTGAGCCCAGGGGACACTGTGTGGCCCTAAGGTGGATCCTTGAACCCAGCAGGTGCCACTCTAGCGTTTTGCTGCCAAGGGCCAAGCCAGTTCTTTCCGAGAAAGGCTGGGATTTAAGGAAGCAGCTTCCGGGAGCTCCTAGTGGTGGGCTCTCAGGTGAGGGCAACTCTCTTCCAAGCAAGGCGTGTCTTTGTGTCTTCCGGGAACCACAGAGCAGGGTGTTAAAGGAGGACCCCCATGACTGGTCCACCTGCCTTTCCTCCACACAAAGGTGGCGAAACCAAGTGAGGAAAGGAGGTGCGTGTCAGGGACTCCACAGAGCTTCCTCCACTGCCTGGGGCTCCAGCTGCCCCGGTTCAGCCAAAGTGGGGCTCGGTCCTGGGGGGAACTAGGTCGCCCCTGATTCTAACGCCCTCAGATGGCTGCTGTGTCCGCCCCACCACACACCATAGTGTGTAGGCATGCATGCACTCAGTACACACAAACACTCAGACACGCATGTGAGCACAGACCCAGGCGCACACACACGTGCACATGGAGACAGCACATACAGACACGGATATACAGTGGACATACATACAGGTACATGCACACACAGACACATACACACATAGACACACACACGTGGACATACATAAAGACACACACATGAATACACATACGTATACACACCCATGGACACAGGCGTGCAGGTGGACACACACACACTCTGTTGTGGTGGCCACCTCCAGTCTCCTCCTGTTGGTCACAGATGACCCAGGCAGGTGAGGACTGGGGCCGTGGACACCTTTCTGGTGACCTCGCACTCAGGTGAAGGTGCCGCGTCCAAATACCCACCTCTCGAAAGGACCCAGGCAGGCTGCAGAACTTGTAGGCCGCATAGATGGGCACCATGGCCATGGAGGACGTGGCGATGACCCAGCCCAGCGCGTTGGCCCAGTCGGGGAAGATGTAGGCTCCGTAGTGGGGGGGCCTGAAGGTCACGATGCTGACCACGACCACGAACTGAAACCAGCAGACACAGGTCAGGCAGCTCTCAGCTGGCAGTGCCAGGACCAAGCAGGGATGGGGCAGGCACCTCATGGCAGAGGATCTCTCAGCCCCTACAGCTGTGCACGTGCAGAACCCGGCCAGGCCTGCAGACATGGCAGGAGGGCATCCCAGGCAATCCATGTCCTCCTGAGGCATGATCTAGCCTGTCCTGTCCTATCCTGTTCCTTCCCCTCCCCTCCCCTCCTGTTTCGTCCCCTCTCCTCCCCTCCCATCCCATCGTGTTCTATCCCATCCCATCCTGTTCTATTACACCAGATCCTGTCCTATCCTGTCCCATCCCATCCCATTCCTTCCTGCTCTATCCCACCTTGTTCTATTCCTTGCTTGAAATCACAACAAACACAAAACTGGCCACCAGCCAGTCCACTGAATCTATGATCCATGGCCTGAAGACACCACTGTGACCCACGCGGGACCACCCTCGGGCCATCCGGGCTCCGTATCTCTACTCTTTCTAGAAGCAAACCTGATGAAGTCACAGACCTGTCTCAGAACCACCACCACGAAGGTAACACAGAGGGTGGGATAGATGCCACTTGGAGGGGCAGCTTCCCCCTCTCCGGAGGCTTCTCCTGAGGCAGCTCATGCATTTGTTCCTCCACTCCACAAACATGCACCGCATCTCAAAAGATCCTCCACGTGCCTCCACATGCACCTCACACCTGAATGTGTTCTGTGCACCCACATGTGTACTGCGTGCCTACATGTGTGTTCTGTGTACCTGAGTCCTTCCCAAGGAGACAAGGGAAGTTCTGATAGATATGGTTTATGATGTAGATCAAAATGCATTTTTTTCCAAATTGTCCATGTTTCCTCAATTTCAGAAAAGTTAAAACATCCAAGCCTTGCAACCAAAAAGCATGTTGGATGCGTGTCTCATGCCAATCTCAGCATCTTCTTCACGAGCTGCTTCGAGCCACCTGCAGGTTTGGAGCCGGGTAGCAAAGGACTGGGATGGGGGTTGGGCTTGTGTCTGTCACGTGACCAAGGCCAGGGTGGGCAGCAATGTGGCGAGCAAAGCCAGCGTCCTGGGGCATCTGGGATTGGGGGCCGGCCTCCGCTGCACAGAGAGCCCTGAGCATGCTTTGAAGAGCCATGCGTGCATCCCTGGACATGTCGGTCTTGCATATCTGACATGTAGGTATTGCTGTAATGTGCTTTCTTGTACTGTTCAACTTCTTGCTAGATACCACGTTTCTTAGAAAGAACTATGCCTCCCCAGGCCACAGTCTGCCCATGTGAGTTGCCTTTGCTCCGGCATAATTTCCCTTTAGCAGTGCTGCGGCGTCATCTGCCACAGAGTCATCTGAACAAGTCTGGAGCATGTACACCCCTTACAACCAGAGGCCAGCACACGCCAGAGGGCAGGGGACGACGCCACAGCCTGAAGAAACAGATGATAATACAGACATTGTGTTTCTGCTAAAATCAAAACTTCATAGGACTTGTACTGTAACACTAAATATAAAATGACATAGAGCAATGAAATGGTCATGTTTCTCTCAAGTTAGCAAAATGAAGTCCTGTTTCGTATAGTTTGTAGGTTTATCTAAAACTGTACGACATGTGTTTCTGTATGAAGTTCGAAGATTTAGTCTAAGATCAGTAGAACATTTTATCTCCTAAGATCGAGGTCAGCCCTCTGGGTGTTAAGAGGAGACACCCCCTCAAGGGGAGCCGACGTCCTCATGCAAAACAGTTGTTTCAACTAAAGGTGGGGGAGAGCGGGAGGTGGGCGGGACCTCACTTTCCCCTCTGAACAGGTGTGTAGTCTGTGTCCTGTTAAAAGGCTGCCCCGTGCATCCAGGAGCCTTCAACGGGAGCCTCACAAGCGCAGTTAACTGGGCTTAGAACACTTACGTGCAGTCATGCCACACGGCCTGGAGCTCAGATATGGTGGAATTTCTACAAGATGCCAGGCGGCTTCTGTCACACTATGTTGAGCTTTTCCGGGATAGGGCCTGTCTCTCATCTCTTTCCTGTACCCTGGAACCTCTCTGCTTGCAACTACGGGGCTGTCCCACCTGCTGTGTGCAGGTGACAAGGGGTCTCCACGCACACAAGCCCTGCTGACCCCGGGACCACCTTGGTCCATGAGAGGGTGCGGCCTGAGTCCCCCGCCATGTTCCAGGCCCCACCTCATGCCTACTGGACTCGGGACCCCGGGACCAGCCTCGGTCCATGACAGGGTGCGGCCTCAGTCCCCCGCCCTGTTCCAGGCCCCACCTTGTGCCTGCTGGACTCGGGAGGTGCTTCTCTCTGTGAACAGCTCATGGATGCTCTGCTTAGACCTGGGCAGTTCTTAGGTCTCCTGCCCAGACCAGGTGGCACAGCTTTGCTTTGTGAGCCTCTGGGCCTCTGTGGTTCAGCCAGGGAAGCACTGCAGGCAATCCCTAACGGATGGGCGTGGCCATGTGCCAACAAAACTCTATTTACAAACTCCCACGGCCTTGCCCGGTGGACCCTGACTCAGCGACCGGCCCAGATGATAGAAGTAAGTGCCTACTGGACGCAGTGATGCTGCTGAGTCAGAGGGAGGCAACGGGACAGGGCCGAGGTCCCTGCTATTCTCAGGGTCTCCAGCACTCAGCATCCTCTGTCCCCGCCACCCTGGAAGCTCTAACTTCAACCTTGGTCCTCACAGGTAGAGGTGAATGGATGGCCAGACTCACCTCCAGCTTCCCCTTCCCACACAGCGGTACAGCCCAAGTGCAGGCCTCACACGGGCTGTGGCAGGGGTCCAAGACCACCTGGGGCCACACCTGAGGTTTTCTTGGTGGGTCTAGAGGGGAGGGCGGAAGGCACCTTCAGGAGACTAGAGATGAGTTTGGGGACTGGCCTGCCCGTCCGGGCCGAGTCCTGAGGCCCCTGACTCCAGCCACGGTAAGCTCAGTCTCAAAGCAGCCTTTAGGGGCCCACCCCAGGCCTTGCCCGCAGCCTCCTGTGCACACAGTTTGCTCAAGCAACAACCCACATGAGGGCGCTGGACCTCGGGGCAGGTGCCAGAGTGGGGGCAGTGGGCAGGGGGAGGGGCAGGCGACCCGAGGTCCCTTACCAGGAGGAAGCAGGGGCTGACCAGCTTCCAGCACAGCCGCCAGTACAGGCTGGGCCGCTGCCCTGTCATCTGCTGGATGTCATCGCTGAACTGCCCGACGCCTGAGGGGAGAAGAGGCAACATCAGCGCCCATCAGGGCAGTGCATTTCCCTGATGCTAGACACACGTGGGGGTCCTTGCTGACCCCCACGGGTCCCACCTACCGGCCCCAGGCTCCGGCTGCACCCAGCCTCCTGTGGAGGGGGCCGGGCCACACCCCAGCCCACTGGGTGCCTCACTGACGGGTGGGAGCCCACGTGTCCGCTCCACCCTGGAGACCCACCAGGAAGAGCCGCACGCCGGCGGGAGCTCCCCACACCCCAGCAACAGCCCCTCAGGTCCTCCTCCTCATCCCACGGCTCTCCCTGCCTCCCTCTGCCACCGGCACTCCTTGTTCACTTAAAAAGATTGTGGTAAAATACATATAACCTAAAACTTCCCATTTTAGCCATTTTTATGTGGAGAGTTCATAATGTATTAATACGTTCACGTACTGTGTAACCATCACCACCACCATCTCCAGAACTCCATCTTCCAAAACGAAATCCTGCCCCCACGAAACGCCAACTCCTCCTGACCCCCAACCCCCGCCAGGCCCCGGCACCATCTGCTTTTTGTCTGAATGAATGTGACTCCTGTGGGCACCTCCCGTCAGTGGAACCACACAGCACGGGGCCTCTGCGACTGGCTTACTCCCTGGAGAGTGTCCCTGAGGCCACCCAAGCTGCAGCCACCTCAGCATTCCCTTTCGTTTTAGAGCCGAACCATATTCCGTCGTGTAAGTATACTGTTACTGTGTCTTCAGAAAAGCTATTTCGAGAAACAATAAACATGTTTTTCTCCCCAAAAGCAAGCACCAGCAGTCTGCTTTAGAAAGGCCTATTTTTCTTTCACTGGTATCATCTAACTTCTAGGAACTGACCATAAGACCTTAAGAGTGAGCTCTCCCCCGACATCTGGCCTGGTCTGTGACTCGTGTGCCCGCGGCTGATCTGCTGAGATCTGGGGCAAAGTCTGGCAGTTGTCCCGTGTCCCCTCAGAAAGAAGCCTCCACGCGGAATCCCCTCTGCACACCCCACCCCGGCATCCGAGCCCTGGACATGAGAGATGGACGTGGGAGGCAGCGGGGATGCAGAGAGGTGAGGCCAGAAGAAGCCAAGGGGGGTGTCCCCAAGGCCCCTCAGCCCCCAGACCCTTCCTCCTGAGCCCCTGCCGGAGCAGGAGTCATCAGCTCCAAGACCTACAGGACCGCAGCGTACTGGAAGCCCGGCGTGTTCCGCAGCTTATTAGAGCACAGATTTTGTTTCATTTATATAAGAGGTGTGTGGATTTCTCTTTGGAAAAATAACACAGATCTCGGTCTTCGGAGGCTCAGTTCACCAGGGCCGCTTATCCCCAACTCCCATGGTTCCAGAGGCCACGGCGCTGGTGAATTCGAGGCACTTTCTCCCTTCCTCTGTGAAGGTCTGTGTTTTGTTCAGGGAACATGGCAATGAAAGCGATAGACAAAGTATTGATTCCAGGCACCCGTGAAAGTACAACAACGTTCATGTTTCCCTTTTCTGTAGGGCAACACTGAAAACCAGCGCTGAAAACAACGTTCTCAGAATAGGAGCTATTTCTCCGATTTATCTGAAAGCCAGGGCGTTTATCTGGCTATAAATTCCATGGCTCTGTGGCAGAGAAAATGACCCCCTTGTTTGCAGGTGAACTGGGCATCCTCCAAAACCAGGGCTCACGCAGCACCACAGACATTCAGCCAGAGCCCCATGTTTTTTTTTTCTTTTTTGAGACGGAGCCTCACTCTATCGCCCAGGCTGGAGTGCAGTGGCACAGTCTCGGGTCACTGTAACCTCCGCCTTCTGGGTTCAAGCTGAATCATATTCTGTCGTAAGTACACCATTGCTGTGTCTTCAGAAAAGCTGCAGCCTCCCGAGTGGCTGGGATTATAGCCGTGCGTCACCACGCCCGGATAATTTTTTTTTTTTTTTTTTTTTTTGGTAGAGATGGGGTTTCACCATGATGGCCAGGATGGTCTTGATCTCTTGACCTCGTGATCTGCCCACCTCGGCCTCCCAAAGTGCTGGGTCACAGGTCACCATGCCCAGCCTGCACATTCATGGTGAGATGCCCGGGTTCAGCCTTGCCACCTCCCAGGAAGCGACCTGGCCAGGTGAGTGGAGCTGGCCCTCCGGCCCATTTTACAGAAGAGAGAACTGAGGGGAGTCGAGGTGACTTGTCCAGGTCGGCACGCAGGGAAAGGGCAGCCCTGGCTCCAGGCTGGGTTTTCTGTTGCTGTTTAAACCCCTGGTGGACATCCCAGGACCCAGCTGGGGCAGACCAATGGGCCAGGAGCTGCACCCGTTGGGGCATCCGTTGGAGGGCCGCCCGCTGGTCATCACGCCCCAACTGCTCTGGGGCTCTGGTCAGCTGGCAAGGCCATGACGGCACCTTTGAAATGCAGCATGTCACATCCCTGCTGAAACCCCCAGCATGGATCTGATTGTGTGGGATGGGCTCGCCAGTGCCTCCAGCGTGGAGGAGGCGGAAGACGCCCGGCCACTGTGAACACCTCTGACCACAGTGTGCGTCTTCTGGCTGCCATCTAAGCTAAGCACCTCACTGATCCCATCAAAAGGATCAGGGCCAAGCCTCTCCCCTGTGCGGAGCTGTGATGGTCACAACCCAGGCTTCCGGCAGCTGAAAGGTGTGTCCTCACAGCGGCTTTGTCAGAAGGGGAGCGGCACAGCCACCAAACAAGAGGGTGTTGGCCTGGCTCCCTCCCCCCAGACTCACCGTAGAACCAGGCCACTCCGATGGCTTCAATGAGCACTCCAAAGAGGATGGATGTGCCGGCTGCAAAATGGTCCAGGAGTGTGAAGACGTAGATGCCACCCTGGAAGAGAGGGGAGCCTGTGGACCTGCAGAAGGGCTTTCCCCAAAGGTCAACCTGGCCTGGGACTCACTGTGCACACAAATGGTTTCACTCAGTGCAAACTCTGGTGTGAGTCCCTAAAATTCAGTCCACATGCAGCTACTTAGGGCCACGTCCATCACAAAAAAATAAAAATAAAAATGACCTCTCCTTTCCCTTCCCAGGGCTTCGTGTGCAATTAGAAATAGAAGCAACCAAACGTGGAACTTGGCAGTGCCTCCCTTGGACAGCACATGGCCTGGGCTCCCCCTCCCATGTAGATAGGCTCTGCCACCCCCTCCCACGTAGATGGGCTCTGCCACCACACCCCCAGCGTCCCCCAGTCCCCAAACCCTAGAGGGAGGCAGCTTCAGCCTTGGGCGCTTCTGGGGGAGCTGTCCCGGTGCTGAAGTCACTCTGGGACCAAGCTCCCATATGCAGTTACCCTGTGCACTGCTGTGAGTCATTCTCTGGGGTGGGTGGGGACGCAGCTTCCTGAAAGTGCTGTAGTTCTGTCTGGCCTGACAGTCCCAGCCAGGGCGCCCCGTACCACGTGCTAAGGAGACATGACCAGGAGAAGGCGAAGCCGGCAAATGGTACGTACATTGGTGACACAGAACAGGGAGAGAAGGAAGGTCGCCAGGACGATGAAGAGCGTGAAGAGCTCACGGTGTCTGTGCAGCAGCTGAAACTCGTCGATGAGCCCGGTGATCACCGACTCCATACCGCCCATCTGCACACAGAGCACAGGGTCGGGCTGCAGGCTGGGCCAAGATCTACTTGTCACCCAGGGGACGCACACCCGGAGAAGGACATGGAACAGGGGGCGTGCGGCTGTCCAGGGTGCAGGACGCCTGGTAGTGAGGACAGCGGTTGGTGAGGGCTTCTATGGTGGCACGACCACAGGAGAGAGGACCCAGAGGGACCACTCTATCCACGGTAGGGGGTTTGCAGCCTCTTCGACGTCTCTGGGTGGGTAAGATACGGTGTGGCTAAAACAACGCCACCCCGTCCACTGCTACTGCACAGGCTCGGCTCAGCCAGATTTTCCTGAGCAAGATGTGCCCCCCACACAAAGCTTTCGGGTGCACCTGGCCCGGCCATTGGCTACACCTTCTCAGTGGAGCCTCCCAACTCCAGGCATCCTCCTGTGGGATGCCATCCAGGCACCTGACTCCTACGTAGTGACCTTCTTCACCTTGCTCAGTCTTGGTCCAGGCCCCCCCTTCATGCTCCCATGTCAGGAACACGAGGCCTGTGGTCAACCCAGGAGCTGTGGCCGAGCTGGATAGGATATGAGTGGGGGCCAGGTGCACGACCCGTGTTTATGAGGAAAGGGATTCTGGGTTCTTCGGTCCCCAGCAGCTGACAGGGAAGAAGGAGCCTGAGAAAGTCCAGCAGGCCCAGGGCTGATCGAGGGCTCCGCCCGCCACCCCCAGCAGCTGGAGGTGCAGGGGCCACACGCAAAGCATTCAGGGCCAGGCCTGGGGTTGGTGGGTGCCAGGAACTTCTGTTGCCCTCCTCATTCCTCGTGGGGTTGCCGAGGGTTCCAGGGAAAGCCATGAGATATGAAGGACCTGCTGTGTGCCCTCCAAGGCCCCACCACTCTGGTGTCCTGAGCCAAGTCTTTGGTGGCTGGGGCCCTGCTGCATGTGCATGCATGTGTGTGCATGTGTGTGTGTGCATGTGTGTGTGCGCGCATGTGTGTGTGTGCGCATGTGTGTGTGCGTGTGTGTGTGCGTGCATGTGTGCGTGTTTGTGTGTGTTCATGTGTGTGTGCGCATGCGTTCGTGTATGTGTGTGTGTGTTCATGTATGTGTGTGCATGTGTTCGTGTATGTGTGTGTGTGCATGTATGTGCACATGTCCAGGATCTGTAGGTGGCTCAGGGCAGGGCACACGGGTATCCCAGAGTAGAGGGATAAAGGGAAAGTTAAACTCCAGTCACCACTCACCCCAGCCCCAAGAAAGGTCTCCCAAATAATCGCGGGGCTCGCCCAAGTTGAGCACAGGAGGTCTGGGGGCCGTCCGTGAGCCCAGGGATCTTGCCTGGCCCTGGGAGGGCAGGGACCCCTCGGGTGGAAGGAACCCAAGTGCCAAGGACAGGGCCGGGCGGCGAGGGTTACTCACAGCACTGTCGATACCCAGGGTGAGCAGCATGATGAAGAAGACCACGGCCCAGGCTGAGGACAGCGGAAGTGTGGCGATGGCCTCCGGGTAGATGATGAAAATCAGCCCCGGCCCTGAAACAGAACCCGCTCTGCTTGCCACAGAGCCCAGGCTGTGCTCTCCCACCCATCCTGCCCCACCCTGCCCCGAGAGGCCAACACGGCCTGCCATGGGCCTGTAGAGACTAGGGCTGGTGTAGCCCTGCTGAACAGCCTCCCTCCTGTGCATCCAGCAGACCCTGGCCTGGGACTCAGGAAAACGGAAACCCAGAACCGATGGGAGGGCTTTGGTTCACGCCCACCACCCAGCAATGGAGCTCCTGCAAATTACCTGTGTCCTCGTGGGTTATGGGGGTGCGGGGAGAAGGAGGGGCAGAAACAAGGGGAGGGCAGGAGGGATTTCCAGGCTGGTCCTGCCCTTCATCCCAGGGACACCTGCTAATGTCCTTCTAGTTAGTTCTTCCTGCACATACCATGTGATATACACGCAGGCACATGCACACACATATTTGTGCATTCAAACTCATCCATGCAAGAACACATCCACGTGCACACACACAAATAGACGCATGCACGGGTATGCGCACACACACACAAAAACACACACATCACACATGTCCACACTATTCAGTAGCCTAATTTCTACATTTAGCAAAACATCAGGGATACGTTCCTGACCTCCGCCTTCCAGGCACACAAGGAAGCTGAGGTCCTCCCACCCTCCTGTGAGGTTAGACGTGGCTGCACTTGGCCAATGCGCTGTGAACCCACGATAAGCGGGTCCCTGTGAGTGAAGCTTGGTAGAGGAGTGTGTGGTTCCTTTACCATTGCCCCTGCCACGGTGTCCCGGAGGCCACATTGAGATGGGCTCCTATCAGCTGGGGCCCTGAGGGCTCAGAGGAGCAGCACATCCTGACGGATACAGGGGCCCAGATGGTGGCTTCGAAGATAAGGGATACACCTGCAACCTGGCTATCCCTGCAAGCTAGGGCACACCAGGGTGAGGGGCAGCATGGCCAAGGCGGAGGAGGTGTCCCCGCACAGCTCTCTGGGGAGCTGATGTGTGCTTCCAGCTACCAGCTGGCACACCTGGTGGAGGTGGAGGGGGTGAGAGCGTGGCAGGCACACAGCCAATTTGGTCTCCGATGACCCCAAAGTAAAAACCAGTCCCATAGGCAATTGACCATTGACCATTTCAGAAGCCTTGCATCCTCCACTGGCTGGCACTGTCTCCAGAGCCCAATCTGCCTGCAACAGAGTCCCCTGTCCTCAGCAGGCACGTGTCTGGCCCTAGCCTGTGGGAATAGGCCTGGGCCTGGCCTTTTAAATAATCAAAGGCCAGAGGCAGGGGCCGTTCCCAAAGGTCTTTCAGGGGCCTTACTGTCAGCCAAGCAGCGGGGTCAGACCTGGGCTCTCACAGCTCCCGGAGACCCTGGTGGACGGGGACAGTGTCCACGTGGGGTGGGGAGGCAGGCTTGCCTGAGACGTTCTGGGGCTTGGATGGTGCCAGCCAGGAGCCTGGGAAGATATTCATCAGCTCGGGGAACGTAATGTCAACACCCTTGCCTTCGTGTCTGTACCTGAGTTAACATTTCACCCTGTTTTCTTGAGAATTACGCCTGTAAATGACATTTACTTTGCTTGTTATGAAATGCACAGAACATTCAACTTTATTTTCAGGGGTTAATAGAGGTTTCTGCAAACTATGCTAGTTATCAAAATAAAGGGCAAAAAGAATGGAGAAAATGCATAAATGCGGCACCGAGTAAATTTCACTGCCCTGCATTTATATGCATGATGCTCCCTTCCTCTCGCTTTGACTGAATTTTTTTTTCCTAAAGGAAAGAACACAGGCTTCGGAGGCCCACCTCTGAGCTGGGGCTCTAGCCCCGACCCAGACTTCCTGTTGCAAGCACGGAGGGGCTTTCAGGTCTCCGAGCCTGTTCCTACCTGTGGTGCGAGGGTCCTAGTGCCCCCCTCTGTGAGACTCAGATGGGGTCAAGGCTGCCCCCGCTTGGTGCTTGTCGCTCCCTGCCCTCACTGAGCCCCAACACCCAGGCAGAGCTCAGTCAGCGACAACACCCACACCGGACGGGCTTTTCTGAGCACAGTCATTCCTCACAGTTGTAGCCTCCCCCCACCCCCACCCCCACCCCCCACCCCCACCCCCACCCCACCCCCACCCCCACCCCCACCCCCACCCCCACCCCCAGAGAAGACAGTCCAGAGGAAGCAAGGATGGCGACGCAGGATGGGAGCCCACCCAACCCAGGGGCCCGTGTCTGGAGAGAAAGGGCCTCCTCCACATCCGTGTGGCAGAGCAGGCCTGGAGGCAGGCGGGGGTTCTGCTAGCTGACAGAGACCGAGAAGCCTCGGGACTCCCTGGAGCCCTCGGTTGGCCCAAGTTAGGGCTGCCAACGCCACAGCTTTCCACTGTAAGCACCAGAGCCGGGCAAGTGGCCCCGAGTGCCTGGACCCGCCCTCAGCCCCTGCACCTGTGCCCGTCCTGCCGGCTTCATCCTGCCTGGCTCACTTCCTGCTGCGGCTGAGGCCTCCCCGCCCTCAGCCCCTGCACTTGTGCCCGTCCTGCCGGCTTCATCCTGCCTGGCTCACTTCCTGCTGCGGCTGAGGCCTCCCCGCCCTCAGCCCCTGCACCTGTGCCCGTCCTGCCGGCTTCATCCTGCCTGGCTCACTTCCTGCTGCGGCTGAGGCCTCCCTGCAACTCACCTGCGCCTGCCCGAGACCTGGACCCCTCCCCACCCTCTCGAAGACAACTCCAGGTGTGCAGGGACACTCAGCGTCATGCGTCGGCCTGGGCAGCAGGCAGGGCCACCCTGTGCTGGAGGCCTCAGGGACTCCTGGCTGCTCTGTGGCTAAGCTGATGTTCGCGCCACCCCAGCCTGCCTCCAGGTGTTGCTGGAACGGCTCATTCCTCCCCTTCCCTGAGCTGCATGTTCCCACACCACGTGGCAAGCAAACGTCTAGAGGGCCTCAGTGACAACATCCACGCCAGGCCCTGGTGGCTCCGCCCCATGTGGCGTCTACAGGGAGCAGCCGAGGGACTGAGGCACCAACCGTGCTGCTCAGTTGCATTTGGGCTTGAGGCTCCGCAGCCCAGTGTGGAGGGCCCGTGAGAGGCAGGGCCGTACTGGGTTGTGCCTCCTTCAAGAGTGAGGCAGCAACTCTCACCAACGTCGCTCAGGGCCCGTGCGTCTCCTTCCTCTTTCACAAGGAAAAAGGCTTTGCTGAGAGCTAGGCACCAGGGCTACACGGAGCAGGCCCAGGCGTGGCAGGAGGGGCTCACCGTCCTTGGCCACGTCCCCGATGGGCACGCTGTGCTTCTGCGCCATGTACCCCAGGAAGGAGAAGACGACGAACCCAGAGGAGAAGCTCGTCAGAGAGTTGATGGAGGTGGTGACTATCGCGTCCCTGGAAGAACAAGACAAGCCGTCTCAGGAACCAGCTGAGCTGCAGCAGCTGCAATTTTCCAGTCATTATTCTTAATTTACTGTGTCTGGGGAAGGGGGCGGGAGGTCTTTGGAGGGGCCGCTTTTCCCAGTGAGCACGGCCTTAGCAGCCTGGCAGAGCTGTCCTTGGACCATCTTGGCCCCCTGGCTGAGCTGCTCGAGGCTCAGCCGTCAAGGCTCAGGGTGGGCAGAACAGACGACTGCCCCTGTGCCCCGCAAGTCCTGCTGTGGGCGCCTCACCCAGGGCAGAGCTTCCAGAACCTCCAGGAGCACACACCTCCCGGGGACCTTGCTAAGATGCAGATCCTGACTGGGGTGGTCTCATGGGGTCTCAGGGCCTGTGTTTCCTGTAAACTCCCAAGGGTGCTGGTGCTGCGGGCCTGGGGGCCCCACTCTGAGGGCTGAGAAACCAGAGGGCTGGAGGCAAGCAAGGGAGGAACAGGGAGGGTCCTGGGGTCGCACAGAGCACCAGCGTCCTCCTCCTGGGTTCCTGTGTGGCCCATTGCCGGGGTGGAAGGACCCCACACACTTCATCTGCAGAGCACCTGGACCCAGGTGGACGCAGGTGGGCTGCAGGCAGGGGCTGCCTCGGGACCTGCCCTCCAGCACCCACTCTCGGTGGAGCCTGTCTGTGGTCTCTCTGGCCATTCTGCTGCACACACTGTCCTTGTATTTTTACTGTGTTTCTATCCGCATGATGTAGAAGAAAGTAAGCACAAGTCCATAAAGGTCAAAGAAAGCAGGTCCCAGATAAAATTCTGTTTCTGTTTTTAGGAGGATTTGGGGTCCAGCACGGGGCTTCAGGTGCCTGCTGGTAACACAGGGTGCACATGGGATGGGGGGGGCACACTCAGGGAGTTGTGAAGCTGGACCCTGAGCGAGGGAGGACAGAGACCCCGCTGGGGCTGGTGTGAGGGAGGAGGGTGTGTCCTTGTGCCGGGAGGGGCTGGCCTTGCTGCTCGGGGTCCTCAGTGGGGAATCTGGCCGCAGGTCAAACCTTGGCAGGTCCCTCCCAGGAGGCGACACACCCACGTGCTTCAGTGCCTTCTTTAAAGTTGAAATCAAAATCGTGTTGGTGGCTCCCTCACTGTCACTTCTGTCTGAAAGGCCACGCAGCTCCCACGCTTGCGGGTTCAGTTGATCCGCCATGTCCTCATCCAGGAACGCACTATTTCTGGAGGTCAGCGACCCCTCCCCAGTATCAATGAGGCCCCTGCCTAGCCCTGCTAGGGGCTCACCTGTAGCAGTTGTTGGTGAACTTGTTGTAGCTGGAGAAGGCGATCAGGACCCCAAACCCCACGCCCAGGGAGAAGCACACCTGGGTGGCCGCGTCGATCCAAACCTGCAGAGCCAGAGGGCAGTGAGAGGCTGTCCCAGGAGAACGCAGGACCCGAGCACCCTCCCCATCCCAGCCCCATGCTGAGGCCTCTAAACTCAACACCATCCTCAAGAGGCAAATGGCAGCAGCGCGACTGGTGTAAAACGCAGCCTCAGGAAGTGAACCCTCCCGGGTCAGCAGCCTGGAAGAGCCTGAGAAGCAGGGCGTTGTCTGTGTTCATTGATCTGGGATTCCCCATGGAGTGTCAGGGCAGCGATTCCACAGAACCAGAGATGCCCTGCTCCATAGCCCTCAGAACAGCACGGACCCATCCACACAGGACAACTACAGCGTCCTAAAAACCCTCAGAACAGCACAGACCCATCCACACAGGACAACTGCAGTGTCCTAAAAACCCTCAGAACAGCACAGACCCATCCACACAGGACAACTACAGCATCCTAAAAATCCTCAGACCAGCACAGACGCATCCACATGCTGCATGATGGCGGCACCCTGACAGCTCTCGGAAAGTCATGAACTTATCCACACACGACATGCCGACGGCGTCCTGATAACCCTCAGAACAGCATGGACTCATCCACACTCACACCAGCCCTAGCGGGGTCTCCATCCTCCCTTGATCAGGGTCCGGCTTCACAACCCCCTGAGTGTGTCCCCCTGTCCCATGCATGCCCTGCTGCACGATGGCAGTGCTCCGAAACCCTCAGAACAGCATCAACTCATCCACACGCTGCATGATGGTGGTGCCCTGATAACCCTCAGAACATCATGGATCATCCACACGCTGGATGACGGCGGCTTCCTGATAACCCTCAGAACATCATGGATCATCCACACGCTGGATGATGGCGGCTTCCTGATAACCCTCAGAAAGGCATGGACTCATCCACATCCATATCCATACTACATGATGATGGTGTCCTGATTGGACGCACACCAGCAATACCTGCTTTGTATTTTTGCCAAAACACGAGCAGTACAGGTGCACAGCGGCACCTGGGCATGGCCAGGAACCCACCTGCAGCTTAGATGCTGACGCTGTGCCTGCCCAACTTGGTGGATGGAACCCATGACTCTGGATGTGAAAGGAAAGGTGGGTGGGTCCATGTTTGGACCATTGTGTATTTTAAAAAGTCAGCCACAACCTGCTAAGGTGAGGGCACTGCGGAGATCATTCAGTGACTCACATGCCCACCTTGCCCCTGCCTGGGCCTCAGATGGGGGAGAAGGAGCAGCCAAACCACCTCGGAGGCATTTGAGGGACTAGTCAGTCAGGGCTGTTCCTGCAAGTCCATGAAGCCCATGGTACAGGCCTGTGAGCCAGGATGCTGAGACAGAGGCACCAGATGCTCCTGCTGGGGAGGTCAGGTGGGTCTTAGGGCATCCCAGGTCCCAGGTCAAGCTTGCCTGAGCTTGACTGAACAAGGGAACTAGGTGCTGCAGAGGGGGCGGGGCCCTCTGTCCATCGGGCAGCATGTCATAGCCTCAAGGCCACCCCAGGTCCTGGGACAGTGGGTTTGGGGGCAGATGGCCAGGCCCTGCAGTCAGGGCTGTGCAGGTGGCCAGTGTCTCAGCATGAGGGGAGGAGCCAAGCCGAGAGTGGCTGGGTGGGCAGTGGGTGGAGAGGCTCATACCTTGATGTGACTCCCATGCTGGTCATCAGTCACCTGCCTGGCCAGGTGACTGTGGCTGGATTAGGTGTCACAGGGGAGCACCTGCCTCCTCCTCACCCTGAGCTGTGTGGGCAGCTCAGGCCTCTGCCCAGTGCCACCCCAGAGCCAGTGCCCACGGCTGCCTCCCTGGGCCTCACCTCATGCACTTACACTCCAGGACCTAGAATTGTCTTTTCCTTCCATTTCTTTCCTGATTTCTCTTCACTATACATCAATCCATCATCTAGTATCTATCAATCACTCATCCATCTATCGGTCATCTATCACTGTCATCTATCAATCCATCACCAGTCTATCATCTATCTGTCATCTCTATAATCTATGAACCATATATCATCTATGAATATATGAAGTACATGCATGTGTACATATCTATCGCCATCCATCCTGTTGTATATCCATCCTATCTACCTACCTATCATCCATCCATCCACCCATCCATCATCCATCCATCCACCCATCCATCATCCATCCATCCATGCTATCCAGCTACCTACCTATCATTCATCCATACACCCATCCGTCCATCATCCACCAATCCACCCATCATCCATCCACCCATTCACTCATCCATCATCCATCCACCCACCCATCCATCATCCATCCATTATCCATCCACTCATCTACCCATCATCCATCCATCCATCCACCCATCCATCATCCATCCACCCACCCATCCATCATCCATCCATTATCCATCCACTCATCTACCCATCATCCATCCATTCATCCATCATCCATCCATCCACCCACCCACCCACCCATCCATCATCCATCCATCCACGCTATCCAGCTACCTACTTATTCATCCATCCATCCATCCATCATCCATCATCCATCCACCCATTCACTCATCCATCCATCCATCCATCCACCCATCCATCATCCATCCACCCATTCACTCATCCATCCATCCATCCATCCACCCACCCATCATCCATCCATCCACGCTATCCAGCTACCTACTTATTCATCCATACACCCATCCGTCCATCATCCACCAATCCACCCATCATCCATCCATCCATCCACCCATCCATCATCCATCCATCCACGCTATCCAGCTACCTACTTATTCATCCATACACCCATCCGTCCATCATCCACCAATCCACCCATCAGCCATCCATCCATCCACCCATCCATCCATCCATCCACCCATCCATCATCCATCCACCCATTCACTCATCCATCCATCCATCCATCCATCCACCCATCCATCATCCATCCACCCATTCACTCATTCATCCATCCATCCATCCACCCATCCATCATCCATCCACCCATTCACTCATCCATCCATCCATCCATCCACCCATCCATCATCCATCCACCCATTCACTCATTCATCCATCCATCCATCCACCCACCCATCCATCATCCATCCACCCATTCACTCATTCATCCATCCATCCATCCATCCACCCATCCATCATCCATCCACCCATTCACTCATCCATCCATCCATCCATCCACCCATCCATCATCCATCCACCCATTCACTCATTCATCCATCCATCCATCCATCCATCCACCCATCCATCATCCACCCACCCATTCACTCATCCATCCATCCATCCACCCACCCACCCATCCATCATCCATCCATCCATTCACTCATCCATCCATCATCCATCCATCCATTCACTCATCCATCCATCCATCCATCCACCCACCCATCCATCATCCATCCATCCATGCTATCCAGCTACCTACTTATCATTCATCCATACACCCATCCGTCCATCATCCACCAATCCACCCATCATCCATCAATCCATCCACCCATCCATCATCCATCAATCCATTCATCCACCCATCCCTCATCCATCCATTATCCATCCATCCATCCTATCCAGCTACCTACCTACCATTCATCCACTTATTCACCCATCCATCATCCATCCATTCTATCCACCTACTTACCTATCAGTCATCCATTCATACATCCTATCTATCCATTTTATCCACCTACTTAACTGTCATCCATACATCCATCCTATCCACCCACCTACCTACCCATCCATCCATCCATCCATCCGTCCATCCGTCCATCCGTCCATCTGTCCATCTGTCCATCCACCCGTCCATCCATGCATCCATCCACTCTATCCACCTACCTGCCTATCATCCATCCATCCATCCATCCATCCAGCCAGCCAGCCAGCCAGCCAGTCTTCCATCCACCCATCCATCCATCCAATCTATTCACTCTCTCCACCTAATTTTTGACATCTCATCTGTGTAATTTGTTCTCCAATGGACATCTTTTCACATACACTGGTGTTTGTTTTGCCTCCTTATGGGGCTGCCTATTCTTCCTGGCTGAAGCATTAGGCGCTACATTGTACTTGTGGTGTTTTTGTTTGATTCTGTAACGTGTCCTGCTCCTGCAAATACACCCCTTGGCTTCACTTTGGCCTTTCTGGGGTCCTGACACACTGCTGGTTTCATGGTTTGTCCGGCTCCAGCTCTGCACTTGTGGGTCCCTGGCCACGACTGATTTTGCTGTCCTGGTTGTCCTCCTCTCTCTTCTGTGGCTCCCGTGGACCACATGCCTGCTGCACCCATGGCTCCTGTCTCCACAGGGGCTTCCCCTTCAGTGCTGCAGACACACTTCCACCCCCACCCCCACCCAGCTGCTTTGCAGGCTCATAGGTGCCATGTCCAGGTTCCTTCTCCCACTGCACCTGTCAGCTGCTGCCTCCCTGGGGCTTCCTGGGAGGCTTGCAGCCATGCCTGCCTATCCTGTCTCCCTTCCTTCCCACTTCTACCTTGGGTTTACACTTGCCTCATGACCCCTAGACCTGGCTCCGCCGGCCCACCCACATAGGGCAGCACCTCTCAACCGCCTCCTGCCTCACACTCCAGCTGAGATGGCCCTACTCCTCTTGCTGCATCGTCCTCTCACAGCAAAATGGACGCCCCTGGTGACTTTGGGTCTTGCCACCTCCTCCACCTAGTCCACCTGATTTCCAACAATGCCCCAAGTGAGCTGCCATTTTTGTCATGCCAGCCTTCCACCAATGGCTGCTTCTGTTTCTGGGCCTGTTTGTCAGAAATGGTGCAGCCCCTTCTCCTCCCTTTCTTGACAAGGGACCCATCCCCCATGGCCCAGCCAAGTCTTCTCTATCCAGGAGGCCTTCTCGAAACATTTTAACCCCAAATTATTTCTTCTTTTGCTGACCAAATCTGCAGTCTGACTCTAGATGGACTTTTTGATATAATTTGATTTAGATGACTCATACTGTATCATGGGTACTTGAGATTTGGCTTCCTGAGGAAAGAACCCTGGTTTCCGCAACTCTGATACATCTCAGCCCTGGCAGGCAATGAATATGGAGACCTGGGAACATCAGAGCCCCTGTGGACTGTGAAGCAGTGAGAGGGTTGTACTCACAGATGCCTCGCAGAGCCGGTAGAAGTCGACGCTCAGGTACGCTCTGATGCCGTCTATAGCTCCAGGGAGGGTGACCCCACGCAGGAGCAGGGCAGTGAGGACCACGTATGGCATGGTGGCTGTGATCCATACCACCTACAGGAGAGGACAGTGTCACCAGGCTGCACAGGTGGGCCCTCGGTGGGAGCACACACCGGCACATGGGCACTAGGTTGCCCTGACAGCTTGCCCTCTGACTGGGAGGCCCAGTTCCCAAACATCTCCTGGGACGCCAGCTCAGCAAATGCTCATTGGAGTGAGAAGGTCAAACACTTTCTGTCTTGCACACCCTCCCCAGGGATGGAATGGGAAGAACAGCTTGGCAGGGAAAGCACATTCCTTTTCTGCATTCGGTCCGCCAGAGTAGCTGGGAGTGGCTGATGGGGGTTTTCTGATGCGTGGGATGTGAGTGGATTGACACTGGTGAATGGCACTGTGGGACGATGAAAGGCAGCTCTGGGCTGTGTCCCTGCAGGAGGCTCCCATGGCTGGTGCCATACTACACACACTATTCCAAGGGAGGGGCATACCTTGGTTAAAACTGGTTTTAAAAAAAAGTATTTATTTTATTTATTTATTTATTTTTGAGATGGAGTTTCACTCTTTTTGCCCAGGCTGGAGTGCAATGGCATGATCTCGGCTCACTGCAACCTCCGCCTCCTGGGTTCAAGCAATTCTCCTGCCTCAGCCTCTCATGTAGCTGGGATTACAGGCACGTGCTACCACACCCGGCTAATTTTGTACTTTTAGTAGAGACAGGGTTTCATCATGTTGGCCAGGCTAGTCTTGAACTCCTGACCTCAGGTGATCTGCCCGCCTCAGCCTCCCAAAGTATTTTTATCAACCAAAAAAACCACGTTGTGTGTGCCCTCCTGCCAGAAACACTGCCGTGGGTGCTTCCCTCCTGAGGCCCTTCCCCAAACACAGCCACATATGGACCCAAAACCCGACGGTGCCCTGTGTCCACCCAGCCCAGCCACAGCCATGTGTCCACCTCCCCCCACCCAGCCACAGCCATGTGTCTACCCAAGCCAACCCAGCACAGCCACAGGTGTACCCCCAACCATGGCCACATGTACACTCCCAACCTGATCATGGCCATATGTGTCCCCCAAACTCAACCATGGCCACGTGTCCACCCCAACCTGGCCATGGCCACATTTGTAGCATAAAACCCAACTGAGGCCACATGTGCACCTCCTGGCCAGCCACGGCCACATGTCCACTTGGTGGCCCCATGTCTACAGGCCCAGTTGGTGACCCCGAGCCTCACCTTCCCCGAGGTCTTCACACCCTTCCAGAGGCTGAAGTAGAGCAGCACGATGACCAGCACCAGGCAGGCTGTGAGCTGCCACCGTGGAGGCCCCAGGTCGTCGATGCCATGGCTCTGGTGGAGGTGCAGCACGCCACGCCTGCAGAGGGGAGTCAGCGGGGGCCTCTGTGGGTGGCTGTCAACCCACCTGGAACTGGATGGCTGAGCTTGCCCAGGGACCGGCCCTCCCCATCTCAGCAGGGCAGAGGGCATCCAGCCTGATGGACAAGAGATGCCCTCCAGGGAGGTCTGGCCCACAGGCCCTGGCAGAGGTGTCAGGGCTGCCCTTGAAACCCGCGGAGCACATGGGAGGCCCAGGAAGCCCCGCCTCACCCTCTGCCCTTGGCACCTCTGCTCATTGGAGCTGGGGAGAGAAAGGGCACCTTGGGTCTTTGAAGAAAAGGAGCCACAGAAACCAAAAGAAAGTTGCTAAGCAATGCTGGGTACCCACTGCTGCCCACAGGACAGCCCCAGGGTCCCTCTCCAGGGATGAGGCTGGGCAAACTCTAGCAGTAATACCAGGCACACAGGCTCCAGCCAGCACTGTTTTCTGAGGGGACGGCTCACGACACCTGCTCACAGCCCCTGCTGCTACGAGGATTCCATGAGGAACAGGTTTAGTGGATGACTCTGCTCCAGCAGGAATCACTCGCAGTTCCACTGTTTTTTGCAGGATCCCTCACAAAGGGCAGAACAGAGGGTGAGGGATGGAGCTGACCATCGGCCGTGCTCCTTGCTCCAGGCACAGACCCTGGGCCCCCTTTCTGTGGGAACTCATTCCATCCCGGTGACACTCTCTGCGGGAGAATGTGCAGCGGGCTGCGTCACCATTGCAGATGGTGACTTGAGGCCAAGGCGACTGTAACAGCCGTGCCGCTGCCACCGTAGAGTCAGGGGCTGCGACACCAAGGAGCCGCGTTATGACAGGAGCTCGCACTGCCCAGTTTGCTTCTGTTGTGGGTCCACTGAGGTCCCCGGGAGATAACACCGGACACCCAAGGGGGAGCCTGGCCGACTGCAGCCTCGGGGAGCTTTCCACCAGCTGCGAGGCATACAGGGCCATGTCCCAGGAATTCGGCTCTTCAAACTCCAGAATCATACCAGACACCCTGGCTGCTGCCAACAGGGAAGGCCCCAGGAGCCCTGAAAGGGCTGGACAGTGCTTCCGTCCTATCCTGGAGGGCGACCAGGCACAGGCCCCAGGTTGGCCGGGTGGACAGATGGCTGCACCACTGAAACCGTCACCACCATTCTCTGCTCTTCTCCAAGGACAAGCCGCTCAGTCAGGAGGCTGTCTGTCACCCACACTGTGCAGGGGAGGTCGCCTGAGCCGGTGGAGGTCATGCCTGCCCTTCCTGGGGCAGTGGAGACTCCCAGGGCCTTCTTCTCATTCCGGCCACACACCAGGCTCTGCCCCTGCTGGCCGAGTCCCCGTCGCTCTGCTCCCCCAGCAAAGCCTTACCACGGACAGCCTCTGAGGCCTCACAGCAACTTCATGCAGCCCAGACCACTCCTCACTCACTGCCCATGGTGTCACTGACCCCAGCATGCCACCCGCCCGCGCCTTGGCAGCCTCGGTGCCTCGCACACACACGTGCATGAATTACACACCCAGACCAAACAGCACACCCTCTCCCCTTTCCCATGTGCCTGGAGAAAAGGCAAACTCAACCAATGCTCCTACGTGGCACAGGCTCTCCTGAACCTGAGGCGGAGGCCCAGGGAAAGTGCGCTGCCACTCTCGGGGTCTTCTCACAAGGTTGCGTCCACAGCATGCACAGCTGGCTCAGCATCAAACATGAAAGCAACTTCAGAAGCAGCACCTCAACACACTGGGTCGAGCCCCTTCTCGAGATTAGAAAGTCACTGTGCTTTGAGGTTATTTGAAATCCCACAGACAATTTAGAGAACTGGACACTCCTGAGTGCTGTCAACCTGAGAAGAGGGGTCCCCACAGCTAACCACAGCATGGGAATCAGCCATGCCAGGAGCCGGGGAAAGCTGTGTGGCTCCCAGCACGTCCATGCTTCTGAGGGCAGGGTGGGCGAGACAATCAAAGGACGTCCGGGAAGGGGCATGGGGCTCACATGCAGGCATTTCATAAGCCATAAATAGTTGGGAGGACCAGAAAAGCGCTGGCCCAAGGATGTTCACTGGGAGTGGAAAAGGCACGGCACCTCCCAATTTCTGCTGGGCTCTTTATCCTGGTGAATTCGTGGCCATGATTCTTCAATTGGGTGACAGTGGAGCCACTGGTGGTGATCCAGGCATGCTCGGGCCTCCCACGCATCATTGTGATGACCTCACAGTAGCCCTCTGACCCCGTTTTACCAAGAGGGAGCCAAGGCAGTGAGGGGGTGAAACAAGCTTCCAAAGGATAAAATTGTGCCAAAACACATTAACCTCCCATTAGAACAAATCTAACACTCTCTAAATAAGGACAACAACAACTATGTACCCATTACTATAAAACTCACCAAGTCTAGCATCTAATAAAAAATTACTAGACATGACCAGAAGCAAGAAATGTGATCTACAACCGGAGGAAAATCAGTCAACAGCTACTTCACATGATATACAAAAATTAAACCAAAATGGATAAAAGAGTCAAATATAAAGGCTAAAACCATAAAACTCTTGGAAGAGAACATAGGGTAAATTTTCATGATCTTGGACTTAGCAATGGTTTCTTAGATATGACACAAAAGATGAATTGGACTTCATCAAAATCTAAAACTTTTGTGCATTGAAGGATGCTATCAACAGAGTGAAAAAGAAAACTACAGAAGGAGAGAAAGTATTTGCAAATCATCTATTAATCTGATAAGAGAATAATATCTAAAATATGTAAAGAACTCCTAAAACTCAACAACAACAAAAAAAACTGACAGCCCAATTCAAAAATGGGCAAAGGACTTGAATAGACATTGCTCCAAAGAAGGTATACAAATGGCCAATAAACACATGAAGAGATGCCCAATAGTCACTAATCATTATGGAAATAGAAATCAAAAACACAGTGAGAGACCACTTCACACCCATTAGGATGGCTATTATCAAAATAAACAAGCAGAAAGTTCTAAGTGTTGTCAAGGATGTGGGGAAATTGGAACCCTTGTTCTGATTTGCATCCACAGTGGGAAACAGTGTGGTGGTTCCTCAAAAAATTAAACACAGAATCATCACATGGCTCCGGCAATTCAACTTCTGGGTATCCACTTGAAAGCAGTGAAAGCAGGTACTCAATACTGAAGTTCACAGCAGCATGTTTTCACAGTAGCCAAAAGGTGGAAGTAACCCAAATGTCCATCAAGAGATAAATAGATCTGGCCAGGTGTGGTGGTTCACATTTGTAATCGCAGTGCTCTGGGAGGCTGAGGCGGGAGGATTACTTGAGCCCAGGAGTTTAAGACAGGCCTGGGCAACATGGCAAGACCTCACTTTATACAAAATTTTTAAAAATTAGCTGGATGTGGTGTCACATACCTGTAGTCCCAGCTACTTGGGAGTCTGAGGCAGGAGGATTGCTTGAGCCCAGAAGGTCAAGGCTGCAGTGAGCAGTGATCATACCACTGCACACTCCAGCCTGGACAACAGAGTGAGATCCTGTCTCTGAAAAGGAAAAAGATAAATGGATAAACAAAACATGATATATCCATACGATGGAATTGGAATATTATTTGGCCTTAAAAAGGAATGAAATTCTGGTTCTGAAATTCTTCAATAAACCTTGAAGACATATGCTAAGTAAAATAAGCCAGTCACAAAAAAATAAGTGATTCTACTCAGAGGAGGGACCTAGAGTAGACAAATTCACAGAGATGGAAAGTAGAATGGTAGCTGCCAGGGGCTGTGGTGAGGGAGGATGGGGACTTAGTGTTTAATGGGGACAAAATTTCAGCTTTGGAGAAGGGGAAAGTTCCAATGGATGATGGTCATGGTTGCACAACATGTGAATGTACCTAATGCCACTGAACTGTGCACTTAAAAATGGCTAAGATGGTAAGCAATGCTATGTATAGTTTATCACAATAACCCCTCAAGAAGGCAAAATATTTTTGTATAAAGTCCAAGCTGAATCACGGCCAGCAAGTCTACACTACAAGAAATGTTAAAGGAAATGCTTTAGATGGAAGGAAGATGGTCTTAAATGGAAACCCTGATCTACATACAGGATCGGACAGCACTAAAGATGGTGACTATGCGGGTAAATATAAAAATATATTTTAAGAAATTCTTTTCTGTGTTAGATTTGTTTAAAATGTGAATGCTTAAAGCAGAAATAGCAGCAAGGTGTCATGGAGTTGATACATACTGTAGAAATAAAATCTATGGCGACAATTGGACAAAGGATGTGAGGGAAACAGAAGTCTACTGTTGTAGGCCCTTCTGTTCTGTGACACAGTATCTCGTCACTTGAAGACAGACTGTGATAAGTTAAACATCAATGTTGTAAATCCTATAAAATCCATGAAAAAATGAAAACAGAAAGCTATAGTTTATTAGCTAATAATGTTGATAAAATGAAAGCCTAAAAAATTAATTCAAAACAGGGAATAAACAGAGGAAACAAGAAACAAAGAAGAGATGGGGCAAAAAATTAGCACAATGAAAGACTTAAAGCCAGCCATGCTGACAATTATTGAATGGAAACTCTAATTTAAAAACAGAGATTGCCATATTGGATAAAAAGCACAACCAACTCGATGGTGTCTACAATAAATCCATTTTATATATAATGCCCATATAGTTTAAAAATAAAAGGCTGGAAAAGATAATACCACACAAACAGCAATCATAAGAAAGTTGGGGTGGCCATATTACTGTCAGACAAAGTAGACTTCAGAATCAGAAATCTAACCTGCAAGGATAGTTCAAATGGTAAAGCGGTCAATTCAAAGACTAATAATAATAAACATGTATGCACTTCATAGCAGAGTTTCAAAATACATGAATGAAGCAAATACTGATAGAAGTGAAAAGAAATAGACAAATTTACAATTATAGTTGAGATTTCAGTACCCCTTTCTCAGTAACTGATAGAACAAGTAGACAGAAAACCAATAAGGATGTAGAAAACCTGAACAACACAATGACCTAACATGACCTCTCTGACATTTATGCAACTCTCCAACCAGACAGCAGAATACATATTCTTTCTAGGTGCACATGGAACATTCACCAATGTAAACCATCTAGTAGGTCATAAACAAGTCTCAATATATTTTAAAATATTAAAGATGTATAAGCATATCATCTTGCCAAAATAGAATTAAATTAGAAATCAATAACAAAAATATCTAGCAAACCTCCATATATTTCAAATTAAACAACAAACTTCTAAAAATGCCCCATTAGTCAAATAGAAATCAAAAGAAGGATTAGGGAATACTTTGAACTGAATGAAATGAAAACACAGCATATCAAACTTTGCAGGATGCAGCTAATGCAGTCCCTTTGAGGCAAATTAATAGCTTTAATTTATAACTTTATAATTTATATTAGGCACTGTTGATAAGTATTTATAGAAGTGGGGAAACTGTAAACTGGTCAGAGTTATGTGGTGCTACGTTGGGGTTTTGAAATGAAAACACAGCATATCAAATTTGTGGGATGCAGCTAATCAGTAATCTCCAGGATCCTACAGGGAAGGGTTCCTTTCATTTCTCTGCAGGAACCATTTCTGCCACCTCCCTCTGGTGGGTGGGCTGCTGCCCAAGAAAGAAGTTGCAATGCAGGAAGGCTGGCTGGGACCCCTGGGGGCCAGGGGGCCAGCAACTCCCAAGGATACGTTTCATTTGCCAACCCTGAGGAACACTGGGTGCAGGAGCCAGCACCGCACATGGCATTTGTGGCATGTGGAGGAAGTGCTGTCAGTGGGGTAGCTCAGCAGCCTTTTCTGACTTAGGGCCCAGAAGACACGGCCAGCGTCTCACCCAGGCCTCACGGTTACTTCCTGAGGACCTGTAGTAAAAACGCACGATAAAGCCCTTTCAGATCTGCTAACATCTTAGTTGTCAAATTTATGATGCATCATGTTTGGTACATTGTGTAGGAAACTCAGTCCCTTTTGCGGTTACTGACAAAGTCAGGCATACCCATTATCTAGGACAAAGAGCCACACCACCATGCATCACAACCACTCTGGCCTTTGTGGCCTTTCACGGTGGGACATCCACTCCCTAACTACATGCGCTAGCAGGAACCTGACATCCTTTGTCCAGTGATCTGCTTTATAAAGCAGGTTTGAAATCCAGAAAACCCCCAGCAGACCTGAGCACGTTACGACTGTCCCCCTTGCTTCCCAAGAGTCACTGGGGCCTGTTTCAGGGGAACCTGAGTCCCACTGTTGGGAAAATCACCTTTGGAAGGCGTGGGAGGAGCACCAAGTGCCTCAGTGCCCTGGGTCATTAATCATTTGTGAATTGATCTTAAACCTTCTCCAACTCCCCACGTCTGCTCTTGGGCTGCCGCCAGCTAGAGTATACCACGTGCCAGTGTGGACAGGGCTTCCGAGTGAAGGACTGGGCATCTTTCCATTTCCTTCCTTCCTTCCAGACTGAGAACTTCCAAATAGACTTCACTAGTCTGATTATTTAAAATAATAACACATGTTCTTTCCTTCTAGCATTCTTAACAACGGATCACTGGACTAATCATTACACTAAATTTTCCTCTCCGATTTTCTTACCTGAACATCACTTAGGTGAGTCAACATTTCCCACACTGCCCAAACAAAAGGAAAGCAGTCCCCATGTGGCGGTACTTGGCAGCTTTAACAGGGCATTGGGTACTGGGAACTCTCAGGCTCTCGCCTCGGTGGCGCCTCTGCGGCCTCCGCCCCTGGCTCTGTGCGCCCCCCGCTCTCTCCTGCTGGCCCCTCTCTTTGATCACACGCTAACCCTGAGATCTGGCCACACAGCAAGGGCACATGCAGCCCGGGCCTGGGGTGTCTGTGGGGTGTTTAATTAGGGAAATGTAGGTGTGAACAGGCCATCCACACGCAATGGGAATTTTCTCCCTCAAGAATGTTAAAATCTACTTGGACAAACGGTGTGACTGCGTTATTTGGACGATTTCATCATTTCCTGCTTGCCTGTCACCACGAGAGTCCTGTCAGACGCTCCCACGACCTTGCCTGAGGCTGTGCTTCCTATGGCGATGCTCAGGTGTCTTCAGGCAAACCAACCGGGACTCATCCCGGGTGCATCTTCTCTCCCGCCTGCCCACTTCTGAAACCAGCCCTCCTCCCATGAACGCCTTCCTGGCGCCCCGGCCTGGACTCTCTCCTTCTGACGGAAACAGTGGATGTAGTGAGAATCGCACGAACGTCCTCTCCCCCTCTCCTCCTCTCCGAAATGGCGGCTGAGTTTAAGAGTCCGCCTGTCAGAATGCGACCCAGCACGAGGCCCCAGGCCCAGCTGGAGGGGGCAGGGGAATGTGGATGGCACCTGCCAGGTTCAGATTCCGGGAGGGGTCCAGGGGAAACAGGGGACCCATGGGGGGCAGTCACAGCCCTTCTAGGCTGGGCCAGGCCACGTGATGATGAGAGAGGGCCAGCAGGAGCTGGCACGGGGCCCAAAAAGACTTCATTGCAGACATCGGGGTCCGGGAAAGCAGGTGCTGCAGGTGGATGGTGAGGGGCAGACCTGGCTGGGGTGGACAGTGAGGGATGGGCCTAGATGGGGTGGACTGTGTGGGTTGGGGCTGGCCGGGGTGGACGGTGAGGGTCGGGCCTGGCCGGGGTGGACGGTGAGGGTCGGGCCTGGCCGGGGTGGACGGTGAGAGGTGGGCCTGGCTAGGGAGGACTGTGCAGGTCAGGCCTGGCTGGCGCAAACAGAGAAGGAGGCAGAGACCCAGGAGGCTGCTGGACATGGGACTCACCAGCGTGGGAGGTGGAAGGAGGCCCAGAGACAGAAATAAAGCCGTGCATATAAACAACAAAAAAAGTCTCACGAAAAGTGGACGGCTTGAGCACCCTGGAGACAGGCGCTGCCTACTGAAGCCATAGACTTCTTGCACAGTGAAGTCCAGAAAGGTATCTTTTCTGGAGAGGGCAAGGGCCCAAGTGAGGCAGTTTGGCCCCAGGCTATGCACAGAGGAAGGGCAGGGAGGAAGGGAACCCAGACACCGGGCTGACTCACTCCAGAGACGCCGCTGCAGCTCCCAGAGACCGGAGCTTGCCAACCTTCCGCACAGGGCTGCTGTGTTCCCCACCAGCCCCCTCCCACCCCGAGCCGCTGCTGGGAGCAGGATCGCAGCCAGCGGAGCTCCTCAGTGCCCCATCCCTGCTGAGGGCTTGCCTTGTAGGAGCTTTGCTGAGTCCCTGGAGACCATCACAATGATTCAGAAATGTGCCCCTCCACAGCACTAAAGGGATGGAGTGCAGGAACAGGTTCCCCCTCCCCACACCCTGGGAGTCAGCAAGGGCTGGTGGCCAACCAAGGAGCGACCATGGGGACCCAGCTGCACCATCTCTCCCATTCCCGAGGACCTGACTCCCACTTACTCGAAGTACTCGGCAGCAGGTGTGGTCCCAAAAGTGTCGTTGAGGCCCAGGCCATTGCCACCGGAGTCGCCAGAGTGGGCATCCGAGCAGTTGGGGCTGTTCCAGGAGTTGTTGCAGTGAATCCAGGGGAGCTCCGTGGTGAAGGAGGAGAAGAGGTAGTGCAGTGCCCAGGCGATGATAACGTTGTAGAAGAAGCCGACATACAGCGAGATGAGGATGACCGTGAAGCCCACACCTAGCAGGAAGGGGGTGGCCGTGGAGCCCACGTGGGTGGAGCACAGAGCCACCATCAGCAACACGTCCCTTCCGCCTCCCCTCACAGGAGACATTACCCTGAGCACAGACCCTGAGGACTTTGAGGGTGTCTCTGAGGGACATCCAGGGCCAGCAAGGTCACCCAGAGCTATGGTGAGTATCCAGGGCCACCCTGATGCACCCAGAGACCCCCAGGGACACCAAGGCCACCCCCAGCCACACATGGTCATCCATCCCCACCACAACCACTCAGGATCCATCAGGGTCATCCAGGATCATTGAGGCCATCTAGGGGCTACTCTGGGTGATCCAGGGCAACCCAACCCATGGTTAACCAGGGCTGTCAGGTCCATGTAAAACCATCAGAATCATCCACAACCACCCAGAAGCACCCAGGGCTACCTAGGGAACCTATGCAAATAGGGCCATCAAAGATTGTCTAGGGTTACCCAGGAACACCCAGTGTCTCCCAGAACCATCAAGACTACCAATAGTCACTAAGGGACACCTGGGGTCCTTGATAGACATCCACAGCCACCCACAGCCACCAGGCTCATTCAGGACTATGGAGGGCACCCAGGACCACACATAATCAGCCAGGCTAATCCAAGGCCACTTTGAGTCACAAAGGGCCATCCACGGCCATCCACGGCCATCCACAGCCATCCATGGCCATCCACAGCCATCTCCATTCATCCACAACTAGCCACGGTCATCTATAGCCATCCACAACCATTCATGGCCATCCATGACCATCCACATCCATCCACAGCCATCCACAGCCATCCACAACCATCCATCCATCCATAGCCATCCACAGTCATCCATGGCCATCCACAACCACCCACATCCACCCCTGGCCATCCACGATAATCCACTGCCATTCACAACCATCCACAGCCATCTACAGATATCCACAACTATCCACAGTCATCCATAGCCATCCACAACCATTCATGGCCATCCATGGCCATCCACATCCATCCACAGCCATCCACAACCATCCATCCATCCACAACCATCCACAACCATCCACAGCCAACCACAACCATCCACATCCATTTGTAGCCATCCAGTCATCCATGGCCATCCAAAACCACCCACATCCACCCCAGCCATCCACAACAATCCACTGCCATTCACAACCATCCACAGCCATCTACAGACATCCATAGACATCCACAGCCATCTGCATTTACCCACAACTATCTATGGCCACCTATGGCCATCCACAGCCATCCATGGCCATCCAGAGCCATCCATAGCCATCAATGGCCATCGGTAGCCATCTATAGCTGCTCATGTCTCTCCCACAAGACTACTCAGAAGAGTCATCTGGGCTTATTTACAGCCATGTGGAGCCATCTAAGGTCACACTACCCATGCGTGACCATCCAGGGTTTCCTAGAAACACCCAGGGCCACATAAGACCACCCAGGGCAAGTAAGATCATCCAGGGCTTTCTTGGGCCACCCAGAGTCTTGCATGACTATCAAGGACTACTCAGAGCCATGTTTGACCTTCCAAGGCCTCCCAGGGCCATGCAAGACCATCAAGGACCAGTCAGGGCCATCCATAGCCATCTAATGCCATTCAGGGTCTTTTAGAGTGTCCTTTCCAGGATCACAGACCTGGAATTTGGGATCCATCCTTAATGGGGGCTTCTGGCAAACTGGAACAGAACTCAGTGGTCAGCTGTCTTTGGAGCAGTATCAGCCTGACTGGTGGGCAGATGGGCCTAGTGGTCAGATGGCTTCCTCCTTGTTCACTGCTGGATGGGCACCGTCACGTTCTTGCTACTAGGGTTCACTTTACTAAGCTCCAGGAAGAATTTTTTTCATTTCCACATTTCTTCTCAGTTTGCTGACATGATTAGTTTGGGTACAACTTTGATTTACTTTGTTAAAACCCAGTAGGCACCATGCCCTGTCTTGCCTGCTCATGGCCAGGGTAGGAGCATACCTTCAAGGTGACTTTTGCAGGAAGTGGCCTGGGTTGCTTTTTATGGTCTCAATCCTTAGGAGAAGCTGTTCTCATGCTCAGGGCACCTCAGTAAAGTTCTCTTCCTATCCTGAAAGCAAAGAGAAGGCTCAAAACTTTGTTTTAAACAGATCCAGGATCAGGAGTGCATGTAATCCTTCTTGGAAAGCATGCTCTGTGGTGGTGATGATGAAAGTCAAGCTGTTGCTGTTGGAAGGCCTTCTCCCACGTGGATCTGGTCCACATTAAATAATTCTGTATTACAGTCGGTCATGGATTGCCTTTGGAAGGCCTTCTCCCACGTGGATCTGGTCCACATTAAATAATTCTGTATTACAGTCGGTCATGGATTGCCTTTGGAAGGCCTTCTCCCACACGGCTCCAGTCCATATTAAATAATTCTATATTACCATCTGTCACGGAGTCCCTTAAGAGAGAGGCTGGGTTGTGATCTACAGTGAACTCACCCAGGCAGCCACGTTGGGAGCCACGCTTTGGGAAGCCACACTGTTTCCAGAGAGCACTGTGGAGGGTTTTCCATGGTGGTGACTGACAGCGGGTGCCCAATTTGAAAATTTTTCAAGGTTAAAACTTTCTGTACCAAGTCCTTAGCTTGAAACCCTGGGAAGTCTTTGATCAACACCAGAGTGGATCCCAATCCAGAGTCTGAAGGAAGGACTGACTGTGCCCTGGGTCCTTCCAGAGCCACCGCTGTTGTTTCCTGCCCTGCACCACAGATCGGCAGGGCTGCCGTGGGATCATGACGTCACCATGGCCACCGTGCATGACATCACCATTGGCCACGCTGGCTGATACGGCTCCCAGAGCAAATGGGTCTGCTGTGATCCATGGGACAGTGCAGCCCCCACACCAGAGTCCCCGTTACCAAGAGGACTCCTCCTGGATGCTTCCCTGGGCACCTGGGTGAGGAAACGGCTCCCTTGAAAGGTGGTGGCCAGTGCCAGTACTGGCCAGTCATTTGGTTGCTCCAAGCCCTGCCCTTTGGGAAGGCAGAGCCCCTGACCTGGGTCACTGACGTGTAGCCCCTCACCAACTAGCCAACTTCACCATGAGCTCCTCAAGCTCACCGAAGGCCCAAACACACGAAACCCACTACCCTGTTTGCTACAGAACCTTCTAGTGGCCTCTGCTCATGACATCACTGTGGGCTCTAGATGAAGCTTCACCTGACACATTTCTTAAACACCATTTAGTGACATGGGAGGCTGTCTCTCCAAGAAGGTGGCAGGCAAAGTCCCTGCTTGCGTTTCCAGGGAAAACGTTCACGAGAACGTGAAGCCTCCCTTCCCTCCTGTCTGACTCCCAGGAAGCTCAGCGCTAAGCGTGAATTTCAAGCATAGCTCTTAAGGTCTATTTCCTTAAATTTATTTTTGCTTTGTACCTTTTTTTTATATTAACCTTGTGTGTAGTTTGTTTTGTGTTTGAGAAATCACACTAAAATATGATTGACTATAAAACATTTTATATTCAATACAATTGAATGGTGGGGTTTCCAGGGCGTCTGTAAAATGGGGTTGCCCTTGGCAATGAAACTGAAACCTGACAAACAGAAGCCGGCTGAGGCTCCTGCCTGCAAATGGTGCTTCGCCCACCAGAGCATGGCCACCCTGCACCATCCCTGAACACCAGTGCACCCCAGGGCACCCAGGAGAGCTGGCTTCAGGAGAGGGTGTTGTCAACGCATGCATGGATCCCGCTGGAGGAAGCCTCTGCTGGAGCAGCCCCGCCACACCTCACAGGAGGCATCAGCAGGTCTTCGGAGGAAAGATGGGACAGGGCCAGGTGTGGTGGCTCACGCCTGTAATCCTAGCACTTTGGGAGGCCAAGGCAGGCGGATCACGAAGTCAGGTGATTGAGACCATCCTGGCTAACATGATAAAATGCTGTCTCTACTAAAAGTACAAAAAATTAGCTGGGCGTGGTGGTACGCACCTGTAGCCCAAGCTACTCAGGAGGCTGAGGCAGGAGAATCCCTTGAACCCGGGACGCGGAGGTTACAGTGAGCCAAGATCACGCCATTGCACTCTAGCCTGGCAACAGAGCAAAACTCTGTCTCACCAAAAAAAAAAAAAAAAAAAAAATAGTCGGGAGAGGACGCCTCTCTGTGTCAGTCTGGGTGTCTTTAGTATGTGCTTGTTGTGTGTGCATGTACCAGAGAGACAGAGAGAAGAAGACAGAACAGGAGAGACACAGAGAGGAAAGGAGGGAGAGAGACAGAAACAGACACAGGGAGAGGGAAAGAGAGAGCGAGGGGAAGGGAGGAGAGGGAGAGTTTTAAAGACCCACCTCTCAGGACCCTGGGGTGTACCGTGGGGCCTGAAGGCCCCAGAGGCCCCTCTGGCTGTGGTGCCCACCCCAAGCTGCCCTGGCGAGACTATGGGAAACACGGGTGAGTCATGGCCTCTGAACAGCCGGGCCTCACCATGAACTCCACCCTCTGGCTTTCGAGTTATGAGCAGGAAGCAGCTCGCAGGTCTGCTGGAGGGGAAGGGCCAGGGACAACTAGGCTCCCTGGAGAGCTGGGCTTCGTTTTCCCATGGAATTGCCACCTGCTCAGGGCTGGATGGCCTTTCAGCTCCATAATGATTGTTTTGGGCACTTTAGCTGGTGTCTTAATTTACCATGTGGCACTTCTATTCGATGAGACATGAAAATGCATGCATTTTATTAACTAGATTTTTAAAAAGGACAAAGGAAAGAGAAGGAACAGTATCAGGGCATGGGAAGCACGGTGCACATCTAATTTCATGGGCACTGTCAATCTTCTCTAAACTGGCATCCTGCAGTTGACGGGCAGGCAGAACGAACGGGACGCTGGCACTGGGACCTGCAGCGTTACTGAGATTCAACAACTCAAGGTGTCTCGTCTCTAAAAAGAAGTCCAGCTTTCTTGCACCAATTCGTCTATCCCTTTGTGGGTCGAACACTTCACTTTCTGTGATTTGCAATTTTCCTTCCTCACCAGGACTAGGTGGGTGTGAACAAGCTCTTCCCGAGATCTGCCCACGGGGCCACGAGCCTTCCTTCCTGTGGCCACACTTTGCAGCCCACCTCTGGGACTAGTGTTCAGAACAAAGCTGGCGTGGGATGCGGGATTGTGGGCACAGGGGCTGTGACACGGAGGAGACGACTGCCCAGCTTCCCCCGGCTGCGCATTGCGGGGAACGCAATGAGATGCCTGCATCCGCCGGCTGCATTTCTTCAGAACAAGGTGCCACTGCTCACGCTGACAGAAGTCAGAGGTTCTCTACTAGCCCAAGTCAAGTTGGTGCTCAGAAATTCTCAGAAATCACTTCTTGGCATTTTATGGACTGCATCATGAAGACCCACACCAGCAGCTTTGTTGGTGAACATCCTTTCCATGTGACAGACAGAAGGAAATAAGCTCTTATCCGCGGACCCACAGGTCCTGCCCTCCTCACCTGAATCCTGCATGTGAAGAGGTGATTTAACTTGCTCCAACACCAGGCTCACTGGCAGGAGTGGGGCACGGGGCTGTGCCATGTAAGACACTTGTGACAGGCTCCAGGGTGGCTCTTGAAAATCCAGCAAAGCACAGTTTGATGTCGTTGCAGCCTGTGCCAGAGCATGATGTCATCTTTCCTCAGTTTCCCCACCCCAATGGGCCGGCACCATCTCTGACTCAGCATCCCAAGGCTCTGAGCACTCAGATGCTCCCCAACACAGACCACGCTGCAAGCTCAGTGTCGCTTACAACTGCAGGCTCAGAGGCAGCATCTCCTCCCTGAAACATGCCCATGCCACTGGCCAGGGCCAGGAAGGACACAGGTAACGTGTGTGTGTCTTGAACTGTTAGCCTGGGTTCACTGCACCTCCCGATTTGACACCTGTCTGTCTGTAAGGACACGCCTGGGTCTTCCCTTAGCTGCTGCATTCCTCTACTGGGGACCTGACGATGGGGACGGAGGCATGTTCTGAGCAATCCTTGTTCGGTTTGACTTGGACCTGCAGATCCCGCCAAGGGGTCGTCTGGCACCGGTGCGTGCCCAAGGCATCTGTCTCTCACTCTGAAGATGTGTGTGGGGTGGGAGTGGGGAGGGAGGCCCCTTTTTGTAGCTCCATTTCAGTGCAGTTCAGTGAATATGGAGCCTAGGAAGAAATGACTGAAGTCGTAAGATTCACTAAGTAGCCCATTAAGAATGCAAGAGTCTCGTGTCTGGGAAGAACCATCACACCTGTGTCCAGTCTCAGCATTTCCACGGCTGCGAGAGTGACTTCTCCTCCTGGAGCCTGACCTCAGCAGCTCCCTCTCCTAAGGGAGGTCAGCGGCTCGCCTCCGAAGGCCCAGCCCTGACCCACTGGTAAAGCGTCCTGGGGCTGTGCTGGGCTCGGTTGTCTTCTAAACACACAGCTTTTCCGGAACTTCTACGAGTATCCAGAGGCTGACCTTCTAGTAGTCATTTTCTTAATGCCAATTGTCTGAGTGGTGCCTCTGAGTAAACGCCTGAATCCTCCCTGAACCACCAGCTCCTGAGAGGTGGCTCTGGCCCACTGGGCAAGCGTGACCTGCGTGCATGGACTGGGGAGTCAGAAACATCTGGGATCAAATCCCACTCTGCTCTGATGGCAACACCAGGGGGAACGACCCCAGCCCTCTGGTCCTCAGCATCTGCATCTCCAACACAGAGACATGGTGTGTGCCCTTCCCAGGGTCGCATGAGGATGGAGTCAGAAATGCCAGGAGAGGGCCTGGTGCTGGGCAGACCACCTGCACTCAACACGAGGTGCGTCTACTTCATGGTGCCAGAGCAGGACACCAGCAGCCAGAAAGGTTCAGTGACTGCTAGATGGATCAATAGCTAATAGATAGGTGGATAGGTCTATAGGTGGATGGATGGATGGATCCGTACATAGATGAACGGATGGATGGATGGATGGAACAATGGATAACAGATGGATGAATGGATAGATCAATAGATAGAAGATGGATGGATGGAGGGATCCATAGATAGATGAATGGATGAATGAATGGATGGATGGATGGATAGATGGATCGATAGGTAGATGGATGGATCAATAGATAATGGATGGATGGATGGATGAATGGATAGGTGGATGAATGGATTGATAGGTGGATGGATCAACAGATAATAGATGGATGGATGGGTAGATGATAGACAGGTGAATAGATGATTGATAGATAATAGATAGACAGAGTTGTGGGTTGTGTCCCTCCCCCAAGTTCATCTGTTGAAGTTCTAACCCCCCAAACCTCAGAATGTGACTTTATTTAGAGACAAGGTCTTTACAAAGGTGATCAAGTTAAAGTGAGGTCATTAGGGTGCCCTTAATCCAACAGGATTTGTGACCTCATAAAAAGGGGGAATTTGGTTACAGAGACATGCATAGAAACAAGCAGTACGAAGAGGCACAGGGAGAAGACAGTCTCTGAGCCAAGGAGAGAGGCTAGAACAGATGCTTCCTCACAGCCTCAGAAGAAATCAACCCTGCTGACACTTTGATCTTGGACTTCCAGCCTCCAGAGCTGTGAGACAATAAACGTGTGCCTTTTAAGCCTCCCAGTTTGTGTCATTTGTTACAGCAGCCACAGGAAATGGATACAGATAGATGATGATAGATGGATGGATTAGGTAGATAGGTAGATAGATGGGTGAATGATTGATATAAAGATCAACAATAAAGATAGATATAGATAAATAATGGATAGATAGATAACAGATGATTGATGGATGGACGAATGGATGATGGATAGATGGCAGATCCACAGATAGACATGTGTTTTATCTTAACTACATTTTAACATCTTGACAAAGTAATAACACAAATGAACTGCAAGACCCTCACCTAGAGCAAGGGAATTAACTATCAAGTCCTTGTCATCACAGATCTTTAAGGTAGGACCCAAGTTCAAGTGGCGTGTGCCGTGCCTGTGTCTTAGCAAAGCAGGGCTAGATGCCCATGATGCAACTGGCTTGCTTTGAAAGCTCCAGCATCACCAACATGGTCTGCGCTACGCCAGGGTGAAGGGAGGCACCCGCACATTACCTTTCAGTACAGGGCAGATCTTCCAGACGCCAGCGGCCCCTTCCCTGTTGAACTGGCCGAGGGCCAGCTCCATGTAGAAAAGTGGCATCCCAGCAATGACCATGAAGAGCAGGTAGGGGACCAGGAAGGCACCTATGGGGCAGAACAGCACTTCGAGTTTGGGGCCATGGAAGGACCCATCTCTCCTCATGGGAGCTTGGGCTGCTACCCCAGTCGACCGCCCATGTCTTGGCCTGACCCCTTCACCCCACTCTCCAACGGGAAGTCCCAGGCTGGGGTAGATGAGTCCCGAAGGCCGCCCTCCACGGCTGTGAGTGCCCGACGCGTCCCTCCTGGATCCCCTTGTCATTGCACACCCTGAGCCGTGAAGTCAAACCCAAGAACAGCGCAGGGAGGCCCTGCCCATGCTCGGCGGTGCTCTAGGTACTGTCCTTCCCTGTGGTGGTTCGGGGTGCCCTTCCCTGGCCTGCATCCCCCCACTTTGCCCTGATCCTCTTTGCCTCTTGAGTTGTGAATCTGTGATCCCCCAACTCTGCACCTAAGCTGAGTGGGCCCTGCCGTCCTGTCCCCAGCTTCTGGGCTTCAGGGACTGTCCCCATCGACAGTGGCCCCCAGCTTCCGGGCTCTCAGGGGACTGCCCCCATTGACAGCAGCTGAGGGTCTTTGCTGCCCCAGGTGCTGGGAGCCCCTCCAGGGTAGGGCCTAGTTCCTCTGAAACCTGCACCTCCCCCGCCCCTGGCACAAAGCCCAGGGCCCCTGGTCTCAACCTCCTAAATCCCCTCTGCTCCCCTGGTCTGACTGGAGTGGGGGAGAGCTTTGCCACTCTCTCTCCTGGGGAAGGGGAGGGGGAGGCATAGGGCCCTGCAGCTCTGTCTTTGGGCAACTTCCTGTACCTGCTGAGGCCTCTGTTTTCCCCTCTTCAAGATAGGCATAAAAATGCCAACCTCCTCACAGGCATCCTGTGAGGCTTCCCCCGAAATTCTTCCCCAGGCCTCCCTTCCCAGACTAGCATAGAGGCTGATGAGGGAGGCCAGGCAGGGAGGCTGGGAGGCCAAAAGAGGCTCCTGGGAAGGCATCACCAATGTTCTTGGATGTCCCTGGTGGCTCTGCCTCAATCTTTGTTTTCTGGCTCTGTGGCTGGGTTCTGGAGGGTGCAGGGGACACAGGCACTTTCCAGGGGCCTCCTCTGCCATTCCAGACTCTAGGACCTCCACATGCTTTGCAAAGGCTGCCAAAGTCAGTCAGAGGCTGTTCTTTGGGCCTTTGAGAACTTTCTTTCCAAAATGAAAACAGCTTCTGGAAACAGGAGGCAGAGCCAAGCTGCTCCATCCCCCACCCCCAACCCCCAGCTTCTTCGCTGGCCCCCCTTTCCTGAACTCTGAAATGCAGGCATGGGACCAGGCAGCTCTGAGCCCTGCTCTGTGGTTTTGTGACGTCCTCTGGGAAGATCTGCACTGGCTGTGAGCTCTCACAGGGAGCTCCGTCCTCATGCATGGGAACAGCTTTATCTTGTTCGGGTGCACGCCTTTCCTAAAAGGCCTAGCCCCGGCTGCCCCCATGAGCCCCGCCTGGCCATCGTGCTCAGAAAGGCTGACATGCGACTTACCCCCGCCGTTTTTGTAGCACAGGTAGGGGAACCGCCAGACGTTGGCCAGGTCCACAGCAAAGCCAATGACGGACAGGAGAAAGTCGATCTTCTTGCCCCAGGTCTCCCGATCCTGGGCCTCCACGGGGCTCTGCCGTGGGTTGGTGAGGGTGGAGCTGGTGAGCTGCACTCCGTTCTGCTCCTTGACAAGGATGAGCTCCACCTCCTTTGGGCCCATGGCATTAGGTTCCTTAGCCGGGGCCACCACGGAAGACATGAGTCCCACAGAGCATTTGCTCTTACTCATGGGCACACCGGGAATTGAGGAATTCTGTGCTTCTTCCCTCTTGGTCTTCAGCCAATATGAAAAATAAACACACAACAGGAATGCAACAATTCAGCAGCCAGGGCTAGGGACGCACCTGGTATGGAGGGCAGAGCCCCGAGGCATTCATGGGCATTCCTCTGGGAAGGGATGGGTGCATTCCCAGGGCCTGAGATGGCACAGCTGCGGCGCAGGAGCTGGGAAGTGCCAGCCCTCACCACAGGGCTGGGGCACTGGCCCATGGAGGCATCAAGACAGACACTCTGGTTTGCCCCTCCTTCCCCTGCACCCCTCCTCACTCTTATCAATGTGGAATGCTATGTGAGCTCTAGCGTGGCTTTCTAATAACAGTGCATGGATATTACCTCCACCTTCCCCCACACTTCCGGAGAGCAATTTTGCAATCTTCAAAGAGCATTCAATAATGTCTTTATGCCTGTTCATCTGTATTCTTTTTTTCTTTTTCTTTCTTTTTTTTTTTTTAAGATGAGGTCTCGCTCTGTCGCCCAGGATGGAATACAGTTGTGTGATTACAACTCACTGCAACCTCAAACTCCTGGGTTCAAGTGATCCTTGCACTCCAGCCTCTTGAGTAGCTGGGACTACACGTGCGCACCACAGCACTGGCTAAGTTATTTGTGTGTGTGTGTGTGGTTTTTTTTTTGTAGAGTCAGGGTCTGACTATTGTTGCCAAGGCTGGTTTTGAATTCCTGGTCTCAAGCGATCCTCCTGCCTCAGGCTCCCAAAGTGCTGAGATGACAGGCATGAGCCACCAAGCCTGGCTGTGTATTGTTTATACTCAGTAATAAAGAGCAAAATTTACATAAGCAAAATCAGCCACTGTAAAGGAGAGTTTAGACATAACCATCACAATCGTTTCCTCAAAGAGGGTACAAGCCACATCCACCTAGAGCAGGTAGCACCACCCCGCCTGAGAGAGCTGGGCAGAGGATGGACAGGGCTTCATCGCGGGAACCACCTCCTGGGCCAGCAGGGCAACCCAGGAAATCCTGTCCAAAACCCCACAAACCCCCAGCGCAGCGCAGGAGAGCAGGAGCGTCTACACCTCCCCAGTCAGGGCGACTTCTGGCATTTGGATCCAACAGCAGCATGTTTCAGTCGCGCGCGCGCACACACAGACACACAGACACACACAGACTCACAAACACACATACACACCACATACACAGGCGCGCACACACAATGACTGAAGCAGGTCGCAGGTAGAGGCTCTAACAGGCAACTTTCCCTGCATTCAAGTTTGCAAAAAACCTCACCCACGAGCTATCACGAGCTATGCCACGCACCGTTGCTGGGCGGCTTCTGTACCTCCCGGTGACAACCCCAACCCGCACGACCCGTCCTGTGGGTAAAACGCCCGCCGAAGGGGTTCCGCGGCGCGAGCACGAGGCCGCGTTGGGAGAGGGCGCCAGGTGCGGAGCTCCAGAGTCTCCGGGAAGCCGCCGCCGGGAAGCCGCCGCCGCCCTGGGGCCATCTGACCCCGCTCCTGAACGCGGGGCCTCAGAGGCGAGTTTTGGGTCTACACAGCCAAACGTGGCCCATTAGAAAGCGCCCTTCCTCGCCGCGCCCAGAACAAGAAGCGGCCCTGCCCGGCGAGCCCTCGCCCTGCCTCCCCGCCCTGCCCAGAGCACCAGCCAGCGCGCAGCCGGCGCCCGCCACTACCCCAAAATCAAAGCCCCCGCGAGACGGAGCGGCGGTGTAGAAAACCCACTTCGATAGGATCTGGGGTGCGCCGCACCCCTAGTAGGGTTAAGTTCCACGAGAATAAACCAGGACCCCCGAGTCACAGCCATAGATACCCATGCGTCCCCTAAGCCGGTGACGGTACCAGGTGCCCACGCGATCCTGAGCCTGGGGCGGGCCAGGGGGCAGCCCTGCACCCTCCTCGCGCCTCAGACGGCCTCAGGGTCCCATGCGGCGCTATCAGGGGGCGCTCGGCACCTGCGACTGTTGGCGACTTTGGAGACGGCGCGGTCTGCGGGACGCGGGGGCCCCAGAGTGTGCCCGGCCCCCGTGCCCTGCCCCTGCGCCCCACTTCGGGGTCTGTGGAGGGAGCGGCGCGCGCCGATGCCGGGAGCGACCCTGGCCTCACCTGGCCGCCGGGGCCTGGGCTTTGCACGCGAGTCCTGGTGCCGAGCGCGGTTCACGAAGCCTCCCCTCCTGCTCCGCCACGCTGGGCGGTCTCGGCCTCGGCCTCGGGCTCTTATCCAGTCGCCAGGGTCCGCCCCGCTCCGCCCTCCCGCCGTCGGGGTCGCCCTCGCGTCCTGGCTCCGCCTCCTCACCTCCCCGGGCCGCGCCCCTGCCCCCGCCCCCTGGACGCAGATAGCTTGGAACAAGCGGCGGCCACCGCTCCGCTGTCCTGCGCGTCCCGGAGCCTCGGACACGGGATGCGGGGACCTGTGGGTCCTAGGCGTCGCGGATCTAGACGGGTGCCTTCCGCGCGAGAACTGTCTGGGCCGCCCTGCGCCCTCGCTCGCACCCCTCGGGGTTGCCCTGGGCACCCGCTATCTTCGGACGCCCAGGGCTGGAGGCTCCTAGCTGGACGGGGAGGGAGCCGAGCGGCGGCGCGAGGGGAACTGCTGGGACCCCGTTGGACCGACCCTTCCCTCCCTCCCCGTCCGGGGCCCCTGCGGTGGCCCCGCGCTCCAGGGACCACGTCCCCCCCAACCCGCCTCTCCACGCCCTGACCAGCGGGCTCGGGACCCCGCCGAGGACTCCCCACGCTTCCAGGCGTGCGGGCTGCGGAGACGCGGGTCCTTCCGTGGCTTTGGGGTCTCCACGACCTCGAGGCGACCGGCCGAGCTTAGTCCTCCCCTTGCCGGCATCTAGTGCGCCTACATCGGAACCGAGGGGCTCGCCTCGCGGTCGCATGAGAAAACCATTTCCCGGGACTGGCCTGGAAAGCACTGGCGATTGGTATCTGGCTCCAGGGCCGAATGGACTCCGAGGCTTTCCCTCCGAGATGTCCGGGCGGAATTTCTTCCATTCAGCTCGCAGAGGAATGAAGCCCCCGGGCCGCCAAGGCCCAGGATGTCCAGGTCCTTAGAAGACACCGAGGTGAGTGGCCGCATCCAGCTCTGTGTGTCGCCCCTAGGGTCACCCAAACCCCGGCGTTCCTCTCCGTGTACCCTCCGTGCTCCCATGAGCACCCTGCCCTGGGCGTCCAGGGGAGCCCTGGGGTTCTCCAGCCATTCCAGCCTGCAGCCCAGGCTCAGCCGTGAGGGAGGCAGGGCCCCTTGGTGCCTGACCCCGCAGTACCCGCCGGCAGCGCGGTGCCCCGCACTCCCCGCACCCCTCACCCCGGGGCTGGCACTCAGGCAGAAGGCACTCAGGATTGTGCCTCCATGCTGAGTTGGAATCAAGTGGGAACCTGGTGATCCCCTGGGGCTGCTATGACAAAAACTCCACAGCCTGGGGGCTCACACAGAAGCCTTTAGTTCTAACAGTTCTGGTGTCCCCAGGCCAAGGCCAAGGCCTGGCCGACAGGGCTGCTTCTGGGTTGCAGACAGTTCTCTCCCTGTATCTCCCTATAGTGGGGACTGTGGAGAGCTCTCCGGAGTCTGTTTTATGAGGGCACTGGCCCCATTCCTCAGGGTGGAGCCCTCCTGGCCTGACCACCTAAAGGCCTCCTTACACCACCTCCCATCAGGGGTGGGACTTCATCACCAGGGAGGTGAGGGGACTTCAGGGGAGGGGGATGTGCCACCTCGAAGCTGTAGTGTGGCGGTGGCCCCCACAGAAGGAATCTCTCTACCCTATAAGCTCCATGGCACAAGTCTCAATAAAAAGGAGGGAGCAGGGGCTTGGCCCCGGAGCAGCAGGGTTGAGGAAACAGTCTCCCAAGGAAAAGCCTTTGTGGGTGACTAAGGGAGGCTATTAAATAAAACACACAGAGAGAATGGATGTTCAGGTATATTAAAAATACACAGGCCGGGCATGAGGACTCACGCTTGTAATCCCAGCACTCTGGGAGGCCGAGAAAGGAGGATCTCTTGAGGCCAGGAGTTTGAGACCAGACTGGGCCACATGGCGAAACCCTGACTTTGAAAAAAATATTAGCCAGGCATGGTGGCCCACACCTGTCCCAGCTACTCGGGAGGCAGAGGTGGGAGAATCGCTTGAACCTGGGAGGTGGAGGTTGTAGTGAGCCAGGATTGCACCGTGGGCCAAAGGATGAGACCCTGTCTCAAAACAAAACAATATACAGAGAAACAACATTTCGGAAGGGATTGCAAGCACTGCAGGAGTGCAGAATTGTGACCCAAAGCTAACAGCATACAGGGCAGGAAGGAGCAGGGACCAGAGGTCACACGGACCCAGGCGGCCACATCCTTACTGACCTGTAGCACACAGAGAATGCACCTGCCACACTTAGGAGGGACCCCTGAGTGATCACATGCATGTAACCTGCACTCTGTCAAGACAAAGAGCATTCCTTCACCCCTGCCTCAACCCCGACCTCCAACCACACGAATTAGGATAAAGGAGCTTTGGGTGTTCTAAGAACAAACCATCTGTTGGGCTCGTGGATGACACAGAGAAAGCGCAGCTGCCAGACCCATGGGTCTCCATCCTCCCCCAACAGGAATGCTCTTTGAACTGCACAGGTGGAAGCAGTGTGATTATGAACTGATCAGACCTGATCAAACGGCCGACCTTTGCATGCTTGGAACTTTGCCCTAAACGCCAAACCGGCTTTATTATCGTTGTGGTCGCTGCTGTGGCTGCTGTGGGCTCAGGGCGTTGGGTGCAGGCAGGTGGAGCCCCTCTGCCTCTGCACTTCCTGCCCATGCTCTGCGCCTCTCCCCACTGGCTGGGACCACACCTGCAGAGACCACAGGGAGCCCCCGGCTGCTGACTGATGTCTCCAAAGCAGCCTTGCCCCACGGGTCTCCCCCTTCTTGGGTGCTGCCTCCTGGGAGGCCCTTAGTGCTGGACATTGCCCCATGTCCCCCCTGATTTGGAAGACAGCATTGATGCTCCCCCCATGAGTGCTCTGAGAGGGGACAAGGACAGTGGGCCAGTGCGCTCTTGGACAAATGGCAGTGAGGTGACAGTCATTTACCTGCCCATGTATTTACTCCATCGAGGGTGTCCTGTGTGCTTTCAGAGGAAGTCCCAGGGAGCCCAGCTCAGACTTTAAAGACCCTGACCTCTCACTGGTGCTGGGAAGGCCCTGGGGGTGGGGGGCTCGGGGAGGGCAAGGGTGAGGGGCCAGTAGGCAGGAGTGGCTTTTGTCCAGGGGTGAGGGAGGTCAGATCCCAGACCTTGTATGTCCAGGTTCTGAGAATGATGGAAGGCTCTGGCCCCAGGCAGGAGGCCCTGCTCACTGCTGCACCCCTGTGCCCTCCCGGGGGCCACCTCAGGAGGAAGACAGTGTCCTCTCACACAGCAGGGACAGCAGTACACTTCCAATGTCTTCTCTCAGAGCCGTATCATTTTCCAGCTCACTGCTGGTTTTAATCACAGACATCATGATGGTCTTGCTACTGCACAGTATGTCACAGTGGTCTGCCACACTGACGACATCAGGCTGGGGAGCAAAAAATGAAAAATGCCAAGATGCCTTGGTAAGACACATGCTTGCTAAAAATTGAAAGAGAAAATAGCACATTTTCAAAGCCTGCCACCTTGGTGAAGTTTCTGTGGGTCCATTGGTCTGATTGGTCAAAATATATATCCAAAATGAAAGAAAACATGCTGCCTCTGGTAAGCCTACCCCTAAGAAAGAAGTATCATACCTGGTGAGGCTCTTCGGATTTGCAAGGCGAGGTACAAGACACTCAGGGATGCGTCTCTGGCCCGTTTTGTGTGTTATTCATAAAGCGTTTGGTTTCGAGTAGGGCCCAGAGTAAGAAAGGTTCTGCTGCTGTCCCGGGAGGCCACACAGTCCGGTGTTGTTCTCAGACTTTAGCCGGCATCAGAGTCACCTACATAAACCTTTCCATGCACAGGAGGCACAGATCACCTCGCTCCATCCTCAGAGTCACAGGTTCAGTAGGTCTGAGGCGGGACCTGAGGACTTGCGTTTCTAGAAAGTTCTCAGGCGATACTGACGCTGCTGGCCCAGGAACCACACTTTGAGAAACACTGATCTGCAGAACCAGTGGCACTTGGAGGGTCCGTGGCAGACGGAGATGTTGTAGGCAGTTGAGTAAGAGCTGAACCGTCTCCTGAAAATACGTCTTCTCCTTTGGAATAAGAGCGCCCCTGAGCCACAGCAGAAACTCAGGGAGCTCTGTCACCATAGCAGCAGAGTGGCCCCGCAGAAGCTATTTGTTATTGGACCCACAGAGATTGTGTAGACAGCATCCTGCCGTCATCAGGTGGAATGTTTATAACACAAGACTTGAACAGGTCTGGAAGGCGCGGTAAGTTCCACAAACAAGCACCCACTCTTGCTGCGTGGAGACCCCTTCCTTAACCCAGACCTCTGGCTACATGAGAGTTTCTTATGACATTGAACAGAGGAAATGCATGCATTGGGGCCTGGATTACATGTGTCTGTACACAACATACTGCCCGCAGCTGAAAGTGAAAGGCTGCATCATCATGGCCTTCTGTGAAAGACCAGTGAAAGAAAGCTTCCCAGTGGGCACATATTCAAACCATGTGTCAGGTTTGTCATTTAGCCAAGGAAGGATGGCCGGAGGATGGCCCTAAATGTAGTCATAGGCAGTGGCGAATGGCTTGGCTACAGAGCAGGGGACTTCAAAGAAAATTGAAATATTGATGACAAGATTTTCTTGGTAGATTTCATGTTTGTAGACAATCTTGAGGAATTTACAAAAAAACTACTAGAATTTATAAATGAATTTAGCAAGGCTGTGGGATCTGATAAAAATAAATTCTATTTCTATATATTGGCAGCAAACAATTGTAAAATGAAACCTAAAATAATTTCATTTACAATAGCATCCGAAACAAAATGCTTGGGGATAAAACGTATCTGAGACTTGTGCACCAAAAACCTAGAATCCATTGCTGTGAGAAACTTAAAAACCTAGACTGGCAGAGGGGTGTCCATGTTTGACTGTAAGGCTCAATATTAATGAGATGTCAGTCCTCCATAAGTTGACATACAGATTCAATGCAATCTCAATCAAAATCGTAACTTGGTTTTTTGAAGAAATTAACCAGCTGGTTCTAAAATGTGTTTGGAGATGCAGGTGACCTAGAGTAGTCAAAAGAATCTTGAAAAAGAACAACATTGGAGGACCTAGGAGATACCTTGCACGATTCTGCCATCCTAACAAAACTAACTGGACTTTTTTCTGTAATTATATTGGCATTGGTGTCTTTTTAAAAATAGCCTTACCGAGGTGTAATGGATATGCAGTATTCCAAGTAGTACGATTTGGTGAGTGACTGATGGGGTCATGGCAATGCGATCACATGCAAGATGATGGCGGTGCTCATCACTCATTGACTTCCCTCCGTCTGTGTCTCTTTACCTTGCCCCATCCCCAGGCTACCACTGATTTGCTCTTTTTTTTGAGATGGAGTCTCACTTTGTCACCTAGGCTGGAGTGCCGTGGCATAATCCCAGCTCACTGCAGCCTCTGCCTCCTCAGTTCAAGCGATTCTCCTGCCTCAGCCTCCCAAGTAGCTGGGATTACAGATGCCCGCCACCACACCCGGCTAATTTTTGTATTTTTAGTAGAGACAGGGTTTCACTATGTTGACCAGGCTGGTCTTGAACTCCTGACCTCAAGTGATAAGCCCACCGTGGCCTCCCAAAATGCTGGGATGATTTGTTTTCTATGATTATAGAACAATGTGTTTTTAATAGAATTTTATATAAATAGGATTATACGGTAAGTACTGTTTTCTGGGTCTGTTCTCTTGCATTAATCGTATTTGAGAAGAATCCACATCATTGCATTGGCAGCTAATTCCCTTTTATTTATTTGTAGTATCCAGTGTGTGGATATGGGATATGATGTACTTGGTTTTTCCATCTGCCTGTTGATGGACATCTGGCTGTTACAAATAAAGCTACTATGAACATTTGTGTGCAAGTCTTTGTCTGAACATAGGCTCTCACTACTTTGGGGTAGGTAAGAAGTACTTAGTTGTGGAATGACTGGGTTGTTTGGTAGATATATGTTTAACTATTTTTTTTAAAACTGTTAAATTCTTTTGCAAAGTAGTTGTATCATTTTATATTTCCATGAACAGTGTATGAGAATTTTAGTTACTTCCTATTCTAATGAATACTTAGTATGGTCAGTCTTTTAAATTTTAGACATCCTAATATGTTTACAGTAATATCTCCTGTACTCTTCTAATGAGCACGATCTTTGAGCAATTTCTCATGTGTTAGCTGCATCAGTGCCACTTCGTGTCAAGTGTCTGTTCAAATCTTTTGCACCTTTGGGTTGTTTAATTGAGCTTTGAGAGTTCTTTACTATTCTGGATACCAGTCCCTTATGAGATAGGTACTTTGCAAATATTTTTCCCAGTCTTGGACTGTTTTTTCATTCTCTTAATAGATTCTTTCAAAGAGAAGAGTTGTTAATTTTGATGAAGTCTAATTTATCCATTTTTCTTTCACAAATCCTGCTTTTAGTGTTGTATTTAAGAAGTCTTTACCTAATTCATGATCACAAAGATTTTCTCCTAAGTTTTCCTCTAAAATTTTTTAAATTATTGATTGCATATTTACACATAGAATGCATTTTAAACTAGCTTGGTGTAAGACACCATTTGAATTTCACCACTTTACCTCTGAAGAGCCAGTTGTTCCAGTGGTTTGTTGAAGGCAGCCCTTTCCCCGCTGAGTTGCTTTTGCACCTTTGTTGAAAAGTCAGTTGTGTGTATGTGTGTGGGTTTATTTCTGTGCTCATTGTTTTATGATCTGTTAATCCATTTTGATGCTGATACCACACTTGCTGTGGACTGAATTGTGTACTCCCAAATTCATAGGTTAAACCCATAACCCTGCAAGGTGACTTTATCTGGAGATAAGGTCTTTAGGAGGCGATTAGGTTACCTTAAATTGTAAGGGTGGACTCATAACCCAGGAGGACTGGGACCTTATAAGAAGAGGAAGCTCTCTCTCTTTCACTTTCTGCCATGTGAAAATAGAGTAAGAAGGCGGCCGTCTGCAAGCCAGGAAGAGAAGCCTCACCAGGAACTGAACCAGCTGGCGCCTTGATGTTGGATCTCCAGTCTCCAGAACTGTGAGAAACAAATGTCTGCTGTTAATTCCCCAAATCTGGATATTTTGTTGTGGCAGCCTGAGGAGATTAAAGTAGCACTATCTTCATTATGGTCCTTTTGTAATACATTTTTAAATCAGGTAATGTAAGTCAGACAACTTTTTTCGTTTTCAAAGTTGTTTTGTGTATTCTCGGTCCTGTGCTTTTTCATATGAATTTTGGAATCAACTTTTCAATTTCTTCCAAAGTCCCACGTGGGATTTCTTTGGGTGGTGGCTGTCATCAATTTTTCATCATTATTCCTTTCTGAGGCAGGCTTCATGTCTAGATTTTCTTCTAAGTTTTGATTTAGCCAAATTCCAAAAGGTTTGATATGTCATTTTGTTTTCATTCAGTTCAAAATATTTTCTGATTTTCCTTTTGATTTCCTCTTTGACCCATTGTTATTTAGATATATGATTAGTTTCCAAATATTGGAAGATTGTCTGGATATGCTTCTTTATTTTTTGCCTAATGTATTTTTTGTTTCAATATCAAATTTATTTCTTCATTAGAGAACATGCTTTACATTACCTGAATCCCTGAAGGGAATTTTATGGTCTGGACTGTGGTCTATCTTGGTAAGCTTTTCACATGCATTTGAAAAGAATGTGCACTCTGCTATTATTGGGTGAATTACTGTATAAATATCAAATAGGTTAAGTTAGTTCATACTGTTTTTGAAGTCTTCTGTATCCTTAAACATTTCTGTGTATCTGTTCTATCAACTATTGGGAAAGAGGTATTGAAATCTCCAAGTATAATTGTGTGAACTGCTGTATGTCTCCTTGCAGTTCTGTCAGTTTTTGCTGAATTCATTATGAAGCTCTGTTATTAGGTACATAAACATTTGTCCTTTTGGTGAACTGATGCTATCATAAAATAACCTTGTTTAGACATGATCTTTTTTGAGGATTCCCATGGCTTGCATATCAGGTGGCTTGAAGTCCCACAGTTCTCTGATGCTTGGTTCATTTTTTTGTCTTTTTTCTTTATTTCATTTTGAACTGTTTGCACTAACATCTGTGTCTTCAAGTTCATGTATCCTTTCTTCTGAGATGTTAAATCCACCCCTCATCCCAACCAGTGCATTTTGCATCTGAGACATTGTGGTTTTCATCTCTAGAATTTGGATTTGTGTCTTTTAAAAAATATCTGTCATGCCTCTATTAAACATGCTCAGTCTCACCTTTGGCTAGCTCTTGGAATGAGGTAACAGTTATGATTGTCGATGCCTCGCTAATTCTATCATTTGAGTCATCTCTGGGTCTGTTTCTATTGACTGTAGGTCACATTTTCCCACCTTTTTGCATTGTGCTAATTTCCAGTGGATGCCCAGCATTGTGAATTTAACCCTGTTGGTTTGTGGATAACACTGTACTAATGAGAATATTCTGGAACTTTGTCTTTGGCCACTGGTAAGGTCCCTGTTGTAGTCTGGTCATTCTTTTAGGTTTCACTTTTAAGCTTTGTCCAGGAGGACCAGAGCAGTGCTTTACTCAGGGCTGATGCTTCTTCCCTGCCGGGGCAAAGCCCATCTTAGTTTCCTGCCTGATGACCGTATTTCCCAACGGAGGATAAATCCAGTCTCTACTCTTCCATTCTGACTGGAAGCAAAAATTGTGGACCCATTAACTTTTCTTTTCTTTGAGATGGAGTCTTACTCTGTTGCCCAGGCTGGAGTGCAGTGGTGTGATCTTGGCTCACTGCAACCTCCGCCTCCTGGGTTCAGGCAATTCTCTTGCCTCAGCCTCCAGAGTACCTAGGATTACAGGCGTGCCCCACCACACCCAGCTAATTTTCATATTTTTAGTAGAGACAGGGTTTTGCTGTGATGGCCACACTGGTCTTGAACTCCTAACCTCAGGTGATCTGCTTGCCTCAGCCTCCCAAAGTGTTGGGATTACAGGCATGAGCCACTGTGTTGGGCCCCCATCCACTTTTCTTACATTTAAGGGAGTTAATCTGCACTTCGCCAGCCCTTGACAGTGTCACATGACAGACAGTGGCCTCCTCATCAGTATTGCTGTCTCTGCTGTCCTTCCTCAGCAAATGTTTTCCAGTTACTCTTGTAGCTTCTCGGCCAAGTAGCTTAGTTCTGCCCTGGGGAATATGGGCAGAATTCATGACATTTAGCTTCATTTAGATGAGAGAACATACTCTGTGTTATTTAAACATCTTGAAATTTAACTGTGGTCAAGCATATGGTCTATTTTGTCAACTGCTTCATGTGCACTTGAAATGGCACATCATTTGATGAATAGAGCTGTTTTTCTACACATTTTCCCCTGATGGTTATATCAGTTACTAAGAGATCGATGTTAAAATCTCCAACTATGTTTGCAGATTTATTTCTCCTTTAAATCCTGTCATTGATGCTTAATATATTTAAGATATGTGATTAGATACATGCACTTTTAAGCACTGTCTTCCAATTAAACTGAACTTTTATTGTCATTAAATGTCTGCCTTTAACTCTGCTAATTCTCCTAGTCTTTAAAGTACACTTAGTATGACAATCTTGCCAAATAAACTTTCTTAAGGTTCTGTTTGCATGTTATAAATATATTTCCTATTCTTTTACTTTCTTACCTTTTCATTTTTTAATGAAAATTTAAAAATAATTTTTTTTAAAAAATTCTCTGCCTTGCTCTGCCACCTAAGCTGGAGTGCAGTGGTGCTATCTCAGCTCACTGCAACCTCTGCCTTCAGGGTTCACGTGATTCTCCTGCCTTAGCCTCCCAAGTAGCTGGGACTATAGGCATGTGCCACCATGTCCAGCTAATTTTTTTTGCATTTTTGCTAGAGACGGGGTTTCACCATGTTGGACAGGCTGGTCTTGAGCTCTGACCTCAAATGATCCGCCTGCCTCGGCCTCCCAAAGTGCTGGGATTACAGGCGTGAGCCATTGTGCCCAGCCTATTCTTTTACTTTCAATCTATATTTAAACAGCATATAGTTAGGTATTTTATTTTTTATTTAGTCCAACAAATGTCATTTAGGAGTTTTTAGTCTATATTTAATGTAACCACTAATATGATTGGATTTAAATTTACCATTTTGCTATTTGTTGTATATTTATATTCTCTGTCTTTTGTTCGTTCCCTCTCACCTTCCTTCTTAGTTGGGGTAAAATTTACATTTATATTAGTCATACTTCTTTGGTCCTATTTTCTATTGGGGGGGGTCTTACTATGTGTATTTTTTTTTTTTTTTTTTTGAGATGAAGTTTTGCTCTGTCACCTCAGGCTGGAATGCAGTGGTGCAATATCAGCTCACTGCAACCTCCACCTCCAGGGTTGAAGAGATTCTCCCATGTCAGCCTCTCGAGTAGCTGGGATTACAGGCACCCACCATCATGCCTGGCTAGTTTTCATATTTTTAGTAGAGATGGGGTTTTACCATGTTTGCCACAAGGTCTCCTGACCTCAGGTGATCCACCCACTTCAGCCTCCCAAAGTGCTGGGATTACAGGCGTGAGCCACCGTGTGCAGACACTAGGTGTATTTTTAGCTTACCACAATCTACCTTCAAATGCCAGATTTCTGCATGGTATTCTCATACTTCTGCCTGTAGAACTCTGAACATTGTTGGTCATTATGAACTACTGGCAGTGAATTATTTCAGCTTTTGCTGATTTCAAAATGTCTTTATTATGCCTTGATTTTTAAAAGATGTTTCATTTAGCATAGATTTCTAGGGTGACCACATTCACCTTTAGTCTCTTTGAAGATGTCATCTGTCATCTGGGTTGCATAGTTTCTGCAGAGAAGTCGACCGTCATTCTTATCGCTGTTCCTTGAGAGCATGTTGTTTTCTCCAGCTGCTTTTAAGATTTTCTCCTTTTCAGTGGCTTTCAGCAGTCTGTGATGTGTGCCTCGCTGTGTTTTTGTTGTATTTTTTCTGCTGGGTGCTTACTGAGCTTCTTGAGTATCTTAGTTTATAGATTTGGAAAAAAAATTCTGGCCATTATTTCATCAAATAATTGTTCTGTCCTATCCTCCTCCTTTCCTAGGGCTCCAATGACACGGGATGGGCCTTGTGGCATTATTCCATGGCCACGTGTGCCATTTCTTTCCATCTGTTTCTCCTTGTACATCACTGGGATCACACATAGCTGTATTTTCAGGTTCACTAATATTTTCTCTTGTTGGGTCTAATCGACTATAGTCTCCACCAGGGTGTGACACAGGCAGTGGACGTCAGTCTGCCTCTTTCCCAGCTCACCCAGTGTTTACCTAGTAGAACCATTCACAGACTGGCACTGGAAACGGGTGGAGGTAAGTGTGGATCAACAACACAGCTGACCCGTCAACAGCAGCCTAGGCCGAGGCAGTTATCACTGGACTGCCAGCGTGTCAAAAGCAGGGTCCCGTACTTAGCCCCAGGTACCATTCCTGGGAAGGGGACTAGCAGCCCCCTGGAGGCAGGCTGATCACACCGGACTCTTCCATCATTGAGGGGAATATCTCCTGGTTTGTTTCCGTTATTCCAGATATGGATATGTCTTTGCTGTCAGTGTTTCTGCCAGTGCCATCTGTGGGCTTGATGAATGGCTTATTCACTATTGCCCACCTCCTATTGCATTGTTAAGGAATTTATTTTACAGCAAAAGCAGCATGGGAACAGGTACACACTTGGAATCCTTACGTTTCCCATCACCTAGAGGTGGCGAGTCTGATAAAGCATGAGGATGACTTCTTGACGCTTCAGGTGTGCTGCCCATGGGGAGGCAGTGCCCTAGAACATTGGACTGCCATCCTGATGTAAAACATAGAGCCCCAAACTGTGGACCAAGACATGGCACAATTTCATAGCCAGGATAATGTCTGTAATGTCATATGGGTGGAATTAAGACCGGCCCTACTCACCACCACATCCAACACTTACTGCAGGGTGGCTGGTGCTGCTGTTCAGAAGATCCTTCACCTCCTTTGAGGGGCTCCCTTGCAGGACTGTACATCCCTGGCTGTTGAATTTAGCTGTGGCCGTGTGGCTTACTGTGGCCAATGAACCAGGAGTGGACCTGCTGTATTTTGCATCTATGCATAAGATTTACCATCTAGGCAGGCTTGTTGCCGCTCTCTTCCCAGTCATCTGACTGGCCAAGTCCCAGGAGGGGCTGCTGTGCAGGGCTGGATGCAGATGGTGACGTGGAGCAGAGCTGTAGCTGACTTGCCTGGGAGAGACGGGTGAGGACCACATCTATTTAGCTTACCCTTACATTTTATTGGCTTACATTTGTTACTGCAGCATCAATGATCCCAGGTGGGCTGATAAACCCATTCACTTATTTTTGCTTTTCTCGTCTGTGACGCTGGGCTCTTTTGCTTTCAAGGTCCTAGTTCCCAAGGCTGGAATGCTCTCACCTGGGACCTCAGCGATCCATCTGCTGCACTGAAAGTTCAGATGGTCATGAGCTATTTGGGCTGCTCATGCCACTTACCTAATAGTTCAAGAAAAGCGCTCTGTCTCAGTGGGGATCGCTAACGCCAGTGAAAGGGCTATCTTGGAGCTCAGTGGATTCTCTAGGTACTTCTCAGTGTTTTCACGACTAATATTGTGACTAATGAAGGCAAGATGACAACTGCTTCAGAAACACTGAAATGAAAATTTGAGTCCTCTCACTGGGTAAAGACCCCTGACCATCCCAAGTACTGCTTAGGGTCAAGAAAATGTGGAATGGATAGTGGAAGAAGGAAGGTGTAGCTGCTTTTCACAGCCTCACAGCTAGCCACAGCATGAGGACAGTAGCGGGCACGCAGGCTGTCTTTGCTTGGTGTGCGTGTGTGTGTGAGCACGTGTGGGAGCATATAAGTGTGTGTGTGCATTAGTGTAAGCATGTGCATGCATGTGAATGTGTCTATGAACGTGTGCACGTGAATGTGCTCGTGAGCATGTGTGTACATGTGTGAGCATCAGCATGAGTGCACGTGAGCATTAGGACTGTGTGAGCATGTGTGGATGTGAACATGTGTTGTGCATGTGTATGTGCACGTGAGCCTGGGGGCACGCATGCCATTTGCTAATTGATTACTCCTTTTTCCACTTCTCAGTATCCCCACTATTTTACACAGGGAATATTAGTGGTGGCAGATGGTGAACTTTGAAACTTAGATTTTCGTGTCAGAGAATATCCAGACGGGTTTGCGGCTGTACCAGACAACCAGCATCCCCCAGAGATGGCGCGGAAGACTCCTGGGTCTTTACTGTTTCTGGGGAAGGTAAAAGCACCTGTGTTGGGTGGTGTGAGTACAGCACTGTGTTGGGACATGTCCGAGTGTGTGGCTTACCTGTGGACACAGAACAGCTGTGTGTGGGCAGTGCTGGTCCTTCGCTACCCCGTTTGCCCTCAGCCCCACTTCCCACATCCCAAGCTCTGCTTCATGGCCTAGGGGGCCTCTCCTCCCAGCCAACTTCTGGTTAGGATCAGCACACGGCAGCAGCAGCGGCTGGCCGGGAAGACGAGCCCATTCTCTCTGCCCTGGTTCTGATGGAGTCTCCGGCACAGCAGGTGCAGCTGTGTCAACTCTTGCGTGAACACCAGGGGTGGGTTCGCTTTTCCTGAGGGCCCCACCTTCATTTCTCCTGGCTCCAGTGCTGAGTGGAGAACTGAACACACAGAAGCAGAGCATGTCCGATGACAAACACGTGTGCCCCAAACCACACGAGTTACCCTGCTGTGCACCTCCCCGTGTGCACACGCCAGGCACGGCCACCCTGCCCACAGCCTGTGCCTGGAGCCAGACACTCCTCCTCCTCGGTCTCACACCAGCTGCATCTTAGCAGCGGCTGCCCCGTCCAGCACTGAAGTGAGACGTGCAGATCTAGTCTTTGTTTTAACCCTTGCTTTACTTAAAAACTTGAATATATTTAATCAATTTCAAAGGCAGTATTCATTTATTAAAAATGGCAAATGCATACAAGCATGAAGAAGTAAAAATTGCTATTGCTTGAAATAATGTCATTTTGGTGCATATTCTCTGAGTGAGGTCAGACTGCACAGCTCACTGGTAGCCCACGTCTGAGACTTACCTTCCTGAACAACAGAACGATTCCTTTTTCACCCTCTCAGTATCCCCCATAATTGTACACAGGGAAATTAGTGGTGGTGGATGGTGAACTTTGAAACTTAGTTTTTCAAAGTATTAAAAAGGAGAAAGGCCTGCAGATTGGCCGTTTGCAGGCTTTGCTCCTTAAGTTTTCTTCCATACTTGATGCTGGTGGAGACACAATCTTGATTCTTCACATGCAGTTTTGGGGAGTGTAACAGGTGAACTCCGTCTTTTACCTTTAGTTCCAAACCTTTTACTGATTCAGTAGGACTAAATGCCAGATCCATTTTCCTCTTTGCCTGACAAAACATGCTTAAGGTCCATGTATTTACAACTGAGAAATTATATAAGTCAACCCACCAGGCAGGCAGACTCTGTAAAATGTCTGCTACCGTCCACAAAATATCAAAACACTCCAGAGCATCCCTTTGCCACCAAGACGGCTTTTTCTATAGAATTTCAATTCTTGTGTTTTCCAAACATGCTAGAACCACACTAAGAAAATCTCATCTGGATTGGCTGTCCTCTCACAAAGCCTGTTGTCGTCTTTCTAATAAAAAACCACACAAAACAACATCACTCCCAAGTATACAAGACTTTATGTTTTATTTATTCCATTGAAAACCCCAAGTTCCTTCGTGGTGACCCTCCCTCTGCCCTCACACCTCAGCAGGTCCCTGCAGGCCAGGGCCCATGCCCCACCTGCCCGTGGGTCTGGCTCCCAGGCCACTAGGGGGCCCACTGCGTCCCGTCTCACACACGAGGGATTTAACTCAATGCTATGTACATTCACAGTTCTGAATACCCGCCAACTCTAAGTCATCACAAAGAGAAGAGAGAATCAGGAGGAACAAACATCCATTCAAAGTCTGTTTATCAGAGATTTTTTTCTGAAAATGCACAGTGGCATTTCATTCAAAAAAACCCTTCATCTGCAGACCTGAGGAAGGGAGACGGCCTGGGTCCCTTCCCTCGGAATATCTTAGTTTATTTACCTCCTTCATTGGCCATTTGCAGGCTCTTCTCCTTGAAACATGAATCTTTACGCATTCTCCAATTATAAAATCAATGACTGTTAGCTACCAAAGGCTGCACTAGAATTTCTTCTGTGTCCAACACGCCGAGAGCCCTGAAATTGACTTCGGTTTACTCCGTCCCTGTCTGTCCTGCTGGCAGTGTCCATGCTAGAAACAAGTCGAGGTGGTTGATTGAAACGGAGCTGAAGGTTGTTTGTTTTTAAATGTCTGTCAGTAGAGAAACGCGTATCACGAATCTCTGAGGAGTTAGTAAACGTTTTTCCTGTACTTACTGGCCTTGGTGGTCACTTTCTATAGAGATGCCCCAAATATAAATCAATTCATTTCAGAAATCAAAAAAAAAATTTCAAATAAACCCAGAGCCTTTGCTTTAGGAAGCAAACTAAAGTCTGTGATGATGATTGTGCTTGAAGGATGGGTTTCTAATTATGTCATAAAAAATGATGAAACAAGGTGACGTCATGGGGACTTCAGGTGACACCAAAATACCCCCTTCCCAGGGCCTGGAAGTCCCTCTGCCTTTGACTCTAAGATGGGGCAGGACCCCTGCTCTCAGTGGGATATGCCTGCGACCCTGGCGCCCGGAGGCAGTGCTGCAAAGAGGAGTGGTGTCCGCGCAGCTGTCACCAGACATCCTCATCACCCTCTGCACCGCACGGCCCAGCGTCTCCTTCCACAAGCAAAAGACTGCGGCTCCCCTCTCTGCAGGAAGGTCAGCCACACTCAGGCGGCTGTGTCATGCCAGTCACCATGGAAACCAGGGCTGAGAGGAAGATGCAGCCGCTTCCAGCAGGGACCCGGCCTGAGAGCAAGGGAGGAGCGGCACGGTGGCGGCTGCCTTGAGCTTCCAGCTTGGGCCCTGCTCATTTGAACAATATTCAACTTCGGATTGGAGTTTAGGCTACAGTGAAGTGGATTACGTTATGCCAAAACAGAAACACCAAACTGCCAACGTTTATAAAAAACAGAGGACTGGAAAAGGATTAAGAAAAGCAGAAAAAGTGTTTTGGGGCTAGGTCCTTGAGTTCACACCTCCCCAGGGGACCCAACGGAAGGAGAGGGATTACCTGCTGGAGAGAGGCCTGATGGAAATTTAAGTCAAAGCCCAAAAAGCCTCAGATTCTATATTAAAAAAAAAAGGCCTATAAATAAATATCCTTTGACCCTAAAAGGAAAAATGAAGTAGAAAAACAATTTTCATTTTTAAAAAAATGCTGCATGTTTCCTGAAGTACCTAAATGGAGTTTATAAAATACTCATGAGCTCCAGCACACAGGTAGAAACACTGAAAACTCAGGCGACGGCTCTGCCAGGCTGTGGAACCAGGGAGGCAGACGGAGGTTTCGTGCCAGAGCGACACGCAGGCGCACGCTCCGTGTGGTAGGCGTGTGCTGTGTGCACGGAGGCCCGCCCGGTGCACGCTGCCACTGGAAGAGGCTGTGACAGAGACTCGAAATCAGGACCCCGTGGGAGAACACGGGGCAGCACCGGTGCCCTCCGCCCAGCAGGGAACCTGACCCCACGGGGTCCAAGCCAGGCGAGGGATCCGCGTGCGCGCCCTCCGATTCTCGCACAGTACGCGCCGGTTCTGCAACAGAGACTCTTCACAAAGGAACAAGACACAAACAGCCCCCGAAGCCCTTGGAACTCGGGCTGAAGACAGTGCCTGGACAGCAGGAGTGAGGAGCGGAGCCCAGAGGTCACTCGCAAAGAGGCTCATGGCGGTGATGGCCACGCGGGAGGGGCCGCGTCTCTCCGCAACCCTCGGTCCTAATCCAGCTTCTTGCGAACGGGCTTCCGCCCAGCGTCCGAGTTTTCCGGGCTGAAATCGGCACAGAAGCCGTTTGGGATCAGCGCAGGCGGGGTCTCTGCACAGCTTTCGAAATGTGTCTGATCCGGGTACAGGTATTCCTCCGCGAAGTCAGGGTACATTTCTGCAAACCTATGGAAGTCAGCTGGAAAGACAAAGGCACCTGTGGTTATGGAAGGGGGAGCCGCAAATGTCTAGGATGTGGAGGCTCTTTTCCCAGGCCCCTGGTGGGTGTCCACCTCGCGCCCTTCGGGGAGGGTTAGAATCATCTGTGAAATGGATGCTTTCAGGGTGGAGACAGGAACTTGTGCTTACTTTCTTTGCAGTGCACGAAGTCACCCTGACAACGGGGACAAGCTGAGTGTCCTCCTAGCTACTCCTGTTTTTGGGAAAACCTACAGAAAGCTTCTGGTTTTGAATTCGACAGATATATCCTGGGGACTTAGCACTTCTGAGGCACTGTAACCAGAGGAGCTGGCTCAGGGACATGACCAAGTGTCTGGGTAGTGATCTGGCACTCTGAGGGTGTGCCCTCGCCCACACCGGAGGAACCAGCAGGCAGGGGGCCGTCCTCACAGAGCCTCAGACTGCACTTCCTGGCCACTCTGTGCCTGGCTCTCGGGTGAGCGCCCTCGGCTCCTACCGATGGCCCCATGGAGGCTTCTGGTGGGGCTGGAAAAATGGTGCAGGGGGCTGGTCATGCTAGGCAGCTCCAGAAACACTCAGAACCCTGGCCACCCGGCGAGGAATCCAAGGATGGCTGTTACTGGAAATTGTCTGCAGCTGGTCGGTGCCCGCTACAAACATCAAAGAGCCCAAACACACAAAGGGGCGTTGTGTGCTTTCAAAACTGAAACAAGTGCACGCACACACACACTAAACACACGTGCGATTTCAAAATGGAAACAAACGCACACATGAGCACACACATACAGAAAAGCACGCACATGCGCACACACACACAGTAACTAAACACACATGCGCTTTCCATACTGAAACAAGCACGTGAGCACACACGGTAACTAAACACACATGCATCCCTACACACACAAAACAAGCACACATACGGTAACTAAACACACGTGCTCGCACACACACAAGTGCATGCACCCACAGGGTAACTAAACACACATGCGCACACACAAAACAAGCACATGCACACACACAGTAACTAAACACACATGCGCACACACAGACACAAAAGTGCATGCACACACACAGTAACTAAACACGTGCACACACACAAGCACACGCACACACAGTAACTAAACACACATGCACGCACACACACACAAAACAAGCGCACGCACACACAGTAACTAAACGCACACATGCACACACACAAGTGCACATACACACATGGTAACTAAACACACATGCACACACACACACAAAACAAGCACATGCACACACACGGTAACTAAACATACATGCATGTACACACACACAAAAGTGCACACACGGTAACTAAACACATGCACACGCACATACAGAAAACAAGCACCCACACACGCACACACAGTAACACATGCACGCACACACAAAACAAGCACAAGCACACAGACACGGTAACTAAACACACATGCACGCTTTCAAAATAGAAACATGCACACACATGTGCACACACAATAACTAAACATGCACACTTTCAATACTGAAACAAGTGCGCACATGCGCATACACATACGTGTGCACACATGGTAACTAAACACACATGCACACTTTCAATACTAAAAGCACGTACATGTGTGCGCACACACGTGTGCACACACACGGTAACTAAACACACATACACGCTTTCAATACTGAAACAAGTGCGCACATCTGCATTTCCGCCTCCGGACCCCATGCAGACGCTGTGCATGCAGCGCTCTCGCGTGTCTTCTCATTTGCTCTGAGGCCACACTTCAAGGTGGGGATTGCGGCATCCACCGTGAGGAGTGAGGCCGGAGCCTGCAGCCCTGGGAGCGCCGGGTGGATGCAGCGTGGTTCATTCACACTGCAGGAGAGGGAAGTGCCCCGGGCTCGGGTTTGCAGATTTTGCACAGCAATTTAAAAATATCAACCGCCATTTCCCAGACACCTACAGCTCGTGCTCTGGAAACCGCGGTGTTACCAGTCACTTCATCAGACGTCCAGACAGGTGAGTTTTCTCGGGAGGAAGTCGCCCTGGGCGGCATGGTGGTCTGCGGTGCCCCTCCTCGTCTCTCCTGACAGACCCCTCCCTGGCTGGCAGTGACAAAGGCCACAGCCAGTGGCCTCCAGGGCTGGGTACGGGTATCCCCCACCTCCAGGCACCTGGATCCCAGCCTGAGGCCACGGAAGGCTCAGAGCTTCGGAACTGGGCTTGGAGTTTGGTTGTATAAATCACCAAAACAAATCAGATTGGAAAGTTCCCTACGAACCATGCCAGGTCTCCAGAACCTTCCTTCTCAGGGGTTTCTGTGATACACAGGGCAGCCTGGTGAATGGAGGCATGGCAAGGACTCCACTCCCGTCCTGGGCTCCCACGGAGACTCGCCCCACACTGCCTGGCCCCTGCCCAAGGGCCGCGAGCAAGACTCCACTCCTGCCGGCTCACCGAATGTGATCTTCCCCTTCTCCTCTTGGTCAATGGCTCGGAACAGGTCGGTCACGGTGAGCTCCGCCACCCCCAGGGCGGTCTTGAGGATGCAGGACAGGTCACCTTCGCCGACGCTGCCATCCTCCTGCGCTCCATACATCTGCAAGGCAAGCTGGGTGTCACCTTGTGGCCTCCTCCCCTGCCCACCAGGCCCCGCTGTCCAGGGACACCCCAGCGGCCCTGCCCCGCTTTCTCAGAACTGCTGGGCACCTGCAGGGTTGGCGGCTGGACACGGGGGACTTGAGCTTCCGTGTGGAGCCACGAGGCAGGGCCCTGTGCCTTGGATCTGGCCCCTCCAGGTGCCTCGTGGACACACAGCAGATGCTTCTCGGGCAAGGGCTCAGACGCTGCCCACCCCACCCGTGATAGCTCAGCAAAGCAACCTGCACCTGTGGCTGCCATTGGGAGGCCGCAGAAGGGACCTGCCTGGGCCATGGGTCAGCGCGGCGCAAGCCTGGGCTGCAGAGTCTCCCCACGGCCCTCTGCCTGCGTAAGTGCAGGTTACAGCGGACATGTTCACAAGCATCAGTAATAACATTTAAAAAGCCCCGATGGTTAGAAATCGACAGGGCAGATCAGGAGCAGAAATGAGAAGGACCTGGGAGGGCCCCGGGGTGAGCGGAAACCAGGACTGGGCTCTCTCCTGAGCCTCACACGTGACGCCTCCTCTATTCCTCCTGCTCCAGCTGTGGAGGCGGAGGCTCCGACCCTCTCTGTGCACCTGCCGCCCGCGCCCCACACCTCCACGGTGCTCCCCTCCTGGCTTCATACGGACCCTGTGACCTGGGGATCCCCCAGACCCCTTGTTCTGGGCCTGCCCGTCCCTCTGTCTCCTCGGAAACACTTCAGCTCCATGTGGGGTGCAGGATCCTGCCCCAGCCCTTGAGGTTCGAGCCTGGCCCACAGGCTCCGTGGAAGCACCTTCGTCTCAGATCCTAACACCGCCGTGTCCTTCCGCTCCAACCCCTGGGCTCCCTCGGACCCCGCCCTGCCCCCTCGGATGGGCCAGCTCTTCTACGTGGTTCTTTCCCCCAGTCCTCTGCCTGGGGATGCACCATCCCCGCCGCCCTCTCTGCCTGGGGCCTGCGGTTCCTGGGAATCCCGACAGGGCCGTCGCCCTGACTCCGAGCCCCTCCTCCCCTTCTCCTGCTCCAGTGCGCTGTGATCGTGTGAGCGTTCGCTCCATGCTCCGAGAAGCGGGCTGCACGTGAGGGGCGTTGCCCTCTCTTCAAGGAGGGGCTGCGCGTTCACCTCACCCGGCTCCTCCTCGTGGTGCTCAGGGAAGAAACGCTGACGCCTCCAGCCCGCTGGCCTGGCAAGCTGTCCCAGGGATCACACCCTCTTCCCGAGGCTCTGCCTCTACCCTCACAGCCTACTGCGGCAGGCTCTGGGGGCCCCATCCTCACCCTCCACCCTCCTCCCCTGGGCCTCATCCCACAGCGCTGGTGCACGCGGCCACCCTGTCTTCTGTGGACTACGTTTCTCTCCTGCTTTTAGATTTCCTGAATCAAACATCTGCAGACAAAATCCACGTTGGTGCTGCTGGAGCCTCAGCACAGGCCGGGTCAAACCCTCAGGGCCATGGCCTCCAGCTCCTCGACCAGCCCGGATCCCACTCAGCCCCCAGGGAGCAGTGCCTCCTGCCCCCCAGTGGTTGCAAGGCTGCTTCAGAGGGGACGACCTGACATCTGTGTCCATTTGGACATGAGAACTGCAGGTGCGGACTTTCATCCTTCAGCCTGGTGTAGATGCTGCACAGGAATGCAGAGGTAGGACCGAGGCTACTACAGGCGACAGACTTCAGGTTCTCACTGTCCATTCTCTGAGCTGTTGCAATTTTTACCAGGACATCTTAAGATTTTACACAGTAATAATAATGAAAAAGAACAAAAACAAGGGGCCCCAAGGCGTATGAAGCACGTCTGTGCGTTGCACATCTGGAAAGTTGAGCACTGGCATGTGCCTCTGGGGTCCTAGGTGCTAGGAGTTCTGTGGCCACAGTCAGCCTGGGAGGCAGCGTCCTGCATCTGTATGTCCCAAGGGCAGCACGCTGGTGCAGCTGCCATGCTCTCTCACACGAGACTGCTCCGTGGAAGCCCTTCCTGCTACACGCAGCCCCCCTAGAATGTGCCAGGCTCCCAGGGCAGCAGAAAAGCACAGTGGCCATGACATCAGGAAATGACGCCATGGAAGGTGTAGGCTGCAGAAAGGGACATGGGGAGGCAGCCCGCAAGAAGGTGGGAGGAAGGCAGGTAAGCTGAAGAGCGCCAGGGCATCTCCTGTCAGTGCAGAGCTGCTGAGGGTGGAGGTGAGGCGGGACCCAGGCGTCATCACGGGGACGCAGACGCTGCAGCCACATCAGCGGGCCTGGAAGCCAGTGAGGCGTGATCACCCATCCTGCCCCTAGGGGTCACTGTAGGGCAGCCTGGGCCTCCCATCGCCTGGTTCACCTGAGAAAGACCTCCCAACCCACCCCCAGCAGGGACCCCATGCACTGTCCTCCCCGGCAGGCGTCCTCAACCCTACCACAGCCAGTTACCCTGCCCACCTGCAGGCGGGGCCTCTGCGGGGGACGGTCGGGCTCCACAAGCCACTGTTTATGTTGAGAAACAAGGCAATGCCACCCCCACCACTGCTATCATTCGGTTCCAGATTATACTTGTAGTTTTAGAGCAGGGGCTGGTAGGGCCAGCAGAACGGGGGGCGGTGGCTCATGCCTGTAATCCCAGCACTTTGGGAGGCCAAGGTGGGCGGATCACTTGAGGCCAGGAGTTTGAGACCAGCCCGGCCAACATGGTGAAACCCTGTCTCTTCTAAAATTACAAAAATTAGCCGGGTGCCGTGGCATGAGCCTGTAATCCCAGCTTCTTGGGAGGCTGAGGCACGAATATCGCTTGAACCTGGGAGGCAGAGGTTGGTTGCAGTGAGCCAAGACTGTACCACTGCACTCCAGCCTGGACAACAGAGTGAGACTCCATCTCAGAAAAATTAAAAAAAAAAACAAAAAACCAGGGCATGGTTAAAGCAGGGCCAGCGGGGGCTGTGAGGCCACAGGGCCTGGCTGAGACCAGGGGCCGTAGGAGGCAGGCTGCCTAGGCCTGGAGGAGGCGGGGAGGTCGGGCTTTCTTACACAGGGCCGCCAAATGTTGAGGTCATCCAGTTCATCCTGCCTGGGGTGACCCCCACAAGCCACCTTTGCATGTGGGGACATTCCCCAGTGTTGCTATGGAGAGGGTGTGCTGGCGTCAGAAGCGAGAGAAGGGAGTTCTTGGAGCAGTGAGAGACAAGCAGCTTCCTGACTCACACATCAGGCCCTCGAGAGTCTGGCTGATGTGAGTCACACCCTGTGAGAAGCCTTGGTAAAACTGTGCCTCTGTACAGGAAAAGCCGGCCCCACTCTATCCCAGATGAAATCCACATTGGTGCTGCTGGAGCCTCAGCATAGGCCAGGCCAAACTCTCAGGGTTACTTAGCCTCCCGCCCTCCAGGCCTGACCCAGACCCCACTCAGCCCCCAGGGAGCAGCGACTCCCCTCCCCCACCCCCTGCGGTGAGGCAGGTCCTAAGGGCTTCCCAGGAGTCTGCAGCTGGGCTGGGACCCCAGACTCCGCCAGTGGTGAATGACTGGGCTCTGACATGTAGCCCCTGGGGTTAGCCGAGGCGGGCAGCGCCTAAGCCATGCTTTCTTCACCAGTCCACAGTCCAAGGGGGAGAGAGGGCGAGGCGTGTGGCCCCTGTGTTAGGTGCCCTGCAGTGTGTGATGGGGTGTGACACCACCAGCCCCACCCAGGTGCCCAGGACCCAGGAAGAACCTCACGCATGCCTTTCTGATGAGTGTGGATTGCTAATTCCAGCAAGAAATAAATCTGGGAGTTTTTTTGGGCATTTTACAAACAACAGCTAGCATTAAAAGCTTATGTAAAAATAGCAGTTGGGCAAATGATCAATTAACTGATACTATAAGGAACTAGAGAAATGAACAGTGGTGCTGACGTGACTGCACCGACCTACCCCCAGTCAAATCCATGTGAACTGTGCGCTCACCTTGAAAGCCAGCTGGATGGTGTCCAGGGTCCGGGCCGGCCGGCAGACGACAGACAGGGCAACCACGCACTCTCGCAGGTCCACCTGGCCGCTGCCGCTCTGTGGATAGAGACGCTCTCAGCCACAGCTCGGCCGCCGCCTTTGGCACTGGAGAAATGCCAGGGCTTCCCACAGCTCCTGGTGTTAATTAAGGGCCAGTCCCGCTCTCACTCAGGAACGTCTGCCCACGTGAAAAGGGAATCTTGGAAGGACATTCCACCAAGTGGGTTCTCCAAGGTCACTGTGCTGCGTACACTTTTTGGGGTCATTACAATGAATTCCCAGAGTTCACAAGGCTGCCACAGGAAGCACCTCAGCAAAGCACACGCAATGCAGTGCCTGCCACCTGCCGAGATTTGCATTTGAGAAAACTCCACAAGCACCAAGGCTGCTTCTGGGCTCTAGGAATTTAGTCTGTTTATGGCAACCCATCCATCCTGCAGAAAGAAGGTGAACCCAGAGCTGTGAGGTGGAGCTAAACACGCAGCCCGGGCCAGCTGTGGAAGCCAGTCGGCCCCACGCTGACCATTCTCAGTAACTCCTCACACCCAGCGTCTCCAGGGACATGCTGTGAGTGAGCAGGGTGGTAAGAGGCACAGGTCAGGGCTGACAGGGTCTGCACTTCTGATGATAATGGGGACGATCTGCACGTGGCTGCAGGGTGTGCCCAGGCCACAGGAAAGAACCTCCCAGGTCAGGGCTGGAGGAGGTGAGGAGCACCCTGGACAGGGGGAGGACTCTGTTCAGAGAGCGGGAGATGAAGGGCAACCAGGAGTGGAGGGAGGACTCCCTGGTCATAGAGCAGGAGGAGGTTCCAGGAGGACAGCAGGAGGAGCAGGAGGAGAATCCAGGGGTAGAGGGAGGACTCTCAGGTTGGAGAAAACAAGGTGGGGAGCACCCAGGATAGGGGGAGGACTCTGGCCAGAAAGCAGGAGGTGAGGAGCACCCAGAGGCAAAGGAAGGACTCCCTTGTTGGAGAGAGCAAGAGAAGATGAGGAGCACCAGGACAGGCGAAGGATTTTGGCCAGAGAGCAGGAAGTGAGGAGTACCCAGGACAGGGGGAGGACTCTGGCCAGAGAGCAGGAGGTGAGGAGCACTCAGGAGCAGAGAGAGGACTCTAGTCAGAGAGCAGGACATGAGGAGCACCTGGGGCAGAGGGAGGATGCTCTGGTCAGAGAGCAGGAGGTGATGGGCACCCAGGATAGGGGGAGGACTCTGGCCAGACAGCAGGTGAGGAGCACCCAAGAGCAGAGGGAGGACTCTGGTCAGAGCAAGAGGAGGTGAGGTGAGGAGCACTCAGGAGCAGAGAGAGGACTCTAGTCAGAGAGCAGGACATGAGGAGCACCTGGGGCAGAGGGAGGACGCTCTGGTCAGAGAGGAGGAGGTGAGGAGCACCTGGGGCAGAGGGAGGATGCTCTGGTCAGAGAGCAGGAGGTGATGAGCACCCAGGATGGGGGAGGACTCTCTGGCCAGACAGCAGGTGAGGAGCACCCAAGAGCAGAGGGAGGACTCTGGTCAGAGCAAGAGGAGGTGAGGTGAGGAGCACTCAGGAGCAGAGAGAGGACTCTAGTCAGAGAGCAGGACATGAGGAGCACCTGGGGCAGAGGGAGGACGCTCTGGTCAGAGAGCAGGAGGTGATGAGCACCCAGGATGGGGGAGGACTCTGGCCAGACAGCAGGTGAGGAGCACCCAAGAGCAGAGGGAGGACTCTGGTCAGAGCAAGAGGAGGTGAGGTGAGGAGCACTCAGGGGCAGAGGGAGGACGCCCTGGTCAGAGAGCCGGGGGTGAGGAGCACCCAGGAGCAGAGGGAGGACTTTGACCAGCAGTTGCCCCTGTACGCTTGTGTCAAACACAGGCTGTAGGTGCTAGGGGTGAGGTGCACACAGGTCCCTGAGGGTCTTCTGAGGGAACTGACAGCTTTCTCTGCGCTATGCCATACCCCTTGCAAGGCATGGGGTACCGGGACTGGGCCTTGGGTATCTGGCAGGTAGAAATGACTACAAGTCCCTGGCTCTGGGAAGGTCTCAGGCTGGGGGTCTGAGGTCCTGGGTATAAACGGAGAATATTCCTACCTTGTAAGATCATATGCATTTGAAATTGCAGAAAATAAAAAATTAACCACACAGTGTCATAAGTGACCTCGGAATGCTGCCTGTGAAACCAGCGTTCACTATTTCGCATTTCAATTCACACACTGTGGTAAAGCCCTGGGTGCAAACGCAGCTGCAGCTGTGGCATAGACACCAGGCAGGCCTCGCATCCGAGACGCCATTTCCAGCTGCCCCGTAGCAGAGGGCCCGTGACTGGGGCCCCATGGTGCGTGTAGGAGAATGCCCTGAGCCACGCACTGTGATCCTTGGTTCACGCTCTGCACACGCGTGGGGCGGCCTCCTTCCCGTCCTGGGTGCTCCTCATCTTCTCTTGCTCTCTCCAACCAGGGAGTCCTTCCTTTGCCTCTGGGTGCTCCTCACCTCCTGCTCTCTGGCCAGAGTCCCCCTGCCCTGAGTGCTCCTCACTTCCTCTCTGGCCAGAGAGGCCTCCTGCCTGCCCGGGCTCCACCCAGGGCGGCACTACAGCTGCTCCGTGTTGGTGCAAAGCACATATCTCACTGTCACACGGGGAATCCCACGACGCTGTAGTGGAACAGTCAAGGCTGAAGGAACCCTCTACACATACCTGGCGTGTCACCAGCTCCTCTAGGACCACAGCGTTTAAGTGTCCATGCTGTGACACTGACACCCAGAAAAGACCAGGATCGGCCGACCTGTGGCTCACCGTGGCAGCCTGTCCTGCCCCTGCATACCGCCTGGCACCTTCCGGAAACACCAAGGCTGCCCACATGTTCAGGCCCAGCTGGCATGACCATGGATGCCTCATCAGTTACGACGAGGACCTGGGGATGACGTGTGGAGGGCGGAGGGGAGTGGGCGGCTGTGCCAGGAGGAAGCCCTCCCACACCCACAGGCTGGCGGGGGGCCTCTAAGCCCATCATAGAGGACGGGCGCATTATTAGAAATTCTGACACTGTAAAGAGCAGCTCTGGTGAGCACGGGCCCTGCAGGGGGTCCCTTTGGAGACCCCAGGCTGGGTGTCACCATTTGATATTGTTGGACTCCGTAATCAGACTAAAAAAAACCCAAACCACAGGCACATTCATCAGTAAAGGCTAATTTAAACGTCTAATGTGTACATGTATTTAAAAGCACGGGAGGAAACACCCTCAAAATGAGACGGTGGGGTAGTGAGGGGTGGTTTCCTGTCTCTGCTTTCAAATTCGTGTGAAAATATATTTATATTAGAATGAGAACAACCTATACTTCAAAAAGCAGGAGGTTTTGCGGAGACCCCGCTCCTCAGGCGACAGCCCCTACCTCGTCGAACAGTGAAAACATGTCTTCCAGCAAGTCAGAAACAGGGACTTCCAGGGAGGCCGCAAACTCCGCAATACCCATCTTCTCTCCTCCCTTCTTCCTGGCACTTTCTGAGTATTTGTCCAGATCTTTTTCAAGTTTTTCTGGTTTTAGCCTAGACAAAAAGAGAGGGAAAGCTTTCTTTTTCAATAAAATGGCGCATGCTAACACTAGATTTAGTTGTAAGACGCATCAAAATATTAGAATTATTTACAGAAGTAGCAGCAAGTTAGTTTTCAAGAAAAGGCATTCCCCTAACTGGAAGGTGTGAGATGTGTTCTGTCCAAGTGTCATGCCAGGTGCCTGTGCCCCTGAGACCCGTTCCCTTCCCCAGGGCGGATCTCGCAGGACACAGGGTGGCCCTCCTGGGGCGCCACCCACACAGACAGCTGGTGCCAGGCACTAAGGGATTTAAAGACACTATGTAGGCTGAAGTTGATGTTTGAAAAAAGCCAAGCAAACGCCAGAATAAACATCATTAATAATTACTTCCTTAGCTCCCTGCCCTGCAACCCCAGGGAGCCCCCACCAGCCTTGGCAGCACGGGTTCTAGCTAACGCTCAGGTAAGGAGAACCAGGTACTCACCCGAGGCCCCGCACGAGCCTGGCAAATTCTAAAAGGCAAGTGTCAGCGGGGAGACGGAGCTGTCCTTCCGCCAGGGCCAGCTGGCAGTCCTCGAACGTGTAGTCAGTTACGGAGACGCCCAAGGCCCTGCAAGGAGGGCAGCACCCCCGTCAGCCCAGCCCCATGGCGGCCAGTTCCCACCGCCCCACTGGAGTAGCCGCCGATGGCTCAGGGGAGAGGAGGGCTGAGGAGAGGCAGTGAGACAGGGAACGGCCAGTTGCTGGGGCAGTCACACATGTATTGATGAGCTTCACTCTCATAGGGGTGCTCTGAAACAATGGCAACAGTCACACCAACGGTCACCAATCACAGACTGCCATTACACGAGAACCGTGAAAAAGTTTGAAACACTGTGAGAATTACCAACATGTGATGCGGAGACACGACGTGAGCTCATGGTGTGAGAATTACTGAAATGTGACCCAGAGGCGCCAAAGTGAGCTCACGGTGCTGGAAAATGGTGCTGATAAGCTTGTTCAACACAGGGTTGCCACAAACGTGAAGCAACTGTCTGTGAAGCACCGTAACATGAAGCAGAGTGAAGCGGGGGGCACCCTCACTCCCAGAGCTGCCCTGACCGTGCTGTGTGTGCTCAGGTGATGAGAAATCGGTGCCTCTCCAGTCCTATTTGAGAGCCGCTCAAGTTCCCCTTGGCAAACGTAGGCATCACCATTTGGGAACAGGAAAGTCTCAGGATATCCACAGGAAAGGACAAGCCTAACTGAGAGGCTGCCCATGAACTTCACAGGAGCCCTGGCTGGGAGAACCACCCACCTCCGCCAGCTGACTCCAGGTGGGCCAGGGACCAGAAGCCCTGGCTGGGAGAACCACCCACCTCCGCCAGCCACACCTGGGGCCATCCCCGGCCTCTCCTGATGGCCCATCCTGGGTGGCACCTCTCTCCAGGCCAGCACTGCACATGTGTCATTCATCTCAGAACCCTGAATGACACAGAGGCCAGCCCCATCCCAGAGGAAAACCAAGGTCAGGGAAGGATGTGTGCGCTCTGCCACCCTGGGGTGCCGCTGTCCTCGCAGCGGGCAGGGGAGGAGAACGTGCTTCCACCACTGCCTCCGAGGACCCGCTACGGGACTGGAAAACCAGCCGGGAGGAGGCACTGCCAGGGTCCCTCTGCTCGTGACCAACTCCACTCCCCGAGTGGTGCTGCACCGGGCACCCGCCCAGGCCCAGGAGTCCGAGGCTGCCTCTCCCTCCCATGTTCCTTGGTGGGGGTTTTGCTGATGGTGGTAGACCCCCCAATGGCCCTGATGTGATGAACACAGCTCCTGGTAATTCAGAGTGGGGTTTTAAGAGAATTCTGAATTACTACAATGGAAATGATGGCACTCTCGTACCCTAAAAAAAGGTGCAGTTTCCTCAGAGTCCGTTTGAAATGGAGGGCTCTAAAATAATCAGTGAGGCCCATAGGCGATCTCTTCTTGAGTTCTGTAAAATGTGTTCTCTTCCTCCCCAGGTCCCCAAAAGTAGCAGGTATTGGCAGCAGTCCGGATCACAGGTGCTGGGCCTGGAGGTGGGAATGCATTCCCCTGGCTCGGCACCTACTCAGCTTTTTTGTATTGTTCAGAGCGGCCTGTGTTGCGATTGTGTGGAGCTTTGGGGGACAGAGACTGCCGGACCCATTTTTACCCTTGGGTACGTGCTCTGGGAGGGAGAGGACGCGAATGTGAGGGAAAGGGCCGCCCAGCTGAATCTGCAGGGTGTCAGCGGAGTGTGAACAAAGTGACTGGGAGGTCAGAGCCAGGCACACTCTGCCGGCCCAGCCATGGCTGTGTTCCCCTCTGGGCTCTCTGGAGAGGCAAGTTCCCAGCCATGCCCCGATCTGCTGCAGCAGGAGCCTGGGGGTGGGGCCAGCGGACTAAGGTGGATGTGGCTCCCAGGTGGCTCCTGCAGCCCAGGTCTGGCAGTCGCCTGGTGGAGGGGAGGCTCCAGCTCCACTGGACAGAGCTTTGCAGGAGGAAGCACTAGGGAGGCGTCCAGGTGGGGGTAAATCCAGGTGGGAGGACCTGGTTGCAAGGACAAGTTTTGGGGGAATGGGACCCTGAGGGATGGAAGGTGCTGAGGGAGGGAGATGGGGAGGGTGTGTGAGAGAGGGAGATGGGGAGGGCGTGTGAGAGAGGGAGGGGGGAGGGCATGTGAGAGAGGGAGGAGGAGGGCACATGAGAGAGGGAGAGGGGAGGGCATGTGAGAGAGGGAGAGGGAAGGGCGTGTGAGCTGAGGGCACTAAGGGAGGGAGAGGGAAGGGCGTGTGAGCTGAGGGCACTAAGGGAGGGAGAGGGGAAGGGCGTGTGACCTGATGGCACTGAGAGAGGGAGAAGGGAGGGTGTGTGAGCCGACAGCACTGCTGGCCATGCAAGCAGGGGACCTGGGACCATGGGAAGCGAGGACATTCCCTCTTCCTAACTGCATGCATGGAATTGTGTAAGTAGCACAAGTCACCTTACAAGATTAAATGTGCAGCCACCACTCTGCCCTGCCAGACAGAGTAAGGGCACTGGTAAGTATCACACAGGCGGATGAGCAAAGGCAGGCGTGGAGGCCGCCGCACAGATGTGAAGTTGGCCCAGACCAGTGCCCCGTCAGATCATTTAGGGCACAGGGAACATAGGGCCTGGGGTGACCAACAGCTGCAGGAAGGTCTGGAAAAATCAGTCATGCATCTTCCAAACATCAAAGACGGTGAAATGCCATCAGAGGGAAACAGGGACGTGCAGCCCAAGGCCAAGCACACTTCACCAACATGCATGGAGCGGGTTCCTGTGCTTCAGCAAGAATGCCTTTTCCTGATACTGTTGGCTATTTTAAATACACAGGGAGTAGCACTCTGGGAGACAGCCCTGACTCAGCGGCGGGGCAAGGAGCTGCTCACTTACTCGGCCATGACTCGCCGCACGTTGCTGGCATACAGTGCAGGGTTCCTCTTCTCCTCCTCAGAAGGGCTGTACACAGGAAGGAACTGAACACACAGAGAAGCTGCGTTAGTATCACAAGACGCTGACCTCAGCAACATACCATAACGACAACTGGGAGGCTGACAAAATTAAGATCTGTCGAAGCAATTAGCAATCTGTCGAAGCCCATTAGAATCGTCTTCAAAGTTGTGTGCACACGCGTGCATGCACACACCCCAAGATGCATGAACTGCACACGTGTGCACCTGAACACTCACCCCCGTCAGTGCTCCTAGGAGCACCTGCTGCCTACGGCAGAACATCCGGCTCCCTGATCTCACAGAGGGCTTACGCCAGCTTCTCACGGAATCCGTTTTGTAATGGGGATACTGCAGCACGTTATTCCGACATTTGGAACAGATTATTGGCACCTTGCGCATTTTGAAATTAAAAGAAATTGTCCAATGAACTTGTCCTTGCCTGAGTGACACTTACACAGCATTTTAAATGAATGTGACCCACAGTGCACACGGTGCAGGAAAGGGCAGAAGCCTACCCTGGATGTCCTTTTCTCTCTTACGGAATATTTCAGAATACAGGAACATCCTGAAACCCCAGTTCTCGCTGTTATTTCTAAAACTTCCGTAAACTGTCATGGCTCCTCGCATCGGCATTTGCATCTCGTATGAACAACGTAAGGACAGAGCAGTTTTGCAAAGCCATTCACTTTCTTTTCAACTCTTAAAATTAGAAAGCAGGCCTGTAACACAGCCGTTTCAACACCAGGGAGCCCTCAGGAGCTCAAGCTCAGCCCCTGTGTTCTGTGCTCGAGGCCTGGCCTGCACCCTCCCAGCCACTGCCCATCCAGTCACATAATCCTGCTGGGTGGGGGGACTGCCGCCCTCAGGCCTGGGCCGAGGCCCTTCAGCCCAGTCCTCTGTAATGAGAGTGGCTTATCCTCTGTGGAAGTGAACAGCTGGGCTGAGAGCCGGGCTCATCGGTATATTTCGTAATGCTCTGCAATATTTAAGGCAGCAAATTGTTTTATTAAATATTTAAGTTGCATGTGACTCATCTTTTATTTCCAGTTGCAAGAAGTGCATATTAATTCCCCTTTCAAACAAAAAAAGAACGACTCCTCATGGACTTAGATAAAATTGTGCAGGCTACACAGAGGTGACTATTTAGCCCAAGGTCTTGACTCTGGAGACCTGGGTCAGGCTGAGAAGGGGATTCTTTGACTATGTATTAAACAGAGCAAGGTGCTATGACAAGCTCAGCAGTATTAAATATGTCAAGTAAAACTAAAAGCCAAGTGAATAATTATTTGCATGTGGGCCAGCTTCATATGCCCTTAAGCTACAATACCCATAATAATGAATGGTAGGTTTAAAAACTCCTACACAGCTGGGTGTGGTAGCTCATGCCTGGGATCCCAGCGCTTCAGGAGGCTGAGGCAGAGGACTGCTTGAGACCGGGAGTTTGAGACCAGCCTAGGCAACAAAGTGAGACCCATCTCTACACAAATTAGCTAGGCATGGTGGCATGTGCCTGTGGTCCAATTACACGGGAGACTGAGGTAGGGCGATCGCTTGGGCCCAGGAGGTCGAGGCTGCAGTGAGCCCAATGCTACACTCCAGCCTGGGCAACACAGCAAGACGCTGTCTCAGAAAAACAAAGAACAAAAACCCAAATCGTATCCAAGTGGTTCAGACTCATACAAGAGACATAAAGTCATTGATGTAAAGTAACCAGAGGCTCCTCTGTGGAGCCCTGAGAAATGGAAAGATGGGAAAGCAAGACAGGTGCTACGTCACATTGTACAAGGCTTATCTGGGCATCCTGGTGTGCCACTGTGAAGAGCACTGTGTAACGCCGTATCCATACGAACCTCGATTTCCACTTGGTTGTGAAACTGACACAGCGTGAGCCACAGGATTTCCAGCCTTAAAAACAGATTGCGCAATGTTGAGCAGATTTACAACACAGGTTAAGAAGTAAATTACTTCCAATTCTGGAGCGAAACCTCCAGACGCGCCCTCCAGAGGGCACTACCGGGCAGTCAACGCTCCCGCGGAGGGGGTGCTGTGCCCACCCAGCCCGAGCCCCAGTGTGACATGCAGCTGTGGGTGGAAATGCTGCTTTTCTGATTCAACACCTGCTTATGTCTTTGGTTCATCTAGCAAGACACCATCTCCTGCTTGTTCTCCAGCTCAGGAGACCTTGTACAGCCCACACCCGTCCCTCCTCCCTCCACACCTATCCCTCCTCACCGTCCCCAGGCAGCAGAGGCCGTAAGTCCTGCCACCCCTCCAGCCTGGATCCAGAGTTCCCCACCTCAGAACCAGGGTCGCCATGCCTCTGCTGCAGGAGCTGACATGGGAGACATTCGGAGCCGCTCCCAGGGCCACACTCACACCCCCACCAGACAGCCCACCGCCCCAACCCTGTTTCTGCCCTGTCATGCCAACCCCAGCCCTAGGCCCCAGGGACCCCAGAGCCCCCATGCCCCCCAGAGCCCCTTCCCAGCTCTGCTCGCAGCTGGGAGCCTCCACACGCCAGCCTGGGAAGCACGGACCCAACACCTTCACCGGAACGCACCAGCGGACCCGTGTCCTCCCAAGCGCCTGGGACGGAGCTGCTCTCTCTTGGACTTCCCCGCTCCCTCTGCCCTCCCTCCCGACGTCAGCTCAGACATCAGCACCCAGGAGGCCCTGACGAGCCTGTGGCCCCGGCTTCTCCTCTGGGGCTCATTCCCGTTTCCGTGGGGTTGTTCATCGTTGCGTAACTGACCTTCAGTGTCTGTGCCGGGGGACAGGGACACTGACTTACAACAGGGGCTGGCCTCCCACCCAGCACTGCTCAGTCCTTGCGCCTGTGCAGACGGGGTCCCCCCAGACACCCCTAAATCTCCACTTTCCTTACTAGGGGCCGCCAGGGGGATGACGGCAACTACTGAGCTGGCGAACTCAAGAGCAGAACGCGAGACTCACCGTCCCCTCCCTGCTGGTGCTGAGGACACACAACTTAAGACCCCAGAATCCAGGAGTGTCAGGCCGGGGCCATGTCTGTGCGTTTAGTTTTCACAATGGGCTGAACCTAACGGCTGTCCCACAGCTGCTTTCACAACTGCAAAAGTAACTAGCGTGCACAGCAGACCCCAAGCAGCCCCTATGTGTTCACGAAACAACAGGACAAAGAGGATGACACGGCGTTCGACTTACGCTCCAGGTCCTTGCCACGTCCACGTGATGGTGTCCTGGGGAGGAAGAGGCAGGGTCAGTCAGCACAGGGCCTGAACCCGGGGCCTGCACCCAGCACCTGTGTGTGCCAGCCTCTCCCTGCACCTCCTACCCCACAGAGGCGCTGCAGCCAGGGGGAAGGGAGGAGGGTGCTAGAGCTCCAGCTTCCCAGAGCCCCTGAGGATCCAGGACTCAGACCAGCCCCCAACCTGAGGTCCCCAGATCCTCTAAGGACCCAGAGAACTCTGGGTCTCTCTTGGACTTCCCTGCTCCCTCTACCCTCCCTTCTGACGTCAGCTCAGACATCAGCACCCAGGAGGCCCTGATGAGCCTGTGGACCCAGAGACCTCCTTACAGGTCCCCAGAGTTCCCCCAAGATCCCCAGAGTCCCTGAGGACTCAGAGCCCCCTCTTACAAGTTCCCAGAGCCCCTAGGATCTGGGAAAAGGGTCCTCCCTCCCTGCTTGCTCTCCTCTTTCCTCACAGGCCTGGAGACACCTATTCCAGTGTGCGCCCAGGACCCCAGCCCCCCCTGGCTCCCCGTTCTCTCCAAGTGCTCTGGGTATTCCCCCAGCCACTATGCATGTGCAGGGCCCCCCCACCCCGGGTGCTCTGGAAGTCCCATCTTCAGCCTCAGCGCCGCCGGGCAGGACCACACAGCAGGGGCCCTGATGGTAGAGGCCCGGACACTGTCACCCTGGGGTGGACCTTCTGCTCCCCTGACGGCTAAGCTGGGTGCTTCTCGGTGCATCCAGTAACAGTGTGTTGCTTTAAACACACTGATAAAACAATCTTAAAAAGTGGAAAATCCAGAGTTCTGCACAGATGGGAGTCTGTTGTCCTTGGGTTGATTTTTTTGCCCATAGGAGTTGCACTGGGGCATGGTTTCTGCAGCAGAGGTAGGAAGGGGCCCTTGGCCAGGAGCCTGGCTGACAAACGCACGCCTCAGTAAGAAGGACAAGGCCTTTCAGTCATGTGACTACCGGCCCCGACTCCATTTTATTACCTGAGCATCAGCCCTCCGGGCAGCGTGAAACGCACAGGCATCGGATGGGACGGGCCCAGAGGCGGATGGGCCAGAACCCCGGCACCCAGAGGTCACCTGTATTTCTGCCCCACTGTGTCCTGACCCACGAGGTCTTTCTTTCAGTGCTTTCCTTTGCCATCACAGAGGAACTGCGATAGACGGGAAGCTCCCTGTGATGGACAGGCCCTCCTGGCGCTCTCCCAGGTGGGTGCTCTACCAGGAACCTGCAGTGAGCCCAGCACCAGTGGGCTGTGGGGACCTTGAGTCGGCCTGGGCCGTCTCTATGCTCCAGGAGCCCATGAAGGGGCGAGGACGTGCGGGAGTGATTGAAGTGGAAGGGGAAACAGCTGGCACCAAATGAATGCCCTGAGCTCAGCCGTAGCCCATGAGGCGAGGCCGCCTAAATGGGGGGGGGGGGCCGATGGAACCGGAAGTATTCTGAGCACCGAAGAGCACCCAAAGGAAGGTGCAGCAGCCACCTTACAGGTGTGGAGACTGAGGCAGGACGTGGGCAGGGGCGGGGCCAGGGGGTGCGGCTGAGGCCAGGGGCGGGGATGGAGCAGGGCCTGGGTCAGGGGTGGGGTGGGGCCGGGGCAGAGCCAGGGCAGAGCCAGAGCAGTCTGAGCCTCCTCCAGAGGCAGCAAGTCCCCATGAGGAACTGCTCTGAGGCCTCATCCAGGCTTTCTCCCCAAAGGTGGGGTCCACCACCTTCACCCCAGGAGCTCTGGACCCCAAACGCCTTCTTAATTTTGTTCTCTTAAACCAACACAAAACCTGGGCACTAAATGATAAAACCACAGAAATGGCACAGTCACCTCCTTTGTCTCCGCTGCCTCTGCCTTCCAGAACTGAAATGTTCTTAATTTTTAACTTCCTGGAGCATGAACTGGGTACTGAAAGCTGCCGGGGACCCTGGCTGGTGACGTGGGGTTAGGGGGTTCCCTCTCCAAAATGTCAGGTTTGGTCACACAGAGGAGAGGGCAGCTGCTTCAGGACCTATGGAAGCAGGGCTCTGGGATACTGGGGACCACTGTGGAATCACGGGGTTGATCAGGGACACGTGTGTAGAAAAGGCCGCACTTGGGAACACGGCGCACCGAGCCCAGGGCCCAGGCCTGTCCTGCCCTCTCCAGTGCTGAGGCCAGATGGACTCAGCACAGCCGAGCGTGGGCTGTGGCGCAGATAAGGGGTGTGGAGAGGTGAAGACACAGGTGCACAGAGGCAGCTCACAGTTCCCACTCCCAGAGAATTCCCTGGAAGCCGACCCCAGGAAAACATAACTCACCAGTTTATTTGGATATCGTAAAACCACAGGCTGGACGGGTGCTCCCGGGATGAACGCACCTGCCGAGAAAGGAACAGTGGTGTGACCCACGGAAGCCCACGCAGGACAGCATCTGCTGCGTTTCTCATGCTGCTCTTGGGATAAAAACGAGCTTTTCTGTCTAGGCCTTCCTGGTCAGCAAGGGCACTCCATGCCTGGACTATCTCAACATCTGTCCTGACCATAAACACTCAGCACCACAGCACGGATGGGCGGGGAACCTCGGCCAGGGGCGCTCCCCGGCCAAGGGACACTTTCTGTTATAACATCTCGCACCAGCTGGAAGGCGTCAGTGGGAAGTGAGGGTCCTCATCACCGGCCATGCCCATCCACCTGATGGGGTCAGGGTCTGCCCCCACCAAGCACACACATCTGCCTCGGGGCCCCACCCACCACCCTCACCTGCCCCTGGGGCTCAGCTCGAAGGACAGGCGGACTTGGTCACAGCTGCAGCAGAACCTGCCTGGGACCTGCCTCTGTCTCTGAGCGGCTGCCACCTGATGGGCTCCCAAGGAATTGGGAGAAGCCCCAGCAAGTCCCAGCTAGAGCCACAGGCCATGGAGGCTCAGGAACCTCCCCGTTCCCACTGGAACTGTGGCCGCACGCAGCTGCCACTCTGCCTTCTCACTGGCTGAAGCTGTGCCCTTGCAGGCTGGAGCAAGGCACCATGGACTCTGTGGATTCTGTTTCTATTTTAAATTCTATTTAAATGTCTATCGAAAGATTTTGTTTTTAACTGGAAAACTCAGGCATTAGAAGTTTTAGAACAGGACAGGGGGTCTGAGAAGGGCTCCCCTGCCTGACAACCTGAGGCCACACAGGTCAGTCCCCAGGCAGTACATTCCTCCCAGGCTGCCAGCGAGTGCCACTGTGGTCAGGGATCTGGGGTTGGTCCTGGCTGCGGGATTCTGCACGATTCTGGGAGAATGGAGCCCATGTTTGCCCCTGGAGCTGCCAGGAGCATCTGTCCCCAGGGCCATTTCTCCTTTCGCGGTGGCCTGAGGCCAGAGGCCCGTGTCAGGGCTGAAACTTCGAGCTGACAGCCCAACCCACTCAGCTTTCGTCTCATGCAGGACATCCGCCTGCAGCCTTGGTGTCCAGCCGGCACCCCAAGTCCCTGGCCTGTGTGCCGTAGCTCCCCCATGTCCAGTGCTGGGTTGCCCCTTTCCTGCTGTGGGCTCAGCAGCATCTGGGAACGAGCTCACGCAGTTCACCCTGCACTTCTGTGTACCCAGGTGGACGGCTGACTGTGTCAGGGGAGGCGGAGGACGGCAGGGCTGGCACAGACCCAGGCTCAAGCCCCAGCTCCAAAGCCCGGCAGCCGAGCCCCAGCCCCTCAGATATGCAGTGTGGAGAAAACAGTCCTCACTGCCCAGGACCGAGCCCAGGAGCACACATGGAGTGGCGAGAGCTGCTGCGGGTGATAATGGCTTTGCTGCTGCAGCTCAGCTGACCGTCTCAACCACGTGTCAAGGGGACATCACTGAAGAAACTCAGTAAGAATCAAAGAACATCTCAACACACTGAGGACCGCTTGGGAAAGTCCCCAAGAGCGCAGAAACCCCCCCACGAGCCTGAAAGGTCAGTGACTTCATGGAAATCCCAGTGGGAAAGTCTGCAGGGGTCTCCGGCCTCCCTAGTCTCCCAGGGGCCCCTGAGGGTCAGCAGCACCCAGACCCCACCAGCACCAGGCACCCAGGGCAGGCTGCACAAAGGTCAGGCTGGGAGAAACCAAGATGAGGGAGTCAGAGCCCAGGGCTCCTGAACGCAGGAAATAAGCTGAGGGGAGGAGGCGCAGGCTTCTAAACTGCGCAGAAACCTCCATATTCACACATACCTTGTGCTGGGCATGGGTCTAACTTCACTAGTTGCAACAATGAGGCTGGAAGATGGCTCAGCAGAGACCCCTGAGGCCCCCAGAAGGCCATCACCCCTTACTCATAATGCCCATCCCCCACAGCCCAGCCCACAGGAAGAAACAGTCCACCATGGCCCAGGGAGAGCCATGTCCACATTTGGGCACAGCCCGTGCAGGGAGGCCACCGCGGCCCAGGGAGAACCGCAGCCATGTCTGCTCACAGCCAGTGCAGGGAGGCCACTGTGGCCCAGGGAGAGCTGCGTCCACTCCCAGCAGCCACATTCGGCAGGCCCAGCCTCCGCATCCTCAGGTAGTCGGTGCCATCGCTGGACCCACGCAGCATCCTAGGGCCTTCTGTCTTCGTTCTGCTCTGAGAGCTCGGAGCTGGCAGGCAGGTGGGGTGTGGGCATGTGGAGGGTGTGGGCCCAGGACCTTCCAGGAGGGGTCTCCAGGCACCCAGTCAGCCGATCCTGCTCTAGTGCCCTCTGACAAAGAGGGTGAGTGTGGACACTGGAGAGGAAGGCCCCACATGGGCCTGTTTCAGGTGCAACTCGATCCCTGCAGAGCCTGAGGGTCCCAGCCCTGCCGGAACCCACCACATCCAGCAGACCCCACGGGGCTCTGCTGAGCTCTGTCACTCCCACCTCAGAGGCGGCCAAGCCCAGGGACTCCCTGGCACCCCTGGCCTGGGTCTGCAATGGGGGACCCAGGTGGACAGTGCAGCACAGACAGGAGACGCTCAGGAGAAAGAAGGCCCCCGGGCCCAGGAGGACCCTGGAAGAGGCTCCAGGAGCCTGAGGCTGGAGGCTGGGCCCGATGCAGGAAGGTCTCCGGGGATGAAGGCGGGGAGTTGGCAGTGGTGCCCAAACAGGGGTGACCCCAGCAACATGACCCCAACATCAGGCGATCTGATGGAAGGTGGAGGGAGGGGTCTGAGTGGGCGGGCCACCATGGAGCTGGGGCAGCTTGAGCCCAAGACACCAGGGAGGTTGTGGGTGCCTCTGGTGTCAGGCTCAAGGCAGGAGACCCCCACAGCTCTGGAGGGCTCCCCCACGAGGTGTCAGGATCACGCACCACACACCAATTTCACCTCCAAACAGGAGGCTCCAAACCTCACTAAAAAGTACCCAGCTAAGACGCATGAGGGCCTGCGAGATTCCGAACACGTGACTCAAGGCAGCCGGAACCCTGTGCCTGAGGGTGACATGCAGAACTCACAGCTGGACCCACTGGAAATGGAGACAGGGATGGGATCAAGCTGCCGTGTCGTCTCCCCAGATGCCGTGGAACCCACCTGGGGCACAGTGAGTGCCCTTCCTGGACTGCACGCAGTGAGCTCCCGCCGGGCACCGCCGTGACTCCCCTTGATTTTGTGATATGCCCTGAGAGGTGCTCACACGCCCTCCTCACGTCTACACGAGGGCTGCCAGCTCCAAAGGGCAAGGCGATGGCCCTCCCCAGGGGCCTCCCCGCAGGCACGAGGCTCCACTCCCGAGGAACGCCTGCCCTTGAAGATAGGGCCCGGCATGGACCCCAGCCCCACACCTGCCGAGGAACAAGACCTGACGTACTTGCCAGCTGTCTTCTGCCTGGAGCCTTGGAAACACAGCCCCCTTTCAGCCTTCATCAAGGTGGCCCACAGGCCATGCCCAGGCACGGGCCCAGTGTAGTGGGGGCACGTGGATTCTTGGTCACTGGGTGCCACCTCCACCCTCTGCATCTCTGGTTCTGATCAGAATGACTCAGAACCACACGTGGTGAAGACAATGGAACGGGAAGACCCAGTACCTTCCATGGAGCTGCACTTTGAAGGCTCTGCTAGCAACAAATCCTGCCATCTGCCTGCTGCACCAAGGAGGGTGGAGGGTGAGAGCACGCGCATCTGAGCAGGAGGAGGATGGCCACAGGCCCGGAAACCACGGCGGCACATGTAGGCAAGCGACTGCACACTTCCTCGACCCAGCTCCCATAAAAGCCCAGACACTCAGGTTGTGCGGCCCCAGAGGCAGGGCAGCCGGTGCCAGTCCGAGCGAGGTACTGGCTTTTCCACGTGGCTCTGACCCAACCCCGGAGAACAGGTCTGCATGCCCCAGCGTGGACACAGTTGATGAGAGCCACGACTTTCTAAAGTAGCCCAAGGGAGACAACAGGACCCAGGTGGACCCTCTGACATGCCCAAGGGTACGCAGAATTCCAAACAGACTCAGCGCAGAAAGAACAGTGGACTCTGCTGCCTGCTCATTGCCACACTTCCCACATCGGGGTGCAGACACAACACTAGACCCGGGTGACCACTGCGGGAGAGACCCAATGCCTGCTCACGGCCACACTTCCCACATCGGGGTGCAGACACAACACTAGACCCGGGTGACCACTGCAGGAGAGACCCAAGTTCACATGCATTTGAGTCCCCCCTTCCCAGGGAGAAAGAACCGTCTAACTGGGGACCTGGGGACCTGAGGACCTGGGCGTCTGAGGATGGCTCACAGGGATCTGCACCTGGGATTCCCAGGCGGGTGTTGGGGGTGAGCTGCAGGCCAAGAAGGGCACCCTGAACCATTCAAAGGCAAGGAGGCCCCTTGTGGACCCAGGACTCCCCTAGCCTGGATCTCAAAACAGAGGCAAACCTCTGTCTCCACCTCACTGGAAATGACCTGAAACCATAACTTCTCCATCTTCCTGTAAACACGATAATCCTTGACTCAAATTCTCAAATTTATTTTGTGACTTTTCTTAGGAATACCTCTAAGAACCCCAGCATACAGGATAAAAGCAGAAACTGTTCTTATGTGCACAGCACATTCTTCAGAAACATTAATATTTTCCTTTTCTCTAGAAGAACAATAAACAATTAAGAAAACTACATACCAGGTTTGAAAGTAATTAGGCAGGTCCTGTTCGTACAAGTTCCTTCTGGAAAAATCATTATCTGGAAGTGGGAGGAAGAAAAAGATCAGCATTAAACTGTACATGATTATAATTCGGAGCTTACAGACGCCAATCTTCGCAATATATTTTCTTTGCTACTGACATAATTTAGACACTGGAATCAGATTCAGTATCTAAATTATTAAAATGCATTCTGGAAGCACACACTGACTTCCGCTCTGCTGGTTTTCTGAAACTGTGGCAGCAGCGTCCACACACAAACGGCATCTGTCTTCTTCAACTACAGCTCCTGGAAAGCCGGGTCATGGCGGCGCCCACCTCTCAGACACTATGAGAACCAGGTGCAACTAAATAGAACCCACGGTTGGCACAGCACAAACACCTGGGGGCAGCACTCATTTCTCCTCAGGACGAAGGCGGAGAGGAGAGCAAAGACCCACACATGGCAGTGCCTGGCTGATGGAGCCGAAGGAGGGCTGGGACCCCAGCAACGGGCTGGATGAGCAGGAGAGCTGAGCCCCAGTCAGGCAGCACCCTCCACACTAGGGTTTCGGTTCCTCCATTCACACCGGCCTGCAGAAGCAGAAACTGCGCTCAAACTCCCAGCCCTGCAGGCTGCTTTCAGTTCCGGGCCCCGCGAGGAAGACAGACCTCAGGTGGGCCAGTGTAGGCTCACCCAGACCTCAGGTGGGCCGGCGCAGGTCCACCCAGACTGCAGGCGGGCCATTATAGGCCCACCCAGACCTCAGGCAGGCTGGCGTAGGTCCACCCAAACCTCAGGTGGGCTGGCGTGGGCTCACCCTGGCAAGCCCAGGGCCAGGCCAACCGGGTGGGAGAGGAGGCTGCCTGTGCTTGTGGGGGCAGAGCTGGGGCACCCTGGAAGTCACAACCCTCTAAGGGGCTAGCTCCAGCCAGACCCTGCAAAGCTTCCTGAGCAATCAGATCCCAGACAGTTCTGTGAAATGTCCAGCTTCTAATGCTGGCTCAGTTGGAAGGAAAAGAGCGTCCAAGCTCATGTCGGCCGAGCTGCGCCTACAGCTGGGTCAGGGTTTCTGAATGATGCCTGGGAACCAGCACACAGACCAGGAAGTTTGCTCCGGGACTTCTGGAACCACCCAACACACAGCAGGCTGACACATCAACTCCAAAATCAGACTGCAACAGGAGGGTGGATGAGCAATGCTCTGAGTCAGAACTTAGTTCAAAAAAGATGACTCAGGAAGCTGAGATGCGTCTGAGAATTGCTTTTCCTTACTTTAACTTTAAATTTTGGGTGCCAAAACCAAATGTGCCTGGCAGCACCCTCCTGAGTTCACGTACTCACTAGGAGAAGAGATTTGGAATCCAGCCCCAGAGGAAGGGCCCCAGTTTCTTCCTCCCCACTCTCGAAGTTCGCATCTTTCAGAATAAAACCACTGAAACACAACCAGGGCTGTGTGCGTTACCTGCGGCCACTTTCCGTTTGACTGCGCCCGTCTCTTGATTTCTTCTACTGTTTTCCTGCGAGAATCCTGGTCTGACCGGGACACGAACACAGGTCGTATATACCGGATCAGAGCTGGAAGAGAGGAGGGGAGACGGATCATGTGGAATCCATGGCTCCTGCCAGGCAGGGCTGGGCAATGAGGGGGCTGCTGCACAGTGCCCAGTGGGGCAGGAGTCTCCAGATGCCCCAGGGGCTGTGCCACGGGTGGGCTGTGAGTCCCTGACTGAGGGAACGGGAACAGCACCTGGCCTTCCCACCTCTGTGACAGCAGGAAGCCCTATATCCTCAGTGCCACAAGTAACAAATACCAAGTCCACGGCACCACTGAGGACACGGAGCACAGAACGGAAGTCAATGAAAGACACCCGCCAGGAAGCAGAACGTCTTTAGTCCTGGTCTTCACAGAGGACAGGGTTGAAGGTGCCAGGTCGCGTGGACTGGCCCCGCCCACCCCGTGTGGGTTGAACTGCATCCCCTAAAAGACAAGCTGAAGTCCTCACTCCTGGTACCGGGAATGGGACCTCATTTGGAAACAGGTGGCAGCAGATGCTTAAGGTCCCGGATGAGAGTCCCTATGGGAGGAGGAGACAAAGCAGACGATCAAGCTAAAAGTCCCAGATGAGGGTCCCTGTGGGAAGAGGAGATGAAGAAGGGGAGAGAAGGCCAGTGATGAAGGAGGCGATGGGAGGATGCGGCCACAGCCAGCATCTTCCCGCCAGGAGCCAGGAGGGCTGAGGGAGCTTTCAGAAGAGCCCAGTGCTGCCAGCACTTTGTTCTGGCGCTTCTGCTTCCAGACGAGGGAGAATACATTCCTGTTGTTCTAAGCCACCAGTTTTGTGGTGCTTTGTAGCGCAGCCCCAGTTCTAACCATGGCACCCCACAGCCTCCTGGAAGGTGCAGGATTGGGGTACAAGGGACACCCTGCCATGAAGGCTGGTGCTCAACCAGGGCAACACGGCCACGGCACCTGTCTTTCTGCAAAAGGATTTGAACGTGGAAACGTACTTCTCAGAAGAGCAAACTCTGAAGACTTTAAAATGAAACTACCCGAGTGGAGCTTCCTTTTTGAGGACGGTGAGCAGGATCCACGCACAGGACCCTCCAGGTCAACTGAGCGTGTCTCCGACCCCACCATGGGCTCCCAGGCTGCTGCAGGTCAGCTCCACCTCCCCACCCCAGTTCAGTTTCTTTTCTTAGTGTTTTTATTACTTGTAAGGAGTAGCATTTCATGACTTTCATTCTTTCTTGGAGGTTCTTTCCTCCCAGAACAATGAGAAAATTGAAGCCCAAAAAAAAAAAAAAAAAAACTCCTTCTGTCCTGTGGCTGCCTGTTGGGTCTGTGGGAACCTCCTGTAAAATCAAACACACACGAGGGTCTCTGTGGTCTTTCCTATGTCTTGAATCATTTTGCTTTTTCACGATTCCAGGACTGTTTCATCCTTACTCATTGGTTATTCCCAACTCCGCCAAAAAGGCCGAAATCAGAAGAAGGGAAGAATGACACAGTTGTCTCACAGGATGGCGCACACGTGAAGGAAATGGCCCTGACTGCATGGTCTTTCGGTGCCCACCGTTTTGGCCAAAGCGTCCCATGGTCATCCCGAGGGCACACGGGGTCTGGGGATGCCACCCTGCCACCTTCGCCATCTTGTCAGCTGGTTTGTTTCATGAACAGAGTCAAGATTTCAGAAGTTGTCTATAACGGCGAAGAAAACAACAGTGACATGGGGGCATTTCATGCTCCTGTGGGGTCTGGGGTAAATGTGGGGGACGCAGGGTGAGGACTCTGCATCCCAGCGAAGTCTTGGGCCTGCGTCTTCGGGTGGGTTGCCCGGGGTGCGTTTCACACTCGAGCACCGAGAACTGGGCGGTGAGGACAGCAAGGAGATGCAGCCCCTCCCCGGGAGCCCTGAGGAGAGAAGGGCGTCACCATGCCATGTGCACACCACACTGGGACTGGCGCGCTTTGCCAGCAAGAAGGTGACAGCGTTCTGCTGTCTTTTGGGCATTTGAGCCTCAAACTTTCCTTGACAAGGTTTGTAAATGGATGGTGCAGATATGAAGGTCACTGAAAGGAAACTAACAACGTGAAAATGAAAAAAATCCACTTGGTTGATCACTCTAATTGGTATTGATACATCTAAAAATGAAAATATTTTGAACATTTTCAACACTCATGTCTTCAACAAAGTTGTGAGCTGTCAAAGGGTCCATGAGAGGAACCAGAAGTCACCACAAGCTGGGACCGGGGAGACATCTCTGAGCTGGGACCCGGGGAGACGTCTCTGAGCTGGGACCAGGGAGACATCTCTGAGGTGGAAACCAGGGATATGTCTCTGAGCTGGAAACCAGGGAGACGTCTCTGAGCTGGGACCGGGGAGACGTCTCTGAGCTGGAAACCAGGGAGACGTCTCTGAGCTGGAAACCAGGGAGGCATCTCTGAGCTGGAAACCAGGGCGACGTCTCTGACCTGGGACCAGGGAGACGTCTCTGAGCTGGGACCAGGGAGACATCTCTGAGCTGGAAACCAGGGAGATGTCTCTGAGCTGGAAACCAGGGAGACGTCTCTGAGCTGGAAACCAGGGAGACGTCTCTGAGCTGGAAACAGGGAGATGTCTCTGAGCTGGGACCGGGGAGACATCTCTGAGCTGGGACTGGGGAGACGTCTCTGAGCTGGGACCGGGGAGACGTCTCTGAGCTGGGACCGGGGAGACGTCTCTGAGCTGGAAACCAGGGAGATGTCTCTGAGCTGGGACCCGGGGAGACGTCTCTGAGCTGCAGCCTGGGGAGAAGTCTCTGAGCTGGGACCCGGGGAGAAGTCTCTGAGCTGGGACCCTGGGAGACGTCTCTGAGCTGGGACCCGGGGAGACGTCTCTGAGCTGCAGCCTGGGGAGAAGTCTCTGAGCTGGAAACCAGGGAGACATCTCTGAGCTGGGACCTGGGGAGACATCTCTGAGCTGCAGCCTGGGGAGAAGTCTCTGAGCTGGAACCGGGGAGACGTCTCTGAGCTGGAAACCAGGGAGACGTCTCTGAGCTGGGACCTGGGAAGACGTCTCTGAGCTGCAGCCTGGGGAGATGGTTCTGAGCTCCCGAATCAGAGGGTGCTCCAGGTGCCCGGTAGAGGAGTCCTCAGCCACGCCCCAGGATGATGGCCCTTTCAGGCCAGGACAGCAGGGAGCAAAATGAGGTTCCTGCTAAGTTTGAATTCTAACAAAAATTTCTGACAAGCCTGTTGGTCACTGTCCTTTCCCTCGCAGGTCTGTGGATTCTCTCTGAAATGACGAGAAGCACACAGGGCTCCACGAGGGCCCTGCACACGGCAGCAGGCTGCGGCCATTCTTCCTGCTGCGCCGAGATGAAGGGCAGTGCTGGGCTGCCTGGGTTGGTCCTGAAGAGGGGGAATCCGGGCCTCTAGAAAGATGGGACTACAACGTCCAGCGTCACCGGACCAAACACTCCTTCACGCTGGCGATCTCCACAGGGAAGCACCAACGGCACGGGGAGAGCCCGGCCAACGCTCAGGTTCACTCTGGGTGGGCCAGCCCCCTACCCAAGGACCCCTGCAGCTGCGAGGGTCCCTGGGCACACGGCTCCACAATCCCCCTCCCTGAGCGGATGACGAAGGACCACGGGCCTTTGCCACGGTGGGGGCACAAATGTGGTTTTCTGTGTGTGCCGGAACCACAGGATGTAAAGGCTGCTGACTGGAGCTGGGGCTGCCCCACAGGCCAGTGGAGCTTGCAGAGCAGGGCGCATGTGGGAGCCACGGCCATCACTTGGATGGTGCCTGCAGTCCAATCTCCCTCCACTGCCGGCCTGTGCAGCCTCCTCCAGGCTTCCCCAGCCAGCTGAGTGCAGCCAGCCCTAGAACCTCCAGTCCCACCAAGGACCATCCCCGATTTCCAGGCCTGTCCCAGGCAGACTCAGGCCACCCACAACTGCCCAGCTGCAGGCACAGTCTGGACACCCTCTGGCTGCTGCAGGCCCAATCTCCCACGGGCGGTGCTGGGGCTTCTTCACCCCACTTCCAGCCTTCCTATCCCAGCTGTGGCCACCACCCTCAGTGGTCAGCACGACAGAATGTGTCCCCCCCAGATATTCTCTAGAAAACTGTCACATGAATGCTCACATTAGGTGTTGCGTGGAAACAGAGCCGGCAGGAGCGCCCAGGTGAGGGCCCCGGCCACAGACGACGCCCCTCCTCCCTGCAGCTGCTGCCTGCAGCACCGCCCACTGCCAACCCAGGACCGCTGTGCCCCAGAACCTGCTGTGCTGTGCTGATGGCACCTGTGAAGGAAGCACGAGGACAGAACAGGTCCAGCCGCCCTGAAGAGCACCGAGGACAGAGCTCTGGCGGGTCAGGGCTGCACACAGCTGGGTGAGGGGCCACGCAGGGCTCCAGGGCTCCCTACAGTCCTCCCAGAGAAGTGGGTCCATGGGATGCGGCCCCCAAAGATGGGTCCACATGCTGACCCTGGAACCTGTGAATGGAACCTTATTTGGAAAAAGGTTTTTACAGAGGAAACTCATTAAGGATCTCAAGACAAGAGCATCCTGGATCATCCAATGACTGGTCCTTATAAGAGACACATGGAGGAGAGACACTTGGAGGGAGCCAGGCCAGTCGACCACTGAGGCAGAGGCAGAGTGAGGCAGCCACAGCCCAGGATCGCCTGCAGCCCCCAGAGTGGGAAGAGGCAGGAAGGGGCCCCACAGGGTCTTCAGCCCAGAGACGCCTTGATTTTGAACATCTGGTCCCCAGATGACGAGAGGGTGGGTCTCTGCTGCAGTGAGCCCCCAGCTTTGGTGAGGGGTCACGGCAGCACCAGGTGCTCAGGCCCCTGGGTTCACGGCACAGCCCAGGTGCACAGGCAGCCCTGCCGACCTGCTCCCAAAGACTTCCAGAGCTGCCATCTGATAAAGGAGGGCCACCCTCGCCAAGCAGACCTGGAGCAAGCACTATAGCCTATTATGATAGTGAGGGCACTCAGGTGCCAATAAAAATAACAATTACAACAATGAAAATCACACAGGAAACCACAACACAGAAAATGGGGAGAAAGGCCAACGTGCGCGGCGGTGGGGGCTCGATCACTCCGAGCAGCGTGGGGTGGTCCCTCACTCCTGGCAGGGGGGTCTCACTCATTTCCAGCAAGTGGGGTCCCTCGTTCCTAGCAGGGGAGGGATCTATCATTCCCAGAAGAGGGGGGGTTCCTCACTCCCAGCAGCAGAGGGGGTCTCACTCTTCCCAACAGAGGGGGACCCTCACTCCCAGCAGGAGGGGAATCTCTTCTTCTCAGTGGCAGGGGACTCTCATTCCCAGTGGAGGGGGGACTCTCATTCCCAGCAGGGCGGGGTCCCTCACTCCCAGCAGGGGGGTCCCACTCACTTCCCCAGATCGGAATGTCTCTGCTCTCCGCCTTCATCACGATGGAGGACATCGTCATGGTCACCGGGATGGCGTCGAAGTAGGATGAGTGAGGCGCGAGCGTGAGGATGGCCGCCTCGGTGGGCAGCGCCTGCCGCCCCTTCACGGCCACCCGGTGGAAGCCGCCGGCGAACCACATGGTGCGCATGATGGCCTTCAGCAGGAAGTCCACAACCCTGCAAAAGAGGGCGCTGCGTCACGCGGGCACACGGGCATGGGTCCGCGGTCTCAGAGGCTGTGTGAGGCACAGGGGCAGTCCCATGGGAGGGCCCTCCAGGGCGCAGTCCAGGCCACGGGCTTCCTGTGGTCGCCGCTCCTGGGACATCTGCGTGAGGGAAGACAAGACGCTGCGCCTTCCTGGCCTCCGCCGTGCCCTCACTGGCTGCGCTTGCTCCTGTGAGGGAGGCTGTGGCTCTGTGTGGCGGTCACGGCCACGTGACAGGCAGTGCTAAGACAACATGAGACTCCCGAACACAGACAGCACAAGCACCAGGCCAGAAGACCCCGGACCTTCATGTTAGCAACTTATCTATCAGCATCCCATCATTTTGAAATGGGAAAAACATTAAAACCCCTAAAATGCATATCGAAATATGGAGGGGCTCAGAGCTGACAGCGGAAGCTGAGACCTGCGTGCAAATGTCCCCACCTCATCTCCACAGGAAGCCCGGGGTTCCCACAACCAGGCATTGTGTTATTACAGTGAGCTGTTTCTGGAAGAAATTAGATGGCCAATGAATTTGGAAAATAAAGTAAAAATCAGCCTTGGTTAACTGAATTTGTGTATCCTCGATCTCTTTTTAAAATAGGTACAAATTTAGCCTTTTAAATGTGTGTATTCGCTTTCATATGAGGTTACAGATGAGGCTGTTATTCCACATGTCAGGGAACTGACAGGCAGCAGAAGGCCATGGTGTGTGAGAAGCCATAGGCCATGCACACCTTAGTCCACAGAGAACATGGTTCACCCTCGTGAAAAGCCACGTCTCACTCAGCCACTGGGTTAAGTGGGGGATCACACTGGGTAAAACCACGGCACAGAGAAGCAAGAGCCTGAAGCCTTACTGGATTCACATTCCCCTGGGATGGAGGATCCTCTCAGAAGACTTCCAGGACAGGGGTCCCCATGGATCTGAGCCAAGGCGGTCGCTAGGAGAGCACGGAGCCTCTCGCGGGGCCACCCTGGAACTGCCTTTGTGTATACGGATGATAAACAATGGTGTAGTTACGTATGGAGACGCTGGGGACCAACGCAGGATGCTGCTTTTCTAAAGGAGAGGGATTACACAGGCTTGCACTTCTCCACCACCTGTTCAGCTGAATATTTAAAAATGTACTTTTCTGGCCAGGCACGGTGGCTCACGCCTGTAATCACAGCACTTTGGGAGGCCAAGATGGGTGGATCACCTCAGGTCAGGAGTTCAAGACCAGCCTGGCCAACATGGTGAAACCCTATCTCTACTAAAAATACAAAAATTAGCTGGGCATGGTGGTGGGCATCTGTAATCCCAGCCACTCAGGAGGCTGAGGCAGGAGAATTGCTTGAACCCAAGGGGCGGAGGTTGCAGTGAGCCGAGATTGCACCACTGCACTCCAGCCTGGGCAACAGAGTGAGACTCCATCTCAAGAAAACTAAACTAAAAAATAAAGATCTACTCTTATGTACGCATGTTATTTTCCACAAAAAAAAAAACAAGTACAAAAACAAAAGCCAACAGACAGCAGTTGATGCCTAAGATGGAAGAAACAAGGCAGCGGGAAAAGGAGAAGTGAGGCTGCAGAAGAGGCTGTGGCAGGCACAGGAGCCGGTTCCGGGCAGGGTCAGGGGCAGGAGAGAGGACAGCAGAGAAAAAGGGATCCAAACCTGGGCAGCCCTTGGAGGAACACACCTGCCAGCCCCCAAATCGAATTGCAGGGTCGGACCGTGCTCAGGGGAAATGTACTGGGTGTCGGGGAAGGGAAAAAACAGCCTCTGCTCGTCTGTAAAGATCTTGGAGGACTTTTATACCTAAACCATCCACGTGTGAAAACCCGGACTGCTGGTGCAGATGACAGCCTTAGAGAAAAGCTCCGCTCGCTGTGGGGTGGGGGACCCAGGACCCACTCACCCCAAGGCAAAGGCAGCCAGCGCAAGCCCAAGGTGCGCAGGTGCCTGGGCAGCCCGTTCCCAGGCGAGTGTGAATCAGGAGACAGATCTATCTGCATACACAGGAGCGGGGATCTCCATCAGCACCCCCGAGAAATCCACTCCGTCCTACCGTCCTCACACAGACGACACCCAAGAATCCTGAGACGTGTGAGCAGAGCGGCTGCATGGCAGAGAAGCAGAGGCCTGACCCCAAGGAGACAGAAAGGGTAGGCATCAGAAGAGGGGTGCAAAACATCCACCATGCTCGCCAAGAGAGTCAGGAAGAACGGGGTGCTCTGAGGGCCATCAAGGAACAAGAAAACACTCTCAGAAACCAAGACTCTCACTGTGGAGACAAGCAACTCACAGGAAAGCCTGGGAAATGAGGAGGAGGAAATCTCCCAGAACATGCAGGGGGAAAAGGAGAAAGGCCGCTGAGGCCTTCATCCCCTCAACCCAGCTGGCGTGTGGAGGTGGGCGGGGGAGGCCCACACAGCCAAGCGTGAGGGGCATGCACAGGCCACGGCTCTGCAGGTTCCACATGTTCTGCTGCGACCAGAGGCAAGAGGCGGAGCGGGCCCTGGAGAGGACCTGTACACAGGTACACAGCCTGACTGCGGGCTACGGTGCCGGTGGGGCAGGGCAAGGGAAGGGGCCCTGGGGCCACGTCTGGCAGGGCCTCAAGGACCCAAGTCTGGTGCTCCATGTGGACCGGCCTAGCTGGGTCAGGGACAGCCCCTGGGCAGCTGGTGGGGGAGCTGTGTTGGGCTGCAGGTGTGGAGGGGCAGTCCCAGGCTGAGACGCAGGTGGCAGGAGCTGCTGGCTTCTGGGAGACTAGATAAAGTGGATCGACGCTCAAGTTCAAGCTCCAACCTCTAGGCCAACGTACGCAGAGTACCTACAGTCATCACGGGGATGGCATCCCCAGACTTGGGAACGGACACTCCCACACACAGCATTCAGGAAAGGGCACCATCATCTGAACCGTCCAGTCAGCCAAGGGACAGCCCCTGGAGGGCCTGGCCCAGCTCAGGACTTGGCCAGCGGTCAAGGATCCAGCCCCAGATGGTCGGGTTTTGCAAAACGATGCTACGGTTTTTACAACACTGTGTGTTTTGAAAGTAACTTAAAATAGTGCCTTTCGCGAAACTGTGTCATTCTTTCACTGAAAGCCTAAGATTTTTATTTTAGGAAGGTTTGAATGACACTAACTTACATTCAGCAAAAATGCTTTAATTCAACATCAATCTATTCAAAACTGCAGAGCAGAGCATAACGTGAGCCAACTGAAGTCCCCACCGACTACGTAATTATTATTCAGCGGTACACTCTGAATCTGCTGCTTCAAATCCAGCTTTCTCCTGATCCCCTGCGTCCCTAACTACGGTGCTTTTGTGACTAGGTTTCCCTTCGGGGAGTTCAGAATTCAGGGTTTGTTCTCTCTTCTGTTTCCCTTCAAGCACCAAGCCAAGCCCAGGACTGTGCACCAAAGAGCTTTCATTGGTGCTGCTGAAGGAGACGCCAGGAGCTCCAGGGGTGGGATTCAATGCCAGGCAGCACGGGCAGCTTGAGTGCCCATGAGCATCCGTGCATACTCTCTAACATGCACACACGTTCACCTGCACACACACTGGCACACATTCACACACATACGCACACATCGCTCTCATATATACTCATACACACATGCACACACACTCATACATATGTACACACATATACTCTCATACACATATGTACACACATGCATATGTGGACACCTGTACACATGTATGCTGCACATACACACACACGTACAGTCACAACACTCATACACATGTACATGCCATCATACACGTACATGTGCACGATACATAGACATCCATCCATCCATACACACATATATATGCACTCACATGTACACACATGCAATACACACATGTACACAGCACACACATATACACACTCTCATACACATGCATACTTGCACCGGCTGCTCTCATACACACATGCAACCACACACCTATGCACATGTACCTACTCTCGTGCATGCACATACACACGTATGCACACTGACATGCACATATGTACACACATACACACACGTGTGCACTCTCACATACACCCTCTCTGCACACATACACCGAATGATATACAGTGAGTCTCCACAGACCCAGATGCCCAAAGATCTCATGAAGCAGAGGTGACAGGAATACCAGCGTGTCACTGTCGTGGTACACTGTACATGTGCATGAGATGTACACAGGAAAGCGTCTCTGAAGTACAGCTGCTAGAATAAGAGTCCGTCGTGGTCCATTTACCGCCTGATGAAGCCAAGTCAATTATTCATAGATAAGAAAAGCCACCAGGGTTAGTACGGGGAAATGGAAAATTGCCCCAAGCCGTCTATTTTGAAAAGTGGAGCCTGTGCTTGCACTGGGCTGCTGCCTCCCGAGATAGAACAGAGGAGGCGGGGAGCTCAGCCTGACAAGGACTCAGGGGTAAAGAGAAAGGGTGCCAGGAAAGCACCATGAAGCCACTGCGACCCACAGCAGCACACTCAGCCAGGTCACCTGCAGCTTAACACCACAGAACCCCCACTTTCTAGCTGTGGCTTCTCAACTCAGCAAAACTGAAAGCCTGACTTTGATATGGCCTTGATCTATTTTGCTTGGTTATATATTTGATACCCAATTCCTATTTTAAGGTTAAAACATTTCAAAAACAAACCTCAAGATAAAGCATATTCTTCAAAGAGAATTTTAAAAATCTAGAAAGGCAAAATGAAGAACCAAAGCCAGTGATAATCCCATCGCCCTAAAGAACCCAGGTTGCCCCAGGTTACCACCACCCAGCGAGCTGCTCAACGTCCACCCGCTCAGCAGGGACCGGAGTGAGGGGACCCCAGCGCCCAGGCTGCCCTCAACTACGACTGCACCATGTCTGCACGCAACGGGGCGGCAAACCCAGGACCCTAAGTGGCCGTCTTTCCCCTGCACCTAACTGCGTGTCTGAGTGCAGCCCTGGGTATCGAGGAGAACCGAAGCTCAGGCAGATGTCAGCTCCCGTCAGCCTCTTGGCCATGAACACTTTGGTGTACATACAGCCCACAGATGAGACACCTTCCAGAGAAAGGAGGGGCCTGGGCATGTCCACTACACCTGTTGGAGGCCAGGCAGTGAATGCATTAGGCTCTACGGCCACACGGCCTCTGTCCCAACCACCTGGCCCGGCTCCCCATCAATGCAGCCTGAACATCACGCAGGCGCGTGGGCGTGCCCGTGCTCCGGTACAGCTTTATTTACAGTCAGGCAGCAGCCTCCAGTTAACTACTAATAATCCTCTTTCTGAATAAAAGATTCTGGGAGCCCCTTCAGGACGATGAGAGACATTAACAACACATGGAAGGGTTGTCAGAGCTGTGGTTATAGGACATGAGTGATAACTTCTAAGACACTGAAAATATTTATGAAAATATTTATGATATCTCAACATTTTCATTTGCTAATGGCAGATACTTTCAGGAATTTAAATGAAACAAGAAAATATTGTGATTTAGTTTAATTTTTTGTGGTCTGTTTTGGATCTTTAGTTTAGATGTACTCCTCATCGGGTAGCTGTGCTTTATTTATATTCTGTGCTTAAAAGCAGGAAGAGTTTAGGTCCACAAAGCAAGGGGAAGACGGCCCTGGGGGGCGGTGCCAGTGGGCGGCGGGCCAGGCCAGTGTTGGCTGACATGCAGGCTCGGAGGGTGGGGAGGGCCTGGGCCTCCTGTCCAAAGGCAGGGCTGGGGCCTGGCTCCCACCAGTTGCTGGCCCTGGGGAGCAGTTTCTGCTTTTCCAAGCCTGGCCGGAAATGGGGATTCTGATGTCAAGTCACTGGACCTTTATGATGTGGCAACCTGTTCCCACTTAGCCCACTTTTAATAAGACCAGGTTGGCAGGAGATGCCACGGCGGCCACCTGCTCCCCGAGCAGCCGTTCCCCTCACTGCTGCTGCACTTACACCTGGAAGACGGCCCCTCCCGGGCCCACAGCAACCGTACCAGGTCCAGCTGCCTCTGCTTGGGGGCCACTCAGGTGGGGACCTCCCTAGGCAGGAGGCCTATGTCACTGTGATACCCTGTCAGTGCAGCCCAAGAGGTCGTCCACTCACAGCCTGAGGGTCTGGGGGAGGCCACCATGGACAGGGCCAGAGCTGAGGGCCTGAGGTGGGAGGGGTAAGGGGGCTGGAGTCACAAAGCCAGGAGAGGGTGTCCAGAAGCCTGACTTCCATCAGCAATAGGGAGCCCCGGCAGGTTCCGGAGCAGAGAAGGCCACGGTGTAGGGGGATCTCTGTGCTCAAGGATTGAAACAGTGGCCACACGTCCTGCAGAGCACTGGAAAATGAAGCCTCAGAGCAGGACCGTGGCGGAGGCGTGGAAGAAGGAGGCAGCAGGGAGGTGGCCAAGTCCCCACTGGGAGGCGGCAGCCCTGGTGGATGCTGGGCTCAGAAGGGAAGGACGGATGGGCTAGGGTGGAGAGACAACCCCACTGGGAGAATGGGTTCCCACTGTTTGGCCGCGTGACCCCCCCACAAGGAGAGCACAGCACATGCTCAACTTACTTCCTCCACAGGGCCAGGGGCTGCTCGGGTTCCTTCTCCGCAGAGCCCAGGGATGCGACAAGTGCGAGGGGCCAGGCCAGCAGCATCATGGCGGCGGCAACCAGGAGCCGGACCGGGAAGAGCGTCAGTGTCATGAGGGCCACCTGCGGACAGAGGGGGGCGTTATCCAGAGAATCCATGTGGGACACCAGGCAGCTCCCCACCCGGCGGAGGTCAGCCCAGGAGGACAGCGTGCTCTGCAGAGTGGAGAACTGGGGAGGGGCTACAGCTGGCACACAGCCGACCAAGGCTGACCAGCACTGACTAAGGCTGACAAAGGCTGACCGGTGCTGACCAGTGCTGACCAAGGCTAACCAACACTGACCAGCACTGACCAAGACTGACCGGTGCTGACCAAGGCTGACCGGTGCTGATGCTGACCAGCCCTCACCATGGCTGTGGACACTGACCAGTGCTGACTGACACGCTCCACGCCCACTGCCGGCTTCCTGCCTACTTACTGGAGCTGCCAAGCAAGTGGCTTGGGAACAACACAGTGGAGCTTCTGCAAATTCAAGGGCCACTCTGACCCATGGTACACATCCCCAGGCAGCTCCGTCCCCCAGGATACAGCCCCCAGCCCCCCAGGCCTCACTCAGCAGTTTCCCCTGAAATCGTTTATGTGGGCATGAGAATGCACACGCCACCCTAGGCAGTGTTGGTGACGTGGGGAGGTAGCTGGTCCAAGGTTGGACCTCGGACCACAGAGAAGACGGCAGAATGAAGCTGTGACTTTCCAGCCAATGAAGACCCAGTGCAGGAGAGCGGACTGGCAGGAGGGCAGGGGTGCAGGTCAATATGGGGGCTCAGGAAGGCCCCCCATGCCAGGGCAGGCCCCCATGCCACGGCACGCCCCCACACCAGGACAGGCCAAGGCTGCGGGATCCCAGGCAGCCCAGGGGCCGAGGATGGAGGTCCCTCTGGGCGGCGGGCAGGACTCCATGCAGAGGGGCCGGAGCTTTGGGTGAGGGGAAACACCAGTCCTGAGGTGCAGGTTTTGTGCACAGAGACAGAAAAGACCCAGGAGACACAGATCGCAGTTGACTCCCAAGCAGCAGCCATCCCTAATTTCTGATGCCTGTCATGAGAGCGCCCCACTGTTTCCTTGGTTTGTCACTAGATTCTTTTGGGTTCTCAACAGAGACCAGCATAGCCCAAGAGAAACATGCCAGCCACATGCATCATTTTAAATTTTCAAGGGGCCACATTTAAAGGGAATGACAATTTAATATATAGTTCATTTTGCCCGATATATCTGAAATATCATTTCAACATGTACTCAACATAGAAGTTGCTACTGGCTAGTTTGCATTTTCTCACGCTGTCTTGGATGTGCAGTGTGCATTTCACTCTCACGGCTTCATGCCACCCGTGTCTCCACCCGGTCAGGGTCCAGTCAGGGTCCAGCGGTCAGGTCAGCCTGTCGGGTATGCAGATCTAGACGATGTTTGGTTTGCGAGAGGTGGCGACCTTGAATGTGCCCCTCCTTCCCCCACTTCCGGGGGCTCCTCCTCACCCCAGGGGGTCCCCGTTTCAGCATGGCCCTCGCCGCGTCAAGCAACCACAAACCTGTTACCAAGCCACTGGGGACGCCTGTCACTGTTCAACATCGTGTTATGTTACTGGCGTTCAGCAAACGTTCTTTACTGCGAGAAGCCTTACAGGCCTCGTCCTCCACGAGCTTTGTCTTGCTTTAAATCATGAGTGGGTGCTGAGCATTATCAGAGGGTCCTTCCTGCATCTGTGGGGGCAGCCACGTGCTGTTTCCCACTTTAATCCGCCACTGTGATGCCTCACAGCCACAGTCTCCCTAACACTAAAAGCCAGCTTCAGCACTACCGTGAGGTGCCGCTACCTGTGAGGACTGTTTTTTAAAAGGAATTGCTAGGTCTGTTGGGTAACAGGTGCTTGGGACTGTCACCACCTGTTGAGTAAGACGCGCCTGTCACTTCCTCCCGGGGGCTTCCTCATGCGGTCGCCCTATGAAACCAGCGTGCGGCCATGCCCGCCGGCAGCTCCAGACCGCTGCTTCACTGTTTCCAACCCTACTGCCTAAAAGTCCCTCTTTTTCCTTGAGTTGACCTCACTATTTTTGTCAATAAGGAAATCTCTTCCTGGAAGCTTCTGGCATATTTTCCCCTCCCACTACCAAGGTCTCCCCCCAGCTGCCTTTAAGACAATTGAGTCAATGTGCCCACCACACTCTCCTTGGGTTTACACCAAGGCTACTCTCTGGTTTCATTTCTAACGTTATCTGTGCCTGCCAAAACTTCTAAACCCACGTCGCCAGATATTTTTCTATTTCATCAATCTGCTTACAGAACCATTTCAGATTTGTTCATTCTCTCTGTTGTGACCTAATCATATTAATTTTGGCTCTTATGAGTTCCTCTTTCTTCTGCTTTGAATTTAGTCAAATGTCCTTTTCAACTTTTTGAGGGAAAAGCCCATGTCGTTATTTTGAGAAACACCTTATTTCCTGATATTCACATTTAGATCACAGCTTCCCCTAAAGACCACCTCGATTTAATCCCACAAATCTAAGGGGCAGCCTTTTCCTTTATTTGTAAAATTTAGTTTTAAATATTTCATCCACTCCCATCTACTGGTACTGTTTCATATTTTGTTGCAGTGGAGGAGACCGTAGCCTCTGCCTTCAGCCCGCCTGGTCCTGGGGCTCCAGGGCCACTGGCTGGGAAGAGGCCACTCCGGGGTACACAAGCCTGGCTCTGCTGTTAAAGCCGACAGCTGGGCCGGGCATGGTGGCTCACATCTGTAATCCCACAGCCTGCTTCACTCCACCTCTGGCGTTCCTGAAACAGCACTGCTGGCCAGGCCATTCCATACGGGACCCCCACTGGAAAAGGCTCTGGGGCTGGGGGAGCAGCGCCCATCCCCAAACAACACGGGGCATGAATGAGCCCTGGGTGGGGAGGCCCTGCCTGCATCCAGGGTAGTCAAGGTGCTGGTTCCTTAGCACATGGGGTTCGCTGGGCCACCCAGTGGGGGGACGCACTGTGCGACCACGTGACCCTAGGCCCACGCACCCCTGCGCCTGCTCCTGCGCACATAGGGGAGACAGGGCGACCACCCAAGCCTCGACTTACGCATCCCTGCACCTGCTCCTTCGTGCACGGGGAAGACTGCGTGACCACCTGACCCTCGCCCCGCACGTCCATGCATCCCTGCACCTGCTCCTCAGTGCACGGGGAAGGCTGCGTGAACGAGTGACCCTCTGCGCCGGCTCCTTCCCGCATGGGAAAGAATGCCTGACCAAGTGACCCTCGCCACCCGTCAGTGCACCTGCTCCTGTTGGCGTCCCAGAAGGCGGCATGACCATGTGACCCTCAGCCCATGCATCCTTGCGCCTGCTCGCGGTGCATCAGGGAACGCAGCCTGCACTTCTGAGCTTAGCGGCAGCAAGGAGAGGGGCCTGTGGGCCACAACTGCAATCGCTGACCCTCAGCAAACAGGGCTGATGAGTGGGGAGGAGCTCCCCAGGCCTCCCGGAGATGGGGAGGGCGTGGCTCTGCTCTGCAGTGCTATGAAAACTGCTTAGAGAGGGGGCCTCTGGGAGCCCCAGGTAGGAGGAGGAGCAGTGCTCCTAGTGAAGAGCCCAGGCGTCTCCACCGCTCTGCCTTCACTTCACCCAGCTCTGGGCCTGTGCGCTCTTTCTCTGCCAGGCTCAGCCCACCCGCAGGAGCCCAGAGCCCTCGCCAAGGAGAATAGGGCTTGGGAGACTGCTGTGGCTCCTTCCAGAAGCTTCTATGCCCCCGCACCTTCTGCCCACCCTCCTCCACAGGCCTCACCCCTGCATCCAGCCTCAGGCCCACCCGCTGGGATCCTTCCATTCCTCATGCCCCCACACCCTGGTGCAGATGGGTCTGGATGGACTCTGGCCCCCCCGGGAGACGCCAGAATGGCAGAGCTAAGAGAGAGAAGCTGGCTGGGGCAGCTGTGGCAGCCAAGCCCTCAGCACTGGCAGGGGTGGCCAAGGGAGGTGCTGGGTAGGCAAAGAAATTCTTAGAAAATCCTGGCTAGACCTGAAACTCCCAGAACAATGGCCCTCTAAGGAAACGGGCCTGGCCGTGCGGTCTCCCAGGCAGCGTCGCTGGAGACTCAGGTCCCTAAAGTGGAGGCACTGGGCACAGCCATTCCTTCCCAAGGCAGCTCTGCAGTGTCCACAGAGAGCAGGCGTGCGTCTTCAGACCTGAAGCCACAGGGACAGATGGCAGAGAGGGCAAGTGTCTATTCTCCTCACCTAAGCAAGGTCCAGCACCCTGGCTCAGAGGCTCCCACAGAAGCCCCCTCAGCACCTTCACCAGAGGCAGCAGGGGCAGTGTGTGGCCCAAGACATCACTGCAAGTCACGGACAGGGATAAGCAGGCTGTCTCATGGACAAGGCGGGCAGCCATGGGGAGCTGGAGCAGCCTCCAGACAGTGTGGCCAGAGGCTGGATGTGGGGAGGCGGAGGGACCCAGAGAGGAGAAGATGGATCACGCTCTGGGTCACCACAGGTCAGGCCTCCACACGGCAGCTAACTGAGGAGGACACTGTGGACGCCTGCAGATGCTGAGACCTGCAACCTGGCCCTCCTAAGACAAGCTGCTGATGGCTGTGGACCGGCTGTCACTATAGGACCCTGATTATCCTGAGAAATGCCAGTTGGAGGAAGCAATATGGTCACCCTGTGCGTGAGCCATAAATGAGGGTTTATAGCATAATCCTATGAGGAACTTTGTCTGAAGTCTGAACTATTTGAAAGTTGGCTACGATAGACCAAGGCATCCAGGCAGTGACCTGCCCACATGCATGGAGAGCTTTGGTGCAGACTGCGGCCGCTAAATACCACTTCCCAGCAGAAGGCCCGGGGGTCCTCAGCCAGGCTTACTCCAGGTCACGGGTGGGAAATGCAGAAAGGAAGATGGGACAGCACGGTGCACCCCACATCAGGGAAGCTGGCAGGGGCCTGGCGCGGGGGCTCACGCCTGCAGTCCCAGGAGCACGGTGCAGCCCAAATCAAGGAAGCTGGCAGAGGCTCATGTCCTGAGGGCTGGCTCGAGGCCTACCCAGCTCACACACACTCACGTGGCAGGGGTCCAGCAGCAGACAACCGAGCCTGGTGCAGGAGCAGCACAGCAGACCAGTGGGAACTGACCCTCTCTGGGTCTAGATGCAACCACCAGCTTCCAGAAAACCCCAATGAAAACCAGGAGATGCAATCAATCAGAAAATGCAGAGAACTCCACAAAACACAGCCCAAATCCATTGCAGCAAACAAGGAGGAGCTGGAGGACCCTCCTGATCCACACGTACCAGAGGCCCAAGGCAGCTCGCTCACCCCTCCACCTTTTGGGGACACAGAGGTGCCATCTACTGACCGGGAGGGGGTCCTTGGCAGACACCGAATCTGCCGGCATCTTGGACTTCAGCCTCCAGAACGGTGAGAAATCCATGTCTGCTGTTTAAGAGCCACCTCGTCTGTGGTCCTTTGTGACAGCAGCCGCACCAAGCAGGGCAGGCGCCGTGGGAGTGCACGTGACGCCGGCCTGACCACACACCGTCATTCTCCAGGCTGGGGGCAGGTCCCAGGCCCACCGTATTATCACTGCTTTGGTGTTCTGGGTTGAATTTTGCTCCCCTTCCCCAATTCCTGTTGATGTTCTGACCCCCAGGACTCCAGAGCGTGACTGTATCTGGAGATGGGGCCTTTACAAAGGTGATGAAGGTAGATTGAGGTCATCTGGGGGCCCTGAGTCAATCTGCCTGGTGTCCTTATAAAAGGAGATGAGGACACAGACACCCATGGAGGGACGGCCCTGTGAGGATGCAGGGAGAAGGCGCCGTCTGCAAGCCCAGGAGAGGCCTCAGGAGGAACCAGCCCTGCTGCGCCTCCGTCTCGGCCTCCAGCCTCCAGGATGGTGAGAGAACAGTGTCTGTGGTTTAAGCCCCGTCTGAGGCATGTTATTAGGGAAGCCTGAGCTGAGAAAGACATTTGACCTATGTTTGAAATTTCACATGACAAAAAGTATAAAAGTGATGACTCTTGGTTTAAATGTAAACAAGGCCATCCTAATGTTCGCCTGGAACTCTCTGGAAGTCTCTGGTGAAGGCACCGGTGGTCACAATGCCCAGGCCCAGGCTCTCTGATGTCAGGCAGCTGGCAAACCCCTCCCTCATCTCTGCCAAGGCCACCAGGGCTAAAAGCAGCCCCAGGCCCCAGCATCGCCCGGCGTTTCACAATCAGTGCTGAACCCAAAGACACAAAGGTCTCCAGAGAACATGTGGTCCCTCTCGTGTGCACTCACACCATCGTGGTGCCCGGCAGGGGAGCTGGTGAGGCCCACCAGGCGCAGTGATGCTGCGGCCCCTCCGAACCCGCGTGTTGGGGATGTCACACTGCAGTGCCCCAGTCAGCGAGGGGCTCCAATGCACCTGCAACAAGGCAGGGGTGGAGGGGAGGCTGCCCGAAGGACGGGGCCCGGAGACTCGAAGGACGCGGGGCTGCGTCACCCCGCACAGGCGGCCGTGGCAGATGCTCAGTGCCAGCCACTCCCTAGCTCTACGGTTAGCGCAGTGGAGGCAGATCACAGGAATCCTCCCTCCTGAAGGTGCATCCCGACATTGCTGCTTTAATCCTGGGGAAAAAATTATCCCGACTCCACAGGATATGTGACAGTGCACTTGCAAATCCACAAAAGTACGTTCACTCCTCCCACGGTGAGAGGGCGAGCGCCAGCACACACGGGCACCTGCTGTCCAGGGGCTGCTGCCACAGCCACATCCTGGGCCGTCTTTGCCTCTCAGACGCTTCCGATTTGTTCATAGAAACAGAGGGAGACTGTGTTCACAGGGGGAGTGTTCAGTCTACCCCATCTCCGGAGGGCACCGAAAAGCACCGAAAAGCACAGACCCGGAGCCACGGAGGAAAGATGCTCCTCTAGAGTGAAGCAGAAGGGAGGGGAGGCACGGGGGTGGGGGCTGCAGGCTGCTCCTGGGAGCCCTACGGGTCAGGGCTGATGCCCCTTATCCCACAGCACACGACCTGGGAGTCCAGGTGCTCCACAGCCCGGGAGGGAGGGAGGTGCTCAGTGGGAACTGGGAAAGGTGGGCTCTGCGGAAGGTGAAACAAAGATTCTGGTAAAACACCTTGCTGCCAAATTAACCTGCGCTGGGCTGGACAGACTGGGAGCGCCCACCCTTCTGGGGAGCCCTGGGAGGCACTCCTATGTCCGAGAGGGCTCTGCATCCCCCTCCTTTGAGAAATTCCATCGGCTCAAAAGAGGAGGAGAGCAGGTGTGCGGAGGGCGGGCACCGGCCTCCTGTCACAACCCGTCCAGGGCACCACGCTGGTGATGTCTGGGCTCAGCAGGAGACCGCCTCTTGGGGAGCCTCTCTCTAGTGGATTTTCCACCGAGAGCCCAGGTACGACCTGAGCCGCTCAGAGCAAGGTGCCTCAGAGGGGCTGGAGGGGAGGGAGGCCCTCGCTGAGGCTGGCAGCAGGCATCCCAGGAGCTGAGCACATGGGCTGGGCAATCGGGAAGGTGGCCCCAGGCCGTGGATTTCATCACTAGTGGCAACAGGGCGGGATGCTACCCAGGGTGCCATGGGGGACAGGTGAGTCGGGGGTCACCTGTGCAACAAGCACCTCGAGCCAGTCGAGGGAGAAGCTCCAAGCCACACAGGGCACCAGGGATGGATCCCGAGGTGGTTGAGTTGAGGTCAGAAGCAGCACAGGGCTGGTGCCTTGTGCCACTAGGTCAACGTTCAATGGCAACCCAAGCATCTTCGAGGCTCCCGGTCCCAGAGGAACACGCAGAAGTGCGTGACTGGGGAGTGAAGTCACGCATTAGGCGGGGCCTGGGTGGGGAGAGGCACAGCACAGCGAGGGGCTGCCAGGCCCAGTGCCCACCGAGCCGGCCTCCAGGTGGCAGCACCAGGGCCCAGGGTGTCCAGAACTAGCAGGTGCCCTGACCTGTGGGCTCCCCCACCCCTGAGGACACTGCAGGCCAGGGCACGATGCGGCCCAGGGCACAGAAGCATCGTTATTGTGGCCACCCTCAGATGCTGAGGGGACGCACCAGAGGCCCGGAGGCCCCAGCCTGAGCCCCAGTCCAGAAAAACAGAGCAGTGGGTGGCAGCCAGCCAGAGCTGCTCATGGACAGTGTCAAACAGAAGGAAAGGCTGGTGAGACCCAAAGACGCGGTTTAAGGAACAATACAACGCATTAATAGCCAGCCCCAAAACCAGCTAACTCCACACCCAGAACGGAGTGCACGCGACATGCTAGAATTTGCTGAGCGAGATGTAGAGACGGGGAAGGCCAGGCCACACTTCACTTCCTGCACGTCACCCAGAAGGTCACCTCACTTGCCAAGGGAAAGGCAGAGAAAATCCTGCAAGGGGATGCGGCCGTGTGCCCCAGGAGCCTGTCCAACCCCAGAGAGCAAAAACACCCACCCACCGTGGGAGCCTTGTACAAGTGGGGACATTGAGGCCAGAGGGGGACAGCAGGGCAGCCTTCCCAGGAGGCCGGCAGGTCAGCACACAAGCCACGGCTGCAGGGTGGCTGGAGTACAGGGGCCACCCTGGGGGAGGTGGGTAGGTGGCAGGGGATCCACAGGCCCGGGACCCCCTCCGCTCTGTGCACTCTCACGCCCTTGGGCGGTGGCCAATACCATCACATTGATGCCCTCAAGCTGCTACTCAGCCCCCTCCAGTGTGCAGGGCCCACAGGCAACCTACCATCCCACCAGCCGATGTCCCAAACCCAGCCCTACCCGGCCCCGCTCCAGCCTTCCCTTCTCAGGGCACCGCCATTCCTACGGCCCACTTTCTCTCTCACCAACTCCTGTTGGTACCCCCTGCAAAATGAACCCAGCACCCACTCCCTCAGACAGCTTCCTAGCCTTCTGCAACTGGGACCACTAAGGACGGCTGGCTCTCCTGCAGGAGAGAGGGGGCCCAAACCTCCATCGACCCCTATCCGGCAGGGCAGCTGGAGAACAGTGCAGTCCCACTGGGGAGGCCAGGGCTCCTCGGGAAGCGAAGGGAACGGCAGCTTCTGGGGCTGTGCAGTCCTTGAAGGCCACCCCGGGGGCCTGGCCTCAGTCATCTCCAGGTCCTCCCAAGTCCTCAGGGGGCACAGGCTTCCCAAAGCAGATTAAAGAGGCGAGAGGCAGAAACTGGAAGACCTCGAGGCTGGTGGGGGTGGGCAGGACCCACTGCTCAGGGAGCAATCTTGGTTGCTCTTGTTGTTACTTAGGAATTAACAGAAAGCAAGCTATTTGTAACCTGATTTAGATGAGACACAACGTCCAAAAACCGGGAACGAGCGAAGGACCCTGGGCAGTGTGAGGCCCCACATGGCCTTCACAGACTTTCAGCAGACCCACCTGGGAGCACTTCAGATCCTAGGGCCACCCCCGACACGTGCAGGAGGAAAAAGGTACATCTAATTTTACTTTGCTTTCTACTTTTAGAGAAAGAACAACTTTTGAAAGCACAGCAGTTCTCTGAGGCCTCCCATTGGACGGAGCTGGCACTTCCATCAGCCCGCCCTCGGCACCTGAGAGCTGGCGGGAGCTTCGGGAATCACCCACTCCCGTCCAGCACCCACAGACACACCCCGAGCAAGGCAGCGACAGGAAACGCCCTCCTCTTCTGTCTCCCCAGTCACCAAAACACCTTTATTCATGTAACGTGCCTTCTGGTCCAAACCAAACGCTGCATTCAAATACAGAATCAGCAGTCACGCCCACAACCAATTCTCATAGTTACGACGCCGAACGCAGACGCGAAACGTGAGAAACTCGCATCGCGAACCACTGCTGTGGGCTCTCTCTCCATACACAACCGCTCTTAGCTTTGCAGGCACGGCCCACACTCCAGGCGCTGCAGACCCCAGGTGAGACCTGCAGGAGGCGGGAAGGGCTGCCAGGAGCGCAGGCCACATCACCGGGACAGTTTCATCAGGAGGAATATTTGATGTTTAGCGGGTATTCCCATTTCTGTTTGCGTCATTTGCTCATTTGTATAAATGTATATACATCTTTTGCCAAATTTATGTTGGGTTTCTTTTCTTTTTCTCACCCCTGTGAACACCCATTGTCTCCTTGACCTTAAATTTCGGTGAGGTCGCACTCTGGAGCTTTTCACCCCCACCCCGTGTGACTACAGGAGGATCTGCGCCTCCCCGCAGGAACCCCTCTCCCCCAGAACCCGTGCTGACTGCTATTTATAAAGCTGTTTCTTCTTCGCTCTCCCACTCAAATCTAAAATTAAATATAGCTTTTCTAAAACTGAACTATTTTTCCTTTCAAAGCCTCAACCAGCCACACCGCCTCCTGCCGCTGTCATCTCTACTCCACCGTCCTCACCAGAATCCTCGGCACGTCGCCTACCCGAGGCTCTCGCCTGCGAGATGACAGTGTGTTCAGTGATTCCCTCTGAATTTGCAAATCGGTCCCGCAGTCCCACAGCACAGCAATTCCCCTAGACCACTCTATTTACCATTTTCAACCCACTCCAGTCCACGGGCGTCTTACGAGGATGCTGCAGTGTTGAATGGGATCAAAGCCAGTCTGGTCTTGGCCATGCCCTAAACCATGACACCCTGTGACTGGAGAACCCCCATCAACACCCAACCAGCTCCCCTGCCAGCCAGCTTCCGGGATACAGGGAAGGCCCCGGGACCGCTGGCACCAGCTACGTATGGCCCACGCCTTCACCTGGAGTCTTCCTCCCGTCAGGGGGCTCTGCTGTCTGGACTAAGGGCTCCCTGAAGCCCTGGCACACACCCATGATGCCAGCACAGGGCACAGTGCTCACGCCCTGGTGCTGTTGGTAAGTAACTAGTAAAAAGGTGTGTGAAAGAAAACACGTTTACTCATTCTGCAGACACTTCCTGAGCACCTGCGATGTGCACTCTGGACAAACGGTGTCCAGGTACAGGGAGAATGAGACCGACGGAGACCGCAGCACCGCCTGGCTCAGACGGCACGGGTGCAGCCCGTGTCAAGATGGCACACACAGGCGTCCAGGTGTGGGCCTGTGGGAAAAGGGCGTGGGGTGGGGGTGCAAGCTCAGCTAAGAAATCAGGAGTAGAGAGTGCAGAGTCCCATGGAGGGAGGGCCCAGGCAGGGTGGTTATGTGAGCATCACAGCCGATGCCCCAGTTCCTGCTTCAAGATGACCAATGGCAGGCAGGTGGTGGAGCCGCTCCTCTGGTCCCCAGGCTGGCCTCCCGGTCCTGCCCACACGCTCTCCTGGACAGTCCTCATGCCTCCTCACTTGCGAAGCTCTGCACAAATCCCCCTTCCCTGAAGTTTTTGGGACTCCCAGCCAGAGTTCTGTCCCTCTGGGTCCCTACATATGAGGTCCCCTATGTCCAACCTGCAGCCCCACATTCTAGAGGTGAGATTCCACCACAATCTAGGCTGCAGCCTGGGAGGCCCTTCCATTGCTGCCTGGTCACCCCGAGGACTCAGCTCCTGCAGGGCCTGGCTCACGGCAGCTGCTCGCAAGAAGAACACAGGAGGAAAGGGAGCAGAAACTCTGAGAGGTGTAAGCTTCTGGGCTGCACACGTTCCACTGTGGGAACAGGCTAAGCTCCAAAAGCAGAAACTGGCTGCAGATTCCTATTTGGAGGCTGCAGGGACTCAGTTACAGTTGACCTATTTCCACAGGTTCTCACTCGTGGGGCAGGACACCTGTGATTACATTTCCTTGGAAGGCAGCTTTCAAGGTATCAAGCTCCCACGTGCAGAAACAGGCCCTGGAGGCGGGAGCCCCAGGAGCAGTGGAGAAGCTCCAATGAGAACGGGGCCAGAAGGGCAGCCCAAGAGCAGGACCCCTACCACCAGCGGCTGGGGAGAGGCTGGAGATGCCAGGGCCCTCCTGGGAGGTACCAGCTTTGTCCTCGAGGCCAAGGGGAGGAGAAGCACAGGAGATGCTGAGGACAAGGGGCCTGGCACAGGCCAGGCACAGGGAGGGCCCAGCCTCATCTGCCCATTGAGCGATATCCAAAAACAGCAAACAGGGTCAAGATGCCAGCAATGCAGCCACAGCAGCACAAGGGGCCATCGCAGGTGCACGGGTCCCACAGCTTCACCAAGCAGAGTCGTGCCAAGCACTCGCCGTGAAACACAGCCTGTTTCTTAGGTACTGCTCCTTCGACAGGTCATTCCTGAGCCCCAGCCTGTGTCCCAGGACACTGGGGGTCTGCTCCGCACTGGGGGACTCAAAGTCCAGATGGGGCCCACAGGTGGTAAGGTGAACCAAAGGCCCACACCCTGACCCCCAAGGTGCACATTTTGCACATTTTAATTCCGAGGTTGGGAAAGGATCTTACAACACGGCCAGGCCAAGGTTTGCAGCAGCATTTCGCTCTGTTGGTATCCAAGGACCTCGGGGGCTGGGGACCATGGGGGTGCTGCAGATAGTGACACATCGTGGGGGGCTCAGGAGAAGCAGGCTCCTGGGACCATTCCAACAAAAAGGTGCACCTGCGTGCCCCGCCAGGACCCCGCCTTCCATGTCCAGCCAAAACAGGACCGTCACACACACCTCGGAACTGCACCTCCCTCAGGGGACCCTTCCCCAAGGCAGCTGGCTTCCCATTCAGCCCAGGCCCTGAGACAGACCCTCGGGAGCTGTGGCCCAGGGAAACGCCAGTCTCCCCGGATCTCCCGCATGGTCTGAGTAAAAAGAATCCTGAAATTCAAGATCCGTGGCATTTCTAGCTGCTCGCATTTGTTTAACAAACATCTCCAGATAGCCCTGGTACTTTCTGCTTGTAACGAGGCCCTGGTGAAGAGCACCTCCCAAGCCCCCTGTGGTGGGAGCCCCACCCCCAACACATCAGGGGATCCTGCTGCAAGAGTCCCCAGTGTGCCCGGCCCATCGTACTCCGAAATGCCCACAGATATGGGGAGCCCCCCCAGCACATCCTGGCCCAAGCCCTCAAAAGCTGCAGGAGCCCCCAGCCTGCCCTGTACACCCTGCCCCACACGACCTGCAGATACAGGGAACCCCCAGAACATCTTGGCCCAACCCCCTGGCCTGCCCTGTATACCCTGCCCTGCACTATCTACAGATCCTGGGACCCTCCCCCACCTCCCAGGGCCGCCAGCCCAGAACATCCTGGCCCAAGTCCCGCCCCCTTAGCTGCAGGAGCCCCCGGCCTGCCCTGTACACCCTGCTCCACCCTACAGGCAGATACAGGGGGCCCCCCGGAACATCCTGGTTCACCCCCACTTCCCCAAGCTGCAGGAGTGCTTCTGTCCCCACAATTCTGGGTCTGTGCCACCACCTCCAGGGAGCCCACCATGCACATCCTGGCCCTGTCCCCGGCTGTGGGAGACCCTCCACCCAGGACATCCTGCTCCCCCCAGCTGCAGGGAGCCCCTGGCCCACCAGTAACGTCTGTGTGGCAAGGCTGGACCCTGGTGCTGGCCAGTGGGTAGAACGGGAGTGGGCAGGGGAGTGGGCCCTGGCAAGTATGTCCACTCCTCTGAGTGCAGGGAGGGACAGAGGTGACCGGCCTGATGTGCAGCTGTGGACAGAGGGGAGGGCTGCTGGGGGCTGGAGGCCACTGCCCGGTGGCAGTTGTGGGAGAGGCAGAAATGACCTGGATGGCTCTAAGGTGAGGGAGAGGAGAGCCTGCTCTTTACAGAGACTTCCCCACAGGCACGGGCGCCACGTGGTCCTGGGGCCCCTGACTGGGCAAAGACAACCTGGCACAGGGACAGGTCGGGTCTAGTCTGGGATGTGCTGAGCTTGGTGGACGCACGGGATCCATGAGGATGTCACAGTGATGACTCACACGGCACAGAGGTGACCATGACCCTGCCCTGATGGGGGCAATGACTCGCTGCTGCAGAAAGGTGGATCTGACCCCTGCGGGGTAGCCTAGGAGAGCAAAGGGACTCCACCCTAAGGAGCCCAGGCATGCCATGTCCGATCCACGCCTGCCCAGCCTGGTGGCATCCCCGCTGTCTGTGCTTGGACACCAGCCCTCCCTGGCTCCAGGGCCCTGGCCCTCCAGTACCTTGGCCCAGCCTTGGTTCTACCCCAAGGGTTTTAAAACACTTAGAACTGGGAGACTGTTTTCTTTCTTTCCTTTTTTTTTTTTTTTTAAAGCTTGTATGTGGCAAATACCTTCTTTTAAGAGGAAACAACTCACTCCTCTGGCTCTAAGAGGGAAGTGTGAAATTCAAGATTCAAGGTTTGGAAAAGGCTGCTGTCCCCAGGTATCAGCCCCACCCCGGCAGTGCCTCCCCACACAGGGGACGAGGGGACGGGGACGAGGTTGGAGGGCCACCAACCACAGCAGAGGAAAGACCGCATTGAGGGAAGCTGGGAGCTGACTGTGATATAAGTTCAAGAATAGCCCTCACCTTTAACACACTAAGCTCACGCTGCTGGAACACAGCTGAGAAGCCAGGGATGCACTGGTTTTAATATAACAAGTATCCCTCAGGGTTGCAGAAGGATGTGGGTTTCAGAGGGACAAACACTGATCACATTAAAAAATAGTGTTATTTCCAAACACAAGCCTAGCATCATGCTTTTTTCCCGGGTTCATTTTCAAAATGATTTACACCTAGACTAAAGGTTTACACTGGCAATGCTGGAAACAGTAACTGGGAATGGTAAGCATGCCCCAGCACCCACAGGAGGCCCACAGGACTCAGAGGGGATGGTGGTGGCCCCTGGCCATTCTGAGAACCATGGTACTTTTGTCAGGGGCCCCAGCACCCACAGGAGGCCCACAGGACTCGGAGGCGATGGTGGTGGCCCCTGGCCACTCTGAGAACCATGGTACTTTTGTCATGGGCCGCGTGGGGATGAGGGCCCTGGAAACAGGAAGAGGAAGGTCAGAAGGGCTCCTCCTGCGGTCTCTGTGTCAGAGGCAGGGACATGGCTTAGCAAGACGGGTGACTTCGTGGAAGCCTAGCTTGGACACTCCCAACCAGTCATGCCCAAGCAGCACAGCCCAGGGCGCCTTCTTAGACAAGAGCGGTGAGAGGGAGCCACGTTCTCCACTGCCAGGGCCCTCCCAGCACTTGAGGGCGCTCTGCCCGTGCGGGCACAGGAGGCACTGGGCATGGGCCAGACACCCAGCAAGTGTGGTAGTCGAGTCCCATACCCGGCTCCTGCAGCAGGTCTCCTGAGTGGCCACTTTTTCAGGCACAAAATCCTAACATTTTTATATGAGAAACAAATAATTCAATTGCCAAAAAATACCAATGTTAGGAAGAAATGATTTAAATGAAATGGAAGCAAGTAGTGATCACAGCTTGACATTTTCTAAAGACTACAGTTCACATAGGAACAGAGGGGACGTGTGAAATTCAAGAGTAAGATCAAGGTTTGGAAAAGGCCGCTGTTCCCAGACAGGAGCCTCCACCCCTGCCAGTGCCTCCCCACACAGGGGATGAGGGGACGAGAGGACGAGGTCGGAGGGCTCAAGAGAGCTGCATCCGGAACACTCTGAATGCAGTCGTGGGCCGCCTGCCGCCTCTTATTAAAGAAAGTGGACAACAGAGAGGAAGCGTTTGCAAAGTTTGGTGACGGCTCACACGGACTAACGCACAACTGAACCGCGGGGCTGATGGATGCCTCGGGGTTCCCACCCCACTCAGAGCACGGCCCTACAGCCTCTCTCAAGCCTACCCACTCCTGAACCTGGGTCCCACAGGGCAGGGGATGCGCCGTGGCCCCATGCATGGGATGAAGGGCTTGGGCTGGGTGACTGGCTGGACGCCTTCCAGAGAAAAGGCAATGCGTGGTTTAAAGCGGGGGAAAAAAAACACAACTGCAAAAAAAGAGAAAAATATAAGACAGAGCTGATGTCTTACCCCAGGTTTTTTGTCCCGGGCATAGTAAAAACTTAAAATGCACCTGCTGCGTCCAGCACCGACCGCAGCTGTGAACAGCAAGCAGAGATAGGAGCAGAACCCATGTGGCCCCATGTTCCAGTGCGAGCAAGGAGCGGGCCCCCAGCGCCGACGATGATAGGGGGCCGGCCCCAGGCAAGAGGCCAGCATCATTCTGAAATGTATAAAAACATGTGCTCCTTTAGAGTTCCGGAGCCACGACCACAGGCAGCAAAGCAGGCGCCCTGGGTGTCATCTCCTGTCTGGAAATGGGAAGGTGCCACCTCACTTGTCTGAGAAGGGAACCGTGCCTGCAGGAAGTGCACAGAGCAGGGTACATGTGTGGGGGAAGAAAGCACCTCCATGGCTCACGCCAGCCTCGCATCCTGAAACAGACCCAGAAGCTGCAGAGTTTTAAAAGTTGGCACAGATGAGTGCTGACAATATAAAGATAAAGGACTCTTTCTCACAATGAAACAGGAGTGCAAAGACAGTATCCATTTAAGATGAGCTTTGGGCCACGATCATGGGCTTCCGCATGAAACTGATGGTGCTTTGCTGTCAGCTGTAAAACAAAACTATGTGTGTGCGTTTCTGTGTGTATGTGGGTATGCTTATGTGGATGTCTGTGTACACTTGCATGTATATACATGTGTATGCACTCATATGAATGTGTGTACACACATATTCCTATACACACACTTATATTAGAAATCCAAGTTTTAGGACAGAATACTATAAAAAATGAAAAGTAAAGTCTTTTCCAATTTTGAATCCCCTTTCCCATTCTGCAAAGTTAACCACAACTGTTTCACGAGTGCACCATTCAGCAAATTAGACAGGATTACAGGAACGCTCTCAATGACTTTGAGAAAAAAAGCCAGTTCCCTAAGGTCAGGGCTCCTTGTGAGGTCAGGGCGGGCATCCATGCTAAGACAGTCCATGCTGCCCTCCCTGCCTGGGAGACGGCAGAGCACCTGGGCTTCTGTGTCCTCACCTGTGCTTCCTGGGGTGAAGGATGACAGTGACCAGAGGCGAGGATACGGGAAAATGATCCCTGGGCCTCTACTGGGCCAGAACAGTTGGCACCATCACACCCAGGTCATCAGAAGGCAGCTGGGGGCCATGGGCCTGGCACCGTCTCCAAGGCCTCTGAGGCATCCAGGGAGGGAACAGGCCCTGTCCAGCCCTGGCCTTCTCCACCCTCCCCAAGGGACAGGCACTCTCCTGCACATCCTCCACAGGGTGTGGCTGCCCTGTGCTCCCGCTGGGTACGCTGCCCAGGGCTCCTTGGGCCACCCCACACCCCACACCCACTGCCCAGCACTGGGGCTGAGCCAAGAGCTGGTCTTACTGAACCCAGGCAGACAGCATCCGGGGACCCCATGGGCAGCAGGAGCAGCTCAGAGAAGCTTGAGGAACCTCCATCCCTGTGCATGTGTGCCTGGAGGGCACCACGGGTCAAGAACACACGACAAACACAGCCATCCACATGAGGAACCTGGCAAGGTGTGTGGGCACATGATTTCCTGCTCGGGAGTGGCCACGCTGGACTCAGGAGCGAGGCTGAGAGGGCAGAGTCCTGCTCCTGAGTTTGTTTAAAAAAATCACAACTCAGGCATTTGTATAAAAATATGGAGAAAAAGATGGCCCACTTTTGGGTAAATTCCATGCAGGGCCACCAGGCAGGGAGGGGCAAAATCTGTCCCTGGACTCAACCCTCATCATAATCCTCTCTGTGGATTAGCCAGTGTGGGCAGGCGGGCACCCAGCAGCCTCCTCCACTCAGAGACAGCGACACACGTCCAAGGACTCCGTTACAAGGTGCACAGGAAGGCGTTATGCTTTCCAGAATGTAAGTTCTTGCCGACTCTGGTTCTGAGTAGCAGAAGACTTCAGAAATGGGGAAAATGCATCAGAACCAGGGTGGGAAATACTCATACCCACAGCCTCCAAGGAAAGTACCGAGAAAACCCTGGGTGATAGACAGCCACTCATGACTCCAAAACAATACATGAATGTGTGACTACAAAGAACTTCAGCTGAATTCACCGAGATCCTACAATATACTATTCACTGCTCTCTGCTAAATCTATATCCTTGCTTTAGCCCAGGGATTAAAACATTGCACGCATTACAGACCCTGACGGCTTTGATACCTCTTTTCAGATCTTAATATGCTGTTTTCTGTCCAAAGAGGTAGTTAAGCTCCTCATTCAATCTGTAGTTAAATGACAGATGGGCTGGCTGGGGAGGTGTCCCCGCGTGGTGTTAATCCAAAGCACACAGCAGCCCCTCCCAGGTGGCAAATGCTCACAGGTAAATGCAGGTAGTCACTGGTTTATCTCAACTAGGAACTTAGCTGGGTTCCTGAGGGTTCTGGAGTATGTCAGGAACTACTGGACCCATTTCTTTCTTTGGGGAAGAAGGCTCTCTTGGCTTAAAAGATAGGCTATTTCACTCTGTGGAAACTTTACAAGAATATATTACATAAAAGTAAAAGCTTTGCAAAGCAATGCTTGGTGAAAAGCAAAATGTTTCGAGAACATTTACAAACTATACCCTCAAGCCACACATTGCAGACATCCAGCAGACACAACTGGGTGTACAAACACACCCAGTTACTCAGATGGGGCCTCTGAAGTGACAACGAAGCAAAACCCCTTCTTCTCAGGGGCCCCAACACCTAAAGCCAGGATCTCTGCCTGGCTTCGGCCCAAGGGAGAACAGCTGCCCGAAGCCTTCAATCTTGGGACCAGGAGCCTCCCGATGACCCCCTGCCCAAGAGCCACTGGGAGCAGCTTGCACTCTGAGGTCCCGGGGAGGAAAGCAGGCCCAGGGGCTGGGCACTCTGGCTCTGTCCTGACATCTGTACCTACCCATGAGAGTCTCTGCCCTGCTTCTCGCCAGGGCAGCGGGTGCACACTTTTGGACAGAACACACCTCAACTGGGGGGCTGCAACTAGGACAGGGATGACAAAGTCGCCTCTGGGGACCTCCAGGGAGGAGGGTCTTGATGTTTCCCCCAGGGAGTCAGCAGGGAGTAGGAAAGGCAGGAAGAGAGAACATGCCTGATGCAGGCAGAGCTGGGGCAGGACCAGGGCTGCGAAAGCCCTGGAAACCACAGCGGGGGTTCACATTTCATCGGGGCGTCAGGGCTGAGGGTCCGAGCAGCAGAGTGCAGGAGGAAAAAAGTCGCTGGGAGTGATCCAGGTAGAGAGCCTGGTGGCTGGGTGGGGGTGAGGACTGAAGAGGAGGAATGGTTGAGGGGCACAAAATGAGTGACCGTGTCCCAAATCCTCCTTCGAGGGGCACAGCACACGGCAGCTGACAGCATGTGGCAGAGGGAGGGCCAGGCAGAGCAGTGGCCGAGGGGTCGGCACGGCCCCAGCCCCAGGGTCCAGCTGCGACACACACGGAGCCGGGGGAGCCGGAGGCGGGGGGCTGGGGGGGGGGGGGAGCGGCGAAGGGCCTGGGAGCCAAGCTGGGGGATGACCTCACCCCGTGGGTCACCAGGAGGGGCGGCACCATCGGGCTCTCCTGCTCCCCGTCCCCTTCCATACCCTGAGGACCAGCCGCATCAAGGGGCTTTGAGCTAAAGCAGGCGTCCTGGGAAAATAACAACCTCAGACTGGCATCAGTAACTTTTTACTTTAGTGTTCTTTCGGATAAAGTACTTCATGCATGAACACATCTCCATCTCCCCGGAAACTGTATTCTCACAATTGGAAGTGTGCTCCCTATAAACCTGACAGCCCCATAGGCCCCGAAGCGGTGCTTGCTTGTAGGAATTATTTTGGAGTCAAAAGTAAGGTCCTCTTGAGAGTGGATCTCAGGCAACTGCAAACCCAGCTGGCAGCCAGGTAGCGGGAAAAGCCAGGCTAAGCCAGCACATCTCCGGCGCAGTTTCCTGCAGCGAGCGGCCCCCTCCCCACGACGCCCCCGGGTCTCCCCTCACCACTGTCCGATCGCAAGATCTCAGCAGACCGTTCCCTCCCACGTGGCAGCCCAGGTTGCATAAAGTTCATTCTGGTCACAGACCAGCCCCGAGAGAGCATCCCTTACAACAGGAGCGAAGCAGGCACCCCAGAAGGCAACGTACGGCCGCAGAGTAGGAGGGCCCGTGCGCCTACAGGGGACCCGCACCGCCTGCGCGCCCAGTCCCGGGCACCACCAGGCCCCGCACAAGAGGCTCACCCAGCGCCGCGGTCCCCTCCCGCCCGCGGGCCGCGTCCCGGGAAAGCCGCTCCGGAGTCCCCGGGCTGCGCGCAGGGCCTGCCAGGGCGGGCGGGGCCCGGACCAGGGACAAGCGCGGGGACCGGCGATTCAGGTCCAGGCTCCCGCGGGGGCCGAGGTCGGGGTTCTGGGAGGCAGAGAAAGGGTTGTGGGCCCGGCTCAAGGTGCGGGGGCCTGGGGGGAGGAGCAGGACGCGGGGCGGGGATCGGAAGCGGGGACCCCGCGGAAGGCGTTGAGGGACCAGGATGCGCGTGCGGGCGGCGGGAAGCCGGCGCAGGGACCGAGGCATCGGGTGCGGGCGGCGGGGACGCGGGCTGAGGGGCGGCCGCGGGGAGAGAAGGCGCCGCCGCTCGCAGGGCCGCGCCGCGCCCCAGGCCCCCTCCCCGGCCCCTCCTCCGCCGCGCCTCCCTGGTCCCCGCATCCCTGGCGTCCGCGCCGGCTCCTGGGGCCGCGCGCCCAGGGCACCCACCTGGGCCTTCTGCAGGGCGCTGAGGCGCAGCTCGTGCACGAAGGGGTTCCGCCCCGGGGGCGCCAGCAGCCGAGCATCGCCGGCCCCTGCGCTGGAGGCAGGGGCGGCCCGGGGTCCGCATCTCCGCAACCTCATGGCCGCGCCGTCCCGCCGCGAGCGCAGCCGATCTGCCTGGGGCGCCGAGTGGGGCTGCGGCTGGCTGGGCGCGGGTCTCGGGGCGCGAGCCGAGGATGCGCGGCGGCTGGAGCGGGCTGGGCGCGCAGGCGCGGGAGGTGACGTGGGCGGGGCGGGGGCGCCGGCCGGGGCGGGGCAGGGGCGGGGCGTTCCTGGAAGCCTCGCCTCCCGCCGGCCGGCAGGGGCCGCACCAGCGTGAGTTCCGCGCCTTGGAGGGTCCTCTAGGGTCGGTGGGGGGCCTGGGCCGTGGGAGGCCGGGGGTGCCTCCTGCAGCCGCTGCAGCACAGGGATCCCCGGCGGGGTCTGCGCCGGGAGAAAGGGAGGTCTCCGGGGCCCGCGAGGCTGCCACGTCGTCCCCTTCCGCCGCTCGGCCCGCCTGCTCGCGGGGACGGAGGAAGGGGCGGGCACGCGTCCAGCTTGCGCGCGAGGCGGGCCAGGCCCTGGGTGCCGAGCCCAGGGCTGTTCGGCCAAGGCCCAGCCATTCTTCTTATTCGTCGTGCTCCTAGCTCGCACCGGCGACCCTGGAAGCTGCCCCGGGCTGAGGGAGGTTCTTCCAGCCGCGCCTCAGCCCTGGCGACTCCCGCCTGGGGGCCACTCGACCTTAGGACCCCTCAGGCCTCAGGACCCCTCCGATCTCAGGACCTCCCAGGCCTCAGGCCCCGCAGGGATGGCCCAGGCAGGAGGTGCACACAGGGGCCCTGACTGTCCGAGCTGGTTCTGCAGGGGCTGCGATGGGATCCCAGCCCTTTCCACCCGTAGCTCCTTTGGCTCGGGCATTGCCTCTGGTGCTCGGGAGCCTTGTGAGGAGCCCCAGGGTGGGGCCCGTAGTTAGCCAGGGCGAGAGTGGGATGGGCTTCTGCCTCCGGGTGAACACGCATGGATTTAAGAACCCACGCAGGCGTTCGGTCACAGTGCTCACGGCTTCCTCACCCCGGCTGGCACTGTTGGTTCCTGCACGGCCACTGGACCTCACCCAGACAGAGCCGGTTTGGGTCACCTGGCCAAACCCCAAGGGTCCTGGCTCCTGGGTATGTCACTGCTGTGCAGGCCTCAGCTGGGCCCCATCCTCAGCAGATGCCAGGGAATGCCCCGATCCCTCCAATGACCCTGCCTGCGCCCTTGTGGACCTCATAGTGCAGTGGGCAGGCAGAGACTCTTCTGTGTCTGAGACCTGGGTGAAGGCCAGGGGTCTGTGCCATCCACGTAACATGCAGAGAGAAGGCCCTGGCAGGCCAGACCCGCTGCATGGCCTTGTTCCTGCCCCGTAAGAGTCCCAGCCTATGCCTAGCAGCAGCACCTGTCCCAAGTGCCACACCCACAGAGATGGGGTGAGCTCTGTGGCCCCGCCACCAGCATTGCAACCACCTCCTGGGCTTTTAGTGGCCACTTGCTCTGATCCCCGAAACCAGAAACCAGAACCCAGCACCCGAGGCCATGCAAGGCTCCTCACAGAACTGATCATCAAGAAAGCCCAGGACACAAAGCCTGCCAGCCACAGGGCAGCACCTGCACCCCAGTGATCCAGGCAGCCCCACGTGCTGCCTGAGTGCTCTGGAGAGGAGGGGCCCTAGGGTGTCCCAGTCCTGGGATGAGAGCAGCCTCAGGACCAGGCTTGGAGAGCCATGAAAGTGGGGTCCTTCCAGAAGCACAGGCCAGGAAGTGGTGTGTGGTGGAGGGGAAGCCTGCTGGAGATGGTGCGGAGCCAGATTCAATGGGGAGAGCTGCCAGAGAGTCATAGCTGTGTCCCCAGAAGAAGCACAAGTACTAACCCACAGCACCTGTGGCCACGACCTTAGTTGGAAACAGGGTCTTTGCACATGATCAGGTTAAGAGGAAGTCATTAGGGTGGGCCCTAGTCTGAAATGGCTTGTGTCCCTATAAAGGGGGAGATTCGGACTCAGAGACAGACACAGAGAGAGCTCCACGGGAAGGCCGAATTCTGCTGCTACAGGTAAGCAGCTCCTAGGAGCTGGACAGCCCTGCGGCAGGTCCTCTCTAGTGCCCTTAGAGGGAGCCTGGCCCTGGGACGCCATGATCGCAGGCTTCTGACCTCCAGACTGGGAGAGAATAAATTTTTTCTGCTTTAACCTACAGAGTGCAGTGCAAAGTGAGTTGCACCCCAGGGAAGGAGGTGGGGAGACTGGGGGAAGAACCTCATACTGCCCCACAATCTAAGCAGGGTCGGCAGGCTGTCCTTGAGCCAAGGTCAGTGGAAAGAGGATTCCCTCTCCCAGCAGAGGTTTTTGGTGAAGCCTCTATGGGTAGCGTGTCCTTGGTGTAGAAGCTTAGTGGATCCTTGGGTCACTGAGGCACCATTTGGAGGAGGCCCAGAGGCCCAGCTCTGGGGTCAGTACACAAGGGGGCACAGCTGGGAGGGTGGGTGAGATAGGGCCAAGGGCAGAGCAGAGCAGGGGGCAGGACTGGGGCACACTCTTCCTCACCAAGCAGAACCCAAGGAGGCCCCAGAGAGCAGCCAAGGAGCGGAGGGCCCCCAGAAGGGCTGAGTCCACAGAACTGCCCCTTCCAGGAGGACTGGCCAGGAGAGAACTGGGAAGGCCAGCCAGTGGTAGTAGCAAGCGGTGGAGACCACTACCCTGCAGGGTGCTGTGGAGTGGACAGGAGTTACAGAGCTTCTTTCCCAGCTACCCGAGAAAGGAGGAAGCGTGAAGGGCAGGAGGAGGAAGGTGGAGGCCTGGCGGGAGGCTGGGATCCAGGGCAGCAGCTCAAGGAAGGGGCCCAGGACATGTTCCTGGGTGGAAGGCAACAGGCCAGCCTCACAGGAGATGTTGAAAACCCCTATGAGAGGGGGTGTGATGGGCCCATCTCAGTCAGGAAGGAGCCAGCGCTCAGGGGAAGGAAGGGCCTGGGGTCCGGCGTGGGGACTTCTTTTCTGCTGCAGCTGGAAAGGGGTGGGATGGTCCACAGGGCATGTGCCCAGAGGGTGGGGAGCTGGGGCACTCTTGTATGCAGGAGTCAGTTTTCTCCTGGGGACTGTGAGGGGTGGAGAGGAGCGGGTGATTATGGGGAAATCAGTGCAAGCCTGGAGGAGCAGCAAGGAAATTCCTCAGCCCACCCCGGTCCTTCACACTCAGACTTTGGTTCTTCTGTGTAATGGAATGTTCTTAAGACCTGGAGGGTTCTGGAAGCTTGATTAAGAGCAGCTCATCTTGGGCGGGGAGGTATAAGCAGTTTTCTCACTGTAGCAGGGGAAAAATGAGTTTATCATCAGGACTTAGTTTTGGGAAAACTACCCTAAGGGCTGTTTAACTACAAAAGGAGTCACCACTGTGATTCCCAGGAACCTCCTGGAAGCCCCCCACAGCTCCCTGGGGCTGGTAACCACACCCCTGAGGCTTCTTGCTCTGGTTTTGTTTCTGGTTTACGAGTGTAGATTCACGGAGAGGTGTTTCCTATACTCCAAGTGCATTGAGAACACGAGGTACCTGCTTGTTCTGGTGAGGCTGGGTATTTTTGTGTTGTTGGTTTAATTTTTGAATTTTAGAGTTATCTCTAGGATAGAAAGAGATGTTCTCCTTCATTTTCTACTAACATCTTTTTTCATTTCTGCCTTTCATGGTTGTATTTTAATCCACTTGAAGATTTTTTTCTCTGCATGGAGACCCGATATTCTCAACACCAGGTATCAATCATAGACTCCCCCTTGTGGGTCCACTTCCAGCATGAACAGAAGGATTCCTAAAGGTCCTTCTGGCTGCCCCATCTCACCCACCAGTCTGTGTACTCATTTATTCCCGTGGTGGCATCCGGTTGCTTCAGTGACTACACCTTTCAACAGTGTGCAGAGGGGGTTCCTTCCTGTTGGAGCTTCTTCTCAAGAATTGTAGTAGGAATTCAGGGAATTTTATTTTTCCATCCAAATTTTGGAAGCAGTTGTCCCCGTTGCTAAAAATTCCCCCTGGAAGCTTCCTTTTGAATCACATTAATTGTACAGGGTACCTCAGTAAGAATGTTACTTCATTCTTAATGTTCATTCTCCCTGTTCCATAAGAAGGTTACTTCAGTAAGAGCTGGCTGGCCCTGGGAGGGGCCCTCTGAGGACCAGCAAGGCTCCAAGGTTTCAAAGCACTAGAAAATACAAAAAACATTGTTTTAAATGGATGACGTGGCATGGACACGTTACAATTTTGAGAACTATTTTTCACCAACTTGGTTATTCCACCATTTATTTAGATCTTCTTCATGCGCTTTGACAGCATTTAAAATTTTTCTACATAAAGATTCTATATTTTTGTTAATTCCTTGATGCTTCCTACTTCTGCAGTGGTATAATAATCATTTCAAAAATTACTCTTGGGCCAGGCACGGTGGTTCATGCCTATAATCTCAGCACTTTGGGAGGTTGAGGTGGGCGGATCATCTGAGGTCAGGAGTTCGAGACCAACCTGGCCAACACGGCAAAACCCCGTCTCTACTAAAAATATGACAATTAGCTGGGTGTGGTGGCACACTCCTGTAGTCCCAACTACTCGGGAGGCTGAGGCAGGAGGATTGCTTGAACCTGGGAGACAGAGATTGCAGTGAGCCAAGATCACGCCACTGTACCCCAGCCTGGGCAAGAACAGAGCGAGACTCTGTCTCAAAAAAAAAAATTACTCTTGACACTATGGATTATATGGAGAACCACTATTGATTGTGTTGGACTTGTAGAGGTTGTATGAAGACAGACCCCAGGGTACAAGAGGACCTGTGGATGTTCCAGCTGAGGAGTGCACAGCCCCAGAGTGAGGGACCCCATCATGTACAGTGGATGAACTTCCTAGAGAACCCAGAATCACAACAAACAGAACATTGTGGTGGTTTTCAGTCACTGAGATGAGTTTGTTAAGCAGTGATAGTGTCTTTCAAAGAACTGATATTTTAAATTTTGATGAAGTCCAATTTATCAGTGTTTTCTTTTAGGGATCATGTTTTTGGTATCCTCTTTTATAAGTATTTACCTGTATCAAGGTCATTAAGATTTTCTTATTTCAGAAGTTTTATAGTTACAGCTTTACCATGTAGTTCTGTATTCCATTTCAAGTTGACATCTGTACATGGCATAAAGTAAAGTAGAGGCAGAAGCTTTTTTAGTTTCAGATTTTTTCGTCTGAGTATTCAACTGTTTCAGCACCATTTGTTGAAGAGAATATTCTTTCTCCATTGAATTACCTTGACAACTTTGTAAAAAAATTAAGTGGCCATGTATGTATAGTTGAGTCTATTCCTGGATTCCGTATTTTGTTCCATTGATCTATACATCTGCAACTGCCAACATCACACTATCCTGATTACTAAAGTTTTATATTAAGTCTTGAAATTAGACTGCACTGCCCTGGAGTGCAGTGGCCTGATCTCGGCTCACTGCAGCCTCTGCCTCCTGAGTTCAAGCGATTCTGTCTCAGCCTTCCGAGTAGCTGGGACTACGGGCATGTACCACCACACCCAGCTAATTTTGTATTTTTAGTAGAGATGGGGTTTCACTATGTTGGCCAGGCTGATCTCGAACTCTTGACCTCAGGTAATCCACCCGCCTTGGCCTCCCAAAGTGCTGGGATTACAGGTGTGAGCCACCATGCCCGGCCAAAATTTTAGAATCATTTTGTCAACAAACTGAAGTATCCAGAAACAAATGAACAAAAGGTTGGTGGGATTTTAAATGAGATTGTGTTGAATCTATTGATCAATTTGGGAAAATTGCCATCTTAGCAATTTTGAGTTATCCATCCATGAGCATGGTATAGAGCTCATTTATTTAGATTTTCTTTAATTTCCCTCAGCAATGTTTCATTATTTTCACTACATAGGTCTTACATAGGTTTTTCTAATTCTGTTCCTATTTCATGTTTTGATGCTGTTGTAAATGATACTGCTTCTTAATTTCAATTTCCAGAAGTTTGTTGCTCGTATATAGAAATACAGCTGATTTTGTATATTTACTTTGTATGCATTAACCTCGCTAAATTCATTTATTAGTTCTAGTGACTTTTTTTGTAGATTCTTTAGGATTTTCCCCATTTCACGATCATAATACCTGTGAATAAGGAGCTTTATTTCTTTCTTCACCAGCAACACGTATGCCTTTTGTTGTTTGCATTTCCTCTTGTTCCACTGACTGTGACATCCTCTACAGAATGTTGGACAGGGGGCTGAGACTGGGCATCTTGTCTTGTTAACAATCTTGGGGATTGTTAGTACCCAGTGCCCAGTCTTGATGTGAGCTGTGGGTTTTCACAGATGCCCTGAAAAAGGATGAGGGTGTTCCTTTCTATTCCTAGTTTACTGAGTAGTTTTTATCGTTTTGGCCAAAAATCTTGCTTGTGTCTATTGAGATTGTCTTAAAATTTTCTTCTTAATCCTGTGAATATGGTGAATTAAATTGGTTCATATTCCAATTTTAAACCAACCTTGTTTTTCTGGATAGGCCTCACTTAACCCTACTACACAACTGACTTATATATTACTGAATTTAAGTTGATAAATTTATGTTAAAGATGTTTGTGTCTGTGTTCATGAGAAATATTGACTGTAGTTTCCTTTTCTTCTAATGTCTTTGCCTGACTTTCTAATGAGGATAATACTGTCTTTCAAACATGAGTTAGGAAGTATTCCAAATTCTCTATTTCTAAATAAAGAGTGAGTAGGGTTGGTATTATATCTTCCTTAAATGTTTGTTAGAGTTCATCAATGAAGCTATCTGTAATGAGAGTTTTCTTTTTCAGAAAGATTTAAAGATTATGAATTTGAATTCTTCATTAGATATGGTGTTATTCATCTTTTCTATTTCTTCCATCTAAAAACCTAAGTTTTTTTAGTAATTTAGATATTTCCAGGAATTTGTCCATTTTATCTAAGTTGTTGATTTATTGGCATACAATTGTTTATCATAATCCCTTTTATCCTTTTAACATCTATAGGATCTAGACTGATGTCCCTTGTTCACATTTATAATATTGGTAATTTGTGTCTTCTTCCTTTTTCTTAATCACTTTGGCTAGAGGTGTATTTTGTTATTGATCTTTAGAAATAACTGCCTTTTGAATTCATTGATTTTTTTCATATTACCTTTCTGTTTTCTATTTTTGTTGATTTCTGTCTTTATCTTTATTATGTTCTTTTCTCTCCTTCTTTTGGGTTTAATTTGCTCGTTTGTTCCTACTTTCTTAAGTTGGAAGTATAGACCATTGATTTTAGACCTGCCTCATGTAATACCACAAATTTCCTTCTAAGTTCTGCCATATCTGCATTCCACAAATGTTGGCATGCTGATTTTTCATTTTTAGTCAGTTTTCAATGTACTTTCTTTTTTCCCATGTGGTTTCTTCTTTGATTCATGTGGCTTTTTTGTTATGTGTTAATTTCCAAATATTTGGAGAATTTCCAGTTAATTTTTATTATAATTTATTTGGGGTCACAATAGATACTCTGTATTTCAATCCTTTTATAGACTGTGTTTAAGACTGTTGAGATGCATATTATAAGATAGGGTTCTCTGTTGTTTTTTGTTTGTTTGTTTGTTTGTTTTTTGAGACAGAATCTCGCTCTGTCACTCAGGCTGGAGTGCAGTGGCCGGATCTCAGCTCACTGCAAGCTCCGCCTCCCGGGTTCACGCCATTCTCCTGCCTCAGCCTCCCGAGTAGCTGGGACTACAGGCGCCCGCCACCTCGCCCGGCTAGTTTTTTGTATGTGGGGAAAAGAAAGAAAGATCAGACTGTTACTGTGTCTATATAGAAAGAAGTAGACATAAGAGACTCCATTTTGTTCTGTATTTGAGATGCTGTTAATCTGTGACCCTACCCCCAACCTTGTCCTTGCAAGAGACATGTGCTGTGGTGACTCAAGGTTTAATGGATTTTGGGCTGTGCAGGATGTGCCTTGCTAAACAAGTGCCTGAAGGCAGCTTGCTGATTAAAAGTCATCACCATTCTCTTAATCTCAAGTACCCAGGGACACATACACTGCCAAAGGTCGCAGGGACCTCTGCCTAGGAAAGCTAGGTATTGTCCAAGGTTTCTCCCCATGTGATAGTCTGAAATATGGCCTCGTAGGAGAGGAAAGACCTGATTGTCCCCCAGCCTGTGAAGGGTCTGTGCTGAGGAGGACTAGTACAAGAGGAAAGAAGGCCTCTTGGTGGTTGTTGGCAGTTGAGATAGAGAAAAGCATCTGTCTCCTGCCCGTCCCTGGGCAATGGAGTATCTCGGTGTAAAACCCGATTGTATGCTCTGTTTACTGAGATAGGAGAAAACCGCCTCACAGCAAAAGGTGGGACTTGCTGGCGCAATGCTGCTAAAAGGTTTATGGAGATGTTTGCATATGCATCTCAAGGCACAGCATTTTCCTTTAAACTTATTCATGTCACAGAGATCTTTATTCATATGTCTTACTGCTGATTTTCTCCCTACAATGATCCTATTCTGCCACTCCCTTATATTTAAGATGGTAGAGATAATTATCAATAAATACAAAGGGAACTCAGAGACGGGTGCCGGCGTGGGTCCTCTGTACGCTGAGCGCCGGTCCCCTGGGCCCACTTTTTCTTTCTCTATACTTTGTCTCTGTGTCTCATTTATTTTCTCAAGTCTCTCGTTCCACCTAACGAGAAACGCCCACAGGTGTGGAGGAGTAGGCCACCCTTCATTGTATTTTGTAGTACCGTGTTAGCCAGGATGGTCTCCATCTCCTGACCTTGTGATCCGCCTGTCTCGGCCTCCCAAAGTGCTGGGATTACAGGCTTGAGCCACTGCGCCCGGCCTCTCTGTTGTTTTTGTGTGGTGTGTTCTATGAACGCCAGTCGACTCCATTGGTTGATAGCTTTGTTCAAGCTTCCTGTATCTTTGTGCTTTTCTGTTACTGTTATATGAATGACTGAAATACCAACTATAATTGTGGATTTGTTTATTTCACCTTTCAATACTGTTAGTCTTTGCTTCATATATTTTGAAGCTATTTTATTAGGTACATACATATTTGAAATTGTTATGTCTTCCTGGTGAATCAACCTTTTCATCATCATGTTATGTCTCTCTTTTACTCTGGTAACATTTTTTTTCTTTTTTTCTTTTTTTGAGATAGAGTCTCACTCTATCACCCAGGCTGGAGTGCAGTGGCATAATCTCAGCTCACTGAAACCTCCACCTGCCAGGTTCAAGTGATTCTCCTGCCTCAGCCTCCCGAGTAGCTGGGATTACAGGTGCGCACCACCATGCCCAGCTAATTTTTGTATTTTTAGTAGAGATGGGGTTTCACCGTGTTGGTCAGGCTGGTCTTGAACTCCTGACCTTGCGATCTGCTAGCCTCAGCCTCTCAAAGTGCTGAGATTACAGGTGTGAGACACCGTGCCCAGCCTCTGGTAACATTTCTTGTTCTGAAGGCTACTTTGTCTGATATATCACATAGTCACTCCAGATTTCTTATGTTTAGTGTTTGCGTGGCCTGTTTTTCCATCCTTTTAATCTTTTTTTTTTTTTTTTTTTTTTTTTTTTTGAGACGGAGTCTCGCTCTGTCGCCCAGGCTGGAGTGCAGTGGCGCAATCTCGGCTCACTGCAAGCTCCGCCTCCCGGGTTCACGCCATTCTCCTACCTCAGCCTCCCCAGTAGCTGGGACTATAGGCGCCCGCCACTGCGCCCGGCTAATTTTTTTCTATTTTTTAGTAGAGACGGGGTTTCACCATGGTCTCGATCTCCTGACCTTGTGATCCGCCCGCCTCAGCCTCCCAAAGTGCTGGGATTACAGGCGTGAGCCACCGCGCCCGGCCATCCTTTTAATCTTTCTGTGGCTTTATATTTAAAGAAGGCTTCTTGTATACAGCATAGAGTTGGATCTTACTTTGTTATCTAATCTTAAAATTTTTGTCTTTTAATAGGCATGTTTAGATCATCCATATTTGATGTGTTAATATGGTTAGATTTAAATATGCAACCTTGCTATTTGTTTTCTATTGTCTTATCTGGTCTTTTTGTTTACTCTTTAACTGCATTCTTCTAGATTAATTTAGTATTTTATCTCCACCATTGGCTCATCAGCTATACCTCTTTGTTTTAACTTTTTAGTATCTGCTTTTAATATGTGTATTATTGGAAGATATTTTAAGTAATATACTGCTTCATATACAATTGAAGATCTTTACAGTATTACACTTTTGCTTCCCTTTTCATCCTTTAGGCTAGTGCTTTCATACATTTCACTCTTACATATGCTGTAGGCTCCACAATATATAATTTTTTTGTCTTGAACAGTCTTTTCAAGAGATTTTTAAAAAATTAAGAAGCTTTTGTATTTATCTGTATGTTTGCTATTTCAAGCACTTTCATTGCTGTCTTGAGATTTGAGTTTCCTTCTCTAACACTTTTCTGCCTTCTGAAGAAATTTTACTAATATTTTTTGCAGTGCAGAGCTGTTTACAACTAATCTTTCGGACTTGATTTGTATAAAAAAACCTTTTTATTTTACCTTTGTTTTGTAGGATTTTCCCCCTGATAAATATAGAATTCTAACTCAACAATTTGTTATTTTGTTTGTATATTTATTTGCTTTAGAAATTTTGTCTTTATTACTGTTTTCCTGCAAATCAATTATGATGTACCTGTGTGTGAGAAATCACTGAGCTGAGCTTCTTTGATTTATGGGCTTATACTTTTAATAAAATTTAGAAAACTTATAGTCATTATTTCCTTTTTATCATGACTTTATTGAATTATAATTGATATATAATAAACCACATAAATTTAAAGTGGACATTTTGCTGTTTTTATATATACACACATGTATGTACACACACACACAGACACACACACACACATCCTATGAAATTGCCACTGTATTTAAGATAGGAAACATATTTATTATTCCCAAAAGCTTTTTCACTCCCTTTTGTAATCCCTACATCCCACCCCTACACATTTCATCCTCAGGCAACCCTTGTTCTACTTTCTGTTGCTGTAAGGTAGTTTGTATTTTCTGAAATTTTATATAAATAAAATCATACAGTTTCTTCTTTGGTTCCAATTATTTCACTCAGCATAACTATTTGAGGTTCACTTTTTTTTGTTTTTATCAATCATTTACTTGTTTTTATTGCTGAATAGTATTCCATTGCATGGATATTTCTTTATCCATTCTCCTGTCGATAAATATTTGGGTTGTTTCTAGTTTAGAACTATTACAAATAAAGATGCTGTGAGCATTTGAATACAAGTCTTGGTATGGATGTATGGTTTTCATTTCTGTTGGATACTTACCAGTGGGAAGCTGGGTGATAAATTTTGAAAGAAATGGTCAAACTCTTGTCCACAGTGGTTGGACCATTTTACATCCCCCAACCCAGACTGTGAATGAGTGTTTCAGTTCTTACATGTTTTTGCCTACACTTAGTATGGTAAGACTTTTAAGTTTAGGCATCCTAATACATATGCAGTGGTGTCTCATTGTGATTTTAATTTGCTTTCCCTTTGAATAATGACCTAAAACATCTGTGCATGTGCTCATTTCTCGTCCATAAATCTCCTGGATGATGTGTTCAAATATTTTTCTCATTACAGTATTTTTCTTTGTTTTATTAGTAATGGGTCTAGAGAGTTTTTATATATTGTGAATACAATTTCTTTATAGGATATGTGACTTGCAAATATTTTGTACCATTCTGTAGCTGCTTTTTCATTCTTTTAACAATATTTCTCAAAGAGAAGTTTTTTATTTTTATGTTCATCTTTTTAAAAAACAATCATGCTTTTAATGTTATATCTAAAAATATCGGCCGGGCGCGGTGGCTCAAGCCTGTAATCCCAGCACTTTGGGAGGCCGAGACGGGCGGATCACGAGGTCAGGAGATCGAGACCATCCTGGCTAACACAGTGAAACCCCGTCTCTACCAAAAAAATACAGAAAACTAGCCGGGCAAGGTGGCGGGTGCCTGTAGTCCCAGCTACTCGGGAGGCTGAGGCAGGAGAATGGCGTGAACCCGGGAGGCGGAGCTTGCAGTGAGCTGAGATCCGGCCACTGCACTCCAGCCTGGGCGACAGAGCGAGACTCCGTCTCAAAAAAAATTAAAAAAAAAAAAAAAAAAAAAAAAAAAAAAATCTTTGCTTAATTCAAGGTTATGAATAGTTTCTCTTGTTTTCTTCAAGAAGTTTTATATTTTATATTTTATAATTAGGTCTATAATCCATTGTGAGCTAACTTTTACATGGTATGAGGTATAGATACAAGTTTTTTATTTTTATTTTTTTACCTACGGATGTAGAATTGTTCTATATCATTTGTTATAAGACTATCCCTTCTCCACTGAATTGCCTTTGCAGCTTGGTGAAAAATTGATTGACCACATCTGTGTGTTTCTGTTTCTGGGCTGTCTGTTCATTGCACTGACCTATTTATTCATTTGGATGCAAGTCTTGACTACTGTAATTTTATAATATGTCTTAAGATCCAGTGACATTAGTCCTTAAACTTAGTTTTTCTTTTTGAAAGTTGTTCCAAATTTTTGAGGTCCTTTCCATTTCCATATGAATCTTAGAATCAGTTTGTCAATTACTACAGAAAAATTCTGCAGTTTTGAGATTATGTCAGCACCGTACACAAATTTTGGGAGAAATAACATCTTGACAATATTGAGTCTTTTGACCGCCTATCATGGTACATCTCTCAGTTCATCTCGGCTTTAATTTCTCTCAACAATGTTTTGTAGTTTCCAATGTGTAAATCTTACCCATCTTTTGTCAGATTTATCATTAAATATTTAATACTTTAAATGGTACTTAAAAATTTTTGTGAACTTGTGGAGAACGTATATTCTATATCTGTCGGGTGTAGTGTTTATAAATGTCAGTTAGCTCAAGATTGCGGATAATGATGTCATGTCTTCTACTTTTAACTGATATTTTTGTCTGATTGTCTTTACTGATGTGTTGTTCATATTGTGATATGGTTTACTTCTCCTTCTAATTCTTTTTTCTTTTTAACTGTACTTTTGGTTATTTGAAACTCCGTTATTAGGTACACACATATTTAATTATGTCTTTCTGATGAGTTGAGCCTTTTAACATTATGAAATATCTCTATTTCTGGTAACACACTTTGTTTTGAAGTTTATTTTTTCCTGAAATCAATAAACGCACTCCAATCTTAGTTTTGCATGGGACATTTACTATCAACCCATTTGTGATTTGTGTCTTTATATTTAATATGGATCTTTTGTGGACAGTATATAGTTTTTTTCTTGATTTTTCATTCTTTTTCTATCAGCCCTTTTATCCCCATTCTTCACAGAATACTTTTAATGTGCCTTATATCTACATTGATTACCTACCCTATAACAGAATATAATAATTTTTGCTTTTAACAGCCCTATGTATTTTAAAGAAATTAATAGTAAATTAATAATCACTTGATTTACTATTTCTGAAGTTCTTTATTCTTTTCTAAAGTTCCCTGTTTCCATAAGGTATAATATATGTTCATCCTGAAGAATTTCCTTTAACATTCCTTACAGTACCTGTCTGCTGCACATGAATCGTTTTTTAAATCTTAATTTTTAAATCTTTGTTTTGCTTTCACTCTTTGCTTTCACTATTTTAATGATTTTAGAAATCTAGGCTGACAGTTTATTTTCATTCTGCCCTTTAAAAATCCTGTTGCCCTGTCTTCTGACATCTAAAAATGCTGGTGATAAATCAGCAGTGATTTAAATCTTCGTTTTGTGTGTGTCATGCGTCATTTTTACCCGGCTGCCCTCTCCTTTTATCTTGATCTTTGGTCTTCGGCAGCTTGATGTTAATCTTCCTAATTGTGGTTTTCTTAGAGTGTATCCTGCTTGTAGGTTTTCTGAGATCCTTGAATCTGAAAGTGTATACCCTACATTTGGGGAATTATCTGCTACTAATTATCTTTAGATTTTTTTTTCCTGCAATTTTTTTTTTTCTCATTTCTTCTTCTGGAGCTCCCATTACAGATATATAAGCCTTTTGATACTGTTGCATAGGTTCCTGAGGTTCTGTTCATTTTTTTAAAAATTTCCCTCTTTCTTCTTTATATTGGGCAATTTTGAATGATCTGTCATCCATTTTAATTCATTTGTCATTGCCATTCTGCTGTTAAGCCAACCCGGTAAATTTGTATTTTCAGATATTGTGTTTTTCAATGTTAGTTTTTCACTGGGTTCTTTTTCATAGTTTCTTTTTCTCTGCTAATATTCCCTATCTTTTTATTTATTGTGAGTATGTTTTCTTTGCTCTAAGCATAGCTGGAATGGCTGCCTTACAGCCCGCATCTGCTGTCTCCGCACTGGCTCGTCAGGGCTTAGCTTGGTTGGTCGTCCTCTTCTTTGAGATTGGGTCACATTTCCCTGTTCTTCATGTGGGACGTAGGAGGCTCTGGGGTGCTCGTTCTCTCAGTGAATGCTGGTGGTTTCCCTTTAGTGCTGTTTAGTTGGGTCTGACTCGCATGTGAGCTCTGTCTCCTGGGTGGCAGCCTCTGTTTTGGTTCAGTTCAGTCCTTGGCTGAGCTGCTTTGGGTCACTCCACAACTGGTGACCCTGCTGTTAACCAGTGATGTGACATGGATAGAGCTTATGCACAGAATTTGGGGTTCTTCTTCACGTGTTTTCTCTTTTTAGGGCTCCCCTTACCCTTTAGTGGATTTTCTGTCATAGTATTAGCCATTCTATGTGGTTTTAACCTCTGGCTCAAAGCTACAAAATAGGACGGTTCCCTGTGTATATCTCTTCTTACAAGGTTTACCTCCCATCCACAATTTACCAGCTTTTGTTCATTCTCCAAGACAGGTTATCAAAACGTAGAAAAGAAGGCCGGGCGCGGTGGCTCAAGCCTGTAATCCCAGCACTTTGGGAGGCCGAGACGGGCGGATCACGAGGTCAGGAGATCGAGACCATCCTGGCTAACACGGTGAAACCCCGTCTCTACTAAAAAATACAAAAAACTAGCTGGGCGAGGTGGCGGGCGCCTGTAGTCCCGGCTACTCGGGAGGCTGAGGCAGGAGAATGGCGTAAAAACCCGGGAGGCGGAGCTTGCAGTGAGCTGAGATCCGGCCACTGCACTCCAGCCTGGGCGATACAGCAAGACTCCGTCTCAAAAAAAAAAAAAAAAAAAAAAAAAAAAAAAAAAAAAAAAAAAAAAAAAAAAAAAATCTCAGGAGTCTTGTCTCATAGCAGCTTACATGGACATACCCAAAGTGGAAAACTCCAAACTTATATTTTTAAAAATGCTGAACTGTTCTCTCTCCAGATATCTTAATGTACTTCAGAAACTTTTTAAAAACGGAATCAACTGTCACTCTCACTTTCACTTTTATTTCTCATCTGTGATAAATTTCCATTTAAATGTAGTTGAAATCCACCCCGCTAAACTATTCCATAGGAAATAATATGGGTACAATTATTGTAATTGCCTATAATTTAGGCTTTTTCTGAGTTCCAGAAAGGCTACAAATGAAAATGTTTGCTCAGACGTTTACTTCGTACCTAAAATAAGAAGGATGTGGTCCATCTGGTCCGTGTGGCCCTGTTTATGGTAGGGCTGGTGTCAGTATTCCAGCATCAGCGGTGACCTGGGTACTTTCATGTGAATTATCTTCTTGTTTATTAACTCTATCAGGTGGTGTTAACCCCAGTTTTCAGAGGAGGACGTTGAATCTCTGCAGGTTGCACAACACAGCCCAAGGTGTCAGAGGAGGCCAGGAACAGCACTGAGGTTGGAAGCCAGATTTATGCCTTGAAATCCTGCGCCCGTCCCACCACAGGGACTACCTCGCAAACTTCCGGGTTCGAAATCCCTTGGTTTCATTCACTGTACGACAGTTGTAGATAGAAATTTAAAAAATGGAAAAGGTTGCCACAGAACCCTCCTAATTTAATAAAGTCTGTGACTCGAGTCTTCTCTTCTGAGCTGGGGTCGGAAGATGGCTCTTTCCCCCTGGGATGGAGCTTTTGGAAGGGACACAGCTGCAGTTCTGGGGTCTGCCTCTGAGTGAACCATAGGGTTGGGGGATTCTGTAGTTTGTAGTTTGCTAATGTTTGGGTTGAACTAATGACAGAATTGTACCTTGGCCGGTGTACTCGCTTCTTAGGGCTGTAGGAACAAATTACCACAAAGTGGGTGTCTTAAAACAACAGAAATGTGTCGTCTCACAGTTCTGGAGGTCAGAAGTCTGATCAAGGTGTGGGCAGGGCTGGTTTCTTGAGGGTTCTAAGGGACGGTCTGACCCAGGCCTCTCCCAGCTCCTGCCCCTGCCTCACCGCCCTGCTGCCTGAGTTTACTTGGCTGCTCTCCTGTGTCTTTGTCTACAGTTGTCCTCTTCCTTTTCAGATAAGGACCCCAGTCATGGGATTTAAGTCCCACCTTAAATCCAGGATGATCTCATCTCGAGATGCCCCCCCTAATTACATCTACAAAGACCCTGTTTCCAAATAAGGTCACATTCACAGGTACCAGAAGTTAGGACTTGGACACATCTTTTTGGGGCCACTCCCCAACTCTACAGCCATCCAATCTGGGACAATTTGGGCAAAATCCATGACAGATGTTAGAGATGAAGTGTGGTCCCTGCTGGCTGCCCGTGTCCCCTTTGCCGTCCGCTCCTCCTCGCTGTGGAGGTCAGTGCTAAGGCTCCCTTCTCGTGGCACTGGGAAGTTCTGATGGTGCTCCAGGGCCTTCGCCACCATCATCTGGGCACTCACGTTGCCCACACAGCAGGCCTCACTGCGAAAGCCTTTCTCCTCGGACTTCAGGGGGAGAGGCTGCTGTGGTCTCTGCCCCTCCCTTTGTGCTCTGGCCACTCCTCCCTGTCTTGGCTGACGGCTCCCCCTCATCCAGCTGTGAATGTGGCGTTCTCCAGGGCTCCCTCCACTCCCCTTCCCTCTCTTCTCCGCACACTCTTGCCCTGTGTGCTCTGGGCCATGCCTGTGCCTTACACACTGCTTGCCCATGGGTGACGCCTGCGTCCGCGTCTGACCTCCTTCTGAGCTCAGATGCACACCTCTGGCAGCGATTCCCTGCTTCCACTTGGAGGCCTGTCTCAGTCTGCTCAGGCTGCTGCAGTAGAAGCCACCACAGGCTTGTGGCTTAAACAACAAACGCTTACTGCTCACAGCTCTAGCGCCTGGAAGCCCAAGGTCCAGGCATGGCAGATTTGCTGTCTGTTGAGGCCGTATTTCCTGGTTTATACACGGCGCCTTCTCCCTGTGTCCTCATGTGGTGAAAGGGGCGAGGGAGCTCTCTGGGTCTCTGTTTTAAGGATGCTCATCCTATTCATGAAGGATTAGGCACCAAATCATCTCCCAAAGTCCCTACTTTCTAATAGCATCACCTTGGGGGTAAGAATTTCAGTGTAGGAATTGGAAGTGGGGGGTGGTTGGGGCGCACAGTTCAGTCCATAGTGGGGTCTAACAGGCATCTCAAATCTACAGCACCTGTGGCTGCACTCCTAGTGTCCTTCCCAAGCCTATGTCCCCTGCTCCTGGGACCACCCCAGGGAGGGGCAGCCCATGCTCTGGCTGCTCGAGCCAAGACCCGGGTACCCTCGGACTGCCCTGCCTCTGCCTCTCACCCTCACACCCCTTCGCATTTCCTGATGGCCCAACCTTGTTTGAAAATGCAGGTTTTATTATTATTCAGGTATGGCAAGGCCAATGTGTCAGGAATGATGCCCACTGAGAAGAGAGTTTCTTCCCCATAGGGCCCAAGGTGGGGGACTGGAGGGACAGCATACCACACAGGTTCACACAGGGCCACACAGGCCACACGGGGCCACATGGGGTCACATGTGGCAACACAGAGTCACACAGGGTCACACAGGCCACACGGGGCCACACAGGCCACACAGGGTCATGCAAAGCTACACAGGGCCACACAGGGTCATGCAAAGCTACATGGGGCTACACAGCATCACACAGGGCCATACAGGGTCACACAGGGCCACACGGGGCCACATGGGGCCACGTAGGGCCACACATCAGAGCTACAAGGGGCCACACGGGGCCACACAGGGTGATACAGAGCTACATGAGGCCACACAGCATCACATGGGGTCACATAGGTCACACAGGGATACACAGGGTCACACAGAGCTACACAGGGTCACACAGGGTCACACAGAGCTACACGGGGCCACACAGCATCACAGAGCCACACAGTGTCACACAGAGCCACACGGGGCCACACAGAGCCACACAGCGTCACACAGAGCTACACGGGCCTCACAAGCCCATGTGGGAAGAACCCGCCAGGAGGCATTTCAGCCGGGCAGGGCAAGCAGGCTTAGGGTCGACTCACTGGATTAGTCTGTGGTTCCACGGGGTCCAGGGCACATGTAGAAGCTGCCCCCTGCTGTCCAACACCCGGCCCTGGGGTGGGCAGGGCAGGTGGGGAGCGGGAGGCAAGGGCACCCCGGCCTGTTTGGTTTCCACATGGAAAGTGATGTGGGTTGTCTGTGTCCCCACCCAGATCTCACCTTGAATTGTCACAATCCCCACACGTCAAGGGTGGGGCCAGGTGGAGATACCGAGTCATGGAGACGGCCTCCCCCATACTGTTCTCATGGTAGTGAATAAGTCTCACAAGATCTGATGGTTTTATGAATGGGAGTTCCCCTGTACAAGCTCTCTTGCCTGCCACCATGTAAGATGTGATTTTGCTCCTCATTCACCTTCCGCCATGGTTGTGAGGCCTCCTCAGCCATGTGGACCTGTGAGTCAATTCAACCTCTTTCCTGTGTAAATTACCCAGGCTTGGGCCTGTCTTTATGAGCACGTGAGAACAGACTAATATGGAAGGTGTGCTTACAGGTGAGCGGCTTCCTGACTGCAGGTGCTGGCCAGGCCTGGGAGAGGTGATGGCTCCAGGGTCAGCAAAGCTCCAGAGTCAAAGCTGGGAACATAAAGACGACTGGGACCCGTTCCCTTCTCGCCGCACCAGCACCTCCTGCCTGGGGAATCTCTGGCTTCCTGGCTGGCCCTGGCTGTGCCCTGATTTTTCGTCTTTGTGGCCAGGGGATCCTTCCAGACATCAGTGGGTGGATGGGCTTCCTTGCCTGGGGCCACCAGTGGCACCACCTCTCCAGCAGGGAGATGCCTCGGGGCCTGGCTGCCACTGTGGCCCCTCATTCCTGACCCCTCTGCCTCATCCCTACCCTTCCTGAGGGTCCTCCCTGCCCCCAGGCAGCTGCGTTCTGGCCAGTGGGCTCTTGCCCCTGCTGTTCCTGCAGCCACTTCTTTTGGGTCTTGACCCAAAAGTCCGGCAGACAAGCCCTGGGCCCTGCTGTGTGCACAGCTCTTGTGAGCCCCCGCAGTCTGCCTGCATCTTAGAGGAGGTTTCATCGCTTGGTATACAGTGGTTTCCAAGGCACCTCAGCGAGTGAGTTAGACCCTTTTATAGTCAGGGAAACTGAGGCACAAGAGACTGACCCGGATCATAGCCAGGACTAGTGAAGGAAGCTGGTGACCTCCTTTCCAGTCTTTGGGGTCTTTCTTCTGGGCACTCGTCCAGCGTCCCTGGTGGAGTCTGCCCTGTGACCGTCCATTTCTGCAGGTGATTTCTCGAAGGAGGCTCTGGTTCATAACACTTGGTTCCCAGAAGAAACTATTTTTCTCAACTACGGGACATTTGACATCAAATAAGGATTTAGATACTTGACGTTGTTTTTATATCCTATTGGGAAATTTTGACTTCATTTACTATATTATGATAAGCATTTAAAGCATGTGGTAGTAATTGTGGCAGCAGGGCCAGGATGCTGAAGCCGATTCCGTGGAGATGCAGCTCTCGGGGTCCGAAGTCATGTAAAAAAACACTTGTGTAATGAACACAGTATCTCCCTCAGCGGTTGCGTCTGTCCCGTTTTCTTTGACGTAAAATATGTGATGCTCTGTGGGAACATGAGCTGGAATGATTATCTTGTCAGTGGGTCTTTGTGAAAACTAAAAAGATTTTTGAAATCTAGAGGCACGCAGCTTTTTTCAGTATTTGAATGCATCTTTCTTCACACTTTGGGTTTGCAGAACAAATGTTTGCATGTAATTTTGCTTCCCAAAATGTCAAAAATAGCACAAATATGAAAACAAGGATTCTCAAAGAGTGATCTTTTATGGAAAGACTGCTTACAGTAACTCGTCCCAGTTGGCTTTGAAAAACGCTGGTTGGAATTATCTTCACACACTTGGGGATAGGGAGTGTAAGGGAAACCCCTGCCTCACCGTCTCAGGAACACTGTGACGAGGGCCTCTTCCTTTCCTGGCCCCCCACAAGCCCCAGCATCTGTTGATCGAATGAGGAAGGTGTATCTCCTTTTTTAAAATCATGTGTAATTTTATATTGTCGAAAACAAACATGGCTAATTGTATGATCTCTTGTGCCATTTGTAAGGAATTCAGCATAAAAAAATATTTTCTCAGCTGGGTGCGGTGGCTCACACCTGTCATCCCAGCACTTTGGGAGGCCAAGGCGGGCAGAACACGAGGTCAGGAGTTCGAGACCAGCCTGACCAACATGGTGAAACCCCTGTCTCTACTAAAAATACGAAAATCAGCCAGGCGCGGTGGCTCACACCTGTAATCCCAGCTACTCAGGAGGCTGAGGCAGGAGAATCACTTGAACCTGGGAGGCGGAAGTTGCAGTGAGCCCAGATCTCACCATTGCACTCCAGCCTGGGAGACAGAGCAAGACTGTCTCAATATATATACACATATATATAATATACACACACATATGTGTGTATATATACATATATATAATTTTTTTTCTCAGAGTTGCAAAGACAGAGACCTCCTTTGACTGGGAGGAGGGCAGGTTTTGAAAGGAGGAACTTTGCTGTGGGGAGGAGTCAGTGGCCAGGCCCCACAGAGCCTGACGGCCTCTCCTGGCATCTGGCCTTACCTCCTTCCTAGTGATACAACCTGCATGTTTTAGCTGGACCTGTGGCTACCCAGGGTGAAGAAAGACTGCATTCCCAACCTAGGTGTGGTTGTACATTGGATATGATCCCAAGATTGTGGAGCTTCTGGGAAGTGCCCTTGAGTAACTTCCTGTTGGCTGGAAGGTGGCCGTGTTGGCTGGAGCTACAGCATCCATCTTGGGCTATAAAACAACTTCGGGAAGGGAAATCAGGCCAGCAGCAACTGAGGAGAAGGAGTGTGCGTCCTGGAACCTAGGAAGGGCCCTCTCAGTTCTGGACTGGCTACCTCTGGCCTTAATGAATGGGAGGGGGAATGAATGGGAGGGAGGAAGGAAGTTCTAACTCATTCAGGTGATTATCGTTTTGGACATTTCTGCTACTTGTAAGTATAGCTGATTCTAATGGACTTGCTGGCTCCTGGAGACGCTTGGACTGGAAAAGCAAAACCGAGGCCCATGACATCTATCTTTGCATATTGAAGTAGGTTTAGAAAACCCTTTCGGATCCTTCTGAGTACTTTTATTTGCTGCTCCCTCTCAACCTCAATTTTGTTTCTCATCCCACTTTCTATCGGACTTTTTGACCTGGCCCTTTGCCCTCCCTTCCTGCATGCTGCCGAGCTGTGGCTCTCTCTGTGGTGCCCGAGGACTCCTGCCCTCCCAGCCCCACCTCCCCTGCCCTCGCCTTAGCCCTTCCTCCCCACCGAGCCCCCATGCCTTGCTGTCTGCTGACTGTGGGGTGCTGCCTCACACTCCAGAGCCCACCTCCTCCTCAGGTCACCCCTTGGCATCTGACACCCCCAGAAACGTATTCACCTCCTCTGCAGCTCCAGAGCCCAGCAGAGCTCTGTGCCATGGCAGGAGAGCAGGAGGCATTTCCTCAGAATGCTGCCTTTGGCTCTGAATTCCCAAGACATTTTGGTTGCATAATATTCATTGTCTGAGAAAAGAAAGAAAAGAGACTCATTTGGAGAATTAAAAAAAATTATTCTAGAAAGATTTCATTTAATAAATCCTCATTCTCATTAGTATCTAAGTAGCCATTTTACTGTCCTAAATAGATGCCAGGGCAGGAAGCAGTGTGCAGAGGCTCTGGCCCTGGCGGCGGACTGGGACTCACATTGCTGCAGGTGGGCCTAGAGGCTTCAGGGGGAAGCCTGGCCCCTTCTATCTGCCCCCTTCTCTTGAGGAGAAGTAGCTCCTTCCTGCCTGGGAGTCCCAGGAGATCTTCGAGGAAGGGACATTTGAGAAGGATGGGGGAAGAGGCCCAGGAGAAAAGCAGGGAGCAAGCAGGGAAACCCACCATCAGCTCCGGCCAGGGCCAGGCTGGATGTGTACCACGTCGGAGCACGTGGAGGGGGGTTGAATGTATAAGAAGATGCCCTCTCCCTGCTTCCCTCCTTCCCTGTCCCCTTCTGTCTCCCCTCTTCTCCGTAAGCAGGCACCGGCTCCTCGGAAGGGCCTCTCAGTTGAATGGTGATGCATTCCCCACTCATGCCTGGAAGTAAGCGGGTACAGCCGCTGTGGATGAGTTGGCAGTGGAACCATGAGTGTTCCGGCATGCGGCCTGCACCTGCACGCACACCTGCACACACTTGCCCCTGTGTGCACATACCTACACCTGCACCCACACCTCCAAACACACCTGCACACACATGTGCACCTCTACACACACTTGGCCTGTGAACACACACCTGCATCTGCACACACACCTGCACAGGCACCTACACACACCTACACTTATACACACATTTGCCTCGGTGAACACACAACTGCACTTGCACACACACCTGCACACAGACCTGTACCTGTGCACACACCTGCACACACACGTGCACCTGTACATACATATCCCTGTGCACACACACCCAGACCTGTATACATACTTGCCCCTGTGCACTCATGCCTGCACACAGACCTGTACCTGTGCACACACCTGTACACATACCTACACACACACCTGCATCTATACACACTTTCCCCTGTGTACCTGCACCTGCACTCACACCTGCACGCACACCTGTTCCTCTGTCCCCAGCTGTCTGCGTCACCCCACATGTTCACTCTCACCGAAGCTGGAGCAGCCCACAGGGTTTGCTCATTAAGTGCTTCTTGCTTGAGCAAACCGGGAACTCATCTTGAGCGGAAGCACCTGGTCTCTAGTAACAGACGCCGAGAATCACCTGATTTGACCCTTCAACAGTGAGATGACTGTCATAACAGAACCCTTGTGCATATTTTCAATATGAGTTGATAAGGCCAAGAGCTCTTACTGGATCAGAGGTTTATTTCATAAGCCACTTGATTTTAAAGACTCAACAAAGAGGACATATTTCTTAGTACACTGAGTAAGACATTAACGTCTGTGTTTGAGGGAGGACATGTGGGCCAGGATTTTGCAAACATAATTGGTTTGCAGTCCTCGATTCCTTGGAGTGTTTGCGTCAGTTGGGATTGAAACAGCATATATTTAACTTTATTAGTGTGTTTTTAGAATGATCTTCTTTTAGAAAATGCATCGATAACCCAGAATGAACATATTTTTGCGGTGATATTCTTTAAGCTGAAAATGAAATATTTGCTTCTACACCATTTAGTTGTGCCAGTTGCCTTTGATTTAGCGGATGGTTTCGCTCTGGCTAAGTTGCTCTTTCAGACAGACGTTTATATGGGCAACGTTTTCCAGAAATGTTTTTTAGCATTTTTCTCCATGTTCACGTTTAAAGGGTTGTCTTAGGCACCCATTTGCAGCCAACAGTGATCCCTCCGCTGGGACAAACCAGCAAGTCCGGCGCTTCTGTTCAGGCAGTTACGCGTCGTGACCCGGGAAGGCAGTGACACAGGGAGTGACAGGGCTCTGAGCTCTGTCCTGTGATCTTGGGACGTGACTCGGCTTTTCTGCTTCACTTTCCATCCTCTGCAAAGCAGGGGTGAGGTGGAACTTACCTGTAGGAAGTCTGGAGGGAGCGCAGCTGTCCAGAGACAGGGCCTGGCCCACAGTGAGTGCTTACTCAGTGCTGATGTCTCAGCACGTGCTTCCTGTTCCGTTCTGGAGTCAATCGTCTTCCATGAACATGGGGGAAATGTTGGGGTGGGCAAGGGTGTACAGCACCAGATCCAGGTGGAGTTTTCCAGGTGGAGTTTGAGCTGATGTGACCAGGTAGCTGGAAAATGTTGATGATTTTATGAGGATGAAGAACCGGCCACACTTTTTGCGGTGTTGGATCTCAGATTGCAAACTGTGTTTTGTGAAAAGCCGGGCGTTTCAGCTTCAGCTACTGATTAAATGACCACAAAAAAGCACTGCCAATTTAGGGTATTTCAGTAGAACTCCGGGTTTGAACACTTCTGATTTCTAGAGGAAGAGACAGCATATTCTGTCTTGGACAAGTCAACACCTTCTCTTGGAGCAAATTATTTCTTCTACTTTCACAGCTGATTCAGAATTCGATGGGCCCAACGATGTGTCCTCAGTTCTTCATTTTGACAGTCTGGGCTTGTTACTACTCAAAGCACACGGGTATTTCCCTGGACATACATCCCTCGTCCATCTGCCCAGCGACAGGGCTTTAATGTATCGACGTGCACACATCGGGCACTAGAACCGGAGGCTGTCCGCTCTGCTCTGTGGCTCCCCCTGCCCTTCAGGGTCTCCCGGGAGACAGTGACACCGTAGGGTGTGGGACAGGCACCAGGACCCTGCAGCCAGAAAGGCCTGGGTTCAAACCCCTGTTACTGTTTTTACCACTGGGATAACTTTGGAAAGGGATTTCCACTTCTAAGCCTTGGTGTCCCCTCTGTAGAAAGGGGTTAATAGGAAGACCTGTCTTCAGGGCTATTGGAATAGCATCGTGTAGAACGTGCTTACTCATTGGTCACTGTTATCGTTAGCGCCATACGTGTGAGTCTCCTCTGACCTCAACATAAAAGTCTGGTCTTTTTCCCTCACTGTGCCAGCCAAAGGGAATGTTCTCTTCACCACCCATCAGGTTTGGAGCCGCAGCTTCTTTTTGTCCAGGAGTCTGCTTGGTGCTTGCGGCTGAGTTCCTCCAATGTCCTTGTCAACACGGCCTCCTGACAGTGGTTCTCTCCAGAAACCAAGTGCGCCGGCGTTCTGCCGTCTTTTTCTTATTAACCATGAAATCGGATAATGTTTCAGCAGTTGATATCATGTTGGTATTATGTCTTTAAAAGCGATGCTTACTTTTTTTTTTTTTTTTTTTTTTTGAGGTGGACTTTTGCTCTTGTTGCCCAGGCTGGAATGCAATGGGGTGATCTCCGCTCACCGCAACCTCCGCCTCCTGGGTTCAAGTGATTCTCCTGCCTCAGCCTCCCTAGTAGCTGGGATTACAGGTGCATGCCACAATGCTCGTCTAATTTTGTATTTTTAGTAGAGATCGGGTTTCTCCATGTTGGCCAGGCTGGTCTTGAACTCCTGACCTCAGGTGACCCGCCTGCCTCGGCCTCCCAAAGTGCTGGGATTACAGGCATGAGCCCCCGCGCCCGGCCAGCGATGCTTACTTTTATTAGAACACGTTAGCTGGTGTCTGAGTGTCACAGGGATACGGTGTGATGGCCAGCCCAGGTAGCTGGCGTCTGAGTGTCACAGGCATACGGCGTGACGGCCACAGCCCGGGTAGCTGGCGTCTGAGTGTCGCAAGGATGCGGTGTGACGGCCACAGCCCGGGTAGCTGGCGTCTGAGTGTCGCAGGGATGCGGTGTGACGGCCACAGCCAGCCCAGGTAGCTGGTGTCTGAGTGTCGCAGGGATGCGGTGTGACGGCCACAGCCCGGGTAGCTGGCGTCTGAGTGTCGCAGGGATGCGGTGTGACGGCCACAGCCCGGGTAGCTGGCGTCTGAGTGTCGCAGGGATGCGGTGTGACGGCCACAGCCCGGGTAGCTGGCATCTGAGTGTCGCAGGGATGCGGTGTAGCTGGCGTCTGAGTGTTGCAGGGATGCGGTGTGACGGCCAGCCCGAGGCTTGAGTCACGGCTCAGCTCTGCTTCCCAATTCTCATTCCGTCCGTGTTCTCTGGCGTCCTGCGGGAGAGGCTGTTGCTGGATGTTGTCTCTTCTTTAGTAGCTGTCAAAAGAGATTCATGAAAAAAGCGAGTAGGTAAATGGCCCAACCACCTCACTGACCTGTAACCCTGGGAGAAAAGCTGGGGTGGCTGGGGGCACAGGATTTTCTAAAGGAGACCCCAGGGACCCAGGCGCGTGTGTATAAAATCAGCCAACCACAAATCAATCTGTAATAGGCAAGAAGATCTAAGGAAATGTTCTCTTTTCCTTTTTTAAGAAGAACGCTGGGAAAGCCGTGCACATGGCAAAACAGTGATGGAAGGGCTGATAAGCGGCAGGATCAGAGGGACTGATAAGTGGTGTGATCGGAGGGGTTGATAAACGCTGCACAATGTTGCCTGTTGTTCTGTGTTGTTGCTGTTTCTCAGAAAGTGCCCTCAGACAGTGACACTCAGAGCCCTCTTCACTGCAGGCCGCAGGCGTCTCCCTGGAGAACTGCGGAGGGGCCTGTACAGCACAGACCCTGCCTGTGTCACGGGCATACAGAAGAATCCACGCAGGTTTCCCAACGGGCAGGATCCTGATGAGGGGCCGGTTCTTCTGAAGCAGGAGCAGCTGACTGTGTAGGGAGACTGCTGACCGTCCTGCCCCGGTGTCTTCCACAGCCACGGTTGCCTTGAGCAGGCATAAAGAAGAAATACCTGTGAAAATGGGACTCCTTGCGCAAGAACCCACATTTGTAAATGGGGCAGGTCCACCCCAGAAGGGTGCTGAGCAAGTTTAGATGTCTGAGACTGGCCGGTCCTACTGTCCGAGGGGTCCTTTCTCAGGGCCAGGCTCAGTGGGGAGAGGACGCCGGGCGGGCTGCCTGGGCTGGTGGGCCAGTGACGGGTGGGCTGCCTGCACAGTGGGCCAGTGCAGCCCCCAAGCGGACAGCCTGCCGTTGGAACCAAGAGTCATTTAATTTGTTTAAAGCCCAAGTGTAAAGAGACACGGTGACTTTAATGCGGAGGGGCCCAGAGTTCTTCAGAAGATGCATCCAGAAACAATTTCCTTCCTTAAAACTGAATTCTGCCTTACGATAGGAAACTCGGTAAAATCCGTGAGCAGAAGACTTGCAAACTTTTCCTCTCGACATCTTTGCAATGGCCATTTCTCCTTTTGGTCCACCTCTCAAGCTGCACTGCACGTGATAACGTTTCTAATGCTCCAACTTAATCTTTTTCTCAGAATCTTTTCATTTGCTGATATTTTGGTTTCCTGTTTTTTCTCAGTAATAAATAATGAGAAGGTTCAGCAGAGAACGGGCCGTGCGGCCGTGCTGCCGTCTCCCTGGCGTTGCCGGCTCTGTCAGTTGGCTGTGGAGCCCCCGGCATCTTCCGCGACCCACTCCTTTCTTGTATACTTGGGTCACGGTTGGTTCTGGGTCATCAGACTGTTCTGTCACTGCTGTGAGCACCATGATGGGCCCTGGCAGACTTCCCTCCAGATCCCCCCGGCTGCCTCCGTCTGTCCAGCAAACGTGGGAGGGCTGCTCAGGGAAGCAGGCAGGAATGAGGCCACGGTGCAGGAGGAGACGTAGCCCCGAGAAGGAAGAAGAGGACGGTGTCACTTGAGAGGGCCCAAAGAGTCTGCCCTGCCAGGGCACTGAGTTCAAGGGGCATCTTGAGTGCGGGAAAGGAAGTGCCTGCTGCTCCCTAGGGCACCTTGGTGGCATCCGCAGAGGGAAGGCAGCCCCAGCAGCCCCCTGCAGTGACAGCAAACAGCCAGGCGCCAGGGAGGCCCCTGCGGTGACAGCCCCGGGTCACGGGGTCAGAAGCGGCCCACCAAGACCTGGGGCCTGGCAGCCCGGCTCCTGGTCCTCCCTGGTGTAGATGATCGACCCACATGGCGAGACCAGGAGCGTTCCAGGGTCCCGTGGACATGCGTGATGTGCCACAGGCCTGTGCAGCATCCCGCCCGCTGGCCAAGCACCTGGCATTGCCACTCGGAGTTGAAGAAGGGCAGCCTCACCTGGGAGAGGCGTTCCTTGAATCCCGCACCTGACATGAGGATTCCAGAAGCATCTTCCCAAGCAGAGCATCTTTCCTAGCTACATCAGGGGGAACACCCATCACCCTCCCTCCTCACCCAAGAGTCCTAAGAGGGGTCGTCTTCAGGCATCAGGGCTTCCCCTTCCCCGGCCTTCCAAAATGTTCTCCAGGACTCCCCTTCTCCAAAGTTTCCAGAATGTTCTCCGGGGCTCCCCATTCTCTACGTCATCTAGAATGTTCTCCAGGGCTCCCCCTTCTCCAGACCTTCCAGAATGTTCTCCAGGGCTCCTCCTTCTCTGGGCCTTCCAGAACATTATCCAGGGCTCCCCCTTCTCTGGGTCATTCAGAACATTCTCCAGGGCACAGTGGGGAGGAAGGAGCTCCCACCTTGGCCCAGGAGCCCAAGTGTTGCCCCAGCCTGGGGGGCAACCCTCTCCCCTGGGTGGGCTTTTGGGCTGCCTCAGGACATGTGGGTTGCCTCATTTCCTCCCCTGCCCCCAGACCCCCCGGCCCACCTGCCCATGTGGACTCTCCACGCTCTTTGACCCCAAGGAAAAAGGTCAAATGCCATGTTCTCTGCTGCCTTCTTGAGGGACACTTCAGATCTGGCTGAGGGAACCATGCCAGGTGAGGTCAAAGGGCATGACTTCTTCTGTGGAGGGTGCAGGTGTGGTGTCAGCCCTGAGTGAGCTGCCTGCAAAGCAGAGACCTTCCCCAGCTTCCAGTGCCAACAAAACCACACTGCACAGCCACTGGGAGGTGAGACCAGGCTGGGCTCCACGACGTCTGTCCATCCGTGGACAGCAGCACACCCCAGCCCAGGATGAGATGCAGGGAGGACACAGCCCCAATGCAAGCCGCCGTGGGATCTGCCAGGTCTCGGCAGGTCGGTGACAGCTCCAGGCAGAGTCTTCCTCCCGGGTGATGCAGCTTTGAAACACCTGCCTTCAGCCGCCGTCTCTTTCCTCATTCTGCATAAATATTCAATTTGGTATCAATTTAGCATTGGTGATTATGTACCATTTCTCTTAAAGAAAACCTCTGAAGTTTTCTAAGGCCCAGGCCCTGTGAAATGTGGACCAGAGTGGGAATGGATCGCGGGGAGCTGCCACCTTCTCCCAGAGTCCCTGCGGCTTTCAAGAATGACAGTCCAGGGCATGTTCTGCAGAGGCGGGAGGAGACAGTTTCTGAGGGCGGCAGGGCAGGGCAGGGCACTGATGGAGACCGCCAGTCTCAGCCGTGGACCTGTGGGGTCGCCTTCCCGAGGCCAGCACCTCCGCTCTCCAGCCACATGGCCATAGGCCGGCCGCTGACTTCTTGGGTCCTTGGTGTTCTCATTTGGAAAATAGGGCATAAGAGCTGCTTCATGGGGTCACGGGAATGTCAGAAGCCCGTGCCCAGCGTCTGGCACTAAGTATGTGGGGGCTTTCTCCCTCGGCTCCTGGGCCTGAGTGCCGCCAGGAGTGTGACCAGCACCCCGTCCGTTTTGTCTCACATCCTCCACCCCTAGCTACGGCGATGGTCATCCTGTCCCTGTGGGCTCAAGATGGCCTTGGGTTTGCATTTAACCGAGTGTGCCTCTTCCCAGGTAAGAACACAGCTACACAGAAAACGCCAGCTCCTGGAGAGGACCTTCGACCTCTGACCTCTGCTCCTGCCCTAGGGCCTTTGCCCCTGCTGCCCCTCCCACAGAAGGTTCTCAAGGCTCATGGACTCCCACTGTCCTTGCTAAGACCAGCTCTGGCTCCATCTCACCCTGTAGGCTCCCTGCCTTTTCCCTGGGGTCAAGCTGTTTCTGTCCCCACTAGAAATGGGCCCTGTGCAGGCAGGGATGGGGGCTCAGTGGGTACCTGGCGTGGTCATCCCTCCGCAAATGTCAACGGAGGCAATGAGCTCAGTGTTAATAACACGAGTTCTTTCTTTAGAAGTCTGCACAATGGCCCCATCTTGTGCCTCTTCCTTACCAGCGGGGACGGGAGTCTCATCGCTACACCCAGGAGAACAAACATCATGAGAACTGGGGCTGAGGAGCACAGCTAGGGGTGGACATGCAGCACAGTCACCGCCCGGGTTATGGTGGGCTGTGGCCCTGGGAGCAAAGGTTCCCTCTGCAAAGCCATCCAGGCTGTCCTTGCCCGGCCCCAGGCCCTCTCCTTCACTTGTTTGCGGTGCCCACTGTGCCTATCTGTCTGCCTCCCCTGCTAGAGAGCAATCCCCCTGAGGGCAGGGCCTGGCCATTAGGAGATACCCATCCAGTGCCATTGAATGTCGGGTTAGAAAGTGAATGAGTCTGTCCGGGTGATACGGAGCTTTGGCAATAGAAATGGCCATGGTTGCACAACATTGTGAATGCCACTGACAGGTAACTCAAAGATGGCTCAAATGGCAAATTTTATGTTATACATATTTGATATTCCATAGTTCATAAAAACCCAAAGGAATGTGTGACTAAATGTGAAAAGTGTAAATCTTAAAGTTAAAAACTACAAGGTTTTCTTAATGCCTGAGATAGAAAAGGATTTCTTAATAACTAAAAGCATAGAGAAAAACATTGGCAAATTTAAACAACGCAACATTGTTAAAGTCACCAACAGAAAATAAAAACTGTGAACTGGACAAACAGTAGTTACAGTGAATATAATTGGAAAAAGATTGGCATCCATAGACTAAAGAAGTTCCTCGTAGCTATAGGAAAGCAAAGCAGCAAAAAACAGGCACAGCTCATGAACAGGAGACCCACTGGGCCACGGAGACAGGGCACCCGCCGTGCTGGAGATGGCTGGGGTACCAAAGCTGCAGTGGGCACCTGGCCTGGAGCTGCCTGGGGTACCGGAGCTGCAGCGGGTGCCCCGCTGGGGATGGATGCACTTCTCTCCCCTCCACTGAGGAAGGAAGCAGGTCTGACCAGGCCTAGAGCCAGTGACTGCCGGGCAGTCACACTGAATACAGAGACTAGAGGCTCTTCTCAGGAAGGCAATTTGCGAATCTCCAGCAAAGGAAGCTGCGAGGCTGAGCTTCAGGAACACTTGCAGGAATATGCCCTGGAGAAACTGACACTCGAGAAGAATTTTATTTTGGAATTGTGAGAAACTGAAAATGCCCATCTGCAAGGAGAGTGATAAACGAAGCGGAAGAAGTGGTAAGAGTTTTGTACAGTAGTATACGGAACACTCAGTCGAGCTAATGCGTAACCACGACTGCCCGCACCTGCTCCTGTTAGCAGCATCACCGTGCAGCCCAAGCCGGACAGCGGGATGGGATCGCTTTAGAGACCCTGCAGGAACCGTGCGGTGCGACCAGAGAGGAGAGACACGGTTCTGGGGGACTTTGAAGGCAGCGCTTTTCATGGGGGGCTCTGGATCTTCGTAAGAGACGAAGTAGAGACGGCAGAGAAAACACCACTTGGAAAGAAGGAGCAATAGCAGATAAACCCTGTGTGGCTGAGCCTGGGGACACGGTGCACAGGAAGGGAACGGGGTGACCTGGGGGGCCCTCAAGGTCTCACATGCCAGGTTGTATGGGACTCGGGGGCGGGACTGAGAGGGGTGAGGTGCTAAGATACTTCACAAGTGTTCATTTATGACTTTAAGTTTTACCCATTTAGCTTTATTTGACAATTAAATGATGGTTTTGTATTTTTATTTTAATTTTGCTTTGTTCAATTCTATTTTAAATTTCAAAGTAAAACCATTTTCCTAATGATAAGTCATTTTACTGCTAACAGCATTGATAGGCATCTGGTTTTAGCTTCAGTTCGCAGCCAACCCTTTTGCTTTCAGAGTGAGGCTTCAGTTCACTGGCGTGGCTGTCTGGCAGCGTCAGCACCTCTGTGACAGGCAGCCTTTCTCCAGGCTTAGAGTGTCAGCGAAGGGATTATTTCAGGCCGACACTTGGCATGGAGAGTTCTCAGGCAAATGCACTTTTGAAGAGTTGGATTTGATCTCAATTATTCCATTTGGCTTTGTGAAAGGAGAGGGAGGGAAAACAGTTTACCCAGCTTCTGGCTCTGTCATATTTTCATTTTAAATCTAAAGGCAATGATGCTGGCAGGCAACCAGTTCTCGACGTGGACTGACACTTCAGCTACTCTGGGAAAAGCAACCTCATTCAAACAAGCCAGAGTCTTGGGAGCGGCCGCCCCACTTTCCTGCCGGGCTGCGCTGTGATGCTGACCCGGCCCGACACACAGATCCCTTGTGTCCCCGCTGGACGCTGGCCCGGCGGCCGTGGCCTATAGAGCAGTCTCCTCGGTGCATGAAGCCAGCACAGTCCTGGAAATCGCATGCAACAAAAAGCCTCTGTTCCACCAGACGAGCTCTGAGCAGAGAGGGCCCCGCCGAGGCCTGCCCGCGATGGACTCACAGATGGGCGCCCGGAGACAGCAGGCTTTCATTACATCAGCCCAGGGGTGGGGGCGCAGATGGCACCGCTGGGCTTGGCTGGGGAAAGAGGCGCCCTGAACCTGGAGGAACTTCAAGAGTTTACCGGACGCTCAGGAGCCTCCTTGTCTCTGCCTTTTCTTCACATCCTAAAGTGCACGGAGCTGGTCTTTAGTTTTCAGGCAGTGAGCGTTGGCCCAGGCGGGCTCTCCTCTGCCAAAGAAGGTCCTGAGAGGACCCCCACCACTAGAGTCCCCACCACTTAGAGGACCCCGTTCCTTTGGCTTTTGGGGAATTGCCCCCTCCAGTTCCCAGTCTTTGTGGCTCTGTAATCTGAGATGTCCGGATGGTCCTTTGGTAGAAAAGCTCAGCCCTGTGCTTTCCCCTGCAGCCCATTGATGGGGGAAGTGGGGTCCGTCAAGGCTCTGGTGGGCCTGGAAGCTGGGCCTGCTGAGCCACAGGGGCTATTCTGATCACCTCCTTCCTCTCTACCCTATTGGTGAGGGGGACCCGCTGTCCTCAATAGCACCAGATGCCTGAGTGCCTGGCACCTAACCCTGCACAGCCGAGAGCGACAGCAGGCCACGGTCACAGGTGCTGATGTGCTGGTGGAAGGCAGCCCACTCCACTCGGGGACAGGGTGAGCCCTCAGGGGCTGCATGGCCTTGCAGTGACCGCCCGCAGGGTGAGGGGACCCTGGCTCTGTGGGGCATGGGGCAGGGTGTGGGGAGAATCCTGTGGGCTGGTGGGATCTGAAGCCCAGCGGGCTGAGGACCGGGTGGATGCTGCTGGTCCCATTGGTGAAGGAACTGGCAGGGTGGGAAGCCTTTCCCCCGGGGGGGCACATCCTGTGAGGACAGCAGCTCCCACGAGGCCTCCAGAGGCAGGGAGGCCTTTCAGCGCGAGAATCTCACTGGCCACAGGTGCTGCTCAAATGAACGCTCCGAAAGTCCCAGCAGGTACAGCACAAGTCTCAGTGCCGGAAACTGCTGTGCTGGGGGTGAGGAGGGGTGGCCCCAAAGGCAGCCAAGGGCTTTGTGGGGGCACCTGGGGCCCAGGGGCATAGGAAGGGCCATGCCCCACATCCAGTGCCCCCAGGTGTAGCCCCGCTCCTCATGGCCTGAAAGGTTTTATGCATGGATGGGTTTTAATTGGATGTCTGGAAGCAGGTGCAGCTGTGTCTGAGCTTGGTAATGAGGCGCAGGGTGAAAGGGAGGGACATCTTGGAGGTGACGCTCCTGATGCAAGGTCTTTGCCAAACAGAAACTCCACAGGCCTGACCACATCTGACCAGGGCACAGGGCAGCTGAGGCCAAGGGACGGGTCCTGGTTTGGGGTCACTGCGTGTCCTTGATCAAGGCGTTGGGTGCTCAGCGCCTCATCTTCCTTCTCTGCAAGGTGAGGGGCTTGGTCCCCCCCACACCCCAGTACATTTATGAATTTTAACTGTTCTACAAGGCTACGGCCAACATGTGTGCATCAAGGCTCAGCCTGAAGGCAACACGCGGGGAGCCTGGCGGGCTGAGGGTGGGCGCGTGCCGGGAGGCGTCCCTGTGCCGCGCTCATTAAGTTGTGATGGTGACTTGTTAGCAGCTTGTTTTACTTCAAGATACTTCACTACATAAAGATTTTCAGTTATAAGACAGATTGAGTTGAAAACGGATTTTTCTAAAAACAGGGATTATTCTGTCTTGCAGAAATGATCCTCAGCTTCAAAGCTTTGTTTTTTAATGAGTGCACCCTTTAGGCATTTGGCACGTCTGGGCTCCAAACCCTTGTGTTCATCCTGTGGACTGTGCAAAACGCACAGTGCCTCATGTCTCCTTCTGAACCTGGTCTGGTGTTAGCAGTGAGGAGGGCAGTGTCTCAGGCTCCCACGGGCTGAGGATGTTCTCCGCGATGTCCCTCAGCCCACAAAGACAGAGACGCACCTGGAACCTCCAAGCCACGGGTCTTGTCTGCAGCTGGGCCGGGTGGGCTGCCCCTGCCAAGGGAGCCTCCAGGGTGGGTGCTGGCTGGCCGGGCGCCCTCCTCACACTCGAGGGCAGGCCAACTTGAGAGGACCCGTGTCTGCATGCAGTGCTGTCTCTGCCCCCAGCAGCTGAGTGCCACCTGCTGAGCTAATATTTGCTGAGCCATCGAGTCATGGATTCCTTCCTGACAGCGTCGCTCAAGTGTTTATCGGCTCAAGGTTGCCCTCGTCTCCCCGCCTCCCTCTGCAAACACCATTCAACTGCCAGCAGTGCCCTTGATGCCCCATGTCCAGCTCCTCCGAGTGTGGCTTCCTGGCTCAGAGTTCCCCAACGTACGGCATTCCTTGTGGTGAACCACAGGGCTGGCCCAGGCTTTCTAGATGTCGGAGGCGGCGAAGATGCCACGTCCAGCAGGAAGCGCTGCACAGTGGCAGCCGCACATCAGAACGGCAGCTGTGGGGGGGTGTGGGGGGCTGTGGAGCAGGGGGCCGCCAGTGGGTTATTTACGATGAGCTCTGCGACTGTGCCCGTGCCTGGTTTTTTTTTCTTTAATGGAATGAAGCAAACAAGAGTGCCATGTCCCTACAAGGACACAGTAGGGGTCTGGGTGATTTAGGGCCCTGGTGAATTCACACCCTCCAGGACATGAAGCCCTGTTTTCTGCACCATTTCACTGATGAGAAGCTTGAGGCTGAGAGAGGCCACCGGGGCAATCCGAGGGGAGGCCGGATCAGTGCTGAGCCCTGTGGGCCTCACTTCCGAGGCCACAGCCTCCCTCACTGTCTCTCCACACCCAGCCAAGGCCCTGGGTCCACTCCACGTCCGGGTCATGCTCCAGGAAGGGGTCGGTGCCGGTCTAGAGCCTGGCAACAGAGCTCCTGGCCCGAGGCCTCTGGGAAGGAGTATATCTCCAGCTTGCTGCCCACTGGCTGAGGACAGCGGGCCAGGGCATGACTCCCATGTGCACACAAGTGCCGTTCTGCCTCTGTGCTCCATGAACACAGGTGCCCCGAGCGCCTCCCGAGTGCCATGTGCAGAGCAGGCAGTGCCAGATGGGGCCCACTGCCATCCACAGGGCTTGAGGATGGGTGCCTCCCAGATGCCCTGTCCGGGCCTGCACCCCTGTGCCAGGCTGAGGAGGCTGTGTGCCTCTTTGGGAGATGACTGGGAGGTCACGAGCCCAGTCTGTGGGTGACCCAGAGCCAGTGACTGACAGTGGTGGGTGCGACGGCCACCCTGGCCTCCCCAGGGCCAGCACTGGGGTGCAGGTCACTGCCCAGAGGCCCTGGGCACCGGCTAACAGTGACCCCTCCTGACGCCTGGTCCTGCTCGCCTCGCCCCTCGCCCTCAGGTTTCTCCTGCAGGAATCCCCATGGGAGTGCTGGCTGCTGACGGACAGAGCTTCCCTCGTTGGGGGGCTACAGGGTGAGGAGGGCTTCGCATGGTGGAGGCAGCAGAGGGAACGGTGCTGTGAAGGCCCTGGCAGAGTGAGAACAGGTCCATCGGGCTGTAGGGGGGCATCGGAATAAGGGGATGAAAAACCGATATGATACAATACAGTCCTTTAAATTATGCATCTGCAGCACTTTTATGACATGGAATCGTCTTAAGAAAATACCAGGTGACAATGAAGGACGCAGAACTGTGCGACCTCAACCCCAAGTAGACGCAAACACAGAGGAAAGCCCCAGAAGGCCTGTGGCCATGGTTTTCAGTCTTCCTTTCTCTCGCTGCCTCTTCCAGTTTTGTAGGGTTAGCACGCATTGCTTTCATTAAAAAAAAAAAAAAAAAAAGTGTGATGTACAAGGTTCGACTTCTTGAAATGTTGAACTCTGGGTAACTGTTTGACTCTGAATTTGTTTCTGGAAATGATTTTCCTGTTTCTCATGAACTGCTCAGGAGGGTAGAGGCCACTTACAGTTGGCAAACAGCAGAGGGCCCGGGCGTGGAGCTGTGGCCAGGCTGGTAACGGGGAAGTTCCTCTGACTCCTGGCGAGGCTGTTCCCAGTGCATTTCCAGGCACGCCCACCTCCCTGAGTTGTTGAAACCTCTGTGCCTCCCCCTCAGGTGAAGCCCACACTGCACTCCCGTCAGCTCAGGTCCTGTGGTTTTTACCTGGGGTGAGCAGGGCCCAGCCCACCGCGTGGGTGAGAATTCAGTGAATTCCCTGTGTGCGGGTTTCTGCGTGCCCCACGTGTTTGCACCAGGGCCAGGTGCTGTTTCACTCACAGCCAGGAGCTCTGTGGCCCTGGATGGTAAAAGTGTGTTTCTCCCCAGGGCCTGACTCTGCCTTGAGATGCTGCCTTCCTCTAGGGGCCCCTTGGAGTCCCTGGCTGGGCCCCTGCGTCCAGCTGTGGATGACAGAGCTGGGGGCTCAGTGGACAAGTGGGGACGTGGCGGGGTGGCAGAGAGTGCCGGGGAGCGTGGCATCCTTGCCCTATCCTCCCAGGCAGGAGCAGTCATGTGGTCATGTCTGAGTGCCGGGGCACAGAAGCCATTGGCCCTGTGCCGTGGGACGGAGTTGGCATGGCCAGCACGCTGCCCTGTTGCTGCACTGGCGCCCGAAGCATGGCTCCTGATCGGTGTAATAAATGCCGGCTACCATGGGGAAATGTCTCTCAAAGTGTGTGCTTTGCTACACCCAAGGACAAGCCACTTTCTCAGACAAAAGGAGCATATCCCAAGCATTTCAGCAGTAATTGGTCTCACGTCTACTCCTATCACATCTGCAGTGACTTCCTTCACAGAAGGCTGGAATCCCTCAAAGTCATCCATGAGGATGGGACTGAACCTCTTCCAAACGCCTGTTCATGTTGACACTTTGACCTTCTCCCATGAATCATGAATGTTCTTAGTGGCATCTAGAATAGTGAATCCTTTCCAGAAGGTTTACAGTTTACTTTTCCCAAATCCATCAGAGGAATCACTAACTATGGCAGATACGGCCTTAAAAAATGTATTTCTCAAATTATAGGGCTTGAAAGTTGAAACGAGTCCTTGGGCTGTGCAATGGGTGTTGTGTTAGCAGGCATGGAAACAGCATTAATCTCCTTGTTCATTTCTATCAGAGCTCTTGGGTGACCAGGTGCATTGTCGGTGAGCAGTAATATTTTGAAAGGAATCTCTTTTTCTGAGCAGTAGTTCTCAAGAGTGGGCTTAACATAGTCAGTAAATCATGCTGTAAATAGACTTGCTGACATCCAGGTTTTCTCATTGCATCTATAGAGCAAGGCAGAGTAGACTGAGCATGATTTTAGGGGCCCTGGGATGTTCAGAATGGTCTGTAAGCATTGGCTTCCAGTCAAAGTCACCACTACACCAGCTCCTAACAAGAGCGTCAGCCTGTCCTTTGAAACTCTGAAGCCAGGCACTGACTTCTCCTCTCTAGCTAGGACAGTCCTAGATGGCGTCTTCTTCCAACAGAAGGCTGTTCTATCTACATTGAAAAATCTGTTGTTAAGCGCAGCCACCTTCATCAATGATCTTAGCCAGATCTTCTGGCTGCAGAGGGTAACTTGCTGCAGCTTCTCCATCGGCACCTGCCGCGTCACCTTGTGTTTTTATGTTATGGAGACCGCTTCTTTCCTTAAACGTCACGCACCCACCGCTGCCAGCTTCCACTCTTCTTCTGCAGCTTCCTCACCTCTCTCAGCCTTCACAGAACTGAAGTTAGGGCCCTGCTCTGGACCAGGGTTTGGCTTAAGGGAATGGTGTTGCTGTTTTGATTGTCTATCCAGAACATAAAAGCTTTCTCCGTATTAGCAACAAGGCTGGTTCACTTCCCATCATCCATGCACTCTCTAGAACAGCACTTGTGACCTCCCTTAAGAACTTTGCCTTTGTCTTCGCTACTTCACTGGTGCAAGTCTCACTTTAGCTTTCAGCCTGTCGCAGCTTTCAACATGCCCTATGCTAAGGTAAATCTTTTCTGGGTTTTGGTTTAGAGTGAGATGTGGTGGCTCTTCCTTTCACCTGAGCACTCTGCAGTTGTGGTAGGGTTACTGACTGGGTTAATCTCAGTATTGTCGTGTGTCAGGGAACAGGAAAGCTTGGGAAGAGGGAGAGAGGTGGGGGAACGGCTGATGGGGGGCACTCGGGACACACCAAGCATTTATTAAGTTTGTGTCTTGTATGGGTGCAGTTCATAGCACCCCAAACAATTACACTGGTAACACTGAAGACCCCGATCACAGATTGCCACTATGTAGATAATAATAATGAAAACGTTTGAAATGTGGCAAGAATCACCAAAATGTGACCCAGAGCCATGAAGCCAACACACGCTGCTGGGAAAACAGCGCCCATGGAATTGGTCCACGTGGGTTGCCACAAACCTATGATTTGCAAAAAAAAGCAACATCCATGGAGCAAAATCAAGCAAAACACCACAAAACAAAGTACGCCTGTAGAGCTCTCTACAGATCTACATTTTAAATACATAGATCTATATAATTTATATAATACTTATATCTCTATGTAGTACATATTAGATATGCAGTATTGATTACACAGAGCTACATGTAGATCTCTAAATTATATACACAGCCAAAATTTTAAAACATATAAGAATTATTCTTTATAATGGCCGAAGACATAAACGTCTCCTCCTTTTCTATCTATGAATCTGGAATCTGACAGATAAACCCACTCTAACAAGCTTTCGTCATGTGATGGGCCTGGCTTCACCGAATGTACGTCTTATGTAACACTTACTGCCCACAGGACTTTCCTAGTGACAGTTAGCTGCCCTTCGAGTGGGCTGGCACCAGATGGAAGCTGGACATAAGCTTTCGTGAGAGGTCGTGTGCAGTTCCTGAGCCTTGTGTTACCAGACACTCTCTCATCTCAGACACTCGCTCATCTCAGACACTCTCTCATCTCAGATGAGGGTCGAACTGAAATTTCATTACAGAAACCACCAGTCACCACTGCTGAAGTTCAGAAGGAGTCCACCTGGTAAGGAAGGAGACCACTACTACTCCTACTGCCCTCCTCCCCGCACCTTGCCTAGTTCACAAGACAGGAAGAAAGAGAGAAAGCAAAAAGTTGGAAAGAAACAAAAGTAAGATAAGTAGCCAGACAACCTTGGCGGCACCACCCGGCCCTAGGAGTTTAAAAATAATAATAACATCAACCCCGTGACTAAAACTACTTGTATTATCTGTAAATTCCAGACATCGTATGAAAAAGCATTGCAAAACTTTCTGTTCTGTTAGCTGATGCACGTAGCCCCTAGTCACGTTCCCCACGCCTGCTCATTTATCACAACCTTTTCACATGGACCCCTCAGAGTTGTAAGGCTTTAAAAAGGCCAAGAATTTCTTTTTCAGGGAGCTCGGCTCTTAAGACGCAAGTCTGCTGACGCTCCCGGCCGAATAAACCTCTTCCTTCTTTAAACCGGTGTCTGAGGAGTTTTGTCCGTGGCTCGTGCTGCTACACTGGCATGGCCTTTTCTGGATGCATGAAATGCGAATTCAGTGAGTCAACTTTCAGGGTAACAGGATTTTAAGACATCTTCATTTATGTAAAAGAAATCTTATTCACTAACATTCCATTCTCAGTAACTGTGTTAATGTAAATGAGTCTTGTACAGTCAGTCACCACAGCATCGCAAAAACATTGGCATCTGGTTTTCTCATTGATAAATATGCATGAAAGTCGTCTGTTTCAAAGATGCAGACAAAGATACAATGTTCCCTAATCCAGATTACATGTTAGCCTGATTGATGGATTATCACTAATTAGATTTTATTCTTAGTTTTGTTACACGCCAATTTATCTCAATGAAAAACAAACTCAACTAAATACTGTGCTTTACTTGCTCTCTTGGATAATAAGAATGTGGAGGGAAGGGTGAGGTTGCAGCAATGTGGGGATAAGGGGAAGGCGGTGGACAGACCTGGAGCTGGCAGAGGAGGAAGAGGAGGAGGAGGAAGTGAGAGGGGCCCCTCATCTTCCCCAGTGTCCTGCACGTGGCCTCAACTGTCAGCTCCTGTGGTCTGGGTGGATCCTGGGTGCACAGAGAGCCTGGGACAGAGGTCCTGGGGACAGAAGGTCCTTGTTTCAGAGGATCCAGGGTGAGTCTGTGGCGAGTTTGCAGCAGCTCACTCAGCACGATAGGGAACGGCAGGGCTGGCTCCCTTTCTCGGGTTGCAGCTTTTCCAGGTCATGACACTGGCCCACTGAGCACAGTTCACACAGAGGAGCAGCCAAGGCTCCAGGAACACAGCTGGGCACTGAGTCATTCTGTGTTTGGGAAAATATCTTTAATTTCACAAGGAATGTGGTATACATGCACATGCACACACACACACACACACACCCCCAGCAATACATGTGTGTGAATCTGTTTGTGCTGCTGTAATGAAATACTTCTTGCTAGGTAATTGATGAAGAACAGGTTTTTTTCTTGCACAGTTCTGGGGGCTGGGAAGTCCCACATCAAGGCACCAGCCTTAATCCACCCTCTACCCGCATGACCTAAGCTCCTCCCAAAGGCCCCACCCCCAACACTGTTGTACTGGGTATTAAGGTTCCAACACATGGATTTCGGGGGCCATTCAGACCACAGCAACATTCATACACACAAACTCCTACCCTTGAAAATTAAAAACCTCACATCGAACTTACGTCCCGAATCCTCTCTGCTCCAGACTCCACTCAGCTCAGCCTCAGCCCCAGGACTTCTCGCTCCTGGGGAGTTCAGTTCCCCTCCTCGCCCAGAATGGGCTGGGTCGCTTCAGGGCCTCCACATGCTCGGCCATCACCACCCTTTAAGGAGTCTCCGGAGGTAGCAGGATGCATCGTGCCACTGGTCACGCAGGTTTCACCCTCCCCAGCCCCTAGAGCAGCGGCCCTAAACCACATTCTGTGCTGACCGCAGGCCCGGTGAGCACAGAACACAGGCAGCTCTCGGGACGAGAAGGAAGCTTTCTGGAAATGCCTCCCTGGCTGAGCCTGGTCAAGCCACGCCAGGCAGCTTCCAGGGCCCAGGAACCGAGGCTGCATCCGGGACCCCTCCTGTCAGGAGGCTGATGCGGCCCCGCCTGCTGGCTGGCCACGTGCGGGAGGGTCTCCGGGGGCTGCTGCCTCGTGTCTCTGCCCCTGCTTTTCTGGAGGACAGGCCCTAAACAGGCTCCTGAGATGTGGTCGCCGCTCCTGCCCCCTCACCCACCAGAGAGGACGGGCCCTAGACAGGCTCCTGAGATGTGGCCGCCGCTGCTGCCCCCCTCACCCACCAGAGAGGACGGGCCCTAGACAGGCTCCTGAGATGTGGCCGCTGCTGCTGCCCCCTCACCCACCGGAAGCTCACGGTCTGGAGCTCACCCAGAATCCTTGGGTGGTCTTCACCCACAGCCTGTAGAAAAGCCACATGGATTCAAGGCCAGGCCTCTGCACTGAGTCCTCTGTCCCCGAAGGCAGAGGGGTCTTGGAGCCGGCCCCAGCATAGCCATCCCAGCTGTGCCCCAGGGCCGCCTTCTCACATCCAGTTGAGGGCCTGGCACCCCCAGCAAGAGCTACACAAAGAGCCCCTCTGGCCAGCCCTGCCCCCACCTTTCCTTGTGGAGGGTCCTCAAGTCTAAGGTCCTCAGGGGTTTGCTAAGGCCTGTCGGGGGCCCTGCTCTGCAGAAGCAGCCTCCTCCTGTGGACAAGGCTAAAGGCACCCACAAATGCCAGAAAGCAGCAGAGCCTGCAGGCCACGGAAGCCACGAGCCAGGGCAGCTGCAGGCACTCACCTGGTGACAGGCACCCTGACCCACTGGCATCTGAGATTCTCCTCCACACCTCCCCCCATCCTCCTCACCTCCACCCATCCTCACCTCCCCCCGTCCTCCTCACCTCCCCTATGTCCTCACCTCACCCCTCCTCACCTTCCCTATGTCCTCCTCACCTCCCCTCCATCGTCCTCACCTCCCCTATGTCCTCCTCACTTCTCCCCGTTCTCCTCACCTTCCCTATGTCCTCCTCACCTCTCTCCGTCTTCCTCACCTCCCCTATGTCCTCCTCACCTACCCCCATCCTCGCCTCCATGTCACCTTCCCCTTCACCGTGCCCCGGTCCTCCTCACCTCCCCCATGTCCTCACCTCCCCCCATTCTCCTCAACTTCCCCCTCACTGCGCCCCCTGTCCTACTCACCTCCTCCCATCCTCCTCACCTCTCCATGTCCTCCTCACCTTCCCCCCAACTGCAACCCCCATCCTCCTCCCCTCCCCTCCATGTCCTCACTTCTCCCCCATCCTCTGGGCTGTGACTTCCCACCCTCCGGGTCCTGGCCCAGTGTCTGGCCTCCCAGCGAGGGGCAAGGTTGAGAGAGGCTGACCGGCATCTCAGACATGAGTCAGCCCATTCAGTCCCTTTTCCAGGGGCCACACTGAGTCGGCCCATTTGGTTCCTTTCCCAGGGGCCAGACTCGAAGTCACAAGAGCCTTGATGTGTTGCAGTGACCGCCTGCTGCTCAGGCTGACTGGCTTGTGACCCTGGCACCTGGAGGCCTGTCTCAGATCCAGCCCATCCTGCCCACCACATTTTCTGGACAAACCCTTGTCTCCAAGGAGACAGTGGCCACTGGTCCCTGAGTTTCTCAGGGAGTTGGGCCTGCCCCTTGGGATCTGGAGTCCCCTGCAGCATGGGAAAAGTGGCCACCCCCAGTGTCACAAGGGAGGGAGCTCAGCAGGCAGGGGAGAACCTCACAGAGGCTCAGAGCTGGGATGGGACGGGCGACGTGTGGCTCTTCACAGGCGACTGTGGCTGTTTGTTCATTTCAGAATATCCCTTAAGCCAACTCTCCCAGGCAGGTGAATTATAAAATCAACACAGTGCTTTGAAGAAATCCTTAAAAGGACGACATGAAAGTGTTGTTTATTTATTTATTTATTTATTTTTTTGAGGCGGAGTCTCGCTCTGTCACCCAGGCTGGAGTGCAGTGGCCGGATCTCAGCTCACTGCAAGCTCCGCCTCCCGGGTTCAGGCCATTCTCCTGCCTCAGCCTCCCGAGTAGCTGGGACTACAGGCGCCGCCACCTCACCCGGCTAGTTTTTTGTATTTTTTAGTAGGGAAGGGGTTTCACTGTGTTAGCCAGGATGGTCTCGATCTCCTGACCTAGTGATCCTTCCATCCCGGCCTCCCAAAGTGCTGGGATTACAGGCTTGAGCCACCGCACCCGGCCAAGTGTTGTTTATTTTAATCAATTCCGCTAAATCTGTGGATGGATAGAGGCCATGCTTTAAGACAATCTCCAGCAAATTAAGGCGAACAGTTCTGCAGAAGAATGAAGATCACGCCTAGAGTATACCTCCGAGGTCCTGGGAGTCCTGGGCACAGGCGGGACCCAGAGGACAAGGGTGAGTCTATCCACAGGCGGGTCTGGGCGCTGGTGAACCTCAGAGAGTGCAGGAGGTTCCCGGTGTCGTCTGGATTTCCAGGCTTTGCTTTGCATCTTGCCTCCCTCTGGCCCTCTTGCTCCCAGTCTGGCTCTGGCTGCCCCTCCATGCAGCGCCGCCCTCTGTCCAAGGCTCTGAGTGGGGCTACCTGGAAGAGGAGCCCAAGGCCTCCTCACCCCTCCCAGAGCTGACAGCTGGGGGTTCCACCCAGCATCGCCCTGTGGCATCTGCCCAAATGCCCCGTGGGCATCCTGCCTTCCTCCACCTGGTGAAAGTTCTGTGGGAGGCGCCCTCCATCCTGCCAGGCCTTTATCATACCATGCTCTGGGCAATGCTTTTGTTAAATAAGATAACGTGAGCCCTCCCCAAGTTACCTGTCCTGCAGGGTGCAGGGTGGCGACTCGCGCCCAGAGGAATGACCTTCACCGGCTTGTGCTGGATTAGCAGGTGACTGTGCAGGACATCTGATTGTGCAGCTTAGAGCCAGAGCCGTTGTGCAGGGTGCAGGGTGGCGACTCACGCCCAGAGGAGTGACCTTCACCGGCTTGTCCTGGATCAGCAGGTGACTGTGCAGGACATCCGACTGTGCAGCCTACAGCCAGAGCCGCTGTGCAGGGTGCAGGGTGGCGACTCACGCCCAGAGGAATGACCTTCACCGGCTTGTCCTGGATCAGCAGGTGACTGTGCAGGACATCCGATTGTGCAGCTTAGAGCCAGAGCCACTGTGCAGGGTGCAGGGTGCAGGGTGGCGACTCGCCCCCAGAGGAGTGACCTTCACCGGCTTGTCCTGGATCAGCAGGTGACTGTGCAGGACATCCGACTGTGCAGCCTACAGCCAGAGCCGCTGTGCAGGGTGCAGGGTGCAGGGTGGCGACTCACGCCCAGAGGAATGACCTTCACCGGCTTGTGCTGGATTAGCAGGTGACTGTGCAGGACATCCGATTGTGCAGCTTAGAGCCAGAGCCGCTGTGCAGGGTGCTGCCCCCAAGCCATCCCAGCGCATCCCGGCGCGGGGCAGGGTCACAGCTGGATTAAAGGGAAGGTGAAGTAGGGTCAGCATCCTGCCCCCTGGACACACAGTAAGGGGCTGCTCCTGGGCATGGCTTTGGGGTGGGAGGGGCAGCTGGCTACACACACTGGCCAGGGGAGGACCCCTCTTTGCCTCCACACCTCACGCCCCCTCCCTGGTTTCTCTGCTTTTGCTTCCTGACCTGTGTCCCCCAGCACACACCTATCAGCCAGAGGGCAGAGGAGCCCCCTCCCCAGTAAGGACTCACCCAGGCCGAGCAGCCCAGGTGGAAAAGGTTGCCATGAGCCGGGGCTTTCCTGAGTCCAGTCCAGTCCCCCTTCGGGGTATGTCAGCCTGGTGGGCAGAGCTCTATGCCCTTGAGGCTCACCAGGTTGAGAGGCTGGACAGGCGAGGACACCCCGATGCCATGTGGCTGAGCAAACGTGGCAGGCAGAGCGAGGACAGAGGGAGGGACACATGCTAGTGCCAGAAGGAGGCTGCCCACGGCCAAGTGGCCAACACTGGTCTTCCCAGCCAGCACGGAGAGTGCCAGAGGCATCAGGTGGCCCCTGGGGAACATAACTGGCCAGACAATGGGCTGGAGCCAGGGAAGGCCTGGACGCCTGCCAGACCACCCTGGAGATTCCCGTCACTGTGGCCTCCATTGCTGCATACTGGGCCCCGAGAGTGCCACACCCATGGCCATGGGCAGCCCCGGTGGATGGCGAGGGGCGGCCCACACTGTGGGCTCACGTCCCCTGTCCTGGAGGCAACAACCATGTGCCGGGACCCACCTCAGGGTAGGCTGTGGGGGGCATGGGGTCCGGGCTTTAGATGTAGGACAAGGGACCCACCTGGCCTCCAGACACACAATTTGGGGAACTCCTCTCGCTCATTGGTTTGTGTGGCTGGGCAGTTTGTCTGTGTCTTGCCATGTGGGATGGGACCAAGAACCATGAGCACCAACTCAGTCAGCGGGTCACCTCCCTGGAGCTGGCGGTGCAGACTCTGCGCGTCCTGCCCAGAAGGCACCAACTGTTGTGATGCCCAGAGCCCCGTTCAGGAGGCCTCTCCACCTCTCTCTCGGGCTCCCTGGGCACTGCAGCCTGACTCTGAAGGGGGCTGCAGGCACGACTTTCCCAGCACCCAAAGCCCAGCTCATTTTCCCCACCTGGGTGATGCAAGGTGTGTGTGGCTCTGTCTTTTTTGGAAGCTTTGGTGCTGGCCGATTCAGCTCATCATAAAAGGCTTGAAACACTGGCTTGGGACAGCGTCTGTGGACCTCCCCTCGGACTAAAATAGCAACTTGGGGGTTTAGCCCTGTCCCATCGATCCCCAGGGCTGCATGTTCTCCATTCTTCCAATGGGGATCTAGGGGGTTAGAGATTACTCGTTTGGTGGGTTACGGGGACCGGGATCTAGGGGGTTAGAGATTATTCGTTTGGTGGGTCAGAGGGACCGGGATCTAGGGGGTTAGAGATTACTCGTTTGGGGGGTTACGGGGACCGGGATCTAGGGGGTTAGAGATTACTCGTTTGGTGGGTTACGGGGACCGGGATCTAGGGGGTTAGAGATTATTCGTTTGGTGGGTTACGGGGACCGGGATCTAGGGGGTTAGAGATTATTCGTTTGGCAGGTTACAGGGACCAGTATCTAGGAGAGATTGGTTGCCCCTTTTTGAAGGTGAACTGGGTCCTTTTTGTCCTGTTTTTAAGTAGCCTAAATAACACATGGCCAATAGGCACAATTTTCACAGACCCTTAACTTATGACAAACATGTTTATTTTTTACTGTGTAGCTCTTTCCCTAGTTAAGGGAACTACATTTTAATTCTAGCTTGTTACCATTAATGGCTGCACAAACATCAAATTTTAAAGTTACTTGTTTGGGAATTTCTTTTTCTTCTGTTCTAGTTATTATTTTACTTGTATCACCAAGGAAAGGACCAGTTTTTAATTTTATTTTAAAAATGGTGGTTGCAGGGGGCTTGGATGGAATTTAACAGACATCAGATTGGTCATTTCCTGGGCTACTGAGTGGCGTTATACAAGCATGTTCCTTTTAATGTTCCTGTACATTTATAATAACTATAGAATGAAGGGAGACAGCCCCTCCACGCCTGTGGGTATTTCTCATCAGGCGGGATGAGAGACTGAGAAAAGAAATAAGACACAGAGACAAAGTACAGAGAAAGAACAGTGAGCCCAGGGGACCAGCACTCAGCACACGGAGGACCCGCCCCGGCCCCGGTCTCTGAGTTCCCTCAGTATTTACTGATTACTATTTTCACTATCTCAGCAAGAGGAACGCGGCAGGAGAGCAGGGTGACAGTGGGGAGAAGGTCAGCAAGAAAACATGTGAGCAAAGGAATGTGTGTCACAAATAAGTTCAAGGGAAGGTGCTACGCCTGGATGTGCACATGGGCCAGATTTATGCTTCTCTCCACCCAAGTATCTCAGTGGAGTAAAGACTAACAGAGCAGCATTGCTGCCAACATGTCTCACCTCCCGCCACAGGGTTTTTTTAATCTCAGAACTGAACGAATGTACAATCGAGTGTTATACCGAGACATTCCGTTCCCAGAGGCAGGCAGGAGACAGAGGCCTTCCTCTTATTTCAACTGCAAGAGGCCTTCCTCTTTTACTAATCCTCCTCAGCACAGACCCTCCAAGGGTGTCAGGTTGGGGGACGGTCAGGCTTTCCCATCCCACGAGGCCATATCTCAGGCTATCTCAGTGGGGAGAAGCCGTGGATGATACCCAGCTTTCCAGGGCAGAGGTCCCTGCAGCTTTCCGCAGTGCATTGTGCCCCTGGTTTATCGAGAATGGAGAATGGCGATGACTTTTCCCAAGCACACTGCCTGTAAACATATTGTTCGCAAGGCACATCCTGCACAGCCCTAGATCCTTACACCTTGATTCCATACAACACATGTTCCTGTGAGCTCAAGGTTGGGGCAAAGTTACAGAATAACAGCATCTCAGGGCAAAACAATTGTTCAGGGTACAGATCAGAATGGAGTTCTTATGTCTTCCTTTTCTACATAGACACAGTGACAGTTTGATCTCTCTTTCTTTTCCCTACGTTTACAAATGCCACAGTGAAGAGCTTTGTTGTAAACACATTCAGGCTGTGAAAAGAACTCTGTGCGTAAAGTCCTTTCATTTCTTTGCCAGAGTTTTTTTGAGGCAGATTCTAGAATTGCTGAGTCAAAGGGCAAATGCCACATACTTTCGTTAGACGCTGCCAAATCCTCTTCCACGAGGCTGCAACGTTCTGCATTCCACAGTGACGTACGAGAATCCTTGTACCCCACAGCTTCATAAACAAAACATGATGGCAAACCTGCACGTTTACCAATCACACAGGTAAGAAATTTCATCCTAGTTTCACCTTTTTTTTGGTTAGCATTTTTATTACCAGCTTTTTTTTGGTGTAATGCACAGAAGGTAATGAACACATTCTACCTGCTGCAAGCTTCTTCCTGTGCCTTAAGAATCTGCTCCTGCCAGTCTGCAGGGAACCACAGATCTGCCTTCCGTCACACAGGAGGCATTCTCGACACCCTCTGTACACAGCATGCACTTTTTTATTTGGCTTCTCTTACGCAGCATAGTGACTATAGTGACTTTCAGATTTATTCAAGCTGCTGCATGTGCCAACAGTCCACTCCTTCCTAGTGCTGAGGCCCCATCACATAAGCACAACTGTTTCCTCTGCGTGATGTGTTGTTCTCTAGCTGTGCACTGCCAAAAAAGATATCATTAAAAAAAAAAAATCTAAATATAATGTAAAACCTGCCTTGCCTTAGGAAAGTTTTTCTGGCAGTGGCTCACACCTATAATCCCAATACTCTGGGAGGCTGAGGCAGGAGGACTGCTTGAGCCCAGGAATTTGAGATCAGCCTGGGCAAGATGGTGAAACCCAGTCTCTATAAAAAAATATAAAAATTAGCCAGGCATGGTGGCTCACACCTGTAGTCTCAGCTCCTTGGGAGGCTGAGGTGGGAGGATTGCTGGAGCCTGGGAAGTGGAGGTTGTAGTGAGCTGAGATCACACCACTGCACTCCAGCCTGGGCAGCATGACAAGACTCTGTCTCTACCAAGAAAAAACCAAAAAATTAATAGAAGGACAAACAAAAGGTTTTTCTTACAAAAAATACACTTTAAGGAACAAATTTATCATATTAAGTTGGTGCAAAATTGTGGCTTTTACCACTGAAAGTAATGGCCAAAACTGCAATTACTTTTGCACCACCCTAATATTATTTTCTAATGACAAACTTGGAAATAATTGTCATTGTTCTCTAAAAAGAACAGCCTAAAAATAAAGAAGCAGCCCATTTACTTCTATGCCAGTTCTTTTAGTATTTGGTTATTTAAACTGGCGGTCCCTAACCAGTAGATTTATGGCCTGGGAACTTAAAGGTATTTGCCGCAGTCTTTTCCAATAACAAATTCAAAAATGATCTACATGCGCAACAGGGGACTGTAAATGGCGGCAGATCCGTAGAGTGGAACAGAGCGACGAAATGACCCTGTGCCAGATTCTCAGTGCTTTACAAAAATGCTCGGTCATGAAAAGTGGGAGAACCCTTGTCTATACCGAGACACTGTATGTTTAAACTACCTACTTCCAGTTCAAAGTAAATATTTACATAGGTTGAACATCCCTAATCCAAAAATCTGAAATTCTCCAAAATCTGAAGCTTTCTGAGCACCAACATGACATTCAAAAGAAATGTGCTATGGAGTCAGATCTTCCGACTGGGGACACTCAGACAGTAAGTATCATGCAGATATATTCCAAAGTCTGAACAAGCCTGAAATCCGAAACACTTCTGGTCCCAAGGATTTCAGAGAAGGAATTGTATATTAAAAATGCACACACAGGAAAAGGTAGGCACACACACAAAGAAATTTAAACCATAATGGGTCGTCTCTGGTTAGTGAGCTCTTATTTCAATCTCTTTGTACTTTCTGAAATGAGTATGTATTTCTTGAAAAATCACTAAAACTGGCTGAGCGTGTTGGTTCATGCCTGTTGGGGAGGTCAAGACAGGTGGATCACTTGAGTTCAAGACTAGCCTAGGCAACGTGGCGAAACCCCATCTCTACAAAACATACAAAAATTAGCCAGGCATGGTGGCGTGTGCCTGGGAGGCTGAGGTGGGAGGATCACCTGAGCCAGGGGGAGGTTGAGGCTACAGTGAGACAAGATCGAGCCACCACATTTCAGCCTGGGCAACAGGGATGAGACTGTCTCAGAAAAACAAAAAACCCGAACCCGGAAACATTAAAAACAGACTTGTGCTAGGCGAGTGAGGTGTGATTTCTATATACGATCAGGAAATGGCCTTCATGACAAATTCTGAAAATGACCTACTGCCTGAACAGACACACTAGATGATAGTGAGAGTCCAAAGGTAACTTCCACAGACACAGATAAGTGATTATACAACTATCTCTTACAAGCTACGAAAAGCTTAAGGGTAAAAGCTTTCTATCTTCATTATTTCTGAATCTTAATGCCCAGCGGAAATGCCACACAGGTGAACTGTGCTTGTGTGGAACAAGGCTGCAACCCCCCTACCACACCCTTGGCTGGCTGTTCCCAGGACGCTGCTCACCACAAACCCTCTGCTCACCCCAACCCCTCCTCAATTTCTGCCCTTCCCTTCTCTGCTTGCTCAGTGCCCAGGGGATGCTAAGGGCTGCACCACATCCCCTCGGCTCCCGTGCAGATGCTTCCAGTTGGGCCAGCTCAAGGGAGGAGAGGGGAGGGGTCTCTTCTGGGCTCCCTTGGCTTGGGACTGGTTTCTGGTAGTGGCTGTGTGTCCCCACCCCACAGACGCTGACTTTCTCCCTAAGTCCACAATCCTCATCTCCTCCCCGCCACCAGGCCTTGGACACTTGCTCCTGCCCAGGGACTTCCATCTGGCCCACACCACGGAGCAGCCCTTCCTCAAGGCTCCTCTGAGCCACCTGCAGGCGCTGGATTCGGTTTCCAGCCAGAAGCCTGACTGCTGTCAGAGTGCCTGTTTCAGTGGTGCCTCAAATCTGTCAGGAGTTGATTTAAATCCGGCCTGCTCCTCCCGGTTCACCATCAGCAAGGTCAGCCCGCGAACCTGGGCGGGGCCGTGCGCATTTTGGGCTGTGGTGAGAACCAGCTCCACACTGACCTTCCCAGTGCTGACGTCCACGTAGGACAGGGTGTGCTTCCTCCAGTGCTCCTCAAAGGGCTTCTTCTGTTGCCCCTGGATGGGCTTGGAGTAATCGTACTCATCAATCCGCACCTGAGGCCAGAAACACCATCACGTATCTTATTACTCTAACAGAGCAATACAGAAAAAACACAGCAAACATTAAAATGATCTAAGAGACAGATGCCCTAGAACTCATTCCATTTCCACATCAGCCCCGGCACCATCAACATGTTCAGAACCCACGGAGGCCACATGGCTGGCCAGGGGGTGTGCAGCCAGCAGTGAGTCCAGAGGAATCCGTGTCCGCACGTTCCCTCAGACACCCTTTATGTACCTGAGAGTTCACCAAATACTTTGTCTTTCTGCTGCACGCGCTGGGGGACTACCTACTACCTCCATCTTCTCTTTCAGCCTGTTTTTATTTAAAAAAAACTTGTTTTTCTTTTGAGACAGGCTCTCGCTATGTCACCCAGGCTGGAGTGCAGTGGTGTGATCACAGCTCGCTGGAGCCTTGACTTCCCCGGCTCAATCAATCATCCTGCCTCAGCCTCCTGTGCGTACCACCACGCCTGGCTAATTTTTTATTTTTGTGTAGAGACAGGTTTCGCCATGTTGCCCAGGCTGGTCTAGAACTCCGGGCTCAAGTGATCTGCCTGCCTCAGCCTCCCAAATGCTGGGATTACAGGTGTGAGCCACTGCACCTGGCTTCTATTCTAATTAAAACTTGTTGTGACCAACTGAATTTATGCTACTGGCCAGGCACAGTGGCTCACGCCTGTAATCCCAGCACTTTGGGAGGCCGAGGTGTGTGGTTCACTTGAGGTCAGGAGTTCAAGACCAGCCCGGCCAACATGGTGAAACCCCAACTCTACTGAAAATACAAAATTAGCCAGGCATGGTGGCATGCATCTGTAATCCCACCTGCTTGGGAGGCTGAGGCAGGAGAATCACTTGAACCCGGGAGGCAGAGCTTGCAGTGAGCTGAGATCGCGCCACTGCACTTCAGCCTGGGGGACAGCAAGACTTCATCTCAAAAAAATAAAAATAAAAATTAAAAATTTATTATTATTCTGTATTCTGGCAAACACGGATTCATATACTTTGCAGGAAAGACTCTTAAATATGTACAAGGAGGCAAGAGCAAGTTGTGAGCAGTGATTACAGCCATCAGCATACTCCAGTGGAGGGTAAATCAGTAAAATTTCATGGTGAATAAAAATGATTTCCCACTCACCGTGCTCAGCTGACTGGAAAGGCTGCCGGCCGCCGCCCACACACGGTCCTGAACCAGCCTGTGTGCCTGCCTCGTGCAGCTTTTGTCCTTTTGCTGATGTGGTTTATCCTGAACTTGCATTTGTACCCCAAGCTTCCCTTTCCGTGATTTTTTGCTATCGTATGTGAAAAACTCTTACCAGGCAGAATCCAACACGTGTGCTCTGCACAAAAATCAGTTCACCTGAAGAACAAGTGACCACAGGGCAGGCTCTATAATACCTTTTCCAAACCACAGGGCAGGTCTGAAACGGTGGCTTACTCGTTATTTAATAAACTGGCATTTCCTCCACAGGGCAGGTCTGAAACGGTGGCTTACTCGTTACTTAATAAACTGGCATTTCCTCCTTAGGGCAGGTTTGAAACGGTGGCTTACCCGTTATTAAATAAACTGGCATTTATTTCCTGGTCATGCCACTCTGGCTGCACTTCTAACCTTGGCCTTCTAACAGCAAAGCACATTGGCTTGGAGATGCCACTGCTGCTATCAGTGGACACTGACCCAAAGCAAGAAAAAGGTCACAGTGATCCAGAGGATGGTGGGAACCCAGGGATCAAAGTTACCAGGGGGAAAAAGGCATTTTTTGGATTTACTTTTGGGGAAATGAAATAAAATGCAGAGAAAATGCAGGGGTGGGGCTGAGTCCCACCAGGTGGGAGGAAAAGGCAGGTGCAGGTGGGTGTGGCGAGAAGGCGCACCTTGTAGTCTTCCCTGGCGTGGGCGCCCCGTGACTCCTTCCGCGCCTCTGCTCCGTAGATGGTCTGCAGCGCACACAGCATCAGGTTCTGCAGCTCCAGGGTCTCCACCAGGTCCGTGTTCCAGACCATTCCTGGGGACACAAAAAGTTCCACCAGGGGCAGGCGGGGCCCAGTCACAGGGGCCTTCTGAGCTGTCCGCCTGGGCCTGCTAGTCCGTGTAGCCACTGGTTATGGCTTTATGGCTGTGGGCCAGGACCCATCCGGACAGCAAGCATGGAACTAAGTCAGCACTGACAGCACAGACACCAGCCCACCCTGCAGAAGGCAGGGCCCAACACTGCACAGAGCCCGCTGTGCTGTCTGCTCACCCCGGTCAAACGTCTTCAGGTGCTTCAGGTCTCCGTAGACTTGCTGATTTTCCCACAACCTTCTTGCAACACGCTTCCCACACGGAACACGGCAGCATGATTTTGCATTGACTGTGGCACAAAATATTATTGGTAAACTTTTAATCCATAGAAGCAGCCACACCAAGAACTGCTTAACTTTTAGACTTAACTGTTGTTTTGCATTTCAGCTGAGTTATGTAAATCAAATAGAAAAATTAGGAAATTCAGATGAGTTTATTACTCTGAACTTAAAAATGAAGTTTTAACTAAAGCTCTGAATACATGTTTCTGTTACATACACATCTTAGACCCAGACACATCCTTTCCAGTGGGATACAGCCAGGCTCCAGGACTCCAAGCAGACTGCCTGTGAGGCACCATGTTCCACATGGCTCCGCGGCCAACCAGGCAATGCTGCCTCCCCCACACCCCTGGCGGGACTCCTGACGTGGGGTCTGGTGGTGAACGTGACACAAGAAAGCAGCCCTGTGGTGACACAAACTAGGAGGAGCTGAGCAGAGCCCTGGTGATAGTGGGGTTGGAGCCGAAGGTCTTTAGTGAGAGGGAGGGGCGTGGGTGGCTGGGGCCCTTGGCCCATCTGGCTACTGTCTTCTGCCTATTTTGTAGAAGCTTCTTGTACACTGACTTCTTTCATAGTTTTACTGTGGCGAGAAACGTGCCATGCAGTGGACCCGAAGTTTACTGTAGGTGTGCTGGCAACCGGGCGTCAGCTGTTGCTTCCTGTGGGACAGACAGACACCACCTCCGTGATCCCTCCTCCTCCTTGCTTCTCCCTCTAACTCTGCTTTGCTCCCCTGACCCTAATTGTTTCTTCCTCTACCAATGCACCTTCATGGTTTAATTTGGACATTTCATCTGATTTTCCTTAGACTCATACATAATCATGACACTGCAATGCACATCAACCTAATGGTTTTTCAGGAAGAACAAATGAAAAAAGTTGCATCTCAAAATCTAGTATTACATTCTTTCATGTCCTTTAGCAGCCACGTTTTCATATCCTTTCTTGTATTTCTGGTTACATTATTTCAAGGCATTTTTAATTTTTTGTTTAAAATGTGAATGAGATATTTACTGATGTCTGAGCAGATTACTGCTGGCACATCACAAAGCTACTGATTTTTAGATATAAATCTCTTATCCAGACACCTTACTGCATTCTTGTTTTGTTTCTGTTAATTTTTCAGTTTATTCTCTGGGAATTTTTTGGAAATTACATCTGTAAATAATAGCAATTGTATTGATTCCTTTTCAATATTTACTCCCGAGATCAACTTGGTTGGGGAGACCCTAACCCAGCAGCACTAGAGGAATTAAAGACACACACACAGAAAATAGCATGTGGAGTGGGAAATCAGGGGTCTCACAGCCTTCAGAGCTGAGAGCCTCGAACAGAGATTTACTCACATATTTATTGACAACAAGCTTATGACTATAAGATTTACTAAAAGTATTCCTTAAGGGAAACAAAGGGATGGGTCTGGCTAGTTATCTGCAGCAGGAACATGTCCTTAAGGCACAGATTGCTCATGCTACTGTTTGTGCTTTAAGAACCCCTTAAGCGGTTTTCCACCCTGGGTGGGCCAGGTGTTCCTTGCCCTCATTCTGGTAAACTGACAACCTTCCAGCGTGGGCGTCATGGCCATCACGAGCGTGTCACAGCGCTGCAGAGATTTTGTTTATGGCCAGTTTGGGGGCCAGTTTATGGCCACACTGAGGGGTCTGTTCCCAACATGTCCCCCTTCTTTGTTTTGCAAAGCGATAAAAGCAAAGGCCGCTCTGTCACGGTGAGCTACTTCTCGCAGGCGTCAGGATCTGCAACTGCAGACTATACAGACAAACAACACAGATTAAAAGCACAATCAACACTGAAATCACAGAGCTTCCAAGTGGTTTTATCCATTTTAATGGGTTACTAGCTGCTAATCTGTCTGCAGCTCCTTCAAGCACTCCAGTTCCTAGCAGTAAGGTCAGGTGTGCCTGGGATGCTTCAACTATTTGTTCTTTTAATTTTGCAACATCCAAAGACAAGACTGTAGAGTGTCCTTCTAGATGCTTTTTTATTCTTTCCCAAATTCTGATCTTATTAAAAGCTATTAATAGTTTCCACAAATCCTTATGTTAACTCCTACAGTGGGCCATATCATTTGAGGTTGAGGTGCCACTACATCGCCACGGTTCCAGATAATAGGAACTCTTGCCGTATTTCTTACCATTTCTACCATCTGACCGTTGTGTTCAGACCAGCTGAACACAGTGTGGCCGGGGCACGCAGACTGAGACGTGCAATTCAAGCTACACATCCCCTTAGGGGACCAATGAAGAATGATTCCATAGGAATCATTGTGCAGCACCTCTGCCTATTTTGCAAGGCAATCTTCCCAAATAAGCACGTTCATTTTCTCTGAGCGGGTCCAATCCTGTTTACAAATAGGTTTTTGAGGGTGGTATGCCCCAATTATAGGAGATTTATTAAGCATGTGTAACTGTGTCATAGAGTGATTACATCCAGGCACTACTGCCAGCCAAGATTGATAAATATGCCCAATAAGTACAGTTGTTCTCTGTGTCAGCCCTGGCTGAAGGAATACTCACAGCAATGGTCATCACCGCTGTCACAGCTACCATTAAATTACTCATTGTGCCTGGCTGTCCCGCTTTCCTCAGGGTTTCTTCCGCCATCTGTGACGGCTTCTTGATCTGTCCCCGGTGGCTGTGTTTGACAGGTGTTGCTCGTGACAGTTGGGGTCCCCCTCAGTGTCAGTCTCAACATGGCTGGAACCAGGGGGTCCTCGGGATCCTCCCAGAATCTCTTCCTCGGCGTCGGCTCATGATAAGGTTTCAAGTGTCTTGATGGTTCAGTCCTGGAGAAACAGAAGCATAACCTCTACCCCAAGTTACTATTTTACCTATTTCCCAACTTTTTGTTATCAGGTCTCTCCACCAAGTCGGTCGTTCTGCTTCCATCTTTGCGGCTGGTTTCTGTAGATGCTGTTCAGCTGCTGATAACATCCGGCCTTTAGGCAGGCTCAAAACATTTAAAGTTAATACTGTGATTCAGTTGCATATGGGGTGTCCCGTAGTCCCTGTTTTCCACCCTCTGCTTTTGCAACTGCTGTTTCAGGGAGAGATTCATTCTTTCCACTATGGCTTGTCCTTGAGAATTATATGGGATGCCAGTAACGTGTTTAATATTCCATGTAGAGAAAAATGTAGCTAGAGCTTGAGAACTGGGTTCCAATCCTTGAGAATTAACTCCTCCTGTAAAAGATGAGGAACGTACCATTTAGCAAGTTGGGCATCGTTGGAAATAGCTTTAGCTTCTTTCTGGGTAATGGTGTATCTGCGTTTGAGACCAGAGGCATTAACGTGGGTTACATTGTGAAAGTGTCTGGCATTAGATATTGCAGTAGCAACTAGGCGATCGGCCATCTGATTCCCTGCAGTCAAAGGTCCTGGAAGAGGTGTATGAGCCCTAATGTGAGTGATGTAAAAAGGATGCGTTCTACTCCTAACTGCTGTTTGCAATTGGGTAAATAAAGTCATCAGTTGTTCATCTGTATGAAATCGTAACTGAGAATTTTCAATTAACTGTGTGGAGTGAACCACGTATGAAAAATCAGAAATCACATTAATAGGCATATTAAAAGCAGTCACTACCTCAATTACAGATACAAGCTCCTCTTTTTGAGCTGAAGTATAGGGCATCTGGAAAACCTTACCTTTCGAGCCAGAATAAGAAGCTTTACCATTACTAGGCTCATCTGTAAAAACATTCCAGCACCTGCAATTGGTTTAAATTTAGTTATTTTAGGGAGAATCCAATTAGTTAATTTCAAAAATTGAAAGTTTCATCTTAGGAAAATGATTATCGAGAATACCCACAAAGTCAGCTAAATGGGTTTGCCAAGTAATACTATTTGCAAAATCTTGCTGTATTTGTGCCTTCATGAGAGGGACAATAATTTTTCCAGGATCATATCCATGTAATTTAACAATCCTAGTTCTCCCATTTCCTATCACAGTAGCGATTTGATCCAAATGAGGGGTCAGAGTCCGTGAATTAGGATGTGGAGGGAAAGCCGCTCTACGTTGCGGATTGGGACGCGGGGGAAAGCCTCTCTACACTGTGGATCAGGGTGCGGGGGGGGAAGCCGCTCTACGCCACGGATCAGGATGTGGAGGGAAAGCCGCTCTACACCGTGGATCATGACGCGGGGTTGGGGGGGAGCCGCTCTACACCACGGATCAGGATGTGGAGGGAAAGCTGCTCTACAAGATCTTGTTGTTGGACACTAACACCAGCAGGTGAACGCGAGTTGGAAAAATGAGCAAATCTAGAGTCTTCTCTGGATCTAGTCTATTTATTTGAGCTTTATGGCCTTGCTTTTTGATTAGCTGCAGCTCTGCCTCAGCTTCTTTCGTTAACTGCCGAGGGCTAGTGTGACTAGGATCTCCTCTAAGGATAGAACATAGATTACTCGTGGCATAGGTAGGAATGCCTAGAGCAGGTCGTATCCTGTTAATGTCCCCTAGTAATTTTTGAAAGTCATTTAATGTTTTTAATTGATCCCTATGTATGGCTACTTTCTGTGGCACAATGGTAGTGTCATTTACTAAGGTCCCCAAGTAGGAGTAAGGAGTAGTAGTCTGAATTTTGTCAGGACCTGTAATTAAACCAGCACCAGAAATTGAATTTTGCAAGTGATCATAACATTGGAGTAATATTTCTCAAGTGGGGGAAGCACAAAGTATATTGTCCATATAATGAATAATGTAACACTGTGAAAATTTTTTAGGAGTAGGTTCAATTGCTTGCCCTACATATGTCTGGCAAATTGTTGGACTGTTTAACCTGACTTTTGGCAACACTTTCCAATGAAAATGCTTAGCAAGCTGCAGGTTGTTTATTGCAGGAATTGTAAATGGAAACCATTCACAATCTTGCTCAGCTAAGGGGATAGTAAAGAAATAGTCTTTTAATAAATCTACGACTATTAAAGGCCAATTTTTTGGAATCATAGCAGGAGAAGGCAATCCTGGCTGTCATGTTCCCATAGGTTGTATAACTGAATTAATGGATCTTAAGTCAGTTAACATTCTCCATTTACCCGATTTTTTTCTTAATTACAAAAACTGGAGAATTACAAGGGGAAAATGTTGGAGCTATGTGTCCCTCTTCTAATTGTTCATTAACTAAGTCCTCTAAAGTCTCCAGTTTCTCTTTACTTAGCGGCCATTGTTCTATTCAAACTGGCTTCTCTGTTAACCATTTTAAAGGTATAGGTTCTGGTGGCTTAACAATGGCCGCCATCAAAAATGATACCCTAAACCTTGGCGGGAACTTTGTCTCCCCGCTTCAAGCAGTTCTTTCAAAGCTTGGAAATGTTTTCCTAGTCCCATACCAGGGACATACCCCATTTCATGTATCATATGCTGACTCTGAGGGCTATATAATTGTTCTGGAATTAGAACTTGTGCTCCCCATTGTTGTAATAAATCTCTCCCCCATAAATGTGTAGGTACAGAAGTTATAATTGGTTGAGTAGTCCCAGGTTGTCCACTGGGCCCTTCACAATGTAAAATATAACTACTTTGACCAACTCCAACTATGTTAAAGTGAGCAGGCTGAATTGGCCACACGGATGGCCAGGGCTGTAGAGAAATGATTGAAATGTCCGCTCCTGTATTTACCAAACCTTTAAATTTCTTTCCCTGAATGGTTATTTCACAGGTAGGATGTTTATCAGTAATTTGATTCACCCAATAAGCTGCTCTGCCTTGTTTATTTGTGCTTCCAAATCCTCCTGTTCGTTTAGTTTCACTTTTCCCCGTTCCCACATACGGCACAATCAGGAGCTGTGCTATGCGCTCTCCTGGTGCCCCTTTCCAGGGAACAGAAGTAGATATGATAATTTGAATTTCCCCATTGTAATCTGAATCAATGACTCCTGCATGTATTTGTACCCCTTTTAAATTTAAACTAAATCTTCCTAAAAGTAATCCTATTGTCCTTGCTGGCAAGCGTCCACAGACTCCTGTTGGGACCTTTTGCAGGGGCTCCCCAGGCAGAAGACTCACAGCTATTGTGCAGCATAAATCTACTGTGGCACCACTGGCTGTGGTGGGGGACAGACATTGTACAGGGGTGAAGGAGTGGCCTGAGCCAGAAATGCCCTGGTTTGGAACGGAGCCCAGGACGGGCTCCTCACGGCATTTCCCGAAATTGGGTTCCCATCTTTATCAAACTTAGAGTGAGTGATCGGCCCAATGTTTTCCTTTGACATTTTGGACATATTTCAGGCTCTGCAGTTTTCTTTTTTCCCCGTCTGGCAGCCTGATTCGCTGATTTTTTCTACTTTCTTGTTTAGTATGACCACGCTTCCCACAGTTAAAACAAGCTCCAGAGAACAGAGGATTTCCTTTATCCACTCTCAGTCCCATCACTGCCTGTGCCAACAATGTAGCTTTAGCTTTATTACCTCCGATACCATCACAGGCCTTGATATAATCAACTAAATGTGCTTTCTCTCTAATAGGTCGCAGAGCAGCCTGGCAGCCAGGATTAGCACTGTCGAAAGCTAATAACCGCAAAACTATACCCTGAGCAGCCAAAACCGCAATCACCTTTTTAAGAGAGTCCTATAACTGAGCTATAAAATCTGCATACGGTTCTTTTGGTCCCTGTTTTAATTGCACTAAAGGAAGGGTACTGTTCTCCACCTGAAGTGATTTTTTTCCCAAGCTCTAATGCACACTCCTCTAAGCGGCTCTATGGCATCATCCTGCATGACCACTTGTGCATCTAAACCAGCCCAGCCGCGACCCCTAAAAGTCGGTCTGCAGTCACATTAATTTGAGGTTGGGCCTGGGCGTTGCAAGCAGCCTGAATGGAAACTTCATCTGCCCAGCAAGTTTTAAATTGTAAGAACTGAGCTCGAGTAAGAGCGTCCCAGCCAGTAGGAATCATCCGACTGGAAACAGCAACATTCTTTAGCAGTCCCATTACAAAAGGAGAACCTGGTCCATGTTCATTGACAGCCTGTTTAGACTCTTTAAGTAATTTAAAGGGAAAGGCTCAAATGCAGCTAAAATATTTCCCTGTTGACCTGTGGGGTGTGTTCTAACAGGGAACTGACAAGCTTCTCTATCACCCTCTCTTCTAACTTGCTGAATTCCTGCCTGAATAGAACTGAGAGCGGTCGCTCGAGGCGCTGCTCGAACAGTCACTGGAGCAACTACTTGTCGCCCAGTGTCCTCCGGAAAATAAAGATCTGGAGGGTCAGGTCACTCTTTTTCTTCAAAATAAGGAGGGGGTACAGAAGGGTAGGGATGAACCTCTCCCTCCTTTGCCACTTTAGCTTTAGCTGGCAAACAAGCCTGCTCTGTTACTTCTTCTGTTACTTCGTTATACTCTCCTTCCCCCTTATTATTAGCGTGAAAAGGTAACGAACCAGAGCCCACACTTGTCCCATTGTTACCATGATGCTTCTGAGCTCCCCTTCTTATTCACCATGGGGATGGCTTAAGAGTACTCGGGTGTCCTCTAGCTTAGTTGCATGTTCTCCGTCACTCCAGTGACCCTTTGACCTGGGTCTGAACCCCACATATGGGCGCTGCTTGCTGAGACCAGCTTGGTCGTGGAGACCCTAACCCAGCAGCGCTAGAGGAATTAAAGACACACACACAGAAATATAGCGCGTGGGGTGGGAAATCAGGGATCTCACAGCCTTCAGAGCTGAGAGCCTCGAACAGAGATTTACCCACGTATTTACTGACAACAAGCCAGTCATAAGATTTACTAAAAGTATTCCTTATGGGAAACAAAGGGATGGGTCTGGCTAGTTATCTGCAGCAGGAACATGTTCTTAAGCACAGATTGCTCATGCTACTGTTTGTGGTTTAGGAAACCCTTAAGCGGTTTTCCGCCCTGGGTGGGCCAGGTGTTCCTTGCCCTCATTCCAGTAAACTGACAGCCTTCCAGCGTGGGTGTCATGGCCACCACGAGCATGTCACAGTGCTGCAGAGATTTTGTTTATGGCCAGTTTTGGGGCCAGTTTATGGCCAGATTTGGGGGCCTGTTCCCAACAATTTACCTCATTTCTTTTTTTGATTCTTACTATTAATAGCTAGAGTCAGCAGAAAAATCCCTCCCCCCAACGAAACGCATTTCCACAAGCACTGTTTGTTCAGTGCTGACTCCAGCATCTCACGGAGCCTGCGATACAGCAGGCACCAAGACACACCTTGTTTGGTGAGAATGTTTCTAGTATTCTCACTTCAAACTGTCTCACGGATTTGCCATTTCTGTATCCTAAGGCATGTTCCCATTCTCTAATGCAATGGTTCCTTCTCTCAAAGCTGGCCTCCAACCCTACAAAAGTACTGCAGGGCATCCCTTAGCCTTCTGTGCCTTAGTCACGCTGTTCTTCTCACCGTTCCACAAAGCCTCCCTCAAGCCCAGCCTCACTTCAGGACTGAAGGGCACCATTCCACAAAGCCTCCCTCCAGCCCAGCCTCACTTCAGGACCGAAGGGCACCGTTCCACAAAGCCTCCCTCCAGCCCAGCCTCACTTCAGGACCGAAGGGCACCGTTCCACAAAGCCTCCTTCAAGCCCAACCTCACTTCAGGACTGAAGGGCACAGGCCTCTGAAAATGTCAGCAGGGAACCTGTTCTCTTGTGTCTTAACACCAAACGCCTTTCAGAACAGGACTAAAGCAATGGACTTCTTTTTAGAAAATACGCAGAAATTCTTGCAAATAGTAGACAAGAGATCTCATTCATGGCCAAGAATCCTTGTTATTAGAGGAATTCAGTTTCTTAGACTGACTATATATCAAGTTCTCCACAGCCCTCTGTGGCTAATGGCTGCCACACTGGACGGCAAACACTCGGAACATTTCCATCGTCACAGACGGTCCTATGGGACCGACTCCCAGCAGCACAGGCCGCACACATCAGTTTCCACCCACCGCCCACTCTCCCTCTCTTCTGAGTATATTCAGGGGCAGCCACAGGCCCGGCTTAAAGACATTTCCAAGCTGCTGGAAGCCAGGCATGATGACATGATCAATATGTGGGCCTGAGATGTAAGCACCAGTATTATGTTGAACTCCAGGAAACCTGCTAAGAGAAAGCTGCCCTGCTGGGGACTGAGCTTCTCCGGCAGTCCTGCTGCTCCCTCTCCTCCACGCTGTGACTCATCCATGACAGCCCGTGACGGTCAGGGCACGGAGGTCACGCCCAAGCACACACGAGTGAACCAGAGAAGGCTGTCCTGGATGCTAAACAGTCACTAATTCTGCCCTAGCCTGCTGACCTTCTATGTGGAAAAGTGCACTTCTGTATAGTTCAGGCCTCCTGGTCTCTTTCATATTCTTGATATGGTGAGGAGTACGTCCTACTGCTGTTTACCTCGATACTGGTGGAGCCTCGTATGTTTATCGCAGCACTAGTCACAATAGCAAAGTCATGGAATCAACCTAAGTGCCCATCAACGGATGACCGGACAAAGAAAATGTGGTACATAAACACCATGAAATACTCAGCCATAAAAAAATAACGCAATCATGTCTTCTGCAGCCACGTGGATGGAACAGGAGGTCACTATCCTAAGTGACTCAGAAGGTCAAGTGTCACATTCTTACTTGGAAGTGGAAGCTGAATGGTGAGTACACGTGGCCACACGGAGTGGACTAACAGAGACTGGGGGCTCCAAAAAGCGGGAGGGGTGGGGATGACCTGCTGGGTACAACATACACGACTTGGGTGACATGAAAAGCCCAGACTCCACCACCTCACGGTACATCCACACAAACTGCACCTGCATCCCCCTAAATCTATTTTTAAAAAAACAAAACCAGTGCAGGGCCAGGTATGCAGCCAGCCTGCTCACTCCAGAGTGAGTCCAGGCTCTTACCTTCTGCATGCTGAGTCGAAGTTCCGACGTTCTTATGCTTCCGTCAGCAAATCTCAATTTGTCAAGATTCATGAAGATTCTTCCCCAGCATTTGGTTTAATTGGAGGGAATTTATCTCCTAAAACAAAACAAAAAAGCTAGAATTTAACTTTTCAAAACCATTTTAAAAAATCAAATGGATTTAGAATGACACAAAAATACGTAGCACGGCCGCTCAAGGAGCTTGGAAACTGCAAAAGCCTCCTCAGCTAACACACTGCCAGCCCACCCTACATCTGAGGCCATCTGTTGAGCTGGGGCCAGTTTTAAAGAACATACATAAAGGCAAAATTGTTGGCACACAGTAGATATCCATTAACTTATCTTAGAGTGAATAAACTAGAAATCATCTCTAAAATTAAAAAATTAAATGAAGGCCAGGTGCGGTAGCTCTCGCCTGTAATCCCAGCACTTTAGGAGGCCGAGATAGGTGGATCACTTGAGGTCAGGAGTTCAAGAGCAGCCTGGCCAACATGGCAAAACCTCATTTCTACTAAAAACACAAAAATGACCTGGGTATGGTGGCACGCGCCTATAATCCCAGCTACTTGGGAGGCTGAGGCACGAGAACTGCTTGAACCTGAAAGGTGAAGGTTGCAGTGAGCTGAGATCGCGCCATTGCGCTCCAGCCTGCACAACAGAGTGAGACCCTGTCTTTAAAAAAAAAAAAAGTATACAAATTTATACATATTAAGTGTATATAAATGTGTGTATATAACGGGAATAAGTGTATGTAAGGGGAAAAAAAGGACACCTTCCAGATGGTGGTCCCAAGGCGCTGGCCACCCCACCGTCCTTCGCATCAGGGGAAGGAAGGTGGCTGCTGTGTGCCTGAAAGTCACCTGCTGATTTGGACTCTTGTGTGCTCTCACCTACAATTCAAGATTTGCAATTTTTTTTTTTTGAGATGGAATTTTGCTCTGTAGCTCAGGCTAGAGTGCACTGGCACCATCTCGACTCACTGCAACCTCCACCTCCTGGTTCAAGCAATCCTTATGCCTCAGCCTCTGGAGTAGCTGGGACTAGAGGAGTGTGCCACCATACCTGGCTAATTTTTGTATTTTCAGTAGAGATGGGGTTTCACCATGTTGACCAGGCTGGTCTCAAACTCGTGACCTCAGGTGAGCCACCTGCCTCGGCCTCCCAAAGTGCTGGGATCACAAGTGTGAGCCACTGCGCACAGCCGAGATTTGCAACTCTTGTGTTTCCAAGATGTCTTGAAAAAAGTTTTAAAGTTCTTTTTATAACATTATATATATTTTCTTCAACAGGTAACACATGCAGAAGGTAGGAGGTATGAAATGCAGGAGTCACACAGGCCCCGCCCCACCCACCACCTCCCCAGGGGACCAGGGTGTGAGGCTCTTGAGGGCTCAAATGCTTCTAGGATTGCTGGTGTTTCTTTTCCTTTTGATTATAACGCTTTAAAAATTGATCATTCAGTAAAATTGACTTTTTTCTTTCAGTGGACAGTTCTACAATTTCTTTTTTCTTTTTTTTTGAGACAGTGTCTCCTCCCTCTGTTGCTCAGGCTGGATGCAGCGGTGTGATCTCAGCTCACTGCAACCTCCGCCTTCCAGGCTCCAGCAATCCTCCCACCTCAGCCTCCCAAGTAGCTGGGACTACACTGGTGTGAGCCACCATGCCCAGCTAATTTTTGTATTTTTTGCAGAGACGGGGCTTTACCACCTTGCCCAAGCTGGTCTTGAACTCCTGAGCTCAAGCAATCTGCCTGCCTCAGCCTCCCAAAGTGGTGGGATTATAGGCATGAGCCACTGCACCCAGCCTCAGTTCTACCAACTTTAACACATGTATAAATGCATGTAACCACTTTGGGAGGCTGAGACAGGAGGATCACTTGAGGCCAGGAGTTCAAGACCATCTTGGGCAACACAGGGAGACTCTGTCCCTACAAAATATTTTTAAAAATTAGCCATGTGTGGTGGCGTGCACCTGATCGTACCACTGCACTCCAGCCTGGGCGACAGAGGGAGACTATCTCTAAAAATATGTATTTTTTTGGGGGGGGTGGGTGGGGGAGAAGTAGTGATGCTACAAGCATTTTTTCTTTCCTTTCCATTTTTAAAAATTAAAGCATAAAGATACAGTAAAATAAACTCATCATTTTTAGTATAGGGTTTTTCAAATTTTGACACACACAGAGCTGTGTCTGTATTAGCACAATCAGGAAACAGCCTCTGGCAACCACCAATCCCTTTTCTTCCCTAGATGTGCCTTTTCCAGAATGTTGTATCAAGAGAGCCACAGGTGTGCGGCCTTTTGAGTCTGACTCCACAGCATTCTGCGTGAGATGCTGCATGCGTGAGCGGTTTCTCAGATGTAAAGTATAGGGTATTCTTACAAAATGTTCTTTTTTGCATTTTCAAAGAAACAGAAGCTCAAAATTTCTACATTGCTCTGAAAGAAGTGGTGTCAGTCCTCACTGCTACAAAGTGCAGGGCTGTGGAGTGAGACAAGCACACCCTGTGGCGTCAGGAGCGATGGACCTGAACTCCGCCTTCGCCCAGGATCAGCAGCGACTTGGGGTAAGACTCCAGCTCTGCATGTGCTGGCCTCCCGAGCTGTGGTCAGATCCAGAGACAGAGTGGCTGAAGTAAGCTACCCTTTTAGTACTCTCTGTAATTTTCTAACTACAGATATAAAAGGGGGCATGTTTATAAGTTACGGCAGTCCTAGTTTTTATTTCACTTGAATCCACACAAAAACCACCTGTTCTATAAACACAGCAGAAATGATGCCAAACAGTTAACACCAGAGAAAGGTAACGGGAAGAATGTGGGCCTGGGGTCCCACCATCCTTGCCACACAAACATCCACCGGTGCTTCATCCACCTCACACTGTTCTGAGCACACGAGGCTGGATAACCACCGTGAAGATCTCTGGAGGTGGGAGCGATGCTAACTGTCCTGTTCTTAGTGCACATGAGACTCACACTCCCACACACGGTATTTCTTCTCCTACACATTATTTGACGCTATCATGAAAAGAAAACCAGCAAGTGAAATTCAATCTGTCCGTAGAGAGTGGGAATCCTGTTCACTGTAAGTCATCCTTTCTCCTCTAATAGAGGCTAGCTGTACTTTGTTTTTAGAATGGCCTAAATTATTTTTTTAAGTACCAAGTTACATATTTGTTCATGACAACTATTTAAAAAATTTCATTGCAAATAAGTGATTTTTATCAGGCGAGTAATACGTAATGAACTTCCCCTAAAAATAACAGCTTCCTAATAGTGCTTTTTCTAAGCAGAACATAATGACTACAAAATAATTTAAAAAAAAAAAGTAACCCCAAAAATGTCACCTTAACTGTTAAGATCCCCAACCAGCCTCTATCTAGTCTCAACATTACCACCATATAACCTCCGGATTTCTCAGTTTAATCACTTCTAGGGGAAAAAACCCAGACTACCTCTATATGACCACTAAGCAAATTTCCAGTAACAAATCGAGGCTTTGTAACCTGGCTGGGTGCCGTGGCTCATGTCTGTAATCCCAGTACTTTGGGAAGCTGAGGCAGAAGGACTGCTTGGGTCTAGGAGTTCAAGACCAGCCTGGGCAATATTGTGAGACCCTGTCTCTACAAAAAAAAAAAAATTTTTTTAAATTAGCCAGGTGTGGTGGTGCACATCTGTAGTCCCAGCTACTTGGGACTCTGTAGGTGGAGGTGTTGAGGACTGCTCGAGCCTGGGAGGTTGAGGCGGCTATGACTGTGCCACGGCACTCCAGCCTGGGCTGACCTGTCTCAAAAAAAGGAAAAACAACTGTAACCTCCTGCGCCTTCTCAGACAGTCTGGCTCCTGAAGGAAACACTTACCAGGCCTGCATGACTCTTCGATGCTCAGGGCACATGCCCGACCAAAGACAACCAGGTCCAAGAGCGAGTTTGCCCCGAGCCGGTTGGCACCATGTACCGAGGCACAGGCGGCCTCCCCACAGGCGTATAGCCCGGGCACAATCTGATCCTGGCCATTCACGTGCCTCAGGACCTGTGGAAAGGAAGATTTCAGGTGAAATGTCAAGGTGCCCATACCTCCACCAGCCCACCTCCCCCAACAGGGTGTCTGTGCTGCAGACCAGAGAAAGAGAGAGAGAGGTAGGCCAGGCGCGGTGGCTCACGCCTATAATCCCAGCACTTTGGGAGGTTGAGGCGGGTGGATCACCTGAGGTCAGGGGTTCGAGACCTGTCTGGCTATCATGGTGAAACCCCGTCTCAACTAAAAATACAAAAATTAGCCAGGCATGATGGCGAGTGCCTGTAATCCCAGCTACTCGGGAGGCTGAGGCAGAAGAATCGCTTGAACCTGGAAGGCGGAGGTTGCAGTGAGCCAAGATTGCGCCACTGCACTCCAGCCTAAGCGACAGAGCGAGACTGAATCTCCAAGAAAAAAAGAGGGAAGGAAAGACCATATCTAAGAGGGAGGTAAGGACCATAGCTCCTCTTCTTCAGAGGGAAGCTTCCGAATGTCCCCCCGTTTCCCCCTGCCCCGAGCACCTGCTGTGACCAGTGTATCAGAGGACCCCAATGTCGGCATCTGCGACTGTCTCCAGGTCCCGCATTCCTGAGGCCCTCACCACCTGTGCTCTGATGCTGTTACAAGTAGGTCAGAGAACCCCCAATGTCAGCATCTGACACTGTCCCCACATCCCACGTTCCCGAGGCCCTCACCACCCGCAGAGGACCCCCAATGCTGGCATCTGCGACTGTCCCCGTGTCCCACGTTCCCAAGGCCCTCACCACCTGCAGAGGACCCCTAATGTTGGTATCTGCGACTGTCCCCGTGTCCCACGTTCCCGAGGTCCTCACCACCTGCAGAGGACCCCCAATGCCGGCATCTGTGACTGTCCCCGTGTCCCACGCTCCCGAGGCCCTCACCACCTGCAGAGGACCCCCAATGTCGGCATGTGTGACTGTCCCCGTGTCCCATGTTCCCGAGGCCCTGACCACTTGCGCTCCAGCTCAGACCTGGGAGCACGGCAGGTGGAGGAACATCAGTAGGTGACACTGATGTTCCAGACTCTTCTACCCCCCGTTCACCTCTTCATCTACGCAGGGAAAGTAACAGCTGCCGCCCACCTCGCCCAACAAGTAGCCTAAGTGACTGACAAGCTCTGTGTGAACCGCAAACAACTCAAAGGTAGGAATTAGAAAGATCCCTCGATGTACAAGATCATTAGAAATAACACGAGATCATATAGGAAAGTAATTATAAAATGGAAAAAGCTGCAAATGACGTATCTGTGACAATTTACTATGGAGGAATAAATTATTAAGCCCCCTCCATCCTCCAGTAATAGAAATTTAAAATACAATCTAGAAAACAAGACAGTACTTTCTTGAAGAAAACATCTGTCTTTTCCTCTAAGATCTAAAGAGAAAACTGCAAGGTGGGTCCCGTTGTCCCAGCCTTCTATCCAGCTGCGGGAGGGGAGCCAGCACCATCACCTGCCCCTTGTAGTTGGTGGGAATGCCGCCCATGTTATAATGCACGGTGGGGAGGACAGGGATCGGCTCCTTCGTGACGTCCACATCAGCGAAGATCATGGCTGTCTCTGAAATGCCGGGCAGGCGCATGGCCAGCTGCTCCGGAGGCAGGTGGTGCAGCTGCAGGTAGACGTGATCTTTCTCAGGGCCACAGCCTCTGGGAAGACAGAACAAACACCGTCACATAAGGCAGAGAACAGCCTCTGGGAAGACAGAATAAACACCGTCACATAATGCAGAGAACAGCCTCTGGGAAGACGAACAAACACCGTCACATAAGGCAGAGAACAGCCTCTGGGAAGACGAACAAACACCGTCACATAAGGCAGAGAACAGCCTCTGGGAAGACGAACAAACACCGTCACATAAGGCAGAGAACAGCCTCTGGGAAGATGAACAAACACCGTCACATAAGGCAGAGAACAGCCTCTGGGAAGACGAACAAACACCGTCACATAAGGCAGAGAACAGCCTCTGGGAAGACGAACAAACACCGTCACATAAGGCAGAGAACAGCCTCTGGGAAGATGAACAAACACCGTCACATAAGGCAGAGAACAGCCTCTGGGAAGACAGAACAAACACCGTCACATAATGCAGAGAACAGCCTCTGGGAAGACGAACAAACACCGTCACATAAGGCAGAGAACAGCCTCTGGGAAGACGAACAAACACCGTCACATAAGGCAGAGAACAGCCTCTGGGAAGACGAACAAACACCGTCACATAAGGCAGAGAACAGCCTCTGGGAAGACGAACAAACACCGTCACATAAGGCAGAGAACAGCCTCTGGGATAAGGCAGAGAACAGCCTCTGGGAAGATGAACAAACACCATCACATAAGGCAGAGAACAGCCTCTGGGAAGACAGAACACCGTCACATAAGGCAGAGAACAGCCTCTGGGAAGACAGAACAAACACCGTCACATAAGGCAGAGAACGGCCTCTGGGAAGACGAACAAACACCATCACATAAGGCAGAGAACAGCCTCTGGGAAGACGAACAAACACCATCACATAAGGCAGAGAACAGCCTCTGGGAAGACAGAACAAACACCGTCACATAAGGCAGAGAACAGCCTCTGGGAAGACAGAACAAACACCGTCACACAAGGCAGAGAATGGCAATGGCAGGAGACCTCAGAATACGTCATCTTGGAAGCATATGAGTTTCAACATGTTTTGATACTGAGGAAAATTTCCCCTCATTTATGGTCGCCCTCTCATCAAATCTTTCCTAAGCATCTACTGTGTGCCAGGGACAATCCTAGGTGCTGGGACACAGCTGAGACCCAGAACAAAAACTCACACTTATCTCAGGGATCACAGCCTGCTGCGGCTGTCCTTGGTAAGTGCATTAGAAAGGGCGCTATGCCAAACACAGTCGTCCCTGCGTATCCGTGGCAGGTTGGGTCCAGGACTCCCATGGATACTAAAATCCGTGGATGCTCAAGTCCCTAATATAAAATGGAAGAGTATTTGTATGTAACCTATGCACATCCTCCTCTATACTTTACATCATCCTCATTTCAAGTTTTACATTTAAGCTTTACAACAACTCCAGGATTACTCACAGTACCTAATATAATGTAAATGCTACGTAAATAGTTGTTAAACTGTGTTGTTTAGGGAACAATGACAAGGAAAAAAGTCTGCATATTTGTAAGGATGCAATTTTACTTTCAATACATAGCTGGTTGAAACCACACATGTGGAACCGATGTGTATGGAGGGCCACCATATTTCTTTTCTTTTTTTTTTTTTTTTGAGACGGAGGCTCGCTCTGTCGCCCAGGCTGGAGTGCAGTGGTGCGATCTCCACTCACTGCAAGCTCCGCCTCCCAGGTTCACGCCATTCTCCTGCCTCAGCCTCCCGAGTAGCTGGGACTACAGGCGCCCGCACTGTGCCCCGCTAATTTTTGTATTTTTAGTAGAGATGGGGTTTCACCATGTTAGCCAGGGTGGTCTCGATCTCCTGACCTCGTGATCCGCCCGTCTCGTCCTCCCAAAGTGCTGGGATTACAGGCGTGAGCCACCGTGCCCAGCCGGGCCACCATATTTCAAAAAAAAAATTGACTTTTTTTTTTTAATATAAAAATGTAAAACCTCTAAAGGCCATACCAGCAGATATTACATTAAAGAACAGGGTCAGGAATGAAAGAGCTGCAAACTGTTTTACTGAAAGCCAAGTAACCCACACCCTTTGAAAAGCTGCCGAAAAACACCTGTGGGCATCAGACACGACACCCAAGGCTCACGTGCTGACTTCAGGTTGCGTGTGCGTCTCTCTCTCCCGTACTCTGTCACATACTCACACACACTAAGAGAAACTCCGTTCCACAGATCTGAGAAAGAAACTGGCTAAAATTTTCAAAATGTAGGTCTTTAAGAAAATACCACAGACTAACAGACGCCTGTCAGCAGCTGAGAGAGGTGGCTGTGCACGTGTGCCTGCACACGAAGGTGAGGGTGAGCAGTGCTGGAACTCACAGAAGCAACCCTGGCCCATGTGCCCACTCAGACAATGCTGGTGGTAAATCACATGGACCTTCGCGGATCTCCAGAGTCATCGACCGAGACACCACATCTCTAGACGCCAGGTCCTTCGCCACAGGGGCGTATCGCTCCATAAACCTTTCGCCTTGACTGTTAATGAGAATGCCTCCCTCTCCACGATATCTTTCCGTAATGAGACAACCGGCACCATATATGCCTGCAAAAAACCACAAACATTTATAACCTAACAATTGCTAGGTCTCTATTTCAAATGCATTATTTTTTTCAAGATATTTTTTGGGGGAGAGAGGAAAAAGATATGCAGAAGGCATTATATGCAAAACTGAATAGAAAGAATAGTTAAGACACAGTAGAAAGTCTGGATAACAAAAAGCACTGACAAGGCTGACAGCTGCAGCAGAGGTTGGGGCAGAGCAGTGTCCCCAGCGAGGAGAAAGGCCAGCCCACAGACCTCTGGCCGATACTCTGATTACAGCCCAGTGTACGCTGGATGCCTCAAATTTTGTTTTAATTTTTGAACATTCTTTTGCACTATGATACTGTGGTGACTAGTTAAGAAAACGAGCTTGGATAATTCATATCTAAATTACCCAAACAGTGGCAAGGACAGTAATAATGATTATTTTAGTTAATATTCACACTGCACTTGCTGGGGCAGTTCTAGCTGCTTTCCACATGTTAACTCATTTAAGTCTTACAACAACTCCGGGTAGTACTACCCACTTTCTCATTGACAGCAAATTACCGCTTGGTAACATCCAGTCATGCAGCTGAGGACACAGCTCAGACCCAAACCTGGGCAGTCCGGCGGTCTGTGCTCCAAACAGCGGCTCTGTGACTCCTCAAGGCGATGAGAAACAGGGCATGCCTAGCTCTCGAATTTTAACAAAGGAGATCAAAAACCCGAAACTAAACGTATTTCAAAAGCTACAATTTTTATTAGTATACAAAAAGGGCAATCTTGCTTTTAAAACGAGAATGTGATTCTTGCATCTCACCTGTCTTTTGATTTTCTAAGTTTCAATGCTCTTTTTTCTGTGGATTACTTCTCACATATTGAAGACAAAGCATGAGAAGTGGAGCTCTAAGCAAATTACAGAGGGAATTCAGGGGCTCAGTGACATTTTATTGATTAAAAAAAGTAATAAAAAAATACAACAGGCCGGGTGCAGTGGCTCATGGCTATAATCCCAGCACTCTGAGGGGCCGAGGCAGGAGGATCGCCTAAGCCCTGGAGTTTGAGACCAGCCTGGGCAAAACGGTGACACCCCGTCTCTACCAAAAACAAAACAACCCTCAAAAATTAGCCGGGCATGGTAACGTATGCCTGTAGTCCCAGCCGTTTGGGACGCTGAGGTGGAAGGATCCTTTGAGCCTGGGAGACAAAGGCTGCAGTGAGCCAAGACTGCTCCACTGCACCCCAGCCTGGGCAATAGAGCAAGACCCCGTCTCTAAACAAATTAAAAAAAAAAACAAAAAAAACCTACAACAAATTCATTTCTTATTTTCATCCCTTCCAGGGATCAGAAAGCTGACACTGACAGAGAAAGAGAAGGCACAGGTCTGGTTCTTTAGCACCACTTCAGGGGTCTCCATTGTCCACAGGTCAGAAAAGCAACCCAGAGAAGTCCAGGACGAGTCACCTCAAACAAGAGGTAGATGTGTGTGTCTCTCTCTCTCTGACTCATTCTGAAGAACCTCCCCCCAACTCAAGACTTCAACTGTCATTTCTGTGTTAATGTCTCCAAATTGCACATTTGTAAGCTCAACCGTCAGACGTCTCCGAGATGAGCGCATCTTCCCCACAACAAGCTCCCTCAGTGGTCGTGTGGGCTGAGCCCCAATGTCCGAACGTCACACGAGGTTCTGTCACGGCTGTGCCCTAACTTTACACCCCATTATCGCGGAAGCTCCATGTTCTCCTACAAAGCCGAAATCTGCCTGTGCTGCTTCTGGGTTCCACGGCATTCTCCCGGCTCTCAGAATGCTCCCTCAGTAAACCCTGATGGAGACCCTGCCACGCGCTGGGCGTGGGCCACCCCAGCGAATGAGAAGACCTGCCTGCCCGAGGAGCTGACAACCTCGTTGTGAAGAGGGACACTGAACAATCCCTGCTTAACTTTTTTTTTTTTGAGACAGAGTCTTACTCTGTTGCCCAGGCTGGAGTGTAGGGGTGCGATCTCGGCTCACTGCAACCTCTGCCTCCCAGATTCAAGTACTCCTCTTGCCTTGGCCTCCCAAGTAGCTGGGATTACAGGTACATGCCACCACGCCATGCTGATTTTTGTATTTTCAGTAGAGATGAGGTTTCACCATGTTGGCTGGGCTGGTCTTGAACTCCTGACCTCAGGTGATCTGCCTGCCTTGGCCTCCCAAAGTGCTGGGATTACAGGCGTGAGCCACCGCGCCTGGCCTCAATCCCTGCTTTACTGCTGGCACAAGTATCACCAAGGCAGGGTTTAGGGCTCTTCAGAAATGCATAAAACGCTGGCCCAAACTGCCTTAGGGGAAGGGAAGTGTGGGAAAAGTCTCCTTAAGGAAACGACATTGAAGTTAGGACCTGAGAGCTGAGAAAGCTGATCTTCAAAACCACGTTACCACATAAACCTATGGAGGAGCGATGAGTAGTTGCCTACAACTTACAAGTAGAGCTTACAAGACACACATGAGCTGAACGCCTGCCAGGCAAGGTGTCCTGCCCCACCTGTGGGGTGGAACTGAACAAACTCTAGGTCCTGGCAAGGAAGGTCTGCCCTGGTGATCATGGCCATGCTGTCACCGGTGCTGGTGTGGGCAGAAGTAGGTGCACCCGTAACCTCTGGAAACAACAGACAGCAGTGACTGCACACAGCGGCCCACGTCCGGACCTCTTGTTTGGTGAGATCACAGAATGGACACAGCAGCCCCCGGGCACCATCTTCTCAGTGCTGTCTGTGTGCACACAACCCTCTACTCATACACACCCCACACACATCACTGGGGGCCATACCAGTGGAGCTGCTACCCTATGCAGGTAGGATAGAAGCCTGGGATCAGAGAACGGACTTCCATTTGTATTTTATTTATTTATTTTGAGATAGAGTCTAACTCTGTCGCCCAGGCTGGAGTACAGTGGCACGATCTCGGCTCACAGCAACTTCCGGCTCCCAGGTTCAAGTGACTTTTCCGCCTCAGCCTCTCGGGTAGCTGGGATTACAGGTGTGCACCACCATGCTCAGTTAATTTTTGTATTTTTAGTAGAGATTGGGTTTCGCCATGTTGGCCAGGCTGGTCTTGAACTCCTGACCTCAGGTGATCCTCCCACTTCGGCCTCCCAAAGTGCTGGGATTACAGGCATGAGCCACTGCGTGCCTGGCCCTATTTGTATTTTAGCTTTGTGCTGTTCAAAAGATTTCCCCAATAAGCATATGCTACTTTTATAATGAAAATTTTAAAATTTTTATGGATTTTGCTTTTTTTCCCCCAGATTTACTGAGGTATGATTGATGAATTAAAATAAAAAACAAAAGTGCATATATTTAAGGTGTACAATGTGATGATTTGATATATTTTGTGAACTGATGATACAATCAAGTTAATACACATCCATCACCTCATACAATTATCGTTTTTTTGGAGATATAGACGCTTAAGGTCTACTCTGTTCGCAAATTTCAAGTTATAATATTAACTCTAGCTACCATGTCGTATAATATTAACTATAGCTCCCATGCTGTACAATGTTAACCCTAGCCACCGTGCTGTATAATATTCACTATAGCCACCATGCTGTATAATATTCACTCTAGCCACCGTGCTGTATAATGTTAACTCTAGCCACCGTGCTGTATAATGTTAACTCTAGCCACCGTGCTGTATAATATTCACCATAGCCATCGTGCTGTATAATATTCACTATAGCCATCGTGCTGTATAATATTCACTATAGCCACCGTGCTGTATAATATTCACTATAGCCACCGTGCTGTATAATGTTAACTGTAGCCACCATGCTGTATAATATTCACTGTAGCCACCGTGCTGTATAATATTCACTATAGCCACCATGCTGTATAATGTTAACTGTAGCCACCGTGCTGTATAATATTCACTGTAGCCACCGTGCTGTATAATGTTAACTGTAGCCACCGTGCTGTATAATATTCACTATAGCCACCGTGCTGTATAATATTCACTATAGCCACCGTGCTGTATAATATTCACTATAGCCACCATGCTGTATAATATTCACTGTAGCCACCGTGCTGTATAATGTTAACTGTAGCCACCGTGCTGTATAATATTCACTATAGCCACCGTGCTGTATAATGTTAACTGTAGCCACCGTGCTGTATAATATTCACTGTAGCCACCGTGCTGTATAATGTTAACTCTAGCCACCGTGCTGTATAATATTCACTATAGCCACCATGCTGTATAATGTTAACTCTAACCACCGTGCTGTATAACATTCACTATAGTCGCCGGGCGCGGTGGCGCACGCCTGTAATCCCAGCACTTTGGGAGGCCGAGATGGGCGGATCACGAGGTCAGGAGATCAAGACCATCCTGACTAACACGGTGAAACCCCGTCTCTACTAAAAATACAAAAATTAGCCGGGCGCGGTGGCGGGCGTCTGTAGTCCCAGCCACACGGGAGGCTGAGGCTGGAGAATGGCGTGAACCCGGGAGGCGGAGCTTGCAGTGAGTGGAGATTGCGCCACCGCACTCCAGCCTGGGCGACAGAGCGAGACTCCGTCTCAAAAAAAAAAACCATTCACTATAGTCACCGTGCTGTATGTTAACTGTAGCCACCGTACTGTATAATATTCACTATAACCACTGTACTGTATAATATTCACTATAGCCACCGTGCTGTATAATATTCACTATAGCCACCGTGCTGTATAATGTTAACTCTAGCCACCGTGCTGTATAATATTCACTCTAGCCACTGTGCTGTATAATATTCACTATAGCCACCGTGCTGTATAATATTCACTATAGCCACCGTGCTGTATAATGTTAACTCTAACCACCGTGCTGTATGTTAACTGTAGCCACCGTACTGTATAATATTCACTATAGCCACCGTACTATATAATATTCACTATAGCCACCGTGCTGTATAATGTTAACTCTAGCCACCGTGCTGTGTAATATTCACTATAGCCACCGTGCTGTATAATATTCATTATAGCCACCGTGCTGTATAACATTCACTATAGCCACCATGCTGTATAATGTTAACTGTAGCCACCGTACTGTATAATATTCACTATAGCCACCATGTTGTATATTAGACCTTCTGAACCTCACCTGGTAACGAGAAGTCATACCTTTCATCAGCATCGCTGCAGTCTGCATTCCCCCAGCCCCTGGCAACCACTGTCCTACTCTGTTTCTATGAGTTTTGACTTTTTTAGATTCCACATAGAAGTGACATGCGGTATCTGTCATTCTGTGCCTGGCTTGTTTTACTTAACGTAATGACTTTGGGTTCATCCCTCTTGTCACAAATGACGAGATTCCCTTCGTTTTCATAGCTGAGTAATATTCAGCTGCGTATACACACATTTTCCTTAAACATCAACACATATTTAGGTTTTTTCCACATCTTGGGAACTGTGAACAACGCTGCAATGAACATGGGGGTCCAGGCGTCTCTTTGAGCTTCTGATTTCATGCCCTTTGAATATACACCCAGAAATGGGGTTGCTGGAGCACATGGTAGTCCTGTGAATTCTGAGGAACCTCCAGAGTTTTCCACAATAGTTGTACTAATTTACATTCCCCCCAACAGCACACAGGGTTCCCTTTTCTCCACATCCTCACCAACACTTGCTCTCTTTTGTCCTCTTGGTAACAGCCATTCTACCTGGAGTGAGATGAGATGATGTCTCATTGGGGTTTTAATTTGCATTTCTCTGGTGCTTAGTGATGTTGAGCATTTTTTCATACATCAATTGGCCATTTGTCTTCTCTGGAAAAATGTCTATTCAAGTCCTTTGCCCATTTTTAGTAGGGTTGTTTTTTAGTAGGGTTTAGTAGGTTGTTTTTCAGTAGGGTTGTTTTTTTGCTATTTTAGGTAGAAAGATAATATTAGATATATGGTTTGGAAAATATTTTTTCCTAACCTGTAGTTTTGCTGATTTTTTCCTTCACTATACTGACACTTTTTACTTTGAAAATGGTTAAAGTAACTGACAGTGTATAAAATTAAAGTTACTTATTTTCGTTATGTGGAGAAGAAGGACTTACCCATCCCAGGAATCAGTATTAACACAGTACCCACTAAAACAAGAGGGATTTTGCCAGAAACCCCCATGGGACTCTTCGGGCCGCAGTTTCCGCATCTAAAATCGGGAGAGGTAAGCTGTGACCCTGATGGCAGCCACCCCCGTCTACTGAGGACCATGCTTTCTCACCGCCTGAGGCAGGTGCTCCCGTCCTTACCCTTCACAGGGGAGCAACCACGGCTGGGAGAGGCCATCACCCTCACAAGGTTATATCAAGGCCTGTGTCTGAACCGTTATTCTACAATGCCTCCATTTTCATTAAAATAAAGAAACTCTAAATGACAGTTATTCATTTGTATAAATGAAATAAAGTAGAAATTAGAGTCCTACCCTGTGGCGACAACAGTGTTCTTTGCTCTTATGCGATGGACGGACCCGTCCTCTATGCACAGTGCGATGACACCACGGCACTCCCCATCCTCCATCAGGAGATCCAAGGCAAAATACTCCACAAAATAGCTGGTGTCATATCGCAGAGACTAAAAGAAAGGAAAACAAAGGGCAGGAAGTGTTAAGCCAACCTGTAAGGTTTTAAGGTGGTATTTGCTCATGTGAATAGGTGAAAGAACCTGATCCAAATGGACCAGGTAAATCCAAGGAGATCAGCAACAGAGTCAAGGACGCTGTCAGCGCCCGAGAGGCGTTCCACACCGAGCAGCACAGACAAGGCAGGTGCGCTAGAGAACGCAGCAGCAACAGCTCCTACTTTGGTGACATGTTTCCTATTTCTACACAACCCGAAGAGGCACTCCACACTGTCCGGTGGCCACAGGCAGCTCCGCTCAGAGTTTGGTGCCAGAGTGAGGTCCACAGACCATGGGGTCACAGCCCAGGGGGGAGCTGCTGGCAACACACAACCACTAAATTAATTAAAATAAATCAAACGTTCAGCTCTTCAGCTACACCTGCCACATTAGCAACAGCCACATGTGGCTGGCAGCTCCCAACGCGGACGGTTGCAGACAAGCAGATTCCAGCACTGCAGAAAGGTAGGCACTGGACAGCGCTGCCCGCCTGGACCTGCTGTTCCCTCAGCCAGTGCGAGTTGCCCTCGTAAGCCTGGGCCAGTTCCCCACATGACAGCTCCTGCTCCAGACGGAGCTGCTTTCTCCTCCCACCACACACTCGTCCATGCACTCAGCCACAGAGAAGGCACTGGTGTTCTAACAACTTGCAAATTAATGGTCTGTCCCCATTCATCAGAAAACAACAAAGTTCAGAATACTGAATGCTCTGAATCAATACTGTTCAGAATATTATTTGGTCATGCCAAAGTTGACCTTGATTACCCAGTAACTATTGTCACCTCAAGTCTTTGTCCAGTGATAACAATTAATATTAAAACAATCCATGGCTGGGGGTGGTGGCTCATGCCTCTAATCCCCGCACTTTGGGAGGCTGAGGCGGGTGGACTGCCTGAGCTCAGGAGTTCGGGACCAGCCTGGGCAACATGGGAAACCCTGTCTCTACTAAAATACAAAAAATTAGCCAGGCATGGTGGCGTGCACCTGTAGTCCCAGCTACTCAGGAGGCTGAGGCAGGAGAATCGCTTGAACCTAGGTGGCTGAGGTTGCAGTGAGCAGAGATTGCGCCATTGCACTCCAGCCTGCGTGACAAGAGTGAGACTCCGTCTCAAAAACAAAGCAAAACAAAACAAAACAAACAAACAAAACCAACCCATTCAGGAACTCAGAGGTGGTAAAACAGCCTTAAAATACTTCTTTTTCTTTTTTTGAGACAGGTCTCCTGTTGCCCAGGCTGGAGTGCAGTGGTATGAACATGGCTCACTGTTTCAAGTGATCCTGGTCTCAAGTGATCCTCCTGCCTCAGCCTCCTGAGTAACTGGGATTACAAGCATGTACCACCATGCCCAGCTAATTTTTAAACTTTCTGTAGAGACAGGGTCTCTCTATATTGTCCAGGCTGGTCTCAAACCTCTGGTCTCAAGTGATCCTCCTGCCGTGGCCTCCTAAAGTGCTGGGATTACAGATGTGAGCCACTGTGCCTGGCCTGCTTGCTCTGTTCTAATATTTTGAGCATCACATATCCCAAGTTAAAAACCTAGCATATAAGATTATCAATTCAACTTTCCAAAATAGATAAAGAAATAACATATTGCCTTAGGGACAGCTTCTCACAGCACATGCCTGGTCCTTTCACATCAACAGTCGCTGCATGTCCTACACCGTTGTTCTCTGTTGCTTTTTACATAATCTCTGGCGGACTCACTGGGCACGCTAACCCATTCCCCGCTGTCACCATAAGCCCCAGCACTACATGTCCTGTCTCAGCTGGACCGGGGGCGGCCTTACCCTTCCATATAAGGTGTGCAATAGTGAGGGGCCAGTCTGATCAGCCACATAGCAGCACCGATGGGCCTGCCCGCCCTTTCCAAACTTGAGGCTCTGTCCACCAAATGCACGCTGATAAATCTTCCCATCTTCAGTTCTGCTAAATGGCATGCCGTAATTTTCCAGCTGTGAAAGATAAAAACAAACAAAAACCTTATTACCTTAAAGGAGTCAAGATATTCATAGCTCATCTACACTGAACAACTTTAACACAAATCTGCAAACCCAAAGTAACCTATTTTATGAAAATGTCAACACTTCATCAAAGAGAAGTCTTCTTGTTACGTGTAATGCACAGTTCGTGATGGAAAAAGACTCCTCTTGTGAGCTTTGCTCATCACCATTCTTTCGGCCGGCCACATCTGCCTCAATTGCTTACATTCTTTCCAGTACTCTTTTTGGCTAGAAACAGGCCACGAGGGCGCCCAGAGCCCCCTGCCCATCACCTCGACCACGGCGGCGGGAGCCTGCTCTGTCATGTAGTGGATGGCATCCTGGTCCCCCAGTCAGTCGGAGCCCTTCATAGTGTCATAGAAATGCCACCTCCAGTTGTCCTCCTCCATGTTCCCCAGAGCAGCGTTGATTCCTCCCTGGAAACACCAACCACTCCTTACAAGCCACAAACAGGAGCCCCAGCTTTGTCTTCCAGGTCCAAATCCACCCACTGGGGGATTCAGAGAAAGCCAACTCCTCACGCAGTGACTCCCAGTGAGGGCTGACCTCAGCAGAGGAGCAGCGAGGCCCGACAGATTCCGGGTCACGACCCTCCCCCGACTCGCCCGGTGATTCAATCCCTTAGCCTCAGTCTCCTCAGCTGTGTAGTGGAGACAGAGGGAACTCCAGGAAGGGCTGACTGGAGCAGTGAGTGAAAGGCTACCTGTAATATGCTTATTACCTAACATATCTGGCACAGAAAAGGTACTCAACAAATCCTTCCAGATAATGTTATTAACAAATCTTCCCAATGGCATTTACGGGCATGTGTTAAAGACCAGAAGTGCCTCCTGCCAAGTAATAAACTCCACACTCAGAGTCGCACTCCCCTGTACCCCTGCTTCCTTTGGCTGTGTGTGCCCACCACCGTCTTATTCCTCAGAGAGTTCCAGAAGACAGCAGTACAGGGACAAATAAAACCCTTGCCCTTTCCTTCCCTACCCTAAATTCTGATTCTTCCTCTTTAGATGATCTCCTTTTCTTAAGGTGTTGGGGCGGTGGGGGTGGCTGGGGAGGGTAGTAGGCGAGAAGGTCAAAGAAAACCCAAGTGTGACTGGAGTCCCAACTAGGAGTGACAACAAGGCTCCAGCCCTTCCAAGTCTCCAGGGAAGAGGCTCCAGGGAAAGACCGCTGAGAGGGTGAGCTGAGTGAGCAAGGCATAGCAAGAGGCCATGTGGCTGGAGCATGGGGAGGAGGCAGGAGGCTGCCCAGGTAGAAAGCGCAAGGCTGGGCGGGACCTGCGCAGAGTGGAGCACGGTGGGGCACCTTTCTCTTACCTGCACTGCAACAGTGTGTGACCTGGTAGGAAACAGCTTTGTAACACATGTGGTATTAAACCCTGCCTCAGAAAGGCCAAATGCAGCTCGCAAGCCTGCCCCTCCAGCGCCTACCACCACTGCATCAAATTCATGATCCGCTACTGGATACTGAGCAGAAATCTGGAAAAGAAAAATGCACCTGTCAATCACGTGCTCCACTATGCCAAACACGAAGACTCTTGTTACAGTGAAGGAGCCTGACAAAGACAAAAGGAGCAAATGCTAGGCACACAGGGCCTCCATCCTGTCCTGGGGCTGAGCCCTGAACAGTGCAGGGAGAAGTGGGCACATTCGCACGTGGAGAAGGGACTGACAATCAGATTCTATGAATGGTAGAGGGGATCTGTCCCATGGGATCAGACTGAGGACCACAACTCTACTTCAGGGCCATGCCTATGCTTATGCCTGAGAAGGTGCCAAGGAGTATTCAGTCGCTATTGTGAGCTTACGAGAAAAGAACTTCTCAGCAAGTTTCAGTTTTCCAACAGAGAGAGAACAGGTACACTAAATACCAAGGAACCCACACCTGAGTGGCCCCACAGTCCTAATTTCAGTAGGAATTTTATCATCTAACACAGCAGATACTGTTCATTTTATTTTATTGCTTTACTTGATCTAAATTTAAATCTAGTTTATAGACACATAAGAGATATAAGTAAAAATGTTAACATCTATGTTTGTGTTTGTACTTGCAATTGATTATTATAACACTGAAAATAATTTCAGCATGCGTTGGATACCTATGAGGAATTTTTCTCTTATGTCTATGACTCATATGAAAAGAAACTGGTACAGATCCTTACCCCCAAGCCAAAAAAATCATTTATAATGGAACAAAAAGCATGAACTTACGGAATCTGAAACTTTATCAGATGCCCTCTTGTTCCCATCAATAGTGAAGTGAAAACCTCAGGTTCCTGTTTGCAACACTGTTGGCCACTGGTGACACAGAAGACACAGATGCAGAGGGTTAGTGTCCTGAAGGAACAGATGCTATGGGGGACAGTAATTTAAACTTCCCCTTGCAAACTGTTCCCCTTCTTATGTACCCAGGTGCTCCTGTGCATCCAGGGAGCTCAGCTGAGACTCTCTACTTAACCCTGAAGGGCAGCCCAAGGGGCGAGGAAGGACTGAGCCCCCAGTCCTCCTTTCCACCCCAACTCGGCACTCTAGAAAACCAGGATGAAGCCTGTTTCCAAACAGGATACTCACTGACTCAGATACCACATGAAAAAGGCACACTTCCTCTGTAAAGTCTTAATTTATGCTACTTAGTGGAGAAGGGGAAGACATCTATATCGTATTACTGTATGTGGTATTTTGCAAATAATGAAGCATTTTAACTGGCTCCATCATAGCCCTTTCCACATTACAGTTCCAGTCGTCCATGAGAGCTTGCGGTCAGTCCAAAAGGCACTGGACACTGAATCAGGAGATCTGTATTCTGGAGCAGTAAAAGCTGACAGCCCAGAGGGACGAGGTGTCATCCCTTCATCACACAGGAGGATGTTGGATGCACACTCTCCCCTGCCTGGCTGCTCCTGGCTTTTTCCTGGCCAATGTCTACAATTTGACACATCTTGCTGCCTAAATTTTCCATCTTAGAAACCTGGTTTTAGTGTTTAGTTTTTAGCGGCTGTGTGTGAGAGGTGACACTGTCCATACACTAAGGTTGGCCAGTCATTTAGAGGATACATTTTCCATTCTGCTGGGTGCATTTTAGAAGACCACTGAATAGTCTCAGAAATATCATAAAGAATAGTTTTAGGGGCTGGGCGCGATGGCTCATGCCTGTAATCCCAGCATTTTGGGAGGCCAAGGTGGGTGGATCACCTGAAGTCAGGAGTTCAAGACCAGTCTGGCCAACATGGCGAAACCCCATCTGTACTAAAAATTAGGCAGGCATGGTGGCAGGCACTTGTAATCCCAGCTACTTGGGAGGCTGAGGCAGGAGAATCGCTTGAACCCAGGAGGCAGAGGTTGCAGTGAGCCTAGACTCTGCCACTGCACTCCAGCCTGGGCGACAGAGCGAGACAACGTCTCCAAAAAAAAAAAAAAAAAAAAAAAAGAAAAGAAAAAAAGCTTTAGGAAATAAATACACTCAGCAATCAGAAGAGGGGATGTGAGAGAGGTCTTCAAGTATTTAGAAATATTTGCAATTCAGAAATTACTTATTATGTGGAATAAAAAATTATTCTCCATTTCTCCAATTTCTAGTCTCTGTTTTTATTGACATAAGCTAATTCAGTTTTTTCTTTTTTCAGAAAATAAATGAGAAAGAACAAATATTCTTCTACCTTAACATAATTTTTGTCATGGTAAAATCATATTTTAAGAAATAAGTCTTTGAAATAATTTTAATACAAATGTTCTTGAAACTTTTGTAAACTGCCCTATTAACACAGGTAACAGCACCAATAACAACAGTGTATTACACCAAATGTAAGTAGAAACAGTGAGATCACTAAATGTTGATTTGTTCTTTCTAGGATGCTGACGTGGAATACCCACTGCCCACCCCCGCCACACACACACAGAGCCAGCTTAAAAGGGGCAGCTCCCATAACACAACCGTGAACAAATTATCAAGCCATCCCTTTGGGGACAAGGACACTCACCCTCTACGTCTAAATCTAATCTGGGGCAGAGTTTTGAATTTGAAAGCCCAACTTTAAGCCAATTTCAGTCTTTAGATAAAACTGAAAACTAGTTTTGACACAAGACTAGTCTTGTGTGCCAATTATTAATTTTTTTAGGAGAAACTATCAAACATTTCCTCTAAGAAAAAAATTGGCAACATATAAAAGGAATATTAGACTTTGTTTAACAATATAGAATTTCAGATGACTGAATTAGGAGGTGGAGGGGGGAAAGTAAGAAGTGCAGAGACATTAATCCCGAAATCTACCAAAGTGAGGGGTCCTCATCTAATCAAATGCAACTATAAATCATGAGCAAGAAACTAATCTGCACGTACAACCCATACAATCACAAAAGCAGTCAGCGAAGAACCTAAACACGCATGACCGTATCAGGAAGAAGCGGAAGTAGGGTAGTTTAAGTGAACTAAATCCCCTCTCCAGGCAAGAAGTCTAAAACTGATAAAAATGCACCTGCACAACCTGCATATCCACTAAAGAAACAGAGGTCTTACAAACACCAGAAGTCAATATCAGAAACAGGAATTGCTTTCATGGAAAATGAACTGGGGGCGGTGGTATACTCACGGATTCTTTTACAACTATGTGTAATTATTCTCACTAGAATTTTAGTGTTTATTATTTTAAAAACAGGGATACTTAAAATACAATTCACACATGGCTACTGTGCACAGGCTGTGAGCCCTGGTTCACAAGAGCACCACCAAAGGTTTCAAACATTACCCACAGAATCCCCACTAACCCCACAGAAAGACGGAACCTCAGAGAGGATTCAAGTAGGCCGGCTGCCTCTGGATCCTGGACTTGGTCCCTATCTAAAGACCCTTGGGAAAAATCTCTGAGACTCCCAACTAATATTAATATCCAGGTTTCATATCAAAACCAAGTCACAATTTTTCAAATAAATCAGGAAAAACATCATGAAGAATGCAGAATGGAATGCCGTTGTTGTTACAATTATCCCAAGAAGCAAAGCAAATGTTTACTACTATAATGGCCTAAATAATGTATTTCTAGAACACCATTAAACATATGCAGAACAAACCATTCAAAGAAATGAAATCAATTTGTCTTAGAACAATATATTTGATGTTCATGCTCACGGATTTGAAAAACTTCACCTGAAGTAACCAGTTAACCCAGTAACTATTTAAGTTTCTTGGTTTTACTTTTCCTCTGATTAAACTGCTTTGGAACAGTTTGCAAGCTGTGTCAGTGCACCAGGCCATAAAAAGAAACCAAAAACTAAGTCTGATAAGCTCGTCACTTGAAAGCAGCTGTAAATACAGAATGATCAATACACCACAGAACTGGCCAAAATAAGATTTAAAAATTCTCTCTGGACTTCACTAAAATTATCCTCAGCATCTATTTTCCAAACACATTTCTCAGTTGGTTATCATTAATTTCTTTTTTTCTGCTAATTTGATTATGTTGTTACTTTGTAAACTCCAATTCTTCAGGAAAAAAAAAACCTATCTGAAATGCGGATAAATATACTGCTTGCAGGCAGAATTTCTGTAGGAAACGCTAACTTCAAGATAAAAAGACTTTTACAAAACCCAAGACTAAATTTTGGTTCAATTTTGCTATCTTGCCATCTTGTCTGAGGTGCCTCCGCCGCTGGCGGGGTCTTAGGCTGCAGAAGGAACACTGGGCACCATCTGGGTTGACAGCAAAGGCACCAGCCCTAGCTTTTCTCCAATCACAAGCTAACGTTTCCCCTAAAATGCCCCAATGACCATGGGCTTTACTTCCTGCCTGTGGACGCCCTCCAAGCAGCTCTTAAAAGCCCAAGAAGCGGCAGGGATCTCTGCTCAGTCAGCACCAGCCACAGCAACACACTAGAACGTTTACCTGCTTTCTGATGCGACAGGATGGCTGTATGACTAATCTTCACATTTAATTCAACGAGGTTTTTAATAACTATTTCAAAAAGGAGAAAACTGCACAATTACAGGCATAATTTAAATCAATATTGCTGAATGCCTTGGTTCCTATTGACGTTTTTACTCTGCAATTTAAAATTACTTCGTAATTAAGGAGGTGGGTGGGTAAGTTCATTCAAAAGAACCAAGCAACGAAACCTATCCAGTTCAGCTTGATGAACTAAAACCCTAGAAGGCCGATTCTGAAGATGCAATCGTGGAGGGCACATTCAGACAAACTCAGAGAGTGAGGGCTCAGGGAAGTATAACCCTGACCGTCATCCTGGACTAAGCCGAGCCCGGCCCCGCGAGGCACTCAGCGCACAGGCAAGCACCGGTCCCGCGTCCTCGCCCGGTCAGTGCGCTGAGCTCTCCCTCTGATTTTTAAAAACGGGCACAGCTGCTTTTAAACACTGGCACATTTTCAGTGGCACAAGGGCCACCAAACACGACCCAAACTTGACACCCTTAACTTACAAGGTCGCGAAGTGGACACGCACAGATTTGCGCTTTTCTGGAAAGCGGAACTGCAAGCCTAAGCTCGGGCGCGCAGCGCTTCCCACCGGACGCCCACGCGGCCTAGCCCGGCCACTCCTCGCACCCATCCGGGTGGTTTCACCCGCCCCGCCCGCCCCACCCACGGGCTGCGGGCAGCCCCTCGGGACAACCCGCACAGAGGGCGGCAGAGGCCCAGCCCAGCCAGGAAGGCCACGGGCCGCTATCCGCCGGGTGACCTTGGGCAGAGACGACTCCTCCCCGAGTCCACCCGCCAGGCACTGAGGCGAGGAGCCACCTCAGCCCGCGGGGTCCCCGGACCCAGGCCCGGACCAAGGCGGCAGAGGCGACGACCAGCAAGCCCGCGGGGTCGTGACCTTCACCGGGACGCGGACTACCTGCTAAGGACCGAGCTCCCCGGTCCCCCGAGTCCGCCCCGCGGCTCCCCCTCGCACCGGCCCAGGGCTCTCCCAGCCCCTTCCCGATCCCGGGACCGGGGGCGCGGGGCCGCGGGGACCCGGCGCCCGCTCCGCTCGCATCCGCTGGGGACCGTCCCGCTCCTACCGCCGCCTCGGCCCCCTCCTGTCCCGCCCCGGTCCGCGGTACGGACTGACCGCCTTGGCCAGCGCCAGGCGCCGAGTGCTCAGCAGCCGCGACAGCCTCCTGACCCCCGACATGACTGTTGACGCCGCCACGCAGTCCCGCCAGTCCCTGCGCAGACTACGCCTGCGCACCACGCCGGGGTCGCGCTAGGGGGATATCGCGCCTGCGCACCACGCCGGGGTCGAGCGGGGCGGTAGTGGGGGACATCGCGCCTGCGCACTACGTCACGCCCGGGCGGGGGGGCTGAGTGGGGGCGCCGCGCCTGCGCAAAGCGCACCCGCGGACGGAGGCGTTGCGAGGGACGCGGGGGTCCTGGGCTTCCCGAGCGAGGTAGAGCGGGCCCTATTTCGGGGAGGTGTTGGGCACTAACATTTTTAAAGCGCCATGGGTGGTTCTGCGGGATCGCCCAGACAGAGGGGGCCTGAACGTCCAGACCACAGGGAATGGGGTCGGAGGGGCTGCGCTCGTCCGCGGAGGTGGGCGGGAGCGACCCGGGGCCTCCGGCCTCTACTGAGCGGGAGTGACCCTCGGTCTCCGGCCTCCGAGGGGCGGGAGCGATCCTCAGCCATGTCCCTAGCTTCTGGCTTCCGGCTAATTTTTAATTTTTTTGTAGTGGCGGGATCTTGCTGTGTTGCCCGGGCTGGTCTCGAACTCTTGGCCTCAAGCGATCCTCCCTCCTCGGCCTCCCCAAGTGCGGGGATTAGGGGCGGAGCCACCGCGCAGGGCCGTGGTCAGCTTTTAAAGGTGCGTAGATCCCTTTGGCTTATACGCCTTTCTGCTAGCTTACCCTGATTTTGCTTCAGGTTCAGAGAGCATTTTAATATTTCTAGTATGTCTTTTTGTAAGATATCTGAAATCTTTTTGTGGAATGAAGTGGCATGAAAAATAAACCAATAATCATTAGTAATTTTGTTTCCTGTCTTTTCACTTTAAATTATTAAAATCTTTCTCTTATGCGAGATGTTTAACAATGTTATTTTAGTAAATTTGCAATGGTTCAGTCCCATTTTATTGATATTTGGGTTGTTTCCCATTTTTACTCTTAATAAATAACACCGTACAAAACATATTTGTGACCGTAACTTCATCTTTAGGATTATTTTCTTGGATGTATGCCCCAGACGTGGCCTTTATTGGCTTGCAGGGAATGGACATAGTACCTCCTAGACTTTTTTTTTAGTTATGCAGTTTTGGTGCTGGGTTAGTTATCTATCTAATTTTGTTTTGTTTTGTCTGAAATGGAGTTTCACTCTTGTTGCCCAGGCTGGAGTGCAATGGTGCGATCTCAGCTTACTGCAACCTCCGCCTCCAGGGTTCAAGAGATTTTCCCGCAGACAGCCAAGATCACACCACTGCCCTCCAGTCTGGGCAACAGAGCAAGACTCCGTCTAAAAAAAAAAAAAAAAAAAAAGAGAAAGATTCTCCCGCCTCAGCCTCCCAAGTAGCTAGGACTACAGGCCACCACCACCACGCCCAGCTAATTTTTGTATTTTTAGTAGAGACGGGTTTCACCATATTGGCCAGGCTGGTTTCAAACTCCTGACCTCAAGTGATCCACCTGCCTCAGCCTCCCAAAGTGCTGCGATTACAGGCGTGACCCACCGCGCCTGGCCTTAATTTTTTAATTCTATAATTACCACAAACCCCTTAGTATTAAGCTCCGAGACATATTTTTGTCATACCTTTATTGCTTATCATAATTTTCTATCTTTAGATGTTAAGTATTTGTTGAAAATTCCATGAAAAGTTTTCAGAAATTGGATTGGATTTCTTGTTTATTATACATCCCTTGACTATTTTGTAATCGTGTGTATTTGTGGAGGTCACATGTAAACAAATTTAAAGTGACTCTACTTTGTGAAAACGTGCAACCTCGTGTAGGTACTCAGTAAATTAGTAAATTCTTATTAACGTTAGCCCCCCAGCCTTGCTATAGAGGGTGCATGCTGAGCCCGAAGCAGAGAGCTCTGTCATCTCTGCATTCATCACCACCACACCAGGAGGCCTGAGAAGCTTCTAGCACTGTTTGCACCTTCCCCACCACATCACCCCTCCCTGCCTTCCTCACAGTCTTCCTTCTGATCAGAAGACCCTTTCCTTCTTTCTCTGCCTGTCAGAATGCTGCTCACTCTTCAAACCCTAGCTCATATGAAAGTGTCTGGTGTGAGCCCACTTTTTTCAAATTGATTCTGTATCTTTGATACAACTGTATGAGGGTTCTCCAGAGAAACAACCAATAGAGGGGAGAGATGTAAGAAATTGGTTTAAAGGTTCAAATGCTAATCTCATCCAAAAACTCCCTTAGAGACACACCCAGAAATAATGCTTAACCATGTATCTGAGCACCTCCTGGTACGTCAAGTTGACATACAAAATCAACCATCGCAGCAGCCATACATTTAAACATATTTGTACTAGAGAACTTACCTGATTCTACCTGCACTTCAGATGCTTAAGACATGTCTGTTTTCTCCACTTTCCCCAACCAGATTGTGAGTCACTTTCACCTAAGTTCTTGGTTTGTTTGTTTGTTTGTTTTTGAGACGGAGTCTCGTTCTGTCGCCAGGCTGGAGTGCAGTGGTGTGACCTTGGCTCACTGCAACCTCCACCTCCCGGGTTCAAGCGATTCTCCTGCCTCAGCCTCCCGAGTAGCTGGGACTACAGGTGTGTGCCACCACGCCCGACCCTGGTCTTGTTTTTTCCTTCTTTGAATCCCGTAGGGCCTCAGTGCTGTGCAGCACATAGTTAAAACTGAAAAACATTTCTTGAATAAAACTAGTTAACGTTTTTATTCTTTACTTCAAGGTATATCTCCATGAATAACCTAAATGATCCCCCAAACTGGAATATCCGGCCTAATTCCAGGGCGGATGGTGGTGATGGAAGCAGATGGAATTATGCCCTGTTGGGTCCAAAGCTGGGACTGGCTGCTTTTCGTAAGTCATGGTTTTCTTAAAATTCATGTTTTCCAGGCTGAAAGTGTGGAGCCCCGGTGAGGGAGGCAGCATGATGTGGGAGCCTGAAGGCCGTGACTTTGGGACCTGTCAGGGACAGCCGAGTTTTATCCCATGCAGTGAACCGTGGGCAAATCACTTAACCTCTGAACCTCAGTTTTCCTGTTCACAGGAGATGGAGAATCATGCTTAACCTCAGCACATTGCGAGGATTAAGTCAGCCAATGCGTTTCGAAGCATTTTGTGTGGGGTGGGTTTTAATAACTAAGTTCCCTCTCAAGGCTTTGCAGCTCTCAAGTCAGGGGGGCGGTTCCTTGTTTCAGGTGCTTTCATAAGGACTGATGGGGGAAAAGAATAGGTGTAAAGGAAACCAGTGGGCTGGGTGTGGTGGCTCACATCTGTAATCCCAGCACTCTGCGAGGCCCAGGTGGGCAGATCGCATGACCAGCATGAGTAACACAGCAAAACCCCGTCTCTACAAAAAGTAGAAAAATTAGCCAGTCGTGGCCATGCACACCTGTAGTCCCAGCTCCTCAGGAGGCTGAGGTGGGGAGATCAGTGGAGCTGGGAGGTCGAGGCTGCAGTGAATGGAGATGGCACTACTTGCCCTCCAGCCTGGGCAACAGGGTTTAAAAAAAAAAAAAGAAAACCAGTTTTGGAAAACCAGTGATGTTTAATGTTTAGGAAATCAATCTTTGGGAGACTTCATCCAGGAAATCTCTGCTTGGCCTGGCCAGAAATTCTCTCTAGTTTAGATTGACTTGGCATCACGTTGGGGACCTGTCAGTCACATGCAGACTTATATCCCCACCACACAATCAATTCACTGATGCAGAGGAGTGCGTTTTGTGTTTCTTCAGGTTCCATGGTTCTGGGCTGGCACTTAGGAACATGAGAGACTGAGTAATTGAATGGAAGAAAGGCAAAACTGCCCTCTAGCTGTAGTGATACATTTTACATAGAGGCTTTTTATCTGCTTCTGTTGGGGTCCCCGTGTTTCCTAAACAAAGGAATGAACACACAAGACAACACAAGACAAGACAAACATGGCGGCCGCCTCGAATGGCGGGCTCTGCTTTATTTTATACAGTTTGTGGAATGTTGCCAAGTTACAAGACACATTGTTGTTTTTCTGACCTTTCCCTGACTTTCTGGATTTTCAAGATGTTTACACATAAACAAGCCCCCAGGGTCTGCTGTTTGCAGCTGGCTCCTTTGTCCTCCCTGTTTACAGGGAAGGAACGCCCTGCTTCGTTTGCAAGAGCAGGACAGCACGTAGTCCTCTACATGCTTCCGTGTCTCAGGTTAGAAGTTTTGCTATAGAGGAAGAGGAGGCTGGTAAGAGCAGGTGGTTTTTATGACTCAGTGATCTGCACAGTGCTTGCTTCTTGGTGAAAGACAGGGCAGGTCCACATCCAATGCTAAGGGGCTGCCATGTGAAAAGCTCACTTGCCTGCAGGCTTGGAAAAAAACCCACAACACTTGGAGAGGCTACTGTTGCCTGTGGCTAGGGTGAGTGGATTAGAAAGTTAAAAATTACTCTTACTAATGTAATAATTAATTGGCTTTGAGGCTGGGAGAGGCCCTGAAGTGACTCATTTTCCATTTGTTTTTCAGACCCATCTCTAGCTTTTATAGCCTTTCATGATAACTTTCACTTTTGAAATTCTTACCTCCCCTTCTTGGACTTTTGAAATGATGCTTTCTGTCCCTGAAAAGGGTTGAAGAATATTTTATTTTTTCTTTTTGGTTTTTTGCTGAGGTAGTGTGGTGAGAGATAATTGTTAACTTGGCATTCTTGTAATGATTCTCCAAAGGTGTGTTATGATGTGTTTGAGGTTCTGTTGCACACAGGAGCATTAACCAGCCCCTAGTGTAGTCTAGAAGAAGAGGCAGACGTATGAATACTTTGTAAGCGCCATTGATTGATTTATTGATGAGAAGCCAGTTTTGTCGTGATCACTTATTTCATTTACTAGATTTTTTTTGTTTGTTTGTTTGTTTTGAGATGGAGCCTTGTTCTGTCGCCAGGTTGGAGTGCAGTGGCGCAATCTCGGCTCACTGCAACCTCCGACTCCCTGGTTCAAGTGATTCTCCTGCGTCAGCCTCCTGAGTAGCTGGGATTACAGGCACCCACCACCACGCCTGGCTATTTTTTGTATTTTTAGTAGAGATGGGTTTTCACCATGTTGGCCAGGATTGTCTTCATCTCCTGACCTCGTGATCTGCCCACCTCAGCCTCCCAAAGTGCTGGGATTACAGGTGTGAGCCACTGTGCCCAGGCCATTTACTAGATTTTTACTTAACATAACATAGAAATGTGTGTAATTGTGCTTGCCTGAAAGAGCAGTCCCTGGAGAAATTCTTACCCTGAGTAGCTCCCCTAGGAGACTATTCAGTATTTCAGCGCTCCAGTGGGCTTCTCTCTCTTCACACCTCCTCTGTCATTCTGCTTTCCCCCCTTTTCTCTCAGTCTTCCTGATTCCCCTTTCCCCATCTCTCTCCTCTCGGTCTTCCTGATTCCCCTTTCCCCATCTCTCTCTCTGTGCTTTTCCCATCTCTCCATGCTTTCTCCCCTCTAGCGTTCCTGTACCTCCCGTTTCCTCTCCTGACCTAGAAAACACATAGTCTTAGAGCTGAAAGGGACTGGTTGAGTTCACTGCTCACTGAGAGAAATGAATCTGAGACAGGTCTCAGATTTTTTTAGAAAGTTCATTTTGCCAGTTTAAGGATGCGCCCATGATGCCTCCACAGGAGGTCCTGACAACACGGGCCCAAGGTGGTCGGGGCCCAGCTTGCTTTTACACACTTTAGGGAGGCATGAGACATCGATCAATATGTGTAAGATGTACATTGGTTCAGTCAGCCCAGAAAGGTGAGACAACTTGAAGAGAAGGTCAGACAGGGGACTTCCAGGTCATAGGCAGGTAAGAGACAAACGGTTTCATTCTTTTGAGTTGCCGGTTACCCTCTCCTGATGAGGCACTCAGATACGCATTTCTCTCGGTGAGCAGACGGGTGACTTTGGACAGAATGGGAGGCGGGTTTGCCCTCAGCAGCCCCAGCTTGACTTTTCCCTTTAGCTTAGTGATTTTGGGTCCCCAAGGTTGATTTTCCTTTCACAACATCTAACATGTTTTTCTATGAGCATTAGTTATTCATTGTGTATTTTATTGCACAAATACGGCACAGATTTTTTTTAAATCATCAACTCAGACACTTTACCACACACGGGCTCCTCAGGGAACTCAGGGAATCCTCACAAGACTAAAACACCCACATGGACGGAAGGTGAGGGAAGAAGCCCCAGGCCGCCCTGGGAAACCTCGAGACACATTGCTGTGGTTCCTGTGAGGCAGAACTGAACCTGGGATTCCATATTAAAGAGGAGTGAAGGGGGCCGCACCTCCCAGCAAAGGAAACCTTCCAGAAATCAAGTGGGGCGGGGATGGAAACACGACTCCCCTGAACACCTGCATCCCAAGCCTGCCTGCCCCTGGAGCTGCAGCTCCCACCCGGCTACGGGGGATGGAGACACAGCACGACTCTCCTGAACACCTGCCTGCCCCTGGAGCTGCAGCTCCCATACCAGCTACCGTCTGGGCATGGGGGTGCACACCTGTAATCCCCACTCTTTGGGAGACTGAGGCAGGACGATTGCTTGAGCCCAGGAATTCCAGACCAGGCCTGGGCAACACAGGGAGACCCTGTCTCTTAAAAGAAACAAGCAAAAACCCGGCTACCTGTACAGCTGGGGAGACCCTGGACCCAAAGGAATGATGCAGACCCTCACATTAAGGCTACACATGGACCCACAAAACAAACAAAAATTACAGAAACATCAAGGAAGTTGGTTACTCTGTGTGGGCTTGAGCAGGAAAAACAATCAGCTATAGACCACCCTCCCAAGGACTTCAAACACACTGTCAGGTAGCTCCACGTCACAAATATCTAGCACTTTTCAATAAAAACATGTTCTTAAAACTGAAGACTATCATATGAAATATTTGAATACGGCTGGCTGTGGTGGCTCAAGCCTGTAATCCCAGCACTTTGGGAAGCCGAGGCAGGCGGATCACAAGGTCAGGATTTCGAGACCAGCCTGGCCAATATGGTGAAACCCAATCTCTACTAAAAATACAAAAATTAGCCGGGAGTGGTGGCAGACGCCTGTAGTCCCAGCTACTCAGGAGGCTGAGGCAGGAGAATTGTTTGAACGCGGGAGGCGGAGGTTGTAGTGAGCTGAGATCAGGCCACTGCACCCCAGCCTGGGAGACAGAGCGAGACTCCATCTCAAAAAAAAAATTTTTTTTTTGAATAAATAAAGGATGGAATCACAAAAATAAATAAGCAATGTCTATCAGAAACACCCAGATGTGAAAGTAACTAATAATTTAGAAATTTTAAATATATGTCATCTTTAGAATTAGAAACTGAAAGGACAGGTTAAACAAACAGTACATTAACAATAATCAGAATAAAGAATAAAGCAAACAGACACGGAGAGACATGAAAAGGTACAGAGACGGGGGGAGAGGGATGAAAGGGCCTACGCTCATCTAAGTGGAATTCCAGAAGGGAGGAAAGTGATACAGACCCACAGACAAAGGAAACACAGCGGGTACCCAAGCGGGTCGGATACAAAGAAGCCCAGGCGTGTCCATCTGCTGATATTTACATATGATCGACCTGACAGTCACTGGATTAAAGGGAGTCCACGTGCCTGAAAACAACAGGAGTTAAAGTAAAAGGAAAATCTTTCTGGGACACTGAGTTCCTGATCTATAGCTGGAGGCCCCGGGAAAGGCAGTAGGGGATCTGGGGTAGCGGTTTTCTAGACACTCCAGGTGACGTGTCAGCTGCCATGACTCCTGGGAGGAGCCAAAGCACTGTCTGGTGGGGTCACACCCTGCTGAGTATGGGAGTCCTCCGTGGCCTGCCAGACCTCCATGGCCGTCCACAGTCGTCATGGCTGGACGCGTACTCTTATTTAACAGATAACCGAGAAATGGTTCTGTATCATTTTACACACGGAATTTTTCAAGGATGCAGCCACCAGCCAAGTTAAGAAGTTCGCACTTACTTTTGTTAGAGAACTTCACAAATTCCCATTTCAGAAAATCCATCGTCAAGGCCACCACTGCCGGCAGACACCTGAGCACAGCTCGGTCGCTGTGGCATTCACACTAATTCTACCGAAAGGTGCAAGTACCAGACCCCTCCTTCCGTTCTCCCTCAGCAATCATCCCAAAGCACGGTGAAGACATCCATCACCACACTGCAAACATTCCTGACAAATTATGGTCTGGGCTTTATATGATTTTCCCTGAAACTGAATAGGAAGACTGTGCTATCCTCGGATTCACTGTAGAATCTGATACCCTTGAGCGCTCACAACCATTTACCAACTATGAGGGTGAAGATTCACTGATGACCTTCACACACAAGAGCCTATTTTCAGAGTGATCTGTACCTTCAATAACTTCCATACTCACTGAAAATCAACTAAAAACATATTGTTAATGTCAGGAAAGACCAGTGGCTCTCCTCATACCCCATCTGTATTAGACACACAGTTGTTTTTTCTATACACAAAATTGCCACAGTCCTGGGCAGCACACAGAGACAGCCCCCGATCTCAGAGAACAATGTCAGGCTCCCGGTGGAGCACAGGTGGTGGGGTCTGCTGGCACGGTCCCTTAGGCCTCTACGAGTCATCACTCTGGGCTCATGGGGCTCCTAGTGCCATGCCCGCCTGCTCTCACCTGAAGTGCGTCCTCCCCCCCAAGACACACACACCCTCCCTCCAGCTCCTTCCTTTCCTTCCTCAGGGAGCCTTCCACGGGGGTACCATGTTCTCCCAGCCCAGAAGTTAAATCCATTTACTCTGCCTGAGCACCTCCCAACTTCCCCTTGGGAAGATCCCACCCTCCAGCAGTTATGCAGGGAAGCTGTGCTCTTCCCACAAAGGCAGGTGCACCTGAACCCTGAACCCATGGCACACACACAGCAACACTCCACGAGCATCTGTTAGACTGAATAGAGTGATAATCTGCAGGAATACGTTTCTGTAGGCTTTACAGGTAGCTGGAGGGAGAGTAGGCAGGCATATATATAGAGAGGTTTTCGGAAAGGTCAGAATTACTGGAAACTAGTATTACAAAAAACAAAGATAAGCTACAGAGAACCCACAAAGCAAAGAAAGAGGAAAACTTTAGATACCAAGGAGCATCCCTGCCTCACCCAAATCCATCTGGTCTTCCCCCATTCTTCACTGCTGTATACAGGAACCTAGTATCTGCACACAAGGGTGACCTGCTCTGAGCCAGCGCTGACAAGAAGCCCCAGGAGCCAAAGCCCTGGAAGCCTCCTGGGCAATCAATACTCTGTCTTCGTGCCATGAGGTTCTTCTCCTCTGTCTTCTGAGTCCGTGGCCCTGGAATGTGTGGACCTGGATGAGACCTAAGTCCTCAAGTGAAGGCTGCACTGTGAGGTGTCCTGATCATAAGTAGAAGCTTCTCTGGGCCATCTCAGCAAATAACACGGCCAAACAAGTTTTAAACCAAAGCAACACAGGTTAAAACACAAGCAAGATGTTAACCCTGCAGCGCAGGCATGGGGAAGCTCAGGTGCCGTCTGGATGGGCGCACATGCAGTGTGCAGAGATGGTGCATTCCTGAGAGCTGGGGTCCAGGAGGAACCGGACAGCTGTACTGGGGTCTTCTGGAGTATTCTAAGAACTGCCCAGGAGAGCAGAGGTTGCCCTGGGATGAATCAAGGATCAGAGAGAGGCAGCCGCTCCACTAGAAAGGGCTCCTGAGGGATGGACACTCCTGCTATCTCCACTCACCTTCCTTGCCAACCACAGCAGGGTCTGGCTTCTCCACAGAAACCAAGAGAGAACCACAAGGCCTAACTGCCCGTAACAAGCTGAAGCATCGTGGTGCACAGACATTTCATGCCTCAGTTACATTAGGTGCTAGACATACCTGGGCATCCGCCTGAAAACCTAAGTAGATGCTGTGCTTGGCCCCAGGCCATGGAGTCATTTGTCACCAAATCCCAACCCTTCCCCTGAAGCCCTGCCAAGGTGAGTTTCTGGCGAAAGCAAGCATGAAAGACTGCATGGGGGTCCCTGAGACCACCCTCCAACTTGAAAGGGTACAGACTAAACCAGCCAAGGGAAAGGGCTGCTGGGGAAGCCAGGCGCTTCCAGAGCCCTCCCAGCGGAGTCACACAGGGTGCACCGGATTCCTCCAGCAAGGAGCTGGGACAGCTAGTGCTGTGGTGCGGACCAGGGAGGCTCTCCTGAACCTGGGGGTCAGTCAGGGAAGTTCTAGCCACCCACAGGGAAAGCAGGTGTTTGCCATCCATCACCTTGTTGGTCAACTACCCAGGCAAAGTAGTGCAACATGGCTCAAGTCTCTCTCATCAGTCAGAACACTGCAAAAGCTCAGTTCCCAGGAGCCAGCCAAGGGCCCTTCCTGGGAATGTGCAGGGTCTGATCAATCCAGGCCTGTTGAGTTAACCCCTTCCCACACAGGCAGATCAAATCTGCTCCATCACTGGGGCAACAAATACCATCACCCACATTCCTGGGCCCACGTGAGGGAAGGACAGTGATGGGACTGGACATGTGCTTCACAGGGCACTGTCCTGCCTCTGAGGTCTGATTTGTCTCAGTTCTTTTTAATGTGGGATCTCCAATAGAGCCTCAACTGTATTTGATTAAAACAAACTAACAAAAAAAAACCGGCCAGGTGTGGTGGCTCACACCTGTAATCCCAGCACTTTGGGAGGCCAAGGCAGATGAATCATGAGGTCAGGAGTTCGAGACTAGCCTGACCAACATGGTGAAACCCCGTCTCTACTAAAAATACAAAAATTAGCTGGGCATGGTGGCGCGCACTTGTAATTCCCAGCTACTCAGGAGGCTGAGGCAGGAGAATCGCTTGAACCTGGGAGGTGGAGGTTGCAGGGAGCCAAGATCGCGCCATTGCACTCCAGCCTGGGAGACAGAGTGAGACTCTGTCTTAAAGAAAAAAAAAAAACTTCAAAAGAATGTAAGAAATATTTCTTAAAGTACAGCTTTAAATATGCCCCTTAAAAATACATCAATGTTATATTAAGGCAAACCTACTTCAGAAGCACAGAGACTTGAAAAAAGTTAATTTCTTGTAATTTCAGGATGTTTTGGGAATGAGGAACAAGCACAGAAAATGGGCTAGGAGGACAGTGGATGACACCGATGGGCTGATCACGGTTCCAGGATGGTCTCGCCATGGAGGTGACAGGGTGAATGCTGCAGTGCAGGACTGGGGGCGCCACAGGAACGGGTGCTCCAGGTAGGGTGTCGTCCTGGAAGGATGAGAGTCCTGAGAACAGCTGGGTGGGAGCAGGGTCCGCCGGCTGCGGGGGTGGGGAGGGTGCCATGAGGGCCTGAGAGCAGTGAGGCAGGGGAGGAACCCTAATCCCTCATCTGCACGAGACGTCAGGCCTGCCAGAGCCCCATGGAGCTCGGAACAGAGCTGGGGAGGAGCATTTACCAGGCCTCCCGTCCCCTCCCTCTGCCCACTGGGATTGCTCCTGAAGGAAGAAGAACCCATCAAGTCCTTGTAAAAGTGCTGGGAGAGAACCCCTGACAGTGCCTGGTGCTCACTCCTGGGGAGCCACTGTCGCAGGTGAAGTTTCTGGGCTCAGGCCCATGGCACCTGGAAAATGTCGCATTTCAGTGAAATGATCTTCAAAGCCCAAGAGGAAATGTTCCAGGCACCCCTCAGAGACCCTGTGAGGCAGGAAGGACAGTGGGGCCACAAGGGTCCCCAGCTTCTCCAGCTCGACCTGTGCCTGGAAATTACTCCCTGAAATCGTGAGCAGAGCTGGATGCTGGGTCAGTTCTGTGATCTGTGGGACTCTACCCTTAATGGCTTCATTTATTTACAGGGATCGAACCTTATATTTATCTATTTAAAGAAAGAAATTGGTCATTTCTTAGATTCACCTGTGCTTGAAATACCTTTTTAAGAACATTTTCTAGCCATTAAAGAACATAAGTCAATTTTCTTTTTTCATTTCCCTGTTGCTATGTGACAAAGGTAATATTCTATACTTTTTGTATTAAAGGACTTCAAATTATTGATACTTTAGATGACTTCTAAAGTCCTTGCCATATTCTGAATGAAGAATGTGAGCCCCAGGTTAGAAACATCAACGTGATGTGGACTATTCTGAGCTCAACAGAACTGACTGAACTAGCAGTGTGTGTTTTTGCTGCTTCGTCCACTCACTCACTGTCTGAGACCCATTCATGTCTCTGGAGGTCCCTCACTCGCCTTGCGCTGGCTGACTCCCCTGACGGACTTGCTGGGACGTCCTCACCCATCTGCCGTGAACGAGCATTTGGATCTCTTCCCACTCCGGTTTGTGTGAACAGTGACACCAGGTGCATCTGAAATATGCGACATGCCCAGGTGCACGCGGGGTGTGTGCAGCTCCCTGACCCCTCTGCGGCGGGACAGCAATGAGGCCCAGGGCGTAGCGGGGAGGTCTGGGTGTGGGACCAGGCTGGGGTTGGAGAGAGGACACTGGATTCTGGACTTTATCTGAGGGCCGAGCAGCAGGCGTCATGGCAGATCGGGTCTGGTGTTGAACTGACCTGATTGTCGCAGAGAACTGATGTTCATGGTTTCTCTGAATAACATAGAAATGGATCCTTGTGGTCTTGAAACTTGAGAATGTGACATGTGTCTTATTTGAGTTCCTTTCTCAGGAAACTGACCATCAGGCCTCCCGGGTAGTGTGAAGGAACAGAGACTCAGCAGATCACGGCATCTGGTCAGTGAGACACCAAACCCTTCACCCATCATGAGTGCCTGATCAGCCACCTGCCTCCTCCTGACCAACTCCTCTTCCTCTCTCCCCCTAATTCCTGTTTTCCTTACACATAGTCACATTTCTTCCCTGCTATACAGTCAGTCAGGAAAATGCATTTGAGGCTGACCTCCCATCTCCTAGCCTGCAGCTCCTGATGCACGCCTTCTTCACTGGCAGTAACCATCGTCTCAGTGACTGGCTTTCTGTGTGCTGAGCAGTAGGATCTGGAACAAACCCCTGCATTTTGGAAACATGGAGAGCAGCCTCAGCAGGCCCCCGGCCCCGAGTGCAGTCATGACTACCAAGGACCCACACCAACCCCCAAAGGTGAGTGTGGACAAGAAGAAAAGGCTCCTGAGGACCCAACCAGGAGAATTCCTGCAATGTCACGGAGAATCACGGCCACCCGGCCCATGCCCCCATTGCAGGGCAGCTGCAAGATTCAGCTCATTTGTCTTCTTTCCTGGACATGTTCAAATCTCTTTCAACACAACCTTGTGATCCTGAGATTCCATCAAGATGTGCATTGTTTTACAATATTGCTTTAATTTACTCTGCCAGCTATCTGGGGAAATGCAACCTCATCAGCAGAAATTATTTCCTCCCTGCCGCTTTTGAAATCTGTTATTTCCTATAGCCAGGTACTGAGCCCTTCAATTGAGGTCTAAACCCTCCACCCTCTCCCTCCGGGGTCGCCAAGCTGGTGGTTTGTTCCACGCTCCCAGGCAGATTGTGTCAACTCAAAGTCCAACGTGCTTAAGAAATACTTTTTGTGTTTTTTTCTTAATTTTAGGTTTGTTTTTTTTTTAATGTTTTTGTTTCATGGAGGTGACACCCTCTGTCTTTGACTTGTGGGCGCCTTCCTCCTTCAGTCTGCATGTACTGAAGCCAGTGTCTGCTGTACAGCCTCTCAGCCGCAGCCCACGGTGAGGTGCAGGTGCTCAGCCTTCACCCCAGAGAGCACCTCCATTTGCCCCTCCACCCGTAGCCCCTCGAAACCACTGCCCTGCTTCCCAACACGGTAGCACTGTTTTCTCCAAAGTGTCATGTGGCGGCATCCTTCGGCCTGTGCCCACCAAAACTAGCTTTCTTCACCAGGCATGTGGCCTGGGAGACCTGGGGCATTTTGGGTGCATGTTTCCACTGCTGGTTGGTGCCCCCTGTGTGGAAGCATCCGTGTTGGTTCACGCCTTCTCCTGCCAATGGACAATTTGTTTTCTTCCAGTTATTGGCAATGAGCAATGAGGCCTAAACACTTGAGTGCAGGTTTGTGTGTGCACGTTTAAGTTTTCCCTTGCGGGAAATTTCAGGAGTGGGGTTGCTGGATGACGTGGTAAGGATGTGCTTAACTCAATAAAACTTCCGGACCACGTTCCAGCATGGCGGGATCCCTCCCATTCCCACTGCCGCTTATGAGGGTCCCGGTTCCTCTGCATCGTCACTAGAAGCTGGGTTGGCCCGTGGTTTTTGTCTGTTTTTAGCCATTTTAATAGATTTGCAGAGGTACTGTTGACTGGCATTTCTCCAGCATCTCTATGATGTTGAGCCTCTTTCTCGGGCAATATGCCCTCCTTATACCTTCCTTGATGAGGGCTCCATTAAAATATTTGCCTTCTCTTTAATACTGGGGTTTTTACTTTCTTATGGTTAAGTTTTGACGGTTCTTCGTATATTCTGCGTGCCAGTACATTGTGAGATGTGTGATTAACCAATATTTTTTTCTAGCCCATAGTTTGCATTTCATTCTTTTAAGATTTTTATATTGCTTTATAGAATTATAATTTTAAATTATGACTAAATTTAATTTGTCAATCTTCTATGAATCATGCCTTTGGTGTCATGTCTAAGAACTTTTCACCTAACCCCAGGCCATACAAATTTTCCCCTGTGTTTTTATCTAATGGTTTTATAGTGTTATGTTCTCCATTTAGGCCTGTGATAAATGTTGAGTAACATTTTGTGTCAGCCACGGCCATACCTTTTTCCGTCTCTGACAGTATCTTGGGTGTTTGCAGCTCTCAGTGCCCCGTGCAGTTCCCGTCTTCTTGGTCCGCTCTTTCTGTGAGTTTCAGGGCGTGTCTTAGTGCTGACGCTGTCCTGGTCCATCAGGGGGTCCCATGGGCTTGTCCGTGTGGGAAAGTCGGGACTGTGATGTTGACGGGATGCTGTGAGTCGGGGAGGTTCTGAGCTTGTCCGTGCGGGAAAGTCGGGACTGTGATGTTGACGGGATGCTGTGAGTCGGGGAGGTTCTGACGGGGTTTCCATGTAGGAGAGAGAGGTGTTTGGTTTTCTGGATGGGGCAGACTTGAGAGGGGACAAACTTGAGAAATGCCACCAAGGGGAAGCCCAGGCAGAGCAGGTCTTGGGGCCACCCAGTCGTGTGGGCACCAAACGTGGATGTGTCAGTGGCCATGCCAGGAGGTAAACCCTCACCCAAGGGCCTCTGGGTGTCCAAGGCCAAGTCTTGTTCAAGAGTTGTGTTCAGCTGAGCCAACAATGGCAGACATGCACAGGGGAAATCCCATGGTTCCTCTGTTTAAATCCCCTGCTAATCCCACCCGACTCAGAGAAGCAGCCAAGTCCTCACAGCAGCCTGCAACACCCACCTGACTCAGCCTCCTCTTGGCTCTGATTCTCCCTCCCCTCCTATCCCTTTCTGTCTCTTCTGCCACCAGAGAGGAGATCCTCCATGTTCATCCTGGTGGATTCAAACCCATGTTTGCCACACAGATAGTCACCGGAATGAATAGGTATAATCTATAAAGAGTCCTTTTGAAAAAGAAAAAGGCAGGCTGGACATGGTGGCTCACGCTTGTAATCCCAGCACTTTGGGAGGCTGAGGCAGGAGAATCACCTGAGGTCAGGAGTTTCAGACCAGCCTGGACAACATGGTGGAACCCCATCTCTAGTAAAAATACAAAAATTAGCTGGGTGTTGTGGCGTGTGCCTGTAATCCCAGCTACTCAGGAGGCTGAGGCAGGAGAATCACTTGAACCCAGAAGGTGGAGGTTGCAGTGAGCTGAGATCACGCCACTGCACTCCAGTCTGGGTGACAGAGTGAGACTCTGTCTCAAAAACATAATAATTGGAATAATAAAAGAAAAGTGCAAAAATTCAAACAACTTAACAGAAACTGGGCAAAAGAGCTGAACCGGCCCTCCACAGAAGAGGAGATGTGGAGGAACGGCTAATGAAAACACGAAGAAGGGGCTCAGCCCAACAGGGGGAGATATCATGTGACACCCACCAGACTGGCAGAAATCCCACAACCCAATCAATGCCAGTGTTGGGGAGAACAGAGAGTAGCAGGAACACCAGGCACGGCTAAGAATGGTTATGAAATATATTTTTGTTACGCTTGTATATGAAAGGGGGTGTGTTGTGGGTTATGAGGAAAATTACATTTCTTACCTGGGATGAAATTTTAAAACTTGAAAGCTACTGACCCGAAGAAACTTGTACGTGTGTAAAAAGAAATGCCCAAGAACGTTCCTAGCAAAACACAGTCCTAAGGGCCCCAACCTGGCCAAACACTCACCCACAGGGAAATGAAGACATTTCCCGTGCTCCCCTCAGACGACGGGAGATCACGCAGCAATGACAATGAATCATATCAGTGTGGGTGGGTCTCAGGGGGAGAATGGAGATGGGAGATCACGCAGCAATGAAAATGAACCACGTCAGTGTGGGTGGGTCTCAGGGAGAATGGAGATGGGAGATCATGCAGCAATGAAAATGAATCACGTCAGTGTGGGTGGGTCTCAGGGAGAGAATGGAGATGGGAGATCACGCAGCAATGAAAATGAACCACGTCAGTGTGGGTGGGCCTCAGGGAGAACGGAGATGGGAGATCACACAATGAAAATGAACCACATCAGTGTGGGTAGGTCTCAGGGGGAGAATGGAAGACAAAAACAGACATTGAGCAGATGCTTAGAGCCATGCAGTGCAGGAGCAGCCACACAGGAGAATTTCCTCACATCAAAGTTCAAAACTACAGCCGAGGCAACAGAGCAAGACCCTGCCTCAAAAAGAAAATAGTTCAAAAACTAAATGGCATATTTTTTGGGATGTACACATACGCGGTGAAAGAAACATACTGTGAAGAAAAGTACGGGAACAATAAAGATTAAAGCAGGAAGTGATTCCCTCTGTAGGAGAAGGGAAGGGACTGGGACTCAGGCAGGGCCTCCAGGGAATATCTGAAGTTATGTCTCTTCAGATTCTATTCCCTAAACTTGGTGGAGGTCCTCTGTGTCCAATGTGTCGATATTCTTTATATTTTACCCATATTGTACCAATGCTTTATTTCTATTCAATATTTAGAAGACAGTTATAAACAAGATGCATTAAATGGCAAGATGGCCGATGAACATCAGGAAGGAACATCCATGAGGTTCCATCCACAGAACCTCACCATGGATACGCTTGTGATCAAAGGCCTGGTCTCCCCTCACAACACAGAGCAGAGGCCGCACCATCATAGTGGAGCAGGAGCAGCTGGGACAGGGCCCTTCTGTGAACCTGCTGCATCGCCAGGCTGTGCAAACGGACTCAGCGGCCAGAACTCACAGAGTATCAGTATCAGCACCGAAACCTCACAGGAAAAATGGTAAGTTCTAAGTTTCTCCATTAATAGTAACTCTCAGATTAATGTCTGTCATCCATCGCTTCTCCAAGAAATAACTTTTTATAGCTTTGCATGAGTCTATTTTTCAATTTATATTTTATTTTACTAACTAATTGAAAAGATATATATTGTGTGTGGTGTCTGATTTTGTCTGTCAGGATAATCATAGTTTAATTTCTATTATTATGATTATAGCAAAATCACTTAGTTTTTTTTAAGCTTTTCAATTCCTGAGGGTATTAATCAGGGTCTTCCTGTCTCATGAGACAGAAAACAAATCCAAACTGTGTAAAAGAAAAAGGAATGTAATGATCACGAGGACTGAGAAGCTCCCAGGCTTAACTTGCTTGGGATTCAGCTACATGTACAGTTTCAAGTGGGGTACTGTAACTCTCTCTCTCTCTCTCTCTCTCTCTACTTCCCCAACATCAGCTGCATGTTTAGCCCCACGAACTTCAGACTTAAACAGCATCACTGGCTCCTGACCAGGATTCCAGCTCCACGAACCTCAAACTACAACACCAGCCTTCCTTCTCCTTAGGTCTCTAACTCCAAAACCTAAGACATCAGTGGCAGTACCTACTCTTCCTGGAGGCTCCAGCTCTGACAGCCTCAGACTTGAACTGCAGCACCAGCTCTTCCCCGGATCTCCAGCTCCACCACCCTCAGATTTAAACAGCAGCAGCACCAGCTCATCCGTGGGTCTCTAGCCACGACACTCAAACTATGACAACATCAGCTCATCCCCAGGTTGCCAACTGCATGACAATCCAACTAGAAACACACCAACTCCTCCCTGGGTCTCCAGCTCCACAAACCTCACACTACAAAAGCAACACCAGCTCCTCCTCAGGTCTCCAGCTTTACAACCTAAGACAGTGGCAGCTCCAGCTCCTCCTAAGGGCTCAAGCTCCAAGCCTCTCAGACTTGAACCTCAGCACTAGCTCTTCCCTGGATCTCCAGCTCGACGACCTTCAGATTTACACAACAGAAGAACCAGCTCCTCCCTCGGTGTCCGGCTACACGACCCTCAACTAGAACATCAGCTCTTCCCAAGGTCTCCAGCTCCAGGGCCCACAAACTAGAATAACAACGCTTCCCTCTGTATCTCCAGATCAACAAACCTCAATTAGGAATGCCAACACCGCTCCTCCGCGGGACTCCAGCTTCACAACCCAAAACTAGAAACACCAACACAAGCTCCTCCGCGGGTCTCCAACTCCACGACCCACAAACTAGAACAACGCTCCACCCGTATATCCAGCTCCAAAACCCTCAGCTAGAAACACCAACTCCGGCTCCTCCGTGGGACTCCAGCTGCATGACCCTCAATGAGAAACACAAACACTGTCTCCTCCGTGGGTCTCCAGCTCCACGACCCTGAACCAGAAACACCAACAACAGCTCCTCCACAGGTCTCCAGCTCCGCGAACCACGAACTAGAAAACAATGCTCCAGCTTGTATCTCTAGCTTCACAACCCTCAACAAGAAACACCATTGCTGGCTCCTCCACGGGTCTCCAGCTCCACGACCCACAAACTAGAAAACAATGCTCCACCCTAGATCTCCAGCTCCATAACCCTCAACGAGAAACACCAACAATGGCTCATCGCGGGTCTCCAGCTCCACAACCCTTAACTAGAAACAAGAACTCCGGCTCCTCCATGGGTCTCCAGCTCCAAAAACCACAAACTAGAAAACAATGCTGCACCCTGTATCTCCAGCTCCACAACCCTCAACGAGAAACACCAACAATGGCTCCTCCGTGGGTCTCCAGCTCCATGACCCACAAACTAGAAAACAACGCTCCACCCTGTATCTCCAGCTCCACAACCCTCAACGAGAAACACCACCACCGGCTCCTCCACGGGTCTCCAGCTCCACGACCCACAAACTAGAAAACAATGCTCCACCCTGTATCTCCACCTCCACAAGCCTCAACTAGAAACACCAACACCAGCTGCTCCGCAACTCTTCAGCTGCACGACCTTGAACTAGAAACACCAACAGAAGATCCTCTGCAGGTCTCCAGCACCACGACCCTCAACTAGAAACACCAACACTGGCTCCTCTGCGGGTCTGCAGCTCCATGACCATCAACTAGACACACCAACAGCGGCTCCTCCGAAGGTCTCCAGCACCACAATCTAACAAGAAACACCAACACTGGCTCCACTGCAGGTCTCCTCCTCTACGACCTTCAGCTACAAACACCAACACTGGCTCCTCCACGAGTCGCCAGGTCCACAACCTACAAACTAGAAAACAATGCTCCACCCTGTATCTCCAGCTCCACAACACTCAACGAGAAACACCAACAATGGCTCCTCTGCAGGTCCTAGTTCCACAACCCACAACTAGAAACACCAACACTGGCTCCTTGGCAGGTCTCCAACTCCACGACACTCAACTAGAAACATCAACGCCGACTCCTCCATGGGTTTCCAACTCCACGACCCTCAACTAGAAACAAAAACTCCAGCTCCTCCACGGGTCTCCAGCTCCGCAACCCACAAACAAGAAAACAACGCTCCACCCTGTATCTCTAGTTCCACAACCCTCAACAAGAAACACCACCACCGACTCCTCCACGGGTGTCCAGCTCCACAACCCACAAACTAGAAAACAATGCTCCACCCTGTATCTCCAGCTCCACAACCCTCAACAAGAAACACCACCACCGGCTCCTCTGCGGATCTCCAGCTCCGCGACCCACAAACTAGAAAACAATGCTCTACACCGTATCTCCACCTCCACAATCCTCAATGAGAAACACCAACAACGGCTCCTCCGAGGGTCTCCAGCTCCACGATCCTCAACTAGAAACACGAACACCGGCTCCTCTGCGGGTCTCTAGCTCCACGATCATCAACTAGAAACACCAACAATGGCTCCTCCACGTGTCTCCAACTCCACGACCCTCAACCAAAAACACCAACGAAAGCTCCTCCACGGGTCTTCAGCTCCACGACCCACAAACTAGAAAACAATGCTCCACCCTGTATCTCCAGCTCCACAAACATCAACTAGAAACACCAACTGCAGTTTCTCCGCGAGTCTCCAGCTCCAAAATCCTCAACTACAAACACCAAGACAGGCTCCTCCGCAGGTCTCCAGCTCCATGATCCTCAATTAGAAACAACAAAACCGGTGCCTCCGAGGGTCTCCAGCTCCACAAAGCACAAACTAGAAAACAATGCATCACTCTATATCTACAGTTCAACAACAGTCAACGAAAAACACCAACAATGGCTTCTCCATGGGTCTCCAATGCCCCAAACCTCAACTAGAAACATCAACACTGGCTCCTCCGCGGGACTCCAGCAACAAGACCCTCAACTACAAACACCAACACCAGCTCCTGACGGGTCTCCAGCTCCAAGACATTTAACTAGAAACACCAACAGCTTCTTCTCCACAAGTCTCCAGCACCATGACCCTCAGCAAGAAACAACAACACCGGATCCTCTGCGGGACTCCAGCTCCACGATCCTGAACTAGAAACATCAACAATGGCTCCTCCGCGTGTCTCCAACTCCAAACCCTCACCCAGAAACACCAACGACAGCTCCTCCACGGTTCTGCAGCTCCACGACCCACAACCTAAAAAACAACCATCCACCCTGTATGTACAGCTCCACGACCCTAAAACAAAGACACCAACAGCGGCTACTCCGCCATCGCCACCTCGATGACCCTCAACTAGAAACACCAACTATGGCTCCTCCATGGGTCTCCAGTTCCACGACTCTCAACTAGAAACACCAACTCCAGCTCCTCCACAGGTCTCCAGCTCCATGACCCACAAACTAGAAAACAACGCTCCACCCTGTATCTCCAGCTCCACAAACATCAACTAGAAACACCAACTGCAGTTCCTCCGCGAGTCTCCAGCTCCAAAACCCTCAATTACAAACACCAACATGGGCTCCTCCGCAGGTCTTCAGCTCCACGATCCTCAATTAGAAACAACAAAACCGGCTCCTCTGTGGGTCTCCAGCTCCGCAAACCACAAACTAGAAAACAACGCATCACCCTATATCTCCAGCTCCACAACAGTCACCGAGAAACACCAACAATGGCTCCTCCACGGGTCTCCAACTCCCCAAACCTCAACTAGAAACACCAACACCGGCTCCTACCCGGGTCTCCATCAACACGACCCTCAACTACAAACACCAACACTGGCTCCTGGCGGGTCTCCAGCTCCATGACATTCAACTAGAAACACCAACAGCTTCTCCTCCGCAGGCCTCCAGCACATGACCCTCAGCAAGAAACACTAACACCAGATCCTCCACGGGACTCCAGCTCCACGATCCTCAACTAGAAACTCCAACACTGGCTCCTCCACGGGTCTCCAGCTCCACGATCCTCAATGAGAAACACCAACAATGGCTCCTCCGTGTGTCTCCAACTCCAAACCCGTAACCAGAAACACCAACGACAGCTCCTCCATGGGTCTCCAGCTCCACGACCCTCAAACTAGAAAACAACGCTCCACCGTGTATCTCCAGCTCCACGACGCTCAAACAAAGACCCCCATAGCGGCTATTCCGCCATCGGTACCTCGATGACCCTCAACTAGAAACAACAACTCCGGCTCCTCCATGGGTCTCCAGCTCCACGACCCTCAACTAGAAACACCAACTCCAGCTCCTCTAAAGGTCTCCAGCTCCACGACCCACAAATCAGAAAACAACGCTCCACCCTGTATGTCTAGCTCCACAATCCTCAACGAGAAACACCACCACCGGCTCCTACACGGGTCTCCATCTCCACGACCCACAAACTAGGAAACAACGCTCCACCCTGTATCTCCAGCTCCACAATCCTCAAAGAGAAACACCACCACCGGCTCCTCTGCAGGTCTCCAGCTCGACCACCCACAAACTAGAAAACAACGCTCCACCCTGTATCTTCAGCTCCACAACCCTCAACGAGAAACACCAACAACGGCTCCTCTGCGGGTATCCAGCTCCACGATCATCAACTAGAAACACCAACAATGGCTCCTCCGCATGTCTCCAACTCCACGACTCTCAGTCAGAAACACCATCGACACCTCCTCCACGGGTCTCCAGGTCCATGACCCACAAACTAGAAAACAATGCTCCACCATGTATCTCCAGCTCCACGACCCTCAAAGAAAACACCAAGAGCGGCTGCTCTGCCGTCTCCACCTCGATGACCTTCAGTTAGAAACAACAACTCCAGCTCCTCCATGGGTCTCCAGCTTCACGACCCTCAACTAGAAACACCAACTCCAGCTCCTCCACGGGTCTCCAGCTCCAGGACCCACAAACTAGAAAACAACGCTCCACCCGGTATCTCCAGCTCCACAAACATCAACTAGAAACACCAACTGCAGTTCCTCCGCGACTCTCCAGCTCAAAAACCTTCAACTACAAACACCAACATGGGCTCTTCCACAGGTCTCCAGCTCCACGATCCTCAATTAGAAACAACAAAACCGGCTCCTCCGAGGGTCTCCAGCTCTGCAAACCACAAACTAGAAAACAACGCATGACCCTGTATCTCCAGCTCCATAACCCTCAACTAAAAACAACAACTCCAGCTCCTCCACAGGTCTCCAGCTCCATGACCACAAACTAGAAAACAATGCTCCACCCTGTATCTCCGGCTCCACAACCCTCTATGAGAAACACCAACGACGGCTCCTCCGCGGGCCTCCAGCTCCACGATCCTCAACTGGAAACACCAACAATGGCTCCTGCGTGTGTCTCCAAATCCAAGCCCTCAACCAGAAACACCAACGAGAGCTCCTCCAGGGGTCTCCAGCTGCACGACCCACAAACTAGAAAACAACGCTCCACCCTGTATCTCCTGCTCCACGACCCTCAAACAAAGACACCAGGAGCGGCCATTCCGACATCGTCACCTCGATGACCCTCAACTAGAAACACCAACTCCGGCTCCTCCATGGGTCTCCAGCTCCACGACCCTCAACTAGAAACACCAACTTCAGCTCCTCCACAGGTCTCCAGCTCCACGACCCACAAATCAGAAAACAACGCTCCACCCTGTATCTCTAGCTCCACAATCCTCAACGAGAAAGAGCACCATCGGCTCCTAAACGGGTCTCCATCTCCACGACTCACAAACTAGAAAATAACGCTCCACCCTGTATCTCCAGCTCCACAATCCTCAACGAGAAACACCACCACCGGCTCCTCTGTGAGTCTCCAGCTCGAACACCCACAAACTAGAAAACAACACTCCACCCTGTATCGTCAGCTCCACAACCCTCAACGAGAAACACCAACAACGGCTCCTCCGCGGGTATCCAGCTCCACGATAATCAACTAGAAACACCAACAATGGCTCCTCCGCATGTATCCATCTCCACGACCTTCAACCAGAAACACCATCTACAGCTCCTCCACAGGTCTCCAGGTCCGTGACCCACAAACTAGAAAACAACGCTCCACCCTGTATCTCCAGCTCCACGACCCTCAAAGAAAAACACCAACAGCGGTAGCTCAGCCGTCTCCACCTCAATGACCCTCTAGAAACACCAACTAGAGCTCCTCCACGGGTCTCCAGCTCCAGGGCCCTCAACTAGAAACACCAACTCCAGCTCCTCCACGGGTCTCCAGCTCCATGACCCACAAACTAGAAAACAGTGCTCCAACCTGTATCTCCAGCTCCACAAACATCAACTAGAAACACCAACTGCAGTTCCTCCGTGAGTCTCCAGCTCCAAAACCCTCAACTACAAACACCAACATGGGCTCCTCCGCAGGTCTCCAGCTCCACAATCCTCAATTACAAACAACAAAACCGGCTCCTCCGCGGGTCTCCAGCTCCGCAAACCACAAAGGAGAAAACAACGCATCACCCTATATCTCCAGCTCCACGACCCTCAACTAAAAACACAAACTCCAGCTCCTCCACAGGTCTCCAGCTCCACGACCCACAAACCAGAAAACAGCGCTCCACCCTGTATCTCTAGCTCCACCGCCCTCAATGAGAAACACCACCACCGGATCCTACACGGCTCTCCAGCTCCATGACCCACAAACTAGAAAACAATGCTCCACCCTGTATCTCCAGCTCCACAACCCTCAACGAGAACACCAACAATGGCTCCTCCTCGGGTCTCCAGCTCCACGACCCACAAACTAGAAAATAACGCTCCACCCTGTATCTCCTGCTCCACAACCCTCAACGAGAAACACCAACAATGGCTCCTCCGCGGGTCTCCAGCTCCACGATCCACAACTAGAAACGCCAACAATCGCTCCTCTGCGTGTCTCCAACTCTAAACCCTCAACCAGAAACACCAACGACAGCTCCTCCACGGGTCTCCAGCTCCATGACCCACAAACTAGAAAACAACGCTCCACCCTGTATCTCCAGCTCCACAAACATCAACTAGAAACACCAACTGCAGTTCCTCCGCGAGTCTCCAGCTCCAAAACCCTCAACTACAAACATCAACATGGGCTCCTCCGCAGGTCTCCAGCTCCACGATCCTCAATTAGAAACAACAAAACCGGCTCCTCTGTGGGTCTCCAGCTCCGCAAACCACAAACTAGAAAACAACGCATCACCCTATATCTCCAGCTCCACAACAGTCACCGAGAAACACCAACAATGGCTCCTCCACGGGTCTCCAACTCCCCAAACCTCAACTAGAAACACCAACACCGGCTCCTACCCGGGTCTCCATCAACACGACCCTCAACTACAAACACCAACACTGGCTCCTGGCGGGTCTCCAGCTCCATGACATTCAACTAGAAACACCAACAGCTTCTCCTCCGCAGGCCTCCAGCACATGACCCTCAGCAAGAAACACTAACACCAGATCCTCCACGGGACTCCAGCTCCACGATCCTCAACTAGAAACTCCAACACTGGCTCCTCCACGGGTCTCCAGCTCCACGATCCTCAATGAGAAACACCAACAATGGCTCCTCCGCATGTCTCCAACTCCAAACCCGTAACCAGAAACACCAACGACAGCTCCTCCATGGGTCTCCAGCTCCACGACCCTCAAACTAGAAAACAACGCTCCACCGTGTATCTCCAGCTCCATGACGCTCAAACAAAGACCCCCATAGTGGCTATTCCGCCATCGGCACCTCGATGACCCTCAACTAGAAACAACAACTCCGGCTCCTCCATGGGTCTCCAGCTCCACGACCCTCAACTAGAAACACCAACTCCAGCTCCTCTAAAGGTCTCCAGCTCCACGACCCACAAATCAAAAAACAACGCTCCACCCTGTATGTCTAGCTCCGCAATCCTCAATGAGAAACACCACCACCGGCTCCTACACGGCTCTCCAGCTCCATGACCCACAAACTAGGAAACAACGCTCCACCCTGTATCTCTAGCTCCACAATCCTCAAAGAGAAACACCACCACCGGCTCCTCTGCAGGTCTCCAGCTCGAACACCCACAAACTAGAAAACAACGCTCCACCCTGTATCTTCAGCTCCACAACCCTCAACGAGAAACACCAACAACGGCTCCTCTGCGGGTATCCAGCTCCACGATCATCAACTAGAAACACCAACAATGGCTCCTCCGCATGTCTCCAACTCCACGACTCTCAGTCAGAAACACCATCGACACCTCCTCCACGGGTCTCCAGGTCCAGGACCCACAAACTAGAAAACAATGCTCCACCATGTATCTCCAGCTCCACGACCCTCAAAGAAAAACACCAAGAGCGGCTGCTCTGCCGTCTCCACCTCGATGACCCTCAATTAGAAACAACAACTCCAGCTCCTCCATGGGTCTCCAGCTTCACGACCTTCAACTAGAAATACCAACTCCAGCCCCTCCACGGGTCTCCAGCTCCATGACCCACAAACTAGAAAACAATGCTCCACCCGGTATCTCCAGCTCCACAAACATCAACTAGAAACACCAACTGCAGTTCCTCCGCGAGTCTCCAGCTCCAAAACCCACAACTACAAACACCAACATGGGCTCTTCTGCAGGTCTCCAGCTCCACGATCCTCAATTAGAAACAACAAAACCGGCTCCTCCGCAGGTCTCCAGCTCTGCAAACCACAAACTAGAAAACAACGCATGACCCTATATCTCCAGCTCCATAACCCTCAACTAAAAACAACAACTCCAGCTCCTCCACAGGTCTCCAGCTCCATGACCCACAAACTAGAAAACAATGCTCCACCCTGTATCTCCGGCTCCACAACCCTCTATGAGAAACACCAACGACAGCTCCTCCGCGGGCCTCCAGCTCCACGATACTCAACTGGAAACACCAACAATGGCTCCTCCATGTGTCTCCAACTCCAAACCCTCAACCAGAAACACCAACGAGAGCTCCTCCACGGGTCTCCAGCACTACGACCCACAAACTAGAAAACAACGCTCCACCCTGTATCTCCAGCTCCACGACCCTCAAACAAAAACACCAGGAGCGGCCATTCTGCCATCGCCACCTCAATGACCTCAACTAGAAACATCAACTCCGGCTCCTTCATGGGTCTCCAGCTCCACGACCCGCAACTAGAAACACCAACTCCAGCTCCTCCACAGGTCTCTAGCTCCACGACCCACAAACCAGAAAACAATGCTCCACCCTGTATCTCCAGCTCCACACCCTCAATGAGAAACACCACCACCGGCTCCTCTGCAGGTCTCCAGCTCCACGACCCACAAACTAGAAAACAACGCTCCACCCTGTATCTCCAGCTCCAAAACCCTCAGCTAGAAACACCAACTCCAGCTCCTCCATGGGTCTCCAGCTCCACTACCCTCAATTAGAAACACCAACTCCAGCTCCTCCACGGGTCTCCAGCTCCATGACCCACAAACTAGAAAACAACGCTCCACCCTGTATCTCCAGCTCCACAAACATCAACTGGAAACACCAACTACAGTTCCTCCGCGAGTCTCCAGCTCCAAAACTCTCAACTACAAACACCAACAAGGGCTCCTCCGCAGGTCTCCAGCTCCATGATCCTCAATTAGAAGCAACAAAACCAGCTCCTCTGCGGGACTTCTGCTCCACAATTCACAAATTAGAAAACAACACATCACCCTATATCTCCAGCTCCACAACAGTCACCAAGAAACACCAACAATGGCTCCTCCACGGGTCTCCAACTCCCCAAACCTCTACTAGAAACACCAACACCGGCTCCTCCGCGGGTCTCCAGCAACACGACCCTCAACTACAAACACCAACACTGACTCCTGGCAGGTCTCCACCTCCAAGACATTCAACTAGAAACACGAACAGCTTCTCCTCCGCAGGTCTCCAGCACCATGACCCTCAGCAAGAAACACTAACACCGGATCCTCCACAGGACTCTAGATCCACGATCCTCAACTAGAAACACCAACACTGGCTCCTCCGCGGGTCTCCAGCACCACCACCCACACACTAGAAAACAATGCTCCGCCCTGTATCTCCAGCTCCACAATCCTCAACGAGAAACACCACCACCGGCTCCTCTGCGGGTCTCCAGCTCGAACACCCACAAACTAGAAAAAAACACACCACGCTGTATCGTCAGCTCCACAACCCTCAACGAGAAACACCAACAACGGCTCCTCCGCGGTTATCCAGCTCCACGATAATCAACTAGAAACACCAACAATGGCTCCTCCGCATGTATCCATCTCCACGACCTTCAACCAGAAACACCATCTACAGCTCCTCCACGGTTCTCCAGGTCCGTGACCCACAAACTAGAAAACAACACTCCACCCTGTATCTCCAGCTCCACGACCCTCAAAGAAAAACACCAACAGCGGCTGCTCCGCCGTCTCCACCTCGATGACCCTCAACTAGAAACACCAACTCCAGCTCCTCCACGGGTCTCCAGCTCCAGGACCCACAAACTAGAAAACAACGCTCCACCCGGTATCTCCCGCTCCACAAACATCAACTAGAAACACCAACTGCAGTTCCTCCGCGACCGTCCAGCTCGAAAACCTTCAACTACAGACACCAACATGGGCTCTTCCACAGGTCTCCACCTCCACGATCCTCAATTAGAAACAACAAAACCGGCTCCTCCGAGGGTCTCCAGCTCTGCAAACCACAAACTAGAAAACAACGCATGACCCTATATCTCCAGCTCCATAACCCTCAACTAAAAACAACAACTCCAGCTCCTCCACAGGTCTCCAGCTCCATGACCCACAAACTAGAAAACAATGCTCCACCCTGTATCTCCGGCTCCACAACCCTCTATGAGAAACACCACCGACGGCTCCTCCGCGGACCTCCAGCTCCACGATCCTCAACTGGAAACACCAACAATGGCTCCTCCGTGTGTCTCCAACTCCAAACCCTCAACCAGAAACACCAACGAGAGCTCCTCCACGGGTCTCCAGCTCCACGACCCACAAACTAGAAAACAACGCTCCACCCTGTATCTCCTGCTCCACGACCCTCAAACAAAGACACCAGGAGCGGCCATTCCGCCATCGTCACCTCGATGACCCTCAACTAGAAACACCAACTCCGGCTCCTCCATGGGTCTCCAGCTCCACGACCCTCAACTAGAAACACCAACTTCAGCTCCTCCACAGGTCTCCAGCTCCACGACCCACAAATCAGAAAACAACGCTCCACCCTGTATCTCTAGCTACACAGTCCTCAACGAGAAAGAGCACCATCGGCTCCTAAACGGGTCTCCATCTCCACGACCCACAAACTAGAAAATAACGCTCCACCCTGTATCTCCAGCTCCACAATCCTCAACGAGAAACACCACCACCGGCTCCTCTGTGAGTCTCCAGCTCGAACACCCACAAACTAGAAAACAACACTCCACCCTGTATCGTCAGCTCCACAACCCTCAACGAGAAACACCAACAACGGCTCCTCCGCGGGTATCCAGCTCCACGATAATCAACTAGAAACACCAACAATGGCTCCTCCGCATGTATCCATCTCCACGACCTTCAACCAGAAACACATCTACAGCTCCTCCACGGGTCTCCAGGTTCGTGACCCACCAACTAGAAAACAACGCCCCACCCTGTATCTCCAGCTCCACGACCCTCAAAGAAAAACACCAACAGCGGTAGCTCAGCCGTCTCCACCTCAATGACCCTCTAGAAACACCAACTAGAGCTCCTCCACGGGTCTCCAGCTCCACGGCCCTCAACTAGAAACACCAACTACAGCTCCTCCACGGGTCTCCAGCTCCATGACCCACAAACTAGAAAACAATGCTCCAACCTGTATCTCCAGCTCCACAAACATCAACTAGAAACACCAACTGTAGTTCCTCCGTGACTCTCCAGCTCCAAAACCCTCAACTACAAACACCAACATGGGCTCCTCCGCAGGTCTCCAGCTCCACAATCCTCAATTACAAACAACAAAACCGGCTCCTCTGCGGGTCTCCAGCTCCGCAAACCACAAAGTAGAAAACGACGCAGCACCCTATATCTCCAGCTCCACGACCCTCAACTAAAAACACAAACTCCAGCTCCTCCACAGGTCTCCAGCTCCACGACCCACAAACCAGAAAACAGCACTCCACCCTGTATCTCTAGCTCCACAGCCCTCAATGAGAAACACCACCACCGGATCCTACACGGCTCTCCAGCTCCATGACCCACAAACTAGAAAACAACGCTCCACCCTGTATCTCCAGCTCCACAAATATGAAGTAGAAACACCCACTGCAGTTCCTCCGCGAGTCTCCAGCTCCAAAACCCACAACTACAAACACCAACATGGGCTCTTCCACAGGTCTCCAGCTCCACGATCCTCAATTAGAAACAACAAAACCGGCTCCTCCGCGGGTCTCCAGCTCCGCAAACCACAAACTAGAAAACAACGCATGACCCTATATCTCCAGCTCCACGACCCTCAACTAAAAACAACAACTCCAGCTCCTCCACAGGTCTCCAGCTCCATGACCCACAAACTAGAAAACAATGCTCCACCCTGTATCTCCGGCTCCACAACCCTCTACGAGAAACACCAACAACGGCTCCTCCGCGGGTCTCCAGCTCCATGATCCTCAACTAGAAACACCAACAATGGCTCCTCCGTGTGTCTCCAACTCCAAACCCTCAACCAGAAACACCAATGACAGCTACTCCACGGGTCTCCAGCTCCACGACCCACAAACTAGAAAACAACGCTCCACCCTGTATCTCCAGCTCCACAACCCTCAGCTAGAAACACCAACTTTAGCTCCTCCATGGGTCTCCAGCTGCACTACCCTCAATTAGAAACACCAACTCCAGCTCCTCCATGAGTCTCCAGCTCCATGACCCACAAACTAGAAAACAACGCTCCACCCTGTATCTCCAGCTCTACAAACATCAACTAGAAACACCAACTGCAGTTCCTCCGTGAGTCTCCACCTGGAAAACCCTCAACTACAAACACCAACATGGGCTCCTCCGCAGGTCTCCAGCTCCACGATCCTCAATTAGAAACAACAAAACCGGCTCCTCCGCGGGACTCCAGCTCCGCAATCCACAAACTAGAAAACAACACATCACACTATATCTCCAGCTCCACAACAGTCACTGAGAAACACCAACAATGGCTCCTCCACGGGTCTCCAACTCCCCACACCTCAACTAGAAACACGAACACCGGCTCCTCCACGGGTCTCCAGCAACATGACCCTCAACTACAAACACCAACACTGGCTCCTGGCGGGTCTCCAGCTCCACGACATTCAACTAGAAACACCAACAGCTTCTCTTCCGCAGGTCTCTAGCACCATGACCATCAGCAAGAAACACTAACACCGCATCCTCCACGGGACTCCAGCTCCACAATCCTCAACTAGAGACACCAACACCGGCTCCTCCACGGGTCTGCAGCTCCACGATCCTCAACTAGAAACACCAACAGTGGCTCCTCCGTGTGTCTCCAACTCCAAACCCTCAACCAGAAACACCAACGACAGGTCCTCCACAGGTCTCCAGCTCCACGACCCACAAACTAGAAAACAACGCTCCACCCTGTATCTGTAGCTCCACAACCCTCAATGAGAAACGCCACCACCAGCTCCTACACGGGTCTCCAGCTCCAAGACCCACACACTAGAAAACAATGCTCCACCCTGTATCTCCAGCTCCACAATCCTCAACGAGAAACACCACCACCGGCTCCTCTGCAGGTCTCCAGCTCCACGACCCACAAACTAGAAAACAACGCTGCACCCTGTATCTCCAGCTCCACAACCCTCAACAAGAAACACCAACAATGGCTCCTCCGCGGGTCTCTAGCTCCACGATCCTCAACTAGAAACACTAACAATGGCTCCTCTGCTGTCTCCAACTCCAAACCCTCAACCAGAAACACCAACGACAGCTCCTCCACAGCTCTTCAGCTCCACGACCCACAAACTAGAAAACAACGCTCCACCCTGTATCTCCAGCTCCACGACCCTCAAACAAGGACGCCCACAGCGGCTATTCCGCCATCAACACCTCGATGACCCTCAACTAGAACACCAACTCCGGCTCCTCCATGGGTCTCCAGCTCCACGACCCTCAACTAGAAACACCAACTCCAGCTCCTCCACAGGTCTCCAGCTCCACGACCCACAAATCAGAAAACAACGCTCCACCCTGTATCTCTAGCTCCACAATCCTCAAGAAACAACACCACCGGCTCCTACATGGGTCTCCATCTCCATGACCCACCAACTACAAAACAATGCTCCACCCTGTATCTCCAGCTCCACAACCCTCAATGAGAAACACCACCACCGGCTCCTCTATGGGTCTCCAGCTCGACTACCCACAAACTAGAAAACAACGCTCCACCCTGTATCTCCAGCTCCACAACCCTCAACGAGAAACACCAACAACGGCTCCTCTGCGGGTATCTAGCTCCACGATAATCAACTAGAAACACCAACAATGGCTCCTCCGCATGTATCCAACTCCACGACCCTCAACCAGAAACACCATCGACAGCTCCTCCACGGGTCTCCAGGTCCGTGACCCACAAACTAGAAAACAACACTCCACCTGTATCTCCAGCTCCACGACCCTCACGGAAAAACACCAAGAGTGGCTATTCCGCCATCTCCACCTCGATGACCCTCAATTAGAAACACCAACTCCAGCTCCTCCATGGATCTCCAGCTCCACGACTCTCAGCTAGAAACACCAAGTCCATCTCCTCCACGGGTCTCCAGCTCCACAACCCACAAACCAGAAAACAACGCTCCACCCTATATCTCTAGCTCCACAACCCTCAATGCGAAACACCACCACCGGCTCCTCCACGGGTCTCCAGCTCCACGACCCACAAACTAGAAAACAATGTTCCACCCTGTATATCCAGCTCCACAACCCTCAACGAGAAACACCACCACTGGCTCCTCTGCGGGTCTCTAGCTCCACGACCCACAAACTAGAAAACAACGCTCCACCCTGTATGTCCAGCTCCACAACCCTCAATGAGAAACACCAACAACGGCTCCTCCCCAGGTCTCCAGCTCCACAGCCTAAGTCATGAGAGGCAGTACTGGCTCTTCCTGTAGATTCCAGATCGAAGACCCTCAGATTCGAATCGCAGGACCTTTTCCCCACTAGATCTCCAGCTGCACAATACTCAAACTGCAACAACATCAGCTCCTCCTAGGGTGTCCAGGTGCAAGACCCTCAAACTAGAACGGCTCCTCCCAGGGTCTTCAGCTCCACGGCCCTCAAACTATAAAGACAACAGCTCCTCCCTGCATCCCCAGCTCTACAACCATCAAACTAGAACACCAGTTCCTCTCCAGGTGTCCAGCTCCACGGCTCTCAAATGAAAACAACATCAGCTCCTCCCTAGTTCTCCAGCTGCACGACCCTCAAATTGGAACATGAGCTCCCCGCCGTGTCTCCAGCTGCATGGCCCTTAAACTGGAACATCAGCTTCTGGGCCCTCAAACTGGAACATCAGCTCCCACTGGGTCTCCAGCTGCATCGCCCTCAAAGTGGAACATCGGCGCCACCCTGAATCTCCAGTTGCATGGCCCTCAAACTGGAACATCAACTCCCCCACGGTTCTCCAGCTGCACAGCCCTCAAACGGAACATCAGCTCCCACCGGGTCTCCAGCTGCATTGCCCTCAAAGTGGAACATCGGCGCCACCCTGAATCTCCAGTTGCACGGCCCTCAAACTGGAATATAGACTCCCCTCTGGGTCTCCAGCTGCACGGCCCTCAAACTGGAACATCAGCTCCCCTCCTAGTCTCCAGCTGCACGGCCCTCAAACTGGAACATCAGCTCCCCTCCTGGTCTCCAGCTGCACGGTTCTCAAACTAGAACATCAGCTCTCTTGCCATGTGTCCAGCTGCATGGCCCTCAAACTGCAACATCAGCTCCCCGCTGAGTCTCCAGCTGCATGGTGCTCAAACTGGAACATCAGCTCTCTGCCCTGTGTCCACCTGCACGGCCCTCAAACTGGAACATCAGCTCCCCACTGGGTCTACAGCAGCACTGCCCTCAAACTGGAGCATTAGCTTACCCCTGTGTGTCCAGCTCCCCGGCCCTCCAATTGGAACATCAGCTTCCTGATGAGTCTCCAGATGCACAGCCCTGAAACTGGAACACCAGCTCCCCCCCGGGTCTCCAGCTGCATGGCTCTCAAACTGGAACATCAGCTCCCCCCAGATCTACAGCTGCACGGCCCTCAAACTGGAACATCAGCTCCCTGCTGGGTCTCCAGCTACACAGCCCTCAAACTGGAACGTCAGCTCAGTCCTGGACTCCAGCTGCACGGCCCTCAAACTGGAATAGGAGCTGCCCCACCGAGTTCAAACTGTTCCAGTTTGAGGTCCGTACAGCTGGAGACCCGGCAGGCAGCTGACGTTCCAGTTTGAGCGCCATGCAGCTGGAGACCCGGGGGTAGCTGATGTTGCAGTTTGAGGGCCGTGCAGCTGGACACATGGCAAGAGAGCTGCTGATGTTCTAGTTTGAGAACCGTGCAGCTGGAGACCAGGAGGGGAGCTGATGTTCCAGTTTGAGGGCCGCACAGCTGGAGACCAGGCGGGGAGCCAGTGTTCCAGCTGGAGACCCTACAGGGAGCTGATGTTCCAGTTTGAGGGCCGTGCAGCTGGAGACCAGGAGGGGAGCTGATGTTCCAGTTTGATGTTGCCCCCCAGGTCTCCAGGTGCAGGGCCCTCATACTGGAACATCAGTTCCCCGCCCAGGCTCCAGTTACACGGCCCTGAAACTAAAACATCATTTCTCCCCCGGGTCTCCAGCCGCACCGCCCTCAAACTGGAACATCTGCTCCCCGTCAGGTCTCGAGCTGCACGGCCCTCCAACTGGAATATCAGCTCCCCGCCAGGTCTCCAGCTGCATGGCCCTCAAACTGGAACATCGGCTCCCCACGGATCTACAGCAGCACGGCCTCAAAATGGAACATCAGCTCCCCGCCGGGTCTCCAGCTGCACGGCCCTCAAACTGGAACATGAGCTCCTCTCCAGTTGCAGAACACTAATACTAGAAAAATGCCAGCTCCTCCTGGGTTCTACAGCTGCGCAACCCTCAAACTAAAGAAACGCCAGCTCCTCTCTGGGTCTGCAGCTGCATGAACCTCAAACTAGATCACCTCTCCCCCTGGATCTCCAGCTCCACGACCCTCACAGAGGAACAGCCACACCAGCTCCTTCACTGTCTTCAGCTCCACAACCTAAGACATCAGTGGCAGCACCAGCTCCTCCGTGGACCTCCAGCTCAACGACTCTCAGGCAGACTTAAAGGCAGCGTCGGCTCCTCCCCAAGGCTCCAGCTCCACCACCCTCAGATTTGAATAGCGGTAGCACCAGCTCCTGTCCGGGTCTTCAGCCCCACAACCCTCCCTGAACAATCCCTTCTCACAAAATTCAGCAGTCAAGAAAACTGCAGCAGAAGTAAATGAATAAATGTTTTGTTTTCAAATCGATGTATCTTTTATGTTCATGAGTTAACTTTTCTACTTTCCATTAACCTTGTAATCTACTTATGTCCAATGTGAGACAAACACACCAGTTGAAATGACGTTTAAAAACTTAGAAATATTTTTAATATAATCAACACACAGCCGTAGACGCGATCTTATTTCTCTCTGCCTGTACAGAAGTCTTGTGAAAATTCAAACTATGAATTTACTTTGTTGAGATTCCCAGAATACACATTAATCCCAAATGTTACTCCCCTCCTTAAAATCTTTTAACATGTTCCCATCACCCGAGCATAAATGCCAGCTCCCATTCACAGCCCAAGGTGTCCAGGATGGCCCTGCCCTCTGCCCTGGTCTGTGGACTCCCCTCTTACGTGCCAGCACCCATCCACAGCCCACAGTGCCCGGCACGGCCCTGCCCTCTACCCTGGCCTATGGTCTTCACTCTGGTGCCCAGCCCGGCCCTTCACCCCTCTGTCCTGGCTTATGGTCTCCCCTCTTAAATGCCAGCACCCATCCAGAGCCCACAGTGCCCGGCACAGCCCTGCCCTCTACCCTGGCCTATGGTCTTCACTCTGGTGCCCAGCCCGGCCCTTCACCCCTCTGTCCTGGCTTATGGTCTCCCCTCTTAAATGCCAGCACCCATCCAGAGCCCACAGTGCCCGGCACGGCCCTGCCGTCTACTCTGGCCTAAGGTCTCTCCCCTCTGCCATTCCCTTCCTCCTGGACAGGCCTCTGCCAGTTCCCCAAACCACAGAGGCTCAGGCCTGACTCCGGACCTTTCCCCTGCTGTGCCCTCTGCCTGGGGTGCCTTTCCCCAGCTCCACATCCTCCTCTTAACTCACTCAGCTCCAGCCTGCTGGTCGCCCCTCAGGTGGATGAACACATGGTGTCCTCCCGCCCCACCGGCCTTGGCATAGGCTCTTCTCCGTGCCAGACACACTCCCCCTCTCACTATCGGGGTTTACTCTCTAAATACCATTCATCCTTGGAGTCTCCACTGAAATATCGCTCCCTGCCCACCCCCTCACTGGGACTTAACCTTGGTTAGGTTGCCAACCCATCTCCTGACTCCAGGAAGCCAGATGCCATCCTAGCACTTGGAACTCCCCCATTGCCACATTTTGCACACCCGTGATTACTGTGTTAGGTTGGTGCAGAAGTCATCACGGTTTTTGCCATTACTATTAACGAACTGCAGCACCAGCTCCTTCCCACTTTTTTTTTTTTTTGCCATTACTTTTAATGACTGCTGCCCCAACCTATTAGAATCATTTATATTTATTCATCCATCATCTGCCTTCCCCTCTAGAAAGGAAGCTCCATGAGAACAGAGGCCAAATCTACTCAAATCACTCCAGCTTCCCAGCACACTGCTTGTCAATAATCATTTACTGACTGACTGATAGAGAAATGCCGTCACCGTTGCTGGGATAAGGCACCTGACATGCCCCTTTGAAAGCCACTGTCATGGACAGTTAGCATTTGCTCTTCACTCCTGCACCCGTGGTGTGGCTGGGCTTAGGCTGATCTAGTCTGGGCTTGACTCCAGGCTGAGCGTGGGAACCATGTGTGCTCCACACGCCTCTCATCCTGCAGCCAGAGCCGCTGTTCCCTGGGGCACGCGCATCTCATGGGGAAAATCAAGAGCCTTAGAGGGCAGGCCTGGCAGTGCCCGCACATTCAAGGCTTCTGCTTGTGCCGTGTCTGTGCAAATCTCGTTGGCAGAAGCAAGTCACCCAGCCACAAGCAACACCTGTGGGATGGATAAGTCCGTTCACCCTCCCTCGGGCCCTGGCTAGGCTGCAGCTGTGAGCTGTGTCATACTCTTACAGGAGAGTGAAAAATTGAGGGCCAACATTAAATCACCCATGGCAAGAAATGTCGGCCTCTGTGTCCCCACATTGGAATCATTCTTCACCAGCGGGTTCGCCTGAGCTGACTTCCCTTTGCAATGGTGTCTGCAGGTTTAGGCCAATGCTGTTCCCTGTGGAGGAGAGAGAAGCCTCAGTGGGCCTCTGTCTGTTGGGAAGAACAAGATATTAGCTTGGCGCAAAACCACCACAAGCCCCAGGGGGCACGCCTTGTGTGACAGGAGAGGGGCAGAGAACTGTGGGAACTCAGGCAAGCTTGCGTCCCCAGCCTCTCCCCCGTGTTCTCAACCCCTCCCCTGTGTCCCCAGCACCCTCCCCTGTGTCCCCAGCCCTCTCCCCTGCTTGCCCCATCTCTGCTTTCTTTTTTTCATTTTCTTTCTTTTTTTTTCTGAGACAGGGTCTGGCTCTATCACCCAGGCTGGAGTGCAATGGCACGATCTCGGCTTACTGCAACCTTCACCTCCCGGGCTGAAGCAATTCTCCCTCCTCAGCCTCCCCAGTGGCTGGGACTACAGATGCCGCCACCACACCCAGCTAATTTTTTTTTTTCTTTTGGTAGAGACAGGATTTGCCATGTTACCCAGGCTGGTCTCAAATTCCTGAGCTCAAGTAATCCTCCCACCTGTCTCCCAAAGTGCCGGGATTACAGGCATGAGCCACTGAGTCCAGCCTGCTTTATTTTTCTTTACAGTACTTGGAACCTTCTAATGTACTAAGGACACGTGTATTTTATTTTTTGTCTTCCCTAGAACAGGAGCTTAACGTGGGCAGGTATTTTTGTTGATCTCATCTATCACCCTATCCCTAAGCACCTGGAACAGTGTCTGGCACATGAATGGTGTGTTCTAAATAAATATTTTAAATAGATAACTAAATGAAATATCCTACAAGAGAAAGCTAGTATTTGGAACTCACCCATCAACAGAACCTAAAAGCCAAAGACCTTTAGCCTGTCTCCGCCTCTGAACACACCCAACCCGGGAGGAGCCAGCAGAAGAAAAACAGGAACAAAGGTGGGGAAGGGAGCAGGTGGCGCCCACCAAGTAAGGACCCCTGAGGCTTAGGCCAAACCTGAGCTGGAGAAAGGACTAATCTAGGAACTGGGTGTGAGATTAAGTTTAGATTTGTCTGGCCTGGATTTTGTAACACCTAAACAAGGGTTATTCCATTATCATTTCTTTTTTTTTTTTTGAGATGGAGTCTCACTGTCCCCAAGGCTGGAGTGCAGTGGCGTGATCTCAGCTCACTGCAACCTCTGCCTCCCGGGTCCAACTGATTCTCATGCCTCAGCCTCCCGAGTGGCTGGATTACAGGTGCACACCACCATTCCCAGCTAATTTTGTATTTTTAGTAGAGATGGGGTTTCACCATGTTGGCCCCCTGGCTCACGCCTGTAATCCTATCACTTTGGGAGGCTGAAGTGCGCAGATCACAAGGTCAGGAGATTGAGACCATCCTGGCTAACACGGTGAAACCCCATCTCTACTAAAAATACAAAAAATTAGCTGGGCGTGGTGGCGGGCACCTGTAGTCCCAGCTACTCAGGGGGCTGAGGCAGGAGAATGGCTTGAACCCCGGACGTGGAGGTTGCAGTGAGCCAAGATCGCGCCACTGCACTCCAGCCTGGGCGACAAAGCGAGCCTCCGTCTCAAAAACAAACAAACAAAAACCTTCAAAAGAATGTAAGAATTATTATTTTTTAAAGTACAGCTTTAAAAATGCCCCTTACAAATACATCAGTGTTATATTAAGGCAAACCTACTTCAGAAGCACAAAGTTAATTTCTTATGATTCCAAGAAATATGTGAATGTTTAAAAAAAAAAAAAAAACCCAAACACCTGAAAAGGGATCGAACTCAAGATAGTTTGTAACATTTTATTGCAAAAAGAAGGGCAGAGAACAGTTTTCTTCTTCATACCTGTTACCACAGACCTCCCTGAGAGCAGTAATTTTTAGCAGCTCTCCTGTGCAAACAAGTCTCATCAAGGAATAAGTGTATGGGCCCCAAATACCTTCTCAGTGCAGTTTCACCTACAATACAAACACTCAGAAGCACAAATTTAACTGAAGTGAGAAACCAGGCCATTCTGTAGCTTCAGTTTTTCTACCAGTAATATATTAATTTCTTGAAATAGCCTAATAATTTACTTCTACTATCAAAACAGAAGCCCAATCTGGGAGAACAATTTTTATAGAAGTCACACTAATTTCAATCACATTAGTAGAGGAATTCATATTAGTATAAGCTGAGGCTGAGGCAGGACAATTGCTTGAGCCTAGGAGTTTGAGACCAGCCTGGGAAAGACAGTGAGACTCCATCTCTAATTATTTTTTCATATAAAGAAATTCAGAGAGGAGAAGAAAGCGGATATGTGTCTGTCCAAAGACAAATTTTGTGTGTCTGCACATACAACACAACTATGAACCTTCCTTCACGCAGCTCACAATCCAGTAGTGAGAGGTAACTACGAAAACATGAGACCCCACGATGAGGAAAAAGGTGCGCATCAGAGAAAAGAAAAATGCTGCGATGACCCAGTGGCAGGGGCAGCACACATCCACTTTCTTTGTTTTTTTGAGATAGGGTTTTGCTCTGTCTCCCAGGCTGGAGTGCAGTGGCTTGATCTCAGCTCAATGCAGCCTCAACCTCCCAGGCTCAAGTGATCTTCCCATCTCAGCCTCCCAGGAAGCTGGGACTACAGGCATGCACCACCACACTGGGTTCATTTTGTTGGCTTTTTGTAGAAACAGGGTCTCACGATGTGGCCAAGGCTGGCATCCTGAAGGGCGGGTGCGGCTTCATCCTACAGAGATGAAAGGCAGAAGCAGCTCAGAGCCCAGAGCAAAGGGGTTGGGGACAAGGGCATCCAGAACAGAGTGGCTCGGCTGAGACATCCAGTAGGATGCCACCAGGCAGGGGTGTGGTGGAAAAACACAGGGCCACAGGGTGACTGCTCACACGTGAGGAGCAAACCACCACAGAACACGACAGAAACACGGTGCACTGAATCAGGCTTCAAATCGCAGCCCTGCAACTTGAGAGCTACCACAGGCAACCAGAAAGGGAGCACGAACAGCACCGCCCACTGCCTGAGGCTGTGAGACGACCAGAAACCTGTGCTTACTAATGACCTGCCTTATTCCAGAGAGAACTCAGGAAACACAAAGACACAGTACAGCAAAATACAGTAAATGTTAACCATGTTGGCTGAGGAGAAAGTGAAGAGGTCTAAGACTCTGTCATAAAGTTTACCTCTACTCTAAACTCTCATTACTGGCGCGCCACCAACCGCACTTTAAATTTTCTAGCAGCTAAATTGAAGAGGAAACTGTAATCAGGTAAATGGCTTATAAGATGCAAACAGAACAGAACAGCCACCACAGCTGCTGAGCACAGTGCACCTCCAGCTCCAGGGAGGAACAGGGCGGCCATCTCCTGGGGCTGCCCCGCAGCAGGCATGTGAGCCCCAAAGCCAGCGTCCCTCAGGGTGGACAGTGACTACGGGCTTCATGGGGCCACATGCCCCCAGCACAAGCTGAGGAAATCTCCCAGGGCAATTCAAGGAATAGGGCCTCACAATGTTGCCCAGGCTGGTCTCAAACTCCTGTGCTCAAGCGATCCCCCTGCCTTGGCCTCCCAAAGTGTTGGGAGGTCAGGCGTGAGCCACTGCACCTGGCCCGGCAGGCACTTTAGAGAAGAGGGCTTTGCATCCTGAAGGGCAAGTGGGCTTCATCCTACAGAGATGAAAGGCAGAGGAAGCTCAGAGCCCAAGGTAAAGGGGGGTGCCTAAGAAAAGTGACTCCATTGGGAACACAGTGAGAGGTCCCCATGCACAGCTTGGGTTAAGCCAGACACTGATTTCAAAGTATCTCAGGAATGGTGGACTCAGCACCCATCAGGCAATTCTCTCTCTCAAGCAGGCTCCTGGTAGATATTTAGTAGCAGCTGAAATCAACATTATGTTCTGACAGATACTTGCTGATGATTAAAGAGCTATATATTGGCCGGGCGCCGGTGGCTCACGCCTGTAATCCCTGCACTTTGGGAGGCCGAGGCGGGCGGATCACGAGGTCAGGAGATCGAGACCATCCTGGCTAACACAGTGAAACCCTGTCTCTACTAAAATACAAAAAATTAGCCGGGCACGGTGGCGGGCACCTGTAGTCCCAGCTACTCGGGAGGCTGAGGCAGGAGAATGGCACGAACCCGGGAGCGGAGCTTGCAGTGAGCCGAGATGGTGCCACTGCACTCCAGCCTGGGCGACAGAGTGAAGACTCTGCCTCAAAAAAAAAAAAAAAAAAAAAAAAAAAAGAGCTATATATGCTTTGAGGACCAGCTGAAGTGGGGCAGGACTAATACCCTCTGGTGAAAATACGGGAACCCAAACACACAAGTCAGAGCAGGAGGTGTCTGCCCCCAACCCCCAAACAATAATGCTGACCCTGGATTTGGGTTAAGTGCCTAGCCCAGCATGTGAGTGTTCAGTAAGTGGAAACCATCACCATCATTAGGTGACGGAAAACCATCAAAGCTTTGTGCGGGCTTGTTGGCAAAGAACAGTGGTCGTGTATTAGCCACTACTAATAATCGCAGCTGACAGTCACTGAGCACTCGCTCCGTGCCAGGATCACGGGAAGCACCTCGCATGCATTTCCTCAATATTCCCTCCCAGTAACAGCGAGGACACAAAACTGGTAGAGCCAGGACTGGAATCCAGGCAGGCCCCAAAGCACTCCAGTGGAGCCTGCCAAGGTGGGCAGGCTTTCATGCTAATGAGGTCCAGTATTTGACCACCACTCCTAGGTGAGCAAGTTTAACAGAAAACCTACAACTAAACCTAAAAGCTAAAAACCTGAGCAAACGCATAGAAAGCAGGCTGTTAAAATGGATCATGAACCTTGCATCACTCACTGGAAAACCACTCAAAATAAATGTCTCTGCAACATGGCCTCTGGGGAGGGCACTCTGTGAGGCTTGTATCACCCTGGTGACAAACCACTTGAACCTGGGTGGTCATCTGACCACATTTCACAGATGATGCACAGAGCCATCTGCATCCACTGTGGTCAACATTTAGGACGTTTTAAGCTAAGATTTGCCAAATTGTAGCTTACTGGATTCCAGGTTCTCTTGACATCTTTTTCCAGTAGCCATGCCTTGCACTTCCCAAGTATAAAGGAACTAAGATGCAAATTTAAAAAAGGAGGATTTAAGAATAATGAAAAGAGAAAAATCAAGAAAGCACAATCACTAGAGCAGAGATAACAGAATTTCTGAATTCCCTGAAAACAATCTATATAAATGCATGTGAAATAATACACCAGCATCTGTGGCCCACACGTCACATATCAGGAACTGATGTCAGAATATAAGGTAAACATGTTACTGTGAAAACACAAATCCTCACAAATCATTAGGCAGTAAGGCTGAATGAAGCATCCCCCCACGCACAGCGCAGTGAGGCAGTGTCCAGCAGCCCTAGTGCTCCCCGCGCCCCAGTCCAGTCTCTGGCAACATCAGGTACTTCCCACGAATAACGAGGAGCCTTTCAACATTTTCACAACATCTCAAAACCGACCCCTTTTCGAGCTTAAATGGCACGGATCTGGAAAGGGAAACTATACACAGAATCAGAAAAGATGACTGCCCCCAAGGGATTACAGAAAAGGCGGCAGTCAGGTGTTCAATGAAGTAAAACGTGACCTTCCCAGGGGAGGGGGGATCCATTGAGCTGAAACTGGCAAGAAGGTAACTCCAGGGAGCTCACAACACCCAAGGACCCGGATTTCCCGCCGCCTGAACGCCCAGTATTCGCACACTGATAAGAACACCTCCTCATAATTCCCCTGCCAGCGCCTCTAGCACCCCCAATCCTTTCCCCAGGAATGCAGTCCCCGTTTCTGCGGCTCCTGTAACAGCCACGTTCCCACACAAGTGCTGCCTGAGCTCCCCAAGCCCTCCAACAATCACCCCGCAATGCCCTCGAAGGTCTATTCAGAGAAGTCACCGAGATGCAGTTACCGAGGAAATTCAAGGACCCCCAGCTTACCAAAAGGCTTCCGGCTGTACAGAGCTAAGCTTCCTATTCCCCTCCTAAACCTACAACCTAGTTTTCATTTCTCAAGAAGCCTTTCCCTGTGCTCATGCACGCAGTTGTTAGCCGGCCTGGTGAGACACTCCAATAACAGCGGCAGCCACAACACAAACCAGAAGCATCTCCACCATGAAGCAGTAATAATACTTTGTCCTAATGATCCCTTTGTCCTTGGAAAATGAACTTCAGAAAGAAAGTTATCCACTGTGAGCAGAGCAGGCTTCTGGATCCGGACCCAGGTCCCACTGGCCCACTCACCGTTGGAGAGAGCTTGCTGAAGCTCGGTGTCCGATATCACTCCACTCCTGTCTTTATCAACCCTACAACATCAAGAAGACCAAATAAGCTGGCGATCCAAAGTTCAGGAAAAGCAAAACAAACGTCTCCTGTCAACCCTGCACCGACTCTGGAAGGCTCGGAGCCTCCGGGAACCCCCGCCTCTCCCATCCCGCTGAGGAGGACACGGGAATCAAGGAAGTGCCCCCAGGAGCCCACGTCCAAGCGGGGTCTTCCCCTAAGAGGCCAATCATCTTTCTCTCAATCCTTCCCTTCCTTCCTCTCCTGGCCTGTCTGAATTCACATTTGCACCAGTTTCCCTTTTTCACAAACAAGAAAAGATTCCTTCAGATAACTAAGGCATTCCCTGGCCATGAGTCACTACAGTTTCAGTCATTCATTCCGTGGAAAAGCGACCCGGGACAGAAGGCGCCGCGTAAAGGTCACCTGCCCCGAGCAGACGCCAGGTCGCTGCTGCTTCCTCGGCTGCTGACACTTAACAGCGCCCAGGCAGTCCGTTTCCGCTTTCCCCGAACAAGCACCCCTGGAGACCCTCCACCCGGCGGCTCCTGAGGCGAGAAAAAGGGCCTAGCCCAGGAGCCGGTGGCCGCGACCTCGGGTCTGCAGCGGCTACTCTGCACCTCTGGAAGGGCCCAACGCACAGGACAGGGACCGGGCAGGAGGCGGGGGCGGCCGCAGGGGGCCCACAGGGGGCGGGGGAGACCGCAGGGGACCCGGCAGGGGACGGGCGCGGCCGCGTCCGTCGGTCGGGGCAGGGGTCGGGGGCGGCCGCGGGGGTCGGGGCGGTCGCCGCGGAGGCGGGAGGTGCCCGGGCGGTGCCAGGCCGCACCTCTGGAAGACATTCCACAGAAGCACTGGCCCGGCAGCGCCGCGCCCAAAGCAAGCCCCCGGAGTGGTAGGAGCAGGCGGCCAAGGGCCAAGGGCCAAGGCGCGCGGCCGGGCTGAGGCGCCTCCGGCGACCGGAGATCTCTCAAGGCGATTCCGCTTCCGCCTCTGCCAGGGGGCAGGGCCTGGCGTTACCGCCACTTCCGGGGGCGCAGGAAATGCGTGTGCGCGGGATGCTCCGGGGCGGCCACCTGGGCGCGGTGCGTGAAGGCGCTTGGGGAAAATGCCCCGCGCCGCGACCCAGGACGGGAAGTGATGGAGCAAGGACTTAGTTTGCCTTTTAGTTCTTTTATAGAAAGAAGTTTTGACGTGAATGGGATTCAGGCTAACAGTCCGAGACTCTGGGCGGGGCGCGGTAGCTCACGCCTGTGATCCCTGCGCTGTGGGAGGCCGAGGCCGGTGGATCACCTGAAGTCGGGGGTTCGAGACCAGCCTGGCCAATATTGAGAAACCTCGTATCTACTAAAAATACAAAATTAGCCGGGCGTGGTGGCGCACGCCTGTAATCCCAGCTGCGCGGGAGGCTGAGGCAGGAGAATTGCTTGAACCCGGGAGGCCGAAGTTGCAGTGAGCCGAGATCGGGCTATTGCACTCCAAGCCTGGGCAACAAGAGAGAAACTCCGTCTCAAAAAGAAAAAAGAAAAAAAAAAGGTAAAACACCATTCGGGTGGGAAGGGCAGTGTGCGGTGTTGCCTGTTCCGCCCCCAAAAGCTTCCCTCTTTTAGGTTTAGCCTGCGCCCCCGCGCTCTGCATCAGCGCCACCCCCGACGCAGGCGCCCAGTGCAGCTGGAAACACGGGGGCGCCTCCCTGCTGACCCCTTCCCGCCCCTGGTGGTGGTGCGGCCCTGCCTCCCGCGAGACAGCACTGCCTTCGTGCTGGACACAGTTCTGCGGTGGAACCTGGAGTGCCTGTAGCACCAATCCCCGGAATTGGGAAGTGCCCAGCTTTGGGCCACTGTGATCCCTGGGTTTTCCCGCGCGCGTACTCCGTGCCGCCTTCCACCCCAGTCCTGTGACCTGTGCCCCGGTTCAGGATACTACAGGCTGCTACAATTATTCTCATTATTTCATGGAGTTATTCCAGCTTTTCAGGTTCTTCAGTGCCCCATTCCATGAATGCTAACTTTTTTCATCCTCGTAGTTCCTAGGGTTGTCTCTGAATTTTCACCCAGTTGCCTACCAAGATGTTGTCTGTGTCTACTGCAGGGGACGGTGCGGGTCTGAATATCTTACACACAGCTCACCTTTTTGGTGCCTTTGATCCGTGTTAGGAATTATCCACATGTCTCTGGGCAATATTCTACTTTCTTTTTATATTGACCCAATTATTTTACTTCTTTGGTGTGTCCTTTCTCCTAACACATATGGGTTCACTTTGAAACCTTGAAGCCCACATTTACAAAACGTTTTCGGTATGAAACATGGTTCCACGACTCATGAGTGGAGTACCATAAACATCTCCATTTCCAGACCACCCACTGCCCAGTGGTTTTCTTGGTCTCAGTACTCATGAAAACGGTCTGAAGGTTTGTTCTGGGTTCCTAAGCAGTAGACACACACACAACACTGCCTGTCAGCTATTTCTCGGAAAGTAAATCAGCCTTCTGTTGCCATCCTATCATGCTTCAGGGGTGCCTGTGCCAGTTTTTAATTCTTTGTCCTGACACTTAAATGTCTGCTCAAACGTCCATATTAATACTTCCTCTTAGTTTACAAAAGGATTTACTTTCTTACTGGTTGGGAGGAAGTTGTCTGAGGTTGCCACCTGTTATTATTCCTTCATTTATTGGACCATGTCTGCCATTGGAGGTTTTCAAACTGTGGTCCCTGGACATGTTAGAAATGCAAATTCTCAGGCCGAATCAGGACTGAATCAGAAGATCTGGGGTAGGGTCCCCCCAGGACTGAATCGGAAGGTCTGGGGTGGGGTCCCCCACCAGGACTGAATCGGAAGGTCTGGGGTGGGGTCCCTGCAGGTAATCCTGTTACACAGGTTAGAGAACCAGGGCATTAGGGGTGGCAATTTGACAATTTTTTTTTTTTTTTTGAGACAGTCTTGCTCTTGTTGCCCAGGCTGGCTGGAGTGCAGTGGTGCACTCTCTGCTCACTGCAACCTCCACCTCCTGGTTCAAGCGACTCTCCTGCCTTAGCCTCCAGAGTGGCTGGGATTACAGGCACCCACCATCATGCCTGGCTAATTTTTTGTATTTTTAGAGATGGGGTTTCACTATGTTGGCCAGGCTGGGACAATTCTTAAACTGTCATTCTTTACTCACTTATTTGCAGAAATTCTTCTGTAAAGGACTTTTCCTAATCAACAAGGTTTTCCTGAATTGCAATTTGTAGAGAAAAGGCAGGAGAATCGCTGACCTTCCTTCAAGTGTGCATTCCCAGTGTTAGTGTTAGTGCCCTAGTCGCCTCCAAGAAGGACCAATTACATGTTTTAGTTTGGTTGGTTTTGGCTTTGAAACCATCACTAGGAATTCATGGTTTTCATGTAGTAGGGACCACAGTCTAGGTGCTTGATGTATCTACTGCTCCTGGGTAGAGCTAGGAAATGTGTCTATGAGAAAACAACAAATGAGCTCACGCTTATATTTCTATTTCAAATTTAGTATATGGTTTTACACCTTTTTCTCACAAAAATCTTGTTTCATTTTTTGAGATGAAGTTTCGTTCCTGTTGCCCAGGCTGGAGTGCAGTGGTGCGATCTCGGCTGACTCCCACCTCCACCTCCTGGTTCAAGTGATTCTCCTGCCTCAGCCTCCCGAATAGCTGGGATCACGCCATGCCCAGCTAATTTTTGAATTTTAGTAGAGATAGGGTTTCACCATGTTGGCCAGGCTGGTCTCGAACTCCTGGCCTCAGGTGATCTGCCTGCCTCGGCCTCCCAAAGTCCTGGGATTACAGGCGTGAGCTTACTGCATCTGGCCAGAAAAATCTTAGTTTTAGCATTAACATAATTAGTTATTAGCTTTAACTCCCACCCCACATAATTTCAAAGGATTAATACCAATAAGACGAGTGACAATGAGATGATTGATGGAAATTTAGGATTTCAGTGGCTCTCTTTGTCTTTAGACTGTGGCTCACTAAATGTGCACACTTGAAGTGCTGTGTTCTAGCGATGTTCTGACGACACATGAGGTAATAGGCTGCGTGACTGTCACCAGCCTGATGTGCGCTTGGGCTGCAGAAACCCGTGATGCTGCCGAGCCCAGCCAGCCCCAGGTCACTCCTCAGACTCCAGCTGGATTCTGACACCACAAGCACCCGGGTCTCCAGTACTTTATTATACTTAAAGTATAATAATAAAAAAAAAACATACAAAGAGTCAATAATAGTTAATACAATCTTGAGGAAGAGCAAAGTCAGAGGACTATCACTATTGGGTATTGAGCCTTAATTTAATGTTACAGTAAATAACACAAGGTGAGACTCTTGAAAGAAACATGGACCAATGGAACAAATAGAGGCTCCAGAAACTTACACAGATAAATTTGATTTATGCCAAAATTAGGAACTTCTGTTCTGCACTAGCATGGCTAAGATGAGAAAGGCAGAAATATCAAATCATGGCCTAACTGTGGAGCAGTGGGAGCTGGGGTGGGTCCTGCAGCTGGACACAGGGGACTCAGTGAGGCAGTGACCCAGTAATGCAGACCCTAGCACATGCCCAACAGAAATGTGTATGTAAATTCACCAAAAGACAAGCATCTGAATGTTCACAGCAGGTGTATTCATCACCTCAAACTGAAGGCAATCCAAATGCCCATTGACAACAGAATGAATGAGTAAACCGTGGTGTGTTCACAGGACAGAATCCAACAAGGCAGCAACAGTAAATGAGCTTCAGGTGCAGCCGCAACAGGGTAATGCTGGTGTGATGCTGGAAGGAAGGAGAGCACCAGTGCCTTCTCCTGGGCCCACGTGCATGGAATTCAGAACTGGGCAGTCCCAATTGGCATCTGGGTCAGGACAGTGGTCCCGGCAGGGGTCAGGTAACAGCTCCACAGAGGGGGTTGCCAGGGTCCTGTTTTTTATCTCAGTCCTGGATACATAGGCAGAAACCAGAAAGCGTCTGAGACAGATCTCCATCAGCTTTGAAATTTATTTTGCCAAAGTTAAGGACATTTCTGGAAAAGGGGAACACAAAACCACAGGAACAATCTGTGGTCCCTGCCTTTATCCAGAGACGATTTGAGGGCTCTGAACTGTAAAGGGGAAAAGTGGGAGGGTGTGGGAGGGGAAAGAGGGAGGGTGTGGCCCCGTTATGGAATCCACATGTTGCAAGAGAAAGAGAGTGGGCAGGGCGTTGCCCATGGTGTGTCCCTTTTGAGCTCATTACCTTGGCACTTTATGGAGAGCAGCTACCGGTAGAGATGCTTTTATCCATAGCCCTCTGCTTAGAGCAAAAGGAAAGGCCACTTCTTGCATGATTCAGCTTCCAGTTTAAATTTTTCCTTTTGGCAGAGTGCACTGGGGTCCCAAGATTTTATTATCCTTTCACATAGCTTTGTTCACAAAACTTACTGCGTTACATACTATTTGTCACAAGCCATGAAAGTTTTCTTAAAACACAACGATGTTATAAAAACAGTCCCGGCCGGGCGCGGTGGCTCATGCCTGTAATCCCAGCACTTTGGGAGGCTGAGGCAGGAGGATCACTTGAGGTCAGGAGTTCGAGACCAGCCTGGACCACATGGCAAAACTCTGTCTAAAATACAGAAATTAGCTGAATGTGGTGGTGCATGCCTGTAATCCCAGCTACTCGGGAGGTTGAGGCATGAGAATCGCTTGAACCCAGGAGGCGGAGGTTTTAGTGAGCCAAGATCACTAAATCCAGCCATCCAAACACCACACACCCATTAAGCCCGGCAGACGCAAATGGCGGATGTTGGTGATGCCAGTAGCCGGCTTCACGCTGGCCTAATCTCTGCACTCCAGCCTGGGTGACAGTGCGAGACTCTGTCTTAAAAAACAAAAAACAAACAAAAAACTCCCACTGAAATGCACTCACGACACCTAAATAAGCAGTTTAAAACCAACCATTATTTTAAAATCACTCTGCTTTTAAAGACATCTCAGTGGAAGTAAACCTGTTTCGATTGATGGCATTATTTGCTAAACTCTGGATGAATGTGTTCTCTCTGCTTGGCCAAGCTCCTGGGTGTCGAAGGGCAGGTAGGTTGATGAGATTGCGTTTGGCACACGTTATCTCACCCCCTCACAGCCCGATAGTGTTTGCTTACACGGAGGCCCTCCATTCCCCTGTGGAGCGGGGAAGATGGTCAGAGCGGGACCAGCTCCCTGGGAGAACGGCCTGCAGTGCCCATCCATAGCAACCTTTCTGGATTTTTTGTCAACTTCATCCTCATTCTCTGCAGAACACAAAAGTATCCAGAGTTCCATGGAAAGCAGCTGGGGACAGGCTTCCTCCTCTCTATCCCCACCACACTCTCTTGCAGGCTCACCATGAGATGGCTTTGCCATGGTGCAGAAGGAGGATGGAGGAGTCCTGTGCCCAGGTCGCCATGATCCTGAACCAGAACTGTGTAACGGGTGGGAAAAATATACCAGAAGAATGTTCCCCCTGGATTTCTGTTTTTCTGTTATAACTAGACATGCAAGGCAGAGAGCCCTTGACACAACCCTGTGTGCACATGGGTCCAGTCCTGACAAACTCGTGGCCCTGTCGCCAGCTGCTGGTGCTGGGTGGAGGGCTGTGAGCCTCCTCTTTTATCCTCCTATTTTATCCTGTACACACATGTGGGGTCACTGCTTTATCGTGAAGCAGAGTGACCCCTTGTTCCCATTACTCTGAAGGAGCAAAAATGTGTCTCTGGAAACCCTCAGAAGGTTTTCTCTGGAGTCATCCATGCTCATGGGGTACAACTGATGAAGCCTCAGGAGTGAAACCTGAGTGACCTGAACGGGGGCAAGAGGATGAAAACACCCCACCTGTGTTTCTCCTCTGCTCTTACACCTCACAACAGCAACAACACAGACAGATGACTCTGTGAGCAAATGTGCGGCACTTCCCCAACAAAGAGGCAATAGATTCTGCAGTGGACACCAGCTGGGCTTTTCCCCGTCCCACGAATCCCTGGCCAGCCCTCATTCTTGCATAGACACGCCATTTCAGTGTACATTTATTTGAAAGCAAGGCCATTGTTAGTAATTTTCCCAAATAAAGAAATGCAGAGTTAATTTGATATTTGAAATTCCTCAGAAATTGAGATCTGCACCCCAAGAAGAGCAACCTCCTCTCTTTCCCTCCTGCGTTTTCATCTGTCTCCCTGTGTTTCTTGGTGCCTCTGCCCCTCTGCTCTCATTGGCAGGCATCTAGCCTGGGCCTGATGTGTGGCTGCGATGACAGTAACTGGTTGTGCGACCAGATCCTGACATTTGATCCGTCACCATCCAGCAAGGGTGGATGAAGCCCGCCTGGGACTTGCTGTGCAGAGGAGACAGGAGTCAGGAGCCGGCTCCCAGGCTGACGGTGGCCTTGCAGGTGATATGGGAAAAGTCGCTGAATCCAGCCATCCAAACACCACACACCCATTAAGCCCGGCAGATGCAAATGGTGGATGTTGGTGATGCCAGTAGCCGGCTTCACGCTGGCCTAATGCCTGGGAGTGGGACTGGCTGAGACACTGTGGACCTGAATCTTCCTCGGATGTGTTCATTGCAGAACGAAGGCTGGAAGAAAGCCGTTCTGGTGACTTGGCCAGCCTCACCAGCCTGTCCCCGCCTCGAGTGCACACCTGCCCTCACTCTGCACTGTCTCTGGGACACTGTCCCCCCCTCGAGTGCACACCTGCCCTCACTCTGCACTGTCTCTGGGACGCTGTCCCCCCCCTCGAGTGCACACCTGCCCTCACTCTGCACTGTCTCTGGGACGCTGTCCCCCCCCTCGAGTGCACACCTGCCCTCACTCTGCACTGTCTCTGGGACGCTGTCCCCCCCCTCGAGTGCACACCTGCCGTCACTCTGCACTGTCTCTGGGACGCTGTCCCCCCCTCGAGTGCACACCTGCCCTCACTCTGCACTGTCCCCGGGGCGGGGTTACATTTGGAGCTAGCCAGGTCTCTACCTGGTCTCTGATGGTCTGACCTCTGGGAGGACACTTCTGTCTGCCTGACACACTTGTGAAGTGGGGATAGTCATGACCCCCCACTTGTCCTGGCTGCAGTAAGTTTCCTGAGACTGGACAGGAGCCCCATCCATGCCCGGGAAGATTCCAGGCTCCCTTCAAGACTCCTGTGACCGCTCCAAGTTCAGGTCCTCAAAGTCATCCTGACTCCAACCCCTGGCTCTGCCCCCTGGCTTGGTTCTGCTGCACGAAGACCCCAACCCCAAGCCTGGTCCCACAGTTTTCCCCAAGTTCAGAATTCGGTGACCCCACTGACGGCGGGGCCAGGGAGCAGGGCAATCACGTGCAGGAGACCTTCAGGGAAAGGGAAGACACGGCTCCCGACTCAACTTGCTGCTGTTTTAGGGCTGAGCTGCTACCAAATGCAGCTTCCAACTGAAGTGCCTCAGCCCCTGATTCCCTGCAGAAGGTGGTGGAGTCACCACATCCTGCTCTTAGCACCTCTGCTCCCCCCGCCTGCCCGAGGGGTGTCCTTGCGGGGACCGGTCTTCAGGGAAGCGTGGCTGGGCTCCCTGCTCCCTGTGACTGCCTGCCCACTGGGCAGTGACTCTCCCAAAGGAGGAGGGTCTGAGGGTCCCCAAGATCTCCTGGCAAATACTGGGGTCAACAGAGCTGGCACGTATCCCTCTCAGCTGATTTCCTCCTATTTTTTTAATGGAAACAAACAAAAAAAAGACATAATTTCTAGACAAAAAGGCTTTTTCCACATAAAATTATGAATGTTGCAAGGTTTCACTTCTTGTCATTCTAGGAGCGGGTACAGAGAACTTGCAATACCTCCCCCCGTAAAGCCAGCCAGGGCTGCCTGTGCTTGTCCTGCCTGTCTCCATGATAGGGAAACTCCTGGGATGTCACAGGGCCGCAAAGAGGGTTCCCAGGGCGCCAGCTGGTGCCCACCTGCCAAGAGGGAACTGCAGAGCCTCGGCCTCTGGGCCACCAGCTTCCCTCTCCCAACCACTGCGCACTCCAGCACAGACGCGGCCCTGCGGTCCTCTGCTCTTGCCGCACGGGTCTTATTTTGGGTCACGTGTCTCCAGGCCCTCAATTTGTATTTATCCCCCGTTCCTAGAGTTTCTGCAGGATGCTGAAACCAGCCCCCTGGTTTTGGGGTGGCTGTGAATCAGTGTCTTCTGTTCTCTGGAGGCCCCTCTGTGCTCCCCAGGAAGCAGGAGGTAGAAGCCCCCACTTTAATTCTCGCAGGGCAGCCTCACTTTTACCTACGTTTATTTGTCTGTGTGTGTGCTGTCCTCTGTGAGCATGGCTGGGCTCAGGAAGTCTAGTTCCACTCCCTGAGCATGAGTGGTCCTGGCTGGCAGAGGGGGCGGAGGCAAGGTCCAAATTCTGCTGTCCCTGAGGTTCTGGGACTCGGGCTGCTGGAGGCGGTGCCAGGCTGGATGGAGGCGTCGAGGTGCCTGGGCACACATAGTACCCTCAGGGAGGGGACCAGCCTGGGGGGCCACACGGTGGTATTATGGCCTGCTTGCACCCCATTGGCTGGCGCCTAGTCATATGTCATTCACTGCAAGGAATGCTGGGCTAGTCACATGTCACTCACTGCAAGGAATGTTGGGAGTGCAGCCATCCTGTGGGCTGGTGAGCAGCCAGGCATCTTGGCCACTCTCCTGTGGCGGGTTAGGTGTGGACAAAAAGTATTTGGTGAAAAGAGTTTGAAACCAGCAATGAGACCCTCCCCAGCTCTGCCCTTTCTACCTCCCACATAAGATGCTTTTCTTTTAGTAAAAGGGAGGGGCCTGGGCCAACCTGGCCTGCTGCTGCTCCCACAGCTCCAGGACTCCTCCACAGGCAAGGTGGGGCAGCCACCAGCTCTTCCCAGCAAACTGTGGGCCCAAGGGCTGGGGGTCAGGCTGGACTGAGGCAGCTCCTATGCCTGCTCTGTGACCCAGAGACTATAGCCCTGGGGGCTGTGGGAGGCCACTCGACTGGGTTCAGCAGTGACATGAGTGACACACAGACCCTTTGCTTTGAGCCAGTGGGAGGTGGGTGTTACTGCAGCACCGTCCCCGCCTTGGTGATGCCACCAGCATGTGTGGTGCTCACCTGCACTGCAGGACCACTCCCTCTGTAGAACCACCTGCCTCCTTGCCCCACACCCAGGCCCTCGGGGGCACCTCTTGGCTCTTGTGCCTGTGCGGATCCTGATGCCTATTTGAATAAATTATTAGAAAAATTATTAGGTGAGGCCAGGCGCAGTGGCTCATGCCTGTAATCCTAATACTTTGGGAGGCTGAGACAGGCGGATCATGAGGTCAAGAGATCAAGACCATCCTGACTAACGCAGTGAAACCCCATCTCTACTAAAAATACAAAAAAATTAGCCAGGCGAGGTGGCAGGTGCCTGCAGTCCCAGCTACTCGGGAGGCTGAGGCAGGAGAATGGTGCGAACGTGGGAGGTGGAGCTTGCAGTGAGCTGAGATCGCGCCACTGCACTCCAGTCTGGGCGACAGAGCGAGACTCCATCTCAAATATATATATATATATATATATATATATATATATATATGTATGGTGAGAGGAGCCAGACACGAAAGCAACCATGTGTCCTGTGATGGCGTTCATATGAAATGCTTGGAATAAGCTGCTCTACGGAGGCAGAAAGCAGATTGGGGGCAGCCAGAGCCTGCAGGGAGAGGGAGCTGGGAGTGCATCCAGGGCTCCTTTTCAGGGTTATAGAAATGTTTTGTAATTAGATCCTAGTAATGCCAATATACTGACAACTACACCTCTTTCAGATGCTGCAGGTGGGGAGAGGTCCCTGTCACTCCTGTCGAGAGGGCACAACCCTCTGTGCTTAGGCTGGGGGCATCATGGCTGCAGACAGTCCTGCCCCGGCAGAGGCCGTTTCTTCCCAGACTCCCTGTGGCCCTGAGTCACCGGGGATCAGAAAGAGCATGAGAATGTGGATTCGCGGGGCCCAGGTGGGCCTTTTTCAGAAGCCCCCAGGGGTAAGGCTGAAGCTGGTAGCTCAGAAACTGGAGCTGGCTGTCAGCATGGAAACACTGCTCAGTGACAGGGGCTGTATGGCCTGGGGTAGTCCAAGCAAACCATCCAAGAGTGGAGGAAAACTCTTCTGAAGCCTTCCGGCCTCCAGTGAAATTCCTTGGATGGGAAACCCTGGGGAGGGAAGGTCCCCATTCCCCCATCCCAAAGGGGCCCCTTTGGGCCACTTGCCCCAACAAGTGAGTTTCCCTGGGGACGTCCTCGGACCCGCCCTAGGTACTCAGATATTTACAGGATGTTCTGATATTCAGTGATTTTCAGAGTAGTGGTGTTAAAGTTACACATACATATGCAAAAATAAGAAGATAAAGGAATTCCTATTCCTCCACCTAGAGAACACTACCCATTTTACCTTTTTTGGTGTTTCCAAATACAATTTTCAAAGGAGATCATGCTGTTCCTGCTATTTACTTACTTTTAAATCTCTCGATGTCTTAGAGCACCTTCCTGTTTAAAGGAGGGCCTGACGCTGCATTCACGGGCAGTTTTACAATGGGATGCCGCAAATGCACTTCAAGGCATGAAACCGAGCTCCACCGCACCCCGCAGGCAGGTGGATCTGATTTTCCCCTCCTGCAGAGTCTGCTGAGACCGAGCTCGCCCGCAGCCCGCAGGCAGGTGGATCTGATTTTCCCCTCCTGCAGAGTCTGCTGAAACCGAGCTCGGCCGCACCCCGCAGGCAGGTGGATCTGATCTTCCTCTGATGCAGAGTCTGCTGAAACCGAGCTCGGCCGCACCCCGCAGGCAGGTGGATCTGATCTTCCTCTGATGCAGAGTCTGCTGAAACCGAGCTCGGCCGCACCCCGCAGGCAGGTGGATCTGATCTTCCTCTGATGCAGAGTCTGCTGAAACCGAGCTCGGCCGCACCCCGCAGGCAGGTGGATCTGATTTTCCCCTCCTGCAGAGTTTGCTGAGACCCAGCTCCACCGCACCCCGCAGGCAGGTGGATCTGATACTCCTCAGCTGCGGAGTCTGCTGGGGGCTAAGGGTGAGAACCGCGGGAACGAACTAACGCGCTGGCGTGTCGGGAAACCCGGCCCACAGCGCCACCGTGTGGTCTCCGCGTCCCCAGCCGGGACGGTGTCCGGAGCCACGGCCTCCGCGCTGCTGACCCTGAGCCTGTTCCCTCCGCGCTGCTGACCCTGAGCCTGTTCCCTTGCTGCAGTCCCCAGGAGCTGACGCTATTCGGGTTTGTTTTTAAACACTCCAGCTGCACAAGCATCTTCTCAGGACGTCCCGCGTGCTGCCCACCCTCTCTTGTGGACGGTCCCCCGGCTCCGGCCGAGTCCCTCCTGGGAGGGCTTCCCCAAGGCCTCCCTCCGTCCAGGGCAGTGGCGGGGCCCGCAGGAGGCCTCAGAGATCTGTCAGGGCAGGACGCACCGCTGTCCTGGCCAGTGCAGGGACAGAAGGGAGGACGCCTTGGAGGGAGGTAGGGACCAGTCGTGAGCATCCATCCCTGAGGAAAGCTGGCGAAGGGGCAGACATCCATCCTGCCAGCAGGAAGCCGCGCCCAGCACAGTAATGCTCAGCCTCAGTGATCCCAGCGGGAGAGACCGAGACAGACAGATTCTTCTCACACCCACCAGGCCGCCAGGTCCAGCCAGCACCGGGGCATGCGGACCCAGGGCCGTCTACACCTGGGCTTTCCTTCCCAGCTTCCCCGCTCTCAAATTCAGTTGAAAGTGGGTTTGTAAGAAATGTTTACAAGCAAAAGCCACCCTCCAACCTTCTGTCATAGGAGTTTTAATGGTGTGAGGTTTCTAGCCCAGGGGCGCCTCTCTCTAGCCCCTCTCTACAGCAGAAGCAGCCTTGCACTTTCCAAGGTAATGGCACCACCACCCTGCTTGGCGCCCGCCAGCATCTCCCTGTCACTTGAAAGGCAGTGTCCAAACCCCGGGCCCTGTGGGTCTATACTGGCAGCTTGCTTGCTGTGGCCTCTTCAAACAGCCTCCTATTCCCCCAAATCCCAGACTCAGCCCCTCGGACGCCTCCAGGTATGAAGGCTCCGGCAGGCTCCTGGAGGAGCAGATAGAACTTGGGTGATCAGCCACTGGGCGTGGTGGCTCATGCCTGTAATCTCAGCACTGTTGGAATCCGAGGTGAATAGATCACTTGAGGTGAGGAGTTTGAGACCAGCCTGGCCGACATAGCGAAACCTGTCTCTACCAAAACTACAAAAAAAAAAAAAAAAAAAAGGCTGGGCGTGGTGACCTGCACCTGTCATCTCAGCTACTTAGGAGGCTGAGGCATGAGAATCACTTGAACCCAGGAGGCAGAGGTTGCAGTGAACTGAGATTGTACCACTGCACTCCAGCCTGGGTGACAGACTGAGACTGTCTCAAAAATAAAAGGCAATCAGGAAGTTCTTGTTTCTGCTTTTTGTTTTTCCCCCTGTGGAACCCTTTGCTCTGCAAAACAGAGAAGCGTTTCTGTGGTGGGATGCTCTGCTGCTCCCCCCTCCACCGCCCAGAACTGCCGATCCCACCCTCATGTCTGCATTCTTGAGGTGGTCCTGAGACATGGCTTTGAAAAACATTGCTTGGGCCAGGCGTGGTGGCTAATGCTGGTAATCTCAGCACTTTGGGAGGCCGAGGTGGGAGGATTACCTGAGGTCAGGAGTTCAAGACCAGCCTGGTCAGCATGGTGGAACCCCGTCTCTACTAAAAATACAAAAATTAGCTGGGCATTGTGGTGCATGCCTGTAATCCCAGCTACTTGGGAGGCTGAGGTAGGAGAATCGCTTGAACCCAGGAGGCAAAAGTTGCAGTGAGCCAGGATTGCATCACTGTACTCCAGCCTGGGCAACAGAGAGAGAGACTCCATTTAAAAAAAAAAAAAAAAAAGAAAAAGATTAAAAAGCTTAGATTTTTCCATATACCTCTTGGCCACTTGTATGTCTTCTGTTGAGAAATGATCTTTTGTCCACTTTCTATGGGATTATTTATTTATATATTTTTTCCTGTTTGATTGTCTTGTCTAGTCTGGATATTGGCCCCAAAAAGCAAGCGAAAAACTGCTCAACATCATGAATCATTGGGGAAATGCAGATCAAAACCACAGTGAGATATCATCTACCCCAGTTCAGATGGCTTTAATTAAAAAATACAACCTAAGTAGACAGTTGGGTAACATATTTAAAGTATAGTACTGAAAAAATCCAGCCTGTCCACCTGGAATTCTATACCAATGAAAATTATTTTTAGATAATGATGGTGAAATAAAGATGTTTTCAGATATACCAAAAAAAAAAAAAAAAACAACAACAACCATAACAAATGCTGGCGAGGATGTGGAGAAAGGGTACCCATGCACACTGTAGGTAGGAATGTAAATGAGTACAGCTGCTATGGACAACAGGATTGAGTCTTTAAAAAATTAAAAATAGAGTTACCCTATGATCCAGCAATCCCCAGTGATGGGTATTCATCCAAAGGAAAGGGAATCCTATGTGAAAGGGAATCTGCACCCCCCTGTTTACTGCAGCACTGTTCACAACGGCAAATACATGGAATCAACCTGGGTGTCTATCAATGGACGAATGGATACAGAACACGTGGTATCTGTACGCGATGGAATACTCCGCAGCCATGCACGAGAATGAAATCGTGTTTGCAACAACATGGATGGAATTGAAGGCTATCATGTTAAGCGAAGTAAGCCAGGGTAGAAAGTCACATATACCACGTTCTCACTCATTTGTGGGCACTGAAAGAGTGGCTCTCACAGAGGCAGAGAGTTGGCTGGTGGTTCCCAGAGGCTGGGCCGGGTGTGTGGGTGAGAGGCAGACATAAAGTGAGGCTGGTTACGGGGCACAAACATGCAGTCGGGGGAAGGAGTAAGTTCCAGTGTTCCATAGCACAGTTCACAGATCAAAGGCAACAATCATTGACTGTATATTTCTTCTTTTTCTTTCTTTCTTTTCTTTCTTTCTTTTTTTTTTTTTTTTTTTTTTGACAGAGTCTCACTCTTGTCCCCCAGGCTGGAGTGCAGTGGTGTGATCTCGGCTCATTGCAACCTCCGCCTCCTGGGTTCAAGCAATTCTCCTGTCAGCCTCCTGAGTAGCTGGGATTACAGATGTCACCATGCCCAGCTAATTTTTGTGTTTTCAGTAGAGACAGGGTTTTGCCATGTTGGCCAGGTTGGTCTCGAACTCCTGACCTCAGGTGATCCACCTGCCTTGGCCTCCTAAAGCACTGGGATTACAGGCGTGAGCCACTGCACCTGGTCCACGTATATTTCAAAATAGCTAAAAGAACTGGAATCTTCCCAACACCAAGAAATAGATATTTGAAGTGATGGATATACTATACATCCTGATTTGATCACTACGAGCTGTGTGCACAATCAAAATATCACAACTGCCCCATAAATATGTACAATTATATATCAATAAATGTTTTCAAAAAAATTTAGATTTGATTACAAAGACATTAAAACCTGTGATACTTCAGAAAACACCATAACAAAACAAGCAAAATCCGACAAAAACCAGAAGCACGCTGTGACAATTTTGACATCTGATGTCCTCAGTATCTAGAGGTCTTACGGGAAGAGGGAAGGCACAATGGAATGAAGTTAGATGTGGAAATAGAATCACAACCACCCAGGAAGATGCAATTTGAGTTTTAACGATGAATTTAGCAATCTGCTTAACAATAGTAATAGTCAGTGTTGGCAAATATTCAGAGGAATACGCATTTCCAGATACTACGAGCAAAAGTAGCAATTAGTATAATTTTGTTCTGGAGAGGAGTCTGGTAATATGCACCAAAAGTCTTACAATTTGGCAGACCTGGTAATCCTACCTTTAGGATGATAAACTGGCAAGTGGTCCAAGTCCGCTCTGTGGCCTGTTGCCGCACGGCCAAGAGCTCAGGGTGGTCCGTGGTTACGTTGAAAGGGCTGTGAAAACAATTAGCGGATAAGGAAGAGTGTGTGGTGGAGACCACCTTCCCCGTCCCCGCCCCCAGCACGATTCTGACTCTAGCTCTCCGCAGAGCACGTCTGCAGACCCCTGATCTACGTGGAGGAGTGAACAAGTAAACAACGAAACGGCACAGGTGTTCATTTTGCAACATTTAGAAAATGTTGGTGAAACTAAAATAAAGAAATAAAGGGCCTAAATGTCCATCTTTCCAACCTCATGGAAGTATTTCAATCGATTCTGGCAAATGCAAATCCTGTCATGTTCGGCAGCCCCTACAGGCAGGCGGTGCTGCCGAAGAACTTCCGGTAACGTGAGAAAACACTCACGAGAGGGTCGTGCTGAGTGACAGCGTTGAGTTATACAGAACAAGAACAGATAAATTCTCAGGGGGAATGGGGTCCCTTGCCATGGAGGGTCTTGGAACAACCCATAGAGGCCTGTCCCTCTCCCTACTCCCACCCCAGTTCCGTGCTTCTCCAGAGGGCCAGGCTGGCCATGCTGTCACTAACCCACTCCAGGGACCACATGAGTGTAACGTGGATGTTGGAGAAAGCCAGAGCTTGGAAGTCCATGATCTGGCCGTGTGGCCATGGGATCCGGACAGCCTCGCTGGACGCTGTGAGGTGGGGTGAGGGCCGGGTGCAGGGAGGATGCTGTGGGTCCCCCAGGTGCCCTGTGCAGGACAGTAGCCAGGTGCTCCCAGGGGCCACCCTATGTCACACCCAGTGTGGGGCGCCCTGAGGGCAAAGGGTCCAGGGGAGGACATCAAGAGAGCCCTCCGTGTTGGAGGCTGGACTGGCCCTCCTTCACCACAACCAGGTTTTAGGTTGGGGCAGGAGGGAGGGACTTAGGAATGAACACAGTCAGAGTAGCCCCTGCTCCTGCTTCCCTTGGGCCCCCACCAGCTTGGTGACTTGCTGGGGGGACACGAGGAAGATGGGGCGTGTCTGAGGCTTGGGTGGTGGGGAAGAGCCGGATTGCGCTGGTGTCTCTCCGTGAGGGGAGGGACCCAGGCTAAGGCCTCACAAGGAACTTATGGTGGATGCTTTTCCAAAACAGGCCGTTGGCGTTTGGGTGACAGCCAGGCAGAGCTAGCCCGCGGGGGAAGCCACCAACAGCGCCGGTTTCCTGATGAAAACTTCACGTTTGTGCTTTGAGACGCTAGCTGGGGAGACTGGGAGGCGGGTCCTCTCCGAGTGCCAGGTCAGCCAATGGCCTATGACCTCAGGTGTGGAGTGGGGTCCTCTGTCCAGGGGCCTGAGCTTCTCATGCCTCTGGGCCCTCCGTGGTCCAGCGTCCTCAGGTTCTCTTTTATTTTGGGAGGGGGAAACTTGTGGGGGCCACACTGCGCGCCTGACTCCCCAGGGGGCTAGACCTGGCTGCTGCCTCCCCCTCCCCGGGAAGTGGCTGTCCAGTGCACCAGGGAACACAGGTCCCTTTCATCTGTCTTCCTCCATCAGGCTCCGGAAAATCTTTCCCCAGAGAAGACGCCGGACAGCAGGGGCTGCCTCCCGTGCCTTTGGTGACCTCCATCCAAGCTGCATCCTCTGGATGGGGGTGTCTGCACCTGGGGGGTGTGTGAGAGAGAGTGAGTGAGGGGGTGTGCCTGTGCCTGTGTGTGTGCATCTGTGTTCCTGCGGGCTGTGCCTCCATGTGCCCATGTGTGCAGCCATGCATGCGTGTTCACACGTGTGGAGTGTGTGCGTGTGTCCGTGCCTGGGTGTTGCAGGTGGTGAGGCTGGCAGAGCGCCCTGACCCCGCCGGCCCCAGGCCTTGTCCCTCTGCTCCGTGTCCCAATCTTCCTTCAACCGCCCGCTGCGCCGCTGCCTTTGGCGGCCTGGAGTCCCCACATCTCTGGGTACTAGGGCGCCGGGCAGGGCGGGCACTGACGGGCAGAGTCTATTGGGTCAGGATGACTGAAAACAGGCCCTGTCTTCAGTTTAGGCTCAGGCGGAACCCCCCGGGGGCCTCTGGGGGGTGCGGTCGGTGCCGGGGTCCCGGGCAGCTGCCTGAACACGCGCGGCGGCTCCTGCCCCGCAGCCTCCGCCCCGCGCCCGCGTCCTCGGGCCGGCAGCGCCCCCTGGTGCCCCCTCCGGTCTGTGCAGGGCCGGGCGGGCTGCGCTGAGCACCTGCGGGCGCCTCCGTGGGTGACAGAAGACAGACGGGGTGACCAGGTCTTTTACAGACCAATGGGCCATCAACAGCTGGACGCGTAGCAGGGGGCATCCGGGTGGCCTAAGAGAATTCAGCAAGGCCGACTGCAGGCCGAGGGTTACCGGGAACTCATCTGGAAGGAGTGGATGTGGCTGCCCCAGGACCACTCTGTTCCAGGTGCTGGGCCCTGGCCATGGAGCCATTGGACTTACCTGTTTCTTTAGCTGCAGCGAGCGGGGTCCCGGTGCTGAACAGAAGCCCTGTGCTGCGGTCCCTGTGCTCCCTGGCAGCTGTGGGAGGAACTCTGACCTTTGGGGCCCCTGGGCACCTACCCTGTTGGTTCCTGCTGTAGGCTGCCGAGGGCTGGGTGCTGTGCTGCGTAAAAGGCCATATGGACAGTGCTTCTGTGTCCCCTGAGTCAGGCACTGCACCCTTATGCTCCCCTCAGGGGCCACACCACCTGCAGTGGTCCCTGGAGAGCAGAGGGAATGTCCCCCTGGGCCAGATGGGGGCAACTGGTGGGCGTCCTGCCCACTGACTGGTGGGGGGGCCTGGCGCTGCAGGAATGGGGGACCAGGGGCTTTCCCTCCAGGAGTGGTAACAGATCAAAGAACATCTACCCCAAACCAGACCGGACTCAGCACACACCTTACCCAGGGCTCCATAGACACCAGGGTGGGGAGTAGAGAGAGAAAGAGACCGACAGACGGACAGAGACAGACAGAGGGAGAGATTCAGAGCAAGGCAGGGCGGGGCGGGGACAGGAGGAGAGACCCCAACCCTTCTCACCTCACAGACCTCTCTGGCCAACTAGGCCCCACCCCCACCATCCACCCTCCAACCCACCCCCACCCGCCCCCAGGGCTGAGCAGAGACCTCTGGGACATGGTCACCCACACACAGAGGCTGTCTCAGAAGGCAGGGCCCATCCCTGCCCCAGCTTCCGGCTGGCAGGGCTGTGTCAATGACTTCCTGGTCAAGCGACCCCAGGAAATGGCATTCTGTGGAGTCAGGTGGCTCCTCAGGGCCTTTTCCCGACTTTTCAGGTACAGTCATGACAGGTGGCATCAGGCAGTGTCCCACATCCTCCCTACAAGCTCAGGGGGAGGCCACCTTTACTCACAGGGCCAAAATGTGGGTACAGGCTCCCCTCTGGACTGGAAGTGCTGAGGGCACGCCCAGGCCCTGGCCCTCTCAGCCACATCAGAGCAGCACACAGGGCCGGGTGAGGGTGGCCACCCCTCCGCCACACCAGGCATGGCTCGGAGCCAGGCTGGAGGGAGGGGGTCAGCTCTGCAATGCATCAAGTAGTTTCCACTCTTGGCTGTGAAGAGCAGCGTTTCCTGACAGAAGTTTCTAGCACTTGTGTGCTGGTGAGGATGCGGTCGCCTACTTGCTGGGCACACACTGTGCCAGGCCCCTAAAGATGTACAGCCCCTCAAACCTGTGAGTGCCGCCTTAGATGGCAACATGATGACAGGTCTGGAGCGGAGGGAGTCCCCGGGGCACCCACTGGCACCCTGTGCTGGGCCAGGTAGTGCCCCCACCCACCCCAGATTCACATCCCTCCCCACACCTCAGAATGAGGCCCTATCTGGAAATAGGCATTGCAGACGTGATTCATTAAGACGTGGTCATCCTGGAATACGGTGGCCCTGATCTACTATAACCTGTGTCCTATGAGAAGAGGAGACACAGGGAGGAGGGTGCCATGAGGGGAGAGGCCCAGTGGGGCCAGGAGCCCACCGAGGGCCACCAGGGGCTGCCAGCCACACCAGATGTTGGAGGGCAGCCGGCCTGACTCTCAGCCTCCAGGAGGCACCAGCCCTGTTCACGGCTACGGATTCCAGACCTTGGCCTCCAGAACTGTGAGACAACAAGCATGTACTGTTGTAAGCAGCAGGTGTGGGTGGTTTGCTGTGGCTGCCCAGGAAACTCACACAGGTCCTCACTGCAAAGACAATGTCCTCGCAAGAGGGAGGCAGGAGAAGGCGGCCGGTAACTGAGGATGGAAGTGGAGAGAAACTGGAAGACGCTGTGCGGTGATTCTGCAGGTAGAATCAGCTGCTTCTGTGGAAACTCCTTTGAAGAAGGCTTTTCGGAGCCACCTGTCTTTAGGGACACACCGTAGTGTGACTCACTTCCTGTGCAGCAGCTAAGGTGGCCCTCAATCCTTCACATTCCCACTGCATGTCTGGGTTTACAGACCCGTCAGCTCTGGCCCGGCCTGCAGGTGTGGGCCGTTCCGGCCCTGCCCGATGCCCGCAGCTCCTCCATCCCCTCTGGTCCAGCCTGGGGCTGCCCCCGTCCTTCCTAAACATGCAGCCCTCCTGTGCCGTGGCCCAGAACCGAAGCCGCTTGCCCAGGAGGCGCTGTGGGCAGAAGGTAGGGGCCCACGGTACTCTTAGGGGCCTCCCAAAGCGCGTCCATTTCTTTTAAAATAAGAAAAACATAAACTTCTAGGTCAAAACAATGTTTTACTCTAAAACAACGTTTCATCTTTATACTATGGGCATCATTGTGCACCGCGCTCCCTGTCTGTGGTGTTGGGAGAACCGTGAGTCGCGGTGCGGCCCTGCCCAGAATGTGCCTCCCACCTGCGGTCCCCGCCTCACTGTCCTGTCCTGGCGAGGGCTTCTCAACTCCCAAACCTCAGCTGAGTCTCTCTTCGGTGCCTTGTGGCTGCCATAACAACTAGGATTGATTGTCTCCCAACCCTGAAGGCCAGACGTCCAAAACGAGGATGCCACGGGGCTGGTTCCTTCTGGAGACACTTCTGTGCGGACTCAATGTCATCCTCAGATTTGCAGGTTGAAGCCCCCAGCCCCCAAAGTGATGGTCTTAGGAGGCAGGGCCTATGGGGAGTCACGAGCGTGGAGTCCCCAAGATGGTATTTGTGTCCTTATAAGAGGAGGTCGACACTAGGGCGCTCCCTCTTTCTCTCCCCCCTCCCCTCTGTCTCTGGCTCTCCTTCTCTGTCTCTGGCTCTGTCTGCCATGTGAGGACAGAGTGGGAAGGTGCCTACCCCAAGCCAGGAAGAAGGCCCTCACCAGGAACTGAGTGGGCTGGGACCTTAATCTTGGAGCGTGCAGGCCCCCGGACTGTGAGAAGCCAGCCTCTGTTGTCTGAGCCTCGGGTATGTGTTTGTTGATGGCTGGAGCTGATGGAGACGCCTGCGTGCCTCTCCCAGCCTCTGGTGGTGCCAGCGGTTCGTGGTGCTCTGTGGCCGTGGCTGTGACTCTGCCTCCGCCTTCTTGGCCCCCTTCTCCACGTATCTCTTCACGTCGTCTTCACTCTGTCTCTGTTTGCCCCTCTGGTAAGGACACAGCTGTGTCTGGGTCCCAGGGCTGATGGGGGGGCCCACGTAACAGACGGTACTCTCTCGCTGTCATGCTGAGGTCACGGTGCGGGCAGGACCATGACCCTCCACAAGCTCCAGGGAGTCCCTTCCCTGCCTCTCCCAGGCCCTGGTCCTGCCAGCTGTCCTTGGCGGGTGGACACCTGCCTCAGGTTGGGCCCTGGATCAGTTGCTGTTTGGAAAAATAAGTGAAGCTGGAATCTCACCTCCTGAGCAAACCTGGTCCAGCCCCCGGCGTGGGGCACATGTGCTAAGTCCCCTTAAAACCTCGTATTTCTTATTTTTATTTTCATTTTATTTCACAATTTTTTTTTTTTTAAATGAGACTGAGTCTCACTGTCTTGCCCAGATTGGAGTGCAGTGGCATCATCTCAGCTCATTGCAACCTCCGCTTCCTGGGTTCAAACAATTCTCCTGTCTCAGCCTCCCAAGTAGCTGGGACTACAGGTGCCCACCACCACGCCCGGCTAACATTTGTATTTTTAGTAGAGATAGGGTTTCACCATATTGGTCAGGCTGGTCTTGAACTCCTGACCCAGGGTGATCCACCGACCTTGGCCTCCCAAAGTACTGGGATTACAGGTGTGAGCCACCGCACCTGGCCAAAACCTCGTATTTCTAATTCCCCTGACTTGGGGTGTGAGTTCACCCCTCCTAGGTGACAGCGTACCTGCTCCACTTTGCAAAGTATCAGGATTGAAGTGTGTCCTTTCTGCTTCGTAATTACCCATGGACTCTGTTGTCCCACACCATGTTTGTGCAGCGAACACGCCTGTTAATGCCCATGTACTTCTGTTCACGCACAAAGGCTTAAATGGTTAAACATCTAAAACAAATCTGCTCAGCGAATGGAAATCAAACCTATTTCCTTTTAATTTCAGAGTTGTCCAGGGGAAGCTGACTTGAAAGACGTTGAAATTGGATAGGTGATTAATTCACGTGCACCTACACGAGAAAGCAAAGAATGCGCAAATTATTTGTAACATTTTGTAAGCACTGAAATTAATGTTGTGTGAATTTGTCATTTCTACCAAAAGTTACAGATTTTCTATATTATAATTTAATCTTTTTAATGTAAAAAGAATAGAAATTTTGCCCTTTCTGGCCTCTCGGGAAGCAGGAACTAGTGTATCTAATTATCTGAACACATAAGAACATAAAGGAATAGCAAGTAGTGGAATTATAAATCGGCTGGAACAACTCCATGTTTTCTGATTAAACTCTCTTTCTGGGGCCCTTAGCAATCATGTTGCCCCTATGTTCATAGTAATTGCATGTGTCAAAGCTGAGGCTTTGTGTAAATGGGACCGAACGAGTTACAATTTTAATTTAGAAGGAGATAACTGTGTCCACGGCTAGCAGGCCAGTCGGCAGGTTGGGAGTCTGGTGGAGTGTGAGGGCAGAGGCCCCAGGGCGCCAGGTTGATGGCTGCAGAGATCTAATCAGGCCACATCACAACAGCGGAATTGTTAAAAAAGAGAAACGCAATTTACCAACACAAAACCAGCCACCTGCTCTCTTGCCTGCGTTATCCATGTAAAGGAGGGCGTCTAATTTTTTTCATAGCTCAAGGGCAATGAATTTTAACAATGGATACTGCCTTGATCATCAAAACGGTTACAGGCTTAAAACGAGATCTTTTGGATAGCCTGGAATCTTAGAAACAAAGCAAAATTCTGTTTTAACTTCTCAAATGCTCACAAAATGCAGGGGAGTAGCCACTCCTTTACAATTTTTTTGAGGAATCTCAGGTCCATGGATGTTTGTCTCTGAGATTGCTTTTTAGGGAAGGGCATACTTGATTCTCCCAAGCAGGGTGTGCTAGGCGTCATTCAAAGAAAAAAATCCAACAGTCAGGAGCACCTCTGCTTCTGAACCCAGAAGGGTTCTCTCTCTAAGGCTGGAAGGATTCATAGCAAAGTCTCTATGGGGAAGCACCGGCTTAGTCACAGGTGGACCCAGTGATGCTGAGGCTGAGCCTCCGCCCACTCCTGCACCCTGTGGTCCGGGGCTCACCGCCACACGTGTGGCCTTCCCGTGGGCTCTGAGCGCAGCCCTCTCCCGGGGCAGAGCGGGTGGCCGTGAGCCCATGGGTGCGCTGGTGCCAGCTGCTCTATTCCGAGCTCCACTCCCGTCTCTTCCAGCTCAGCTTTCCTGCTGGCCTCTCATTTTTGGCACATAAAAAGCCAGCGTTAAAGAAACACTCCTACTTAGACAAGGGAGGCCGAGCTGGGGGCAGGATTTGCAGGACTTTAGACTTCATGGCTGTCTTGATCTACTCAGCCTTCCCTAACAGGATGCCATAGGCTGGGGGCACCAAGAACAGATGTGGGTTTCTCATAGGAGGCTGGGGGTCTGAGGTCAGGGTGCCGGCAGGGTTGGGGTCCAAGGAGGGCCCCTTCTTGTTCACAGACGGCCCGGCAGGCAGAGAGGAGGCTCCGGTGTCTCTTCTCATACGAGCCCTAATCCCATCACAAGAGCTGCGCCTTCATGGCCTCATCTAACCCTCATTATCTCCCAAATACCACCGAGGCCATCCTGCTGGGGCCAGGGCTTCAGCGTGTGAATTCTGGGGTGGGGGCACATCAGTCCCCAGCAGCCACGTGACATGCTTGAGGGAAAGCAGCAGGCCCCCCTTCCCCCAGCTGACCTCCGACCCCGCCTGGCCCAGCGTACTCCTCTGGCAGGGGCTGCCCGGCTGCCTTGCGCCTGTGACCCAAGACCCCAGAGTGAGTCTCTGTGGGTGCTGCCCTGATTCCACTGGACATGCGCCATCATCCCTGCCTTAGGGATGAGGAGGCAGACGGGTGGCATTCACTCGAACTGCCCCACTGACCGGGAGCTGGGGCTGGCTGGAGGCTGTCTGCCCCCTGGGCTCCTGGCACTCTCCTAACCACCTCATGGGCCTGAGGGTGGCAGCTTCTGCCCCGGCGAGGTCACCCACCAGATGGCGGGTTCCCTGCCAGTCTGCAAGGGTGTCTGTGGGAAAAGGCCTCCAATCAGGAAGAATGATCCGCACATTTATGAACAAAAATCTTCCAACTTTGGAGACATTCTGCCATTCTGTGCAAACTCTCTGTGCCTGTGGCTTATTTGTGGCAGGCCAGGGATGGGCTCGTGGCTCCCTCCTGCACAGCAGGACATGGCAGAAGGACAGGCGAGAATGCCTCCTCACTGAGGGACGGAGGCCAAAGAGGCCTACTGAGTGTCCTGATGTCAGGAGCAGGTTCCCCTACCCGGTCACAACCCCAAGTCTCAGCCCCCACTCTTCCTGCTCAGCTCCCACTCTTCCCGCTCAGCTCCCACTCTTCCCGCGGGCCTCCAGTGGGGCCTCAGGTGAGGCTGGGCTGATTCTTGTGTTGTGAGTGTGGGTGTGTACATGTGTCTATTATCACTGGTATCAAGGAATATGGTGGGAAGGGTTATTATCAACAAAAGTTGAAACAAACGGCAAATAACAGATTCAAATGGTAGACAGGTTTTGTTTGTTCGGCTGGGGTTATTACATTTAACTTTTAAGCTGCGAGGCACACAGCAAGATGAAGAAGGATGTGCTGGCCAGAAGCGCAGGTGGCTCCAAGCTAGAGATTCCCTGTCCCCTGGCACCAGCCTCCTGTCACTACCAAAATACTCCTGGCCACCCCATCCTTTTGCCACGAGCCACGTAGAGTCCTTACACACCTGTTTTGCCCCTGAAAGTGAGACAGAGACCAAAACGGTTAGATTGTAAAATGACCAAGACCCACATAGCCTAGAGGACACTAGGCTGCCGGACTGAAACACAATTCTTCAGGGGTGCCAAGGTGGAGCGGCTGTCCCCACCCACTCAGCACGGCGACAGCCGTGACCTTGAGAGGGGCTCCGGGCGTCTCCTTTTGGCTGCTGTGCCGCTGGGGAGGGACCCCAGGGATGCCAGCCTTGTGGAGCGGCAGGTGTGGGCCTTGGCACGAAGGTCCCCTGGAAGCTCAGCTGCTCCTGGCGGCCCCGAGCTCAGGCCTCCACGGGACTCTGTCTGCGTTTCTCAGTCTCCACACAAGGGCCTTCTCCACAGTAAACCTGCTTTGTTTGTGGCACTTTGTTTTCGGGGACGGGGGTCGGGGGTGACTGTCAGAGCCTCAGCATTGCAGCTTTCCTTTTCTGAAACATGTGTAACCAGAGGACTCTTCCCTCGTGGACATGCTGGCCCTCAGGTCCCCTGTTTCTCCCACCTACGTCGTTTTACTTCCGGCCTCCGCTCTTGGCGTCCGTTGCAGGCTGAACAGCTTTGAGAAGCCCCTAAGGTCCTAACTTGTGGGGTCTGAGCCAGGAGGGATTGAGGAGCTTGTTTATCCCCTGCTGGGAGCTTTCTCCTGCAGCAGGCCCGAGAGTGGGTGCCAGGCACCCCGGGGGTGGGGGACGCCTTGGACCAGGCTGCTCCTGCACACCTTTCCACGGTCCCCTGGGTCTGGGTCCATGAGCTACGGCCACAGCCTCCTGTGGCGCCTGCTGTGATCCAGGCCAGCCCAGATCCTGGCAGAATAAACGGCAGCGGCAATGCGTGTCCAGTAAGGCTTGTCGCAAGCTGATTCCCTATAAACTCAGGTGACCTTCTCATGCCCACAGGGACCTTCTGGCCCTGGAAATGACACACTTTCACACCACAGTCCCTGCCCCAGACAGCCCGCCACCACCCGCTTATGACCCTTCCAAAGGCGTCCCTCCCCGGCAGGGTTAGGACGCCCTCCTGGGTTGTGTCAGTGAAGTTCATGTCGGCCTAAAACATGTGGCCTTCCCGTGGTGCTGCTCATCCTGCTGCTGGACCGGACATCTTTGAGGAGGGAGAATCAGAAACTGACCTCTGCCTGCCCAGCTGCTCCTCCGCACCGGGCACCACTCAGCACGTGGGCGGGAGTGGACGCCGCTCCATCTTTCCTTAGGACACTTTTACTTTCTGGACCTAGTCCTGCCTGTGGGATGCAAAACAGCAGACCCAGTCCTTCTCCACGAGACAGCGTTCCAGATACCGGGAAGCATACACTCCGTCCCAGTGCTAGTCGGCGGCGTGACAGTGCACGGGTGTGGCCGAGAACACAGCAACGTGTCCCACACTCCCGCAGGCTGGGGACACACAGACGAAGTGTGTCCCTGTGTCTGTGTCTGCATGTCTGTGTGCGTCCTTGTGTCTGTGTGCATCCCTGTGTCTGTGTGTGTCTTTGTGTCTGCAGGTTTGTGAGGTTCCCCGTGTCTGTGTGTGTTCCTGTGTCTGCGCATGTCTCTGTATCTGCATGTGTCCGCGTGTTTGTGTGTATCAGCAAGTCTGTGTGTGTCCCTGTGTCTGTGTGTGTCTGTGTATCTGTGTGCGTCCGTCTGTGTGTGTCCCTGTGTCTGCGTGTGTCTCTGTGTCCGTGTTTGTCCATGTTTCTGTGTGTCTGCGTGTGTCACTGTGTTTGTGTGTCCCTGTGTCTGTGTGTGTCCCTGTGTCTGTCTGCGTGTCTGTATGTGCTCCTGTGTCTGTGTCTGCGTGTCTGTGTGTCCCTGTGTCTATGTGTGTCCCTGTGTCTGTGTTTGTCCACGCGTGTGTCCCCGTGTCTGTGCGTTCCTGTGTCTGTGTGTTTCCCCGTGTCTGTGGGTCCATGTATCTGTGTGCCCCGTATATGTGTGCATGTCCATGTTTCTATGTGTGTCTGCATGTCGTGTGTGTGTGTCCGTGTGTGTGTGTGTCCCTGTATCTGTGTGTGTCCCTGTGTGTGTGTCCGTGTGTGTGTGGCCCTGTGTCTGTGTGTCCACATGTGTGTGTGTCCCTGTGTCTGTGTGTATCTCTGTGTCTGTGTTTGTCTTTCTATGTGTGTGTGTCCCTGCGTCCGCGTGTGTCTCTGTGTCTGTGTTTGTCTATGTGTGTGTGTCCCTGTGTCTGTGTGTGTCCGTATGTGTGTGTGTCCCTGTGTCTATGTGTCTGTGTGTGTGCGTGTCCCTGTGTCTGTATGTGTCCGCATCTGTGTGTGTCCCTGTTTCTGTGTGTGTCCCTGTGTCTGTGTGTGTCTGCATGTGTGTGTGTCCCTGTGTCTGTGTGTCCGTGTGTGTGTGTGTCCCTGTGTCTGTGTGTGTCCGTGTGTGTGTGTGTCCCTGTGTCTGTGTGTGTCTCTGTGTCTGTGTTTGTCTTTCTATGTGTGTCTGCATGTCTGTGTGTCTGGTCCCTTCCTGCACCAGAGCCCAGGTGTGTCAGGTCAACCCCAGCCCGATTCTGAGCTATTTTGACAAACGGTCATTGTGAGTGTGGTCCCGACCTTCCCTGGGGGCCGTGTGCTGTGATGTGGCCCAGTTGACCTGGGCAGGGCTGAGACCTGGAGGGACCGCACTGAGCCAGAGCCCTCTCCGGGCTGCTCCCCACACAGTGTGTGAGGGTGGCACGTGTCTCTCCCTCCTTACAGGCCATGTACCCCCACGGCAAGTGTCTCTTTGCAGTTGAGGACTGGTGCTGAGATGGAGCTTTCAGGGTTGGTGGGGACAAACCTGTATCCCCAGGTGTGAGAGGCAGGAGCTGGGAGGTCAGGGGGTGGCTGGCTCCACCTCCAAAGTCCCTCCCAGATGGTGAGTGGACAGAGGGGTCCTCCCGGTGAGGGGCAGCGGTGAGTGGACGGAGGGGTCCTCCCGGTGAGGGGCAGCGGTGAGTGGACGGAGGGGTCCTCCTGGCGAGAGGCAGATTGCACTTGCCCCTAAAGTGGACACCAAAGGCGACCCTCGTCCATTCTGACCCTGGAGGAGAAGGTTCTGGAACGACCAGCTCCCTGCTGTGCTTCTTTCCTCCTCGGACGCCACAGGGAACCAGCCCTCAGCCCACCTGGGGGCTGCACAGGGTCTGGGGAGGGAGGGAGGGGACCCGGAAAACCTCTGAGTGATGAAGGAGGAGAGGAAATTGTCTTCAGGAAATCTAACTGGCATCTAGTTGCCTTTATATCTGGTTTTGCTTTTTGAGATTGCTGTACAGGGAGCTCTATGGCCCCCTTCCCCGGAGAACTCAGGGGTTGCCAGGACTCCAGGAATGGGTGGGGCCTTTGTAGCCTGAGGACCCCGAAGCCGGTGGGGTCCCCGAGGGGTGCTGGCCTGGCTGCATGGGCGCCTCAGGGATGCAGCCTGCAGAGAAGTGGGGAAGAGCCCGGGGCGGGGGACGTTATTGGCTTCTGAGGGTCCGGAAGACACAGACAAGAGGCAGTGCAGGGCAGCCACAGCCAGATGAGGCTGACCGCAGAGAGATCCCGCTTTCGCTGACGGGGAGCCCAGGGACAGCCTTCCCTGCAGCCCTTCCTGGGCTGGCCGAGGGCTGGGCTGCTCCGGCTGTTCTATGCCTGTGGTCTCGGATGTTTCCCTGCAGAGAAGATGGGACGAGGGGTCCTTTCCAGGAACCCATTGCATTCCCACGCACGTGGTTCCTCTGGGCCCCTCCCTGAGGCTGCCCCTGAGACTGAGAGTCAGGGCAGGGCCCGCCTGTGACCAAGACGTGTGGGGAGAACATCGCTGTCCAGCCCTGTTCCCAAAGTCACCTCTCGTCTGGCTCTGTGGGGCTCAGTCCTGCTGGAACTCACATGAGGCGAAGTCCTCCGTGTGTCTAGCGACACCTGTGCTGTGGCCCTGTGGATGGAGGAGGCTCCTCCACAGACTACTGGCTCGGGAGGTCGAACCCCCACATCATCACAGCGCAGGCTGGCCCTGGCACGCAGCGGGGGTGGCTCGCCTGCCCCCAGGGCCCCCGGAAAGGAAAGTCCCCGAGGTTACCGGCAGCAAGAGAATGTGACCTCCTCAGTCCTGGCTCGACTGTGGACGAAGAACCCGAGAACACCAGGTGTCGCACCCGTCTCCCTCCTTCTCTTATCCCACAGTGCTATGGTCATAGATTTGACATTTCTCGAAGGAGAATATTTAAAACATTGTTTTAAAATCAAGGAAATAGTGCATGTAGCTTGAAAAAGGAATCAGTAGAGAAGTACATAGGGTAAGTAAAGTGACCCATGGCCCCAGCCCCCACCCAACTCCCCGCTTTCGGGATAACCTTGGTGAAAGGTGCACCCTGTCCCTCCACACTTCCTGCCCTGATCACAGATGGCCACAGCTGCAGGATCAACGGGAGAGGCAGGACAGTGACCCAGTGCTGCGGAGCAGACACAGATCCAGGAGAAGCGACCGGAGGATCGGGGCAGGCAGAAGGCCGTCCACACAGATCCAGGAGAAGCAACGAGAGGATCGGGGCAGGCGGAAGGCTGTCCACGCAAATCCAGGAGAAGCGACGAGAGGATTGGGGCAGGCAGAAGGCTGTTGTCTGCACAAAACTGTTCCACATTCTTATTCATCGATTCACAGCTTCTTTAACAATTAACAGTGAGCAGTGCCATCCATGTTTGGCTTTCACAACTGGAAACACCTGCAATGACCCCCTGTGTGCCAGGGCCAGCCTGTGCTGTGACGGTGCAGGGCTCAACCTCCTGAGCCAGCGGTCGGTGGAGAAGGAGCCTCTGCCCTTGAGGCCACAGCACAGGCGTCACTGGACATCAGGGGGCTTCACCTCACCTGAGTTCCAGCAGTGAGTTCTAGCAAGGGCCACAGGTGTGCACAGAGTGGTCTGAGTCCCTTCCACAGCTGTGGTCCTCTGGCCACAGGTGTGCATGGAGTGGTGTGGGCCCCTCCGCACCTGGGAGCCTGTGACCGCAGGTGTGCATGGAGTAGGCCGCTCCACAGCTGCGACCCTGTGACCACTCGTGTGCACAGAGTGGTGTGAGCCCGTCTCCACTTGGGGTCCTGTGACCACAGATGTGCATGGAGGGGTGTGGGCCCCTCTGCCCCTCATGGAAGGGTCCTGTCCACTTGGGACTCCTGTGGATTTCTCAGGGCTTTTGTTCTTCTGCCTTGGGGCTCCTGTTTCTCTGTAATTTGTTCAGTTTGGGGAATAGGCAGGCCTGGTGGGTCTGGCCCGTGGAACTCCAGCAGAGACCTGGAGGAAAGTCTTTTTCTGGAGTCTTCCTGACACGTGTGGACACAGCAGCTTCAGTCTCAGGCACGGGCCACGTGGCATGTGGCAGATCCCCCAAATCAATGCCTCCCTACTTCGAGTCCCCGGCCCCCTGGGTGTACCCACCTAGCACCCTGCCACGCGCCTGACTGCTGTGGTCTCTCTCCTTCCTTCCACCTCATTCTCTGGCCCTCAGCCGTGCAGTTCCAGGTCCTTCGCTGGGTTATGAGGCCTGCTTTGCTTCCTCAAGGCCTCGTGCTCAAACCTTTCACAGTGTTGGGCTGAGCGTAAGGGCCAGGAAATGAACAGAAGGCTCTCTCTGCAAGGCCAATGACTCCACACACCACCCTCCTCTCATGAACAGACCTCTGAAGGAGATGGGTGATGGCTTCTCCCTCTCACTGACAAGGGAGCAACCATTTGGACGGGTCCTGTGACTTACACAGAGCACCCGGGAGGGCCTGAGCTGCAGGACTCCCAGCCAGAGGCACCTGTGTCCCTGCAGATGGGGACTGAAGCTTCCCCAAGGCACTGGCCCTCACCTGCTCCTGGCTCAGGATCTGGAGTTGGTTCTGGACCCCCAGTCTGCCCTGGGTTCCCAAGGACCCTGTCCATCCCCATCGCCTCATTTCAAGAGCCCCCACCGTCCTGTGGCCAATCCAGTCATGGTGGAGGAGGTGAGACGTGAGATCTTGTCTTTCTCACACTGGCCCACAGCCAACATACCCCCATGTGTCTGAGAGCCTCTGGCTCACAGCCACAAGGAACCTACAGTGCAGACGCCCCTGGTCAGGGTTGCTGCAAGCTCATCTGGATTCATTTCACTCGGAGCTTTGGGATCAGAGGTCCCATTCCCTACTTGGTTTCAGCTTCTGAGATGGCCACAGGCACCTCCTACCTGTGGTGAGGCATCCAGAGCCCGGCCCCTTGGCCACTGGATGAACCCAGCATGAAAGCTCTTCACCTTCACGCTTTTAGACTCAGATGAGATCCGCGTGATTGTGGAGGTTCAAGCGGCATCCTGAGCCGCCCGCCCACATCTCTTCTTAGGCACCAGTGGGATTACATAGAAATTCAAAGAGGATTTGAGTCATTCCACGAAGACCCTGGCTCTGAGACGCACAGGTGCAGGTTAAAGGAACACCCAGGGAAAGGTGAGAGGCCCAAGGGGCTTCTGCTGGGTGGGCAGAAACCGCAGGAGGCCTTCTCCGATGCTCCCTTTCCCGGCCACTTTGGGAGGGCGTGAGCACCACGCAGCTGCTGTGAGGTCACTGCTGCCCCGGCTGTGCGACCTTCCCCTCCTCTCTGCTGGGAAGACAGTGGCGGTGCCTTGGGCCAGGTGTGTTTGCTGGGAGAAGTTTTTTTTTTTTTTTGAGACGGAGTCTCACTCTGTCGCCCAGGCTGGAGTGCAGTGGCCGGATCTCAGCTCGCTGCAAGCTCCGCCTCCCGAGTTCACACCATTCTCCTGCCTCAGCCTCCCGAGTAGCTGGGACTACAGACGCCCGCCACCTCGCCCGGCTAGTTTTTTGTATTTTTTTTAATAGAGATGGGGTTTCACCGTGTTAGCCAGGATGTTCTCGATCTCCTGACCTCGTGATCCTCCCACCTCGGCCTCCTAAAGTGCTGGGATTACAGGCTGGAGCCACCGCACCCAGCCAGAAGTTTGTTTATGTGTGTGGACCCTTGAGACAGGCAGAGCAGCTCAAGGACCCAGGACCAGGCCACTGGGGGAGCGAGTTTCCAGTGCTGAAGGGAGGCCCGCACCAGCCCAGTGCAGGCCGCGGCAGATCACCAGGACAAGGTCACCTCTCCCTCATGTGCCTCAGGAAACTAGAGCCTGAGGACAGCTTTAATGAATGGGCCAAAAACTGCAGCGTGGGCCGAATGCTGTTTGCTCCAGGGAGAATGTTCCGCTTGGAATCCAGGTTCCAACACCCCTTCCTGGGGAGTGCTCGGGCCTGGGAGGCGTGGAAGGTGTGGGTGTTGGGAGAGCCTCTGCCACCTCGTTCCTGTGCAAAATGTCGGCACCCAGTGCCTGGTGCAGGTGCCTTCAGAGCCGTGCGTGTTCCTTTGTCTTCATTTGGGAGGCGTTCATTGTGCCCGTCAATCTGGCACCAAGTCATTGCTGATTCTGCATCTGGATTTCAAAAGCATTTATTGACATATCTTCTTCCCTGATTTGAGTACGTGACTGGTGAACAGCAGAAAGTGCAGTTTCTATTTCCCAACCAAAGTTTGAATCTTCCTTCCAACCACACACTCGAGGCTTATGACCTTTGTTCTATGACCTATAGTTTATTTTCTAACTGATCTTATCTGGTTATAAAACTAATACATGTTCTGGTTGCAAAACTAATATATGTTCACTGTAGAAAATTGGGAAACTATATAAAGAAACAAGAATCACTTCCAATTTCGTTGTCCAGAGGTAGTCCTGGTCCCTGTAACCCACTCCCTGTGTTTCTCTGTGTCTGTCTCTCCCTCGCCTCTGTGTGCACATACATATATTATTGTTGATGTGAGGATGACCTCATGTGGGAATCACAGAAATCTTCCTCATTTATCAAGAGCAGATAATTGCAAAGGTCCATCCCGAGTACTATCACCTTTCATTGCATTTCATTCTCTCAGCATCAAGACAGTGACCCCAGCCCCTCTCACAGATGAAGACTCCACAGCCCAGAGAGGTCCGGGACTTGGCCAGTGGCACAGTAAGATACGGGCCAAGGCCCAAGCCCTAGACCTCTGAGCTCTGTGAGCACAGCATGTGGGGGGCCTTGGGCAGCATCTCAAAGTCGGAGCCACAGGATATGGTGAACCAATTCCTTTTTCTTTTTCCACATGATGCTGAAATCCATTATGTGCCATATCTGATGATGTCTGGGGGCAGAGGGCATGTTCAGGTCTGGATGTGGTACGCGGGTGGTGCTTGCTTCTCTGGGAGGCAAGGTGGTGGCTGGAGTCCCTCATCTCCATGGTAGAGGTCTTAGCCAGCCTGGGGGTTCACGTGCCGGGAAGATGCCGTGGCATTTCACTGCAGGAGCTGTGGGTGAGGCTGTGATTTATGGACAGAGTGGCTGACAGGTGCAGCCATATCCCAATGCATATTTTGGTTTGATGTATGGAGCTTGCGTCTGATGCGGAAGCTGTATCACGCTGAGTGTGTAGCATTGATCTAGTAATGGTTTGGCTGCTTTAGAGGTTGTGTCAATGAGCTGAAAATGGCACAATGGCAGTCCTAAGTTAGAGACCATTCCATTCTCCTCTCTGTTGACAATTTTATTTTCATTGTAAGGTCTGATTTTATTTCTATATGTGTAAAAAAAAGAGAAAGATTTTAATCAAATACATGATATCGTCAGTCATGGGGGACCTTTGAACTCCACACTAAAGAGCCAGTGACCTGTTTTTTGTGGCTTCACCACGGCATGAATCAGTTGGATTTTCTGAGGGTTTCGTTAGCACCCGCCATTGAGTTTTGTGTGGCATACCTGAAATTCGGCATCCCAGCCAAAGGTGGTATTTTGCCTTCTGAAGGAGCTGGATTCTTCTTAATGGAAACTAAGAGCTGAAGTGCTGGAGAAGGCACACTGGCCCAGCCCAGGACTCCACCTGAAGGGGTTGCTGATAAAATGCCTGAGTGTCCTGACCATCTCATTGCAGAGACACAGGTGGGTCCTAGGAACTCACGGAGTTCTCCAGCTGTTCAGTGATGGGCACACAGGTGTCGTGTTGAACGCAGACTTTTGAACCAAATAGGCCTGGATCCAAATATTAATTCTTGAGCTTACCAGTCATGTAGCTTTGGAAAGATCATTCTGTTTGTATGAGATTCCATTTCCATGCTCATAGAAGGAGGGCATGTTTTTTAGGATTGTGGTCAAGATTGGGAACAATAAACCCGAAACCCCTGGCACACAGTAGTGCCTAAATCAGTAGCAGCTATGATTGTTGGGAGTGCATATATATAGATATTTAAAATTTACTAACTATGGTTGTAAAAATCTTGATGGTTGAAATCTTATAAATTATTCAGTAAATCAAGCTATTCATCTGCAACTCCAGCAGTTGCTCTGGGAAGGAAGCGTAAGGACTGTTACCACCTGGAGATCCTGGGCTCCACTGGAGAATGTCCTAGAATCTTGGAAACCATGAAGGGGCTGCCCGCAGAGCCTGGTGACGCTTCTAAAGGAAGGACCCAGAGCAGAGCACGCTTTTGTTTGGGAACGTGCAGTAGAGGCCTAAAGGGCAGAGGATTCCACAGGGAGTGGGAACCAAGCCGGAGAAACACCTCTGAGGACCAGCATGGAGGGGTTTTCAGTGCCCTCCGCCCCAGCCCCAGTGCCTGGGAGGTGGGGATGGCAGGTGCAGGTGTCCCAAGGGGGCAGGAGGGCACACTTTGTCCCTCCAGAGGGAGCTCCAGGCCCAGGGCAGCAGCCAGGGGAGGCAGGAGGAGCCAGGGGTGAAGTCGGTGTGGAGGGGTTGATGAGGTCTGAAATTCATGCTTTCCTGTTCTGTGCGGTGGTTCCTGCCTCCCTTATCCCTCTTCCTCCATCCTGAATAGTCTGTGACTCACAGAGAGAAGGCCCAGTTGAGGGCTCTCCCACTGGAGGGCACAGTAGAGGAGATGCAGCCGGCTGTCCACCGAGGTTCGAGGGGGTGGTCAGCGTGAGCAGACAGGAGTTGCAGCCGGGAGCCGGGAGCCAGCGGTGGGAGGACGCACAGGCTCCAGGGCCCTGGGGACACAACACTTGTCATGAACATAGGTTTAAACACTAACGAGTTGGGAAAATTGGGTCCAAAAGCATTTTAAAAGAATAGTACATCTTGATAGGAAATCTAAAAAGCATTTTTTAAAAATCAATATATAATCTTGATAAAAATTCTTAGCAAACTCGGAATAGAAGGAAACTCTTCAACCCTATGAGCTTCGTCTATGACAGACGTGCAGCTACATCACACTTCATCGCGAAGACTGACTGCCGTTCCCACAGGCCCAGGGCAAAGGCAAGAGCAGCTGCTCTTGTAACCGCTAAAGGGAATCCTGCAAAGGAAGCCAGCGCCTCCTTTGGGCTGTGCCTGAAATCACCACCTACCCCTTTGTTTTCAGCCTTTGGGGCAAATGGAGACAGAAAATAATGCAAGTAAAACAGGGGAGAAACAGCAGCTTACACAGATTTCAGGCCAGAAGCCCACAACGAGTGTCACCAGCCCCAACTGAGGTGCCGGCAGGGCCATCCCCGGGCCCATGTGCTCCCTGCCCGGGCAGCTTTGGTGGCCGCTGGTGTCGTTGGTGGCATCTGCACTGCTGTGTCTTCAGGGCCAGCCCCTCTGCTCCATCTTCACACCCCCTCCTCTGTGCGCCAAATCTCCTGCCTCCCTCTTCCGAGAGACCCCTGCGATGCCATTTAGGACCCGCAGGATCAGCCAGGTGGTGCATTCGGGGTCCTCAGCTGCACCACATCCACCAAGACCCCTCTCTGCAATGTCCACAGGCTCCGGAAATCAGGGCGTGTGTCTTCAGGGGCCGGTTTTCAGCCTCCGCAGGCATCACCCACAGGCTGAGGTTCACCAACGTCTCTGGAAAGGAAACGCCGTCCATGCTGGGATTCTGACCCCAGTGCCGCTGTCTCTCATGTGTGGTTGACAGGGTTTGTTCTGAGCTCACGGCCCTGGCCGTGGTTGGGGGAAGACCCGCCACTTCTCTTCCCAGAACTGGAAATGTCACCGACCATCAGACGAACTCCGTGTGGTCTGCTTGTCCTGCCCTCTGTCACCCATCATTCTCCTTCTCTACTTGTATTTCCCAAGGATTCTGAGGTACCTGGAATCATTAAGGGCAGCAGGAGAATAAAATTAAAACAAGACAAATCATATATATAAATTATTCAAGGAATTGTTGGCCAAGCTGGGGGGTCCCAGACACGTCTGATGTCCCCAGGGCAGGTCACAGGAAGGCCAGGCTGGGGCACTCCGGCAGGAGCTGTCGACAGGTGCGGCTTCCTCTCTCTCAGGGACACCTTGGTCTTGCTCTGCAGGCCTCCCACGGTGGAGCAAGGGCCCCCATGCGCGAGAATTCTCCCTGACTCGAAGCTGCCGCACTGGGGGTGTCATTTCCACCACACACCAGCCCCACAGCCTCACCGGGGAGAGTTTGATGCTTCGTAGGGTGCCCTGGCCCAGCCACGCTGATGTACAAGACGTCATAGCTGATTTCCAAAATGCAGGGGTCTCCTTACCCTGCACCACCTCACTGTGATGCCAGGGATAGGCAAGAACAATGTTTCTCCTCATGACACGTTTCCACAGGCACATCTGTGGGAGGTTCAGGAAGCAGAGGCATGTACAGTGTTCAAGGCAGGCGGGGAGGGTGGCAGGCAGTCAGGCACTGCTGCGGGGCCGGGAGCTGCCTCCACAGCCTGAGGCCACCGGCTCAGTGTTGCCCACAGGGGCTTAGGCCTTCACGGCCCACAGGCTGCACAGCCCTCCTGCTTCCCTCCCTGTCTGCCTTGCCGCCCCTTCTGCCCCATAGGGACTGCCCCGGCTGCTGCCAGCCTCACAGCTCGTGGCCTGTAAAGGCTCTGAACCTTGGTTGGCGCATTGCCTGACACACACGGGGTCACCTTCCCTGGGCGGCCCTAGGTTCCCAGTGTCCAGAGGGGCACGGCCCGCCTCAGCCCAGGTGCCTTCTTCTGCGGCATCCACATTCCCTGGCTTCATGCCGCACACGGCAGCTGGGCCTGGGGAGGCAGACATTGGTTCTGGAGCTTGGAGGGAGGACGGGAGGCCTCCCATGATCACACTGGGGTTTGGGGGCTCGGGGAAAACACAATTCCAGTGCCTTGGCTGCTTTGCTCCCCACATCCTGGGGTAGCAGGGGGGCCAAATGCCTCCCCAGACTTCTGTTTCTAATTCAGCTGAAATGCAACTCTCTGCCTCCTTTCCCTGGGACTTTTAAAATCCTCTGTCCTTGGATGAAAGGGTGTGTCTTCTACGTCTTCCTCTCCATCTGGCATGCAACGAGGACAGCCAAAGGGACAGCATTCTTGTCGTCCTTCGATTTTGAGGGAAGCAGGGTAACGGTGACCGTCTGCCATAAACCAGGGATGAGGAGCTCCCTCCCAGCTGCCCTGTGGCTGCACCCCCGTTGGGCGGGGGGCGGTCCTGGGACATTCCCTCTTCTCCCTCTTTTGCAGATTCCAGCTCTTCCTGCTCCTTCCTCACAGGGGTCCCTGGAGGGGCTTCTCCCCACCGTTACTTCCCTAAGGACAGACTCCCACAGGACCTTCACTCACAAGAAACGCTCCTGTAGGGACCAGAGTGACAGCTGGAGCTGCTGCTCCAGGGTCAGCAAGCTGAGGCCCTCCCAGGAAGCCAAAGGCTCGAGGCTGCAGGCTTTGACGGAGACCAGTGTGCAGGTCCGGACTCAGATGTCTTCCACGTCCAGGGCCACAGCCTGCGGGGGCAGCAGGCGGTCCCAGGTTGAGCGCTTGGGATGCCAGCAGGGAGACAGCCCCTGCGGGGCTTTGGCAAAGTGGCCTGTCTTCTCTTCATGCTATTACCATGGGCTACACTGGCCGCATCTCGTTCCATTGTGTCACGCCAGGAGACACTAAGATCCCTTCAAATTAAGATTCTAAGATTTGATGAATTTCCTGCTGAGTTTCTTGAAACACCATTTTGTTCTGAACCACAGGACCTGTGTTTTATTTCTTCAAGGAAGGTAGACACAAAAGTAACAGCGGGAGGGAATACTTGTCTACGCAGGTTATGTCAAGTCTACGGTTGGCTCTTTGTCACTCCACTGACTGGACATGACAGCCACAAAGGTGTCAGTATGCCCGCTGCACTAATGCCTTGATACAAGAGCACAAGGCTATTGAGAGGGCCTGCCTGTCTGAGAGAACGATTCTCATCGGCTCTGTCTTATAGCAGCCATTTCCTAAAATATTATCATGTTATATTATGGTGTTATTTTTAATAATTCCTCAGTCCTCAATACAAACAGATATTTACTAAGCCCTTCCTGGATCAGCTCATGTAATCCCCAATCTCAGGGAAGAAACACTGTGATTGTCCCCAGCTGAGGCAGGGAGGCCTGAGAAACATGCCTGAGTTTGCCGTGGGTGGTGGTGGAGAGGGGCTGCTGAACCTGGCAGTCTGACTGCAGAGGGTGCCCTAAAGCTGCTGCACCATGCTTCCTTGCCATGGCAACAGTTACCCCAAATGTCCCCTTTGGGAGTGCAAGGTCCTCAAAGCCAGGGACTTCTTTTTCCAGTTTTATGCATGCCGTACCCTCCACAGAGCTCTCTACTGTATAGTGAGGGCTGCAAAAACATTTGGTAGTGAATGAATGAATGAATGAATGAGTGTTGGTTCATGGGCCCCACTGCAGCTGAGTTGCAAAAGGCGACGTCTTGCGTTCCATTTAGTCAAACTGCGTTCGTGCTGAACTGGGTCTGCTGAGGAAGTGGCAGCTTCCAGTGAAGGCAGCTGGTTTTCTCAGTGGGTGGTGGCCCCAATGACGCAAACGGGAGCTGCTTTGCCTTGAGACATCCTCTGGCCTTGTTGCCTGAAGATGCTGTGTTGCTTCTGCTGACAGGAGAAGGAAGCATGCTGAGGCTGGTGCTTGGAACTCCCAGGGATGGAGGAATGCCACAGACTCCTCTGTACGCTGATCATACCCTGTCCTACCTGGCCTTGCAGCTGTGGGGAGCGCTCACCATCATCATGGCAGCCCTTCAGGAACAGGGTGTCTGGCCTCTGTGCTGAGGGTGGGAGAGCCAAGGCAAGGGCCAGGTGAGAGCGTGGAGGTCCTGGAGAGAACACTCAAGTCCAGGTGAGAAAGTGGAGGTCCAAGTGAGTATGTGGAGTTCCAAGTGAGAGAGTGGAGGTCCAGGTAGAACATGGGGAAGTCCAGGCGAGGATGTGGACGTCCAGGTGAGGATGGGAGAACCAGGTGAGGATGCGGAGGTCCAGATGAGGATGCAGAGGTCCAGCTGAGGATGTGGAGGTCCAGGAGAGGATGTAGAGGTGCAGGTGAGGATGTGGAGGTCCAGGTGAGGACATAGATGTCCAGGTGAGAACATGAAGGTCCTGGTGAGAACGTGAAGGTCCAGGTGACAAAGTGGAGGTCCAAGTGAGGATTGAAGGTCCAGGTGAGGATGTGGAGGTCCAGGTGAGAATATAGGGAGGTCCAAGTGAGAACGTGGGGCAGTCTAGGTGAGAATGTGAAGGTCCAGGTGAGGATGTGGAGCTCCAGGTGAGAATGTGGGAATCCTGTGTCAGGTGTCTCCCACAAAGTGGCTGGCCCTGGGCTGCCCCTGGAGGGTCCCTGGTCTCCTTGTGAGATGGGGATGTCCAATATTTTGTCTTCCCTGGTCCACACTGGAAGGAGAATTGTCTTGGGCCATACATAAACTATACTAAAACTAATGATAGTTGATGAGCTTAAAAAAAATTGCAGAAAACCTCATAATTAATTTTTAAATTTTATTTATTTTTAATTTGTATTTTATTTCAATATGTTTTTTTGGGGACGGGTGGTGTTTGATTACATGAATAACTTATTCAGTGGTGATTTCTGAGATTTTGATGCACCCATTGCCCGAGCAGTGTACACTGTACCCAATGTGTAGGCTTTTAACCCTTGCCATGCCCCACCCTTTCCCACGAGTTCCCCAAGTCCAATGTATCATTTTTACGCTTTTGTGTACTCATAGTTTAGCTGCCACATATGAGTGAGAACATACGATGTTTGGTTTTTCATTCCTGAGTTACTTCATTTAGAATAATAGTCTCCAACTCCATCCGAGTCGCTGTGAATTCCATTATTTCAGTGCTTTTCATGGCTGAGTAGTATTCCATGGTATTTATATACCACAGTTTCTTTATCCACTGGTTGGTCGATGGGCATTTGGGCTGGTTCCATATTTCTGCAGTTGCAAATTGTGCTGTGAGTATCTTTTTCGTATAATGAGTTTTTTTTCCTCTGGGTAGATACTCAGTAGTGGGATTGCTGGATCAAACAGTAGATCTACTTTTAGTTCTTTAAGGAATCTCCACACTGTTTTCCATAGTGGTTGTACTAGTTTATGTTCCCACCAGCAACCTCCGCCTCCCAGGTTCAAGTGATTCTCCTGCCTCAGCCTCCTGAGTGGCTGGGATTACAGGAGCCTGGCTAATTTTTGTATTTTCAGTAGAGATGGGGTTTAGCCATGTTGGCCAGGCTGGTCTTAAACTCCTGACCTCAACTGATCCTCCCACTTCAGCCTCCCAAAGTGCTGGGATTACAGGCATGAGCCACCATGCCTGGCGCAAGTGTTTCTTTTTCAAATGCATCCACGCCAACATCTATTATTTTTTGATTTTTGGATTATGGCAGTTTGTGCAGGAGTAAGGTGGTATCACATTGTGGTTTTGATTTGCATTTCCCTGATCATCAGTGACGTCGAGCATTTTTCCATATGCATGTTGGCCATTTGTATATTTTCTTTTGAAAACTGTCCATTCATGTCCTTAGCCCAATTTTTGATGGGATTGTTTGTTTTTTTCTTGCTGAAAAAATCTCATAATGTTTTAAGAAAGTTACGAATTTGTGTTGGGCCGCATTCAGAGCCATCCTGGGCCGCATGCTGCCCCAGCGGTGGGCTGGACAATCGTGTTCTAAGGGGAACTCTTTATAAAGCAGGGGTAGGCAGGGTGGGGCAGGAGCAGAGGGTGTCCCCGTCCAGCCCGGACTGGTTGAGATGGGCGGATCCCGCTTCTCCTGCCTGCCTGTGCCACCTCCTAGAGGGCAGCACCTTCCAGCCCGACTCCGCGGCTGCAGGGAAGGGGCGGGCAGCGGGAACTCCAGGGTCCCTGGGCTCCCGGGCCTCTAAAGGGCGCTCTGCAGGCGGCAGGCGGTGGCCCCGGGGCTGCTCCGAAGGCTGCGTCTCCCGCCCTCACCCTGCGCCCCGCGCCCCAACCCAGGCCGGGGTCAGACTCCGCTCCCTGGCGCTCTTCCCCGGACTAAGATGCTGAGTCCCGGCCTCCCCGTGGCGCCGCCGTCCCCTCCTCCGCTCCCCAGCGGGTCTCGCCCCAGCGGTGCGGTCTCCGCGCCCGCCGAGCGGTGGCGCCGTTGCCCTGGGAACCGGGGACTGTAACCGCGGACTTCGGGGTCTCGGCTCCGGCCCCCGCAGGACCGAGGGCGGGCGCCGCCCGGGAGGCGAGGCCTTTGGGTCTGAGGGGTCCGAGGGGCTCCCAGAGGTGCGGGCGAAGCTGGGAGACTCCGGCCTTGGCGCGCGGGGCGGGGGCGCGCGGGGCGGGGGCGCGCGGGGCGGGGGCGCGCGGGGCGGGGGCGCGCGGGGCGGGGGCGCGCGGGCTCCCTCCGGGCAGCCTCGTGGGCGGTAGGTGCAGCCAGCGCGTCAGTCAAAGCGGTTCAGGGGCACTGGGAAGAGGCGGCGGCGACCCTGGAACCGGAGTGGGCCCGGTCGAGCCTCAGTGGGGGTACGGCGTGTACGCTGGCCTCGCCCTCCCGCCGCGCTTCTGGGCTTTTGTTTTGTTTGGTTTTGTTTTTGAGACGGAGTCTCGCTCTGTCGCCCAGGCTGGAGTGCAGTGGCCGGATCTCGGCTCACTGCAAGCTCCGCTTCCCGGGTTCACGCCATTCTCCTGCCTCAGCCTCCCGAGTATCTGGGACTACAGGCGCCCGCCATCTCGCCCGGCTAATTTTATTTATTTATTTATTTATTTTTAGTAGAGACGGGGTTTCACCATGTTAGCCAGAATGGTCTCAATCTCCTGACCTCGTGATCCGCCCGCCTCAGCCTCCCCAAGTGCTGGGATTCCAGGCGTGAGCCTCCACACCCGGCCCCTTCTGGGCTTTTGCTCCAACTGGGGATCGCAGGGGGCGAGGGCCAAGCCAGGGATTCCACTGTACCCCGGCCTCAGGAGAGGTGTCCCAGGAGTCTATGCCAGAATTTCCCCCTCATCCTGCCGTGGGAGAGGTGTCTCACCCCGGATGGAACTCCGCGTTCCCACCTCCAGGTTCTTCCCCAACCTCCACTTCTGTACCCTGGACAGGCGGGTATTCTCCCCGGCCCTGGAGGCTCTTGTCCCCCAGCATTCGCGCGGCCAGGCCTGGCGCTGGTCTCCCGACTCCCAGCCCTCAAGGGCACGAGCTTGCAGAGAAATCTCTGGGTTTGGAGGCCTGAAGTCCCCCTTGGGGCCCGGGCTCCCTTTTGCCCTGTCTGCAGGGCGCTCTGCAGGTTTCTCGGCGGGGGTGATCCAGGGGGCGTGGCCCAGCCTGGGGTTGTGGTGAAAATGGGCTTTTCAGTAGGGGTTGGGGCAGTGCCTGGAATAACCCGCAGTGCTCACATCTGCCTGCGGGGACCTTCTGCAGTCTTTCTGGACACCCTGGGGGTGAGGGCAGGACAGGGTTGGGTGGTCCTGGGTTCTGTGTCCTCCCCAGCCTGGCCTCTGCCTGCCTTGCAGGTGCAGTGAGCTCTCCTGCCTGAGAGAGAGCAGGTGTGCAGGGAGGCGTCGGGGCTGGCCGGTGTGGGGGCTGCGTGCTGTGGCTGTGTTGGGGGAGGGGGTGAGAGTGTGACCCATGGAGCCCCACCTGCAGGAGAGGGTGGTCTTGACAGAGCAGGGAGTGTGCGGGTGTCTAGCCAGTGAGGACAGCAGAGTGTCAACGGGCTCCGAAAGCTGGAAGGTCACTGTTGGACTCCAGAGAGGAGGGCCAGCGCTGGGGACCGTGGGACACAGCAATCCTGCAGCATGTTCTGCGGGTTAGAGCTGTGTGCAGAGACCCAAGCTCGCCCAGGGCAGTGAGCAGCTGTGGAGGAAATGTCGAGGCCCCCACGTCCCCACCAGTGTCCCCAGCTCCACATTGAACCCCTCTCTGTGATGAGGTGTCTTCCTGGATAGGTGCTGTGGGCATTGTGAAAGGAAATAAATCTAGGGTCCCCACATCACTAAGCTAAAGGGAAGAGTCAAGTTGGGAACTGCTTGGAGCAAACCTGCTTCCCATTCTATTCAAAGTCACCCCCTGCTCACTGAGATGAATGCAGATCAGATTGCCTCCTTTGGAGAGGCTCATCAGAAGCTCAAAAGAAGGCAGCCATTTATCTCTTACCTACATTTGACCTGGGAGCCCCCTCCCCGAGTTGTCCCGCCTTTGCTTTGAATTGTCCCACCTTTCCAGACCAAACCAATGTTCATCTTCCACAAGGTGACTGATGTCTCATATCTCCCTAAAATATATAAAACCAAGCTGTGCTGACCACCTGGGGTACATGTCAGCAGGACCTCCTGAGGTTGTGTCACAGGCGTACGCCCTCAACCTTGGCAAAATAAACTTTCTAAGTGGAGACCTGTCTCAGAATTTTGGGGTTCACAGCATGCAGCCAGCAGACCTGGTGACGAAGGAGGCTAAGATCTGATGACATGCGTCTGAGGCCCACGTGTATCTGAGGCATGATGAGCCAGCAGGGTGGGGACAGGGCTTGTGCAGGGGAGCTGGGATGAGCTTGTGGGCTTGTGTGAGTGCCAGGGCTGGGGGCATGGTGAACCATGCATCCCGGGTATGTGGCAGTACGGCAGTGACTTCCATGGCCCTCCACACCTCTATAGGGCCTCAGCTATCTGGTAAGGGCTGTGTCTGAGACAGACCCCTGACCATGGTCCTGCCCAGCCTGTTCCCATGGACCCTGCTGGCATCAGGATTTCTTGGCTGCCTAGTCAAGTACCATACCTCTCGGAGGAGAGGACAGGGAGGGGCCTGGGGTCTACAGAAGGAGGTTTCAGCTAAAAAGAAGACTCGTGCCACAGAGAACAGCATGACAAAGACAGCCGGGGGCACCAAGCTCTGAGAACACACATCTGCAGAAGCCCAGCAGCTACACACCAGCTCCCTCCAGCCCTTTCCATGGCACACAGAGAGCCAGGGGGTTCCCAGGCCTGGAAACAGGACAGAGTGTGGACTCCCTTTCCTCAGACCAGGGTTTGCCTGGTCATGTCCATTGTCTAAAGCTGAGGATAAGGGTTAAGGGTAAGGGCTGAGTCCTGTGGAGGCTCTGTCCGTCAGCACTCTCAGCTTGAGAAAGGTGGTGAGCAGGGCCCACCCCCCATTCACCCCTAAACCCCAGTTGTCTGCCTTGGACCTGGCCAAGGCAGCTGGGTCAGGCACAGGACTCCCTGAGTGTTTGAAGCTTTCCGCCCTCAAGCAGGGGCTGTGAGCATGGCAGGCTTGCCAAGCACGGATGTGCACTACCTGGAGTGGGAAGGAGACAGTGTATAGAAATCTTCAGCCAAATTCTGTTCATCTCAATATAAAGATGGCCTTGTGCTCAGGACACATAAGTCACAGGGAAAGTTCAAAAGCTGAGAATGTAGGTGTCTACTTTGGAATTCTATTATCTTAAGTGATATCTAAAAGCAAGACAAATGCTTACAGCAGGCTAGCAGCGTGAAAGAAAAGTGAAGCTTCTTGAAGAGAGTTGGGATGATGACATTCTCATTCTGTGGTCAATTTTTAATGCCCTTACAAAGGAAAAGAAACACAGACAATAAATAGTGCCAAATGCAGTTAGTCACACACATGTGTGGCTCCCACACACATGCACTCACCCCGTCAGCCGACCTGCCCACCATCCTGTGAGTCTAGTCTACAGCTGAAGGCTCATTTGCGAGGGGAAGAGGTTCTGATGATGGTGACTCTGCTATTTACAGAGGATGAAGTCTTGACCACACATTGAGACATTCACGACACTTTTCCATATTTCCAAATCCATTGTCATTGGCACATAATTAATTGTGACATTGCTAACCCTGGAAGAAAAAGGAGTTTCCATAATTTATTCGTAAGACAAAGAAGTCATCTGTTTGAAGAGCCTTGAGATACTCCATTGAGGGGCTCTCTTTCAAGCGTCTTCTCTTTCCCAAAGGTTGGAGGACAAAAGAAGTTTCCTTTCCAAATTTGAAAACAGTAGAACTTAATCCTCCCTGAATGTGTTCTCCCTTCCTGGGACCAGTGGAAGGACCCAGGTAGAAGCAGTAAAGGTTTTCTGGGAAATGTAGACCCCTTCTGATTCCTGATTCCTGAGAGATGGAAGGCGGGCGGGAATGGGGCTAGCATGCGGGTATGCGTGGAGTGGATACTTGGCTCTTCTGCAGCCCTTTGGGACTCCTCCTTGGGCCAGGTTTGGCTCATACATCAGCCTTGTAAGGGGGCCAAGAGAGAATTCTGTGTTTGGTGTGCAGAGATAGAGATGAGGGTGTCTCGTCGCCATTGTTCAGTGAATTGCCCAAGTGTGGACTGCATGGTTAGGAAAGATAGAGAAGCTTTGAATTCCTCTGTGACATTGACCAGTAATGTCATAAACCTGAGCTGGAAGAGTTTTCTTGATTTCATGCTTGAGGTACCAGGCACAGCATCTGGCCACAGCACCAGAAGCACCAGCTCCTGCCCAAACAGGCTCAAGGCCTCATAGGTTGAAATTGGAGGGCATTTCTGTTTTCACGAGCCAGCCATATGCTGGAGAAACTTAGGGTGGCTGATGGATTTCATTCATGGAGCTTCTCTTAAAGTGATTGCTTGAAAACGGATGGTGCTGTGTCCATGGGAGGCACCCCAGAGTCTTGGGTGAGAGGCATGGCTGCCCTGTGATGGTGGCATCAATCCCCATGTTAAAGCATTAAAAAGGACTCAGTACATATTATCGCCACTTAAAAAAAAAACAAACTTGTCACTAAAATTTACTTTATAGTAGTTTTATTCTTATGCTTTCATTTATGAACCGTTGTCAAATGTTGACCCTCTAGTTTTTAAATTCAATTTAATTTTATATTTCCAATGCATGAGGAAGATCACCTGGGCTCTCAACATATTTTTCTCAGTGTACTCCCGTGGTGTGATTGTCAATATTGAGAAACTCTGTGTCTGGGGAAGACAGCCCTGATCCGCAGTGTGTGCTGACTGCTGTGGTGTAAATACGCCCACCCTGGCTGATTTCAAGCTGCTGCCATGACGTCGCTGAGCGAGGAGTGGAGATGAGTGGAGATGAGGGGTATGCATGGGGGTCTCTCAGGAGCAGAGGGGTTGTGCCACACCCAGCTTTGCGGGCAGAGAGCTGCTTAGACTCAGGGGACGTTCAAGCCCTGCCCATAACTGCAGGCACCGGGGGCATGTCACCTTTTCTTCTCTTTGTGGTTACAATAGAGCCTTATTTTCCAAAAAAGGACTGACCATAGAAAATCTGGCTGCATCCAGGGGCTGAGGGAACAAAGTAGTCGGCCCCACGGGGGTGAGTGAGGAACTGTCGCTACCCTTTGCCACGCAGGGTGATTTTTATTAGCTCACTCATCATCACTGAAAAGCATTTGATTCTTTTTAAACAACATAGTAGATTGCAGAGAGTCTGGTGTTTTGGGGTGGCCAGACGCACCAGGATTAAAATTCGGCTTCTGCCATCTAATAGCTGCTTGACCTTGAGGATATGACATGAAATGCCCAGCCTGGAATGCCTGCCTTTCATGGTGCTGCGAAGGTCATTAATGCGAGCGCCTAGCCCGGGCCTGATGTGCATGCCACACTCGGGGAGCCAGCTTGCATCTGCAGTCTGCCTTCTTCCCCAGGGCCTTGGACAGCTTGTAGAACTCACTCAGAGCACCTAAGAAGGATGTCCGTCCCTCCCTCGCTGCCAGTCGCCTGGTGGAAGGGAGTGATAGGTATAGAGGCATCAGGAAGCACCCAGGCTGTGGTGCTGAGTGGTCTGTCAGTGGGCGCAGAGCTCAGGGCTGCCCGAGGCGCAGGGGCCCCCGGGGCAGGAGGAGTCATAGCTGCCGTGTGTGTGATGTATGCAGTGGGTCTCGCGGCAGGGGTGGCATCTGTCAAACGGGGAGGGAGAGCTACGCTATGATAAAGAGTTTGAGGTTTATTTTTCAGACAAATGTTTGGGATTTGGGGCATATCTTATAAATGTTCACACAGAAACCAACGTGGTTTTCTTTTTTTAAACAGTTAAGTATGCAAGAACAAGAAGTTTAGTGTAAATGCCTCAAATTCCAAGCAAAACATACTGAGATGAGGAATGGTATTTCACTCTTCTGAGAGCTGTTTTTTATCACTCCGTCACTGTGACGTACTATGGCTTGAGGCGAGCAGCAGGAGGCAGCCCCTGTAAACTTTAAAGGCCGGGGACGGACACACAAGGCTGGTGAGGGACACGGAGGGCCAGGGAGGGACACACAAGGCTGGTGAGGGACACGGAGGGCTGGGGAGGGACATGGAAGGTGGTGAGGAGCACAGAGGGCCAAGGAGAGCGGAAGACCAGGGAGGAGCACACAGGCCGATTTGTTCTGTCTTCTGCCAGTCCTCGGCCTCCCCTCCTAATCCATCTTCCCATCCATCCTGACACTTCTGTGCCACCCTGTGGTGATATGCCGGGAATCCCGTGTGCGTTTCTTGGTCTCAAGCTCAGGTATTCCCAGCAGCTCTTGCTTTTCACACGCTTGTTTGGCGCTCTCTCACCTTCGGGCGGCCCTCTCCTGTCTCTCCGCCTGTGTCCTAAACATCGTCCAATTGTAGTTAGAGCAGCTGGAGTGAGTCAGGCCTCGCCACTGGGAGAACCGAGCAAGCATTATCTCACCCAGACCACAAAAGACAAAGTAAAGTTTTTGACATACAAGGAGTTTTGTGGACATTGAAGTTAAAAAATGAATTATGATTTTAACAGAAATATCCCCTCTTTTATGAAATACTTTTGAACTATCTAGAGAAATAAAGTCCTTTTTTACTACCACTCTCACCGTGAAAAAGAAAAAAAAAAAAAATATATATATATATATATATATGTTTGTTTGTTTTAAAATTGAGACAGGGACTTGTTCTGTGGCCTGGGCTGGAGTGTGGTGGTGCAATCACAGCTCACTACAGCCTCCATCTCCTGGGCTCAAGCAATCCTCCTGCCTCAGCCTCCCAAGTAACTGGTTCTACAGGCACACGCCACCATGCCTGACTAGTTTTTTTTTTTTAAATTTTTTTGTAGAGACAGGGTCTCTCTAAGGCTCATCTCACCCAGGCTGGTCTTGAACTCCTGGGCTCAAGTGATCCCCCCGTTTCAGCCTCCCAAATTCTAGGATTACAGATGTGAGCCCCTGTGCCCTGCCCTGCCTCCACTCTCTTTTTTTTGAGATGGAGTCTCATTCTGTTGCCCAGGCTGGAGTGCAGTGGCACAATCTCAGCTCACTGCAACCTCTGCCTCCCAGGTTCAAGCGATCCCCCTGCGTCAGCACCCCCTAGTAGCTGGGATTACAGGCATGTGCAAGCATGCTTGGCTAATTTTTGTATTTTTAGTAGAGATGGAGTTTCGCCATGTTGACCAGGCTGGTCTCAAGCTCCTGACCTCAGGTGATCCACCTGCCTTGGCCTCCCAAAATGCCTGGATTACAGGCCTGAGCCACTGTGCCCAGCTGCCTCCACTCTCTTTGTATTCTGAGTAACCTGAAAACACACAGCTTTGTACAACTAAGACTTCCTAAATACAGGCCCTTAAGGAATCCAGAAATTGCAAGTATTAAACATGGATTACAAAATTAAAAATTAAGAACAGTCTTAACAATATTTGCAGGAATCAGGAACATTTAAAAAAAAATAGATAATTTGCAAAATAATTAAGTAGAATTTCCAGAAATAAAATGTTAAAAAATAGCAAAAATCCTCAATAGATGGGTTTAACAGAAAATTAACACAACAGAGAAGAGAATTGGCAAATTGTAAAATAGGCCAAAAATGTTCCCCAAACAGAAATATTTTAAAAGGACACTGTAGAAGAAGAGGTAACTTGCCCAGGAGGGTTTAGGAAATAACAGATTGGTCTAATGAAAGAAGGGCTAAGAGAAAATGAGGCAGAGAGAATATATGAAGAAATGAGTGCAGAAATGTTCAGAACTTTTAGAGACACCAATAGAGACATTTAAGTATCCCAGTTATCACAAGAAACATTTAGACAAGAGGAAATCCATCCTTAGACACATCAAAATGAAGCTTTAAAACAACGAAATCTGAGAAAATCCTAGAAAGGAATCAGTAAAAATAAAGATTAATTGTGTTCAGTTTGCTTTGAATCCTTGAACATATTCATAAGAGCTTTTTAAAAGTGCTTGCCTGCTAATTCCACCACCTTCGCCATTTCTATTGACAAAGAAATGTTGCTAAGGTAGGACAAGGGACAGCTATCAGAAGTGCACAGGGCTGGGACAAATTCGAGTTCTGACCAGGCAGGGTAGAAATACTTTGTTGAATGCCTAGGACTTTTAGTAAAGATCCCAGAAAAAGCATGCCTTAGTACCAGGGCCAAACCAGACCTAGGGTGAAGGCTAATCTATCTCTAACTCTATAAAGCCGAAAATCAACCTTCAAAGGACACACCTGGTCTACAAGTAAATTAACTTCCTTCCGGGGGAAATGTCTTCAACATGTACTAAAGGAAGCTGTGAGATGCAGCCACTCAGCAGTGTAATAATCACAATGCACATCACCCAATAAAAATTGTTAGGCAAAAGATCAGGGAAATTTGACCCAGTCCTTGGAGAAAAAGATCCAGAAATGACAAAGATGATTAAAATAGCAGATAAGCAATTGAAAATAACATTAGAAATAGGTCCAAGAGGCCGGGCCTGGTGGCTCACGCCTGTAATCCCAGCACTTTGGGAGGCCGAGGTGGGAGGATCACCTGAGGTCAGGAGTTTGAGACCAGCCTGACCAACATGGAGAAACCCTGTCTCTGCTAAAAATACAAAATTACCCAGGCATGGTGGTGCATGCTTGTAATCCCAGCTACTCAGGAGGCTGAGGCAGGAGAATTGCTTAAACCTGGGAGGCAGAGGTTGTGGTGAGCCAAGATTGTGCCATTGCACTCCAGCTTGGGCAACAGGAGTGAAACTCTATCTCAAAAACGAAGTAGAAATAGGTCCAAGAATTTAAGGAAAATTGCACATAATGAACAGAAAAAACTATATGAAGAAATAATATTACAGAGGTGAAAAACATATCCACTTCATTGTAAGTTGAAAACATTGTAAATAAAAAATGCAATAAATACACCTAACTGCCAAACATAATAGCTTAGCCTAGCCTGCCTTCAATATGCTCAGAGCACTTACATTAGCCTAAAATCATCTATCTAGCACAAAGCCTGGTTTATAATAAAGTCTTGAATATCTCATGTAATTTATTGAACACTGCACTAAAAGCCAAAAAAGAGAAGGGTTGCTTAAGCACTCTAAGTCTGGTTTCTACTGAATATATACCATTTTTACACCATCGTAATGTTCAAAAATCAAGTCAAACCACCATCAGTTAGAGACGTTCTATATGAAATAAAACATTTACCTAATGAGCTTAAGAGCAGAGCAGAAACTGCAGAAGAAATGTGAACTTGAAGACTGATCAATAGAAATTATCCAAACAGAGGAACAAAATTTTTTTAAAAGGCTGAAAAAAGATCAGATTTTCTTTGACTTGTGGGCTAATATTAAGAAGCCTAATGTGTGTAGTGAGAATACAAGGAAAAGGGAGAGGGCAGAAAATATTTGAAGAAATAATGCCTAAACTTTCTCTGGATTTGGAGAAGATATATACCCATGGATAAAGAAACTCAAAGAACAAAGAAAATCACACCAAGATCCATTTTAATCAAATTACTGATGATGAATTATAAAAATCACAATCTTAGAAGTAGTCTAGGGTAGGCAAACATATTATATACAGAATAACAAAGACAGAAATAATGACAGACTTCCCGTCAAAAACAATGTAAGATAGGAGACAATGGAATTCCAACCTGAAGTGCTGATTAAAATAATGTTTTTAATTGATGCATCGTGTTTATGCCTGTTTATGGGGCACAGGTGCTATTTGATGCACACATAGAACGTGCAATGATCACGTCAGGGTTCAGAATATCCATCACGTCAAACATTTATCATTTCTTTGAATTGGGAACATTTTAAATCTCTTCTAGCTATTTTGAAAAATGCAACATATTGTGTTAACTATAGTCATCCCCCTGTGCTATCAGACACTAGAACTTATTTCTTCTGACTGTGTATTTGTACTCATTCACCTCCCACTCTTCATTCAACCCTTCCCAGCCTTGGTGACTATCATTCTGCTCTCAACCTCCATGAGAGCCACTGTTTCACCTCCCACATATGGGCGAGAACATGTAATATTTGCCTTTCTGTCTGGCTTATTTCACTAAACACGGTGGCCTCCAGTTCTATCCATGTTGCCGTGAATGACAGGATTTCATTTTTTATGACTGAATAGTATTCCATTGTGTGTATGTACCACATTTTCTTTATCCATTCATCTGTCAATAGAGACTTGGGGTAATTCCATATCTTTGCTATTGTGAATAGTGCTGCTGCTGCAGTAAACATAGGGGTGCAGATATCCCTTTGATATACTGATTTTCTTTCCTTTGGATAAATACCCAGTAGTAGGGTGGCTGCACTAATTTACATTCCCATCAACAGTGTATGAGTTCCCTTTTCTCAACATCCTCACCAGCATTTGCTGTCTTTTGTCTTTTTTTTTTTTTCCTTTTTTGAGACAGAGTCTCACTCTGTTGCCCAGCCTGAAGTGCAGTGGCATGATCTCAGCTCACTGCAACCTCCATCTCCTGCGTTCAAGAGATTTTCTTGCCTCAGCCTCCTGAATAGCTGGGATTACGGGCGTGTGTCACCAAGTCCAGCTAATTTTTGTATTTTTAGTAAAGACAGTGTTTCACCATGTTGGTCAGGCTGGTCTCGAACTCCTGACCTCATGTGATCTGCTTGCCTCAGCCTCCCAATGTGCTGGGATTACAGGCATAAGCCACCACACCCAGTCATCTTTTGTCTTTTTGATAACAGCCATTCTAACAGGGATACAATGATATGTCATGGTGGTTTTGGTGTGCATTGCTCTGATGATTAGTAATGTTGAGAATTTTTTCACATACCCATTGGCCAATTGTGTGTTTTCCTTTGAGAAATGTCTATTCAGATACTTTGCCCACTTTTAAACAAAATTATTATTATTTTTGCTGCTGAGTTGTTTGAGCTCCTTGTATATTCTGGATATTAATTCCTTGTTGCATGAACAGTTGGAAAATATTTTCTCCCATTCAGCAGGTTGTCTCTTCACTTCGTTGATAGTTTCCTTTGCTGGGCACAAGCTTTTTCATTGAAAATAGTCCTGTTTGTCTGTTTTGGCTTTGTTGCCTGTGCTTTTGAGGTTTCAGCCACACAATCTTTGCCTAGACCAATGTTCCAGAGCATTTCCTCTATGTTTTCTTCTAGTGGTTTTATAGTTTCAGATCTAATACTTGAGTCTGTAATCCATTTTGAGTTGATTTTTGTATATGGCGAGATATATGGTTCTAATTTCATTCTTTTATTTATATATATCCAGTTTTCCCAGCACCGTTTATTGAAGGGAGCATTCTTTCCCCAATGTATGTTCTTGGCACCTTTGTCAAAAATCACTTGGGTGAAAATATGTGGATTTATTTCTGGGTTCTCTGTTCTGTTCCATTATGAAGTATTCTTGACTAGTATTCTATAGTATTCTTGACTAGTAGTTTTTTTTTTTTTCTTTTAGCACTTCTGTGTTATGTTTCATTTATCTATTTGTCTGTTTTTATACCAGTACCATACTGTTTTGGTTACTTTAGCTTTATAGTATATTTTGAAGTCAGATTGTGTGATACCTCCAGCTTCTTTCTTTTTGCTCAGGATCGCTTTAGCTATTTGGGATCTTTTTGGTTCCATATGAATTTTATAGTTGTTTCTTCCATTTCTATAAGAATGTCATTGGTATTTTGATAAGGATTGCATTGAATCTATAGATTGCTTTGGGTATTCTGGTTGTTTTAACAACATTAGTCTTCTGATCCATGAGCATCAGATGTCTTTCCATTTGTTTGTATCCTCTTCAATTTCTTTCATCAGTGTTTTGCAGTTTTCCTTAGAGATGTCTTTCACCTTCTTCATTAAATTTGCTCCTAGGTATTTTTTTGTAGCTTCTAAATAGGATTACTTTCTTGGTTTCTCTTTTGGCTGGCTTGTTATTATTTATAGAAATGATATCAATTTTTTCTGTGGATTTTGTATTCTGAAAATTTAATTCATTTATCAATTTTGAGCGTTTTCTGCTGGAGTCTTTAGGTTTTTCTAAATATAAGACAATATCTTGTGCAAAGAGAGATAATTTGACTTCCTCTTTTCCAATTTAGATGCCTTTTATTTCTTTCCCTTGCCTGATTGATGTAGCTAGGAATTCCAGTAGTATGTTGAATAGGAGTAGTGACAAGTGGACATCCTTGTCACTTTTTTCCTTGTCACGCTTTTCCCCATTCAGCATGATGTTAGCTCTTGGTTTGTTATTTATGGTCTTTATTATGTTGATGTCTTCTATGCCTAATTTATTGAGAGCTGTTATCATGAAAGGATGTTAAATTTTGTTGAATACTTTTTCTGCATCTATTGATCATGTGATTTTTGTCCTTTATTCTTTTGATGTGATATTCATCATGTTTATTGATTTGTATGTGTTGAGCCATCCTTGCAATTCTGGGACAAATCCCAATTGATTACAGTGTATTATCTTTTGATTACAGTGTATTATCTTTTTTGGATTCAGTTTGCCTGAGTTTTGTTGAAAATTTTTGCATCTATGTTTATCAGGGATATTGGCCTGTAGTTTTGTTTTCTGTTGTGTCTTTTTCTGGTTTGGTATTGGGCTAATGCTGGCCACATAGAATAAGTTAGAAAGACTTTCTTCCTCTGCAATTTTTTGGAATAGTTTGAGAAGATTTGTGCTTGTTTTTTAAATTTAAGTTTGTTAAAATTCAGCCGTAAAGCCATCCTATCACAGGCCTTTCTTTGTTGGGAGACTTTTTATTGCTAATTCAATCTTGTTACTCATTATTGGTCTGTTCAGGTATTCTGTTTCTTATTGGTTCCATCTTTGTATGTTGTATGTCATCGATTTCTTCTAGATTTCCCATTGATTAAAATATAATTGTTCATAGTAGCCTTGGATGGTCTTTTTTATTTCTGTGGTATTAATTTTAATATCTCCTTTTTGTTTCAGATTTTGTTTATTTGGGTCTTCTTTCTTTTTTCTTGGTTAATCTGGCTAGCAGTTTATTAATTTTATCTTCTTTAAAAAACTCTTTTCATTGATTTTTGTATTTTTTTAGTCTGTATTTTGTTTAGGTCTATGCTGATCTTTGTTACTCTTTTTAATCTATGAGTAAGTAATTTTGGATTTGGTTTGTTATTTTTTTTAGTTCTTTGAAGTGTATCATTAGGTTGTCTATTTGAAATCTTTCTGTTTTGTGGCCGGGCGCGGTGGCTCAACCCTGTAATCCCAGCACTTTGGGAGGCCGAGACGGGCGGATCACGAGGTCAGGAGATCGAGACCATCTTGGCTAACACGGTGAAACCCCGTCTCTACTAAAAAATACAAAAAACTAGCCGGGCGAGGTGGTGGGCGCCTGTAGTCCCAGCTACTCGGGAGGCTGAGGCAGGAGAATGGCGTAAACCCGGGAGGCGGAGCTTGCAGTGAGCTGAGATCCGGCCACTGCACTCCAGCATGGGGGACAGAGCGAGACTCCGTCTCAAAAAAAAAAAAAAAAAAAAAAAAAAAAGAAATCTTTCTGTTTTGTGATGTAAGTGTTTATTGTTATAAACTTACCTTTAGCACTGATTTTGCTGTATCATGTAGGTTTTAGTGTTTCCATTTACGTTTGTTTTAAGAAATTCTTTGATTTCTTTCTTAATTTCTTCATTGACCCAGTAGACATTCAGAAACATATTGTTTAATATCCATATATTTGTGCTGTTTCCAATGTTCTTCTTGTTATTGATTTCCAGTTTTATTAGGTTGCAGTCTAAGAAGATACTTGATATAATTTTGATTTTTAAAAATTTGTTGAGACTTGTTTTGTGGCGTAACTTATAGTCTATGCTGGAGAATGGTCCATGTGCTGATAAGAAGAATGTGTATTCTCCAGCTATTGAATGAAACATTCTGTAAATGTTGTTTAGGTTCATTTCATCTAATATGAAGTTTTAATCCAACATTTATTTGTTGATTTTCTGTCACAATGCTCTGTCTAATGCCAGGAGTGGAGTGTTGAAGTCCCAAAATATTATTGTATTATAGTCTATCTCTCCCTTTAAATACAATAATGTTTGCTTTATGTATCTGGGTGTTCCAGTGTTGGGTGAATATATATTTAGAATTGTTGTATCCTCTGGCTGAATTGAACCCTTTACCCTTTTAAATTATGTAATGACCTTTTTTGTCTTCTTTGACTGTTTTTGATTTAAAGTCTTGTATTAGGTCATTGTTGCATTACTATGAAGAAAGAAATACCTGAGACAGGGTAATTTATAAAGAAAAGAGGTTTAATTGGCTCATGATTCTGCAGACCATACAGGAAGCATGGTGCTGGCGTCTACTTGGCTTCTAGGGGAGACCTCAGGATGCTTACAATAATAGTGGAAGATGACGGGGAGCAGGCATATCACATGGCTAGAACAGGAGCAAGAGAGAGACAGCCAGGGGTCAGGGAGGTGCCACACACTTCTAAATGATTGTATCTCATGTGAACTCAGAGCAAGAACTCACTTATCACCAAGGAGATGGCCCAAGCCATTTATGAGGGATCTGCCTCCATGATCCAGACATCTCCCACCAGGCCTCAACTCCAACACTGGGGATTACATTTCAACATAAGATTTGGGTGGGGACAAAAATCCAAACTATATCAAGTCTGTTTTATCTGATAAGTATAGCTACTCCTGCTTGCGTTTGTTTTCTGTTTGCATGGAATTTCTTCTTCCCTATAAACAGGGGTAGTGTATGTTGTCTGATGACAAAAGAATTAAATTAGAGATTAACAACAAGTAGCTGCTTGCTGGTCTAGGTCTTCTTGTAGACAGCGTATAGTTGAATCATTTAAAAAATCTATTCAGACAGTCTATATCTTTTAATGGGTAATTTAAATCATTTATATCTAAGTTTATTATTGATAGGTGAGGATGTGTTTGTATTATTTTGTTAACCGTTTTCTGATTATTTTGTATATTCTTTGTTCCTTTCTCTCTTACTGTTTATCATTGCAGTTTGGTGGTGTTCTGTAATGGTAACATTTGAGTCCCTTCTTTTTCTCATTTGTGTTTCTGCTTCCCCAGTGAGTTTAACCCTTTCATGTGTTTTCATGGTGATAGATAGCATCCTTTTGCTGCCAGATGTCACACTCTTTTAAGCATTTCTTGTAAGGCCAGTCTAATGGTGATAAATTTCATTGATTTTTTTCTGTCTGAGAAAGACTTTACTCCTCTTTCATTTTGAAGGATAGCTTTGCTGGGTATCGTATTCTTGATTAGTAGTTTCTTTCATTTAGCACTACAAATATATTATCCCATTTTCTCCTGGCTTGTACAATTTATGCTGAAAAATCTGTTTGTTTGATGGGGTTTCCTTATATGTGATTTGACACTTTTCTCTTGCTGTTTTTAGAATTCTCTTTCTCCTTGACTTTTGACAGTTTGACTATAATGTGCCATGGAGAAGGCCTTTTCAGGTTGAATCTCTTCAGGTATATTTGAGTTTCCTGTATCCATATATCTAAATCTCTCGTAAGACTTTGGGAAGTTTCTGGCTATCACTTTGCTAAGTAGGTTTCATATGTGTCTTTGGCCATCTCTTCTCCTAGGACACTTAAAATTTAAATATTTGGTCACTTGATGGTGTCACATATGTCATGTAGGCTTTCTTAATTTTTAAAAATATTTTTCTTTCTTTTCATTTTTTAATCTGATTGGATTATTTCAAAAGACCTGTCTTCAAGTTCAACTTCTTTCTTCTGCTCGATCTAGTCTATGGTTGAAACTCTTGCTTATATTTTGTATTTCATTGAATTCCTCGGTTCTAGGATTTGTGTTTGTTCTTTGTTTTAAATAATATCTATCTCTTTGGTAAATTGCTATTCAGATGATGAATTTTTTTTTCTGATTTCTTTGTATGGTTTACTTGTCTTCTTGTGCCTCACTGAGCTTCTTTAATACAATTCTTTTCAATTCTTTTTTAGGTATTCCATACATTTTTCTTTCTTTGGTATCTATTGCTGGAGAATTATTATGTTCCCTTGGAGATGTCATTTTTTTTTCTTTTTCATGTTTTTTGTGTCCTTACATGGATATCTGTGCATGTGGTATAACAGCTGCATCTTCCAATTTTGTTGTTTGGTTTTCATGGCAGGCGTTTTTCTATAGTTGTATCTATAATGTTGGCTGGGTGGGTACTTTAGCTTTGATTTTGAGTTTGTTTAGTAGTGCAGTCTCTGTATGATTTCTTCAGCTGTAATCAGGGTCGGTGCTGTCTGCAATTTCTTCAGTGACTTAGGCTACAGTTATTAGTGGAGACTGTAGTGAGGCTTTGCTGGGAATAGGGATGACAGGTGGCCTGGATCTCAGTCCCCAGTGATGGTGGCAGCACGCCAGTCATGTCTGTCTTTCAGCCCCTGGATGATACAGGTGAACACTAGTGTTAGTGGGTCCAGGTGGGCTGATTCTTGGACCTCCAGGTAGTTTGTTTGGGTGCCAGTGGCTGGTGTCCTGGGACTTTTTTCAGGCATCTTGATGGTCTGGGCACATGTGCATGGTGATAGACAGGGCGAGTGGATCCAGGGTGTCACTGGGGATGTGGAGATGTGAAGAGGCAGGGGCTGTGGGGCCCCAGGTCAAGATGCAACCTGGTGGCAGCTGGGCTCTCAAAACAGTGCTGTGCTGCAGCTGTTTGGGTCCCTGGGGCTATGTGGGACCCTGCATGAACTTCCTCTCGGGAACAATGATGTCACATGGGCTCCAGGCAGCTCTCTGTACTAGACTCAGCACCCATGAAGGCTGAGGGGCCCTCCTGTGACTCGGATTGCAGGGTCTGTGGTCGGAATGTGGAGCATGGGAAATCTCACACTGACCCTTTCTGGGCTCCTTGCCAGTCTCAATTAGGGAAGTGACTTGCTACCCTCTCCTTCTGTGCCTCAGATTTCTCCTGCCATGTCCCTGCTGGACTCCAGTGTCTCTCCTAGATGCTCCACTTAACACGTGGTTATCTGCTCTATGCTTTGGTCCTTCTTTGTGGATGGGGTGAGTGTCAGGGGCCTCTAGTGTTCCTTTGGAGCCATCATGAAGACTCCTCCCAAAGTAATGATGTTTTTTTTCCACAAAGTCGATTCAGAATTCTATCTCTAGTTAATATTTCCTTATAGAAATAAGGCAAAATAAAGTGAATTCCAGCTGATACCAGCTTTTACTACCAGCAGAATTGGTAATACAAAAATCATTAAAGGCATTTCTTCAAGGTAGAAAAAGAAAAAGAGAGATCAAAGTTCCATCTACTTGAAGGAATTAAGACCATTAGGAATAATAAATATGTGTGTAAATTTAAAATATTCTAAACATTTCTCAATGTGTTAAAATAGTGATTGACAATTTAAAGCAAAAATGATGACAATGTATTGGATAATGTGTAGCATATGTAGATGTCCAATGTATGTATAAAGGGCAGGAAGGAGGAAATTGAAGTATGTGGTTATATTTTTATACATGCAGTCGTGTAATGTTTTACAAAGGTAAATTGTGATAAAAGATACACTGAACCATCAAAACTACACAAATAAAATGAAGAATAATCGCTAATATGTCAACAGAAAACAAAATGATATGCTGAAAAATATCCAATCCATAAGATTGCAGAAAAGGAAACAAGAACAAATGGCACTAATAAAATGCACAGCAAGATGATGGATTAAATTCAGCCTATTAATGATTAATTAAATAAATGAAGTACACCCATTTAAATGCAGATATAATTCAACTAGGAAATAGTGCTGTCTATAAGCAACAGTTTTTAAATATAAGGGTGAAAGAATGGAAAATGTTATACTATTCAAACACTAAATATATACAAGCTGGGGTAGTATAATATTAATATCAGGACAATGACAGACCTTTCCATAAAAAGACATGATGATCATAAATATGCAGGTAGCTAACAATGGAGTCACAGTGTACATGACAAACCGGCAGAAGCAAAAGCAGAAATAGACGACGCACAGTTGTAGTTGGAGATTCTACGTTGTTCTCTTGGAAACTGATAGATCAAGTAGACTGAAAATCAGTGAGGATGTAGAAGACTAGACCAGCACTCTCAACCAACCTGACATTTGTAGGACATTACACCTAGCAAAAGTCAACCTCATTCTTTTCAAGTCCATGTGGGTCATTCACCAAACTAGACCGCATGCTGGGCTGTGAAACAGGGGTGGTGTATGTTGTCTGACCGCAAAATAATTAAATTAGAAATTAACAACAAGTGGCTGCTGGGAAATCCCCAAATATTTAAAAATTAAGTAACACAGTTCTAGGTAGTTACTGTGTATTAAAGAAACTGTAAGTGAAATTAGAAAATATTTTGAACTGAGTGATAATGCAAACAAAACATATTAAAATGTAAGGATTGCCACAAAGCAGTGCTCAGAGAAAAATTGATAATGTTAAACACTCATATAAAAAAGAAAGTTTGGCTGTTGCGGTGGCTCACGCCTGTAATCCCATCATTTTGGGAGGCCGAGATGGGTGGATCATCTGAGGTCAGGAGTTCAAGACCAGCCTGGCCAACATGGTGAAATTCTGTCTCTACTAAAAATACAAAAATTAGCTGGGCATAGTGGCGCGTGCCTGTAATCGCAGCCACTCAGAAGGCTGAGGCAGGAGAATCGTTTGAACCTGGGAGGTGGAGGTTGCAGTGAGCCAAGGTCATGCCACTGCACTCTAGCCTGGGTGACAGAGAGAGAGATCCTGTCAAAAAAAAAGAAAGAGAGGAAGGAAGGAAGGAAGGAAGGAAGGAAGGAAGGAAGGAAAGAAAGAAGAAAGAAAGAAAGAAAGAAAGAAAGAAAGAAAGAAAGAAAGAAAGAAAGAAAGAAAGAAAGAAAGAAAGAAAGAAAGAAAGAAAGAAAAGAAGGAAGGAAGGAAGGAAGGAAGGAAGAAAAAGAAAGAGGGAGGGAAGGAGGGAGGGAGGGAAGGAAGGAAGGAAGGAAGGAAGGAAGGAAGGAAAGAAGGAAGGAAGGAAGGAAAGAGAAACAAAGGAAAGTTTGAAATGAATGACATAAGCTTGCACCTGAAGACTGAAGTAAAGGAAATGTAGCTTGAACTGAAAGTGAGTAGAAGAGAGGAAATAACAAAGATAAAATAAAATATCAATGATAGAAATTAGAAAGAAAATCACTGGAAAGAAAAGAAGTTCTTTGAAAAGATCACTTAAATGATAAACTAGCTAAAGTAATCGAGGAAAAAAGAGAAAACATGAATTACCAATCTCAGGGCTGAAAGCAGGGAACTCACTAGAGATCTTAAATTGATAATAAGGAAACATTATGAAAAAATTATGACAATAAATTAAACAACTTAGATGAAATGGACAAATTCACTGCAAGGCACAAGTGACCAGAACTGACACTTCTGGGAGAAAGAGAAGTTCTAAATACCCTTGTCGGTGTTTAAAAGAAAAGAAACGCCTGTTTGTGTGCATTTTCTAGGACGTTTTGCTGCTATCTATAATTTTGAGTTCTTTTCTATTTCTCACCATGGGAATAACCATCTTTGCCATGATTCTTTCTGTGTTTGCTCAAAATCAAACTCAAATCGTCCCGTTTCAGGTGTCCCCATTTGTCTGAACATTGACTTATATTTATGTCCAAGTTTATTAGATCTATAGCGGTGCCCAGTAAAAATGTACTCAACCCGTGTCAGATTGAGACTTTCCCATTATGATTAAGTAAAAATATCATTCTCTCTTCCCAGTACCAGATGTCAGAAATCTTATAATTAACCTTCAACAGTGTTCAGGAAAACGAAACAAAATCAGTGTGTGTTCCCGAAAGTCTGACTTTTACCCTGAAAGCAGCTTGGCCTATATGAACAGCCAGGAAAATTACGGCAGAGCCCAACTCTCCCTGTCGTCCATTTATCACAGTCTCTCTCAGCCTGACAGAGACAGAGGCGCAAAGCAAGATACGTCAGCGTGAGCATCCTGCGTGGACAACGAGAACGTGGTCGGGTAAAATCCACGTACTCGGACAGTGAGCCCCATCTGTGGAAACACAGATGTAAATGCAATAAGAAATTTCCCAGTGCCACTGCCGCGCGGCGCCTGCTTCACACTGAGCTCCGCAAAATGTGTGCTTCAGTGCCGTGGACGACCCCTTCTGTGCTAATATTTTACTGTAGTGTTCTGGATTGGTTTCTTTTTTGGCTGGGCGCAAAGGCATTTTCAGTGGATCTTACGAATCTCTGAAGTGCAGAAGGAAACCTTATGCAGGAGATCAGCCGCGGATGGTGATTTTGTCCAGGGCTTTTCTTAGGGGGACACCCTGAGCTTCCACAGGAAGGGTGAACTGTCAGACACAATTAGCTCTGCCTCTTTTAACTCTAAATGCTTCCAGGCCTCTTACGATAAGCTTTGTTGAAGCAGGCTCTGCGGAGGCACTTCTCATCCTAAACATTCTATGTCCTTAAGCACTGCATACAAATGAGTGGGATTAAGAGATGCCAAATGGGAAGAAAGATGGCTGCAATAAATAGAAAACTGCAGAAAAACTGCCGACTTTCCGGCCTCTGAGTGCACGTGTGAGTGGTCGTGTGTGCATGTGTGTGAGTGCATGGGCGTGTGTGGTGAGGGTATATGTATAAGCTTCAGTGCATAACCAGAAATAAGGAATTTAAGTAATTTATTTTCTCCATCAGAAAAAGTTGTAGCTGTTGGGATACATACCAGATCACCTTTATACAAGAATATCGCAGTGGAGTCATCCCTGTGTCCACACGGCCCGGGTTTCTGACTCTGACGGTGACATAAGGGGTGTTCTGTGAGAAGGCATACTTGTCTCCATGGCGTCACTCTTAGTGACATCCCGGAGTACACCCAGCTCCTGGTGCTGCCCTGTCACTGGCCTGCACAGCTGGCTGGGCCCCTTCTGCTGTCTCCTGCATTGAGGTAGGAGCAAGGAATGCAGGGACCTGGAGGAGCTGGGGACAGCACGCTGCTGACCTGGGAAGCTCACCTGGCCAGCAGGTGTCTCTGACCCCTCCCACTAGGGATGTCTAGAGGCTGAACAGCAGTGTGGGCTGAGAGCAGCCAGGCCGTAAGGCAGCCCGCAAGGCTGTGGAATGCCCTTGGGCTGCTGGCTCCCTACTCTCTGGAAACCAGCAAGTGCCAGCAGGCTCAGCCTCCTGGAGGAAGAGAGAACCACGTGGTATCCTCAAGCCGCAGGGGGGCCTTGGAGCATGGCCATGGGTCACATGACCTCAAAGGGCATGAGAGGCCGGTTGAGGCTGCCCTGCCAGGTGAGCTGCCTGGTGACAGGGAGTGTGGGCCCCATGCATGGCTGATTGAAAGATGCTCTGCTGGGGAAGGGGCACCCAGAGCTGCTCTCCCTGGGCAGGGTTGGGGGTGCCCCAGTACTGGTGGATCTTGAGGGGCAGGGAGAGTAGGGGCACCTGTGAGGTGTGCCCCAACCAAGGTGGGGTGAACCCACACCTTCCCTGACGCTCAGGTCTCGCCTTGGCCCTTGCACACCACTCTTGAGGGGGACCCACGTTCCGCCCGCTTTCTCTCTCCCTGGGATCCAAGTACTCTCCGTGGTCAACCCTGGAGGAGGGAAGCTCACCTGAGAGCTGCGCCTGCTGCAGCTGGACGCACGTGTCATTTCCAGCCTGTGCTCCTCTCCGGGGACCCCATGCCGTGTGGCACAGGCTCCTGCGCAGCCTTGGTGTGAAGCAGCATCTTATAAATAATCCACTGCCTGCCTCTCCCGCCCCATCTCTCCAGCCGCATGGGACGGGTGACATTCCTAACAGAAGAGGAGCATGACCACACACAGGAATCCAACAGGCATGGTCCGGGAAGCTTCCAGTGGCTCTGGTTCCTGGGCCATCCTGGGAGTGGGCCTGGGAATTTGCATCTCTTCAGGGTCTCCAGACAGTGCTGTTTTGGGGCCACGTTTCTCAGCCCCTACATCACAACATTGTATTGAGCATGAGGAGCTCTCCTCTCCACCCTTCAGTGTAGTTTATTCCACCCTCGTGACTAAGCCTGTGTCTTTGCATGTGGGGCAGCCTGAACAATGCGGATCCCTCTGGGGCTCAGGGGAGACGTCTTGGGCTGCATTTTCTGCAACACGGTCTGCCTTCTGGCCTTGATGCCCGGGAAACTTCTCACAGAAAAATGCTGAGAGGCAACCTTGGCTCTGCAGGGCAAGCCTGCACCTGGGCCGGGATCCAGTGTGAGACTGGGGCTCTGCCCCATGGGCAGTGCACAGCTGGTGGCCACTGCAGAGCCAAAGGCCGTGGCGATGTGGGGTTAGAAAGGCCATAGCTTCTGGAGCTCATCCACTCCAGTGGCTTTTCAGAGGCCTAAAGCAAGGGCAGCCTTGAGGGTCACAGTCCTCCATGCCTACCACGCCTCACTCATGCCCCATGCAGGCCTTCACACCATGCTCTGTGGAGCCGCTGCCCACGGGTGCCTTCTTCCACAGCAAAGCTTTATGAGACCTCAGTGAAGATGAGTCAGCCCTTCCCCAGGTCTTTCTCTTTTTTCTCGTTTTCTATTTCCCTCTTACTATGGACCTTTTATAAAAATATATATATATATATATAGAGAGAGAGAGAGAGGGTGGGGGGCAGTTTTCCAACTTGCATAGGACTGCAATATGAGAACACAGTGGGATAGTGGGAAAGTTGGTCTCCAGGACCGGATGTCCCCGAAGATGTCAAAGCCCTGCACACCTACGTCCTCAGTGTTTACAGAGGGTCATAGGCTGCAGAACTCTGGGGGGTGGGAACGCATCCTTAGCCTCCTTGCTTAGACCTGGACACTGGCTTTGCTCCCCTCACTCTGACCCTGATGCAGGACTGGGTGCAATTCTTCATGCCTGAATGTGTGTGTGACTGTGTGTGTGTGCAGATGTGTGTGTGAATGAGTGTGCATGAGCATGTGTGCGTGTGTGAACAAGTGTGTGTGTATGAATGAGTGTGTGTGTATGAGCATGTGTGCATGTGTGAACAAGTGTGTGTGTGTGTGTACCATGGCAAGGGAGGGTGAAGGAAACCCATTGCTCTGGCTACAGATGGATTTACCATGAAACCCATCAAGTTCAAGCTGCATGGCCTTTCTCAAGGTCCATGTTCTACTCATAATTTTCTTTTCTTTTCTTTCTTTTTTTTGAGATGGAGTCTCACTCTGTCACCAGGCTGGGGTGCAGTGGTGTGATCTCGGCTCACTGCAACCTCCGCCTCCCAGGTTCAAGCAATTCCCCTGTCTCAGCCTCCTGAGTAGCTGGGACTACAGGCACCTGCCACCATGCCCAGATAGTTTTTACCTTTTTAATAGAGATGGGGTTTTACCATGTTGGCCAGGATGGTCTCAATCTCTTGACCTCATGATCTGCCTGCCTCAGCCTCCCAAAGTGCTGGGATTACAGGCCTGAGCCATCATGCCTGATCTTACAATTTTCAGTGCCTTCTCTTAAAGAGGGCCCTACAGTGTAGCAGCTTCAGGCCCCCAAAAACTTAGATTCACCTCTGGGTCCAAGTCAAGAGACTCTGAAGGCAAACAGGTTGGGGTCATGGTGTTGTGCCTTGAGAGCTTCGGTAGCCGTGCCCTGCTCACAGCTCTTAAACTTGAGTGTTACAAACGAGACACTGGCTCTGGAGAGTGGTCGGGCATGCTCCTCTCTCATCAATGCAGGCTGCATGCCTTGGTCCTGAACCTTCTCATCTTCCACTCCATGATCTGTCCCTAGCTTCACAGACGACTCACTCAAGTATGAATCTCCAGGCATATCTTTATCACAAACCCTTGGCAAATGTCTCCAACTGCCTCATTAACATCACAGAGATTCCTGAAACTTAGCACATCCTAAACCCACTAACAAGAGCATTCCCTAGTCAAGACGGAACCCTCAGTTGCTCCCTTAAAATCTTCAGGTACCCAGAAAAGACTTCACTAACTTTTATCAATCCACTCAGTATTCAATCCATAGGCCATATGAAAACAGCAAGGGCTGAGACTGATGGGGAAAGAAAAAGGGAGAAGATAAATGATCAATATCAGGAGTGGGGCAGGGAACGCTACTACAGATTCTACAGATACTCACAAGATAATAAGGGAGTACTATGAGCAACTCTATTTCTACCAATATCAGGAGTGGGGCAGGGGATATCACTACAGATTCTACAGCTATTAACTGGCTAATAAGGGAGTGCTATGAATCACTCTATTTCTATCAATATCAAGAGTGGGGCAGGGGGTACTACTACAGATTCTACAGATATTCACAAGTTAATAAGGGAGTACTATGAGCAACTCTATTTCTACCAATATCAGGAGTGCAGAGAGGACAACACTACAGATTCCACAGATATTCACAAGATAATAACGGAATACTGTGAACAACTCTATTTCTAAACAGTCTATCATGTTCCATTGTACTGTTTATCTGTCTTCATGCCAATAACCCCTGAATTAGTTAGTACAACTTCAGAGTAAGTCTCCAAATCAAATAGTTTATGACCTCCAACTTTGTTCTTTTTCTTTAAGATCATCCTGGCCAAGCGTGGTGGTTCATGCCAGTAGTCCCAGCAATTTGGGAGGCTGAGGCAAGCAGATCATCTGAGGTTGGGAGTTCAAGACCAGCCTGACCAACATGGAGAAACCCTGTCTCTACTAAAAATACAAAATTAGCAGGGCATGGTGGTGCATGTTGTGGTGAGCTGAGATTGTGCCATTGCACTCCAGCCGGGGCAATGAGAGCAAAGCTTGGTCTCAAAAAAAAAAAAAAAAAAAAAAAAAGAAATTCCTGGTTTTCTAGGGGCTTTGCATTGCCAACTAAATTATAGAATCAGACACAATTTCTACAAAAGACCTTGTTGAAATTTTGATTGAAATGTCATTAAACTTATAGAGAAATTTTGGGAAAATTAACCTCTTAACTTTTTTTAGTTTTCCAATCCGTAAATATGTTATATTGTTCCATTCATTAGGTCTGCTGAGATATCTGTCAGCAATGTTTGTTGTTTTATTTATTTCATTTTTAGTTTTATTTTTGAGACAGGGTCTGGCTCTGTCACCAGGCTAATGTGCAGAGGCACAATCTTGGCTCACGGCAACCTCAGCCTCTTGGGCTTAAGTGATCCTCCCACTTCAGCCTCCCAAGTAGCTGGAACTACAAGTATGCACCACCACACCCAGCTAATTTTTCTATATTTTGTAAAGACAGGGTTTCACCATGTTGCCCAGACTGGTCTCAAGCTCCTGAGCTCAAGCAACTCACCAGCCTTGGCCTCCCAAAGTTCTGGGATTACAGGCATGAGCCACTGCACCTGGCCAGTGTTTGTTGTTTTAAATTTGTAGGTTTTCCACATATGCGATGTATTTTTATGCTATTAGTATTGTTTTTAATTTCATCTTCCAGTTACTTTGTTGGTAGCAAATAGAAACATTAATTGAGTTTAGTATATTGGCCTTATAAATTCATTAAAACTAATATTTTATAGACTTTTAGAATGCACATAATCAAGTTACATGTGAATAATGGCAGTTTTGCTTCTTACTTTCCAACTTATATTACTTATGGATTTCATGATTTAAATTTGTATTTTGTCCTGGGCAAGATTCATAGAATTTTTGTTTGTTTGTTTTTTGAGACAGAGTCATGCTCTGTCACTCAGGCTGGAGTGTGGTGGTATGATCCTGGCTCACTGTAACCTCTGCCTCCTGGGTTCAAGTGATTCTCCTGCCTCAGCCTCCCAAGTAGCTGAGGTTACAGACACCTGCCACCACACCCAACTACTTTTTGTATTTTTAGTATAGACAGGATTTCACCATGTTGGCCAGGCTCATCTCAAACTCCTGACCTCAAGTGATCAGCTTGCCTCAGCCTCCCAAAGTGCTGGGATTACAGGTGTGAGCTTCTGTGCCTTGCCAGCAGACATTCTAATTTTGTTCCTGACCTTAGGGAAAGTGTTTGATATTTCACCCTTAAATTCTTAAATTGGATGTTAGCTGTTGTAGTGCCTGTTCCTAGTTTGTTGGGAATTTTAAACATGAAGTGGTACAGAATTTTCTTTCTGCATCTGTTGACATAATCATATGGCTTTCTACCTTTCTTTTTCTTTTTTTGTCCTTTTTTTTTTTTTTTTTTTTTTTTTTAAAGAAATCTTGCTCTATCCCCCAGGCTGGAGTGCGGTGGCACGATCTCAGCTCACTGCAATCTCTGCCTCCCAGGTTCAAGTGATTCTCCTGACTCAGCCTGCCAAGTAGCTGGGGTTATAGGTGCCTGCCCACATGCCCAGCCAATTTTAGTATTTTTAGTAGAGACGGGGTTTCACCACATTGGCCAGGTTGGTCTGGAATTCCTGACCTCAGGTGATCCACCCACCTCGGCCTCCCAAAGTGCTGGGATTACAGGCATGAGCCACCGCACCCAGCCTTACCTTTATTTTTCTAATGTGTATAAATAATTTTGGTTTATATTCCTAAAATTTTATTGTGAATATTTTCAAACATACAAAAAATGAAAAGGATTGTAGAGTGAATGTCCACTGCAAGACTGCTTTTATATCTTTGATTTATCATGTGTATGTCCAACCCTCTATCCTTCCGTCAGTGTATTTTATTTATTTTTGATGTATGTCAATGTCATTTGACATCAGTACAGCTGATACTTAAACATTTTGAAGCAGGCTATTTCCCTGACGCCTGCACTGGCAGGAACTGGAGTTCACAGGTGCTGACAGGGGTGAACTCCACTCACTCACTGCTCTACCCCTCGTGGGAGGAGGAGTGCAGGTGAGTGGGTGCAGAGACTGGGGTGAGCACTTTTGAGGACTGGCAATAGTGAATTCTGTACTAGCCCTGCAGCAACATCTAGGGTAGGGTGCCCGCAACCCTGGAAGCCCCAGAAGAAGTGTTGCGGTGGAGGAAGAGTGTTGCGGTGGAGGAAGAGTGTTGCGGTGGAGGAAGAGTGTTGCGGTGGAGGAAGAGTGTTGCGGTGGAGGAGGTGTTGCGGTGGAGGAAGAGTGTTGCGGTGGAGGAAGAGTGTTGCGGTGGAGGAAGAGTGTTGCGGTGGAGGAGGTGTTGCGGCGGAGGAAGAGTGTTGCGGTGGAGGAAGAGTGTTGCGGTGGAGGAAGAGTGTTGCGGTGGAGGAGGTGTTGCGGCGGAGGAGGTGTTGCGGTGGAGGAAGAGTGTTGCGGTGGAGGAAGAGTGTTGCGGTGGAGGAAGAGTGTTTCGGTGGAGGAAGAGTGTTGCGGTGGAGGAAGAGTGTTGAGGTGGAGGAGGTGTTGCGGCGGAGGAAGAGTGTTGCGGTGGAGGAAGAGTGTTGCGGTGGAGGAAGAGTGTTGCGGCGGAGGAGGTGTTGTGGTGGAGGAAGAGTGTTTCGGTGGAGGAAGAGTGTTGCGGTGGAGGAAGAGTGTTGCGGTGGAGGAGGTGTTGCGGCGGAGGAAGAGTGTTGCGGTGGAGGAAGAGTGTTGCGGTGGAGGAAGAGTGTTGCGGCGGAGGAAGAGTGTTGCGGCGGAGGAGGTGTTGCGGTGGAGGAAGAGTGTTTCGGTGGAGGAAGAGTGTTGCGTGGAGGAAGAGTGTTGCAGTGGAGGAAGAGTGTTGCAGTGGAGGAAGAGTGTTGCGGTGGAGGAAGAGTGTTGCGGTGGAGGAGGTGTTGCAGTGGAAGAAGAGTGTTGCGGCGGAGGAGGCGTTGCGGTGGAGGAAGAGTGTTGCAGTGGAGGAAGTGTTGCGGCGGAGGAGGTGTTGCGGTGGAGGAAGAGTGTTGCGGTGGAGGAAGAGTGTTGCGGTGGAGGAAGAGTGTTGCGGTGGAGGAGGCGTTGCGGTGGAGGAAGAGTGTTGCGGTGGAGGAAGAGTGTTGCGGTGGAGGAGGTGTTGCGGTGGAGGAAGAGTGTTGCGGTGGAGGAAGAGTGTTGCGGTGGAGGAGGTGTTGCGGTGGAGGAAGAGTGTTGCGGCGGAGGAGGCGTTGTGGTGGAGGAAGAGTGTTGCAGTGGAGGAAGAGTGTTGCGGTGGAGGAAGAGTGTTGCGGCGGAGGAGGTGTTGCAGTGGAGGAAGAGTGTTGTGGTGGAGGAGGTGTTGCGGTGGAGGAAGAGTGTTGCGGTGGAGGAGGTGTTGCGGTGGAGGAAGAGTGTTGCGGCGGAGGAGGTGTTGCAGTGGAGGAAGAGTGTTGCGGTGGAGGAAGAGTGTTGCAGTGGAGGAAGAGTGTTTCGGTGGAGGAAGAGTGTTGCGGTGGAGGAAGAGTGTTGCAGTGGAGGAAGAGTGTTGCGGTGGAGGAAGAGTGTTGCGGTGGAGGAAGAGTGTTTCGGTGGAGGAAGAGTGTTTCGGTGGAGGAAGAGTGTTGCGGTGGAGGAAGAGTGTTGCGGCGGAGGAGGTGTTGCGGTGGAGGAAGAGTGTTGCGGCGGAGGAGGTGTTGCGGTGGAGGAAGAGTGTTGCGGCGGAGGAGGTGTTGCGGTGGAGGAAGAGTGTTGCGGTGGAGGAGGTGTTGCAGTGGAGGAAGTGTTACAGTGCCTTTTTGGCTTTGCTGCCCGTGGGTGGCTTACGTGTTAACAGCTCAGTGGGGGGCCAGTGTGACAGCCTTTTGCACCCATGCTCATGGCACCCGGGTTCTTGTCTGGCGTCCAGGAGGAATGAGGTTGCATGAAAGAATTGAAGGTGGTAAATGTGGGGATTTTATTGCTGGTGAAAGTGGCTCTCGACAGGAAGGGGAGCTGAGAAGGGCATGGAGCAGGAAGGTAATCTTTCCCTGGAGGCTGGGCTACTCTCTGAAGCTGTGCCATTAAGCTGTCCCTCTGAAGTCAAGCTGCTTGTCTCCAATGTCCAACCATAGTCTCTCACATCCAGCTGTTTCTCTTCTCTGCTGGCTGAGTTCTGGCGTTTTTATAGGCACAGGATGTGGGACAGGGTGGGTGGTTTTGGAAAAGGCAAAATTCGAGCAGGAACACATGGATGTGTGGTCTCACTTTGGGCTGTGGTTCTAGGCTTTGGGGCTTGAAGGTGGGGCTCTGGCCAGGGACTTACCCTCTTCTACCCAGAATTTCCCTGCCTCCTGTTCCTATGAATTTCAGCATGGCTATCACTAACTAGAATTGAAAATTATATTTTTGTTTTGAGTGAAACCCTCAAATCTTAAGCTTACCATTTGAAAAGTTTTGACAAATACACATCCCTACATGAGGTAAACCTTTGCCAAGGTAGAACGCTGTTGCCACCATGGAAGATTCTGTCTCACTCTCGTCCATGAATACGTTGCCAGGTGACCAGCATTCTGATTTGCATTCTTCATAGGCTGGGGTAGCCTGTTGTAAAATCACTTACATGGATGGCATCGTATTACCCTATAGCATGTACTCAGAGTTTGGCTTCTCTCACTTGACACAATGTTTTGAGGGTTATCATGTAGTTGTGTTTATTAGTAATTTATTTCATTTGCTGCTGAGTAGTATTCATTTTGCTGTCATAAATGAGGCTGCTGAAACTGCCTTTGCAAAATTATGACAGTGAGAGAAATCTGACATAGTTGACTCTGTCTTGCTTCTGACTGCCAAGCCGCCCTCGGTCATTCCTGGGTGTACACCAGGCTGACTTAGGGAGAAACTTAGTTTCTAGTTTAAAGCAAGGATGATAATAGCCCTTCCCAAAACTAAACCACGTTTGTAAAACTAATGAAAGGTCACAAGATAGGTGTAGCTTCTGCAATCCCTTACTCAGGACTCGTGTGTCCAGAGGTCACACATTTGCGACTTCCCCAGTTACTCATATAGATAACTTCACTATTGTAGAACCTGGGACTGATGTTTTGAGATATCTTTTGGACTGACCCCACCCGGACACCTGACTCATGACTCAACCAATCCTGTGGTCCCCCCAGAGGCACACTCAGTGCACCCCTATGATTTCATCCCCAAACAATCAACACTCCCATTCCCTGGTCCCCTGCCTACCAAACTAGCCTTGAAAACCCCTGACCTCGGAGCCTTTGGGGAGATAGATTTGAGTGATAACTTTGTCTTCCTCACGGCATGGCTGGCCTTGTGTCAATTAAACTCTTCCATTACTGTAATACCGTGATTTTGTATGCTGCGGTGGGCAGGACGGACCTGTCGGGCAATTACACGGCCAGGTATATTATTGGACACATCTTTTGTGAATATTTGCTGTGATTGTTCTTCAGTAAATAGCTAGGAGAGGAATTTCTGGGTCGAAGGGTGATTGTGTATTTATTTTTATAAGATATAGTCTGAAGCTTTCAGAGTGGCTTTATCATTTTAAATTTCTACCTGTTTCTGTAGCTCCTTGTCCTCATGAACCTTTGGCACCGCCCATCATTTTTTGCTTAACTATTCTAGAGATTGGTTGCACTTTGAATTTGCACTTCCTTGGTGAGTGGACAGTAAGAATGATTTCATGAGCTTATCATTCATTGCTGTATTCCTTAGTAAACTATGTTCAACCATGGAACCACTTTTGCAAAAATTATAACTGAGAAAATTATGACATTGAAAGAGATCTGACTTAACTGACTCCATCTTGCTTCTGACCTCCAGGCTGTCCTTGTTCATTCCTGGGCATAGACTGAACTAACTTTGGGAGGAACTTAGTCTATAGTTTAAACAAAGATGATAACAGCCCTTTCCCAAAGCAGACCCCGTTCTTGTCTGGGGAGTAGACTTCCTTTGTAGGACTAACAAATTTGCCACAGAATTAGAATTATGGTTTAGGAGTCACATAGCTGGAGGCTACAAGATTCTGACTTGCTAAACTTCTCCCTAAACTGCTCCTAAAATCAGTGCTTGAGAAATTTTGCAGACCCTGTAAGGGAAGAGACCACCCCTCATATTGTCTTATGCCCAATTTCTGCCTCCAAAGAAAGAAAAAGAAAGAAAAAGTAAAAACTAAAAGGCAGAAATGAAATCCACACGCAGACAGCCCGGCACCACACCCTGGGCCTGGTAGTTAAAGATCGACCCCTGACCTAAGTGGTTCTGTTATGTATAGATTACAGACATTGTGTAGAAAAGCACTGTGAAAATCCCTATCCTGTTTTGTTCCAATCTAATTACCGGGGCATGCAGCCCCCAGTCACGTACCCCCTACTTGCTCCATCAATTGCGATCCTCTCACACACCCCCTTAGAGTTGTGAGTCCTTAAAAGGGACAGGAATTGCTCACTCGGGGAGCTCGACTCTTGAGACAGGAGTCTTGCCGATGCCCCCGGCCGAATCAACCCCTTCCTTCTTTAACTCGGTGTCTGAGGAGTTTTGTCTGCAGCTCGTCCTGCTACACCTGCACTTGATGGATCAGCGGGCACCACCCAGATCGATAAACCAGCTCATCTGATCTTGTGGCTGCACCCAGGAACTGACTCAGTGTAAGAAGACAGTGACTCCTTGTGACTTCCTCTCCAACCCAGTCAATCAGCACTCCCCACTCACTGCCCCACCCCAGCTACTGAACAGCCCTTAAAAACTTTGATCTGATTTGAGTAATAATAAAACTCTGGTCTCCCGCATAGCTGGTTCTGTGTTAATTACTCTTTCTCTACTGCAACTCCCCCGTCTTGATAAATTGGCTCTGTCTAGGCAGTAGGAAAGGTGAACCCACTGGGCGGTTACAGAGCAATATGTTACTGATTTTATGACTTTCTTCTTTCTTAATTCTGCTTGTAAGCACCACTTCAGCTGTATCCTCCAATTTTTTTATATGTTATAAATGTCATTAACAGTTAACCATTTTCTAATTCCCTTTGTTATTTCTTTTATTACCCATGGATTCTTCATAAGTGTGTTAACTTCCAAATGCTTTGGATTTTCCATATATTGAAACAGTCCTTGCAAAATTATGACTAAGACAGTGAAAGAGATCTAACTTAACTGACACCACCTTGCTTCTAACCTCCAAGCTGTCCTTGTTCATTCCTGGGTGTAGGCTGAATTAGCTTTGGGAGAAACTTAGTTTATAGTTTGAAACAAAGATGATAACAGCCGTTTCCCAAAACAGGCCTCCTACTTACTTGGGGATTAGATTGCCTTTGTAGGACTTGCAAATTAGTCACAAGATTAGAAATTATGGTTTAGGAGTCATGCGGCTGGAGGCTACAAGATTCTAACACTCCCTAAACAGCAAGATCAGTGCTTGAGATATTTTGCAGACCCTGCACTTGATGGATTGGCTGGCACCACCCAGATCGATAAACTGTCTTATCTAATCTTGTGACTCTCCGCCCCCAGCCCCCAGGAATTGACTCAGCACAAGAAGACAGCTTTGACTTCCTGTGATTTCATCACTGACCAGTCAGCATCCCCGGCTCACTGGCTTCCCCCAACTCACCAAGTTGTCCTTAAAAACCTTTCTCCCCACGTGCTCGAGGAAACTGATTTGAGTAATAATAAAACTCCGGTCTCGTGCACAGCCGACTCTGTGTGAATTGCTCCCTGTCCTGAGAAATTGGGTCTGTTTAGGCAGTGGGCACAGTGAACCCACTGGACAGTTACAATATCATTGTCTTGTTGATTTTTATTTTACAGGCTTAAAATGCACATTCTCAACTTTTTGTAGTTGGTTTAAAGTAAAAACTTCTAATTTTTTTTTTTTTTTCCCGAGACCCAGTGGTGCTCTCTCAGCCCAGGCTAGAGTACAATGGTTCAGTCTTCACTGACTGCAACTGTCAGGCCTCTGAGCCCAAGCTAAGCCATCATATCCCCTGTGACCTGCATCCAGATGGCCTGAAGTAATCGAAGAATCACAAAAGAAGTGAAAATGGCCTGTTCCTGCCTTAACTGATGACATACCTTGTGAAATTCCTTCTCCTGGCTCAAAAGCTCCCCAACTGAGCACCTTGTGTCCTCTGCCCCTGCCGCCAGAGAACAACCCCCTTTGTAATTTTCCACTACCTACCCAAATCCTATAAAATGGCCCCGCCCCATCTCCCTGCACTGACTCTCTTTTCGGACTCAGCCTGCCTGCACCCAGGTGATTAAAAAGCTTTATTGTTCACACAAAGCCTGTTTGGTGGTCTCTTCACACGGATGCATGTGACAGCAACCTCCACCTCCTGGGTTCAAGTGATTCTCCTGCCTCAGCCTCCTGAGTAGCTGGGATTACAGGTGTGCACCACCACGCTCGGCTAATTTTTGTATTTTTAGTACAGACGAGGTTTCACCATATTGGCCAGGCTAGTCTTGAACTCCTGACCTCAGGTAGTCTACCTGCCTTGGCCTCCCAAAGTGCTGGGATTACAGGCGTGAGCTATTGCACCTGGCCAAAACTTCTAATTCTTAACAAAACTTTAAAATGTTGTAGTACCCCTATTTTATGATACAATTGTCATATGTTTTACATTTATAGACATTTATAGAAAATCTTATAATTTTCACTTTAAACGATTACGTTAATTTAAAGAAATTCAAAGGAAAATAGTTTTTTTACATTTACCCATGTATTTATCGAAAATGGTGTTCCTCAGACCTTCCGGAGGATCTGACTTCCATCTGGTATCATTTGGCTTCAGCCTGAAGAGCTTTTAGCATTTCTGGAGTGTAGATTTGCTAGGCACGTTTTTTTAGCTTTTCCTTCTCTGGGAGCATGTTTGCTTGTCCTTATTCTTGAAGGATTTTTACTGGAGTATAACATTCTAGGTTTTTTCTTTTAGCCCTTTGGGGATGTCATTTTCCTGTCTTCTGGCTTCCATTATTTCTGCTGAGAAGTCCAGCAGTTGTTTGCATCTTGTTCTCCTGTGTATGATGTGTGCTTTTTCTTTAGTTGCTTTTAATGTTTCCTCTTACCTTTGACTTTCCTCATTTAGACCCTAATGTGCTTGGGATACTTTTCTTCGTATCAGTCCTGCTTTGGGTTCACTTGGGTTTCTTGATTCCTTTTGTTTGTTTGTTTGTTTGTTTGTTTGTTGTTGAGATGGAGTCTCGCTCTGTCGCCCAGGCTGGAGTGCAGTGGAATGATCTCGGCTCACTGCAAGCTCCGCCTCCCGGGTTCACGCCGTTCTGCTGCCTCAGCCTCCCGAGTAGCTGGGACTACAGGTGCCCACCACCACGCCCAGCTAATTTTTTCTATTTTCAGTAGAGACAGGGTTTCACTGTGTTAGCCAGGATGGTCTCGATCTCCTGACCTTGTGATTCACCCGTCTCGGCCTCCCAAAGTGCTGGGATTACAGGCGTGAGCCGCCGCACATGGCCTCTTGATTCTTTAATCTCATGTCTTCTACTAAAGTGAGAAAATGTGTCCTCTACTTTTCAAAAATGTTTTTCTCCCCGATTTGTTCCTGTGCACCTGTGACTCACATTTCATTATTAGAACCTTTGACAGTATCTCTCAGGCCTCTCAGACCCGCATTCATGTCTTCAGTTTGTTTCTTCTTCTCCCTAAGATTAGATGATTTCTGTTAACGTATCTTCAAGTTTACTGTCTCCTGTATCATCCCCATTCTGCTGCTAAGTATGCATGTTGTGTTTTCCATTTCAGATACTATATTTTTCAGTTCTAGAATTTCATATAGTTCTTTTATATTTTATATATTTTAAGTAATTTATATTTGGTTCTCTATATTTTTCTGATGACATTTCCTATTTGTTCATTCATTTCAAGTATTCATTCATTCTTTATGCCCTTGAGTATTATTGCTATTACTACTGCCTTAACATTCTTGTGTGGTAGCTCTAACACCTGCATTATCCTGGAGTTGGCCTCCGTCACTGGCCTTTACTCTTTATTGGGGGTCACTGTTTTCTGGTTTTCCTCTTTTAAAAAAATTTAGTATCTGGGAAGTTTAGGGATTATAGCAGGATGTTATTGTTAAAAATTGTAAAGGCTGGATTCTTTTCGTTCTTTGGAATATTGTTCTGTTTGATCTGCTTTTAGAGGCAGTTAATTTGCCTGAATGTAAACTCCAAATACTTTCCTTATAATAATGGCAAACAGCTGAAATCTCTGCTTATTTCTTTCATTTTCAGTTTCTTTGCATTTACTGTAATCACAGTTCTAGAGCCCAGCTAGAGATTTGGGAAGGTATATCACACAGAACTCAGGCATCAGTCTCTGTAGTTCTCTGTTTTTCAGAATTCATCCCGCCAAATTCCATGTGCTGAGGTCTCCACAATCTCTGTCCCTGATTCTTTATGCCGGTAACACTGTTTTCTATGAAAGTTTTATCTGCCTGGCATAGTGATGACTTTGACCTGCCCTCAGTGAAGACTGAAAATTGGAAAGTCACTCAGAACATCATCTTCCAAACATGGTGGGATTTTTTTTTTCTTTACTTTTAAAAAACCAATATGGCAAGCTTGGTGATAATGAAGTTAGTCCTTTAAATTTACTTATATTCATAGTTGAATGGTCATTCTAATATCTTATAATTTATTTTGTTTATTCCATGTGTCTTTTATTACTTTATCCCCTCTTTATTGGCATTATAGTTATATATTTTTTATTTCCATATACTTCATTATTTACATAGTTGAAGTATAAAAATCTACCTTAGGCCAGGCACGGTGGCTCACGCCTGTAATTCCAGCACTTTGGGAGGCAAAGGCAGGAGGATCGGCTGAGCCCAGGAGTTTGAGAGCAGCCTGGGCAACAAAGTAAGACCCTGTTCCCTACAAAAATTGTTAAGAAAATAAGCCAAGCATAGTGGTGGGCACCTGTAGTCCCAGCTACTCAGGAGGCTGAGAAGGAGAATCACTTGGGCCTGGGAGGTTGAGGCTGCAGTGAGCCATGATTGTGCCACTGCACTCCAGCCTGGGTGACAGAGCGAGACCCCGTGAGGGGGGGAAAAAAAGCAAAAAACAAAACATGAAAAATCTACCTGAAATGAATACTTGTCTCACTTCCCACACAACTGAAGAATCTTATGGTTTGTCATGCCCCCACTCGTGTTCCTTTAATGCCATTATAGTCATATATTTTACCTCTACATTTGTTGGAAATACCAGAAGATCACTTTAAACAATCAATACACTCAAACTGACCCTAAAAATTATCCTTTATGGCGCTCTTCCTTCCTTTCATCCTTTCCTCCACCATCATTTTACTTGAGCTGGAAAATGTGGCTTTAGTACGCCTCGTAAGGCAAGTGTGTTGCAGATAAATTTTCTCAATGTTTTAAATAAAGGTGGAACCTTTATTCCACCTGCATGATTTAGAGCAGCGGTCCCCAACAATTTTTGGCACCAGGGATTACTTTTAATGGCAAAAACTGCAATTACTTTTGAACCAACCTAATAATTATTACATTGTAATATATAATGAAAGAATTACACAGCTCCCTGTCATGTGGAATCCGTGGGAGCCCCGAGCTTGTTTTCCTGCAACTCGATGGTCCTATCTGGGGGTGATGGAGAAAGCGACCCCCAAAGTGTGTTGCTTATGTCCAGTCTACTCTGCATCTCGTTTTGGTTGCTGTCACTGCAGAAAACTCTGCTTCACAAAGACAGGATGTCGGGCACGGAAGCAGGTTCTTCAGTGTGTTAGTGGCAATCTCAGGATATTCCGCTTGACTTTAGTCCAGAACATATGGAGATTTGAAGTTGTCTCAAGCACACTTTTTTTTTTTAGATGGAGTCTCGCTTTGTCGCCCAGTCTGGAGTGCAGTGGTGCGATCTCGGCTCACTGCAAGCTCCGCCTCCCAGGTTCACCCCATTCTCCTGCCTCAGCCTCCCGAGTAGCTGGGACTACAGGTGCCCGTCACCACGCCTGGCTAATTTTTTGTATTTTTTTTAGTAGGGACGGGGTTTTACCACGTTAGCCAGGATGGTCTCGATCTTCTGACCTCATGATCCTCCTGCCTTGGCCTCCCAAAGTGCTGGGATTACAGGCAGGCATGAGCCACCATGTCCGGCCTCAAACGTACTTTTAAGGCCACTGTTATTTGTGATCTCAAGCAGCCAACCCTCTTCCAGCACGGACAAAGTCGACTCACCTGGCTTATTCACAAACGGGTCTCGGATCCATTCCTTCCCAGTATGGGGTTCTTTTGTGGTTGGGAAGTAATACTCAAGCTCTTTTGGAAGCTGAGACAGGTGATTATATGCCAGCTGGGGCAAAGAAGGCCCTGGCTCAGTCTCTTTCCAAACAAAACCTCTGCTAATGTTTGAAACATGTCAGAAACCCCAGTGTTCACTCATTGCCCCATAATTCCAGTTTGACTTTTAACACAGCCACTTTATCTCCTGACTTGAATGCAGTTGTCCCTCTCCCCTGAAGTGACAGTTTGTGGAGCTGGTTGAATATGTCACCCAAGTAAGCAACGTTTGTAGCCCATTCTATGTCACTGAAATGTGATGCCAGTGGTGACTGTTTTTCTGAAAGAGATCTCTGGAGCGGCTCTCATAACTCAAAAACTCTGGCCAGTGATCTGCCTTTAGAAAGCCACCTCACTTCTGTGTATCAGAGAAGCCATCTCACCCTATCACACGTGTGTCACTGTAAGCACATGTGTATCAGAGAAGACGTGTGCGCTCTGCACCCATCTCCTCACAGAACTGCACGAACAGACATGAGTTAAGGGCATGTACTTTAATGAGGCTGATAACTTTACTTACATACTGCAATACTTTATTAAGCTCAGGCGACATTTTTCAGCTACCCAGCATTTCTCTGTGGATGACACAGTGCTTAGACTTACATCCAGAAGCGACCTCTTTGACCCAAGTGGTGAAACCAGAAAGCTGTCCAGTCATGGCAGCTGCTCCCTCTGTGTATACGTTGACACAAAATGGCCAGTTCAGTTTTTCTGATATGGAATCAATCAAAGACTTGAATAGTTCTGCAGCTGTGGTGTTGGTTGGCAACAAAAGCGCACCTAACATATCCTCTTGCACATCCTCCTGAAAAATAGATCTCACAACCACAAGCATTGTTGCCTTGTTGTCAACGTCGGTGGACTCATCAGCCTGGCTTGTGCACCATGGTGACTTATTAATCCTCTCTGACAACTGTGCCTCAATATCCTCTGCAATTTCATCAGTTCCTCTAGGTGTGGTTCTAGCCAAAAGAGGAACACGTGCCACCCTTTGAGCTGCAGCCTCTCCTAAAAGTTCAGGACAAGTGTCCTTAGCAGCAGGCAGGATCAGCTGTTCACCAACAGTAAAGGGCTTCTTAGCTTTAGCAATGCAGTTAGCCAGTGAGAATGATGCTCTCAGTGCAGATACATTTGATGAAGTGGTGGCCTTCACTCATTGCTTCTGTTCTTCGTGGTCAAGCTTTTTCTTTTTTTTTTTCTCTTTTGAAAAACTCCAAAGGCTGGTTTTTAATGCAGAGTGCTTGGTCTTCAAATGGTGAAGCAGTTTTGAAGGTTTCATGGCTTCATTGGACAGTCATCACATATTATACCAAGTGGGCTTGGAAAATGTGAATCCCCTGTTGCAATGAGCCTGTAATTTAAGTGAGATTCTTGGTATTTTCTATTAAATGTAGCTTGCTTCTTGTTGGCAGTCTTAGAGTCTTCTGCTGTCTAATCATTGGACCTTCCCCCTTTTCAAAGCCCTCCTGTGATGTTTCTTTTTTAACTCATTTTGGCTAGGGTTAGCTCGTGGGCTTACCAAAACTGTGACTGAGGCAAGCGTGCAGTGTGGGAAAGAGGCATGGACAGAAGTGGTAAATAAAATAACAGGTGGGCCTCACGTGGACTAACCTAAGTGTAGGATTCTGACTTAAAGGCTGCCACCAGATGCAGCTTAATTATCACTTGCCAACCATTAATAGGGTTTTGCTATGAGTCTGCAACCAAGCGATTTATTGGGGTCTCTGTGCAGTCAGACCTCTCTGCCAATGCTAATCTGTATTTGCGGCAGGTCCCCAGCACTAGCCTCAGATCGTCAGGCAGTAGATTCTCACAGCGAGCTTGCAACCCAGATCCCTCACACGCACGGTTCACGATAGGGTAGGTGCTCCTGTAAGAATCTAACGTTGCCGCTGATCTGACAGGAGGCAGAGCTCAGGTGGTGATGAGTGATGGGGAGTGGCTGTAAATACAAGTGAGGCTCCGCTCACTCGCCCCGGCTCACCTCCTGCTGTACTGCCCAGTTCTTAACAGGTCGTACACCAGGGCTGGTCCGCGGCCCCGGGGTTGAGGGCCCCTGACTTGCAGACTGTCTTGTTGCAGGTGGAATTTTAGGCCGGTAGTTTCTTCCCTTTCCTTTCACTGTTTACAGGTAGCATTTCATCGCCCCATGACTTCCATAATTTCTGCAGAAAATCATTCACGTGTCCAGTTTTTTTTTCCCCTTTGAAAGCACCATGGAATCATTCTTTTGCTGGCCTTAAGCTTTTTTCCCCTTGTCTTTATTGTATTTGTGTTTATTGAATTTCTTGAATCTGTGAGTTGATGTCTGTAAGGGTTTGAAAATATTCTCTCTTCAAATACAGATTCCATCATGTTCCTTTCTCCTTGTGGGGTGGGATTGTTGAAAATATTTCCCCATGGCCTTCACACTCCGTTATGTTTTCTTCATTTCCTGTTCTTTCTGGGTTTCGGTTAGGCTATTATTTATTGATTTGTCTTTCAAATTCCATTTTCAATTAATTAATTCCATTTTCAACTATAATCAGTTTATTATTCAGGTGAACCCATCTGATGAATTACTATTATTCCTATTTGAGACAGAGTCTCACTGTGTCGCCCAGGCTGAAGTGCAGTGGTGCGATCTCAGTTCACTGCAATCTCCACCTCTTGGGTTCAAGCAAGTCTCCTGCCTCAGCCTCCCGAGTAGCTTGGATTACAGGTGCCTGTCACCACTCCAGGCTAATTTTTGTATTTTTAGTAGAAACTAAATCCTTCCGAGGATTTAGCTGGGAGCCATCCATGCCATTTTACAATCTGGTGAACATCTTGGTAAGAAGAGCTGCCATGCTTGCTGCAGGGCCCTCGCCTTAGTGGGGCTTTCTGTCTTGAGCACTGTAAGATGACAGGAAATTCCACTTTGTCTTCCCGGCACTGAAATTTTGGTTCGTGTTGTTCTCATTGCTTTTATTATTCTCTCAAGTCTTCAAAACTATGGTTTTTGTAATTTATTACATTATTTCCCCTAGATTTTACAGCAAAGTATACTCTGCTGATATTTACTTCATCTTACTTGGAAGTGAAAACCCCACTTAGTTTTAAAAAATATGCTAAAAATTAGCCAGGCATGGTGGCAGGTGCCTGTAACCCCAGCTACTCAGGAGGCTGAGGCAGGAGAATCACTTGAACCCGAGAGTGGGAGGTTGCAGTGAGCCAAGATCGCACCACTGCATTCCAGCCTGGGCAAGAGAGCGAGACTCCACCTCAAAAAAAAAAAATGCTATATAAAATATTGGGGTTTCCTTGATAAATGTTACTCGGGTCAACTAGTAGACTAAGTTAAAAGCAAAACCTCTGTGTTTGTACAGAGACACTGAACATTTATGGGATGAAAGCTAGGATGTGGGAGAAATGGAAAATGCCTCAGGGCTGCTGGCCCTGCCCTCTACAAGGCCTGCTTGTCACCCTAAGTGTGGCTGCATCTTCTGCTCCCTCTGGCTACCATCAGCGTGGGTAGGAGGAAGCCTGGGAAGATGAGGGGGAGCAGTGCTAAAGGGGGGCAGTGGGAAATCCACAAGGTTGAAGAGAATTAAAAACCATGGGAGGGCCTCTCTGCAGTGTTTTCCCCACCAGAGTTGATAACCAAGAACTAATGTGTCTCACAAAAACCCAGAGTGCAACAGTGGCTGGGGTCACTCTCTTCTCCCGACGTGGCCCTGTGTGCCCCTCCTGGGATCCAGGGACTTGCCTCTGGCTCAGGAGATGGACAGGTGTTCTCCAACACCGCAGAGTCAGCCTGCTGGGCCAGCACGTGGCACGAGTTCTGTGCCTGGCACTTGTGAACTGACTGCACCCCAGGAAAGACAAAGGGAAGGACCCGTGCTGTGGCGTCTGTTTGCCTGTGAACTGCGACAGAGACACGGGAAGTGTCCCCTTGTTATCGTCAGCCCAGGGAGAGCTGTGTGGAGGATGGAGACACCAGCCATCAATCTCCTGGAGCACATGGCATCTCTGTTTAATAGCAGATAGAGCGTCTCCAAAGGGCTTTTTTTTGTTTTTTGTTTTTTGTTTTTTTTTTGCTCTTTGTTTAAAATGACATATAATGGGTCTGGACTTCTCAGTGTCTCTAATGCATTTTCTGTGCTCTGTCTCCCCTGGGGGATTTCGTCCTTTCTAATGAATGTATGCAGGATTGATTTTGAACTTGGTATAATTTAATCCATCAATTTAACATTAAATGCATATGCAAAGGGAGCCTCTTTGTGGATGAAGACCAGAAGGGGACTTTCTTATTCATCTGAAATGAACTTGAGACATGAAAACCATCGGCTGCTATTCGTATCTGGGGTCTGTGACCGGGCTGTCCCGGGCTGCGTGAGTCCTGAAGCACCTAAACCAGCCCACAGCCCCTCAGCGACTCCCGGGCACGGCTCACACTCCCTCAGAATGGAAGGATGTGGCTGCTTAGGGGCCTGGCTGCCACGCTGAGAGTTTTCTGGTCAAGGGGCGCTAGCATTGAGCTCTGAGCTCAAGCCTGGAGCCCGATGGGGAGCTCGAAGCCAGTGTGCTGATGCGCCATTGAAAGTCACACCTGTGCCCAGGGCTGGACAACAGGGTGAATGATGTCCTACTTCTTTGATCCTAATGGTCTGTCAAAGCCTTTAGAGAGTGGATCATTTATAAAGCTCAAGGCCACACGGCAGCGGGGGAAGAGCAGTCCTCCAGGTGCGCACAGACTCCAGGGAGCTCGGGAGGTCAGAAAGAGCCGAGCGGTTGAAAACACAGCCCCTGAGCTGAGAGAGTTGCTGAGTCATTGTTGATTGTGCTGAGCGCGGCTGTGATTTCCTGACTCACTTCTGTGTGTGGGGGCGGGAGCAGGGTCCCCTTTTCCACAGCTGTTCATTTCTCATGGCCGGGTCTCTCCAATGCCTCCCACTCTCTCACTGACAGTCTGTGAGCCCAGCAGCAAGGCCTGCGTTCGAGGGAAACCAGAAGTGTTTCTGGCCCAAGGGGTCCCCCACTCAGGCCTTTTTCAGACTCATAGTGTTCACTGCAATGGGTGCTTTCCTGAGTTCTCCATGGGGACTTGAAGGTTTGCCCTAGAAACCAAGCCTCCTCTGGGATCTAATTCTCAGTCCTGTCCCCACCCTCCGCCATCCAGGGACTGGGCTGGGAACCTGCTGTGATGATGAGAAGGCGGCAGAGCCACGATGACACGAACCACTGCTGCACAGACCTCCAGGACTGTAAACTGACAGGGGCGAGCAGACACAGAGCAGACAGGCCCACAACCTGGGGCAAAAAGGAATATTTCTACTGCAAATCAACGCAATTATTGTGTTTGACAACGTTTTTCTTTGCACAAACTCTTCCACTTGACTTCCAAAAAGAATATGAGAGAGACTTAGTGCACACATTCGATTTTCACAATTGGAGACTCAGCCTCAATCAAGGAAGAAGAACTCTGGTGTTCAGGGGAACTCTGCAGCAGCCAAGGCTCATACTCCAGTAACATCTGTGCACTCCCTGCAAGGCTAACCATGGAAGTGCCCTAGAGTGTCCAGGTTCGTATCACCCACTCCTCAAAATGACTTCAGGACGGCTAAATGACCTAAAGTGCTATTATTTCAACCAGAAAGTCTCATTTCCCACAGACACTCACAGAACTGAGGTGGCCTCTGGCTCCCCTGTGAAGCCTTGTCCCTGGCCCCATTTTTCTCCTGCTTGTTCTGTTCTGTCACCATCTGTGACTGCAGCGCTCTCTAATCCCGATGGCTGCCTTGGCTTCCAGAAGCCAGGCTGTGCCGCCTCCCTTTTGTCGGGGCCCTGCCCATGTGCACAGGCCCTCGGGGTCTGCAGAGCCCAGCTCAGCCCATCCCCAGAGCTCCACGTGCTCCCAGAGGTGCACCCCTCCCGGGTCTTCCCAATGCCTTCCACACCCCTCCTGGCGGTGACTTGGGTTCCTCACAACTCGAGGGACACCAGTTCTGCCTGTGTGTGGCAGGGCTCAGCTCAGCACCATGATCTTCCTGGACACCCAGCCAGGCAGCACAGGGTACAGGTGACCCGAGCTCTCTCCATCGGGCCGTCGCGTCAAGCCAGGCTGCTGGCTACACTGCCTACGGAGCCTTCCTGGCAGTCTGTTCAGAAACAGCAATGCCAGTCAGCGAGGGCTTGGTGTGCGGCCGTGAGCACTGGCCTCATGAGCTCAGGGGCTTGGCACGTGGCACTGTGCGCGTCTGCAAGGCCCGGGTGTGGACAGAGGGGGACGGCGTGGTCTAGGCCTCCTTAGGGCAGCCCCAAAGCTCGAATACTGTGGCCGAATGAGCCCTCGTTGCCTGCTCAGTGGGGACAGCAGATCTACATGGGGGCCCGTGGCATCGCCTGACGCGGTGGCTGCAAAAGCCCTGTGGACCTGAATGAGGAGCACTTGAGCTTCCCGCTCAGCTGAGCTGAGTCTTTAGAAAATGAATCCTTGTAGCTCCCCATACAAAATAAATGAACCTGAGCTGCGGCCAATGGACACCAACGGGGACATGAAGAAGAAACAATTGTATTCATTGTTATAAAGTAGACTTGCCCGGTTTGTGTGGGGTGTGCTTGGGATGTGAAGGGAGCTGAGTGTTCTCATGTCTGGGGTCCCCCCTTCCCTTAGTTGCCATGGGAAGAGGCCCCTTCTAACCTCACTTATTCTGAGGTGAACACAGGTAGCCCCTACCCATGTCCTGACTGGAAAACAGCCCTTCCTCAGCAGGAGGCCGGGGGAGCCCCACTGCCTTCTCCGTTCTCTTCCCAGAAGGTGCCCACCTCCATCTAGATCCTGGGATTGTGAGCAGATCCAGCCCCAGCCCCGGGAAGGTGCAATGCTTGCCGCCAATCCCCACTGGGCAGAGCTGACCAGGTGCCGGGGATGAGGCCTTGCAGGCACAGCGCCTTCTCCAGGCTGATTTGCACCCGGCTGGGGGCTTCCTGAAGAGGCGGGGCCAGGGAAGGCGGGTCCTTCTTCGCAGTTCTCCGTGTGTCACTGCCATGTTTCTCTGGCCAGCGTGGCGTCCCAGAAGCTCTTCCCCAGGCCAAGCAGGGCCACCCTCTCTCCTTTGTCTCCAAGCTGCCGGTGATGAGTTAAATGAATGCACAGCGAGTGTCCAGAATCCCCCCTCCCATCCCCCGTGCACTCACTGCTCCCTGGGTGGTGACTCTTGTTGGACCCCCTCAGCTCCAGACCCCAGCTGGGGTCACACTGGGCACCTTTCCAGAACATGTCCTGTGTCCCTCTGTTGCAGATTTGAGTCAGTTCCTTTGTGTGGGGCAGGATAGATGGCCTTGTCCAGGGAGGTGCCTTCTGCCTGGTGTTTTGGGTCCCATGGAACCCACTGGGATGCCTCTTGAGGCCCTGCACTGGGAAGGCAGGGACAGCCCAGCTGTGCACTGTGGCATCTGAAGGTGATGCTTCTGGGTTCGACTGGCTTCGGCCTTAATGTGGACACAAAGAAAGAGTTCCTTTCTTGCCTAAACTTACAAGAGTAACTTTAGTTACAAATCAGCTGTTGGACCAACATGTACATTTCATATTTCTCATGTGGATTTAGTTGCTCAAAGACTTGAAATTTTCATATTGCAGCAATGATTGTGGTGATGCTATAGAAGTCACCGGAATTGTTTTGTGCTTTTCACAAACATTTTACATGGGTTCAGAATTCTTCAGAGTAAACCGGCTTCCTGGTTTCTCAGCTCCAGCTTTGATGAGCCCTGAAGCTGTCGCCTTGGGAAGTGACGCTGGGCTTCAGGTGTCAGGTGCAGACTGCACAGGCAGGTCCCATCTCATTCCCCCGAAACACCAAACTGCAGGAAAGAGAGTTTTCATGAAAAGGCAGACCTGCTCTAACAGAGAGGATAAGAGAGTCAATATCAACAGAACATGACCTTAGAAGCTGGGAAGCAGAAGGAGAAGTGGAGACTCACTTAGCAGAACCAAGAAAGTGAAATTCTAGGTCTGAGCGAGAGAAGGTAAGACCACCCAATTGTGCCACAGAAACTCTGGGAGGCTCAGAGTCATTATCTCTGGCGGGAGGAAGTGGCATGGGGGAACGCCTAAGTACCTGGCGATTTTCTATTTTTCAGGGTAAGTAGTGGGTAGTGAGTGTTTAACATATAAGTTCCACACAAGGAGTTGTGTTGAAGACACTTGCACAGCAAGAAATCCCAAATACCATCCCCAACATCTGCAAATATGAAGCGAGTCAGTAAGAGCTCCTCATCCACTGGCCAGAGCAAAGGACAGTCACTAAACAGGTACACGCTCCACAGAACCAGATCAGCCACGGTCGGGGGCTTCCCCGGCAGGCGCCTTCCCTGGACACGTATTTACTGAGTGGTGAACGGCATCGTGCAGCCTCACTTGCTTCGTGTTGATTCAGTGACCAATAAGAAAGATTTCTTTTCTCTGGATCTTTCTGGTGCCTCCCAGGAAGTGACATTCATCAATGGTTAGTAAGTTTAATTGATGATTTGGGTTACATATTCAATTTATTTATACCTGCCTTGTCCCATGAACAGTTTTAGTAGGTTTTTTACGTACTCCTGATTGATTTAAAGGATGCACAGTCATTCCCCTTTGCAGTCTTGCAGTGTGCAAATACAGGGCTAACCATGTTCATAATCTTAGCCTACAACGCTGACTACAAATTGCCAATGCTTAATCATTGTTAGCAAAACTCATGATGTGGAGAAGGAGCAGGAATCCCTTTCGATGGTGACAGACTCTGTTTCTGTGATGCTGACGATCTCTCCCCTGATACCACCAAAAAATTGTCTCCAGAGATCACTCAATCTCTCCTCGAAACTGTGGGTTTGCAAAATCACACATTGCTTCACTTTGCTAATTTCATAAGTGCAGAGTTGGGCACTTGGCTGCGGAAGACCCTCTGGGGAGTTATGGAATGCAGGTCTTGGGTACTGGTTTCCACTACCATGCCTTGTGGAACAAGGGGCCCCAGAGAGAGTCACCGGGCACTGGCCCTCAAAGGGCCCATGTACGGAAGAGGGAGACAGCCCCAGCTGGGGTTAGCCACGCGCTCCGAGAGGCCTGCGGCACAGCCCTTGGTACTTCAGCATCAGTGAGAGATGAAGCCACAGGAGACCTCTTCTGCAGAGGGAGGGGCCGTGTGAGCTCAGAGGTCCAGGCAGCGCCTCCCTCCCACCCTGACCGCCTGCGCCAGCTCCCAGCCAGACTGAAGGTGCTGCTTTCCTGCAGGTTCTCTGGCTAAGGACCGAGGAGGCAGCGGCATATCCTCTCCCCTGTCTGTGGTGTCGTAGCAAATGGCCCTTCCTTTTTCTCACCGTGCAGTTATCTCGAGGTGAAGCTCAGAGCACAGGACGCATTGTTAGAAACTGGTGAAGCTGTGTGTTGTACCAGAGAAGACACATGGCCTTATTTCCCATGCGATGAGTTTTCAGAGTGATGTGAAGACCTGCGTTCTTACTGAGCACCACCTCTCAAACGGCTGAGGGCTCTGATGTGGTCCACTTGCAGTGTGGGAGGTCATCCTAGCAGAGGGCAAGGGAAGGGAGCTGGCTGCAAAGGTGGACAGTCAGGCTGGGGGGCCTGAGACCCCCAAGAGATAACCTTGCTACGGGACAAGGGGCTGACGTTTCTGGAGACAGTGTGCTAACTCTGAGGGCCCAGGGAGGGCCATGCTCCTGGGAGCCAGCCTCTGCAACCTGGCTTTCTGGTGCAGTGGGGCGGCAGGGCTGAGCCTGGCCTCTCTGTGCCGGTGGCTGGCTGCCACTTCTCAGGGGTACAGGTGACACGCAGTCTGCACACACGGACTGCACAGGGGCCTGTTGCCTCTCTGGACACTCCTGCTCCCAACTTGGGGCGGGTCAGCTCAGCCCAGAGCGCCCAGTACCTTCTGAAGTTATTTTCTCCTCTTTACCAGGAAGAAATGTTTACAGTAAAAGAAACGGTGGCATATAATTTTGGAAAACAAATGTATTTTGCGGGCTACTGCTTGTAGCTGGGTTTCCCAGATGCAAAGTTTACACATTTTATTGTCATCCTTCCATGTTTTGTGCGTACATGATCGAGAGGTGTGTGTGTGTGTAAGTGCGCATGCGTGGGATGCCAATGTGTACGTGGTACAACTGTGTGTGCATAGGTGTGTGTTTTTGCTCTGAGTATGTGCAGTGTGTGTGTGTGTGTGATGTGTATGTTGTATGTTATGTTGCGGAATGCCCATGTGTGTTATGTGGTGTGTGTGCCTTATGTGCAGGGGCATGTCTGTGTGTGTTACATGCCTGTGCTGTGTGCCCGTGTCTGTGTGACTAGTCACTGTTGTGTGTGTTGTGTGTGTCTGAGAACGGGGTGCTCGCTCTGTGTGTCGGGTTTATGTACATGGTGCATCTGTCTATGGAACTTGGTGGGAATGAAGAATCAGGTTAACCTCCCAGCTCTCAGTCAGAAAATGACAACCAAAATTTGCAGTCACACAGAGAAGATGAATTTGTTAATGCCTGGCTGGACTTTCCGCTGAGGTCTTAACCACCTGGAAAGCTGAGGTGCAGCGTACGTGATTGATGGCACAGGGACGAGGGTGGTTTCTGCTGAGCACTTCAGGCATGAAATTCAAACTCAGCAAAGGAGCCCCCTTTGCCAGCCCCCTGCTGTTGTTCTAACCCAATCGCTTGTCCTGCTCTTCTCGGAAGATGGTAGCCGCACTTGAGTGGGTTATCAGAGTGGCTGCTTTTCATCAGGAAGAGGCAGAGAGAGGCTGAGTCAAGTGGAACCACTGCGGTCCCCCACTGTCAGGCGGCCCCCGCCCCCACTCGGAGCCTGCCCAGGGGCAGCTTTGTCTAGACAGGGAGGGGTACAAGGACTCGAGCTGAGCAGGGCACCGGGCAGTGGAGGCACCAAGCTCTGTGCTCAGAATAGCCTCGACCCAAAGCCGGATAAGTGACCCGGCAGTCCCAGCCCCATCTCCTCCCTGCTAAGCACTGGCAGGACCCACAGGCGAAGAGGGAGGAGGGCAGGCACTTTCTGCTGCCTCTGGACATTTTTCATTCTCAGGAGCAGCACAGACCTGGCCACTCCATGTACAGAAACTACCCCTGCAGTGTTGCCCTCCCAGACCATAGGCCACACATCTGGACATTCCACAACATATAACGTACACATCACACACACACACTGCACACACTCAGAGCAAAAACACACCTGTGCACACACAGTGGTACCATACACACATTGGCATCCCACAGTGTCCCATCTGGCCACAATTGCCTCTCCCCTGTTAATGACTCTCAGGACACTGGACATAGGAAAGGGCAGTGACCCATGACAGATGACACGCAAGTGAGCTGAGCCCTGACGCTCTCCAGCTTCCTGCTTGAAGAGAGTCTCTGAACCATGACACAGGGAGAGGAGCCCAGGCACAGCCCACAGCCTGGCTGAACGCAGGAGGCAGAGCCAAGAGTCTGTGGAGGTGACAGAAAGTGACGTTTGCCCTACAGAGTCCTGCAGAAAAGAGACAGGCGTGGAGCACGAGCTTCTGGGATCCACAGCAGGTCTGGGTGGAGGAGCCCACAGAGTGCTGCTCGGTGCACGATAGACTGGATTAAGAAAATGTGGCACATATACACCGTGGAATACTATGCAGCCATAAAAAAGGATGAGTTCATGTCCTTTGTAGCTGGAAACCATCATTCTGTGCAAACTATCGCAAAGGCAGAAAACCAAACACCGCATGTTCTCACTCATAGGTGAGAATCAAACAATGAGAACACTTGGACACAGGAAGGGGAACATCACACACTGGGGCCTGTTTTGGGGTGGGGGGAGGGGAGGATAGCATCAGGAGATATACCTAATGTAAATGATGAGTTAATGGGTGCAGCACACCAACATGGCACATGTATACATATGTAACAAACCTGCACGTTGTGCACATGTACCCTAGAACATAAAGTCTAAAAAAAATTATTTAATCCCATCAGCATATCAACTTAAAGATCAAAGATTAAAATGTTATAAAACAAATTGTGAGATAATGTAATGTCAATATTGTAATGTTTTATGAGAATAATGCAATCATATTACAATGTATAAAATTTTCACATTTCTAACAAAAGCTTTATAAAATGAACGTATTGTATAGAGTGTGATTGCAAACTGAAAAAACAATTTTCTTAAATAGAAGATGTGACAGAACATAGCTATGAGGATTTACTAGGTAAGGTATTTTGAGGACTTCTTAAAACAATAAACTACACATCTTAAATATTTAATTTAAAAAGAAAGAAAGAAAGAAAGAAAGACTCACAAAATGGGAAGAAGGCTCCGGGAAGGAGTAGAGGTCAACGCCCAGCACTCACCCTGGGCCAGCCGGCTCTCCTGCCAGGCAAAGTTGAATACGCATTGGGTAGAGCGCACAGGACCAGCACTCACCCTGGGCCAGCCACCTCTCCTGCCGGGCAAAGTCAAATACGCATTGGGTAGAGCGCACAGGAGAGCGCTGTCTCAGTACTGGAGAATAATTCATCCTTAATTGCTCACCTCTCAGGTTCTGCCTAACAAATCTTAAAAGCGAGATCCAAAAGGATCGATCTTGTTTCAAAGAAACTCAACGTTGTTCTTCAACAATTCTCAAGAATATGTATAGAAGTACAAAAATATCCATCACCCAGCAAAGTAAAATTCTCAATATTTGGCATCCTATTATAGACTGAATTGAATCATTCCCCAAAATTCACTTGTTGAAGTTGTTTTATTAATATGGTTAATTATATTGCTTTTTTTTTTTTTTTTTTTTTTTTTAACAGGGTCTCACTCTGTTGCCCAGGCTGGAGTGCAGTGGTGCAATCTCGGCTCACTGCAACCTCTGGGTTCAAGTGATTCTCCTGCCTCAGCCTCCTAAATAGCTGGGATTACAGGTGCCTGCCACCATGCCTGGCTAATTATTTTTTTTGAGACAATATTTTGCTCTTGTCACCCAGGCTGGAGTGCAATGGCATAGTCTCGGCTCACTGCAACTTCCGCCTCCCGGGTTCAAGCGATTCTCCTGTCTCAGCCTCCCTAGTAGCTGGGATTACAGGTGCCCACCACCATGCCCTGCTAATTTTTGTAATTTTAGTAGAGTCAGAGCTTCACCATGCTGGCCAGACTGGTCTCGAACTCCTGACCTCAGGTGATCCACCTGCTTTGGTCTCCCAAAGTGAGCCACCGTGCCTGGCCCATTGCTGGGGTTTTAATGTTAAGTCAGTGTTGGAATATGGGCATGAACATAATCATGATGTATTATCCTTGTTGTATACAACTGGATGTAATTTGTTAGAATTTTGTTCAGAAGTTGTACATCCATATTGAGAGTTTTCATTTTTATTTTTTTCCGTAGTTTTAAGACTTTGTATGGTTTTGGTATTAGGGTAATACTGACTTTAAAAATGAATTGGGAAAAAAAATTTTGTCTTCAATTTTATAAAAGAGTTTGTGTAGAAATTGTAGAAAGTAAAAACTTTCCCCCTCAAAATTTAAGAATAAATCATAAGTGCTAGAAATAATAGTTTATTTTAAAAACTAACTTCTTTCAAGCCTTCTTGCTTTGCGCTAATAACTCTTTGTTAAGCCCTATCCTATGTAGCTGTTAGACATGCTCAAGGGCACGTAGTACATTCTATGTCCTTGTACCTTAACCAAGATATTTGTATTGGACGTGCTCACAGGCATGTCCCAGCTCACAGCCTATGCCTCTTCCTTATTTAGAAATATTATAACTTTTCTACCTATTTTTAAAAAGTATTTAATTATTAGCAAATCGAGTTTTAATTTAAATTATGAGGTCTAGCTCCAGCCAACAGAGACAGGACACAGCAATAAAGACCTCAATTAGGAATAAATATTCGAATGTCTCCTTATTCTATATGTACCCTTGCTATTATTCCATCTGCAAAGGGCACCCTTACTACAAAAAATAAAAAATTACCTCACTAAAAAACTTTTTGTCTGAATGCGAATTTCTCCTTGCAGCACCGAAGAACAAACATTTTACATTTCTCACAGAAATAGTATAATTTCTTCCCTAAATGTTTGGTAGGATTCACCCGTGAAGCCACTACAGAAAACAGTGTGACAGTTTGTTTAAAAGTTGATGGCCAGGCATGTGGCTCACGCCTGTAATCCCAGCACTTTGGGAGGCTGAGGAGGGCAGATCACCTGAGGTCAGGAGTTCGAGACCATCCTGGCCAACATACTGAAACCTCATCTCTACCAAAAATACAAAAATTAGCCAGGTGTGGTGGCAGGTGTCTGTAGTCCCAGCTATGTGGGAGGCTGAGGCAGGAGAATTGCTTGAGCCCAGGAGGCGGAGGTTGCAGTAAGCTGAGATAGTGCCACTGTATTCCAGCCTGGGCACCAGAGCAAGACTCTGTCTCGGAAAAAAAAAAAAAAAAAGAAAGAAAAAAAAAGTTGACCACACTCCTAAAATGTATTCCAGCCTTCCCCTCCTAGGTATTTACTCAAGAGAAATGAAAGTTTATGTTTTCTCACTAAGACTTCCACTTAAATGTTCATAGGAACTTTATTTGTAGTATCCCCACATTGCAAACAAAGCAAGTGTTCATCATTAAGTGAATGCATAAACAAACAGAAGATATGCTCATTATCCTGATTGTAATAATGGTTTCATGGTTGTATATATCTGCCAAAATGTGTCAAATAATACACTTAAATATTTGCAATTTATTGTATGTCAATTATACCTTAGGAAAGGTGCTACAATATGAAACACTATAATATAAAATGTATTTTAATAGGCAAAGATCTGAAAACAACCGTATATGTTGTAAACAGAATAATTACAAATGCTTCTGTAAATATAAAAATATAACACTAGAAAGAAAACTTTAATAGGCTGGGCATAGTGGCTCATGTCTGTAATCTCAGCACTTTCGGAGGCCAAGGTTGGCCGATCACTTGAGGTCAGGAGTTTGAGACCAGCCTGAGAAACATGGTGAAACCCCATCTCCACTAAAAATGCAAAAGTTAGCCGGGCATGGTGGCAGATGCCTATAATCTTGGCTACTCAGGAGGCTGAGGCAGGAGAATTCCTTGAATCTAGGAGGCAGAGGTTGCAGTGAACCAAGATTGTGCCACTGTGCTACAGCCTGGGTGACAGAGCAAGACTCCATCTAACAAAAACCACACACACACAACTTGATAAATGAGTTAAATAGAAAAGATGACACAGATAAAGAGAGAATAAGTGGACTAGAAGATAATGCTGAAAAATTACTCAGAACACAACATAAAGTCGAAGACATTTTAAAAATGTCATATAGAGTTTGAAAGATATTACAGATGGAGTTAGAAGTTCTAATATGCTATCTAATTTGAGTTCACAAAGGAACTAGTTGAGAGAATGAAGAAAAGTAACTATGTAGAGAGTTAATCACTGAGAATTATCTAAAATTTATAAAAAACATGGATGCCATCATCATTTGCCATCAGATAAATGCAAATCAAAACCACAATGAGAGACCATCTCACACCAGTTAGAATGGCAATCATTAAAAAGTCAGGAAACAACAGGTGCAGGCGAGGATGTGGAGAAATAGGAACACTTTTATACTGTTGGTGGGACTGTAAACTAGTTCAACCATTGTGGAAAACAGTGTGGTGATTCCTCAAGGGTCTAGAACTAGAAATACCATTTGACCCAGCCATCCCATTACTGGGGATATACCCAAAGGATTATAAATCATGCTCCTATAAAGACACATGCACATGCATATGTTTATTGTGGCACTATTCACAATAGCAAAGACTTGGAATCAACCCAAACGCCCATCAGTGACAGACTGGATTAAGAAAATGTGGCACATATACACCATGGAATACTATGCAGCCATAAAAAAGGATGAGTTCATGTCTTTTGTAGGGACATGGATGCAGCTGGAAACCATCATTCTCAGTAAACTGTCACAAGAACAGAAAACCAAACACCACATGTTCTCACTCATAGGTGGGAATTGAACAATGAGATCACTTGGACAAAGGAAGGGGAACATCACACACCGGGTCCTATTGTTGGGGGGGGGGGGTTGGGGGGAGGGATAGCATTAGGAGATATACCTAATGTAAATGATGAGTTAATGGGTGCAGCACACCAACATGGCACATGTATACATATGTAACAAACCTGCACTTTGTGCACATGTACCCTAGAACTTAAAGTATATATAAAAAGAAAAACCTGGATGCTTAGATTCAGAAACACAAATTCAAACAAGATACATAAAAAGGAATCTGCACCTAAATGCAATATAGTGAAATTTAAGGATAAATAGAAGATCTGAGAAGTATCTGGAGAAGAGATAGATTAAAGAACTCATTAAAGATTGATAACGGGATAACAGAATAAAGTCATTTGAATAAACAAATTAAAGAACTACTGCAATTAGACTGACAGCTGACTTCTCCGTCCTCAATATGGAAGCCAGGAGTCAATGGAATTACATCTTTGCAGTGCTGAAATGAAGTAATGTCAACCTTTATTCATAAACCCAGAAAAACTATCTTTCAAGAAGTTTTCAGTTTCATCTTAAAGAAGAAAAAAATTCAGACATATGTAAACAATGAGACAAAGGTCAAAATTACCTTCTTTGGAGTGGTTTTCTCACCCTCTAAAAATGTCACCATTGCTATACTCTTCAGCTTACCAGTGCTATTCAAAATATCTTTTTTCATTCCTAGCACAGTCTATCCCCGAGTCTTTATCATGTTGGACTCAATGACGTGTCTCACTTGCATCACATGTGAATAAAAGATAATGAGAGATAGTTCTTTCATCCTGTGTTCTTCCTGAATTCTCTACTATTTCTATCTCTTGGGATAAAAAAAATTCAGAGAACATTTAGGGTAAAAATGGGAACTCCCTTAATCCCCCCAAATGCGCTAGACAGACCGACATTGTTTTTCATTTCTGTATGTGCTCTCCTTTCTGTCTTCCAAGTTCAGAGCAAGAATTGCCACCATGTATTTAAGAGTGGTTCCTCCTTTCTTCTGGACACTTTACTCCCTGTGTCCTGCATGTCTCGTCTCTCTGTTCAGAAGCTCTTACTTCCTCCCTTGCTGGAAAGACTTTCCTGTTCTTGTCTTCTGGGTCAAGCCTATGCATCGTTCATGACTACATCTAAGGGTCCTTTTACTATTAAGGCTGTGGGAACAACGCCCCTCACCCTGGATAGGTCTTTTAACTGCAGACCCAGCACCCCTGTACAGACATGAACCATGACTGATATGGTCTTTTTCCCTTGGACGTTTTCACTTTGTCCATCTCCCTCCATTCAGCTGAGACTTCTTTTGAGCAAGAACTGCTTGTTTTCCTCAGCACCTTCAGTGCCTCATGTAACACCTGACGTTGGTGAGCTGCCATATAAAAGTCAGAGGAATGTGGAAATAAATTAATGAAATTTTTTTCTATGATTACCTCTAAACTTCTGGACTGATGTGTGACGAAGCAGCAGGAGCAGGATGTGGCAGGATACGGAAGGACCAGGAGACGCTGTCAAAGGAGGACAAGACACTGGGGTGTTTGGGCTGGAGAATGCCTGGGTGGCCAGCAAGGGATGCTCAGACTGGGGGAGGCCACTGCAACTGGAGCATTTTGTGCAGGCTCTTGGTAGGAATCTTGTGCGGAGCTGTTCGCTTATCTAATGGTGGAATAGATTACCTCCAGGTCTCTATTGAACGTGAGAGTCAGGATCGTGGGAGTGCCTGGGAGTCCACTGTCTCTCTCTCTCTCCAGTTCATCCTCCTTTGGATAAATTAATCCTCCTAAACTATTTCCAGCATTATTTCAGTCCATTGCTCACAACCCTCCAAATATGCTGCATTGCCTTTTAAATCAGACCCATTTTACAAAAGCCCTGCATGAGAGTCAAACTTGCTCCTTGATCCCCTGGTCCTCATGTGCCAAGGCCGTTCTGAGCATGTCCAGTAGCTTCCGTCAGCCCCCGCCGCCTCCTCCTGCTGTGAGCCTCCTCTTGGGAGTCACCAGGGATTTCCAAGTTAACATATCCAAATTGAATACATGACCTTCAGGTTGTTCAGTTGGGAGAAGACTTGAATTTGCCCCCACAGGAAGGGGGCATGTCACAAAGTGGCAAAGTTTCCACCTCTGGAAGTGTCCAAGTAGAGAACAGACTACCGTCTCCCGTGAGTGCTTGAGAAAGGTGGTGGGGGCATTTCACCTCCCAGAGGCTCCTCCCAATGCCAAGATTCCAAATTCCTCTCAGTTTCAATCATCTGCTGGCAGAGATCAATCAATCAAGTTAAATCCACCAGTTATCTCTTTTGTGTGTCCTTGCATATTATTGCTTCCACCTCGGCTGCCCAAATAAGACCCCAAGGCATCTTCACCATGGCCCCTTCCTCCTGCCTGCCTGCATGGTGCCTGGCTCCCCAGGAGCCCCACGCTGTCTGAGGGGGGGCAGTGCTCACTCATCTTTATGCATCTGCTACCCACCCTGGAGCAAGCACAGTGCAGACCCTCAATACAGGCTCAGGACCTGTGGGAGGCGGGGAGGCCTTCAGGGAGATACCAGGAAAGAAGCGTGTCGCGGGGGCCGGCAAACTTTAACTTTGCCAGGTGGGGGTGGCTGCTTGTGGCACTTCCTTTGCTATCAGTTCTGTCAGGGACAGGCTTTTCGAGACAATTCTATGAAACCTTACTTCCTTCTGTATTACTGTCCTGCCATTCCTAATAAGCTATATTTTAATTTAAAACAGCAATTTACAGGGTAATTCATTTACAACAACACAATCCATTGTGATCACAATGCCATACATTTATGTTTTGAGTAATTTTTAATGCTTGTAGCAGCTGGGTCTCTGAAAATAACTAACATTTTTCACCTTGTGCAGCGAGTGGAAGAAAAAATCTCTGCTCTTTAATTACAGAACCACCAAAGACAACATGCAGTGAACAGGGCAGTTATAATTGCAAAATAAGAAATGGTTTGCTGAGAACACAGCAGATCCTTCCATGTAAACATGTAACTGCCAGGGAGAGCAGGTAAAGCCTGGAGCAGAACTGTGCCCACTCCAGGCTCACAAACCACGGTTGAGCCTGGAGAAGAACTGTGCCCACGCCAGGTTCACAGGCCTCAGTAAAGCCTGGAACAGAACTGTGCCCACTCCAGGTTCACAGGCCTCAGCAAAGCCTGGAGAACTGTGCCCATGCCAGGTTCACAGGCCTCAGTAAAGCCTGGAGAACTGTGCCCACGCCAGGTTCACAAGCCTCGGTAAAGCCTGGGGCAGAACTATGCCCACTCCAGGTTCACAAGCCACTGTAATTTTAAGTCAAATTGATTAACACAAGAAGCATCATTAGGAAGATGGAATTATAGAAAGAGTGGAAATAGTTCCCTCTAACCAAAAAGAGCTGTATTCAAAGGGCACGAAGTCGGGGTTTGTTTCTGCTTGTAGTTATTGGAAATGCACACACAGCCTGAGCCACAGCCTTGCATGGGTGTGCAGCTGTGTCCCGAAGGGCGGCACCCTCTTGCCCACCTGGGCACCACATTAACCACTTTTTTTCTCTCTCTTTTTTGAGACAGGGTCTTGCTCTGTTGCTCAGGCTGAAGTGCATTGGTGCAATCACGGCTCACTGCAGCCTCAATATCCTGAGCTCAAGAGAGCCTCCTGCCTCAGCCTCCCAAGTAGCTGAGACTACAGGCATGCACCACCATGTCCAGCTGACTTTTTTATCTTTATATTTTTAATTTTAAAGGAATCTATCTGCAGAATACTTACTGGCTAATTTTTAAATTTTTTGTAGAGACGGGGTCTCACTATGTTTCCCAGTCTAGTAGGGAACTCCTAGGCTCAAGTAATGCTCCCACCTTGGCGTCCCAAAGTGCTGGGATTATAGGCATGAGTCCTATACTTCGCTGCCATTTTCTTTTTGAATTAAGGTGTTCTGGGAGTGATTAAGCCACCTGTGCTCATATGTAACTAAAATCCCTCATTGCACACTTAGCATCAGAACTGCTAGGCAGGACCACACCTGCCACCCAGGCACTGGCCTTCGACAGTCACACCAACGTCCTCTGCCACAGACACCTCAAATCTTCATTTCTTCACGTTTCTGTCCCTGCTCACAGGTGCATGAGGATTGGACTCCGCCTCGCACCTTGGTCTTGCAGTGAAGTGAGGGCTGAGCCAAGAGCTTGCTTTCAGCATTAGTATTTCCACGATGAGAAGACAAGAGAAAGCTCTGTGCTCTCCCAGGGCGTCCGCTGGGTGGGAGTCTGTGGCTCCAGCTGCTCAAAGGTGAGACTTCAACTTGAAGGTTCTCCAGCCTGGAAATTTGGAGTATGTTCCCTTTGGAAAATTTCCACCCACCACATTTTCCTTCCATTTCTTTTGTCTCGATATAGCAGTCCAGGAAACTGGAGAGAATGGGGCAAAGGAAAATTAAATAAAATGTTCCCAACATTCTTCCTTTAAGCACTATTAATGAGAATGAAATGTGATTTTCTTACAATTTGATTCATTCAATGTATGTTTCTTGGGCCGTGCTCTGCACTAGCCAAAGTGCTGGGGTCGGGGAAACACTGCAGGTGCAGCAGAAGTAGGGGTGCCTCTCACGGGCTCCTGGTAGCACCTGGCTGTACACACGAGGCAATGACGTTAACATGGTGACAGGTGACGGCATGTGCCCTTGGCGTGATTCTTCTGTTCTCTTGCCTCCTCTGGTGAACATAAATCCTATCTAGAACACTAAATATCCGGAAACGGACCCTACCACACTGTAATCTATTAGTCATGTAGAACAATGCACAGTAGGCCAGTCTTGACGTTCTCTCCAGAATAACCATTACTTGATTAAACAGGGAGTCATCAATGGTTTTTTACCATTCTTTTATTTATTTATTTATTTATTTATTTATTTATTTTTGAGATGGAGTCTCACTCTGTTGCTCAGGCTGGAGTGCAGTGGCACGATCTCGGCTCACTGCAACCTCTGCCTCCCAGGATCCAGTGATTCTCGTCCCTCAGCCTCCTGAGTAGCTGGGATGACAGGTGCCTGCCACCACGCCCAGCTAATTTTTGTGTTTTTGGTAGAGACGGGGTTTTGCCATGTTGGCCAGGCTAGGCATTTTTTGTTTTAATGAAAGAGTTCTGACTCTTGGGCCTTGGAGACGCAAGCCCAGGCCCACTCCATGTCACCACTGGCTGCTCCATTCTCCTGCTTGTCATTGATATATGCGGCATGGAAATAAAGGGAGCGCTGGTAACATAGAGGCGGAGTAAACGCACATTAAGGAGAGCCGCTGGTGCCTGCCCTTATCTGCATGTGCAGGTCGGCTAGATCCATCACTGCAGGGGCAGCCGGCTCTGGATCTCAGACCCGCCGGAGGCCGGGAGGGAGGAGCAGCGTGAGGAGTACTCCGCGGACCCCGCGGTGAAATACAGCCGTTTCCATTTAGAAATTTCTATTGGGGGCAGGGGCAAAGTATCTATAATAATTTTAAGGACATTTCCCAAATGTTTATTTAGATAAAAGATAGATAACGGTCAAGCTCCCGAACCTGCAGCCTGATAACTAGGCTTTATTAATGACCTGCCATACGCCGGGGCTGGGTAATTAAAGTTTTTCCCCCAAAGGAAGAGAGTGGACAAATTTATTTGATGGTTTGATAACCAGGGACACTGGTTGAAAACTATTGATATAATCGGAGCTCATTCGATTTACTTGCGACAGCCACTCCTATCAGCTAATTTCACCTGTGAATAGTTAATTACCCCGGATGCATATGGGCCAGCCATTAATAACCTGGACTGTCAGGGCTCCTTTGTCCCCGCATGCGCCTTTTATCTCCCGAATCTCCTTCTTTTTTTTTTTATTCCTTCCCATTCTCTCTCTTAAAAAAAAAATTACGCTTGGGAAGACAGATGTGAGCTGTGAGATTCCGCGGCTATGTGAGAGGCGGCGCCTGGGCCTGGGTGCAGAACTAGTCTCCAAGTGTGGCGTGAACAAGGGAGGGTGGCTGGAGCTCCCTGGCCAGCCCCGGCGGAGGTGCTGCCTCCAGACCCAGCCTGTGTGCAGATGGGCTGGGGGAGCTCGGACTCTGGGCTGGCTGGCCTTTGCCAATGGACCTCGGGTGTGTCCAGGCCCGGCGAGGGCCGGCAGCCCAGTGGGGCCACTCCCTCGTCCCTGGAGTCCCCAGCGAAGCACTGGAGCCTTCCCTCTCCTGGGAATATGCCTTTCCACGGCGGGACCTCGCTCTGTGGTGTTCATCCTGCTCCAGTGTCTGGGTCTCGACCAAGCCAGTGGACCTCTCTGACATTCATTTGCTCAGATGTAAGGTGCAGTTGACAGCATCTGTGCTGGAGCACGTGGTGGCCTAAGGGCAATAGGTGAAAAGGGCATCTCAGAAGACACCCTCAGGACAGGGGGATGCCACATGCCACGGGTGGTGGAGGGTGCCCCGGCTCCAAAGGGCTCCTGAGCCTGGCAGGCTGGTGCTGGCACATGTGCTGGGGCTCACTCTAGCTGTTCCCTCGGCGCTTTTATGGATGTTTACGGAGTGGGGTGAACTTCTGCTTCCCCCACATTTTGCTTTTCAGGACTATGTGTCTTCTGTGACCACGGCTGTCCTAGGCTCCAGTGGGATCTCCTTGCAGGCCCAGCAAGGAGGGTGAGCTCAGAGCAGGCTAGGGTCAGGGGGAAGGGAAGCCTCATTGTGCAGGCAGATGCTCTCTGCAGGGGACGCTGCTCACTGGAGTGTGGAAGATGGCCAGAGATGGGGAGATGAGGTGGGGACAGGAGGTTCCTGAGAGCTGCCCCTCCCAAGGGGAGGTGACCACAGAGGGGCCTTTGTCCTCAACAGAGCCCATCCGTGTCCACAGCAGACAGGGCTGGTGCTCCCCAGCAGGTGGGGGTCAGAGGCAGGTGGAATCAGGGAGGAGGCAGAGGGCCCTTCCTCCAGGACACTGTGCGAGCCACTGGGTCCCACACTTCCTTCCTCTTTCTCCCTGTTTTCTGCCTGTCTCCCCCAAGGTTGAATTCCCTGAAGCTGAGCAGAGCTTCCCCTGCCTCGATGTCCACCCACAGCAGGACCACAGGGGTGCTGCAGGTGTGCAGGGAAGGCTGGAAGAATGAATGACCTGCAGAGGAAGTGCTTGCTCAGTGGTTGGGAGGATGGAGTCGCTGACTTTAGGGAGGATGCAGACCATCCAGCCTCGTGGTCGTCCCCTCGGTGACCTCCAGCCCATTTCTGTGTCACCAAGCGGGGGAGTGCTTCATGAGTTTGGGTGCTCAATCAAGGACACTTTGGGGCCCCTGGAGAAGGAACAAGGTGGGTAGCGGGCAGCCCAGGGCATCACTCTAGTTTTGAAAAGTTCTCTGATGGATCCTAAAGTGCAGCCAGAACCATTGACCTTCCCTAGAGGACAGCACTAGTTTTCAAACTTGGTTGCACTTTGGAATCCCCACCCAGAAGCTTTAGGAATACTGACGCCAATGTCTCACCAGAGGGATTCATGATCAATTGGTCTGGAGTACAACCTGGGCCTGGGGATTGTTAAAAGCTCCCCAGGGGATTTGAACTTGCAGCCTGGACTGAGACCACTGAGTGTGAGATTCCTGTGCAAACTAAGCCTGTGCTCCATCAAGGCTCCAGGGATGCTGGGTGTGGGACCATGGGCTGTCCTGGCCCAGATCAAGTTCTTTAAGGCCACCTGTGTTACTCTAGCCTCAGTCCTTTGAAAGATGCTTCAGTATCCCCCAAAACCATCCCCCAAGGGCTTTGAGGGGCCAAGGTGGTCCTCAAGGAGGATAAGTGACCCTCAGTTCCTTGTTGGACACCCCTCCCTCCCCATACACACCGATCCCTGCAGGTAGAAGAGGGAAACATGGGGCTCCACCAAACACCCCTCATCCCGTCCTGTCAGCCTACCCCAGACACATCTCCTCCTGTGGTACAGCTGCCAGTGAAACCACTTTTGCAAAATTATGACTGAGACAATGAAAGAGAGCTAACTTAACCAACTCCATCTTCCTTCTAACCTCCAAGCTATCCTTGTTCATTCCTGGGCATAGGCTGAACTAACTTTGGGAGAAACTTTGTTTAAACAAAAACAAAAACAGCGCTTTCCCAAGGTAGACCTCTGTCTTGCTGGGGACTAGATTGCCTTTGTAGGACTAACAGCCACAAGATTAGAAATGATGGTTTAGGAGTCATGCAGCTGGAGGGTACTAGATTCTGACCCTCCCTAAACTGGTTCTAGGATCAGTGCTTGAGAAATTTTGCAGACCCTGCACTTGATGGACCACCCAGATCGATAACTGGCTCATCTGATCTTGTGGCCCCCACCCAGGAACCGACTCAGTGCAAGAGGACAGCTCCAGTTCCCTATGATTTCATGCCTGACCAACCAGTACTCCTGGCTCACTGGCTTCCCCTCATCCACTGAGTTGTCCTTAAAAACTCTGCTCCCCAAATGCTCAAGGAGACTGACTTGAGTAGTAATAAAACTCCGGTCTCCCGCACAGCCGGCTCTGTGTGAATTACTTTCTCTATTGTAATTCCCTGTCTTGATGAATCAGCTCTGTCTAGGCAGTGGGCAAGGTGAACCCGCTGGGCAATTACACCAGCACCGTTCACCAGCTCCCACCAGGCCCAGGCACCCCCAGGCTGACCTAGGCCCATCATCCTCTGGCTTTTGGGTGGGCCTGGCCCAAGAGAGGCTCTGCAGGGGTGGGGGCAGGAGGAGTTGCATCGGGTCCTGGTGCTCCTGTGCTACTCCAGGCCCTGCGTGGCTGTGCTTGCCTCCCTGGCCTGGTGGACACCACTCTCCCCTGGCTCTTGCACTCTCAGAGCCTGCAGGGCTGCCTTCTCCCCTGCCCTGCTGCCTGGGTGAGGCGCCACTGCCCATGACAGCTCATTCTTGCTGCCAGGAAGACCAGCACCAGAGAAGTGGAGAAGACAGATTTTACCCAGGGCAGTCACATGAGGGGCAGGGCCCGCTGTGGAGCTGGGCTCCATGGCAGACATGGCAGGACAGGAAGAGACTTGCGGCCAGGGAACGGGGGTTGGTGGGTGGGGAGGGACCACCAGGAGACATGGAGCCCCCCTTTTCCTGGCAGAACCAACCTCACAGAATTCCTGTTGACTGGAGGCTGGGGGTTAGGTACTGAGGGTCAGAGACAGGAATTTTCCAGATACTGAGGGTGGCCAGTACCAAGGGTGGGGGGTTCTTGTTACACTGACCTAGTGCAGTTCACTGTTAAAACTGGATTGTACAGGAAAGGAGGCAGATGAGCCTAAGAGGAGGTTCAGGAGACTGGCTGCAGTTTGGACCACAAATAATCTATCACAAGCCCACACTCCCAGCCAGCTGCCATGGGACCTCTCCCTTAACCAGCTGAGCACCCCTCCCATCCTCCATTCCCAGAGACTCACTGACCCTCCCGTCCTCCATTCCCAGAGAGTCCACTGCCCCTCACCTCCTGCCGCCACCTGCCCATCTTGTCCCGCAGCAGCCAGAGGGATGGTGGGAAACCCACGCAGGACTCACCACTCCCTTGCCGGGCTCCTCAGGGGCGCCCATGGCTCTTAGGACAAATCCAGGCTCCTTGCCCCGGGCACTGGCCCCGTGGCCCCGACCCCTGCCCTTGCCACCCTCTCCTCCCTGCCCCCAATGGCACTGACCCAGGGCCTCACCACCCTCCCTTCCTGCCCCCCATGGCCTTGATCCCCACTCTGCCCTCCCTTCTCCACTCCCCCACGACCCTGACCCATGGTCTGGCCACCTTCTCCTCCCCACCTCCTAGCACCCTGACCCCCACCCTCTTGCTCTCTCCTCCGTGACCCTCACTGCTGCCTTCACAGCCATCTCCTCCCTGCCCTCAGGAGCCCCTCAGCAGCCCGCCCGGGTCTGCCCAGCATAGCCACTATCTCTTCTGCTCAGAAAGTCTCAGCCCAAGGCACTCTCTGCAGAGGGCCCCTGCACCCCTGGAGTGACCCCTCCCCACTCCACCACTTCCAAGCCTCAGGCATCCCTGCTGGGGGAGCCTCAGGCTCTCCTGGGACTGAGCTCCCTTGTCTTCTGGCTCCCTTGTCCCACTAGGACCTGGTTGGGGAATCCCACAGACGTGCCCTCCATGAATGGGGCTTCCTGAGGACCAGGGTGTTACTGCAGAGGGCATGGGGTGTGGGGTGGATTAGCAGGATATGACCCTGTGTTGGGGGCATGGCTGAGACATGGAGCTCTCCCTGAGCCGTGCGTTCCTGAAAGATGACACTCTTTTTTTTTTTTTTTTTTTTTTTTTTTGAGATGGAGTCTCGCTCTGTTGCCAGGCTGGAGTGCGGTGGCATGATCTTGGTTCCCTGCAACCTCCGCCTCCCGGGTTCACGCCATTCTCCTGCCTCAGCCTCCCGAGTAGCTGGGATTACAGGACTACAGGCACACACTGTCACACTTGGTTAATTTTTTATATTTTAGTAGAGACAGGGTTTCACTGTGTTGCTGAGGCTGGTCGTGAACTCCTAAGCTCAGGCAATACGCCCGCGTTGGCCTCCCAAAGTGCTAGAAGTACAGGTATAAGCCACCATGCCTGGCCGAGATGACACTCTTAACCTTGGCTGGGAGGCCCTGCCGCCACCTGCTGTCCTGGCTGTGGGGCAGGCAGGGACCCCGGGAGTGTGGGCAAGAGAAGGGTGTGGGCTGGGGCTGGGGTGATGGGGTGGGGCCCTGGGGAGTCAGCAGCTATGGAGGGAGCACTGGCAGGAAGTGCTGCCAGAAGGTTGGGGTGAGCCCTGTCGTTAGCCAGGGACAGTCCCTCTGGGGTGGGGACATGGGGGCGGGGGTCCCTGGAGGTTCATCTTTCCCATAATCAGGAGGTGGCAGAGCCCTGGGTTTGGGGGAGTTTGTCCGGACCCGCTGGCCTCCTTCAATAGGCAAGAGACCTGTCTGGGGCTGGATGGGCTGCCTGGCCCTCACCCAAAAGGGATACAGTACTTGCCAGCCCCCACCTGCAAACTTGCAGCTAGAGGCTGGCCACAATGCCCTGTGGTTCTGGTGGGGGCTGGAGAAGGGAAAGGGCCCAGCTCTCAGGGTTCCCCATCATGCTGTGCCAGGTCTTGCTGACTCAGGGACTGTGCTGGCCGTGGCATTAGGGAGAAAGGCTGAAGCCAGCAGGGCTGAGTGAGGTGGGTGGTTGGGCACCCTGCCCTGGGTGCCATGAGCACCTGCATCCAGACAAGTTCAGCAGACATGGGACCCGACTGGGATCCTTGGACTGAAGCTCTAGGTGTGGGCTGGGCCCTCTCAGCCAAACCCGTTCAGAGGACTGCAGTCTTAAACTCCATTTAATAGGAAAGGGAGGGAAATCCATCCCTGGGGGAGGTTCAGCCCTGCAGCCCCAAGAGGCTGGCTGATCTGATGTTTGCTGTGGGAGTGCAGATTCCTGGCCTGTGATTAACTCCAGACGATGTGCCCGCATCCCGTCCTTGGTAAGAGGATCCCACAGCCAGGAAGTCCTGCACAAAGACGCCTGCAGGAAGGCACCTGCAGCTCTCAGAGATGGGGGACCCAGGGAGGGACAGGAAGAAGCTGGTTCCACGCTGCCCACGTTGCGACGTTTACCAGTGCATCCTCCAGCCTAACAGCTCTACGGTTTGGTTCACCATGTAAGCAGCTGGCAGGCTGAGCACAACCTTCCTTGGCCCTGTACTCCTGTGTGTGTGGGCAGGCGGGCTCATAGGTGCCGGAGATGGTTTGGGCAGCATGCTGCGTGTTACATGCGCCCTGGCACTGGGGAGCCAGAGCTGAGCCAGGCAGACAGCATCCATGCAGGGAGGCACAGAACAAGGCAGCAGCGCAGCACCTGCTGTCCACTCCTGCCTAACAGATACTCCCAGGGGCAGCTCCTTCAGATGGCAGCCATGTCCTTAGCTCACGACTGTGGTCAGCAGCAGGGCCTGGGCCCAACAGGGAGTTCTGCCCACCTCTCTGTGACCATGTGACCATGTGGCCGTGGCTGAGCTCTCTGTGGGTTGGAACTTGGGCTGGAACAAGCAGCCAACATGGCTGGTCCAAGGTCTCACCCCCAGGCAGGCTCATCCACTCATTCCGGTGGCTTCTGGGGAGGGCTCCAGGACAAGGGGAAGCAACTCCAAAGCTCCCTGAGGCCAGGCTCTGCCCTGACATGAAGTCCCTCCCAGGGTGCTCCATCGGTCAAAGCAAGGGTAAGACCGGCTGGGATGCAAGGATTGCTATGCAACGATAAGTACATGCATGTAACATGTGGGACATACTTAAAGCACTACATGATTTGTTGTTTATCTGAATTTCACACTTAAGCTGGAGTCCTGTCTTTTGTCATTGTTCTTGTTGGTGTGTTTCTGCTCTGCCTGGCAACCCTATTCAAATCAAGATTGATCAGAGACAAAGGCTTGGTGCATGGAGAGCTCTTCTCCGAGTCCTGGGCAGCCTCTGCCGTGGAATACTTACCCTGGGATGAGGCTGTGTGGAGGCGGATCCACCAGGCTTCCTTGGGAACATGTAGCTGACATCTTAAAACCACTTTTAAGAAGGTCAGGGTCCCACTAGACAACTCTGGCACCGGTGGGTATGAAGGAGGGGTGAGCAGCCCTGCAGCCACCCGGCTTCTCCCAGTCTCCTTGTCATGAGCTGCGGTCAATGCACGGTTGGTCCCTGGGGCAGGGGAGCAATCGTAGGTCCTGGTCCTGGTGGTGCCCATGCTGACTCTGTGACCCGACTGGGCCCCTCCCTTGGCTTCTGAGTCTCACACAAAAAGAGAGAAGTCAAATCAGATGTCCTGCACATCCTATGCATCTGTGTAAGTTAATTTTCATTTAAGCTGCTATTCAGTGAGATGGAGAGGAACTTCTGGGAACTATATTGGAATCTGATTTCACGGTTATTTTCTTTTACACGTGGATAAAGGAGGTTCTGGCTGCCTTAGTGACTTTTATGACAGTGTCCATTCTCGGGATGGTCCTCGTTCTGCACCTTGCTGCTCTGTTCTACGTAACGTCCAGGCTGAGAGGGGAGGGGGCAGGCCCTCCTTCTCTGTCCCAGGCTCTGCAGTGGGTGACTTCGTTCCGTCTTTGCCTTTATCAGCTGGGCATGTGATCTTGGTGCTCTCAGCCTTGTTCTCTGTGCTAAGAACATGAGGTTCACTGGAAAAACTGACATTGAAATGGGCTTTCCTTTCTTTTCTATAAACAAGAAGATTTTCGCACTCCCTATCTGAAGATCTGTCCTTTCCTCTTTTTGTTTTATTCCTTGTAGTCATACGCATCTCTGCAGCAAAGTGCATCCCTTGGGATTTCTAGGGTTCCAGCAAAGTGTCTGCACAGAGGAAGCTGGTGGGGGAGAAGCAGGTGCCTCCCTCTGCTGTCCTCATTTTCCTGTAGCCCTTAGCCTCCCAGATAAAGAGGACACTCTGAACATGGTGAGCCTAGCCGTGGCAACCTCGGGGTGACCCCAAATCCACTGTGGGCCCAGCCAAAGCTCAGGAGCAAAGGCCCTACTGGCCCTCAGCTCGGTGAGATCCTGGCAGAGGTGGTGGCTGTGTCCCTACTTGCTTCTCCAAATTCCTCAAAACAGAGAGACCCAGATGTGCAAAGCTGGGGACCCAAGATGCCGGAGCACAGGTCCCAGGGACCCCCTAGTGGGGATGATGGGTGCTGACCGGCCCAGGGCCTTGATGTCCCCCTTCTGCCTGGGAGGGAGGAGTCCCAGACAAGGAGCCCCTCAGCACCAAATAGAGACAGCCTAGTCCAGCAGGCAGCAGACTCCGCACATCTGGAAAAGGCCTCCCATGGGCAGCCCTGCCAGGCCCCTCAGGGAAGTGAGTGTCCTCACAGTGCCTCGGTGCCCACTCTCTCCATGCTGCTCCCTCCATGCTGCCCCAGCACCAGCCAGGCCTGGACCCCCACTGTGGTTGTCCCTTCGGGACAATTTGGAGACCCCTGCATCCCATCCAGGATCATGTGCTGCTGTCCCTCCTGGCCTGATGCTGGGAGGCTGGAGCTCCCTGTGCGCCCTCCCTATGGTCAGCCTCAGGATTCTGTCCTCAGAAAGCCCAGAGACCCTGAGCCAGCCGCACATGTCTACCCCACAAAGGTGCCTTCTTCCTGTCCCAGACCTGGTTCTGCTCCTTTTATGAACAACTTGGTTTTGAGATAAAATGTCTACTGTTTTCAGACAATTTAGGGATTAATGTGCTGCACAACTCTCTTTTTAAAATTAATAAACTTTAGTTTTAGAGCAGTTTTAGGTTCACAGCAAAAATTGAGCAGAAGGTACAGAGTTCCAGGGACCTCCTGCCCCCAGGCAGGCACAGGCTGCCCTCTACCAACTTCCCCACTAGAGGGTGTGTTACTACCAAATCGTCGTCATCACCCCGAGTCCATAGCCTGCATTCGGGCTCACTCTTGGCACTGCACAGTCTAGGCTTTAGATAAATGTGTCCACCACTGAAGGGTCCACATGTGCCCACCGCTGAAGTACCATGCAGAGTATTTTTGCTGCCCTAAAAAATCCTTCATGTTCTGTCTATTCATCCCTCCTTCCCACTCATGCCTGGAACCACTGATCTTTTTACCATCTCAATAGTTTTGCCCTTTCCGAATGTCCTAGAGTTGGACTCACACAGTGTGTAGCCTATTAGATTGGCTTCTTTCTCTTAGTAATAAGCATTTAGGTTTCCTCCATGTCTTTTCATGGATCATTTCTTTTTAGGGCTGAGTAATATTCCAGTCTGGATGTGCACTACTTATTTATCCATTCACCTACTGAAGGATATTCAGTTGCTTCCAAGCAAATATGGAATGGTTAGGCAAGGAATGGAATTATGAATGGAAGCTTCTATAAACATTATAAATAAAGCTTGTATAATGAACAGTGTTTCTATGAGCATCATGAATAAAGCTTTTATAAACATCCACATGCAGGTTTTGGTGTGGACACACGTTTTCAACCCCTTTGGGTAAATACCAAGGAGTATGGATTCTGGATTACAGGGTAAGCATATGTTTATGCTTTTTTTCAGAAACCACTAAACTGTCTTCCATAGTGTCTGTATCACTTTGTATGCCCACCAGCAATGGATGAGAGTTCCTGTTGCTCTACATCCTGGCCAGCATTTGATGTTCGCAGTGTTAAGGATTCTGGCTATTCTAATAGGTGTGTAGTAGTATCACGTTGTTTTAATGTGCATTTCCCTGAGGACACATGATGTGGAGTAGCTCTTCAATGTTTACTGCCATCTGTGTTATCTGTTCAGATCTTGCCAATGTTTAATTGGGTTGCTCATTTTCTTCTTGTTGCATTTTAAGAGTTATTTGTATATTTCAGATAACAGTCCTTATCAGGTATACCTTTTGCAAATATTTTCTCCAGGTTGTGGCTTATTTCTCATTCTCTTGACTTTGTCGTTTACATAGCAGAAGTTTTTAATAAAGCCCAACTGGTCAATTATTTGTTTTATGAATCATGCCCTTAGCATTTTATCTAAAAAAGCTGTTGCTATACCCAAGGTTATCTAGGTTTTCTTCTACGTCATCTTGTAGGAGTTTCATAGTTTTGCATTTTACATTTAGGTCTGTGATCCATTTTGAGTTAATTCCATTTTGAGATGATTTTTGTGAAGTGTGTAACGTCTGTGTCTAGATTTAATATTTTGTCTGTAGCTATTTGTTGAAAAGGCTATCCTTCCTCCATTGAATTGCCTTTGCTCCTTTGTCAAGGATCAGTTGACTAAATGTGTGTGGGTCTGTTTCTGGGCTCTCTCTTCTGTTCCTATGACCTATTTGTCTATTCTTTTGCTGTTACCACACTGTCTTGACTACTAGAGTTTTATAGTAAGGCTTGACCTCAGGTAGCACCAGTCCTAGGACTTTGCTCTTCTCCTTCAGTACTGACATGTCTATTCTGAGTCTTTTGTCTTGCCATACAAACTTTAAAAATCAGTTTTTCTGCATTTGCAAAATAACTCACTGGGATTTTGATTGAGATTACATTGAAGCTACAGATCAACTTGGGAAGAATGACATTGTGACTACACTCATGGAGATGGAATACCTCTCCAATTATTTAATCTTTGATGTCTTTCATCAGAGTTTTGTAGTTTTCCTCATATGTATCTTGTAGATATTATTATACTTATACCTAAGTATTTCATTTGTGGGGGTGCTAATGTAAATGATGTGTTTTTAATTTTGAATTCCACTGTTTATTTTTGGTATATAGAAAAGTGATTGCCTTTTTATATTAACCCTATATCTTGCAATATTGCTATGACTTATTCCAGGAGGATTTTTAGTCAATTTTTAAAAAATTTTATACATAGATGGTCATGTCATCTGTGAACAAAGACATGATCATAGATGACATTATTTGTTTTACTTTTTCCTTCTCAATCAGTATACTTCTTCTTTTCTTTTCTTGTCTTATTGCACTAGTTAGGACTTCCAGTATAATACCGAAAAACAGAGGTGAGAGGTGGCGTCACTGCATTCTTCCTGGTTTCAGTAGGAAAGCTTCTGGTTTCTCACCATTAAGTATAATGTTAGCTGTGGGTTTTTGTAACTATTATTTGTTAAGCTGAGGAAGTTACCTTCTATTCCTAGTTTGCTGAGAGTTTTTATCATAAACGAATGAAATAAATCATGAATTCCATTTTGTAATAACATTACAGCACTTCACAGGTAGTGCAAGTATCCTATATAACAAAATAACCCTAACTCTTCTTTTCCATCCCTCGTTATCATTGCTGTCATTCATTTCTTATACATAAGCACATATGTAAGCACAGCTAACTGAATGCATTGTTGCTATTATTTTGTCAAATCCAACAAAAACCCCAATATTTTCATCTATTAATATAATCATCTGGTTTTTCTTTCTCAGTCTGTTGATGTGATGGATTTTATTAATTGAATTTTGAATGTTAAATCAGACTTGCACACCTGGGATAAAACCCATCTGGTTGTGGTGTATAATTTTTTTTTACACTTTAATGGATTTGATTTGCTAATATTTTGTTGAGCATTTTTGCATCTATATTTATGAGAGATATTGGCCTTTGGGTTTTTTTCTTGTAATGTCTTTGTCTGGTTTTCATATTAAGGTAATGATGGTCTCATATAATGAGTTAGGAAGTGTTTGCTTTGCTTCCACTTTCTGGCAGATACTGTAGAGAATTGGTACGATTTTTCCTTAAAAGTTTGGTAGAATTTACCAGTGACCCCATCTGGGCCTGGTGCTTTCTGTTTTGGGAAGTTATTAACTATTGATTCAATTTCTTTACTATAGACCTATTCAGATAGTCTATTTCTTCTTTTGTGAGTTTTGGCAAATTGCGTCTTTCAATGAATTTGTCTATTTCCTTTAGGTTATCGAATATGTAGGCATAGAGTTGTTCATAATGTTTCTTTTCTTTTCTTTTGAGACGGAGTCTCGCTCTGTGAGGCTGGAGTGTAGTGGCGTGATCTCGGCTCACTGCAAGCTCCACCTCCAGGGTTCACACCATTTTCCTGCCTCGGCCTCCCGAGTAGCTGGGACTACAGGTGCCTGCCACCACGTCTGGCTAATATTTTGTATTTTTAGTAGAGATGGGTTTCACCATGTTGGCCAGGATGGTCTCAATCTCCTGACCTCGTGATCTGCCTGCCTCGGCCTCCCAAAGTACTGGGATTACAGGTGTGAGCCACCGTGCCTGGCCCATAATGTTTCATTATCCTTTAAATAGCTATAGGATCTATAGCGATGTTTCCTGTTTCCTTTTTGATACCAGTAAGTTGTGTCCTCTCTTTTTCCTAAATTATCCTGGCTAGAGCCTTATCAATGTATTGATATTTCCAAAGAACCATTTTTGGGTTTTGTTGATTTTCTTTATTTTCTGTTTTTAATTTTATTGTTTCTGCTCTAATTTTTATTGTTTTCTTTCTTCTGATTACTTTGGATTTAACTGCTTTTCCTTTTCTAGTTTCGTAAGGTGGAAGTCTAGATTATTGATTTTCTTTTCTTTCCTTTTTTTTTTTTTTCTTTTTTTTTTTTTTTTGAGGCTGAGTCTCACTCTGTCACCCAGGCTGGAGTGCGATGGCACGATCTCAGCTCATTGCAACTTACTCCTCCTGGGTTCAAGTAATTCTCCTGCCTAAGCCTCCCAAGTGGCTGGGATTACAGATGCATGCCACAACACCCAGCTAAGTTTTGTATTTTTAGTAGAGATAGGGTTTCATCATGTTGGCCAGGATGATCTTGAACTCCTGACCTCAAGTGATCCACCTGTCTCAGCCACCCAAAGTGTTGGGATTACAGGCATGAGCCACTGTGCTCGGCCGATATTTCTTCTTTTCTAAAATATATTCAATGCTATAAATTTTCATCTAAGCACTGCTTTATTACCATTATTTTGCTATTATATTGCCATTATTTTGAACACACTGTTACCTGTTAGATCAACTAACAATATGAAAAATAGAACTTTTTATTTAACTTTCACTCATTTCTTTTTCAGTGTCCTTTCTTTCTTTATAAGGATCCAAGTTTCCGACCTCCATATTTTTCTTCCCTCTAAAGAATTTTTAATATTTCCTGCAAGCAGGTCTGTGGACAAGAAATTTCTCAATTTTATCTGAGAAAGTCATTGTTTTTTCTTTATTTTTGAAGGATAGTTTCATGGGGTATAGAATTCTAGGTTGGTGAGTTAGGTATATATTATACCTTCTGTAGATGTCCCACAGTTCTTAGAAAGTTTTTTTCTTTTTAATTTTTTTCTTTGCTATTCAGTTTTGAAATTTTCTATTATCATATCCTCAAGCTGAAAGATTCTTCCCTCAGTTGTGTCCAGTCTAGTAATGAATCCATCACAGGAATTCATTTCTGTTGCAGTATTTTTGATCTCTAGCATGTCTTTGCCAGAATTTCTACCTCTCTGCTAATGCTACTCATTTGCCCTTGAATGTTGTTTGCTGTTTACATTAAAGCCTTAGTATATTAATCACAGCTTTAAAAATGTCAGGAATCCCAACACTCCTGCCATATCTGACTGGTTCTGATGTTGGTTCAGTCTCTTCAAACAGTGTTTTTTGCCTGTTAGTCTTGTAATTTTTTGTTGAAAGGTGGATAGGTTGTACAGGGTAAAAGAGAACTGCTGTAAATAGGACTTTAGTGAAGTGGCCGTGCTGTAGGGGGAGTGTCTATGGTCCTGTGACTTGGTCTCAGCCCCAGTGAGCCTGTGCCCCTGGCCTCTAAGCTATACAAGTACCTCTTGGATTCTTCCTCCCTTAGGTGAAACAGGATGGCTAGAATGGGCTGGAGTTGGGTGTTTCCAATCTCAGCTCTGATAAAACTTCAGCAGGTCTGGCTCTGGTTAAATAGTTTCTTCTGAAGCTTTGCCAAGAAGAGAATGCTCTGGTGTATCTCAGAACAGCCCCTTTCCCTTTCCCCTGCCCAAAGCACAGGGGACGTTTCTCTGATGTTCACTGCGGGCACTACAGGGCTTCTGGAGGTAACACTCACAAAGGTGTGCCCCTCAATGCCCAGGTCCCCTGGAGTTGATAACTCTCAGACTTGTCCACACTGAGCTTCCAGCAGCTCAAGAGGTTGTGCTTCTCTGTATCCACCGGTCTGTCTCTCCAGTTCTGAGGGTGGAGGCTTGCCATGCGACCTTACTTCTCTGATGAGTCTAAGAAGAGTTGTTGACTTTTCAGTTTGTTCAGCATTTTGTTTCATTAGGACTAAGGGGCGACCTCTGAGTGTCTTACATGCCAGACTCCATAACTCCTTTTTACAGCTTCACTGTGTCTATACCAAGCTGGAACCTTTTTCTATATAGTCAATGCTAGTTACAGCAAAATGATGACCAAGGGGTTGGTTATTTCAGCAGGTGTTAACTAAGCACTTATTAGGGCTGGTCCTACACACCTACACACTGCAGTGACAGCACAGAGGTGAACAGCGTCACCAAGGGGCCTGCATCAGGGTGTTAAAGACCTTGAGGTTGTTCATGGAACAAGGGACAAGTTGGGAGACAAGACAGAGGACCCAGTGCCACAAACAGGGGCACTCTCAGTCTTCAGCCCCAGCCAGAAGACAGTTCTCAGGTGCCCAAGAGTTCCCCAAACGTCCCTGGTAGACCAGTGGAGTGTGACAGAAACAAGATTACAATAAAATGGTTCAGGCCACTGGCCCTGACCTGCCTGGAACTGGAGCTCTGCTGAAGGGATCTGTGGGGGCCGAGGCTGCTGCCTTCATAGAAGTTGATGGTTAGGATTTCCCTACAGTGCTGAGGGCTAAGTGGTGTCCCCCATACACACTATATTGGAGCAGTAGCCTCTAGCTCCTCAGAACATAACCTTATTTAGAGACAGAGGTCATACAGTAGTAGCGTGGCCTTGGTCCAATATGATGGTGTCCTCATAAAAAGGGGGTATTTGGACACAGATGCACACACAGAGAGACCCCATGTGATGGAGAGGCAGAGACAAGTGATGCTGCTGGGAGCCGAGGAACAATGGATGGTCAGCAGCCTCCAGTCACAAAGAGAGAGGATGGAGCCGGGCCTCCATCTGCCTCCAGAAGGAACTAACCCTGGTGACACTTTGATCGTGGCCCCCAGCCTCCAGAACCATGCAAAAACAAACTTCCGTTGCCTAAGCCCCCAGCCCCAGGAAACAAACGCAGTTAAGAGTTGCGAAAAGCAGCAGCAGAAACTACTGGATATACAAGGCGTTTTCTGATCTACTCTCCCTGACAGACTCAGATGAGGAGTTTGAGAGTTCATTATTGAAAGTCTAGCAAATAAGCTGACTCCGCGTTGATTCTGGAAGCCACTGACAGTGGAGGCAGGATTCCCTATAAACTCCCAGTGTGGTTGTGGCTTTGGCCTTGGGCCCGGCTCTGCCAACTGACGACGCCGTCCTCCGCGCTCCATGTGGCGTCTTGCTGACCGTCTGCCGTTGGTAGAGCCTGGGGAGGTCAAAGTCCCAGGAATGGTTCATCAGCATTTGCTAATCCTAGAAATGCAATTCCCCATGTCAGTGACCCCTGGCATTAATTCTGGGTGCTGGGGGGTGGCCATGGGCAGCTGGGTCAGTGTCACTGCCTACAAACGGTCCTGGGGCCCCGAGAATGGGTGTGTGACAGGTGGGAAAACACATTTCCTCCAAAAGGCAGAGCCTGCATAAGTAGGGGCTGCTCCCAGCGTTCATCTGCCAGCCTTGCAGCTGACCCATTGTCCTTGGCACTGGCTCAGGAAGCAGCTCAGCTCAGGAGGATGGCCACGAGAGCCACTTTTCAGCTCTTCTCTTCCTGTCCCTCCCGAGGAAAGCCTCACCTAGGAAGCAACAGCTGGAGGGAGTGAATGGTTTTGTTATGCTTGGAGAAAGAACAGGTTTCATCATGGCTTTCCCACCCTGACCAGCAGCACCTTGGGATATGGACATGAGGAACCCCCAAAGCAGGTCTCCCTTCCCCTAGGAAGAAGCCTCTGCTGGCCCAGGTGGCTGGGAGAGCTGCAGACAGCACCCAAACTGTTCACTGGGGTGCCACCTGTACTCTGAGCCCTGCACCCCACACCCTGTAGAGCAACCCCTTGTGCCAGCCGGCGGCCTCAGAGCAGCCTGTCCAGGCCTGGGGCTCGTGGCTTGCCTGTTTCCTGGGTGGGGGAGGGTGGAAAGGCGAGTGTGAGGGAGCGGCTGGCTGAGAGATTAGGATCTCAGCCCCTCTACAAGATGCATGAGCCTCGCGGCTCCTGTGCCGGCCCCATTCCTCTTCTGATCCATTAGTGAGGTCTCCATCACGGCTGTATCTCCCTTGGAGGTCGGGTAGCATCCATCCTGGCTGGCCGCACCCACATTTCCGTGTCGCATGATCCATCCGGTGCCTCTGCAGACAGCAGGCACTACCACAGATGGGCTGGAGCTGGCATATCGTGCGGATAAGCTGTTTATCGCTCCATTGACACCGCCCCATCTCCCTGCAGCTGACCCCACGCTCACTAATGCCCAGATCGTGGGCAGGAGAACGGCCGTTCTTGGGGGTCACAGTGTGCATCTCCTCGTTCTTTGGTGCTGAGGAAGGAGGTGGCAGAGGCCTTGGAGAAACAGAGCCAGGGTTGTGGGAGAGGAAGGGGGCTGAGCGTGGTGAGAGCCCTGCCAGGTGCTTTGGGAGCCCTGTGGGCCTGGAGAATGAGCACGTTCGCTCCATCGTTCGATGACAAAGGCACCTGGTGTCCCTGAGCCGGGCACCCGCCGCCCACCTGGTCGGCGCATTAGCCGGTCGGTAAGCTGCCCGGTCCAGGGGGGCTTTCGGCCTGCGGGACGCCGAGAGCTATCTGTAAACCTCTCCCGGGCTGTGTGGGTCTCAGGCTGAGGCAGCCTACGGTGAAGTAAGATGTTTTGGAGAAGCTGTTGGGGGCTGAATCCCTAAACACAGGGGACACCCCACACCCGTGGGATTTGGAAAACCGAGGCAGGGATCAGGGAAGGGTGTGGGACTCAGGAACGGGGAGCGGCTGGTGCTCCTTTAACTCACCTGGAGGCAGTTCCTGCTTCTTTGTAGAAGTCCGTGGCAGTTCAGGGTGTTTCCATCTGAGATCCTACACTCAGCCGGGGGCCCACGGTGTAGCAGGCCGTCAGCCGGGCCCCAGGTCTTCTGGGCAGCGAGGGCCCTGGCGGGACCCCGAGGGCTGGGCCAAGGAGGGCGGCGTGCTCCGGGGCACCTGCCAGGGGCCCCACACGGCTGCTTTTAGGCCTGTGGTGGCAAACATGCTGCTGGCGCCCGCTCAGGCCCCCACGGTTGTGAAGGATCCTCGTCACTCCCCGTTGGCTGCCTGAGCCGCCTGGGGACCCTCCTGCTGCTGTCAGCACAGACCCTGGAACCGCGACCGGCGCAGGAAGCTCCCGTGTGAACGTGCCAAGCACGGCAGAGACCCTCACAACGCCGGGGCGCGTTTCCCTGTGGACGTGACGTGAGAACGTGACGAGGGAATGTGACGTAGGAACGTGACGTGAGAACGTGATGTGGGAACGTGACGTGGACGTGACGTGGCATGACGTGGGCACAGCATGGCGGGAGCGGCGCCCCAGAGCCAGCAGGGAGTGAGACGAAAGGAGGGGCGGAAGAGGGGCCCCGGGATCCCGAGCCCTCACGGCTTGGGTGCCGGCCAGGCTGCGGCGGTCCTGGGCGCGGAAAGCGGAGTCAGGACACAGACCAGGGAGGGCAGGAGGGCCAGGGCAGAGCCAGGGTACCTGCGGGCGAGGACGGCTGGGTGCTGGGTCCGCGGCGTCAGGGCGCAAGGCCGCCTGGTGGACATCGCCGTTCTCCGGGGCTGCTGGGACACATGGCTGCAGCTGCTTGGCTCACGACAGCGGAAGTCGGCCTCTCTCATCCTGGAGTCGGCGCGGCTGAGGGCGAGGTGTCCTTCTGGCGGCCCTGAGGGGCTCTGTCCCCGGCCTCTCCCCTCGGCGCCCCTGCCCAGGTAAGCATTGCGCCAGCCCCACCCGCACCTCACGTGGCGGCCTCCTCCCCGGCTCGGGTACTTCTCTTTGTTGCTTGCAAAAACTCGCGTCCTTGGATTTAGGGCTCTCCCTGTTCCGGGTGGCGCTCATTTCAAAGTCCTGACCTCAAGGAAAGCTGTAGGACCCAATTTCCAAGCAAGGTGGCATTCCCAGGCAGGAGGGGTTAGGACCTGGGCGTGTCTTTTTGGGGGACTCCATTTGGCCCCCGACAGGGCCTCAGGGTGGCCACTGCTTCTAAAGTTGGCTGTGGTGCTTGTAGACTTGCCACGGCCATCCTGGTATTTTTGAGTATGTGAAATGACAGATTACCACCTAGGAAAGTGAAGCAGGTGCTGGCGGGTACTGAGGCTGTTCGTGCAGGTCCCCACCTCTCCCTGCACCCACCACCTTGACCCAGCCTCGCCTGTCCTTCCCATCCACCTGTTCTAGGACCACTGGTGCCTTGTCCTCTCCCTTCCTGACCATGCTGAGGGGTCACCGCCTCTGGTTGTCAGCCTCTTTCCCATGGATACATGTTCCTCCCACCACTGGTCAGCCCCTCCTAGTGTCCACCTGAATCTTAGCTCAAGTGACTGATCCGGAGGGACCCCCCCCCCCTCAGTTACAACCTTGCTCTTGCCTCGTGTGTGAGGAAGTAGAGATGCTAAAGCCTGGCAGCTGGGAGCCCATGTGGGGAGTGGGGACTTGAGGCCTGGGCTGGGGTGCCTGGAGGAGCCCAATCACCACCTGCGGCCCCCCGGGCACCAAGGACCCCCAGCACCCCAGGCACTGTGTGTCCATCTCAAGAGTGACTCAGGCTCACAGGAGCCCCCACTGCTGTCCTCTTGCATCCCCACAGACACACCCGGAGTTAGTTCTCTCAACCTCTGCTTGCTCAGATTCGGACTCCAGTTCCAGGACATCCAGCCACACATAACTTGGATGAGCAGCCCTCATTTTGTGTTCAATAAAAGATAACACAAGAGATCATTAGAGCAACTATGTCAGAGTAAATGTATTTCCTTGTTCGAGAGTGAAGCTCCTTCAGGAACATCTGCAATTTGCTTTGTCTTGCTGAAAACAATATTTTCCCAGAAGACCCCAGCATGAGGGCCATTACAAAACGTAATTCATATTGCATAAGTTCCGAAGCGTTCAGCACGAATAACAAATGGAGGGTTAGTGAAGTATTTATGCTCTGTTGTGAGCGCAGCATCTATAAGTCATGGGGGTTCCAGGCGCCTGGCCCAGCACTCACTCAGGATGTGCTCGGCCCCCAGGGCTGCAGCCGAAAAGAGCCCTGCTTCTTCCCTGTGGGGGAATGCGGTGCTTTGGGCACAGGTGCAGCCAGACTTTCTTGTTACCTAGGGAGAAAAGCAGGCTGGTAAGAGGAGTGAAAGACAACCCACCTAGCGAGAGGAAGTGTTTGTGATATAAACAGTGGATGAAGGGCTGGGGTCTAGAATGAGCAGGAAAGTGCCAGCCTGATTGAAAGATGCCCAAAGGCTGGCAGGGACCTTCCCGACTGAAGGAGTGCCAACCAGAAACTCAACACCCAAGGAGGTGGCATCCTGTGAGCTGTTGGGGACATCAAATTTATGTCACAGAAATGCACTGCCACCCCCACAGTGGGTTCGAGATTAGAGTATTGATGTGCAAACGTTGCCAGAATGAGAGACGCTGAGAACTCCTTCACACTTATGCGTGTGAATTGGCACAGCCACCTTGGAAACTACAGGAACTGTCTGGGCCTCCAGCAAGTCCATGCCTGGTCTGCTCTCCTAGAGATCCCTGTGCACACGGATGGGGTGTCCATACCACCTGTCTGTAGTGGGTCCCGAGGACACCACTAGGCTGCCGTCAAAAGTGCATGAACGAGTAAAGCCTGGCATTGCCAGGGAACGAAAAACTGCACAGTGAATGACCTTGGCCCAGCAATCCCACACTTAAAAATCCATTGTGAAGGCATGCTGAGAAAGGCAGCAGACGATTCATGTCCAGACCTGTTCGCTGGATGGAGTGAAAAGGCGTGCAACACACAAAGGGCTGGCGGAGTACACTGATGAGAGCCCCAGCGTCCGTGGTTTAGGAGAGAAAAAAGCTGGGCACAGAAGGGTTGGTGTACGATGTCCCCTCTTTTATGTGGAAATGGGGCAAATGATGTATTTTCAGCTATACTGTACCAGTATCCCCACTTCACACACACCCCTCCCAAGCAGACCTGTGACTGGAGTGGAAGTGGCCTTGACAAAGCTGGGTCACCAAAGGCAGTGAGTGACCAGTGGCCAGTGATTGGTCCATCTGGGACATCCACCTTGGAACCCAGCCGCTGTGCCACTGAGAAGCCAGGTGGCCACAGGGGAGACCACACGGGGCCCCCAGGCACAGCCCACATGAGGTCCCCCCGACAGCAACACCACACACTGAGCACCCGTAGGACGTACGATGGACCTTCCTAGGACCCAGGACCCAGCCTCCCACTGCCTCAGGGTGGAGCCCACGTCTGTCCAAACTGGACAAAAGAGCAAGGCTCATTACCTTGTTGTTTGAAACATGGTGCTCTGAGGCAGTGGAGGACCGGAGCCATGACCGCAGTGCTGTGGACACACATATGTACATACATTGTAAAAAGAAACGCTGGGAGGCTGAACCCAAAATCAACAAATCTACCAGGCACTGTGGCTCATGCCTGGAATCCCAGCACTTTGGGAGGCCAAGGTGGGCAGATCGCTTGAGCCTAGGAGTTCAAGACCAGCCTGGGCAACACAGAGAAACTCAGTGTCTACAAAAAAAAAAAAAAAAAGACCAGGCCTGGTGACTCAGACCTGTGTTCCCAGCTGCTCAGGAGGCTAAGGTGTGAGGATTGCTTGAGCCCAGGAAGTTGAGGCTGCAGTGAGGTGAGATTACACCACTGTACTCCAGCCTGGGGGACAGAGCAAGTCCCTGTTTCAAAAAAAAAAAAAAAAAAATTAACAAATCTGCCTTGAAGTGGAGGTGTCAGAGGGGTCAGGGTTGAGAGAGAGCCTTTTTGTGACATATCCTGTTAACATAGTTCGGTTTGGAATCATTGGGTTTTGTACAAACAAGAATAAAATTAAAGCCAAAAGAAGAAAATGTCATCCTGAAAATTGAAAACAAACCAAGACAAAATAACCTAATGATGTATCAAGTTGGCGACAAACCCCGAGAGAAAAGCATTGCTTAAAGTGACTTTGGAGCACAGCGTTTTGACTTCAGTCCTCCGTGGAAAATGTCATTGGGACAAACGAAGACCTGAAGAAATTGGAGGCATCACATGGTCATCGTCACACGGCTGCTGCCACACGGCCATTGTCACACCATCACCGCCACACGGCCACCACCACATGGCCACCGCCACACTGCCATTGTCACACAGCCACCACCACACAGCCACCATCACGTGGCCATTGCCACATGGCCATCATCACACTGTCGCCACCACACGGTCACCACTACATGGCTGCCGCCACACGGCCATTGTCACACGGCCATTGTCACTCGGTTGCCGCCACATGGCCACCACCACACGGCCACTGCCACATGGCCATCATCACACTGTCGCCACCACACGGTCACCACTACATGGCTGCCGCCACACGGCCATTATCACACGGCCATTGTCACTCGGTTGCTGCCACATGGCCATCATCACACCGTCGCCGCCACACAGTCACCACCACACAGCCATCACCACACAGTCATCGTCAAACAGTCATCTGCTGTCAGCTGACATTGTATTGATGGGGAGCGCATGCCCAGGTAATCAAACATAAGTTAAAGGAAGGTGGCCATTCAGCCGCTGGGGACTGCAGATGAGGGGACTGAGCTGTAGGGAGACCTCATGGCTTCTGGGGACTGGGGCCTGCGCAGTCTTCCAGCTCACCTTGTCGCCTCCTGCGGAGAGCAGGTTGGATTTCTTGGTCTCAAGATGGCAAGCATGGCTACTGAAGTGGGGTCTGTGGCCTTGTTGAGCGCAGGCCAGCGGGGCGTCCCCTGAACATTTCACAGCAGCTGCTTCGCTGAAAAGCATCCGAGGTAATCAGATACCATGCTTGACATATTCTCCATGATTCCAACCTCTTTCCTATTGCAAGTAAACAAATCCTGCCAGGCCTTCGGGCGACCACAGTCAGCAATCTGCCTTCCCACCTACTGACACCTGAATTGTCACTCTGGCTGTCCCTGTTGCCCGGCCACCTGGTGACAGCTGCCAGATGTGGGCACCTCCCATGGGCCCGGGACACCCAATGTTCATGGGCACTGCCTTCCTACATGCCCACAAGCTCTGGGGTCGCAGTTTCCGCATTCACCTTACCACTTCCAGCCCTGACTGACCCCAGGCCAAGAGTGTGTGCACCGTTTCCCAGCCCCCCAGAGACTGCCCTGCATGGGAGCTCACACACCCATTGCACAGGTGGCCTGGCCAAGAGCCTCTCCCGGATTTGCTGAGGAAGCTGTGCCTTTGTCCTCTCCCTCCATGGGGACCTCCGCCCCCTCGTCCCTCTCCTTCCTCCACAGGGATCTCTGCCTCTTTTCTCTCTCTTTCCTCCATGGGACCTCCGCCCTCCCCTTCCTCCGCCACCCCGCCTGGGCCCCTCGCCCTCCCCTCCCTGACACTCAGGCCTTGGGCTTGTGCTGACAGCTCCCTAGTGGATGTCCAACTGTCGTAGCAAGTCTGTTCTGCTCAACCTCCTGGGTCCTGGGTCCTCCTGCTTGTCTCAGGTCCCTTGCCTCATCCTGTCTCTTGCTGCTGGATGTGCAGTCGTATGAGGGCCACGGGCTTTGTTTGGCTCTCACTGTGTCATAGCACCTAGACCTGGCCCTGGCGAGGCCTTGAGGCGAAAGCACACGCATGCCTTCCACATGCTGGGAACAACCCCCAGGAGCTGCGACCAGCTAGGACCCCCGTCCTCCAGGCAGCTGAAACCTCCCCCCAGCCTGTGAAGCTGAGACCTTTCCCCTCTTAGCTGAGGTACCCCCTTGGGCAGCTGGGAGCCCCTTTAAGGTGACTGGGATCCTGGTCCCGTGGGCAGCCAGGACCCCAGCCCAGGGCAGTGGGGCCCCTTCCTCAGGCTGTGGGATCCCTGTCCCCAGTCCTGGTGAGGTGGGTCTGGCTGATTCTCAGCGCTTTTCCAACATTATCCCCAGAACTGACACCCTGACCCAGCCCAGCAGGCACGGGACTGGTCCAACCCTCCCTGCCCCTGCTCTGTGCTGACATCCTCCTAGGACCTCTCCCCATGGGTAAGGAAAAGAAGAAAGATAGAGGGACCTGGAGAATTTGGGATACTTTGGGTAGAAAGTGAACACCTGATCCTTCCAGGAAACTCCTTTTTCCCCTCTGCAGGGATTCAGTTTCCTCTGCAGATGCTGGCGGGGCAGCCGTGCACGGCTCAGTGTCCTGCCAGGTACGACTGGTCCCCGCTTGCTCCATGACATTTTGAAGCTATTCTTTCTCACCACGAAGATGACAGACCAGGGTGTGGAGTGCATCTTAGTGCAGAGGAGTGCCACTTTGCCACGATTGCGGATCAGAGGAGCTTCTTCTCCAGGGAGGCTGCCTTCATGATGCTGACCACTCCACCCCAGCCTTCACCGCCCACTTCTGCCAGCCTGGCTCTTCCCACACACATTTCTACCACGTAACAAAGAACGGGCCCTCCAGTGCTGTGGGAAACCAGGCTCTCATGTGAGTTCTTTGGGAAAACAAGAACTGGGAGAGGAGAGGGTGAGATGAGAAAACACACAGCGAGTTAGCCCCTTCACAAGGAAATGAACAAACTCCACAAAAACATGATTGTGCGGGACAGGAGGCAGGACCCCGCAGCCTTCAGTGATAACATAAGAGGACCCCGGTTGAAATCCTGGCTGGAGCAAACTGTTCTTTCCACTCTGAGCTCCCCAGACCTCCATCCGCCCAGATAGGTTTAGCTACCCAGTGGAGACTAGCCCCGTAGGCCTTTCCCTCCAAGCCCAGATGGTGGCCAGGACAGCCAGGCGGTGGGAGGCGCCCCACAGTCCCCTAGAAGATGAGAGACCCCAATGGGGAGGAGAGACCCGCCCCCCTGGGGGCACGGGGAGTGCTGCAGACAGGGAGGCTTCCTAGGATGAGAACTTTTCCACTGGCTCCCTCTGGGCTGGAGGAGGCTCTGGGGAGCCTCCGTCCTCGGTCCTGAAATGAGGTGGTCACCCCTGACCAGGGCGCTTTGGCTCCTGGTATTTCCCGGTCCGTTATGAAGGTGCTTTTCTTTTAAGTGCCGGCCGGAGCCTGAGCACTGAGGGAGCCCCATCTGGCCACCTTGCCTTCAGCAAACCGCGTGGTTTTATCTGGATATACATATGTGCATCTTGTATCCAAGTATGTAGAATTGTAAAAATGAAAGCGTGATCTGTAAAACTTTTAGAATGTTTTACCTTTGAGGGTAGAAAGGGAAAAGGGTGGAGGGGATGAGGCAGAAGCTCAGGTTCTCTGAGGAGCCCCAGCTTTGTTTAGAGGCAACTTTGACCCCTCATAAGTATTTTACATAATTATGAAAGAATCAATCCCTAAAAATGGAAAGCAAAAACAAACTACAGCCTAACTATGCATCAAGTGTTGGCAAAACCATGCTGATGGCTCCTGTTTCAAAGACAATAAAACATGGAGATGTGGCTGGAACTCCTGGATGGACAAAAGCTGGGAAAATAGAAAACAAAGGGCCCTTGACATCCCGCTGTGTCTGGGGTCCATGCTACCAGGGGCAGAATTGGTGCCGGTGCCCTGGGCCCTGGGTGCGAGTGTGGGGAAAGTAACCGGGTCCTCTAGGAATCGAGGTTTTCAGCTCAGGAGAACAAAGATACAAAGTAGGAGGTGAGGAGTTGCCTAGAACCTTTTTCAGACAGAGTCTCACTGTCACCCAGGCTGGAGTGCAGTGGCGTGATCTTGGCTCACTACAACCTCTGCCTCCTGGGTTCAAGCGATTCTCTTACCTCAGCCTCCCGAGTAGCTGGGATTACAGGTGCCCACCACTACACCTGGCTAATTTTTGTGTTTTTAGGAGAGACGAGGTTTTGCCATAGTGGCCAGGCTGGTCTCGAACTGCTGACCTCAGGTGATCCACTCACTTCGGCTTCCCAAAGTGCTGGGACTGCACGCGTGAGCCACCACGCCTGGTCATGTTTCTTAATAAAACAATGTATGAGGATGGTGTCTTTATTCTGAAAAGCACCAGTTTATACCCACAGTGATTCATCGTCCAACCCCTTGGCAGGGAGACGTGGGGAGGACCTGAGCTGGACTTTGGCAGGGAAAGGCTGGGAGGACCTGAGCTGGAGAGTATGGCCGCTTCGAGAGCCACTTGTGTTTTTCTTTTTCTTTTCTTTTTTTTAATAGATGGAATCTCACTTTGTCACCCAGGCTGGAGTGCAATGATGTGATCTCGGTTCACTACAACCTCTGCCTCTTGGGTTCAAGCTATTCTCCTGCCTTAGCCTCCCAACTAGCTGGGATTACAGGTGCCCACCACCACACCCAGCTAATTTTTGTATTTTTAGTCGAGACGAGGTTTCGCCGTGTTGGTCAGGCTGGTCTCAAACTCCTGACCTCAGGAGATCTGCCACCTCAGCCTCCCAAAGTGCTGGGATGACAGGCATGAGCTGCCGCGCCTGGCCTGGGTGGCTGGTTTTATTCAATGCCGACACAGGGTCTGGCACCTTTGACCTTGGCACAGCCTGCGAGCCTGGCTGTTTCCTTAGCTGGCCTGTGCTGTGGACTCATTTCTCCAGAGGCCCGCTCTCCCTTGCCCTGCTCTGATCAAGGGTTTGGCTCCGCTATTGCCCCTGCTGAGGACGGAGCGTTCATGCCCCGTGAAATTCGTATGGGGAATCTATCCTCCATTGCAATGTGTTAGGAAGTGGGGCCTTCGGGAGGGGATGAGGCCATGAGGGTACAGCTCTTGTCTTGAGATTAGGGCTGCTATGAGAAGAAACACCAGAGCCTCCCCTCTTTCTGCTGTGTGAGGACACAGGGAGGAGGGGCCGTCTGTGAACCAGGAGGGAGCCCTCCCTGGACCCCACTGCTGCCGGCATCCTGACCTCAGACCTCCAGCCTCCAGGCCTGTGAGAAACCCACGTCTGTTCTTGGAGCCCTCCAGCATATGGCATTTTGTTATTCCAGCCTGAGTTGGCTGAGATGCCCCAGAGAGGGAGGACTTTGTCCCCTCTCCCCAGAAATAGTCCACACTCTGCTTTTGGCTTTGAGACTAACATTCTAATCTAGCAATCTAAAGCTTTATGATGTTGGGTTTTTTTTTTTTTTTTTTTTTTTCACTCCACTTGATCTTTGCTTTCTTTGAATTTTTTTTTTTTTTTTTTTTTTTGAGTCTCGCTCTGTCTCCCAGGCTGGAGTGCAGTTGGCGCGATCTTGGCTCACTGCAAGCTCTGCCTTCCAGGTTCACGCCATTCTCCTGCCTCAGCCTCCCGAGTTACTGGGACTACAGGCGCCCGCCACCACACCCGGCTAATTTTTTGTATTTTTAGTAGAGACGGGGTTTCACTGTGTTAGTCAGGATTGTTTCGATATCCTGACCTCGTGATCTGCCCGCCTCGGCCTCCCAAAGTGCTAGGATTCCAGGCGTGAGCCACCATGCCTGGCCTCTTTGATGTTTTCATTACCAAAGTAGTGTATGCTCATTGTAGCAAGTCAAACCATATGATGAAAAAGTTAGCCATCTCCCTCCCTGCCATCAAACACACCTCTGAGGTACACCGTGAGAAACTGCTTGATCATTAATCTATCTCTGTGCCTTTCTCTATGTGCGTGCAAACACACACACACACTTCACATTATACATACGAGTGGGCAGCTTTTCTGTCTCATGATTTTTAAGCAAAACCAGGACGCGTCCCACCACCGGTCTCTTAGAACACTGCCTTCTCTGCTACTTCACATCTCCAGCTGCTGCTGAGCCCACTCTTTTGGCGGACAGCTGCCTTGGGAAAGTGCCTGTTTGCACATCGACAGTATGGGGACCAGGGACCCTGAGGTTGGTCATGGCTTCACGTAAAGGAAAGCCCCTTCCTTGTGAGGCTGGCTGAGGACAGGCGCCATGTTCCACTCAACGTCTGTCTGCTAAAGGCAGGCAACCGGCAGGGCTGCAAGGTTTTGTCCTCATAAAAAGGCTGCAGTAAACACCCCGAAATCCCTATGGTTATGTACAAATGCTAAGATTCCCGTGTGATACTTTTCCCCTGGCCCCCGGCCCCTGCGCCCCTGAGCGATCGCTGGATAAATCACGTTCACTTTTAATTGAGCGGACATGGCCAGATAAGAGTCTCAAAAGGTCATTTCAGTGTGCACTTTTGCCAGAAGCGTGAGCTAATTCCCCGACCCTCAGCCGCTCCAGAGGTGCGGAGTTCTGATGTTTGCTGTTCCGAAGCGGAGAAGCAGGCTCTGCTGTTGCCAGTTTGCATTTCCCTAACCCCGCACTGTGCCTCGTTTTAAATTCTTATTAGTTGTTCATAGATCATCTGTGGCACGTGGCTCATTCCTGTGCTTTGCTATTTTTCCCATTGCATTGCCTGACTTTTTCTCAACATAAAGTAAGAGAATTTGGTCTTTGAAGTATAGTAACCCTTTATCATATGAACTGCAAACATTTTTCTCAGTCTATCATTTGTTATATCGCTATAATTTGTACTTGCCATGTAAAAATACCTAATCTGACATTGTAAAATATATTTAACTTTTCTTTAAGGTTTTGGGTTTTCTGTTCTGGTTAAGGGAAGATCTCCCAGCTTCCAGATTACAAAAATAGTGTTTTAAAACTTCTTTCTAATATTTTGTTGTTCTATTTGTAGCATACTTAAGCTTTTGTGCTGTTACATCTTTTTTCTTTCTGAAGTAGAGATCTACGTTTGTTTTGCTTCAGCCGGAAGACGCCTCAGTGCTCAGCCAGCCTGTCGCCTTCCTCTACAATGTTTAATTTGCATTTCATGCCTTGGGTCTTAGATCCCAAGTCACTTCCTCAGAGCTTTGAACTCCCAACTTAATTAGCTCCTTTTCCTGCTTGATCCAAATCAAACTGGAAGACTAAGTGCATACGGTTCTTTTCCACTCAACATTTCTCCAAATGTGAGAAAATATACGTTAAAAATAATAAATCCTGGCCGGACACAGTGGCTCACGCCTGTAATCCCAGCACTTTGGGTGGCAGAGGCAGGCAGATTGCCTGAGCTCAGGAGATCACAACCAGCCAGGGCAACATGACAAAACCCCATCTCTATTAAAATACAAAAAATTAGCCAGGTGTGGTGGTGTGTGCCTGTAATCCCAGCTATTCGGGAGGCTGAGGCAGGAGAATTGCTTGAATCCCGAAGGCAAGCAGAGCAGATGACTCTGCGAAACAGAAGTGATTTCGAGACCCAGAAACAGTATTGCAATCTTTTTTTTTTTTTTTTTAAGGTGGAGTCTCGCTCTGTCACCTGGCTGGAGTACAGTGGTGTGATCTCAGCTCACTGTAAGCTCTGCCTCCTGGGTTCAAGCAATTCTCCTGCCTCAGCCTCCTGAGTAGCAGGGACTACAGGCATGTGCCACCACGCCCAGCTAATTTTTTTTTGTATTTTTAGTAGAGACAGGATTTCACCATGTTGGCCAGGTTGGTCTCGATCTCCTGACCTCATTATCCACCTGCCTTGGCCTCCCAAAGTGCTGGGATGACAGGAGTGAGCCACCATGCCCAGCCCATTATCGCAAAATTTTAATTCGCATTAGAAGTGATATCCGAGAGTCTAATGCATTCATAAAATTAAACAAACGGGCCTCACCGAAAACAAAGAATAAAAAGCGATCAGAAATTAAAAATCTAAACATCTCCTCCAGCAACATACGCAAGAACAAGTCAAGTCAGCAGCATGAACATGGTTGAAGTCCAGATTAATGAACTGGAAGTTGTGATCAAAGAAATCTCTCAGAACGCAGAGAGGTAAGTAAACAGACATTGATGTTCACTGTGTGTGTTTTACCACAATAAAGAAAATTCAGAGGAGATGATACTTACACGCAATCCAGGGTATCCAGCGTTTCTCTAGCATTTCCAGGAAAGAAAACAGAAAATTCTAGGAAGAATAACGGAGAATTAATAAAAGATCTCGGAGCTGACACGATACAAAGCACTAGCTTTGATTCAACAGGGGTAAAGGGGTTAAATGACACAATCAGAACGGACCCAGACCAGTAAGTTCTGAGTCTCTATTTTACCTGAGACTGAGAACACCAGACAACAGAAAGCGTTGCCATCTTCCAGAGAGGACAGACAGCTTAGCTAGAAAGGAAGAAAACTAAGCATACATCAGACCCTCCTCGTTGTGACACTGGATCCCAGGAAGAACAGGGAGCCTGTCCAGGGGCAATTTCAGTATCCATTGAAACTAAATCAGTGTCACCTTTTCCTGTTTGATTTCTAGGTAACTTTCTTAGAAATATACTCGCAAATGGACCAAAAATGAGACATATACAAGGATGCTCTTTGAAACTTTGTTTATGTGAGAGGAAAAACTAGCACACACATGGCCCTGAATAGGGAAAGTTACATCAGGTTTGCTGGGTTTGTACGATGGAGGGTCAGGCAGCCGTTCTGTGCGCACTTTTTTGTTGTTGTTGTTAGAGTCTCGCTCTGTTGCCCAGGCTGGAGTGCAGTGGCACAATCTTGGCTCACTGCAGCCTCTGCCTCCTGGGTTCAAGTGATTTTGGCTAATTTTTGTATTTTTAGTAGAGACAGGGCTTTACCGTGTTGGCCAGGCTGGTCTCAAACTCCTGACCTCAGGTGATCCGCCTGTCTCGGCCTCCCACAGTGCTGGGATGACAGGCGTGAGCCCCCGTGCCCGGCCCCTGTGTGCACCTCTCTGTGTATGTGCTTGTGCATGTGAAAATCTATTTTTAAGTAAGAATGGGATCTGACTGTTCTGTAGCTCACGTGTTTACCGTCTCAACACCGTCTCAACATGCCTCCCACAGCGGCATGCACAGGTGTTTTGTCCTGTTAAATGGCTGCCTGACCCGCCATCATACGGACGCAGCAACATTGGTGGAGCTTTCTCTATTCATGGCCAGGGTTCGGCACAGCAGGCGAGGGGAGCCGGAGCCACTGCGCCGAGTGGAGGAGGCAGAGGCAGAGGCAGGGGTGCTGCTGCAGCCCAGGGATCACTGTCAGAGGCTGGACACAGGCAGGGCTGGCCCTGCTGGTGATAGTGGCTCCTGCGCAGAGGTCTGTCCCCGTAGAGAGCTGTAAACTAAGGAGAGGAGAGGACTGGCCTCACGTGTATTTTCCGAGCAACCTTCTCCCTGTAGAGGGTGTCTAAAAGCAATGCCTGGTTTCCTTATCCGTTCACCACACTGACCATCTCCGCATGGCAGGCGGTGCGTGCAGCCGACCGTCAGCTCTACCCAAGCTTTCGTGACTTCCCCCCACTCCTGACAGTCAGCACGTGGGGTGTGTGGGCATGGAGTGGTACAGATTTCCAACTGACCAGGTTCCCTATCGGGGAGACGGGCTCTGATCGGGATTTGGCTGGGCCCAGGACAAGGAAATGTGAGTGGTCACAAACCAGGGTCACACCCTGGCCTGGCAAGGTCGGCAAAGCCAGCCAGTGACCGTGCCCAAAAGATGAGGACACTTTAAGGCTCAAATATAGACTTGAAGCCAGAGATTTTCAGTCCTAGGTGTGGCTGTCTCCCTCCTCTCCCTGGAAGCCACACTGAGGACTCCTCCTGGACCCTCAGGAAGCTCCCGCTGCTGGGTTTGGGGCTTCTTCTTGCAGTAAAACCTCCCCCCAGATTCAGAGAGCGAGCAGCAGAGGCACCGGTGTCTCCAGACCTGGCAGCTCATAGCCTTTTCTTCCTATCCCTGGGTTTAAAATTGAGTTTGCAGCCAGGCAGGCAGCAGCCGTTTCTTGGGTGCGTTTTGTTGTATGAAATTGACCTGGATATCTTGTTCTGGACTCCCAGATCCACCCTCAGGAAAGCTGCCTGCCCTCCTCCCGTTTCCTCATCCTTTCTCTCTAACTGTAGATACCTGTCTAGACACACAGGGTGGCCGGGGCCAGCTCTGCACAGCATGTGGTGGCCTTGTATGTCATGCGTTTGGAGAAAAGGCTCTTTCTCCCTGGGGTCTCCAGGCATTCCCCAAATCCTCTTACTGTTTGAGAGTCTGAACCTGGAGCCCTGTTGGCCTGAGAGTCTCCACTGCAGTCTGAGAGTTACAAGCCACTGAGGGCTGTGAAATGAGGGCCTAACTCTCTGCGTCCTGCCCCAGGGGAAATGGACGGAGACCACACCCCCAAGCGCTGCAGGGTGGCCTCAGAGACACGAGCAGAACACGCCCCTCTCTGCTGGAGGCTGTGTCATTCGGGAAGCGACCTTTATTTCTGCGGGTTCACGTGCAGCCTCCTGTCCAACCGGAGGATGGGGAGCTGGAGAACAGGTCAGCCGCGAGGCCCCGCGTGTCCATAGAGGGCAGTCTTGGTTTACTGAACGGTACTACACTCCAAATTGCATTTGTTCTCACTTAGTAGAAAAATATGCTATAAATTTGCCATTACAACACAATCAACATGTCTTTTTTATGAAGAATGTCATACAGCCAGTTATTTGTGTTTCTGTTACAGCTGTGTGCTGTTGCTTTCAAACAAACAATACTCCCTTTCTGCCGCAGAAAGAGCATATGTTGGTTTGAAATGAAACCTAGTAGGGAAAAGTTGAACGCTGCTGGATGTCGAGAAAACCCTGAGCGCGCTGGGTCTTGATAGAAGACAATGGGGAGGCAGCCGCGTCGTGGCCTCTTCTTCCCGGAGAGTAGAGTGAGCCAAGCCACCGTCTGTGAGAGGAGGGATCCGGGCAGACAGGCTCCACGTCCATACCCGCCGTCTGTGAGAGGAGGGATCCGGGTAGAGAGGTTCCACGTCCATACCCGCTGTCTGTGAGAGGAGGGATCCGGGCAGACAGGCTCCACGTCCACACCCGCCGTCTGTGAGAGGAGGGATCCGGGCAGACAGGTTCCATGTCCACACCCACCGTCTGTGAGAGGAGGGATCCGGGCAGACAGACTCCATGTCCACACCCGCCGTCTGTGAGAGGAGGAATCCGGGCAGACAGGCTCCACGTCCACACCTGCCGTCTGTGAGAGGAGGGATCCGGGTAGAGAGGTTCCATGTCCACACCCGCCGTCTGTGAGAGGAGGGACGGGGCAGGGAGGCTCCATCCATGTCTGCCCGCCCTATTGTTTTCTCTTGCAATGTCCTCCATGGAGCCCCAGGAGGACAAAGCTCGTCCTTTGGCACCACCAAGGCTGAGGACACCAAGGCAGGAGCCCAGGCTGAGGATGGGGCTGGAGATGAGTGGCTGTAAAGCGAAGTGGAACCCTGACCACAAACACGAGGCCCGTGGGAGTCAGCACACACTGCCGTTTTAGCCGGGTGGCCCTTTGACTGTAAAATCATAGATGGCCCACGAGCAAGCTTTGTGGTTAAAGAAGTTTGGTTGCAAAGACAAGCGATGAGTCCCGGGAAAGGCCGTGCTCCTGCCTGGGACTCCACGAGACACGGGCTGCCTCGGAGGAGGAGCCGCAGCAGGACAGTCGGTTGCTTTTCTCTCGAGATGCAGCCATTGGTAACACGGAATTGGAGCCCCACTTGTTTTATATTTGACTTTTATGATTTCTATTTGCATTGCTGTACTGCTCTGTATTACTAAAAACAAACAGGGAGCAAACAACCCCACGGCCCCCGTGCCCCCTCGCTCTCTTCACCCGGTCACCTGAGTTGGAGTCCTGGGGTCGTCCCCGACTCCTCACGTCCCCTGCCTCCAACACCACAAACCCGACCGTCCTCCCCTTGGGTTCTGCTTCTCCAACATCATTGCCAAAACCTCATTCATTACAAATTCCAACTTGGTCCCAGAATAACAAGCATAGCTAGGACTGTTGGCCACTTGCTGGCTCTGGTCCCTGCCCTGTGCTGACTGGTTGGCACAGATGCTCTTTAACCCTCCAAAGAAGCGTCCCCAGGAGCCCCTCCTCCTTCTCCTGGCATGTCTGGATTCTCTGCAGGTATTTGGGGTGATACACCCACCTGTCTTTCTTCCCCCACAGGTGCTGGGTTCCTGAGGTAGGGGCTCAACGTGCATGGTCTTAGCATCTGACCAGTGCCAATGAGTGGCAGCAATGTGGTGCCTCAGTGATTTATGAAAGAATGCATCAGGCATGAGCTGGACGTCAAGCTCTCCGCGTTCCTCCTGGGTGGCCGCCTTAGTCTGCAGCTGTCTCCAGCAGGGAGGAAGGTATGCAAAGCTACAGAACCACATGGGGTGGGGCCACAGCATGGGCACCTCTCAACTCCCCTCACGTGAACCTTGCTTCGTGGGGCCGGGTGTCAGGTGGAAATATTCTCTTTGGCGCCACTGATCCCACGGTGGAGGAGGAGGGGGCTGTTGCAGCAGCTCAGGCCGGAGCCGCACACCCCTCTGGCAAGGTGGTGGGGATGGCTGGCCTCTGTTCAGCACGGCCCGCTGCTGGCTGCATATCTCACGGGTCTTGTCCTAGCCTGCTTCTCCCGCCGTCTCTCAACAGTTAGGGAGGTTATGTTTTCAAAGATGTTTCTGCTGAGTTCAGTGGTGTGACAGACTCCCAGAGACCAGCCCAGTAGAAGGATTTGAACTCCTAGGGGTCTGTCCCCCCTCGCACCTCCTACAGGGTGGGAGTTGGGCCATTGCCGGGACTGGTCTGGTGCTCCATGAGTTAAAGAACACGCTGTCTATCTCTTGGTCTTCCCGTCATCCTTTGTTCCTCATAGTTGCAAAATGGCCGCTGGGGCTCCAGATGTGGGCCACATCTCCCTTTTGTCAGGGCCCTTCTGACGGTGAATTTTATGTATCAACTTGGTGAGGCCCTGGTGCTCAGCTGTTGAGTTTGGTGTTATAATTTTTAGATATGATTAACATTCAAGTTAGTAGACTTTGAGTAAAGAGATTACCATCTCCTTTCCCACCATTGGTGTGGTGGGCCCCATCCAATTAGTTGAAAGTCTTAGGAGCAAAGACAGGTTTCTCCTCAAAATTGTACCACAGACATCCTTTCTGCATTGCTAGTCAACCCAGCAGATTCCAGACTCAAGATTGCAATGTCATCTGGGCTGGGTGCGGTGACTCATGCCTGTAATTCTAGCACTTTGGAAGGCTGAGGTGGGCAGATCACTTGAGGTCAGGAGTTCAACACCAGCCTGGCCTACATGGTGAAACCCAGTCTCTACTAAAAATACAAAAAACATTAGCCAGGTGTGGTGGCGTGCACCTGCAGACTCAGCTGCTCGAGAGTCTAAGGCGGGAGAAACGCTTGAACCTGGGAGGCAGAGATCACAGTGAGCCAAGATTGCAACACTGCACTCCAGCCTGGGCGACAGGGCAAGACTCTGTCTCAAAAAAAACCTACCAACCAACAAAAAATAGAGTGCAACATCAGCTCTTGCTGAATTTCCAGCTTTCTCTGGAGAGCTCTGGTTATGTCAGCCTCGGATCCATTCCTGCTCCCACCTAGAGGGCAGGTGGCCCATCCCAGCTGTGGAAAACTCAGGTGTCTCATCACACCTGTCCCGCCTCCAAGGTGGAGATGAAAGAAGGGGTTGTGGTGTCTGTTGGGTTCCTCCCCTAGGTCTGCAATCCAGATGCGGTGGAACCAAAGACAACCAGGACATCCAGAGTGTCCCCACCCCATGCCCAACAGCACACCCAACGCCATGGCAGGGTGACAGTCCCGTGCCTCAGTCATCACCACACACGTCACCACGGACAGGATGGTCTCAGGAAATCAGACCTGAAAGCAGGAACCCAGCTTGCAGGCTTGGAAGTTTTCCCTGAGCGTTTGGTATTGGATTTGTTTGCAAAGTGCTCAGATAACTAGGAAAATAGCAAGATTTTCCAGTATTTCCCAGTCCCTAAAATTCAGTTTCTGCTTCACAGCACATGATCTCACCAAGAAGGAGATTAATACAGTTTTCAAATCTTTTAGCTGTTACAGTCATCACTTTCCTTCATGTGACTACGTGTAAAAAAACAATAAAACCATTTTAAGAAAAAAAGAAACAATTTTTGATTGAACTGGAAACTAATTCTTATTTGAATCTGTTATATTTCTAGATACATAAATAATTTATGCATATAAATGGAATAACACATTCTTATAAATAGAATCCACAAGGCTAATGTAGCATAGTACTGCTCATAAACAGAAAATGCTGGTGCTCTAAACAAGCAGAAAATATGGTCATTTTCAAAATAAACTCCATGTTTTACACACAGAATTTTCTGTTAATTAAAATTCTGAAAAATCAGATGGTATAAAAGGGTAGCTTTATTTATTTTTTCTTCTGAAGTACAGAAACATTTCAGTTTGGCTAAGATATTATTTTGGTTGGGAGTGAGAAAAACAGATAAAAAAATTCTCTCATTAAAAAGCAGCAAAACCAATAGAAATTAAATCTTGTAAAAATAAGAGCCACATCTGGAGAGACAGCTCATGGCCAAGTGGGGGTTTCCCTGGCCAGGGTGTGCAGGGCTCCTTCTGGGTGATGTGAACTCTCTGGTTCCATGCAGAGGTGAAAGGATAAGCTACGAGCTACTGCAGACAGGTGCCCGGCCGGCTGTCGTGGAGGGAGGCCGATCCCTGGGAGGGCCCTGTGTGTGAGGTGGCCCCCCAGGGCTGAGAAGGACCAGGGGAGAGTTCCTAGGGGAATACGTGAAAGTATCTCTGTATTTTTAATGGTTTACATGGATTTTGCAGGGATGAAGAGTGAGCCGGAAGGAGCCACTGAGCGTGGGTGGGCTGCTGCAGGGGAGGCCAACCTGATGCCCCCTCTCAACCCACAGGGGAGGCCGGCCTGATGCCCCTCCTCACCCCGCAAGGGAAGCCGGCCTGATGCCCCAACCTCAACCTGCAGGTCCCCTCCTCCTCCAGTCTGGGGCCCTGGGCTGAGGGAGCCTTGGGCTGAGGGAGCATGCAGGGCCCAACCAGGGACCCCTGGGCACAGCTGCCCACAGCTGCTTTGGTCCAGGGGCTCATGGGGCACCTGAACTGTGGGTGATGGGCACATGCAGGCTGTTTGAGGAAGGCCATAGTCTGGGTTCTGGAGGCCCACCCAAGTGGAGCAGGACCCCTGCCATGGGGTCTAGAGAGCCCCATCTAACCCAAGGAAGAAGAGGCATGTGGGTCAGAAGCCAGGTGGGTGGCACAGCCCAGCCAAACGGGATCAGGAACCAAGGAAGACGAGGGGGGTGCCCGGCTGCGGGGGCACTCCACTGGTGTTGCTGCTTTGGGCATCAAGGCTGAATTGGGCCCTGCCCACAGGGGGTCCAGGGTCAACTCAGATGTGTCGGGGGGGGGGTGCTGCTCTGCAGCTGAAGGTCACACAGGGTCACTTCTGTCCAGGGAAAGGAGTTCAGGAGCAGACAATACCCGTCCACCTGCAGCCACGTGGCATCCAGGCGGAGTGGAGCCCACAGATGCCGGCGGGGGATGAGCTCACAGACACCTTCATTGTCATGAAGGCTGTGGGGTGTGTGGGTGGGGCTGAGGGGCTCCTGCCATCCCTTTGCTGTTAGCCAGGCCTTGATGAGGGGAGGGGAGCTGACTTCCTAGAGATCGCGCCACGTGCCTTCTGCCATTTGTGAAGAACCTGCCGATGAAGCCCAGCCTCGGTGGTCATAAGAAATTGGTGCCTGGTGAGACGCCAGCGATGTCCCACGCGATCACTGTGCAGGTCCCACCACACGGCCGGACCGCACCTCAGGACCGCACCGCTGGACCGCACCGCTGGACCGCACCGCTGGACCGCACCGCTGGACCGCACCTCAGGACCGCACCGCCGGACCGCACCTCAGGACCTCACCGCTGGACCGCACCGCTGTCCTGGCAGGTGAGCGTGGAGCCTGATGCTCCCTGGTGACGATCCTGGTCAGACTTCCAGGAGCACCCCTGCGGGTAAAGTCACAAGTATGATCTGTTCTGGGCTCAGCGGAGTGGCCTGGGGCCAGGTCCTGAGTCCGAGGACCAGCTGGCTGGACTCTCCCTTGGCCACGAAGCAGCTCACACGGAGGGCAGGAGCAGAGGCCTCCTGACCCCGGGCGAAACCCCACATGAGGGCCTCCCTGAGGCCAACGTCTCCGGCTCCACCTCCCGCAGTGTTCGCTGGAGCCTGTCCGACCCGGGGGCTGCGCAGTAACCGGGGCCCTCCTGCACCGTGGGTGGGAACGGAACCTGCCCCTGCTGTGGAAAACCATTGGGCAACTCCTCAAAAAGTTGACACAGACTCTCCATAGGGCCCAGCAATCCCACCTCTAGGCCTGTACCCAAAAGAATTGAAAACGGGGTCTCAAAGAAGTCCGCGAACACACATGTGCATAGAAACCACATGCGCAGCAGCCCAGAGGCAGAAGCGGCCCAGACCTCTCCTCGACGGCTGAATGGATAATGGGACCTTCATAGAAGGGAATCTGTTTCAGTCACAGCAAGGGACGCGGCACTGACACGGGGAACTGCACCGGGTGAACCTAGAGACCCAGTGCTCAGTGGGGTTCGCCAGACACAGAGGACTACAGAGCGGACAATTCCTTTTACATGTAATACCCAGAACCGATCATTCCACAGCGACGGGAGCCGGGTTAGCTGGGGCCTGGGGCTGGGAGAGGGGAACGGGAATGGCTGCTCATGGGTACCGGGTTTCCTTTCAGGGTGATGAAGATGTCCTGAAGCCAGAGGTGGCGGCTGCCCATTGCGAGTGTGATAAATGCCATTGAGTTGCTCACTCTAAAAGGGTTAATTTTGTGTGGTGTGAATTTCACTTCAGTTTTAAAAAGAAGAGGACCTGCTGAGTTGGGTCCCCCAAGGCCACCATGACCCCTGGAGGTATAAAATATGCGAGCAAAGGGCTCACCCCAAGCTCTGCCCTTCTGGGGCGAGCACATCCCCGGCCAGCAAGCACCATGCACTTTGGATCCTTCAGAGGCTCCCCATGGAGTGTTTTCCAGACACTTTTAATGTATTCAAGTTTATTTTACAGAAAAGTGTTTGGTGGGTATGTGTGGGTCCAGGGGCTGAGACACTGCTTGCTTGTTTTATTTTTCCTTGCTTTAAGGCATGTCGTCTGGTTTTTCTAAGGATCACTGACAAGGGCTGGCAACTCGAATTCACGTCACCCGCACCTCGCCGGGTGGTGTCTGTGTGGCAGTAGCAGCCGCTGTGACAGCAAGTGCGGGTGGCAGAAAACCTGGACAGCTTCCTAGAGAAAGGTGAAAGTCAGGGCATGACACCCTGGCCGTGTCCTGAGGCACATCCAGCAGCCTAGCCTCTCTCCAGGCTTCCAGGGACGCCTGTTTTGTGGACACAAGTTCCCTTCACTGTCCGTAGTGCAGGTTTCTGAAAGGCTGTGGGGAAAATCTTCTACATGTAAATTTAAATATAAAATGGAGAAGACCTCAGTGTTCAATCACACCCACCTTTTGTGGAAAAGAAAGAATTCATTCGTGAAACAAATCACCAGTCCCAAAGCATCGGCTCCATGACCCTGGCATTTTCTCTGCCACTCACTATGATTTTGACCTTGGACTTCACCTCCTCAAGCTTCAGTTTCCTTGTGGCTTGTTCCATAGTTTATTCTCCTGTGTAACTCTCTGGGGGAGAGGGGAGCTCCTCGGAAGGGGGAGATGTCCTTTAGATGGTTGATGGTGCAAGAAAAGGAGAAAGTAGCTGATGATAACGCACTGCTGACCCAGGGTGTTATCAAAGAGTCAGAAGGAAACAGAGCCCCAAAGTCGCCATTTATTAAGTACATTGAACTTTACTATAGCAAATAAGAGGGGGCTCTTGACCTAGAAAACAGGGATCATAACGCTCATCTCACAGTGTTTTGTGGGGATGATATGACATCCTAGAGCAGTGGTGAGTATACTCATGTTTGTGTGAACTTTCCGGTTGGAGTGGACTAGCTCATCAAAATCAACAACTGAATTCTTTGCCTGCTTTTTACAGTGCGGAATAACAACGTGCACCATTTAAATGTAAGGTGACACTGCAGTCGTTACAAGATGTGATTGATCGAGATTCATCCAGCGGCTTAGGTAAGCAGGGGCAGCCCCACAGGAGGCCCCCTTGGCGGGGCTGGGAGCTCTGTCGGCAGCAGGACAGGGTCTCAGTCACAGGGGACTGGCCCAGGATCAGAAGGACCTCATGGGGCACATCCAGGACAAGCACCTGGTTCGGATCTCAGTCATGTGAGGGCTCAGCTTTCAGTGAGGGCTTGCGCGGGGTGAGGTGGGAGTGCAGGTGAGTCCTGAGAGCCGCTGCACAGCGCGAGATTGTAGTGGGAGGAGCTGAGCTGCAGGCTGCATGCTCTCGGGCTTGTCACCGATTCGAACCAGGTCCGTTTGCCGGTGCACAGTGGAAAGCCGAACACCAAAGCACTGGGCTTTGCAGCAAGAAAGGTTTTTTTGCCAGTCGACTGGCCAGGAGACAGGAGGAAGTACCCAATCTGCCTCCCTGAGCTGGGGTTGGACCGGGTCTTCCAAGCATGCGGTAATGAGGTGTGCTGCCATGGGGATGGTGCTGGGGCTTCACTAATTGGATCCTGGATCCTCATTCAGTCCTCGTTCCCCGGCCCCAGCACTCAGGTTCCCCCATGTTGCACGTGTGGGTCATCTGGGCATGCTCAGGTCATATGACGTTCAGCCTGTGGGTCCACAGCAATTGAAGAACAAGTCACAACTCCATTACACAGACATTGAACCAGATTGGCCAGATGTGGCTATAAGCTGGGTGTGGTGAATCCTGCTTCAGCCAGAATTATGTGCAAAGTTGGAAATGAATGTGTTGCCATGGACTGAGCCCACATGGCTGCCGGGTTCTGGGGGACGTGGACCTGTTTTGTGTATGTGGCTCATGCATCTTGCCAAAAGGTTCACTGGTATGGTTTATCCTCAGCACATGTCCAGGGAGGCCACGTGCAGTCACTCCACAGTGCTTTTCTGAGCCTGCCAAGCCATTGCCACACCTGGGAGGCGTGGACACCTGCAGCCCTCATCAAATCAGCTCTCACACCTGGGCCTTCATTATTCTCAGTCTGTGTCCCACGTGCCACACAGGTGAGGTGCTGGGAGTTCAGCTGCAGACACTCCAGGGTGCAGAGTTCAATGTGAGTGAGGGAAACTGAAAAAGGAAATGAAGAAGGGGAAGGGGTAGCTTCTGGGACCTACTGGAAAATGGCTGTCCCTTAGACCCAAATCTGTCCACATACCCTCTATAAAAGCACAAAGAAAGTACACAAAACCATCCACAACCAAACGGAATACAGAGAACAAATAACACAAACTCCAACTGACACATAAAAGATGAAACAAACATTTGAACCCATCAGAGCTGGCAAGGGTTGGAGCGTGCTTGGAAGACGGGAGGGTTTGCAGTGCCCACGTGTAGGAGGAAGCCCATGACATTCACCAGAGGAGACGTCTGCTCCCCGAGAGAGGGAGACGAAGAGGAGGTCTAAGGTGGGGTGGAACAGAAGCTGCATTGGGAGCTGAAAGGATGATGTTTGGAATGTGCACAGGACCCACAGATGCAATCTTGTGGGCAACTGTCTGGGGAGAGGAAAGCTTCTTGGAAGGGGGAGATGCCGCTTTGATAAGGGCACTACTGACCCAGGGTGTTATCAAAGAATCAGAAAGAAACAGGCCCCCAAAGTTGCCATTTATTAAACAAATTGAACTTTACTATAGCCAATAAGAGGGTGCTCTTAAACTAAAAAATTGAGTAAAACATCCAGACTCCCTCCACAAGGCATCAGCTATTGCTGGTCCAGGAAAATCTGACACAAATAATCCTGAACAAAATAAGAAATCAGCATCCAGTCATAAAAATTGACTATAAGAGAGCCAAAATCGAGAATAAGAATAGAAATTTCAGCAGGAGAAAAACCCACCTCAAAAAATCCTCAAACTGAACGAAAAGTGTACCAGAACCCTCCAAGATAAACAAGCAATTGCAGATTTAAAAGGTCATCACAAATCAGAGCCTCAAAAACTCAGAATACAAATAGATAAATACTGGAAAGTATAAAATTATAGCTAGCAACATTCAAGTAAGAAACTGAAGAAAAAGATAGAAATCATAACAGAAAGTAGGATAAATTATGGGGTGCTCAAGGGAAACCAAAAGCACAGTGAGAGACTTAGAGAACAGAAATAAGAAGATACAAGGAGATTAAAAATATGAGAAAATAATAAATGGAAAAGTCTGTCAAAGAATATACAACATAGATGTAATTGGAGCAAATGAAGACTAAATTAACACAATGGAACAGAACTGATATTTAAAACTACAATTCTGGCCAGGCGCAGTGGCTCACGCCTGTAATCCCAGCACTTTGGGAGGCCGAGGTGGGCGGATCACCTAAGGTCAGGAGTTTGAGACTAGCCTGGCCGACATGGTGAAACATTGTTTCTACTAAAAATATAAAAATTAGCCAGGCATGGTGGCGTGCACCTGTAATCCCATCTACTCGGGAGGCTGAGGCAGGAGAATCACTTGAACCAGGGAGGAGGAAGTTGCAGTGAGCCAAGATTGTGCCACTGCACTCCAGCCTGGGAGACAGAGTGAGACCTCGTCTCAAGGAAACAATAACAAACAAACAAAAAAAACCACTATAATTCCACGCCTATAATCTCAGCACTTTGGGAGGCTGAGGCAGGAGGATCCCTTGAGCTCAGGAGTCTGAGACCAGCCTGGGCAACATAGTGAAACCCTGTCTCTGCAAAAAATACAAACATTAGCCAGGTGTGGTGGTGCACATCTGTGGTCCCAGCTACTTGGGAGGGCTGAGGTGGGAGGATGGCTTGAGCCCAGGAGGCAGAGGTTGCAGTGAGCCAAGATTGCACCACTGCCCTCCAGCCTGGATGACAAACCCAGACTCTCTCTCTCTCTTCCTCTCTCTCTATACACACACACACACACACACACACACACACACACACACACTTTATATACTTTGTTGATGAGATCAGATTCATGGGAACTTGTGGACAGTGATGGAAAAAGGTGACGGGAGCCTGCGTCACACCTGGAGCCCATCAAAGTGACCGAACAGCACTCCGAAGGCATGAGCACTTCCCGGTATGGAAATCATTCCTCGGTTTCCAAAAACATCCACATTGGTTTTTCTACGAATGGTGGGATTTTATTTAATTATATTTTATTGTTCAACCCTGTCTGTGTTTTGTAAGTTTTCTGAATTTAATTCTACCTATTGAAAGATGCCCATCATGTACTCAAGAAAATCAACTTGGAGCATTGAAATCAAATGCAAAAATTGTGGGATGGAGCTAAAGCTTAAGGAGAAACTGACTACTCCAGTGCCTATATTAGACATGAAGAAAAAGTTTAAAATCAATTATCTTTGCTTCCACTTTAGGGAGCTAGTTAAAAAAGAAAAAATTAAGGTCAAGGTGGGTAGGGGAAAAAAATAATAAAAATAGAAAGAAATTTAATGAAATACAAAACAACAGGGAAAATTTACAAACCCAGAATTTGTTATTTGTTATGATTAAGGCCAGGTGCAATGGCTCACACCTATAATCCCAGCACTTTGGGAAGCTGAGGTAGGCAGATTGCTTGAGCTCAGGAGTTCAAGATCAACCTGGGTGACATGGTGAAATCCTGTCTCTACAAAAAATACAAAAATTAGCTGGGCATGGTGGTTTGAACGCCTATAGCAGGAAGCTGCTTGGGAGGCTGAGGTGGGAGAATCACTTGAACCCCAGAGGTGGCGGTTGCAGTGAGCCAAGATTGCACCATTGCACTCCAGCCTAAGCAACAGAGTGAGACTCTTTCTCAAGGAAAAAAACGAAAGTTTAGTAAAATTGAAAATCCCTTAACAAGACTGATGATTAAAAAAAAAAAAAAGAAAAGAAAAGGAAGGACAAATCATCAATGTCAGGAACCAGGAAGGGGCATCACAACAGGTCCTGCAGACACGGAAAGGGTAATGAGTGATGACAGGAACAACTTCACGCTGATGCAGTTGACAGCTTAGATAAAATGGGCAAATTCCTCGAAAGACACACATTACCAAAATAAACCCAAGCAAAAATAGAAAATTTAAATCACCCTATATTTGTTAAAGATATTAATTCATAATCAAACTTCTTACAAAGAAAATTCCAGGCTCAAACAACTTCACTAGTAAATTCCATTTAGTATGTAAGAAAGAAGTAACATCTATTCTGTATAAACTCATAAACTAGAGGAGGAACTGTCATTTCCTAAAATATTTTATGAGGTTGTTATAACCAGAATTCAAAAACCAGACAAAGGTGTTATAAGACAGGAAATTGACAGACCAATATCTTTCATAAGCATAGATACAAAAATCACTAGCAAAACATAAGTGTATCAAATTCAGCAATAAGTAACAAGAATAAGATATCATGATTAAGTTGGACCGCCTAATCATGATTCTAGAAAATTCTAGAAATGCAAAATCTGTTTAACACAAGAAAATAAATCAATGTAGTTCACCATATTAACAAACTAAGGAAGACAAATTATATCATCATTTCAATAGATGCAAATCAATTATTTGAGAAAATATAACACCGTTTCATAATTGTTAAAAACTCTTAGCAAATGAAAAAAGTTGGTAAATTTTTCAACCTGATAAAGAGATCTTACCGCTTCTTCTCAGTATGGTACAAGAGGTAATAGCCACTGCAATAAGACATGAATGGGAAAATGGAAGTCATATTAATTCAAAATAAAGAAGTAAAAGTGCCGAGGGAAAGAAGCTGAATGCTAACTAGTTTACACTGAATTATTCCGTTTATATGAAAGTCTTGAACAGGTAAGACCAAACTTCGTTGTTGTTGTCTGTTTGTTGTTGATGAGATCAGATTCATGGGAACTTGTGGGCAGGGATGGGAAAGGTGATGGGAGCCTGCGTCACACCTGGAGCCCATCGAATTGACTGAACGGCACTCTAAAGGCATGAGCACTTCCCTGTATTGAAATCATTCCTCAGTTTCCAAAAACATCCACGTTGGGTTTTCTCTGAACAGTGGGATTTTATTTAATTATATTTTATTGCCCAATCCTTTTTTTATTTGTAAGTTTTCTGAAATGACTATGTATTACATTGGCAAATCAAAATATTAACTAATCCAATGTAGTCCAAACAGTAAAAATATGACCTAAAATTATCTCCAGGTATAAATGCTTAGCAAAGAGTGATGTAGGGCCTAGTTCTCTTCTGAGCTATTTGGTGAACTCTTTCTAGAAGATGTTCTTACAATGAACTTGGGTAATGGAAGGAAGGATTCATAATCATAATGAAGGCCTAGGGCCGGGAGGGCATCAGATCAATAAGAAATTGGCTGTAAACCTCGAAGGTCCAGGTCCGGGGTTGGTCAGTCACTCCTCTCAGGTCAGCCTTGGAGGCAGCTGCCTCGTATTGGCTTCTTGACTCTTTGTCCTTCCTCTTCTCCATGTGTTTTGGGTCACAGTTCCTTTCTTCCTAAGTTTCAGAAAGTCCTCACTGAGGTCTTCCTCCTGCCATGTCCTCAGTTACCTCCTGGGCTCAGCCCCACAGGATGAACTCCCTCTGTTGCTGCTCCCCTGGGCAGCTGGTATCTGCAAACACCACATGGCCTTCCAGTTCTTCTCCCACCCCCACCCACCCTCGCCTCCGTGGGGAGGGCAGCAACTCTCCCGGGTCTTTGCCTCTGGAGGGCTGAGGCCCCACTCTCTTCTCAGGATTTGTGCCCATTGCTTTGGTGACACAGACACAAGGAATCCCGTCTGTCCTGTCACTCCCTGTCCCCTCTCAGAGCTTCCTTTTTTTTCTGACCCCTTCTGGATGCATTCAGGACAGGATACAGTGGGCAGTGTGGACAGCAGGTGTGTCTCCTGGCTCTGACTTCTGGGTGACCAGAGGCCCAGGGGGCTTCGATGCAGGGGGCTCATCTGCTTTGCTGCCCACCATGTAGACAATGAACACAGAGCCCCGGATGAGGCAGTGGGAGCTGTCTCCTCCAGGACTGTCCTGAGGGGCAGTGGACACAGCCCACAGTGGATGCCGGCCTTGCTGAGCAGGGAAACTAAGGACAGCAGCCCGGTGAGACCAGGAGCTCAGCTGAGAGGAGCCGCGCCCTCTCCAGGGAAAGCACTGCACCTCCCGTGTGGCGTCGGCTGTGTTGGATGCCGCCGGCAGAGAGCGACACTGTGGCCTGAGCTGTGTCCTCCAAATTCATAGGTGAGGCCCCAGCCCCCAAGGGACTGTATCTGGAGCTACAACATTGAGGGAGGGAATTAAGGTTAAATGAGGTTGTGAGGAGGGCCCTGACCCAATAGGACGTGTCCTTGTAAGAAGAGAAAGCGACACCAGGGATGCGTGTGCAGAGGAGCAGCCGTGGGAGGACACGGGAGAAGCCACAGTCTGCAGGCCATGAAGAAGCCTCAGGAGAAACCGCCCAGTGGCCCCTTGGTCTTGAACTCCCAGCCCCCAGACTGCGAGGGACCAGTTTCTGGTGTTGAAGCCCCGGCCCATGGTGCTTTGTTACTGCTGCCTGAGCCAACAAGGCTGGATGAAGAGGAAGGACAGCAGTGTGCCAGGTGTGCGTGGGCCTTGCACAGCCGGGGAGGCTCTGGTGTCAGGAGATCCCGTCTCCAGCCTGACTGGGTAGTGCTGGTGAGTCAGCTGACATCCGGGGCTCTGTGTTCATTGTCTACATGGTGGGCAGCAAAGCAGATGACTCTCCTGCATCGAAGCCCCCTGGGCCTCTGGTCACCCAGAAGTCAGAGCCAGGAGACACACACCTGCTGTCCACACCTGCTGCCCTGGTGCGACTGCAAAGAAAGGCAGAGACCCGGGGGCATCGGCTATGGCACCAGGATGCAAGGCACCAAATGCCTCTTCCTCCCTGGGAACACTGGCAAAGGCTCAGCGAGCCGCAGCCTGGCCTGAAGATGAGGGTTGGTCTGGGCCGTGCTTGCCTGAGCAGCCCGGGGTTTCCTGTGCCTTCCAGCAGAAAGCCGGGGGCCTGTGGGGCAATGGTCATAACCAGGGCAGCACTGGCTGTCACTGGCTGTCCAAGCAAGCCCTTTGTCTCTGAGAGGGCAGGGTGCCTGTGTGTGCGTGTGTGTTACGGGCACCTTCCTAGGAGGTAAGCGACATGCCAACTCCCCTCAACCCACTCCAGGGGCCAGTTTCCACGGTCTCAGCTTGGTTGGGGGTGTGGGCTCCCTTGCCCTAATCCCTGGGGGAGCCCATTTTCCCAGACACAAGGACAAATCAGGCCGGCTCGGCCGGGGACAGACAATTTCCTACATTTATTTGTTTCTCCCGAAAGAAGGCTTCTGTTTGGTTCTAATGAGTAGCTTTTCCTAAAGAGAAACAATAATAACAGCAGAAACGTAAGTGGATTCTGTAAACTTGTAATCATACGTGTCAAACATAGCGTGGTATTTTCCCCTGCAAAATAGAAACGGTGGGAAGTCATATAGAGTGGGTGCGGGAAATTGTGTTTTCTCTGACAGAAGTTAATTCTAAACTAAGTATTCCCTGAAAGGAAAGCAGGGAAACATTTTTACATGTCTATCATTCGTCCTTAGAGGACACAAAACAAATATGTTTTTTAACGCTTGACACCAGCATTATTCCGGGTGGCCTCGGGCTATATGCTGTTTTCCGGTTTGTAGAATTGGAGGAGAAGAAAACAGCTCTGCATTAAGAGGAACATATTGTACAGGTTAATCATAAGCACGCAGAAATCGGCAGGACGGAAGGCCTGGGCACCAGGAGTTGCGAGAAGGCAAGGAAGCGGAGGTGGCAGCAACGAGGGGCCAGACCAGGGTCACAGCCCCTGTGGCAAACGCTTGCGAATGTGCCATGGGCTGGAGCTCTTTTGGGTCCCTCTCTGTTGGGAAGCAGCCCTTCACAGGTCTCCCAGTGATGCTTACATGCAGAAGGAAGCTTCTTGGAAAGCCGAGGGTCATTTTATCAGAGTCCATTCCCCAGGAAGTCCCCGTCAAGGAGCACCTGGGCAGTCAGATCCTGAGGCAGATGGCATCATCAGGACCAAGGCCCCGGGGCTGTCCCAGATCCTCCCGCAAATGTGGTGGGAATTACGACTGGTCCCCCAAGTGAGCCAGACGCACACAATGCATGACAGTGTAGCAGCCACAAGGCCGAGGTTCCGGAGGGCCTGCTCCAGCCTGGCCTGCGGTCACGCCCACCCCGGCCTCTGCCTCTGGGAGGCCCATGCGAGTCCTTTCTGCGGAGCATGGGAGTCTTGCTTTGGTGGGAGGGAGGCAGCCCTGCCTGGGGTTTCCGCTTTGAGGTTCCTTCTTTTCCCTGGGATTAGGAGTGTTTCATCGCTGACCCTGGGGTCAAGCCTCAGGATTTCGAAGCCCACAGTCCCCCATGAAAACCCACCCCGCATGGCTGTTGCTGGGGGAGGGCTCTTGGGGTCCCTGTCCTCTGAGGGTCCAGCAAGAGGTCAAAGTGTGCAGTTACTGGCCCTGGTCCCCACTGCCTGCCAGCTTTCCTCTGCCACCCAGCCTGTCCTTCCAGGGGCACATGTAGGCCTTCCCGGACCCCCACAGGGGAGCCCCAGCCCATGCACCTGTCCCGTCCTGAGGGCAAAGTGAGGCTGAGGGGCCCCTGGACATGGGTCCCGTTCCTTCCCGTCTCCTGCCAGTATGGCCTCCCCAGCACAGGCCCTTTACCATCCTTGTGAAATTTTCGGCAGCATCTGGAAGGGAGCTGGAAACATGGCCCAGGGAGTGAGTTTCCCACAGAACATTCTAGTCCAATGCCGACCCCAGCTTCTCTTCTTTTTTCCTAGGCTGTGCGCCTTTTACTTCCAGAGACATCTGGCCACTGTGGCTCCTGTAGGGATGGTGTCTCTCCCGCTGTGTCTCGTCTCTCCATCCCTGTTTCTGTCTCTGTCATACATTCACGCTGCATGATGGCCAATTCGGTCCAGCAAGAAGGTGGAGCTGTGACCCCTCCCCTCCAGAGCATGGCCACCACCACTGCCCAGGGAGGGTAGGGGGAGGGATGCTCTGTTTTCAGTCCCAGGAGGATCACACTGCACCCCAAACAGGTCTGCTGTTGGCATCAGAGATGCCCATGGAGGGACTCGGCTGGCAGCCCCTGGCTCAGGGCTCAGCATCCTGCCAGGGGTGGCTCCTGGGTGTCCTTTGCTGGACTCAGGCCTCGTCACTTCACTGAGGCCTTCAGCATCCACAGCCTTGGGGGACAAAGCAGTTTCCGTTGTTAAAAGAAAGACTTCAGCCAAATTAAATGTAAAGGAGTTTAATTGAGCAATGAGTGACTTGCGAATCAGGCAGCCTCCCCAGCCACAGTGGGCTCTGGGACTCCAGCACAACCTTGGGCAGAAGAAGATTTATGGACAGAAAAAGGAAAGCAACGCACAGAAAATGGAAGTGAGGCCCAGACACCTCCGGCTTGTTACAGGTTGGTGTTTGCCTTATTTGAACACGGTTCAAACAGCTGGCTACATGTGGTCGGCCCAAACTCAGTGACAGGCACAAGTGTAGGCGACGGCCTGTTTACACCTGAACTCGTTATAGTTGACGATGTGCAGAGAAACCTCTAGGCCGAACTTAAAATATGTAAGGAGGCAGCTTTGGGCTAAAGTGGATTTAGCCCCGTGCGTTTTGAAACTCACATTGGCAAGAATCTCTTTTATTCACTTTCCCCAAGACGCCTTCTTGGGTCTTCCGACGGTATCTTGCTGCACTCCAGGATCTTTCTCTAGGAACATCAAGCAGGCACCTGAATGGATCCTGCACCCTCGTTCTCAGCTCAGCCCTTCCCTCTGTCAGAAGTGGGGAGGGCAGAGACACTGTTTCTGGAAGGTTCTGTATCTGCTCTCCCACCCCTATCTCACCCTGGCCCACACCCTGGGACCTGGTTTCACAAGGACCTGGCAGAGCAGCCTTGGGACAGACCCTAGATGCTAGAGGGTGGTGCAGCTGCCTCCGCCTCACCCCCAGCCTCAGCCTCACCCCCAGCCTCAGCCTCACCTTCACCCCCAGCCTCACCCTCACCCCCAGCCTCTGCCTCACCCCCAGCCTTACCCCCAGCCTCACTGGCTCCCCTCTGCAACTCCACCAAGCCGCAGGACGGCTCTGAGCCGTGCTCACTCTCTCCTGGGCCGGGCTGCAGACAGCACTGCCAAGCCATCCCTTCCCCATGATCTCAAACAGCAAAGGCTGCAAATGCTTAGGTCACTTTTCGGTCCCCAAAACTTTTTGGACTCGCACCTGAGGAGGCACCTCCGAGGGGAGCAGGTCTGCAGCTGCCCAGACCAGGAGGGAAGCTCCAGGGCTTGATTGCCCACCTGGTTCCCAGCCGAGGTGGCCTCTCACTGGGGCCATTTAGCTGCGGGGGTTGCTGAGCTAGTGTGAGACCCCTGTGGCCAAGTCCCCCAATCTCCTGGGCTGTGTGTGGCGGTTCCTGATCCAGCTGTCCCCTCCTCATGTGTGAAGCATGGATGGCAACTGCAGGCACTGCTCAGGAGCCTGGGGAGTGGTCTCCATGCAGCTGCCCATTCGTGCATCCTTGGTGCTGTGTCTTAGCAGGAGATAAAAATGTCACCCGACGTACCCCTCGGAAGAACCCCCCCATGCCTCAGCTGGTCCTCCCCTACACAACTCCTAAATAATGTCGGTCTCCTTGGTAGGGGTTAATAAGGGCCCTCCCGGAACTTGGGTGATCACTTCAGAGCCTTTCAGCCTTGGGGTAATTCTGCCATTGACCATCATTCTTGCGATCTGCGAGCATTCCCCAGGAGAGCGCCCGTCTTGTCTCAGGAAACTCCCCTTGATCACGGCCCACTGGTTCAGAGTCAAATATGGTCTCGACTGTGGAAGTGGACGCCCCAGAAATGCTTCACACCTTTCCAGTGCTTTCATTTTCCTAAACAGGAGGGCTCCTCTGGTGTACATATGTGTGCACACACACTCTCATAAACACACCACACATGCAAACACAAACGTGCCACATGTGAACACACATGAACTGCACATGCACTAACATGCCATGGTGCATGCACATACCACACACGTGTGAGCACACATACACCCATGCAAGCACCCTTTGCACTCACACACATTCACACGTGTGCTCACATGTGCACACATGCACAGCATGCAAACGCGCCACACACACACCACACATCTGTGCACACATATGCTCTGCCCTTCCACATGAGATTCAGTCATTCCTTTGCAAGCTCTTCCCCTGGAGTGGGCCCTGTCCCCAGAGATCCCTAAGAAACAGCCACACACAGTTTGTCTGAAACTGGGAGGGGTCCCCTATCCTTGAAAAGGCCACAGGACTCTCACCAGCTTGTAGGGACTTGCATGTCACAGTGTGGGTTTAAAACAAAGACGGGTCCCTCTTGTCTGTCAGATACCATGACCAGCATTGCCACGTTGCCCCTCCTCTGGCTGCTAGGAAGGGTGAGGCTTGGTAAGGCTGGATTACTTATCAGTGGGGGAATGTTCGGGCCTTTTGAAGTGGCTTTGTGAGTCTGGAGGCTCTGAGTTTGGCCCGGCGCCTGCTCTAGGGGTTGACACGCACACCCTATAAATAACAGCGGTGACAGGTCCCCTGTCAGCACCCGCTGATGGACGGCCCCTTCTCCCGCCATTACAGCCTTGTGACTGTGGGAAAATTAATTTAAGTGGTAGTTAATTTCTAATGAATTCCACTCAAGCGGCTAATATGGTCCCTCGGCGTTATGGTAACCTTCATGGATCATTGCATTATGTAAATAAATTCTACTTTATGCTGGTTTATTAAAAAAGAGAGTGAAGATTGGGAAGCCTGGTGAAATCTTCTCTCAGACGCAGGGAGACATTTAAGGAAGGGAAGCCGCCCAGTCCACAGGTGCTTTCCTGGAAGCCTGCACTTCTCACCTCTAACTTTCCAGATTGGCTGAACTGCCCACTTGTAGAGCTCCGCATACATATCTCCAAATCTCCAAATTCCATTTTGTTTTGTTTTGTTTGAGATGGAGTCTCACTTTGTCACCCAAGTTGGAGTGCAGTGGTGCGATCTCGGCTCACTGCCACCCCTGCCTCCTGGGTTCAAGTGATTCTCCTGCCTCAGCCTCCTGAGTAGCTGGGATTACAGGCACACGCCAACATGCCCGGTTAAATTTTTTTTTTGTTTGTTTGTTTTGTATTTTTAGTAGAGACAGAGTTTCACCGTGTTGGCCAGGCTGGTCTCAAACTCCTGACCTCAGGTAATCTGCCCTCCTCAGCCTCCCAAAGTGCTGGGATGACAGGTGTGAGCCACCACGCCTGGTCTCCAAATTCCTTGTGTCATCATTGCATTCCAAATGGAAAGAGGAGCGTTCTTCCTTAAACCACACGCAGTTCCTAACAACCCTCAGAGACAAACCTTGGGAGTACCCTGATCGGAAACCTCAGTCTGAGGACAAGTGCAGGCTGGAGGAGCTGGGCATGTTTCGGCCTCCTGGTCCAGCACGGAGAGGGAGGGACATGCAGGCTCCCCATAAATTCTTCTACGCCACCCTCAGCAGCCCACCCTGTGGAGTACCCTCCACGGCCCTCCCTTGCTCGCTCCTGGTCACTCCAGGAAGTTGCTGCATCTGTGCCCACCCTGTTCAGTCCCCTGGTGGCATTCGCTGAGCCAGAGACGCCCTCCACCCTGCAACTCTTTCCCGTCTCGGCACCCAAAGCCCTCTGTGCTCCCAATCTTCCCCCAGTGCCTGGGCACCCTGCTTTTCCCCTGCTGTGGCACCATCCTCTTCTATGGGGGAGCCCACAGGGCTAGACCCCGGACCCCTTCTGTACCTACACATTCTCCTGGGGGACAGCGTCCAACCCTCGGCTTTCGCTATGCTTTGTTCCGGCTGTCTAATGCTGCGGTCAAGTCACCCCAAGGGAGGAGCTTAAAACAGTAACGACCTTGCATGTTGTTCCCAGGTTCGGGTTGACTGGGCTCAGCAGGGCTGCTCTTGTTCAGCAGCGGTTAGATGGTGGCTGTGGCTGGGGTTGTCTCCTTCATCTCACCCAGTCCTCAGACTGAGGCTCCCATACCTGGGCCCCTCCGGCGCACCTCTGTCTAAATGGCCTCTCCATGCAGCAGCCTCTGGGTCTGACCACTGAATGCTCCCAGGGCAAGGGCCCCAGGATAAGCCCACAGAGGCCTCATTGGTTTCCTAAGCTCACTTTTCATTGTGTTGATGGAGACAGTCACAGAAGCCCATCCAGGGAGGAGGCGTGGGGGCAGAGACCTCACCTCCTCAAAGGAGAAGGGTCCAAGAATTCTGGGCACGTTGCAAAACTGCCTGCTGTCACTATGGCCTGGACACCCAGATCTTCACCTCCAGACTCAGGTCCAGCCTCTGGTCCTCTCTCTCGGGGGCTCACCTACATGGGCTGTTTGGGGGTGCTTTTCCTTTCTTCTACCCAGTTTCCTGCTCACTTCGGGTTTAGCCAGTGGCAGGTGCTGGCAGATCAGAGTGAGACGGAGGCTTTGCTTCAGCTCTAACTGCATGCAGCAAGCCTGGGTGTCTCGGGGGCCCCTCCACACAGCTGCCCTCGGCTTGGGAGCTGCCCCTCCCCTGCCCTTCCTGCGACTCTTAAACCCTGCTCTTATATTTATGAAAGCTGGTGGCCAGGCACAGTGCCTCATGCCTATAATCCCAGAACTTTGGGAGGGCGAGGTGGGCGGGTCACTTGAGGTCAGGAGTTCGAGACCAGCTCGGCCAAATGATAAAACTCCATCTTTACTAAAAATACAAAAATTATCCAGGTGTGGTAGCACATGTTTGTAATCCCAGCTACTTGGGAAGCTGAGGCAGAAGAATCGCTTGAACTCGGGAGGCAGAGGTTGCAATGAGCTGAGATCGCACCACTGCACTCTAGCCTGGCGATAGAGTGGGACTTCATCTTAAAAACAAACAAAAAATGAAAACAAAAAAAAAAACAAAACAAAAAGACTGGCTAAAGCTCACCTGAAATCACCCAATTTCCATGTGCCATCTCTTTCCTGCCAGCCCCAACCGACACTGTTTCTCTGAACACCACAATGGGACCCAGCCTGAAGGTGCCATTTTTCCTTCCAAACTCACCTCTTCCCAGTTCCCCACTGAGCAGAGTGAAACATCATCCACTCAGTCGCCGTCAAAAATGAAGAGGCCAGGCGCAAATCCTCCTGTTTCATCACCACACATCGAATGCACAGGTGTGTCTGGTCTACACCTGGGTCTACCCTGGAGTCTACCCTAGGGTCTACACCTGTGTCTCGCCTCAGGTCCAGGGGTTTCCCCGTCATCCACTGCCAGCCACAGCGCCCTCTGGTTGGGCCACCACAGTAACTTTGCCTGACTTCCTGCCGCAGTCCTGGTTCCTGCCGTCCGTTCCACACATGGGGCCGGATGACCCCTGGAAGCACCCACAGGACTTCCCGTCACCTCTGGGATCACGCCCACCTATGCCCAGGCTCTAGGCCCTGCCCCTTCTGACCCCCTAGCCTGGCTCACTGCCCTGCTCCACCTGCCACCTAGACACACGAACATGCCATCCCAGGTAACCCCCATGAGAAGGGACCCCGAGGTGGGGCTGGGTGGGAGTGTGTGCTGGGGAGACCTCCCAGGACCAGCACAGAAGGAGGCAAACTGCACACAGGACTGGCATCAAGAGCATTCCGGGGCAGAAGAAGGAAAAGTAGAAGACGAGGCTGGGGATTTGAAACAAATGTGCATTATTTACTATTAATTGAGTCCAAACAAACAGCACAGGAGCTACTCCCCTAAATCTAAAATCAAATCATCATTTCTAGTGGCTCTTCCTCTTCGCCATTGGTGGCCATCCATCCTACAAATGGCCAGCCTGCTTGCCTTAGTGCGTCCTGATAGGGCCAAGGGAAGGCGGCACCCCTCGTGTGAGATGCTTTGGATGTGTTCCAGAGATTGCTGTGGTCATTTCACAGGCAGGGACGTCCCGCGTCCACCTGCAGCTCTTGTCTTTGTCCAATTCTTCTTTCAGCACAGCAGGGTGCCAGCTTCAGGTGGAGCCAGGGCTGCATGGCCCTTCTGTTTTCAGGCCACACCAGTGTCCACCCAGCGGGTCTCTGCTCAACACTGGGAGTAAAGAAAACCCAACCAGGCCCCCACTGGGGAATGGGACCTGGACTAGGCCTGATTTGAGCCGTTCTCCTGAGGCCTGTGAGTCCCGAGGCTGTGGGTGGCCTGTGCTCCAGGGTCTCTCTAGACGGGGCTTTGCAGACACACGAGGCTGTCAGGGGCCTGAGCTGGGCCTGGATTTCCTAGGGAGGCCCTGGATGGAGGCCGTCCATGAAGCTGGAGCCTGCAGGAGGTGCCTTCGTGGGGAGCCTGCCCTGCGGGAAGCTGGTCTTGGCAGACCTGGCATCCCCGGTCCTTTGCTTGTCCTTAGGTGAGCTTCCAGCAAGGCTGCAGCAAGGATTTCCAGGTGCCCAGACTGCTGGGCAGCCTGGGACTAGGGGAAGCAGCGCTCCTGGGCAGGTGAGTGTGAGCTGGACGGTGTCTCCTGGCCAGGCCTGCTCTGTCTGCATTCCCCACGCAGCCCATGGCGTTCCCAGGTGAGGCCGAGTTAAACAGAAGAGAACTCGCTGTGCAGCAGTTTCCTTTGCCATGCACTCTTCCACCAGCGATGGCCTCCAGCCTACCCCCAGCCACCTCCTATCTCCCATATCCCTGTCCTGGAGGGCTGCCTCGCCACCCACATCCGGCTCCCTCTGTCCCGGTACCTCCCCACACAGAGCAGACCTGCCCTGGGCCGGTCCTCTCTTCCCAGGAACATCTCCTCCTTGCCCCTGCTGCCCCAAGGCTGCTAAGCCAGAGTCTGAATCCTGCCCTGCCTCCACTGGGTCCCCAGGAGGGCAGGGCTGTGTGGGGCCCCCTCCCTCGAGCCCACCCTGCCCACGTTGTAGCCAGGACTGGGGTGCTGGAGAGGAGAGCAGGGGCTGGAAACCAGTCTTTCCTCCCTCCTGGGGGCCCCTGGATTTTTTGAGACCCCAATTGCTGCAGGGCCCTGACCAGAAGGGGCACCTTCCGGTGGACCAAGGGCCTCTACCCACGTGCCCAGCACCTGCCTTCAGTGTCTCCCCCACACCCTGCAGCCCGGGAGCTGCGGCAACCTCATCCTGTCTTCCCTTCTCCCTCCCCTCCTGCTGTTTTTCTGTCTCCATTTCTATCTATCTCTGCCTTTGCTTCTCTGTCTCTGTCTCATTCTCTGTCTCTATATGTCTCTATGTCCATCTCTGTCTCTTTCTCTGCATCTCATCCCCCAGGGGTCCCCATCAGCTTAACGGAGGTGTCCACTCTCCACCTGCCCTGGGGTGATACACTTGGTGGGGAGACGGTGTGGTGCAACGCAGTGGATTTTAGACGGGGCGGGGGGGTGGGGGCGGGCAGAGCCAATCACTGGCTGGTGGGGGCTCCTCCACTTAGAGATGGGGTGACCTGGGGAAAATCACTTCACTGCTTTCACCTGTAAAGTGGGAGGAATGGTGACATCCGCCTCCCGGAGTCCCTTTGAGGATTGAATTGACGAATGCACCCTGAGCAATGCCTCGTGAGTGCGCCCCGTGTAAATGCTGGTGGGACCATTACCCAGGTCCCGGAGGGCACCCAGGCATGGTGGCTCCTGTGGGGTTCCTGTGGCTGAGACTTGGGAAACATCAAACAATATTTGTAGCAACACCTCCAGACTGAGCCGTTAGCATCTGACCGTGACAAGGGCTGCCTTCTCTGCGAGTAGAGACAGAGATTACATTCTGTGGTGGGAAGTGCAACTTCAGGGTAGCCTGGGTGATACCTGTGAATTCAGCAGCTACGATAAATACTAAAGCAAAAGCAAATTTTGCATTTCAAAATAGTAAAAGTAAAAAATCAAAATTAAATTCTGATAGTATTGAAAGCTGAAAGCCATTTGTTAATAAAAGCCTTCCAATGAAAAGTGTTAGAAAATCTAACAATAATTATTGGAATCTTACCACATGCAGTTTTTCCTAAGCAAGTTTTACTGCAAGTCCTATGAGAAGGTTCAAAGGTTCTGGCCACAGAGCACCAGAACCAACGGATTCAGGGGCCAGCAGCTAAGGGCCACCTCCCTCCTTTCCTCACAGCAGCCTCCGATGAAAGCAATGTCCAAGTGACGCTGGGAGAGCTGCCTAGAGGGATGAGAGGAGCAGGGGCCCCGGGAGTTTCCTTTGTCCTCCAGCTCTTCCCCGTCTGACTGCCTGGAATGTTCAGAGTAATCGCTAGAGCACTGGCCACCCTATTGTGCCAGGAGTTTGTCATGAGGATGGAAAGTAAGCACCAGGGTTGGCTGGTGAGGGAGAAGGGAAGAAAGAGACCGGGAAGTTGAAACACGGAGATGCCATAGCCTTTGGACAGCCTTCCTTGAGGCAGGCAGGCAATATGCTGCATGTTTGGTTTAAACCACAGCTGAGGCAGGAGAATAGGGTCTGGAGAAGGGGAACCTAAGGCCAATTCACACTGACTTCCTAGAACTAATTCCAAAGGAAAACTCCAACTTTCCATGCCCAAGTAACCACAGGACCAGAGGCTACTCCCTTTGTAACCCCTCCCCCTTTTTTCTGAGTGGCAGATGAAAAATTGAAAGTACCTCTGATTAGTCCCCTCCTGCAACCAGTCAGGCTGGTCTAGGGCCAAGTCTGTATTTGCATGGGAGTATAATGCTGTAACTTCACTTCAGCCTCTGACTGGTCACTTTCCAAAACCAATCAGACGTTTGCATAGGATATAACTCTGTAACTTTGCTTCAGCCTCTGATTGGTCCCCTCCCACAACCAATCAGACTGATCATGGGCCACTACTTCATTTACATGGGGTGTACACACGTAACCAATGGGAAACCACTAGAGGGTATTTAAACCCCAGAAAATTCTGTAACTGGGTGCTCCAGCGCTTGCTCAGGCCCGTTTCCATCACGTGGAGTGCACTTTCATTTTCAATAAATCTCTACTTTTGTTGCTTCATTCTTTCCTTGCTTTGTACATTTTGTCCAATTCTTTGTTCAAGACACCAAGAACCTCGACACCCTCCACCAGTAACACTGCTATTTTCATCCCTTCTCCCGTGGACACAATTTATAACCAGCTGTACATCTTTGGATGATCAGGCAGGACTCTCCTAATACATGAACCTATATACATACCATGCATTTGCCACAGTGCGTGATTCAAGATAAAAGCTTCCTAAACATTTGGCTGGATGAGTAAAGAATTAGAGTTTGATTCACTGACCACAGGAAATGCCTTTATCCTGTCTCAAACAGCATGCTAGCTAATTAAACTGATCAAAATTATACATAAGAAATTGATGACAATTTTGGAATAGGTGACTGCATTCTTAACCACTGAAAGAACCATTATGCTTTTGACAGAAGCCTTAGGAGAAAGCGTGCCTCCAGACTTCCTGAGAGACAGCAGACAGGCCGCCAGGATTTCTGGGTAGCAATTCATCCTATGTTGACTCTAACAGCAGCACTCTGTAAGGAAAAACATGCATTGCTTTCTGAGGAAAAGACAATGAATCTTTAGTGGTGGCCAGCCAGGGGAAGCAATTCTCATCTCCACCCTGGGAAGATGCATGGGTGGGTCCTAAGGCTCCTGGGGTTGGCTTCCTGACAGCAAGTTTCTGAACACTGACCCAGCCTACGTCAATTGCTCATGCAATGCAAAACAGCTTTCTTTGTTGTATGCATTCCTCATTTCTTCCATGCATTTTAAATAGGAAACGACAGTGGGAACTGGGAGAAGAAAACCACCTCTAATTGGGAATCATGACCACTGATTATAAAATAGGGGGAAAATGCTTTAAAAGAAAGAGGAGTGAGAAAAGATAAACTTGTGTAGAAATGCAGAAAAACACCCTCAGTCATCAATAATGCTCACGATATCCTAAACCACTTTGAGAAAATGAAGGACACAGCCACCTGGGGGAAGAATGGGGATGCCCCCGGGTCACTGGCAGGAGCTGCTGTCCAGATGCAGCCTCAGGTTGCAAGACGGTGCACAAGACAGAAAGAAACAAGAATTATAGGCATTTGTTTAGAGACTCACAGGATAGAGCCCAGTGGTCCTGCAGGAGCTAATAATCCTGCTGGCTTCTAGGGAGAGAAACTGGGGCTTGTATTCAGGAGAGAACTTCATTATATACTCGGGTGTCTTTTGCATTTTGAACCATGTGAACACATTATCTAGTAATACTAATTTAAATTAAAATCGTTTTCAAAAACATTCTATACTGTAGTGGGTTGAACAGCATCCCCTGCAAAATTCCTGTCTACCTGAAACCTCGAAATGTGATCCTATTTGGAAATAGAGTCTTTGTAGATGTAATTAAGAATTTCCAGATGAAATTATCTTGGATTAGGGTGGGCCCTAAAGCAATGATGGGTGTCTTTCTAAGAGGAGGAGAGGGCCTGACGAAGACGGAGGCAGAGGATGGAGCCCTGTGGCCAGAGCCCAGAAAGGCCTGGGGCCACAGAAGCTAGAAGAGGCAGGAGGAATCCACAGTCTTTGGAGGAAGCGCTGCCTGGCCCACACCTGGATATTGGACATCTGGCCTCCAGAGCTGTGAGAGAAGACATTTCTTTTGTTACAGTTTGTAGTAAATGTTTATGGCAGTCACAAGCAACTAACGTACCACTTCCTTCCTTTTTAAATCATCTTAGTCTCTAAAGAAGTACACTTAAAGTGTAATTAACAAAACAAATTTCCCCCCACTTTTTTTGGTTTGTTTTTGGAGATAGTTTCATGCTGTCCCCCAGGCTGGAGTGCAATGGCACGATCATGGCTCACTGCAGCCTCAACCTCCCAGGCTCAGATGATCTTCCCAACTCAGCCTCCCAAGCAGCTAAGATCACAGACGTGCACCGCCATGCCCAGCTAATTTTGGTATTTTTGTAGAGACAGGGTTTCACCATGTTGCTCAGGCTGGTTCTGAACGCCTGGGCCTCCTGCCCAGCGATCCTCCTGCCTCAGCCTCCCAAAGTGCTGGGATTACAGGGAGGAGCCACTGTGCCTGGCCTTTCCCCTTTTCAATCTTAAATTTGTCTTCATCTGGGATGAACAAGAGAGGTGTCTTTCTAAAGCCGATGGGCATGTAACGCACATTAATAAAATATTATACAATTTGTTTCTCACCCAGTCACTTACTCAACAAAAGCCAAAGAGAATTGCTATATTTGGTATAATTAAAAAATAAATAAATAATATATGCCACAGTTTTTTCCAAAGTACTTTTATATGAAACTGGTTCATTGAGTTCTTAGGGCTTTACACTTTAAATTTAGGGAGAGCACATTATTTCAAGATTTAAATTTTGCAACAACACAAGTCAAAAATAATTTGAGTAATGAAGGGAAGGAGAGCATCATCCTGCCTGGGACTGCGTCCAGACAATCCAAGAGACATGTGCAGAGCCCGTGCACGTGTGCAAGGTGTGATGTGATGTGAACATACCAGTGTTGCTCCCGACAGGGAGGAAGGAGAGACTATGGCATCTTCTCTAAATCTTCTTTTTATTTATCCTTTTTTCCGAGACCGAGTTTTGCTCTGTCCTACAGGCTAGAATGCAGTGGTGTGATCTTGACTCACTGCAACCTCCACTTTCCAGGTTCAAGCAATTCTCCCACCTCAGCCTCCTGAGTAGGTGGGATTACAGGCGCCCGCCACCATGCCCGGCTGATTTTTTATTTTTATCTTTATTTATTTTTATTTTTAGTAGAGACAGGGTTTCACCATGTTGGCTAGGCTAACCTCAAGTGAACCCCCCGCCTCGGCCTCCTGAAGTGCTGGGATTACAGGCATGAGCCACTGTGCCTGGCCTAGTTATACTTTTTGATTTTTAAAAACGAGTAACAGGGCCAAACGCGGTGGCTTAAGTCTGTAATCCCAGCACTTTGGGAGGCCAAGACGGGTGGATCACGAGGTCAGGAGAGCGAGACCATCCTGGCTAACACGGTGAAACCCCGTCTCTACTAAAAAATAAAAAAAAACTAGCCGGGTGAGGTGGCGGGCGCCTGTAGTCCCAGCTACTCAGGAGGCTGAGGCAGGAGAATGGCATAAACCCAGGAGGGAGAGCTTGCCGTGAGCTGAGATCCGGCCACTGCACTCCAGCCTGGGCGACAGAGCAAGACTCCGTCTCAAAAAAAAAAAAAAAAAAAAGAAAGAAATATGTCTTGGCATGAGTTTCGAGAGGGCTTGCAGTGAGCCACGCCATTTGCCCTAAGGCTGCATGGTTACCATTTGTCGCAGGGCTGCGTGGTTACCAGGAGCCTGTGTGACCACTGATTTCGCATCTGCCCTTTGCTGAACGTACATTTCTAGAAAAATCCAGGGTGAAACTTGTCCCACACTCCAGTGCCAGAGGTGCTCAGGGTTCTCTTGGGCAGGGCCGTTCAGCCAAGTCCACAGAGCAAAATGTGGGCTTGGCCTTAAAAGGGGTGAGCAAGGAGGAGACGGGCCTCCGCTGGGGAGCAGGCACGCAGGTGCAGGTCTGCCTTTGCTTGCTGAGTGCCTGCTGCAGGCCGGGCTGGTGGGAGATGCTGCAGATGCAAACACGGCTGGGAAGCAGGCTCTGCCTCCACGCAGCATGCTCACCTCTTCAGGCTACAATAACAAAAATTCCGATGGCCTGACTTACAGACAGGAAACTTGTTTCTCACAGCTCTGGAGGCTGAAGTTCAGCATCAAGGCACTGGCAGCTTCTGCGTCTGGTGGGGCTTCGTGGCTCAGACAGGGCTCCTCCCCACACGGTGGACGGGCGACCTGGCTCTCCGGACTCCCTTTTCTCAGGCCCAAACCCCATCACAAGGCCCTGGCGCAGGACAGAGTCACCTCCCGAAGGCCCCATTCCAAAGCACTCCCACGGGGGATTAGGCTTCAACACAGGAGTTTTCGGTGACACAAACATTGAGACCACAGCATCCAGCTCTCTGGGTTCCCAGAACCCTGTGGGAGGGCTGGGTCGCGCCTGCCCCCTTTTAACTGCGAGGCTTCCATGGAAGCTTCTTGCCGGAGGCTGGACACTGAGGAATGCACGGGATCAACACTCAGACCCGGGGATCGCCCCAGCCCTCATTGCTTTCTCCGCATCCCTCTGGCCTCAGTCACACGGCTTCACGCCGCAGCGGCAAACACCAGGCTCGAGCGCATCAACACACACAGGTGTGGCCCGCTCACACCAAGTCCACCAGGGGACCGACTGGCCGTCGCGCTGGATTCCTGCCTGAATCCTTCGGCTCTTCCATCTCCCGACCACCTCTGCCATCGCTGGGGGAAGAACGAATGCACCGCGTGGTGACTGCTTCCGCCGCAAAGCAGCACATCACCTCTGCTCGGCGACCCTCAGCCAGCCTCATAGGCCACAGCAGGTCTCACAGACGCGCCCACTCGCAGGGAGGCAGGGAAGCCCCAGCCCCCACCGGTCTGGCAGAGGAAGGAGACCTGGACCCCGGGAGCACCAGTCTCGCCTCCCACCCTCCTAGGTGAATGAGGGCGACGCTGCCAGGTGGGTGGTCTGTCAGTTAGACCTGGTCGGTGAATAGCCACCTAGGCAGATACAGACATGACCGTGTCCACCTCCTTCTGGAAATGCAGAGACAGCTCCTATGCTCTTCTCTCCATTGGGTGTCATTTACTTTTCCTTCGCTTGCACTGCTGTCCCCAGTTGATCCTACTCTAAAAGTCCCTCAAGAGAGTAACCTAATAACATACACCTGAATAGCACTTCTAATTTCTCACAGTATTTTCAATCCATCCATCAGTTCATTGGCACCACACCTTCAGGAGACAGGGAGGACGCTGGCGAGACAGGGCTGGCATCTGGTGGGACCCCGGGCCACCTGTAGGTCATGCGAGTGCAGGGACAGCTCCTGACAGGATGACCCTGCTGGCCCACGTGGCCACCCCTCCTCTCTCTGCAGCCGCCCTTCTCTGTGCCCATGAGGATCTGCTCAGCCCACCTTCAGGTGGTTTGGAAGTGTCTGGGATTTAAGTCCCCACATGGTGACCCTCAACCAAGAGTGATGAGCATCTGTGGATAAACGCCCCCCGGTTCTCATCCCCCGTGGGACACCAAGGCACATTCCGCCAGAGCTCAGGGGACACAGCAGGGTGGCACCTGGTGCCCCTCTCATTCTGTGCCCTGGAAGCTCCTCTCCCTCCCTGATTCATGTCCCTACTCCCCATCTTGACTTCTGAGATCACCTCCCAGTGGTGCACCTGCATCCCAGCCCTCGTCATGAGGTGTGCCCAGTTAGGACAGGCGACAGCAACCCTGGTTCATTGTTGGGGAAACGTATTACCCCCCAGGGAGTGCTTTGCAGTGTCTGGGGCACTTTTGGTTGGCCCTGCTTGTGTGTGGGGTGCTCCCGACATCTTGTGGTGGAGCCCAGGGATGCTGAACACCCGGTAGTGCCCAGGATGGGCCCAGAGCACGACCTAGCCCCAGATGTCCACAGCACTGATGTCCAGGATCCCTGGCCTGGTTCTGCAGCACTCTTTTTTAAGTAACTTGTTCTGGACTGAAGCCTGGATAGGTAATTATCAGCCTTAGATTTCTACTCAAGCAAAATTAGCAGAATCCCACCTTTCCCCGTTGGATCAAGCGTGCCGTGAAATCCATGCCTTCTTTATTCCTTCCTGTTGGCTCCTGTGCCATTATTCCTTCCTGTTGGCTCCTATGCCATGCTGCCTTGCTGGGTATGCGTCTGTGCAATCATCAAGAGGCTGCGACTGTGTATGCCCACGTTTCCATGGCACGTAAGCACATCACACCCAACTGTAGGCATGCAGCCGGAGGTCAGGTGTCCCCCCAGAGCACCGTGTGCTGCAGAAACACCCAGTTTTCGCCCACGCAGGATGGCTTGGATGCCTCTTGCCCGTGCCCAGCCTCAGGCCCCTCCTCGCGTTGCCTCCCCTGCAACCAAAAGTTTCAGCGTGGCCATCATCCCCTGCAGGGAACATCCTGGACCTCTGCCTTGGAGGGCCTGGCACGCCTCACGCACACTCGCCAGCCTCCGTTTTACACGCTGCTGTGCAGGAAGGGTGTGAGGGTAGCAGCACCTCTTCTCCTCCTCATCCCAGGGCCCAGGCTAAGGGAGCTCGGGAAGCATCAGCAAGCCATGCTGGGGGCTGTCAGGACCCTGTGGTTCTCAAACCACATCACCCACCCCGTGAGAGATCAGAAACATGGAAGGCACACACTGGCTGAAAGTCACAGTCCACTGAGGGTCACAACAGCGGCTCCGCTGACTCATCACACCCTCCCGCACCGACTGTTCAGGAGGTGTTTGCAGACACGCGCATATATATGTGGACACACTCATGCATGCACACACACACACCACATACACACATACACACGTGCACGCACACACACACGCTTGAGGAAAGTCCTCTCTCTTGCTGAACTATTCTCAGTCCCAGTGCATGACAGGTCTCCTAGTGGGAGGTCTCCTAGTGGGCTCTGGCTTCTGACATTTTCAGGGTCCTCCGTGACACACACTCTAGAGACTGCATCAACTCCTCACTTAAGAACAGCTTGAGAAAGGGCTTCCCTTTCCCTGCACAACATAAGCAGGCTCTTCGCACAGCTGGTTCCCTTGTCTTTCAAGTAATAATGCCCTCCACCTTCTTCAACTGGCCAGACACCTGCGGGCCGCAACACCCACGTCAAGCTGCTCGCAGAGGCCCTTCGTAGGGTCAATGGGCACAGCACAGAGTTCACAGCAACCCACACCGGCGTCTGTTCCCCTTCGAGAAGTGATGGGTGTGCTGGGGCTAAGCTTTGACCCTGATGCGGCCATGGTGCCCCCTCTGCTGCCCCACCAGGCCTTTCTGGGTGACCTTGCTGTGCCCCTGCTGCTGCTGTGGGTGGGAGGGCGCTCCCCCAGGGCTAGGCTTCTTGCATGGTCTCCTGTCTCAAGAAACTGCTTTCTGGGAGAAGGGGAGGTGTCCCTGACCAGGAGGAAAGGAGCCGTGAGAAGGCCGTCCCCACATCTCAGCATCTGCTCTGGGTTGGACTGTGCTCCTTAACCCCCAAATTCATGTTGACGACAGCACTCCCCCAAGGCATGGGGCTCACTCAACTCTGAATCCCGGTGTCCAGGGCAGGACCAGTCCACTCCATCCCACCAAGTCCTTGCCAGTTGTAGGTGTGGCCACCCTCTAGCAAGGGGAGCTCCTGGCCTCCCCCCGAACCTGGGCTCACCCTAGGGACTTGCTGAACTGCAAAAGCGCAGCAGAAATGACACGCTGGGATTTCTGAGGCTGGGTCACAGGAAGCCTCGTAGCGTCTGCTTGGCTCTCTCAGGACACTCTCAGGAAGCTCACTCTGGGCAGCGCAAGCCACACCGAAGAAGTGCCACGTGCAGTCTGAGGAGCACTGAGACCCAGAGAGGAGTGCCGGTGCCATCTTAAGTGGGTCCTGCAGTTAATGCCACATATAACAGACAAAATTCTCAGCTGAGCCCATCCCCAACGCCCCACAAAATTGTGAGCAATGTAAAATGGCTGATTGAAGCCACTAAGCCTTGGCTTGTACAGCAACGGGCAACCAAAACACTGACCATTTCTTCCAAGAGGCTCTAAGCAGCCTCACGGGGACAGAGAAGTCCTGCCTGGCCTCACCCAGCGCCATCCAATCCCTACCTGCATCCAGAGTTCAGGGAGGATGAATGAACTAAGCTATTCAGACGGTCTATTTTAATAGGCAAATGTTTTTAATTGGAACGTTTTAGAAATAAGATGATGCTACGTCTTCTATAGTTACTCATTTACACTGAAAAGTGCTGGGTAACTTTTAGGACGTTTGCTTCCAGTCACTCTCCCCCGATTCCTTGATGTGATAATTCCTTCCATGAAATACAACCGTTCTCCCAAGTGACGCAATGATGAGTATGCGCGTGACTCTGGAGGGAAAGGGTCTACATCTGTCTCTGCTTGTGCCTCGGGTTGGTTTTACAATAGACGTACCACCGGCCCCGCCTCTTCACCAGGTAACAGTCCCTGCAGCGCTTCTTAAGAACCACCTTGCATTTGAAACCCAGTGCGGGCAGCAGGCGGGGCAGGAGGCCGGGTGAGAGAAGTGAGCGTACTTCTGCCCCGGCTTTCACAGCCATGGGGGCTGCACCTCGAAGGGATCCCATCAGAAATGTGGAGAGGACTCGAGGCTTCACTGTGTCACGACTAAGATGTAGCAGAGGGTTCACCATCTTCCTTATAAAAAGATTTGCCATGTTGTGGCGAATCTATGGGAGAGAGAATAAAAGGTGTTATAGCTTCTCCTGCGATTCCACCTGCTCTTTAAGACTTCCTTTTCCCTATTTCACTGAGGCTTGGGAAGAGAGGGACTTTGGGGTCGGAGGGCATTCCAGTACCAGCTGCAGCCTTGACCTGAGCTTCAACACTGCCTTAATCAGCCAAGTGTGCCAGGAGAATAAGGGGCAGTGGACGGTGGCTTCCTTCCCTTCCCGCTTGCTGCAAGTGTAGGCGAGTGTGTAAAGCCCCGCGATGTTGAGGAGCGGCTCACTTGGCTTGGAGGGAGCTTAAACTTAGGCCTCATCCCTTTCCAAACAGTTACACCAGGTCAAGGGCGGTTCAACTGATGAGCTCCTCCCTCCAACTTTCCCCAGTCCCAGGGGCCCTCCTTCGGGCCAGTTTCGGGACAAACCCCAGGGACAGCGACCCCTTAGCCCCGGCCGTGGAAGGGCATGGAGCTCTGGCAGCCGGCCGCCCGCCCCTGCTTCCCCATGCGCCCCAGCCCCTAGGGTTCAGTGGCCCCGGCTGGGAGGAGCTGGGTCTGCAGGGCCCGGAGGACACCGCGGCACCGGGGCCGGCCCTGCGCGCTGGCTGTGGCGTCGCGTTCAGGAGCCGCCGGGTCCCCCGCCCTGGGTTCGCTGGGCACCCCCTCCCGTCGGCCCTGTCGGGGGCCCATGGTCGGACCCGCGCCCCCCACCCTGGCCCTCCGAGACCGCCAGGCCCCGGGCTACGCTCCTCTGACCGCGGCCCACTAGGAGAGACAGGCCCGAGGGTTTCAAGGTGGCCGGCCCCACACTTTCGCAGCCCCAACCCTCAGGACACCCAGGACCACTGACCAGAGAAGACGGCACCCGTACCTGGCCGCACGCTCTCACCTAGCGCCGTTCCCCGCGTCTGCGCACTGGCGTGCCGACGCCGCTGCCAGGAAGAAAGATGGCGGCAGTGGGGTCACGTGGCGTGTCCACATCCAGCGCAGGGCGCAGAGACGCAGCCGCGAGTGCGCACGCGCTGGAGTCCGACGCATCACTCCCCGACTGCGCGCTACCTGCGGGCCACCGGGATCGCCGCCTTGTGGGACTGGACCGCTCTCGGGAAAAAAAATGCAAAACCAGGAACGAAAATGGATATCCGGAACGAAAAAGAAATTACAACCAATTAGACCTTAGAAAAAACTGCCAAATGCCAATGTCAAAACAAACTGAGGAGGAGGACATGTTTTTAAGTGGACAGGAGAAATGTAAACAAGTTCCGGGAAACGAGTGGAGACGGGCAGGAGTTGCAGCTGGTTACGGCTATTTTTCCCAACATTATGAGAAATTTCAGACATACAGAAAAAAGGAAAGAATTTTACTGTGAACACCCATATACTTGCCACCTAGATTCTACACTTAGCTCGCTTATCCCTGCCTTTTCAGGTATCTACCCGTGACTCCATCCGCCTTCCTTTGTGTGTCCAGGTGAGCTGCAAACGTGGCTGCATCCACCCCGCGCTCCCTGCAGGCCCCAACGCTTCATCCCAGCTCCCGCTTTTCGCACCTGACCCGGCAAACACCGGCCAGGGCGCTGGAGTTTATCAGCTTCAGAACAAATCTCCCTCTGACCACCACGTTTGCTGGGACATCTTTCCATTTTCAGGAGGTTTTTACGTGCATTCTTGTTTCTCATCGCCTTTCCCCCTCTTCAGCCTTTCACCGGCGACTCATCCATCTCTACTGTTCTGTTCTTCGAGTCACCTGGTCCTCAGGCTCTGACCACAGCAAATAAAAGCTGGATGCTGGAGCGTTAAGCTGGGATTTATACCAAGTCAGCTCTAAGCAAAATGGGCCTTTTTAGAGGCTGTATTTGCATGCTGTAAAATCAGTTGGTGTCCTAGGCTCTGTGGCAGAAATCCCCCAAATATACTTTTCCTCCGCGGTTCCCCGTAACCACACTCAGGAACGCTTGCCTTGAGGAGAATGCACTTCCAGTCTCTTCGGCTAAGCAGTCGACTCCTTCACCCAACATATATATATATATATATTTTGATATTTAAACGTCTCATGATTATCGGTTACCATAAGAATATAAACAATGTATTTTCAGTTTACATCCTCCCCTGCCTGTCCCCTAAATAAGAACCACTGGGTACTCCTAAGCGCTGAAGATTGCGCACACCATTGCCTGCCTCATCAGGGCCCTAGCTCCAGCCTGCGGCTGCAACTGCGTGAGGCTGCACCTGCTGGCGCAACGGGGCAGCGCCTGCGCACGCTCTGCCTCTGCCCGCGCGCTCCCCAGGGCGAAATAAGTTTGGCGCTGCCAGAAGCCGTGCGCATGCGTCTGCGCTGAGGGAAGTTGCGCCAGGTCAAAGGTCAGCCGCTCAAAATGGCGGCGTCGATGACCTTCTACCGGCTGCTGAGCCGGTGCGGCAAGGCGGCGCGGAGCCGGCCCCTGGGCGCCAGGTGTTTCGGGGTTCGGGTCTCGCCGACCGGGGAGAAGATCACACACACTGGCCAGGTAACGGCCGCTGAGTACAGGATGCCCCTTCCTCCGGCCGCTCCTCAGGCGGCTGGTGGCGGTGGGCTCGCCGGGCATCCGCGGCTCTGGTTCTGCGCCGCCAGCAGCGCAGGTCGTGGTAAGGTTGTGCTTCTGTCGCTTACGCGCCGGGGAGGACGGCCACGGGTCGGGACGGTGGCGGCAGCCTGTAGCGGTGGGTCTCGTCCTCCCAGGGCCTACGGGCTCTGGAACGGGAGGTCTCCCAAGCGGGCAGCACTTGCTGTGGACTGGCTGCCCATAGGCGATCTGTGGCCGCCGATTCTTTAGGCCAGAACGTTTAGAATTTGTGTAATATTAAATAATAAATTTTAGTAACCTGAGAAGTCGGTTGTAGTCCAAAGCACAAAAAAGTCGTAATCCAAAATGAAGAACAAAGGTCCCTGTGTGTATTGGAATGTTTCCTAGTAGATTTAAGGGGGGGATGTTAAAGCTCTGACCATATGCGAAAGAAGGTTGGAGCTCTGACCATATGCGAAAGAAGGTTGGAGGCGGTTCTCCTCGGTCAGGATTTGTCCCTCCGCCTTAGCTCCACCTTCCCGGGCTATGTCTCTATGCTGCTCTCTGATTCAGGTGATCACCCGTTTTCATCCCAGGTATCTTGCTAAAAATGCCTCTGATTACACCGAGTACTGTGCCCCTCACTTGTTTGATTTTTCATCAATGGCCTAAAAGTTAAGAAGAACACTTTCCTGTAATATTTATGATTGATATGAAGTGACTTCTTTCAGAATTAGGCTATAAAAGTCACACATGGCCTTTTTGTTTTTTTCCAGGTTTATGATGATAAAGACTACAGGAGAATTCGGTTTGTAGATCGTCAGAAAGAGGTGAGTAAAAGATCTATTGAAGAGGGGTAAGCTTTCATAAAACTGTTATGTAACCAACAAGAAATAATAATTAGTATATAAGATTTAAATAAATTTTTCCCATATTGCAAGCACCCTAACAGTTCTGGATGGGGTTCTACCTTTCTTATAATATTAATTGTGTCTATTTCTGACTTGTTTCCCTGTGAAACACATAACATTGTAACCGTAGTTCTGGTTTACATATAAATGGAAGTGACCTTTTTAAAAATTCTTGTGTCTTACTCTTCTGAGACTCGCAGATTTAAGTAAATCATATCAACTTAAAAAAATTACTCTTTTAACCACCTGGAGGTGTGTTTTTTATAGTTTTCACCAAATAAATTAGTATGTGTTTTTTACAGGTACTTACACTGACAAGCTGAAAATGGCACATGAGTTTTTCTTCCCTTAGTGGGTCTGTTAGCTCTATACATTGTAAGGGAAGATCAGTTCAGATGCCTGTGAGTGACCACTGGAGAAAGAATGTTGAAATTAGAATCCTTCTGCCTAAATCAGCCTATTTTTTTTTTTTAACCTGACTCCTCTATCACTCATGTCTATGAGTTCCTGAATTCTTAATTAGGTCAGGCTTGCCTCCATGTTTCCTGAATTTGCTTCCTGAACAAAGCGTCCTTCACAGCCACCTTATTCACTCTTTTTCCCACTTTGGTTAGCCCGGTGAGTCTTCTTATTAACACCTTAGGTATCCCTAAATCATGTATTTTCCCTTCTCCTTCAATCTTGGTTATGTTATCCATTCCCAGTGTGTAGTTTTTCTACTTCTATTCCAGAGCTACAGGGCATTCCAGAAAAGCTCACATGTTCATGAATTGACTAAAAATTCACATTCTCAAAATTCAGCGGGTTCACTGTTGTGTGGTTTGATGGGTGGGTGTGGGTGTCAGAAAAGTTTGTTTTATAGTGGTTGATTATTTGGCAATGCCGCTTGAGTGTTGGATTGAGAAAGATGCTGAGGCCTGAGCCACCACATTCAGTGAAAGAGTGTGCCGTGATTGATTAGTCATGTCTGCCAGGATCATGGTGGTGGAGAGGGGCTTGTGTCTGGTGGGTTTGCCTCTCGGAGTAGAAGCCGTGTGGACTTGCAGTCTAACAATTGTGAGGTTGAATCACAGCATGGGTTCAGTTTTCTCATTTGTGAAATGGAACCGTGTGAATATTTTTAAGCGAATCATAAGTCTCCAGTGAGATCACACGTCAGTTGTTGAGGAAGTGGTGGCATATGGTAAGTCCTCCTTCTCTCCATCCTCGGAAACCCTTTTCTGTTTATTCTTTGACTTCTTAGTGTATTTCCCAGTAGAAGTGTCTGTTCCATATGCCACTTTCTCCAGTGCTGTAGCCCAGTGATTCACACAGAGGAGCTCATGCATTGGGAATGGGACATTTCTTCTGTGTGCAGGCTGTCCTGGGCATTCTTGTTAGGTATATGAACTTGACATTTGGAAGGTGGAAACTGATGGATGTTGAGAGGATTTGCAGGCCCTTTGGTTTCTTTTGGCAGTGATCGTGGAGAAGGGGAGGTTTCTCCTAGTGTGGAAGCGGTATGGTTTCTTTTGGCGGTGACTGTGGAGAAGGGGAGAAACCAGTGGATGTGGGGAGGGTTTGCAGACCCTTTGGGTTCTTTTGGCAGTGACTGTGGGAAAGGAGGTTTCTCAAAGTGTGGATGTGGTGTCCGTTCTCAGGTTTCCTGGGCATCAGTGGGTGGTTGTTACTGAGGCAGTGGCTGGACTCTACATCCCTGCTTTGTGGGTGTCGTGGCAGGGTTGTGGGGACAAGGTAGGAGCCTCAGATTGAGCAGTTCCGGAGCAGATTGGTCCTGAAGCCCTTGGGCTCATTCATGCAATCTGGCCCCCAGCCCAGCTCCCTATCTCAGCTCTTGCAGTGACATGGCAAGTATGTGGGTCCCTGTCACAAACGCCTCTCTGCTGAACATGGTTTGTGTAGCTTCTGGTTTCTGGTTGGTGTAGCACAAGGTAGCGGGAAACAGCTTAAAAAGAAACCAAACAGAATCAGGATCAGCGAAGCCAGTAAGGGTGGGTATAGGAGAGTGTGGTGGTGTCTGTGGCCGGCAACTCACCCAGGCCGTCGTGCCTGTGATCTCAATGCTCCAGCCGGCCCAGCCTCTCCAGTGCCTTCCCCCGTTTAGCATCCCGAGTGTCCAGGGCACATCTTGGCATCACACATTGGAGGTTCAAGGCGTGTTTATAACATGATGAGTGGGCATCCTGCCCGAGCTTTCCTTCTTTCAACACGTATTTGGTGGTTAGTACTATTTTTAGTAGTAGTTGTTTCGCTTCTGAGAGACCTAATTTTTTGGAACACTTTTAGATTTACAGAAAAACTGAAGAAAGTAGAGTTTTCACAGTCCCCTGCTCAGTTTCTGCTGTTTACTGCCATCTCTCATTAGTGTGCTGCCTGTGTCACAGTTGATGAGCTGGTACTCATACATTATTACTAACTCAAGTCCACAGGTTCACTCTTAATGTATGTTCTAGGGTTTGGATAGATGTGTGATGACATGTGTCCACTGTGACAGTGTTGTACAGAGTTCACTGCCCTAAAAATTCTCTACTCTGCCTGTTCATCCCTCCCTCTTCCCAACCTCTGGCAGCCCTGATCGTACTGTCCCTCTAGTTTTGTCAAGTAATACTTTAACAAATAAACTGGGCCAGGTACAGTAGGCTTATGTCTATCATCCCAACACTTTGGGAGGCCCAGGTGGGCTAATCACTTGAGCCCAGGCATTCAAGACCAGCCTGGACAACATGGTGAAACCCTGCATCTACAAAAAATATAAAAATTATCCCAGCATGGTGGCACATGCCTGTAGTTTGAGCTATGTGGGAGGCTAAGGTGGGAGGGTCATTGAATCTGGGAGGTTGAAGCTGCAGGGAGCCGAGAGCATGCCACTGTATTCCAGCCTGGGCAACTGAGCAAGACCCTATCTTGAAAAAAACATAAATAAATAAACTGAATCTGAACTTCACCTGTAGAACAAGGATAGCAGGAGGCTATATAATTGAGCTGGTCTGTGCGGAAAAAAAGTGGAAAGTATCTCCGTGTGGCTCCTGCCCAGCTTTGACCGGGGGTGCCTGCAAAGGAATCCGTGGCCCCCAGGCCTGTGACCGGCCTTCCTGTGAGGAGACTCCTCCCGTGCTAAAGAATGTGCCGCCCACCCCCAGCCCTGAAGGAAGGACCAGAAGTCAGGCCTCACATGGTCCTGGAGTGGGTGGCACTCTGGGGCCACGTGAGTCAGTTGAGGGCTGGAATGCACTTGGAAGTGACCAGGTATTTCTCTACTGTTGATGAACATATTTTCATTGTTTTATAGTGGTACGAGTGAAATTAAAAGCAGATATGACTTGTTCTCTAATAGAAGGGATAATTGGGTGAGGTCTGCAGTGAGGTGTGGTAATAATAATAGCAATAACAACAGTCTCATAGCCAGGTACTTGGCGATATCATTTGCTTATTTGGTGAGAAGCTGGGGCTGCCCTGCCTGGCTGCATCTGGATTCAGGCTCCTGCACTGATGGGCTCATGAGGGCTGTGTGCTTCAGTGACTTAACTCGCAGGCTCGTGAGCATTGAGTCCGTGTAGATGAGGAAAGGCTTGGAGCAGCGCCTGTCCCAGGAAGCCTCTAGTGTGTGCTCGCCCTACACTGCTGCTGCCTTCGCCACCACGAGGGCTGGCTTCATTTATAGAATTTTTTTTAAATACTGAATTTAAACGTTAGCGTCTATACGCAAGGTCTTTTAGTTTTTGAAAAGAAGGAATTAGGCAGCAAAGCTAGAACATCAGGAGGCTGGGATCCCTTGAGTGCGGCTCCGTGCAGCCCCTGTCCACCTGTGTGTGTCAGGATCACGGCTCCGTGCAGCCCCTCTCCACCTGTGTGTGTCAGGATCACGGCTCCGTGCAGCCCCTCTCCACCTGTGTGTGTCAGGATCACGGCTCCATGCAGCCCCCTCTCCACCTGTGTGCGTTAGGATCACGGCTCTGTGCAGCCCCTCTCCACCTGTGTGCGTCAGGATCACGGAGCAGCTGGAGGCTTCAGCTTGTGCCTGCATCTGCCCGCCAGCGGGATGGATTCTCTCTTCAGATGCTCGGCAGTGCGGAGTCACTCCACAGCTGGGCATTTGGGTCAGAGCGAGATTCTGCACATTTTCTTAGACACGTGGGCTGGCAGGGTTGAGTCCAGTTGTGACCCTGTGACCTCACCTGCCTGGCCCTCTGTTCTTCAGTAGCAGGCTTTAAGGTGCATGGTGCCACCAAGATTAGGAGCAGTTGCACGCAATGCTAGTGTCTACCTGGCGTGCTATTTTGTTGTGATAATGTGAAGTTTCATCCTTCTGAGAAGAGTGTGTGCAGATTTTGTTAATGGAAATGAGTAGTGCTCACGATACCAAGACCCTCCAAACAGAAAGCAAGTGTGGGTGACGGCGTGGAGCAATTGCAACTTTGTGCCTTGCCTCTGGGAATGTAAAATGGCGCAGCTGCGAAGGAAAACAGCATGTGGGTTCCTCAAAAAGTTGAAACCAGGACTTCCTTCCAATCCAGCGGTTCCACTTCTGAGTGTGCCCAAAAGAACTGAAAGAAGAGTCTGGGGTACACTCGTGTCATAGCATCATTCATTATAACTACAACCTGGAAGCAGCCCGGGGGTCCATTGTCAGCTGAACAGATAAGCAAAATGTGATCTGCCCAGGGACAGTGGAATATCACTCAGCCTTAAGGAAGAACGCTTGACACGCCTCACAACATGGATAGCCTGGAGGACGGTGCGCTTAGTGAAGTGAGCCAGTCACAGAAGCAGACTGCGGTGATTCCCCTAACACGAGGGACCAGAACAGTCGCTTCTTAGTAGTACTGTGTGAGGTACTTAGAGGTACTGTGTGAGGTACTTAGAGGTACTGTGTGAGGTACTTAGAGGTATTGTGTGAACACTGCATGATTTCTCTAATACGGGGGACCAGAACAGTCGCTTCCTAGAGGTAGCAAGTAGTTGGTGGTTGCCGGGGCAGGGGGGAGTTTGGAGTTAGTGTTGAATGGAAATGGGGTTTCAGTTTAGGAAGGTGAAAGGTTCTGGAGATGGGTGGTGGTGGTGGTTGCACAATAATGTGAATATACGTAGTGTCCTTTGAAATGGTAAAGATGGCAAGTTTTATGTTACCACAATTAAAACAAAAAAATTGAGAGGGAAGTGGCTTCAGGCCCGTGCAGGAATCGACCAGAGGTTCCTCCCTGAGGCTTCCGTAGCTGGTGTCACTCATTCTTATTTCTCCCAAGAGGCCGGCAGGGCAGGGCGCACTCGAGTGGGGAAGCAAGTGAGACTGAGGCTGGGCCCACGCGGCACCTGCAGAGGCTCTGCACACCGTGCTGGTAACTCGTGTCACCACCTGGGACAAGAGCACGTCTCGGATCAGCAGCGGAAAAGACTTTTGATACCTTTCGTCCACACTGAACTGTCTCTTGAGGCCAGCGCAGCACCATCTGAACCGTGCTGGCTCTTGTGCGTGCCCACACACATGCTGCTAGTCACAGGAGGGATACCAGAGAGCTGAGAGGGAGCCCTGAGGTACCCAGGGGTCAGCAGCTCCAAGAAGCAGCCACTGTTCCTAGGACTGGGGGGCAGGAGGAAGAGGTGGCATCACCAGGAGGAAGCTGTGAAAGTGCCTGTGTGGTGCTGCCGGAGCTCCACAAGGGAGACAGGACTGGGAGTCGGGGAAGGGTGCTAGGGTGAGGCCCCAGCCAGACGGTGGTGGCTGAGAAGGTCCTCTGTGAGAGGAAGACTGGATTGAGGGGCCTTGGAATTCCACCCTCCGCCTTTGCAGGTCGTCTGGTTGGTGGCAGAGGCGGAGCTCTGTGCTTACTTTTAGGTTCATCCTTGGAGGTTTTAAGAGGAGAGGTTTGCCTGAGTCTCTCTTGTCTTGAAGCAACCTGGGCGTCCTTTAGGGGTTGATTGAGACGCGGGCAGTGCAGTGTGTGCCATGGCACTCTCCAACGCATTTGTGTGGCTTTCTGCTTCTGTATGGCTTCGTGCTTCTGTATGCTGCTCCTCCTCAGCTGCCCTCCCACATACGCCATCTTGATAGTGGGATGAAGGCAATGGGATTTTAAAATAAATCTTCTGGATTAATAAGAACCGTGGGTCTTTGCTTCCTTTAGAAAGGCTTGGACTGTCAGAAATGATGGTTATAAAGCAAGGTTTATTTATCCCAGGACCCAGAGGAAAATAGTTGGAACTGTGAATTCATGAGCCCCAGGTTCACATGCTTTGTCAGTAAGCCGGCAAGATGGGCTTTATTTCCTCCCTCGTGCAGCTCCCCAGCTTCCTCTTTGCTTCTCTATTGTGTCTTTGTGTCTTGTGGTTCTTTCTCTTCCAAGGCACTGGCAAAATTAGTCACTGGATTCCAGCATTCTCAAAGCAAGTTTGAACATGTATAGACAGCTCAATTACAGTTTGTAGAGCATTTTCTATGAAGTTACTAAGTTTAAAAATTAATTTGAATGAAAACTTCAGTTTTGCCTGTGATTTAAGAATTACATATTTATGTAGACATATATATATACACATTTAGCTAAAATAATTATTGGCGTTAATGTTAAGAACGCCTGATGTTCTAAATAATTGAACTGAGCTTTTACTTTATTTTAAACCTTTACTTTAAATGTCCGTGACTGGGGTCGGTATTCTACAGAGCGTCGGTGATCCAGCTGGTGGTTATCTCCCTTTTGCATTGGTTTTGGTGGTGTGTCACAGAATCACATATTTTATGTTTTATCTTTAACAGATGTAATCTCAGTTTGACATAATAGGACTTTCATTCCTAAAGATTTAAATCTAAATATTTTTATGCCCAATCATTTCATCATCAAGAGGTCAATGTGGAAGAGTGTTTGCTATTTTTTACATTAGTGACGGGCGAAGGACTCTTTACAGTGGTTGGACAATTCACTGTGTATGATGTGCCATGTGCTTAGTGAGAGATGGTGTGCGGGCTGCTGTGCCAGTGCTCCCTGGATTCCCTTGTGAAGTGCTGCAGTGCTCTTCAGTTTTTCTTACCTTTCCCCAGGTGAAAGCGGGTGAGAATGGAGCCTTGAGTCTGAACCTGGAGTGAGGCTGTGTGCTGTGGCTGGGCGTGTTCACTGCCAGAGCTTGGCTGGGCGTGTTCACTGCTGGCTCTTTGTATTCCTGCGGTTGCTCTGAGATCTGGAGCCAGACGTTTGCTGGTGATGGGCGGTCCGGGTCGCCCTTGAGCTGCGCACGCTAAGTGACGGGAGGGCATCCCGCGTCAGTCACCAGTGTCGAGGCGTCAGCAGCCCTCCCTGTGGGGAGGTGGCTGGTCTCTTTGACTGCCGTGATCGGGGCCTGGCAGTTTGTTAGTGTGGCCTGTGTGACATGTTGTCACTTAGGCAGACACCATATTATTTACACCATAAGGCTTAATTTGTATGGTTAGTTGCTTCGCCTGCAGCAGGGGTGAGCAGCATATCGCTCATTCCAGAGCCCACTGTAAGGCGCTGGGACAAGGCGAGGAGCGGGGACAAGGCGAGGAGCGGGGACAAGGCGAGGTGCGGGCCGGCAGCAGAGGCTTGTGTTGCAGGAGCGTGCAGAATAACCTGGGCAGCGCCACACGGCTCAGGCCTCTGCTTTAATGTGGCTTCATTTTCCTCTAACTTCGTACTGTGTTTCTGGAAATAGATCTTTAAGGAAAAGCTTTATACAATGGTCATCTGTAACTGACAGAACCTCTTCAAAAATAAACCTTTCTGAAACATATCTGTGAGGGAGAGTGGTGCCCTGCCTCCCACGGCGTGTGTGTTCTCTGTGACTGTGTGTGGCATTGAATGAGCCTCTGGCCTCCAGAAATGAGTGACTTTGTGATGAGCCTTGTTGCTGCTTCCACTCTGGGGCAGGGACACTGTAGATGGAGCACAAGGTTTCAGGCTGTGCCATTAAGCAGGGGAACCCCAGGAGCAACATCGGAGGCAGAGGGTTGTGTCGTGCTTGGCGGGGCTGGCCGTCCAGGAGGGGGCATGCAGGTAGACCCACATCCCTGGGCTTTGGGGCCCGCTGGGGGTGTAGAGTTGAGTTCCTTCCCTCTACGTGCACAGACGCCGACGCTCCACTTCCCATAGCTTCCCCGTGCTTCTTGCCTTGTCTTCCTGGCACTTACTCATTGACTCTTCCCAGGCGCAGCTGAAAGGGGCTGGCTCATTCCAGAGTCAGAGGAAATCAAGGCATGTCCCCTTTCCAGGTTCCCAAATTTGCCATCGTGAGCATCATCAAATACATTATTCGCCAAGCCAGGATGTTTTAATTGTTTTTTAGAAAAGGAAAATTCTGTGAAACAGAGGGAATAGTCTAGTGATTCCCTTTTCCCATGTGCCCAGGCAGTCAGTTTCAACAATTACCAACCGAAATAGTTGTCGGAATGGCCAGTCTGGCTTCAGCTCTGCTCTGCCTCTACCCCAGCCCCACCAGCCCCGGTAATTTTGATGTGAATCTTTGACATCATGTTACTGAGTCTGAATTTATCTGTGTGCAAGTTGACCCTTGAACAACATAGGTTTGAACTGTGTGAATCCATTTAAGTGGCCTCTTCGCCTCTGCCATGCCTGAGACAGCAGGACCAACCCTCCCTTCCTCCTCCTCAGCCTGCTTGATGCGAAGATGATGAGGATGAAGACCTTTATGACCATCCACTTCTACTTAATGGAAAGTCAATTCATTTTCTTTTCCTTGTGATTTCCTTCATTGCATTTTCTTTCTCTGGCTTACTTTATTGTAAGAATTCAATATATAATACTTGTAACATGCAAAATATGTGTTAATCGACTGTTTATGTTATTGGTAAACTTTCTGGTCAGCATCAGGTTGTGAGTAAATTGTGGGATGCAGATTTTCAACTGCATTGGGGGTGGTTCCCCCAACCCCTGAGTTTAAGGATTAAGTGTACCTTCAAATGATACTAACATTTGGATTTTACAAGGAAGTTAAAAAAACACAAAATAACAAAATATATGAACATGACAACAATATTATCACACCTTAAAAATTATAATTACTTTAAGTTAAATATCTAAGTGGTGTTAAATATTCTAGATCATGCATGGTTTTAAAAATGTTACAGTGTGACTCTGAGCCCAAGTGAGTTCTTACATGCAGCTGTTGGTGTCTCTTATGTCTCTTTTAATCTGTAGGTTCCCATCGATCTCCCACTCTGTCTCCTTTTCTCACTGGAAAAATTTATTTGTTCGAGAACCCAGGTCATTTCCTCTGTAGAGTCATCCTCAGCTGGATTCTACTGGCCGCATCACTGTAGTGTTGTTGAACGTGTCTCTTGTCTCTGCATGTTTTGGAATTAGTTGGATCTCGAGGCTTGATCAGATTGAGGGTCAGTGTTTTGTTCCTGGTGAGACTGCTGCATAGGTGGTGTGTCCTTCCATCAGGAGGCACATCATATAATTGGTTCCGGTTGTAGTAAGAGACTTTGATCATTATCTCCTACATCTGTGATTTCATAAGGGGTTGTAAAATGATGATATTATCCATCTTATTAGGTTGAATACTTGTATCAAAAGAAACCTTGGTCCTGAGGTAAAGTTTCTGCAGGAAAATCAGAAGAAATACTTGATTCTTTCCCTTTATTTACCAGTCTTTAATGGGTTGATTCTCTAGTTTCTGTTTGTTTTGTGTTGCTATAACAGAGTACCTGAGACTAGATAATTTATAAGGAACAGAGATTTATTTCTTACAGCCTGGAGGTTGGGAAATCCAAGGTTGAGGGCTGTATCTGGTAAGGGTGGAAGGTGGAAGGGCTGTGCATGGAGGGGACTAAACTCCTCCTACCAGGAGCCCGCCCACCACCTGTGAGGGAAGCTGGAATCCCTCATGAGGCAGAACCCTTGTGACCTCAGCACCTCTGAAGGCCCCGCCCCGTCTCTCAACACTGTTGCATTGACGATTCAGTTTACAACACAGGAACTTTGGGGGAACACATTCAAACCATAGTACCTAGTAAGGTAATTAATGAGTTTTTAAAATATGTTTATGAAATCATGGGTGTAAAAATTGGTGTTTCAGCCTTTTGCAATTATAATCCCTTGTCCCTCCAATTTCCTGTACCCCAGATTATCCCATGTGGCAAGTTTCCCCTGGTTGACTCCTCTTTTGACACAACCTTAGTTGCCTTAAAAGCTTCCCTGACTTGTGCCACAATACAGTGTCTGAAGTTCATCCCATAACAGTTCCTGCCCTGGACCCAGAATCAGTCACTTTTGAAAGAATCCTGTCCCTTCCCATTGGGGTGAAGTGATGTTTAGAGACCACCGTGTGGGCGGCAGGGGTGCTCATTACCACTGTGTTAATCATGGTCCTGGGGATGGAGCTAGAAAGGGTGTGTGTAGACCAGGCACGGTGGCTCACACCTGTAATCCCAGCACTTTGGGAGGCCGAGGCGGGCGGATCACCTAAGGTTGGGAGTTTGAGACCAGGCTGACCAACATGACGAAACCCCATCTCTACTGAAAATACAAAAATTATCCGGGTGTGGTGGCAGGCACCTGTAATCCCAGCTACTTGGGAGGCTGAGGCAAAGAACTGATTGAACTCGGGAGGCAGAGGTTGCAGTGAGCGAAAATCGCACCACTGCATTCCTGCCTGGGCGACAGAGTGAGACTCTGTCTCAGAAAAAGGAAAGAAAGGGTATGTGTGAACATCAGACACGGAGTGAGTCACACTGATCCTTCCAAACTCAGTTCAGGGTTCCAAGACTTCTGCTGAGCCAGTGAGCTGACCTCTTTAGTCCCTCCCCACACTGAAAATCCTGAGTTTTCAATAATAATTTTATTTGCTTTGCAAGCGGTTTTATTCTTAGGTGTGTCGTGTTAGAAATGTTCCTGTTACTCTCTCTTTAAAGTTTCTGGGAATTCCTTAGGTCCATTTGTCTCCTTTTTATCATTTTAAAAGTGTAGTTTTATAACTTTGAAAAATGTAAAATATAGTCTCAGAGTCAGATTTAAAAACTCGGAAGAAAGTCTAACGATCATGCTTGCGTCCTCCTTCCTTTCCACCTCACAGTAGTAACTGTTCAATGCTTTCTCCTTTGGATTTTGTGTAAATAAGTGGATATGTAGGCGGACCCCTGGTCTTCCCCACGTGGATGGGTGGAAGCCTTCTGTCCACTTACCCACTGCCTGGCATCTCCACATAGTCCTGTGTCCTTCACCCCATCGTGATATGGAGACATCTTTTTCATTCCATTTTGATTGTAACTCAGAGCATCAGCACACAAGCAGGACGTGAAATTACCGGTCTTTCCCGCACACGTCCGTGAGTCACGAATGACCAGGTGGAAGACACAGTGGATGAGGAGACCCAGTGTACGGCAAACAAAACACTTAGGAGAGACCTAACCTAACCGGCTTTCGGGACCTCTGTGTCCCAAGGGGAAAGCCGGAAGGACATTGTTCGTACTTAGGAGCGACCTAACCAGCTTTCAGGACCTCTGTGGCCCAAGACATTGTTCGTTGAACAGATTGCAGCACTAATGGCTTTTTTGGCATTTTAGATAAATCTATCCCATCAGTATCACGTTTACGAAGGTGGATAACTGCATAGAGGTTCTGTGAGAGAATGTTCTTATGAAATGCGCATGGGGGCCTGTGAGGGACAGGCCAGAGTGGTACAGATGCCCTCAGGTGGGACAGAACGGTGTGGTGGGGAGAAGAGGGCACGGCAGAGCCCACGGGGCAGGTGTCAGCGTTTGCTGAGTCCACGGGGACAGAAGGGAAAGCCTCTGTGCTGCTCTGATTCTTGCAGCGCTTCTCTGAGTTCGGACTGTATTCCAATGAAAAGCAAATGTGTGTGTGGCCCTAAATTTAACAATTGTGAGTCATGAAGATCTACGATGATAATAGTTAAATGAAGCGTGCACCATAGATCCATGCTGATGGTACATGAATTTGCGTGTGGTGGGTTAAATTGTATGAAGTTAGCAAGTTTGCATATTTGTTTATGTGTTTCTTCTTGTTCCAGGTGAATGAAAACTTTGCCATTGATTTGATAGCAGAGCAGCCTGTGAGCGAGGTGCAGACACGGGTGATAGCGTGCGACGGCGGCGGGGGAGCTCTTGGCCACCCGAAAGTATATATAAACTTGGTGCGTAGCCAGCCTCCGCGCGCCTGGTAGGGCGGCCTGCCCGTCCTCATTCTGCCCTGCACTTCCAGTGCCTGTTCTTTCTGCCCTCTTCTCTACCTGCTCCTGAGGCGGCCCTTACGGGGTTCACACTGCTGGCACATTCACCCTACAGCACCACACTACAGGGCCTGCATAGAGCCGCGTGTCCGCAAACCCGCTTTCAACTGGGAAGTGGTGGGCGGCATGTTTAGTTGGATCAGCCTTGATGTCCGCCTTCCTTTTCTCGAACACTCAGGCGTCTTTCCTCTCTGGGCCCTTCTCAGTTTGGTCATCATCTTAGCTCAGGCTGCCACACACAGCACTGCAGGCTGGGGCTGTAAACAGCAGAAACGCGTTTCCCACAGCGCTGGAGGCCGCAGCCCAAGACCATGGTGCCTCTCTTGGTTCCTCCTGCGGCCTCGCTCTTCAGCTTGCAGATGAGGTCTCCTCCCTGTGTCTTCACAGGGCTGTCCCTCCGTGGGTGACTCCTCATCTCCTCTTGTAAGGACACCAGGCGGATTGGCTCAGGGCCCCTGTGTGGCCTCCGTTTACCTTCGTCACCTCTTTAAAGGCTCCATTTCCAAACACAGTCACGTTGGGGGTTAGGACTTTGCGGGGGACATGGTTTATTTTGTAACAGTCCCTGTGTAATCTTTTATGCCCGTTGATGAGTGTCATATACAGGACCATTGAGAAAAAAAGAACACAGGACCAGAGAAAGAGGCCATGGGCTGAAACTGGGATGTGGACCTGGGGTGCAGGGAGGGAGGAAGGCCGCCGCAGAGCACTCAGGGACTCAGGCAGCTGCTGACCTGGGGTGCAGGGAGGGAGGGAGGCCACTGACTGTGGAGCACTCAGGGACTCAGGCTGCTGCTGGGCTTGGTGTTCTCACCAAAACAGAGTCCTGGTCATGGGACTTTAGCTTCGTTAAAGCTGACATTTATTAAAAGCTGTCATTGTCTTGTTGCCTGTCCTGAAAACGGGACAGTGTAACAGGCATCAGTGGTTAAGCCGCCTAGAGCGGGACTGGGCAGCCGGCATGTCCCCTCCTGGGCTCCAGCCCTGCGGGCGGAGCTTGGGTGTGCCTCACGGTCCTGTGTAGCACCCGCCCCTGCTCCTCACGGTCCTGTGCAGCACTCGCCCCCTGCTCCAGGCAGCTGCGGTGTGGGGAGTGAATGGAGCTGTAGGCCCACAGTGATGTCCCTGGGGGGTCCTGTGGGATGGCGGCGTAACCCAGTGTTGGAGCCTGAGGCCAGGGGCTTCAGTCAGGCTGGAACCGAGACTGGTAGTCTGCATTCTTACTTCAGTAGTAACTGAGTATTTCTATGTGTTTCTGACAGTCTGTTTCAAGTTTTATACATACATTTTCAATGTTTAATATCTAGATTTGAAGTAGAATATGGAAATACGACATCATTCCTTTTGAATGTTTTCAGGACAAAGAAACAAAAACTGGCACGTGCGGTTACTGTGGGCTCCAGTTCCGACAGCACCCCCACTAGAGCACGTGGCACGCTGGGGGCCCCGCAGCGTCCTGTGAACATTTCCACGGGGAAGATGAGCGCGTGAAGCTCGCTGGTTCTGTGTGAAGGGTATTCCCGGTGCCGAATAAAGGGTGTTGCTGTCAAGGCTGACAGTTTGTAAGTCTGTTTCTTTTATCGGCTGGGCTTTGGAAGTGAACGTCCACACGGACATGGGGAGACATGCGAGTGGAAGCAGTGCCCGCTCCAGAGTGAGCCTGAGCTGCCTCCTGCTGGCCACCGCGTGCCTTACCGGCTGCTTCTGTGTGTCTCCTCTTATCCCTGGGGCCGCGCGGGCTGTAGGAATGGTGGGCGGGCAGGGAGGGAGAAGAAGTGCCTCTTGTTGTGCAGATGCAACTGGGCTTCTGAGAGCCAAGCTGGCTCTTGAGTTGCACAGTGAAGAGGGCGCCCAGGCCTCAGCTGGTCCTGTGGGAACGTCAGTCTCCCGTGGCCGGCCTGCAGAGCTGGTCTCTGCCTCATCCTAGTCCCTATGTTGAAATGTCAGATCTTAAAACCCAAGAATTTAAGCGCTGGTTTGAAGGTACTGAGAGTCACCTACTGGCCACATTAAGGACAGCCTATGTTTTTAAAAGAGTAAGGATTATAATGTAGTGTAACACAAAAATAAAAGTAGATTTTGAGGGAAGAGAAAGGAGGCTTGCTAGAATGATCCAAGAGTCTGGCCTGTGAGTAACAGGAATTCCAGAGGAGGAAGTACCAGAGCAGAGGGAAGGTGAGAGGGAAGGTGAGGCAGAAACAGCAGAAACACATTTCCCAAGTCGAAGAAAAACCCACAGATCGCAGGGCTCACCAAGTTCCTAGCAGAATTGGTGAGAAAAGACAACTAGGCATATTCTGGTTTAAGAAAATAATTAAGCTGTAAACTTTAGAGTCTAGAGAAAAGAAAACCTTTTAAGCTTATGGATAAAAACAAATTACAGTGGAAAAGTGATCAGTGATCAGGCATCCAGCTCTTTGTCTTTGATGTTGGAGGCTGGAAGAGTGAAACATTGTCCAGAATCTTCAGGAATCCCATGTGTAACCAAAGTTAAATTCCTTATCCTGAGAGGAAGACATTCTTGGATGTGGGAGAGTTCAGAGGTCGTCATCCTGGACCCCACTGGGGAAAATACTTTTGAGGAGAAGGCCTTACCCAGCACACCTGATCACGGCCCTCGGTGTGGGGAGCGAGGCGGAGGCAGGAGCGGCTAGTGGAACCAGTTCATTCCAGTGGCACGTTACCCAGACATGCACGTGAGGCCGTGCTCCCGGGCTGCAGGGACGGTTCGATCATGTTGCCCTTGGTGCTGAGTTGGGAGGTCTGGGAGGTGGGGAGAGGGAAGAAGGGGATGCAGGGATCCAGGAGGTCTCTGGGTTGGGTGGGTGGAGGTGGAAGGAGGCTGAAGCTCCCTCTTAGAGTGGTGTGAAAACAAAATGGAGACAGATGTGATGGAGTAAATTGATGCCACCCGGATTCGAAATAACTGTGGAGACATCTGTGAGTTGTCCCCATGAAGGCTCAGAGAGGGAACAGCACCAGGCCAGGGAGTTGAAAATGTGGATGCAGAATAACCAGGGATGGGGAAAAGTGAAGGGGTGGGGCCAGGGGAAGGGGAAGAGAAGGGAGGAGCGAAGACTCAGAGCCAGGAGTGAGGCCAGCCCCTGGGGGAGCCACTGGTGGAGAAGAGGCCCTAAAACTCCACCCTGGGCTACAGATGCACCCCCCCGTTCGCCACCCCCCATCTCTAATGTGCCACTTGCTTGTCCTTCATCTGTTGGGCTACCTTGCTGCTTGTCTTAACACATGTTGACGTGGTGAGTACGTGAGTCAGACCCGCACATTCCAAGGTGGACCTGAGTGTAGGAGCAAGACTTGCTTTTAATTCCCCTTTTAACACTGTCCTTTTATCTTCATGTCAGGGCTTTGCTCACTTTGGGTTGGGAAACTGCCCACATTTTCTGTTCTCTGGAAGAGAAGGTGTAAGATTGGGATTCCTGTTTCTTGCCCAGTGGAACTCGCAGGAAAGTCTTCTGGGCATGGGTTTGTTGTGGGAAAGTGGGCATCTAAGATTGAGTCTCCTTTAGTAGTTACAGGACATTCAGGTTTCTTCTTGAGCAGTGTTGTAGATTGCATTTTTTCTAAAACTTGGACTCTCTTGCCAGAGTTACTGGCATGGAGATGTAGCTCAAGTATTTTCAAGATTTTTCAGTATCTCAGGTTCACAGTGCCACCCTCTTTTCTTTTTTTTTTTTTTTTTTTTTTTTTTTGAGACGGAGTCTCGCTCTGTCGCCCGGGCTGGAGTGCAGTGGCCGGATCTCAGCTCACTGCAAGCTCCGCCTCCCGGGTTTACGCCATTCTCCTGCCTCAGCCTCCCGAGTAGCTGGGACTACAGGCGCCTGCCGCCTCGCCCGGCTAGTTTTTTCTATTTTTTAGTAGAGACGGGGTTTCACCGCGTTAGCCAGGATGGTCTCGATCTCCTGACCTTGTGATCCGCCCGTCTCGGCCTCCCAAAGTGCTGGGATTACAGGCTTGAGCCACCGCGCCCGGCCCCCTCTTTTCTAATGTTCGTATGTGCCTTTGTTTTTTCCCAAGTCTCACCAGACGTCGTCAGTAACATTGTATTTCTAAGCGACCTTCAGCTTGGCGATCCACTCTGTTGTATTTTTGGTTTCTACTTATTTTCTCCTCATTATTTTCAGTTTCTACATTCTTGCTGTTTATTTTACTGTTCTGTTTATAACTTTCTGAGGTGGGTTAATTGTTTTGTTCCCAGCTTTTCTTCTTTTCATGTGTATTTCATACTGTAAATTTCTCTCTAATCTCTGTTTCAGCTGCGTTTCCCCGAATTTTGTAGGTTGTTTTTTTCATTACCATTCAGTTTTAAATGTCTTACAAAAGTATGTTTATTAGACCAAAGTGTCTGGGGTTTACACTTTTATGCCGATTTGTGTTGTGGTCTGAGAACATCCTCAGATGAGTTCATTTGTGGGAAGTCTGTGGAGACTTGCTCCATGGTCCACCACGTGCGTTTCTAGAAACATCTTGAGCCTGCTCAGAATGTGAGTTCGTCAGGTTTCAGTGCGGGCTGACCCTTGTCCAGATCTCCCACTGCCGGCTCCCAGGGCCCCTCCCAGAGTTCCTGCTCTCTTCTTTTGTGTCTCTTTAAAGAATTACCTTTGAGACTTTGCTGATAGTGTCTTTCATCTTAAAATGGCTTTATCTTTTCACTGAATTGAATCTTTTTAACAACTTGCTTTCAAGTCTGTTTGGCCACCATTTAACTGGGCTCTGCTGGCTTGGTCTGGTTACCTTTGCTCGCTATGTTTGTTGAGTCCTTTTACTTGTATCTTAATGTAGACTTTGTTTCTGTTGCATCTCCTATGAAAATACAGCTGAATATGTGGTACCCAGTTTAAAATTCTTTGTCTCTTACCTTGAGATTTTAGTCCATTTCTGTCTAGTGTAATTGCTGACCTGCTTCAGTTTCAAGCCGCCATCTGTCCCAGCTGTTCCATGCTCCTGTGTCTCCTTTGTTTGACAGAATTATTTTATCATTCTTTTTCTCCCCTAATACTTTAGAAGTTATTTTTTCTTCAAAACGGGAAAGCCACATACAAACTGGAGAAATTGTTGACAACTAAAATAAAAAAAATTTCTAATATACCAAAATATAGGTCATAACCTATATTAACCAGCATTAAAAAGATAGCTGCCTTTGAGGGAAATGGGAAAGGGCATAAAGATAGTTCATGAAAGAGGAAACACAAAGGCCAGTGGTCGTGTGTATAAAAGGCAGGTGTTGCATTTCCGTGATGAGCTGATGTCAGGCCTCACGGGGAAAGCAGTGTAAGGAGCGGCTCTGGGTGCCTGGGCTGGGGGTCAGTTGTGCATCCAGGAGTGGAGGGAGCGTCTTAGTATCTTAGTATTGGAAATTTATCCTAAGGAGTTGGTTGTCAAGTGTGAAAATTATGCCCAAAGGTGTCATAAAAGGACTGCTTGTGGTAGGCAAATGATACAGAAATACAGGCCTGATTAAATAGGTTTCTTTTTCTTGTGCTTAATTCAATGAGATAGTATGAATCCATTGGAAATCATGATACGGACCAATGTTTATTGACATGGAATAAGTATGTTACATATAGTTGCATTAAGAAAGCAAGTAACAGAATAGTTCTATAGAATGCGCAGTGGTTGCCACTGTAGCTGTGACTCGTTTGAGCATTCATGCATAAGAGGTTCGCCAAAACATTGACTGTCAGACATCGACTGTGATTCTGGGAATGAGATTTGGGTGATTTTTACTACCCTTTCTGTACTTTTTGAGATTATTATAATAAATGTGTCACAATAAATACGTTTTCCATACAGAATTTTACATGGGGAAATAATATTCTTATCAATGTAATGGATTGAGAATTTCAGAGAAGAAAAGATCTAATATTACTCATGAAGCAGACCAGTTGCAGCTTCTGTTATTTACAAAACCTAGAGCAGCTATGTTCACATCATAACAGCATCCAAAATTTTTCATTCTAATCTCTGTCCTTAGATCTGTTCACAGAAGCGATATGTCCCGGCTGCAGTCTCTAAGGTGGATGCACAGGGCAGCCGCCCACTCTCAGAGCCAATTACCCTGATTGGATTTCTGCAGCACCCTGAGAAACAGCTGAGTCAGCAGCCCAGCCTCCTCCTGCAGAGCGCCTGCACTGGCCCTGGGTCCTGGAGGTAGACAGCGGGCAAGCTCCGGTGTTTCAACGATGGTGCTTATTGTTCGCCCAGGAAATAGGGCGCTGGCTGCGCCAGGGGAGGTGGCTGCTTCTGCGCCAGCTCAAGGGTCCTCTCTCTTCCCCACTCAGCCTGCCTTTACCTACACATGCCAGTTTCACCACCACACATTCTCTCTGCACGGCTCACTTAGATACTGTGGAATCTCGTCCCAGACAGCCCTCCTATAAATACTGCCAACTGAGTTAGTGTTAGGAAGTTAAAACAAGTTTCCCATGGAAACCACATTCCAGCTCTTGCGTTCTCCTTCCTGCTGGGACTGCAGTGACCAGTAAGCTGCAGTGAGACTCTGGGGCCCTGAGGGAGAGCCCTCACCACAGCTGCTCATCCTCCATCCCTTTGGGGCTGTAAATGTTTGGCTAGACTCCTCAGCTCCCACATAGACCCCTGGCGCTGTTGCTCTGAAGGGGACTTCATGGGGAAATACTTGAAGTCTGGGGGCTCATAACTCTGTTCTCAATCCTGCAGGTGGAGTTTAGCCACAGGTGGCCCATTCATTCTGAGGAAGTCTCTGGGTTTCAGCTCATGACAGACTCCCATGATTGGCCTGGCAGGGACCCTGCAGTGGGACATGAAGCTCCCTGAGCCCTCCCTGCTTCTTCATCTACCTGGCCCTGAGGGTGGGGGGTGGTCGCCACTAGTCCTAGAGACGTGGGGGGAGGAGTGCCTATTGTTTTGATTTTTTACTTGCTTTGTGTGTGCATACCAATCACCTAATTTTATGGAAAACCAGATACATTTCTCCAGTCCTATAGTAAGGCTGAGGTGTGGGTATTACACATCTGGTAGTCTAGGCATACAACGAATTTGGAAGGTGTGTGCTGATCTCCTAGGGCTGCCTAACAAACTAGCCCAAACTGGGTGGCTTCAAACAACAAATCCACTCTCTCACAGATGCCTAAAATCTGAGACCAAGGTGTTGACAGTGCCCTGCTCCCACTGAAGGCTCCAGGAAGGTCATTCCAGCCTCTCTTCCAGCTTCTGGTGGATGCTGGTGTCCTTCGTCATCCTTGGCTGTCCTTGACATTCCTTGGCTTTCCTTGGCCATTCTTTGCTTTTCTTGGTGTTCCTTGGCCGTCCTTGGCCTTCTTGGGCGTTCTTTGGTCTTATTTTGCCTTCCTTTTATTTCCTTGGCCATCCTTCATCATCCTTGGCTGCCCTTGGCCATCTTTGGTCATCTTTGGCTGTCCTTGACATTCTTGGCCTTCCTTGGCCGTCCTTTGCTTTTCTTGGTGTTCCTTGACTGTCCTTGGCATTTCTGGGCTGTCCTTGGCCATCCTCGGCTGTCCTTGGAGTTCTTTGGCTGTCCTTGACCTCCCTTGGCCATTCTTTGGCCCTCCTTGGCCTTCATTGGCCGTCCTTGGTGTCCTTGGCCTTTGTTGGCCTTCCTTGTCCTTCCTCAGTCATCCTTGGCCTTCCTTGGCATTCTTTGCTTTGTGTCTCTATTGCTTTATTCTCTGTGCTCATCTTTATGTGGCCTTCCTGTGTGTGTCTGTCTTCATATGGCTTTATAATAGACACCAGTCATTGGATTTAGGGCACTCCCTAACCCAGTATGACCTCGTCTTAACTAAATCTACAAAGACCTGATTTCCAAACAACATCACATTCTGAGGTTCTGAGCAGACGTGAATTTTGGCGGGCTGTACTTATCCCTGTGTGGGAGACCAGGGTGCATGTCTTAACCCTTCTCACTAGAATGCAAACAAGACCCCCAGTTTGCAGGTATCAGACGTTCACAGACTTAAAGCCTGCTGAGGAAGGGGGACTGGAAGTCTGGAGCCACCAACCTGTTTAAGGTACTTTTTTTTTTTTTGAGACGGAGTCTCGCTGTGTCGCCCAGGCTGAAGTGAGTGGCGCCATCTTGGCTCACTGCAAGCTCCGCCTCCTGGGTTCCCACCATTCTCCTGCCTCAGCCTCCCGAGTAGCTGGGACTACAAGCGCTGCCACCACGCCCGGCTAATTTTTTGTATTTTCGGTAGAGACGGGGTTTCACCGTGTTAGCCAGGATGGTCTCGATCTCCTGACCTCATGATCCACCCGCTTCAGCCTCCCCAAGTGCCAGGATTACAGGCGTGATGTTTAAGGTACTTTTAACAGTTTTCCAGAGTAATGGTGACCTGGAAAGGAGAATAATTAGACTCTTTTTTGACTGCTGAGTGTTAGATCTGAGCTGGCACTGATGCCAGGGGACCCGAAACACCACCGTGGCCTCCCCTTCCGTCCCTGGTCGTGTTCTTCGCTCTGAAGCCTTCACTATCTGATTCGAGGATAGTAGCTCCCACTTTCTTTGTAACCCTGCTTGCCTGATGTGTTATTTTCCACCCTTTTCCTCTCAGCCTGCATATATCCTCGTATTTGAAGTGAGTTTCTTGTACACAGCACATAGTTTTTCTAGTCTACTTTTTCTATTTTTTTTTTTTTGAGACGGAGTCTCACTCTTGTTGCCCAGGCTGGAGTGCAGTGGTGCCATCTCAGCTCACTGCAACCTCTGCCTCCCAGGTTAAAGCAATTCTGCCTCAGCCTCCTGAGTAGCTGGGATTACAGGCACGGGCCACCACGCCCAGCTGGATTTTTTGTATTTTCAGTAGAGATGGAGTTTCATGTTGGTCAGGCTGGTCTCGAACTCCTGATCTCGTGATCCGCCCGCCTCGGCCTCCTAAAGTGCTGGGATTACAGGCATGAGCCACTGTGTCGGCCCTTTTCTATTGATATCTTCGTACTGTTTACATTGAATGCAATTATTAATACGTTAGGGCTTACATCTGCCTTTTGTTTTTTTGTTCTGTGCTTAGTGTTTCTTTTAATTACTTTAATGGACAAAAAATAATTGTAAATATTCATGGGGTACTCTGTGATGTTCTGATTATACACACACACGGAAGGATTCATACCTGTGGTGTTCTGAGTGTCTCTGTGTGTGGGCAGCTCTGGGAGTTACCTTATACATGGGCATATACGGCTTCCTGCCCAGCTGCTTCCCGATACCACCTTGGTAGGGTTTGAGGTGCGTCATTGCAGCTGGCAGAGGTGGAGTCCAGGCTCCCTTGCTGGCCTTTGCTGGCGCGAGTGGGGTGCAGTGTGGCCCCTGGTGACTGGCTGTATGGAGCAGTTCCCATCCGGACATTTCTCATCCTGTTATACTGCTCATTTCCTGGGTCTCCAGCCAGAGACAGCAGGCTTTTGCAGGGACTTTTTTGGGGGGTCGGGGGTGCGGTTTGCATCCATTGGTGTTTCTGTGTTGCTGGCTTCTTCATCTGTCAGGTATCTATGAGGAAAGAGCCCAGGGCTCCCCGGAATGCCACTCCTCAGGTTCCAAGCCCAGCCGGGCTGCCTCCTCCCCTCCTCTCAGAGGTGGCAGGCGATTTCTATGACTGAGAGTGGCCATGGAAGATGAGGTATGCTGTTCACACCACATGGTAACCTGCAGCCGCATGGACTGGGAGGCCCTGCCGAGCCTCCTCTGCTAGCTCTCCGTGGTGCCGTGACCTGGGAGGGGCTCTGGGCAGAGCAGGGCTAGTGCCAGGCAAGAGGAAGCCAACCAGGGCAGCGGTGGATTCCAGTGGCCATAGCTGTGTCTCAGGCTACCGCTTGGGACTGCTGCCCCTGGGCTTTCCCATTTGTCCCCAGGCAGTGTGTCCCCCTCTCCCCTGCCAGTGCTGGGCGCTCCGGCTCATGGCTCTGGGCTTTGCAAGGTCAGGGCCCAAGACGCCCACGGGAACCCGCAGCACCTGCTCGCGTACCACCTGCCCGTGTGCGGCCGGGAAGCGTGGGTGACTATCCATCCCAGCGGTGGCATTTTCCTCTGTCCCAGCACTGGTTCTGCAGTGCATTTTGTAAGGGTCCTCCAGGGGCTGCCTGGGCAGTGGCCAGGGCAACAGGGTGTCCTCTGCACTCTCCTCTGTTCCTGGGTGCTCAGGACGTCCTGGGGGTGCCTGCCTCTGCCCGGTTCTTGCAGGGAAGCCATATCGATGCACTGACACTGCCCGCTGTGAATTCTGCAGTCACTCCTGGTAAGTTCTCAGCAAGCAGGTGTAGCCCAGAGCAAGCATTCCTGTTCTCAGATCCCCAGTTGTCTTTTCTACAAAAGCCAGTGACAATTTAGAAACAGAGAAAGCGAAGTGACCTTGCTCTCCAAGAAGCAAATGAAAATTGTGGGAGCAGTGTCCTTGCTGGTCTTCCTTGGAAAGCAGTGTGTGAATGTATCTTCTCATGCTTTCAGTGGTCACCACAATTTTAAAAATACAGTATCAGGAGAACTAAACTGATTATATTGAAGCATCTTTTTTTTTGTTTTTTTTTTTTTTTTTTTTTTAAGTTCTTTTAGCAAAGTGAATCCATATTCCACCTAATTATGATTTATTCCAAGAAATCAGTCATCTGTGCCGGATGAGCTGAGCGGGAGATGTCGTTCCAGAGTGAATTAACTGGTCAGTAGTCAACCATCGTTCTCCATTTCGTGTCCAGACCCAGACACTGGTGGTTCCCAGCCTTGGGTTTCAGAGGTCAGCACAAGGAAGTCAGGAAGCAGGTTTCCCCCTGTACCTGCTTCTGTGGCCAGGGAGGAGCGTCCATCCAGGATTCTCATCCTGTCACACAAGCACCGTGTGCTAAGCTAGCAGGCAGGGACAGCATTGCTTGAGAATGACAGTTATTTTCAGGGAGGGACCCTTGGCCGTCCTCCACCACCCTTGGTCACAGGTGTGTTTCTGGTTCTGCCGGCAGCAGCGTTCAGGAGAGGGGTGGGGCCTTAGAACCACTACCCACTTCAGCAAACCTGGCCCCAGGGACGGCCTCGCCGCATCAGCCTCGCGGCTCCAGGGCTGTCTCCACCACGGGCCAGTGTCCACAGTGCCCCCTGACCTGGGGAGTGGCTTGGCTTGTCCTGGCCTAGAAAAGACCTTGCCTGGCTGGAGGCCCCACCTCAAGGGTGATCTCCTGGGTGGGGAGGAGGTATGCGGGGGTGCTCCCAGTGCAGCATGCCTGACTGTTCAGTCTTTCTCCGAAGACAGAGCTGCACAAGCTTTAGCCTGCCTGCTTCCAGATGGGGAGGCCCAGTCCCCGTGGAAGTGACTGCTGTCCCGCAGCCCAGCCTTGGGACCCTCCCGTCAGTCCTCTCCATTCACGCTAAACTGCGCTGTTCCTCAGGCTAATATCATCATTACAGTACTAATTTATTAGACACAGGGAGATTTTAAATTTCATTTTTGTGCAGTTATTTAAAATTTAAAACGATAACGTCTAACTCAATTAAATTTCAGTTGATTTATTTAAAGAATTGTAAATGCACTAAGTCTAATAACATGAATGAGTCATAAGAACTCTAAGAACAGCTTCATCTCTATGTAGGTGATCTGCTTTCGGGCTGGTCTTGTCAGGAGGTACACAGTAAGAAATAAAGATACAAACCAGGCAGATCCAGGATTGAAAACTGATCCAGCTTCAACTTCTGGACTATTTTTTATCTACCTAAACTCATGTGTTATAATAATTACATTTTTTTAACCTTTCTTTTTGGGGATTTCTGGCACTTTCATAATTTAGAGGCTCTGGTGGAAGAGCCCGCTGTTCACCACTGTGGAGAGGACTTTGAAGGCAGGGGGGCCACACCTGGCATCCCCTGCCCCATCAGGGTCCTGGCGTGGAGCTCTGTTTCCCAGCTTGACTTTGTGCGTAGATGAACCAGCTGGTAGCACACTGTGGCTCCCCTTCTGGAAACATGCTCCTGGCCCTGTGGCCTGTGTGGGGCCTCCTCCCCGGATGTTTGCATGGTCTCCCCAGGTCAGCTCAGCAATGTTGTCTAACAGCCGGGACTGCTGTGGTCTGCATGGCTGCGTCCGCCCAGATCTGATCGTTGAAACCCTCGATAGGGTTAGAAGGCGGGTATGAGGTGGTATGAGGAGGAGGGTCCCTCAGGAATGAGGTTCGTGCCCTTATAAAAGGGACTCCAGACAGCTGTGAGGACACAGCGAGAAGGGGCTGTCCGTGAACTCGGAGCCCTCAGGGGACACGAAATCTGCCGAGGCCCGATCCTGCGTGTCCTGGGGCTCTCCGCGGGCATTTCCTGTCTGCGTGGAGGGGCGCAGCCGCAGTGGGAGCCGGAGCAGGCGGTGTGCAGGGAGAGGCAGAGCCGTGTGCAGGAGGGAGAGGCGGAGCCGTGTGCAGGGGGGGAGAGGCGGAGCCGTGTGCAGGAGGGAGAGGCGGAGCCGTGTGCAGGAGGGAGAGGCGGAGCCGTGTGCAGGGAGAGAGAGGCGGAGCCGTGTGCAGGAGGGAGAGGCGGAGCCGTGTGCAGGAGGGAGAGGCGGAGCCGTGTGCAGGAGGGAGAGGCGGAGCCGTGTGCAGGAGGGAGAGGCGGAGCCGTGTGCAGGAGGGAGAGGCGGAGCCGTGTGCAGGGAGAGAGAGGCGGAGCCGTGTGCAGGGAGAGGCAGAGCCTGTGCAGGGAGAGAGAGGCGGAGCCGTGTGCAGGAGGGAGAGGCGGAGCCGTGTGCAGGGAGAGGCAGAGCCGTGTGCAGGGGGGAGAGGAGGAGCCGTGTGCAGGAATGAGAGGGGCGGGAGAGTCCGGTTTCACGGTCTGCGCCGTTGGATGCAGCTGAGAGTCCAGTTGTGGGTTCTCATTCTCTCATTCTGCTCAGGCAGGTTGGGCTTGGTGTTTATCCGCGATGGAATCCTGGTGGACTGAGGTCTGGCCACCGCCTAGGAATGCGGAGATGGGAGCAGGTTAGTCCTGTGCTGGCTCCGAGGTTGTCCTGAGGTCGCGCCCTGGGCTGTGGGCTTCCCCAGCTGCCTGCTTCCAGGAGTACCATTTTCCCTTGCGAAGAAAGGACGCCACTGTGGCTATTTGTACATGGCTGTCGCCGGATGTTTTCTGAAGCCAGATGAAGTGAGCCCACCACTTCGGGGAGATGAGTCAGCTCTGCTTGTGGTCGGAACATCTGAGCATTCAAACAAATGCTAGAATTTGGGGAACGAGTGTCCCCCACTGTGAGTTTGGCGGTTTCCCAACATGTACAGACTCCTGAGGCCTTGGTGAGGATGAGGATGAACCCAACTTACCTTGTGAAGCCGAATGTGCTGACTTGGAGATCTGCTTAGCTACCTGACCCAGTATCTGCTAACGACCAGTGCAAGCTGTTACAAAATTATGCGTGGTTAAAAGAGTTAAAAGAGTTAAAAGAGTCAAAGTGCACTGTGAGGCCGGGCACAGTGGCTCATGCCTGTCATCCTTACACTTTGGGAGGTCAAGGTGGGCGGATCACCTGAGGTCAGGAGTTTGAGACTGGCCTGGCCAACATGGTGAAACCCCATCTCTACTAAAAATACAAAAATTAGCTGGGTGTGGTGGCACGTGCCTGTAATCCCAGCTACTGGGGAGGCTGAGGCAGGAGAATCACTTAAATCAGGGAGGTGGAGGTTGCAGTGAGCTGAGATTGCACCACTGCACTCCAGCCTGGGCAACAAGAGTGAAACTCCATCTCAAAAAAATAAACAAAGTGCACTATAGACCAGTGGAGTTTAACGCGATGGAATATGAAGCTCACTGATATGTTTCAGATATTATTTTTGGTACCAAGCTTTAGGAAACTGTAATTTGTTGAGTTTTAGTGTAATATCAAAGAAGAATCCAAATTCTCAGAAAATACTATAAAATAGATCTTTTCCAACTAGATATCTGTGTGAGGCTGGATTTTCTTTGCCTACTCCAACCAAAACAACACATCACAGCAGAGTGGATGCAGAAGCGTCCGTGGGAATGTAGCTGTTTTCTGTGGAGCCAGGCGCTACAGAGACTGCACCATGTAAAACACTGCCATTCTTTTCATTCATTTGAATAATTGTTTTTAAATTTGCTATTTAACATGTACTAATTTTTTACTTTAAAATGAATTAATAATTTTTTTTTTTTTTTTTTTTTTTTTGAGAAGGAGTCTATCTCTGTCGCCCAGGCTGGGGTACAGTGGCCTCATCTTGGCTCACTGCAACCTCCACCTCCCGGGTTCAAGTGATTCTCCTGCCCCAGCCTCTCAAGTAGCTGGGACTACAGGCATCCGCCACCATGCCCGCCTAATTTTTGTATTTTTAGTAGAGACGGGGTTTTACCATGTTGGTCAGGCTGGTCTCGAACTCCTGACCTCGTGATCCACCCGCCTTGGCCTCCTAGAGTGCTGAGATTACAGGCATGAGCCACCGCGCCTGGGAATAAATAGTTTAAATGATCGGTTTTAATTGTAACAAGGTAAATATCAATGCACATTACTGACATAAACAAAAGATCTTTAGGGTCCTCAGTAATGTTTACGACTGTAAGGGGTGCTGAGACCAAAATCCTTAAGAACTGCAGCTTTGAAGATGTGTTTGTTCTCTTAAGGAGATTTGATTTTGTTCACTTAGGAACAGTTTTCTTCCCCAATTACATACATGTTTAAAATCTACAAAGCACTGTGAGAACACTTGGCCAGGGCGAGCAAAATGTAAGTGTGTGTTAAGTAGGAAAATAAATACCTCCTAAAAATGTGCAGTAACGCCTTGGTGTCGCGTAATTTCCTTGAAGATGTTGATTGTCCTCTGAACTCAGGGTTATAAGGGGATTTCTCTGTGTTTCGTGGGAAATGCCTTTGTATTAAATGGAGTTCTCTAAAAATCAACACGTGAAGCATGTTGATAGCGTCCATGTTTTTGACAGATAAAACGAGGAAACTTCCACACACTGTCCATTTAAACCAGGGAAGGGCTGTGTTTGGTAAGTCTCATACTGACCATCATCTTCAGTCAAATGCATCCCACTGAGTCTTTATACAGTCTCACTCATGTTCTTCTTATCTGGTTAACAATTAGCAATGCACTCATTTATTTCATGTAAATGTTCAAAATAAAGGTCACAGTTTATTTCCCCCAAAACACGTGAGCCGTGATTTCACGGTCTGGCACGTGGTTCTGAGTCACTCTTGATATCCCAACGGTTTGTTCCTAGGCCACTATTTGCATTCCTATAATACCTGCCTGGAGCTTCACAGAGAAAAGCAAGTTCAACTGAAGGTGGGGATTTACCAGAAGAAACCTCTACAGGCACCGGAAGTGGTCCCAATGCCCTTGGCCCTCCCCTCCCCACCCCTCCTGTGACTTCCCCCTCCTCCGCTTTTCCTCCCTCGTCCTCCTCTTCCTCCCCCTCCTCCCCAGTGCCCGCCGAGGCAGGCTACAGCCCTCTCCTTCCCTCCCACTCTCTGTGGCTACCTCTGCTTCCTTCTCCATCTCTGTGGCCTCTTTCTAATGTGCGTGGCTCTGACTTCAGGGCGCTGATGGAAGCTCTGGGTGGACGCGTCAGAATGAAAGCCAGACACGCTGTCCATTTAAAGCAGAGTGCGTCGTTTTCTTGGAATCTGGGCTCCCAGGAAGTTTGCCCTTTCCCTGTGCTGGGTGACAGCCTTGCCTGACAGCCCCCCAGGGCCGCCCTGCTCCCTCTCTTGTCATCCCTTCATGGGACCTGTACTTTGGAAACAAATGTCCAACACAGTCATGGTGGAGCCCAGCAGTTCTCATTTCTCGCCTTCATTTTCCTGGGCAGCTCGTTATTTTACTGAGAGTTCTTAGGGGCCATTGGTTGTGGTGCTGCTTGCAGGCTTGGTGTGTTTCAGTGTTTCCTGGCCTCTCCCCTGAGTGTGGGAACAGGAGGCACTTGATTAGTGTCAGTGATTTTGCTGATGCTTCTGTTAATTTAATTTTATTATATACTACTGAGAATGCCTTTTTCCTCTGCAAACACATTTGCATACCCCAAGTGAGTTATTGCACCCTCATTAATGAACGGAGCTTGTTGTGCCGTGAGAATGGCCGTGGAGCGCCCTGGAGGTGCCCCGCCCACAATGGGTCGCTTCCAGAACCATGTGTGCTTGCACCGGTGGTACATTCCACTCCCTGTGTGTTTTCTAATAGGAAAAGATGTCATTTAGTGTGAGTGAAAGTCCCTCCAGGCCCAGGCGAACGTTCCAGAAAGGCATCTTCTCCGGTGCTGCTGGAGCAGGGGAGATGGAAGGACGTCCCCAGAGGGGGCCTGGTGCTGTGGATGGCGGGCACTCTGGGGCTGGCTGTGCTGAAGCGGCAGAAGCAGGTGGCTCTGGAAAGGGCTTTGGAGGGGACGCCCACCCCATCCTCTTTGCGCCCCTCCCTGTCCCCAGCCCCCTTCCCCTGGCTCCTCCTCCTGCCAGCTCCTTGCAGAGCTGAACCTTCCCTGCCTCTGGCCTCTGTGGAGAAAACCCCGTCCTTCCAGCTTCCTGGAATGCATCGGTGGCTCTGGGTGTCAGTGTCTCATCTCTGGTCGGGGGACTTGAGAATCTGTCCCTGAGGCCCGCAGGGGTGCTGGGGCTGCCTCCTTCCCAAGAGAGTGCCGTCTCCCCCTGGAGTGGGCTGTGCTTCCACTCCTGCTGTTTCAGGGGCACCAAGAGGGTGGCTGCTTCTAGAAGTCAGGTTAGGAGGGAGGTCGAGTCGCTCCTCACCCTGGAGCCATCATCAGCTCTGCAGCAGGGGAGGATGGCACCTCTGTGTGCTCATCACCAGCCGCAGGGATTCCGGGAGGCGGCATCCAAAGGGAAACTTCCTTGCTGTTTTCCTTCCTTCTCACTGAAAAGGCACCTGCTGCTCTGAGAGCCTATTACTGGCATCTGCTTCCACTACACGGGTGAGTTTGTAACCAAACTGTAGTGTCTGAATCATCAAATTAGTTATTTCTCTAAAAAACCACAATCTTCAGAGAGCTATGTTTAGAAATACTTAAAGTAAATCCCTATAAGAACAAAACAGAGTAGCTTGTTTGTTTAGAGTAAGTAGCCTGCATCCCAGCTGACTTGGGTTCACACTTCCTGGCTAGAACCTGGAGCTGTTTGTTTACATGAGAGCCCAGACCCCCAAGAAACCTCAGAAACCACCGGGGCACGCCCAGGGCTCAACTGAAGGCAAAACGCAACCTGCACGTGCCGCGGTGTGAGCACTGCCAGGAGCAGCGATAAACTGTCCCCACACAGGACACTGTGTGCTCCAGGCCAGGAACACGTCCCGGTGGCCCCTTCTGGGTACATCTGACCCACATCCAGACCAGCTGCAGGGGCCTGCCCGGCGCGGGTGTGGACGAAGACGGTGCTTTCTGATCTCCGCTGAGCACCGCGTGCTGCAAAGACTGGGTGTTGCCTCTGCCTCCATCAGCCACAGAGCCCACAGGGGGTGGGCGTGAGTCCCTGAGAGCAGAGCCTCGCACCAAGGCCCAGCTCTGAGAAGGAATGTATAGGACACTCCCACGGCCAGGACAGCTACACTGTCCCATTTGCATACGAGTCAAAAATTGGAGCTATAGGTAAAAGTGACAGCACTGTGGACTGGTCCCGTGACGGCGCCTGCGTCTGCAGCAGCCCCACTGCGATGGCGGGGACCTCCTTACTAATAAGAAGGGTCTGCAGCAGCCCGCTGTGACGGCGGAGACTGCCTTAGTAATATGAAGGGGCACAGGTGGGGCTTTGAACTCAGCCTCAGTTGAGCCCCTCTGAAGGTGACATTCCTGGAGTCTGGGCTCTCGGGGCTGTCTGATGTGTGAAAGCAACTCAAAGGCCCACAGCACATCCTCATTTCCCTGCTCAAGGGCTGTGCTGATTAACCTGAAAAACTGCCCAATGTGGTAGACAAGGCTGGAGTTGAGAATTGGAGAGTTCATCACCGATCCTCATAGCTTTACCCTAAAGAGGGCCCTGACCTCTTAAGTTGCGTGCGTACTCTGAATTTTGTGGTCCACCCGGTGGGGCCTTCTCAGAACGGTGGGATGGACTCGGGGTCAGTGGCCGGCACAGGCTGGGTTCCATTTCTGACTCTGTCGTGGGCAGAATGACACCCCCCACATGCATATGTTCAGGTCCAGTGCTTGAGAACCTGTGTTTGGAGACAGGCCCTCTAAAGGGGTCGTTAGGGTAGGCCCTGATCCACTAGGACGGGTGTCCTTCTAGCAGGAGGTGAGGACACAGACAGGCACAGAGGCCGACCCCGCAAGGACACAGGGAGTCTACATGGCCAGGAGCGAGGCCCTGGGAGGATCCAGCCCAGCCGCACCCTGACGTTAGACTTCCAGCCTGTGGGTTGGTGAGAAGCCTCTGCTGTGGCATGTCATTGGGGCTGTGCCCGCTCGCTAATCCAGGCTCATGCGCCCTGTCTCTCCCTCTGGGTGGCTTCCTGTCTCCACCGAGGCCCCCTGCTGCAGAGCCCACCTAGAACCAGGGAGGCGGCAGGGACCCACCAGCAGTCCCTGGGGCCCTTTCCTGTAGCCCCCTGTCAGGCGGGGATGTGGGGCCCTCCACCTCCTGGCTGCTCCCTCTTCTCTGCCCCGGGCCAGGCAGTGGTGTCATCCCCCGTCAAGTTCGTCTTTCTCCAAGTCACTGCTGGGAGCTGCGCCTGCCTTCCTGGGCCTCTGCAGAGCTGGCAGGGCTCCCACCACTCCGGGCATTCGGGGCTTCTTGCACCTACCTCTGCCACCTGTGCCATGTCGGATGCGGGGTCAGTGTGCTGAAATACCCTTCTCTGCACCTTTTAAAGGGCCCTGCTGGGACACCCACCCTCACGCTCCACCCAGCATCCTGGAGTTCTGGCTTGGAACCCAGTTGAGGCCCTCAGCCTCGCGCCTGCCGCCCCAGCCCATCCATGGTTCCGCAGTGGCAGAGGTGATTCTGAAACCACACGCAGAACGGCGTTTTCTTTTCCTGCTGAAGATCAGAGCAGGTGCTCCTCCCTTCAAGTCGTGGGCTTGGGTTTGTGTCTGGAAGGACCACACATCCCGGTTCCTCTCATTCCTGAGCCGGCACCTCCGCTGCCCGCTCTGCACTGGGTCTCAGACACCTGCTTGTCCTGCAGCCATCATAGGGGATTAAAATTAACAGCAGTGCGGACGTGAGGGGAGACGGGCCTCAGACGCTGCCCCCGCCCGTGGTTACCCTCTCACAGCGGGAGGCTCACAATCAAATTCTCACAAAAGGTCACATTTGCAATAAGTAAAAAGGAAATGCAGGTAATTGGTTCTGGAGCCTGTTAATACCTCTGCAGGCCCTGAGAGGCGATCTGATGGAGTTGAAACCTTTTTGTTCAGGTAATTAAAAATGAGATTTCATTATATCTTTAAAAATGAGGGCGAGTGAGGTGTTTTCTCAGATGCTATGATGTTATTGAAAGAGGAAAATAAATCAGTAAGGCATGGCACAGCCTTGGCTCATAAATGGATCGTGGCTTCGTCCCGGGGTGGGGGTGCCCACAGGAGAACTCAACCACGGCCCCGAACCCTCAGGGCAGAGATGGAGCCTGGGGCGCAGAACAGTGAGGATCCCACAGGTTCCGGAGGGTTGGGAGCGATTAGACCCCTTGGATGAAATGTGGAAGGAGAAATTGGCAGACTGAGATTCTGAACAAGTCACAAGCAGCCTCTTTTCCAGTGTGGGAGATTATTCATAGACACGATTATGAGGTAAATGGAAGGGAAATGAGAGAGTCTGCCCCCCGGGGCCTCATCCGTCCTTCCCCAGACAAAGGGCGACCGGTGAGGGCCTTCGAGCTGAAGGAGAGTCTTCGGAGCTGAAGGAGAGAGACAGAGACGAGAGGCAGGTCAGTTTGCCGGAAGACAGGCGTGGCGGCAGCTGACGGGGCTCAGATGCGGTGTCACGTAATCTCCATCTTCGTGACAGGCCCCCAGAAAATCATGATGAAAACTTTGCATCGGGAAATCTCACCATTTATATAAACCAAGGCGAATGTTGCATCTAACAATAAAATACAGAAATGTACTCGAATGATTTTTTTGTATACTTTTTTTCATTTTCAACTAAGGAGGTATTTGCGGGTGCTTTATTCACACCCAGATGGAAGGACGTGGCGGCTTTGTGGCAGGCAGGCCGACTTCCCATGTTCTTGGAGCCCACGTTGAGGGGCTAGCATTGCTCTGATGTCTGGGTAATTTTGAAGAAAGCTGCTGCGGGCACAGCGCGAGCCCTGTGCGTCGGTGACCCCTCTGTGCTGCGATGTCCTGACTTTGGCAATGCTGAGGCTCACTCTGCAGACGTATTACCCTCACCTGAGTCGAGAGATGCCACCACGGGCTTCCCCGGGAGATTTGCTCACAAACACTCCGGAGCTCCATAAATCTTACGGTTTTCTTTCACACGAAAAATTCTTTTTTGTGGTTTACAGGAAGAAAAATTCTGATGTTCCAGATCTTTAATTTTTAAGGCACATTTTATCGGTAAACATGATTCTTCCCAAGATTCATTTCCTTTGTAAATGGAACAATTAATTTCTATCCAGATGTTAGGATTAAAAAAATTACTGAAGGAGAGGTCTTTTTGGCTTCAATAAAAATGCTTATCAACAAAATCCCAATTTTATGTAAAAACAAAGTGCTCTGCCAGATAAATCATGGCTTATTTTCTTGCATATTTCTCATCATACTTTCCATTTCCAGCATTTACTTTTTTTTATTTTAACCGAAGAGAAAAATACATGCTCTACTTAAGTTTTCTCCTCTTATTTACAAGTTGTCTTCTTCAATCCGTGGGTGAGATTGGCTGCAAAGTTTGAAGAAGATAGCAAACTCCGCAAAGAGATGAGCCTTGTGTCGTTAAAAATAAAACCCACATGCACGAGTCATCATTTTTCATCTTTCAGTGTGTTGTTAGTTTTGCTGAACCCTATACTTTGTACTAATAATGCTAATTTGTCTGTTACCTTTGATGACTGTCGAATAGAGCTGCTGTTCCACAGACAGAAGGCCTGATGACTCCCTGTTCTTACCCTAAGAAGAGGCGGCGGCCAACAGCCCCCACTTTCAATGACTGCGTGCAGGCCCCTCCTCTGCAGGCCCCACATTTCCTATTTTAGGGTTTTGCATTCTTTCCTGGAGGCAGCAGGTGATGATGACAGTCTCAAGGCCTCCAAGGCACTCGGCTCTGGTTGCGAGAGCTGTTACTGGCGATCTTTAAACAGAGCTGGTCTGCTCGGGAGCTGCCTGTGCTGGGGCCCTCGCTGTCCGCGGGCTGACTGCGTGTTGTTGGGGACACTTGTGGACACTTTCTGGGCTGTTCTCACAGCCCAGCTGTTCTGTGTCCCGGAGGCCAGGCCCCTGTCCGCAGCCTGTCTCTGTCCCTTGGGGCCTTTCCGTGGGTCCCTATTGGGTTAGTCTTTCTCTCCTCTCCCTCTGCTCTGTCCTGTCAGCGAGACGCCCTGTCCTCATGTCCCTCTCCAGCCGTCCCCCGAACCCGGCTGCAGCTGGGCAGGGCTTCCTGGTGGAGGCCTCCCTGTCCCTGCCCATGTGGTTCTCAGGAGGGGGTCTTGTTTCTTGATGGGTGCCTCCAGGGCAGGACTGGGTGTTCCTTCCTCTCTGTGGACCCCAGACACGGGACACTGACACCTGTGTTGGGTGAGACTTAATAGTGTTTCGTGCCACAGGGGACCCAGAATCGAGCTCGGCTGTTCAGTTGATTGTAGCCTTGTCTGTAATAAATGGCGATGATCCAGGACCCTCAGGACAGCTTCTCCTGGAGCTTAAGGGGACCTTCTGAGGCTGCCCGAGGCTCTGCCTGGCTGTGATTCTGCACAGAACAACGCAGCTGCGGTGGAAGGCGTTCAAGGAGCTGGTGCAAGTGAGAAAGTGCCCCCCCAGCACCTGAAGTGAGGTCTTTACAAGGGCCACATCTGGCTCTGCTCAGGGAGCCCGTTGGCCTGTGCTGGTGACCTCCGTCCCCCACTGCCTGTGCTGGTGACCTCCGTCCCCCACTGCCTGTGCTGGTGACCTCCGTCCCCCACTGCCTGGGCCTGGTGACCTCCGTCCCCCACTGCCTGTGCTGGTGACCTCCGTCCCCCACTGCCTGTGCTGGTGACCTCCGTCCCCCACTGCCTGTGCTGGTTACCTCCGTCCCCCACTGCCTGTGCTGGTGACCTCCGTCCCCCACTGCCTGTGCTGGTGACCTCCGACCCCCACTGCCTGTGCTGGTGACCTCCGTCCCCCACTGCCTGGGCCTGGTGACCTCTGTTCCCCACTGCCAGTGCTGGTCACCTACACCCCCCACTGCCTGGACCAGGTGACCTCCACCTCCACTGCCTATGCTGGTGACCTCTGCCACCCCCTCTGCCCCTGCCAACTGCCTGCGCTTGGTGACCTCCACCTCCCACTGCCTCGACCTAGTGACCTCCGCCCTGCCACTGCCTGGACCTGGTGATCTTGGTTTCCTACTGCCCAAACCTAGTGACCTCCACCCCCTCACAACTTTCTGGGCCTGGTGACCTCCCTTCCCCACTGCCCTGGCCTGGTGACCTCCATCCCCCACCGCTTAGGCCTGGCGACCTCAGCCCCCCACCACCCGGGCCTGGCGACCTCTGCCTCCGGCTGCCTGGGCTTGCAGGGGTGAGTCTTCCCACGGGGAGGGGAGAGGCTCCCTAGGGCCAGCGTGTAGTGGTGCAGTTTGCTCCCTGCTCAGGGTTCTGGTGGGGCCTGCAGAGCTCTGAGCCCTGGAGGGAAGGGGCTCTTCTCTTCAGATTCACCCACAGGAGCCTGGAGAGTCAGCTGCCCCCACACTGGCATGCAGATGCCCAGGGTCTCAGTCCCCGCTCCTGGCCTGGCTTTTCCTGGAGGCTGTCCCTGGGACCCTTCAGGAAAGAGGAGGCTTGTGGGTAAGGGGAGAACCCCTGTGTTATCTCAGGATCCAGGTGGATCCAGACCTCCCCAACCCTGCCCCAAGACTCAGCATTCACTAACATCCACCTGCCCTTTGTCTCCCAGCCCCCACTCTCCCTCCTCACAACCTCAGGAGGGTCCCACCTGGACTGAACTAGGGGCTGCGGCCGGACCCAGCCCCGTTCCTGCTTCAGTTCTCCGTCAACCCTCCAGAGCTGGGCAGGTCCCCTTGCTGCTGGGGGTGAACCTGTGGGTATGCTGTGCTGTCACTCTCACTGCCACAGGACGATCCAGCCACGCTCAGGATTCTCTGCAGCAAACACCTGGAACCCACTGTAATTAGCAAAATGTACCTTTTAACCCAGTCCTGAGTCCTGAAGTGCAAATATAAATTCCAATTAACAGCCACATCTACTTGCAAGCTATGCCTGCATGTATATATATATATTTAAATTATTTAAGATAAATAATTACTGGAACTCCTCATTAGTTTTAAGCAGAACCAAATGAGTACAGTATTAAAAAAAATTAACCTGCCATCCTGAAAATATACTAACTTCAAAATAAGAGAGCCTTTGTGTTAATGGACCATGCTTCTAGTGTGGGAATTAAGTTCATTTGCTGCTCACATGAGAACCATACTGAGCACTCACCAAAAGCCTGCTGTGGTGAGTGCCGTACAAATTCACAAAGGCACCGTGAACTATGAACTCCGCTAATCCAGTCACTCGAGTCTGTCCTGTAACAGGGATAGTTTCCAGATTAGGTCAATCACTAAGAAACTTAAAATCTAAATCTTTTGTTTTCTTTTCTTCTGTGAGACGGAGTTTCGCTCTTGTTGCCCACGCTGAAGTGCAGGGGCGCAATCTCAGCTCACTGCAACCTCTGCCTCTCGGGTTCAGGCAATTCTCCTGCCTCAGTCTCCCAGGTAGCTGGGATTACAGGTGCCCGCCACCACGCTTGGCTGATTTTTTTGTATCTTTAGTAGAGACGGGGTCTCTCCATGTTGGTCAGGCTGATCTCAAACTCCCAACCTCAGGTGATCCACCAGCCTCAACCTCCCAAAGTGCTGGGATTACAGGCATGAGCCACTGTGCCCGGCCACTTGTTTGGATCTTAAACCACAATTCCCTCTTCTATTCTCCTGGGATCATGTGATGTGGACGCCCCGTGCAGTTTCCACCGAGACTCCCTGATGACCACAGCCAGCAAGCTCAGCTTCCGTGGAAATGAGCAGATGGTCGTGTGTCTGGCCTGTGAGTCAGTCTCTACCCTGAAGCCCGGCCCAGGACGCGGCCCTGGTGATGGGTTTCGTGTGGATTTTCCCCTCTACGTGAGACTTTTCCTCTCCAGCTCATAAGAAGTATTTTGGACAGTGACCTAAATAATTTCTCCGACAGAAGAAGCATGATCTGATCAACTGTGATTGACCAAGCGTGGACTCATAACCCTGCTTCCGAAAGCATTGATCGTCGGTACGATGTCTACATTTGTGTGATCAGACTCTGCCTTCTATAACCACGCAGTCAACACTCAGAAAGGATGGCACGACCATCCTCTGGGTGCGGCTGGCGGAGATGATGAAACCCGTTTTTAAATGGTGATTTATTTTAAAGGCAAGTGTTCTCCAGCAGCAAATTAGCAGAGAGAAGCCCATTCCTCCTATTTCCAAAAGAAAGAGATTTTGAGGGAGATCTTAGCTCACCTGAGGGGTTTGGATCAGAAAAATTATGTGGCTTATAAAGTCGTTTGTTATTTTGCTGTGATTTTATACACAATGGAAGGGTGAGGAAAAGGTCAGCAATAACTCTGCGGCTGCATTTTAGCTTGGGAAAAATGTAATATTGATCAATAGGAAAATGGAAAAAGCGCAACTATTAGCGCCTTACTTGATCTTCTCCGACCTTTACCCCTCCGCGCTGGTTTTATTCTGAAATGTTATGCCTCCTGTTCAAAGGTTTGTCCTGCTTAGTCTTTTATTTAATTAATCCATGATCTTCCTCACTCTTTCTAATGTCGGGACAAGACCAGCTCCTGATTTCCTTGCTGTGCTCCCAAGTCTGGGTCACACGAAACTTGGAGCCGCGAAAGAGCTGCGGTCTGTGGGCATTAACCCTCCATCTTCCTGCGCATTGCTGGAGGGAACGGCTGCTCCGCCCAGATGGCTGTGCTGGTGGTGGCTCTGGCTGTGAGCCCTGCCCCCTGCGGCGTCCCACGTGAAGCCCTGGGGAGCTGGAGCTGCCTCCTCTGGGGGGAAGATGGCTCCTCACTGCCTGGCCAGGGGCTGACACCACAGACCCAGGCCCTGGTGCCAACTCCTGCTGCTCAGGGACTGAACATGGCCCAGACGGTCCTGGGTGAGGCATGTCACGAGGGAGTGCCAGGGGCGCCCCCACGTCTAGCAGGCACTGTCGCTCTGTGGCAGAGTCCCGGCCCCATGTTCACCCCAGCCCTGCTGAGGCCTTCAGGACGGGGGCAGAGACCAGAGCCCCAAGACCTGAAGATGGATTGAGTTGAGGGCATCAGAGGCTCGCCAGGCCTTGGGATGAGTGTGTCGGCACCTGCTCTGGGTTGATAGTGTCCCCAGAATTTACATCCACCTAGGACCTGTATTGTGGCCTCACTTGGCAACATGGCCCTTTCCTATGTAATCAAGGTAAGGTGAGGCCCTACCGATTGGGACTGGTGGGGCCTTAAATCCAATAAGACCAGTGTCCTCACACGAGGGGAGTGTGGTCACAGACACCCAAGAAGAAGTCACCCACAAAAAGACGGGGAGACATAGGCTAGTGTGGCCACAAGGCACCCCGAGGCCGGCCGAGCCGGGAGGAAGGAGGCCAGCCGGACACCCAGGCGCGTGGGAAGCTGGCAGGCAAACGGGCCCCACTGTGGGGGGACATCGCCCCACGGCATCTGAGATCCCCATTTCCAGGAAAGCCGCCTCCACCTGCTTCCTCATTCGGTGCCGCATGAATTAGTGACACGACTTTGTGTGGACGGGAACTGGAGGCAAGGACGCAGGGAGAGGCAAGGACGTGGGGCCTGGTGACCCCCGAGGTGAGGATTCTGCAGGTCCTGGGCCGACTCCCACTGAGGACTGAGGGCCTGAGGCTCACGCTTCCTCCCCAGCACCGGCTCCCTGAGGAGGCCCCTCTGCGCTCTGTCCCTCCTCAGGGGACAGGAGGGGGAGGGTGCAGATAAGGCCTCAGCGGGGCCCCGGGTTATCTGGCTTGACCTTTGGAGAAGCCGAGAGGGGAGTGTTGTCACCCAGAGGAGATAGGGGGTCGCCTGGTGGGAGCAGCCTCCAGCCTTCCTGAGTGGTCAGGGGCAGGGCCCTGTGAAGACAGCCTGGACTGGGGCACTGGCCTGGCCTGTCAGCGCCGTCACTGAGTGGCTCCCAGACAGTCAGCTGTGCTGGCCTGGGCATGCATGAGCGCTCACGTGCCTTTGCTTCTGAAAGGAACTTGCAGGCTGGGCAGCCACTGCTCCTGGGCCTGGATGGTCTCCATGTATGCAGAGGCACAGCCGAGCCACGCACCCACCATGCAAGACAGGGCCTGGACACCCAGAGAGGGGAGCCTCTTGCCACTGGGGAGGAAGGAGAAGACAAGCTGTTTTATTTAGACGTGCAGTGTAAAATAATGATGGAGACAAGAAATCACGTTGCCGGGCAATCGGCGGAATTGGATTGGCAGAATCAGCTTCTCATTGGGTTTAGTGAAATCTGGGTTATCTCATTTTCCAGGTAACACCAAGAATATGAGAAGGGCGGATGTGGCTTCTTTTTTAAACAAAAAAAAAAAAAAAAAAAAAGGAAATGTTAACTTACCGTGAGTTCTTCATTCATTTGTGAACAAACATCACCTGCATATAAAAGACTGAGAGAATCTCCGCTTGCTCATCCCAAACGCAGAACCACCAAACCCCAGGAACACTACTGCTGTTTCATTTGATGAGAAGAATCAGAAAGCTGGTATTTTCCCCTATAATCATTGCTTTATAATTCCTCGTGATTGATTTAATAGCAGAGTGGACAGTTCAATACAACTGCACCCTATTAAGGATCACTTTCTCAAGGCCCCAGCAGCGTGAGTCCCCACATATTAACGTTTGCAGGAAAAGCACTCAGGGAGCTACAGCTGGTGGGTGGGAGAGGCGTTGCTGGATCTGGACTTTCAGGCAGTTTGGAAGCACACTCAAATGCACTCGTTTTATTCAGCAACCCACACTGTAGCACGTAGTGCATCCTTGAATTTCACTCCACGGTACGAGTGACTTAATGTTACTGGTTGGAATTATAACAGGGTTTTATATCACCGTAAAGGCACTTTGGCAATATTTTCATAAGGCACATTTTATTGCTCGTACCTACACGTGTTGCCAAAGTGAAATAATTTTTCGGGATAGAAAATGCAAGCCAGTGCACCCGGCCCGTGATTTATAAAATTTAATGAGAAGTTTTCTAGATTCTAAATTCCATTCTAGTCTAAACACTTATCAGAATAACAGAAAACATGATGCCCTGATAGGCAACAAAGGGGGATAAGGTGTTTCTAACCAACATAAATCTGCGCGTTACATTCGGAAATCTCCACTCAGGAAAAGGCGGAAATTCCAGTGAACCAAGAAATGTGTTTGCTGTTTGCACGTCAAAGAGCCATTGAGTCAGCCCCTGTGATAGTATGAAAATCGCTGTGCAAATACTTAATGAGCATAGGAAGAGCAAGACATTTGAAAACTAAAAACCCCCGTGTCTGTTGCGGTGTGTGCTGGGGGTGGGTGGGTGGTGAACTCAGGACCCCCGTGTCTGTTGCGGTGTGTGCTGGGGGTGGGTGGGTGGTGAACAAGTGGGAAAAAAGGAACAAGAGTCCCAGAAAACCAAGTGCAACCTCAGTAGCTGCGGACAGAGCGGAGACCAGAAATGCAGTGAAGCATGGATTTCAACTGGAAGTACTTTATTATTATTATTTTGTCTACAGGGTTCACCTGATAACTCTATACCAAGTGCTCCTAAAATGGTAATTTGCTTTTTCCCCTTTTTCTTGAGAACCTTTGCTTTTAAAATTATGCCTCAATTAGAAAAGCAGGACTTCAGCACGTTGGTGGGAAATGCCTCGTCTCCTTGGAACTCTCTGGTTCCTCAGTGCCATCTTCCAGAGATCCCTTCTCCCCGTGTAAGCATCACTTAGACATGCAATACCTATTTTGTATAAAGTACAATATGCGGGGTTTTTGTTTTGTTTTGTTTTGAGACAGAGTCTCGCTCTATCGCCCAGGCTGGAGTGCAGTGGCACGATCTCAGCTCACTGCAACCTCCACCTCCCAGGTTGAAGCAATTCTCCTGCCTCAGCCTCCCAAGTAGCTGGGATTACAGGTGTCTGCCACCACGCCTGGCTAATGTGTGCATTTTTAGTAGAGACAGAGTTTCACCACATTGTCCAGGCTGGTCTCACACTCAGGTGATCCACTCACCTCGGCCTCCAAAAGTGCTGAGATTACAGGCGTGAGCCACCGCGCCCAGCCAAAATATTTTGAAGATCACAAATGAAGGTGAAATAAAAGCAGGAAACATGGTTGATGAATTCTGCTTGGCAGCTGTACGTGCTGACACACAGATGTTTAGTGCCTGCTGCTGAATCCCACACAAATCGTAGATCAGAACCCTGGACGGTTCTGGAAACAATGACCTACATGCCCTTCATCCCTTCAAGCTGCCCATGGAGATCCTTCAATGTCCCAGTGTGTGCCCAGTTCTAACCACATTCTGGAAACACGGAAAATGAACAACAGGGAATTCCCTGGCTGTGCATACTCGCCTGTCCCAGGTGCTGTTTACTGGAAGCCAGTGTTTCTTGAAAAGACTAAGACCACAGGAACAGATTCCCCCACAAAACAGTAGCATCGCTCTAGTGCATTAATCATCATCCTGTGATAACCCGCACTTTCCACTTTCTATATGTAGGTGTGTCTGTATGTGTATAGAGCTGCATCTATATATCTCTATCTATACCTGTACCCACCTCTACACGAACACCTACACCTGTACCTACACCTATACCTACAGCTATGTCTATATGTCTATATCTGAAGCTATACCTACTTCTCCACCAACACCTATACATACACTTGTACCTACACCAATATCTATCTATACACCTACACCTACATCTATATCTATATGTCTATATATATACCTACCTCTACACCTACACCTACACCTGCATCTATATCTATGTCTGTATCTATACCTACATCTACACCTACACCTACATCTGTACCTACGCACATGGCTACACCTGTATCTATACATACATCTACACCTACACCTACATCTGTACCTACGCACATGGCTACACCTGTATCTATACATACATCTACACCTACACCTACATCTGTACCTACACACATGGCTACACCTGTATCTATACATACATCTACACCTACACCTACATCTGTACCTACGCACATGGCTACACCTGTATCTATACATACATCTACACCTACACCTACATCTGTACCTACGCACATGGCTACACCTGTATCTATACATATATCTACACCTACACCTACATCTGTACCTACGCACATGGCTACACCTGTATCTATACATACATCTACACCTACACCTACATCTGTACCTACGCACATGGCTACACCTGTATCTATACATACATCTACACCTACACCTACAACTGTACCTACGCACATGGCTACACCTGTATCTATACATATATCTACACCTACACCTACATCTGTACCTATGCAGATAGCTACATCTGTATCTATACATATATCTACACCTACACCTACATCTGTACCTACGCAGATCGCTACACCTGTATCTATACATATATCTACACCTACACCTACATCTGTACCTACGCAGATAGCTACACCTGTATCTATACATATATCTACACCTACATCTATACCTATGCACATGGCTACACCTGTATCTATACATATATCTACACCTACACCTACATCTGTACCTACGCACATGGCTATACCTGTATCTATACATATATCTACACCTACACCTATATCTGTACCTATGCAGATAGCTACACCTGTATCTATACATATATCTACACCTACACCTACATCTGTACCTACGCAGATAGCTACACCTGTATCTATACATATATCTACACCTACACCTACATCTGTACCTACGCAGATAGCTACACCTGTATCTATACATATATCTACACCTACACCTACATCTATACCTATGCAGATAGCTACACCTGTATCTATACATATATCTACACCTACACCTACATCTGTACCTACGCACATGGCTACACCTGTATCTATACATATATCTACACCTACACCTACATCTGTACCTACGCACATGGCTACACCTGTATCTATACATATATCTACACCTACACCTACATCTATACCTATGCAGATAGCTACACCTGTATCTATACATATATCTACACCTACACCTACATCTGTACCTACGCACATGGCTACACCTGTATCTATACATATATCTACACCTACACCTACATCTGTACCTATATCTATATATACACCTACACCTACACCTATACCTATAGCTATGCCTTTATCTAGATCTATACCTATATGTATACAGACACCTACATCTACATCTATACCTACACCTGTGTCACCTATGCTGACACCTCATCTACACCTGTATCTTCACCTACACTTACACCTATACCTACACCTGCATCGACACCTACACCCGTACTAACACCTACATCTATACCTACTATTATACCTATATTAATATATCTACACCTTCCCCTACACCTACATCTCTATCTCTGTCTCTACCTCTATCTATCTCTATCTCTGTCTCTATCTCTATCTCTATCATCCTTATCTTTTTCTCTGTCTCTATCTCTATATCTCTCTATCTCTCTGTCTCCATCTCTATCTCTATCTCTGTATCTCTGTCATCTTTATCTCTATCTCTGTCTTTATATCTGTCTCTGTCTCTACCTCTATCTCTATCTCTCTCTATCTCTGTCTTTGTCTCTATCATCTTTATCTCTATTTCAGTCTTTATATCTGTCTCTGTCTCTATCTCTATCTCTCTATCTCTATATGTGTCTCCATCTCTATCACTGTCTCTATCTCTGTCATCTTTATCTCCATCTCCATCTCCATCTCCATGTCCGTCTCTATCTATCTCTATCACCTTTTTTTCCAACCTAGCTTCTTGCACTCATTCCCAGTCTAGGACAGCCTTAAGGTGACTTATTAAACTGAAGGGAACACTTCAATCAAAGCTCCAAGCAGCTTTAAAAGTGAAGACCTCGGCCTGGGTCTGTGAGGATGGGACCTTGGTGCCTCTGGGGCTCTTGTTTTGTCGTGTCTGGGGGTGTCTAGTTCTCGGGCTGTTTTCTGCTGCGGAGTGTGGAAGGCTGAGTGATAGATGCAGGTGTGATGTTTTAGGTTGGAGATCAAAGGCTTACACATCAGGAATTGCTGTCCCTTGGGGCGCCATTTGTGGAAACACATAAAGTCTTCAGGCCTACGTGGAGTCAACCCCCTCCCGCGTTCCCAGAGTTTTCCTGCTGCCTTGGCCAGTGCTTTGTGTCCTCATGTTGGGTCCCTGGGGTGTGAGGTTTCACAACAAGGGGGCTGGGGCCAGGGGCTGCTCGCAGACTGTCCCAGAAATTACAGGCCCTCCCAGGAGTGGGGAGGCGGTGGGTGGCTCGCGTTTCAGGGACTTGCGTAGTTCTCAGAGAGTCAGGCTTTGTGCCAGCAGGCCACCTTCACCTTGGGGGCCTGGAGGTGTCACAGTGCAAGCTGCCCACCTGAGATGTCCACCACACCTTCCTGCCACAGTGCATGTGTGCATGCATGCCCTCACACAGGCACAGGCACACGCACATATGTGTGCACGCACATGTGTGCACATGCGTGCACAGGCACACACATGCAGGCGAGCAAGACACGTCAGCACACACATGCACAGGCACACAGGCACGTGCACACATGGTGAAGAGCCTGACCAACAGCTGCACTACAGCCTGAGGGACCCTGAGCAGAGGACCCAGCTCGACTGTGCCCAGGTTCCGGCCCACGGGGACCAAGGGAGGAAACTTGTGTTTCCAGCAACCGTGTTTGCTGAGTTGTCTTCTGTAGCAACAGATACCAAATGCGATGCTGAATGGAGAAACTGAAGGGCATCTGTAGTCTACTGGCCTAATTCTGAGGGGAGGAGATAGATGTTCAGAGAGAGAAGTGATTTTTCTGGGGACCTGGGGCCAGGTCGTGGCAGAGTCTGAATTTAAACCTGTCCTCGCCTGCTCTGCACTCCCCGTGAAGCAATTTGCAGGCTCTGAGAAGATGGCATTGTGAGCCCCTCCCTCCCTGCACAGCAGAGGAGGGCAGCCCCACGCACTGGGTGTGCGAGCCACTCTCAGACGAGGCAGGCAGTGTGCCCCTTATAGAGGAGGGAGTGGAGGCAAGAGAAAGCCCAGCTCTCACCACGTTATCTCCCTGGAGAGGGGCTGGGTCTGAAGCCCCTAGCTTTACCACTGTGACATGGCTGCTCAAACTGGAGACCCTTTGAGAATACAGGGATCAGAATGGGAGCCACTTCTTGAGTCTGATTTATTTTTTCCACGAAGAATGAATGAGAAATGGGATGGAGTGTGAGTTGTGAGTTGTTGTGTTGAAATAATAAGGGAAAATGGGCTACCCTGCCCAGGACCTTGAGGCTCCATTGAGGCTGATGCCCACCTGGCCACTGTGGGTGGAAAATGAAGACCTCTGTTCCCTCATGTCCCTTTCCTGAGAGCAGAGGGAAACCTGCCTCTCTGGAGGGTGCAGAAGAGATTTCTGCAGGTGAGGCGTGAAATTCCTTACAGAGGATGCTCTGCTGCAGACCCACGGCACAACAGGTGGCTTTGTGGGCCGAGCCCTGGCCTGGACAGAGGGCCAAATCGCAGCAGGTGCCATGTGCTGCTTTTGTCGTTTTTCAGGACATGTCCCTGGTGGCAGGAGGAGGCTGGGTGGGGAGCACTCTCATGTTCTCTTTGGTGGTGGAAAGAGGCTGGGTGGGGAGCACACTCTTCACTTTGGTGTTGGGAGAAGGCTGGGTGGGGAGCATGGTCATGTTCACCCTGGTGGTGGGAGAAGGCTGGGTGGGGAGCACTGTTGTGTTCACTTTGGTGTTGGGAGGAGGCTGGGTGGGGAGCACTCTTGTGTTCACTTTGGTTTTGGGAGGAGGTTGGGTGGGGAGCACTCTGGTGTTCACTTTGGTGGTGGGGGAGGCTGGGTGGGGAGCACGCTTGTGTTCACCCTGGTGGTGGGAGAAGGCTGGGTGGGGAGCACTGTTGTGTTCACTTTGGTGTTGGGAGGAGGCTGGGTGGGGAGCACTCTTGTGTTCACTTTGGTTTTGGGAGGAGGTTGGGTGGGGAGCACTCTGGTGTTCACTTTGATGGTGGGGGAGGCTGGGTAGGGAGTACACTCGTGTTCACCCTAGTGGTGGGAGAAGGCTGGATGGGGAGCACTCTGGTGTTCACTTTGGTGGTGGGGGAGGCTGGGTGGGGAGGACTCTGGTGTTCACTTTGGTAGTGGGAGGAGGCTGGGTGGGGAGCACTCTTGTGTTTACTTTGGTGGTAGGAAGAGGCTGGGTGGGGAGCACTGTTGTGTTCACTTTGGTGTTCTTGGCACTGCTCATGAACACATCATGGCAACCCGTGATGCCAAGGGTTGCCTCCTCAGCCCTGTCCCCTGTGGCCTCACCTATTATCCCAACCGTTGGCCAGCCTGGCTGCCTCTCCATCTGTGACCCCCTCCTCCACTGCCATCTTCCTCACCGTACCTGACTTCCCCATCCACACAGCATTTTGTACCAAAGCCGGCCCAAGTCACAATGCAGGCCCCTGTGGGGTACTGTGCTGTGCAGGCTCCAGCCTTCCTTGCATCTGCTTGGCGAAGTGAGGTCCCCCTCCTTGGGTTTTTGCCTCTTTCTAAACACCACCTGCAAACTGCCTCCCCACAAAGGAAAGTAGCAGGGACTTGTTCTCCCCAAGGCACTGCACACTGGCTCGAAACCTGGTCGGGAGGCTTCTTTGGCCAGGCTGGAAAGAAGTTGGACGAGACAGAGTGGCCCATGGCAGGCTGGGGTGTGCTGGGGACAGTCCCTTTTCCTCTGACTCCTGAACCCATCAGGCAACAGTGCAGGAGCCTGAGACGAGGATCTGGTAGGGTCAGAGTCACAGGGCAGGGGGTGACCAGCGGGGTCAGAGTCACAGGACAGGGGGTGACCAGCGGGGCCAGAGTCACAGGGCAGGGGGTGACCAGTGGGGTCAGAGTCACAGGAGAGGGGGTGACCAGCGGGGCCAGAGTCACAGGGCAGGGGGTGACCAGTGGGGCCAGAGTCACAGGGCAGGGGGTGACCATCGGGGTCAGAGTCACAGGGCAGGGGGTGACCAGCGGGGTCAGAGTCACAGGACAGGGGTTGACCAGCGGGGTCAGAGTCACAGGACAGGGGTTGACCACTTGAGGGCCATGGGGTTGGAGGTAGCCAAAGTCCCATGCAATGACCTCCCAGCGTCCTGAGGCTGTCCACAACTCAACCCTGAAAAGGGGTTGCAAGGACAATCACAGCAATTATTTTTTTCATTTCGCTACAAGCACAGAGTAGACACCACACAGCTTCCTTGTCGCCTTCCCTCACGTGCGCACAGCATGGGCGTCATTTATACACACAGGAGAATGTGTGGCAGTTACATCAGAATCATCACACCAAACGTGGCTGTATCCTTTGTTAATCAAAGTTTATCTGTGTTAGTTAATGGTGTGAAGGAAGCCTGTGCAGAGAAATTACCAAATGTCTATAAGAAATCCAACACAAACATCCTTTTGTGGCCAAAGAAAGACATGCTTCAGCCAGAGCCCCAGCATCCGCCCTCTTTCCTGCCATGAAGCTTTGCTACCTTCTCAACACAGCCCCTTGTATTTCAATGCTGGGAGTTTCCTATCAAGGTGCCCCAGTGCTGGGTGAGACACCCCCCACCTCGCCAATGTCTTTTTGGAAGACTGAGCCTAAAATCAACAGCGTCTCGGAGGTGGAGAGACTGTCGCGGCGTCTCAGAGGTGGAGAGACTGTCGCGGTGTCTCGGAGGTGGAGAGATTGCCAAAGGGGGTTGATGGGCTATTTCAGACCCCACTAAACAGCACAGGACCTGCGCTTCTGGCTGGGGTTGTCGCTGTTCCCAAGGAGTGTTGCTTTTGGGGCAGTCATCCGGGACGGATCCCCTCCCTCCTCCTCCGGCCCTTGGGTTGGTGGCTGCTGCCAAGAGAAGGCTGTGGCTGTGCCTCTTCCCGAAGCCCACAAAACCAGGAGAGCCTTCACCTCAGTCCTCAGCGTGTGATCCCCAGGACAGTGTGCATGTGCTGTACTCGCACACACATGCACACACACCCCCCACATGTGCACATGCTCCACACTCACGCACAAACACCCAGACACGCTGACACACACTCATCCAGCACAACCTGACTCTCAGGTGAGCCTGGCCTGCGGAAGCCTGAGCCTTTTGCTCACATGTTTGCCAGTGCGTGGGCTGGAAGACAGGCCGGCAGCCAGTACCGGAACCCGGTGCTGTGGAGCAGAAGGGCTGCTCCTTGACAACCAGACCGAGCGCGCGTTCGTTTATGGACAAGCTTCGTGTTCCACAATGGGGTCCTGGGGTGGGTTGGGACTCACCCTGACAGGGCCAGCAGTGACTTTCCCCTGCCCCGGACATGGAAAACCTCGAACACAAGAGTCGTCAGCCCTCTCGGTGTTCAGCTGAACCACGGGGCAAGCCTGCGTGTGCACATGTGTGAACATATGAGCATGTGTGCATGTGTGAATGTGGCCTTGTGTGCATGCACGTGTGCACGTAGGACTGTGTGTGTACTCTATGTGTCACCAGCTGACCCAGTGTTTGGTTCCTGGATCTACTTAGAGGCTGATACTTTGTGTCCTTGTGTCCAGAGAGGATTTGAAATGCGAAGCAGCGCCTGTACTAGAATATTCTGTGGCTGCTCAGCTCTCTCCCAGGGAGCCCTGGTCTTGAGCCACAGCAGAGGGCATCAGCCTTAGCAAGCCCAGCCCCACCTGGAGGCCCCACTTCTGCAAACTCAGCTGGACCTGGGAGGGCCGCCCAGAGAGAAGCAGGGCTCGGTGAGGGGAGGGCTGGGCCCACTGCTCTTGTTTATTGTTTGCTTTGTTTGTTTTGTTTTGTTTTTCCTGACTAAGCCCTTCGTTCTTCTTGTTTCTAGGGGGAAGATCAGGTTCTTCGGCTGATCTGTAGGGAGCCCTCCCTGCAACCAGGAAATCCCGAGTCAGCAGGACCCCCTCTGTTTGTCTTTCACCCCCATTCCTCGCTACTCCAGGGGCCACCCCAGCAGCATTTTCCCAGGCAGCCGGTCGTCAGCCTCCTCCCTGCAGCCTCCTCCTGCACCCTCTCACGGGGCGCTGGGGCCTGGTGCTGAAGGACTTACCGGGAAGGAATGTCGGGCTCCTCTGGGCTGGGAGCGCACCTGTGTGCAGGGAGGTTCCTGTTCCGCCACATTTGGCCCCCGGGCACCGCGGGTGAGTGCTGCTGCAGGAAGGAACAGGAGAGACGCACTGCTCTCGCAGTCTCTCTCCCCTTCCCTCCTCTCCTCCCACCTCCCCTATCTCCTCCATCCCGTCCCCACCCCTCCTTGTCCTCAGGAAGCCATATCCCACTCTGGTGGAGGGGCTCAGGCCGCCGGTGAGGGTGCCCGGGGCGGGGCTGTTCTCTCAGTGACGCTGGAGGTCATCTGTGCCCGAGTGGCTGGAGGTTTTCACGGTGATCGCAGAAAGGGGCGCTCCGTCCGAGCTGAGCCTCGGGGCCGTGAGCCTTGCTCTTGGCCCCGCTGCTCATACAGCCCTCTGTGCCTCGCTTCCCTAAGACAGCAAGGAAGGATGACGGGTGCGGGGTCTGCATGGTGGCGCGGGTGGCCACATTGCTCATGAAGCACTTGCAGGTCCCGCTGCTGCAAACACAGCCTTACGCTGGTAAGGCCCTAGGCAGCCACACTGTGACACCCGGGACGCCACACCTGGCGTTTTCCAAATGAACTGAATGGGTAGGAATCTCCACATCCCTGGATACTTCGTGGATTTGCGGAGGGACTGGCCATGCAGCTCCGCAGAGAGCTCCTCCCACACGCACTCAGGCACACACAACCCTCACCTGCAGCCTAGGCCATCAACACCTGATGCTCACGGAACTTTCTGGAGCTTCCAGGGAGTGACACGAGCTTCCCCAGGAGCTCTGCGTTTCCTGGGAAACTCTGTTTCCCAGGGAGCTCCTTCCCTTCCAGGCTCCACATCTGCGGTGACAGCTGGGAGGCCTGGGCTCGGAGCAGTGACCTTTCCTCCCCTCTCCCTGGCACGTCTGTGCCTCTGCCCCTGTGGCATTTGGAAGCCGCCCACAGCCGCCACACACACCGCTGCCTCTGCCGCAGGACGTGAGTGGCGGCTGCCAGATGACACCTGTCTGCTGGTCAGAGCGGGCGCCTGACCTCGCAGGCCTGTGCTGGAGGCTCTGCAGGTGGGGAGGGCAGTGTGCAGTGGCCATCTGGCACGTCCCAGAGGCTCCTGGCGTGGGTGGCGACAGATTCCCCTCGCCCCTGATGGCCCACACTCAGGATGGGCTGGTCTTGCATCCTCGGGCCCTGTGTGAACGTGGAAATTCCCAGCTCCTGCACCCTCCCATCCTTCAACACAGGGAGAGGAATGCGACTCTCCTGGTGGCGGCGACCACTGCCTGCAGGGGCCTGCTGGCCTCCCCTTTGCACGTGGCTCAGGGGCCTGCTGGCCTCCACTTTGCACCTGGCTCGGGGCCTGCTGGCCTCCACTTTGCACCTGGCTCGGGGCCTGCTGGCCTCCCCTTTGCACTTGGCTCAGGGGCCTCCCAGTCAAGACTCCTTGAGGCCACTGTGTGACACACATCACACACCCCTGGCACTAGAGGCCCGGGAAGGACCAGCCCCTCCTAGCGGTTCCCCGGGCCCTTTGGGGGAGGGTGGGCACCTGCTTGGCAACCCCTGGAGAGGAGGGGAGGGGCCACATCCAGTCCATCAATCCGTCTATCTTCGCTTTTTACATTTTTATGCAGCAAGCATGTATTTCATCATGTTAGAAGAACAATACGTATTCTAAAAATCATGACAAAGAATTGAAGGTGGCTTCCTGGCGGGAAGAATGAAATCGTGGGTCCCACCACAAGACGCCGTCACCTTGCTCCCCCTTTCCTTTCCCATTGAAGCATTTTTGTTTTATTTTTTATAGAGATGAGGTCTCACTATGTTTCCTAAGCTGGTCTTGAACTCCTGGCCTCACGTGATCCTCCTGCCCGAGTAGCTGGGACCACAGGCACGCACCATACCTCGCTAACTTTTGCATTTTTTTGCAGAGATGAGGCTCACCACATTGTCCAGGCTGGTCTCGAACTCCTGAGCTCCAGCAATCCCCCCACCTCAGCCTCCCAAAGCGATGTGATTGAAGGTGTGAGTCACCATATCTGGTCTCTTCTTTTCTTTCCCTCCCTCCTCCCTTCCTCTCTCTCTCTCTCTCTTTCTTTTACTCACTCTCTCTCTCTTTCCCTCCCCCTCTCTCTCTTTCCCTCCCTCCCCTCCCTTCCTTCCTTGTAATAGACTTTAGTCTTTAGAGTGGTTTTGGGGTTATGGAAAGAGTGAGCAGAAAGTGTGGAGTTCCCACATATGCCCCTCCTGCCTCCCCGGTTGCTTCTAGCATCCCGCCTTAGAGTGGAGTGTTTGTCACAGTCCTGCCAATGCTGCTGTCATTCGCTGGAGTCCGCGGCGCACTGGAGGGCTCACGCCTGCGGTGGCACATCCTATGGTTTGGACAAATGGATAGTGACACGCGTCCCCCATTATGGCATCACACAGGGGAGTGTCACCCCTAAACCCCTCTGGGCTCTGCCCGTTCATCCCCCTGTCCTAGCCCTTGGCAACTACAGCTCTTCCGGCTGTCTCCTGAGTTCTGCCTTTCCCCGGGGTCAGGGTGAGGATCGTGCTGCATGCATCCTTTCCAGACTGGCTCCTTCCTCAGCAGCAGGAACTGAGGGCTCCTCTGTGCCTCTCACTGTTTATCTCCCTGCCTGGTGGCTTTTTGTGGGTGACACCCGCTGTGGCTAGGGCCGTCCCATGGCCCCTGCTGCCTCATGCTCTGGGGCCCAGGGTGCGTTCCCATCTCCTCAGTCGCCTGGGAGCTCACTGTGGCCTCTTCCCTGCCTCTACCACCAGTTTTTTTCTGGGCATAAAATCTATTCCTGACTCCATTTGGAGCTCCCCGTGGTTCAGGGCATGGAGACCCACATGTAAAGATTGCATCTCTAACTGAATCGAGAATCAGCTGCCTTCAGGACTCACGCTTCATCAGCCTTGCCAAGGCCGAGGCAGGAGGGCTGCTCGAGCCCAGGAGTGGGCAACATAGCAAGCCCCTGTCTCTACTAAAAATAAACAAATTAGCAAGCATGGTGGCACACGCCTGTGATCCTAGCTACTTGGGAGGACGAGGTGGAAGGACTGCCTGAGCCCAGGATTTCAAGGCTGCAGTGAGCTATGATTGTGCCACTGCACTCCAGCCTGGGCAACAGAGCAAGACCCCATCTCAAGAAAGAAAAGCAAAACAAAGCCACCTCTTGTTTACAAAGCTTGCAGCTCTGCAGCTGGAGGGCTGTGTGGGCACTTTCTTGGCAATGTGGACCCTGTGGCCATGAATGGCAGCGGTCACCTTCCTGGATGGAGCTGACTTTTCTCTGGCCTGAGCAGCAGCCTGAGCCTCTGACTCCACTCAGCGTGACCTGCAGACAATTGTTTGGGGCCGCATTCTAACTCCCTCCTAGGGATTCTCAGCCATCTTTCTTTTTCCTTGTGGCAAGAGATGGCCAGGACTTTGGAATGGGCAATGGGTTTGCTGAAGATCACATCTGTGGAATGCTGGGGTCTGGGGTGGTCTGACCCTTGGGGCGAGCCTCTTTTCTCAGCTATTTCATGACTCTATCCAGATAGGAGCTACTTTAGGAAAAGAGCAACACCTACGATTCTTGTCCATAGAATGGCATTAGTAGGGTCCCATGGAATACAACTGATTACACCCTGAGCTCAGATGAGGTTCTACGAATTCACGCTGACATTCCTGCACTGTAGCTAAACCTGCGTCCTGTGGCTTCCCTGCCCTGGGTGCAGCAACAGCTCCCTCCTTAACTCCTTTGGTATTCCCTTTAATCTGCGGGAGGGGCCAGTGATTGACTTTGGGTGCACACTGTCCCTCCACACCACTTCCCTGTCTTCCATGGTTTTTCTTATTCATTTTCTTCCACCTCCCAGGCACTGACCCCCAGGAGTGACCCTGAGGGGAGACCATGCCAGGAAGCACACTGGCTGGGGGGACCCTGAGGCCTCCCAGGGAGAGGCAGGAGCCGGAGGCAGCAGGAGCTGAAAGGAGCTGCCTGTTCTTTACAGTCTGTGCTGTGTACCCTCTGCCCCCAGGAGGCATCCTCAGAAGTGGGGAGGGAGAAGGAGGAATGGAGGAGTCTTTTAGCATAGTGTGGCCTCCATCTTCCCTCCCCAGGACACCGGGGACCATCCTGAGGGTGGCTTGAGTTGAGGGCCCCTCTGCAGAGGCTGGCAGTCAGACCCACACCCTGAGAGGGGGGCAGGAGCATTTGGGGATTTATGACCTTAAGGGTCCTTCTGGAGTGGAGAAGAGCAGCTGCCTCGTCTGCTCAGCCTGGACACCCCTCCCGCCCGTCGGGACACTCCGAGGGTGTTGCTTGTGAGTCTTGGGATGTGTGATGTCCTGTACACGCTGCCCAGCTCGATGTGAGGCTATGTGCTGTCCCGACGTCTCTCGCAGGGTCCATCAATCACCCCCGAGCACAGACTCCGCTTACCCCGCACTTACAGCCGTCACGTCGCTAAATGGCTCTGCCTATTACCGCAGCGCAAATACATGATCCTTTCACTTTGCAGATTCCATGTAATTGTGCGTGGACTGTGTCAGCTTCGGGTTTAATTGGTGTGTAGGCTGCGAGGCATGAATTACAGCATGTGTAATTTATTTATGCAATAAAATTTACCATTAACCGAGAAAGGAAAAATAAAGAGAAAAATAATATGTTTTGTACTATAATTACATAATAAAGTTTGAATTAGGAATATCACTTGGCCCACAAACTTCCTCTGGCCTGAGAAAGATCAGAAAGCAACCTGGTCTCTTCAGTCCCCTCCTGGATTCTCAGGAGGAGCACGTCTGCCTCTAAGTGCAGCAGGACAAGTAGGTTGGTTGTAAACGGAGCCGTGGGGAAGACTGGGTCCGTTGAGAACCAGCTGCATTGACGGGGACTTGGCCAGGCCAGGTCAGCTGGAGAGAGATGGAGAAAAGTAGGGGACGGGTAAAGAGAAAGTTAATTTTTTTCTTATATAAAATGAATTGTGAAAACTGCTCACTGGATAGCCAGGCCACTTATAAAGAAAAAGCAAGAGAAATGCCTGCTGCTGCGCCTGGGTGTTCATTTCCAGGTCTAGGGCCACGCCAGAGCTCCCGGTCATCCTCCAGCTGAAATGGTAAGATGCGGAGGGCTGGCTCCCCATGACCTTTTCACCAGAGCCCCTGGCATGACTCAAAATCTGTGATTCTTTAAAATGATTAAAGAATCATTTCTTTAATGATTCGCTACCCCCACACCCGGGCTATGACTCTATTCTGCTGTGGTGACTCCGCAGGTGAGGCTGGGATGAGCCGGAAGGAACTGCGTGCTCGCCAGCGCCTCCCAGCCCAGGGCTGCAGTCCGTCCTCTGGAGCCCGGCGCTGCCTCCACCTTGGCTCCGGGCCAGCACCCCGGGGCTGAGCGCAGGGCCAGGGACAGGCGGGTTCCAGAGGGAGCGTTTCCAAGGCAGGATGAAAACCGAAGTGCCTGTCAGGCAGGGGGCAAGGACAAGAGAAACGCCCCTCTCAGGCCTGGGAGAGACTGGGGACCAGCTCAGGGACCCCCACCGCTCAGGGCGGCCGCTTCCACGGGGAATGCTGGTCGGAGTGGGCGCTGGACCTTCCCGCATGAGGAGACCACAGGAGCCCGGGCTTTATGAGGCCTCTCTGACCCCGAACCTGGGCTGCTGGCTCCCGGCACAGGCTGGGGCGGCGTGGGGCAGCCGGAAGAGCCCCATCCGTCTACTGCCCGCCTGGTTCACTCCCTGGAGGCCGCTGCGGCCCGCACCCGGCTCCTCACCAGCCCCATGACCGCCGGCCCTCACCGGCCCTCACACCCCAGAGTGGCGCACAGGGCCCGGGCCTGAAGACGCCCTGTCGGTCCCTGAGCAGCCGGGCCCGCGCAACCCGGGGTCCCCGGGAGGGAGCGAGGCTCAGCAGACGCCAGGGCCCCAGACAGCCCTGACCCGAGCTCCAAAGACCTGCGAGCCCGGGCTCCTAGAGAACCACCCCGCGCCCTGCGTCCCAGTCAGGGCCCCCGGAAGGCGGGGACGTCAGGCGAGATCATCCGCAAGAACTCGCGTGAAGACGCCACCGGGAAACATGGCGGCCGCACTCGGAGGAGGGCTTCGCCCGGAAGTTGTACTTTTCTTCAACTCCTCTGTGTTTTTCAGATCTTCTGTAGAAGTGTCTATAGTGACAATCAGAAAAACAATCTGAAGGAAAGACAGGAATTGCCGCCGACCCCGGGGCTGCATTGATTGCTGGACATTTGTCACGGTCTGAGCCGTGGGGCCCCGCCCCGCTCAGCCAGAGCCTACAGAGCCGGGACGGCTAGGAGGGGAGGCGGGGCGGGGTTTGAGGACTGTTTCTCTCCGAAAGAAGGAGTAATGGGGCCGTCATGTAGGCAAGGTCAAAGGACAATGTGACGGTTGCAGGGTGACCCGAGGCCAGCTGTCCTTTGCAGAGCAGATAAGCTGTCAGTGAGGGGTGAAGTGTGGAATGGGACTCGCTGACGAGAGCCCACTCCTGCCTGGGCCAGGACGGGCGTGGGGCCCAGGGCGGGTGTGGCTGGAGGGGGGCTTCCCGGGTGGACCGGCAGGGGGGCTCTGGGAGCAGCGGCCGGGATGGGAGGCGGATGCATCTGCCTGCTCTGCCCAGGCCTGGGGCTTGTTCCCACCAGGACGTGCCCCAGAAGAGGCTCCCGCTGTGTGGAAAATCATTCTGCTCCTCTTTCTTGTTCAGCCTGAGGCAGAGCCCGCACTGCGGTTTCCTGCGTTGGGAGCTGTGGTTGTGAGGATCCCTTCGTCTCTATTATTCGGGGATCTCCTTGACCTCAGTAAAAGCCACCATAAATCCCCCAACCTCCTGAGAGCCTCCGCTTGGCTCTGGTGGGGCAGTGACCTGGAAGAGAGGTTTGGGGCTGCTGCTCCTGGCTGAGGGTCTTCCAAAACGACCCTACTCAATGTCCAGGAATCATAGAAGCCCAGTGTCTTGGCCTCACCAGGCTCTGTCACCCCCTCAACCCTGTGGCCCTGCAGTTCTTGAAGCTCAGGTCCCAGTCCTTGGTGACGACTGAACAACCCCGGCCTCTGCTTAGTTCTTCAGGAAGCTGGAGCCTTACCCTGTTAGCAACGTCTTTCCACCATCCCTGGGAGGGAAGCAGCTTGCTAGCCCTCTAGGCTTGGTTTTAAACCTGCAACTGGAGCGTGACCCAGAGGTGTGTGTGCCTGGGCCCTGCCCAGTGAGCGAGAGCCTGGCTCTGAGCATCCTACCTGAACATCCCCAGTCCCTGGCGAGGCAATGCCACTTAACAAGACACCTTGGGAGCTGAATTCGGCAACGGGATGGCACGAAGGCCCAGCTTTCCCATCTAATGAGACGGCTTCCACTGAACTCACAACGCCGTAAACCTTCCAGAGACGGAAGCAACGTGCACCCAGAAATTGTTTGGATCATTCTCTGCCTAGACTAATTTAGAGAGAAGATTCTCAGCGAATCCAGCCCCAACCCTTGATTGTTTCCTGCAAGGACGTTAGGTCCCACCGTGCTTCAAAATGTTTGGAACAGGAACTGATTCGTTTGTTCCTAACATGACACCTGGAGGAGGCAGAGTTGCTGTGGATGCCACGCCACCTCGCAGCCGTGACAGCTAATGACGCCTGCGCTCCCCACTGTGGTCCCTGCCTCATCCTCTGTGCCATTGTCTTGTGTGTTCCGTTTATATGAATGGCAACAAAAGTAGAAACCAGAAAAGAAAAATGGGCTTCAGTGAGGCTGTTTTTTTTTTTTTCCTCCTTCAACCCAGGAAATTCAGATCAATAAAAGTGTAATAGAAAGATGAGAAGAAAGAACATCCCAAAGTAGTGTGTTTAAATCGCTCCAGCGCCAAGACCGCACATCCTGGGAAGCACAGGTGTCCTTTTCACAGCCTCACGAGGAAAGCAGGTGACTTCTCCACAGAGACTCTTGGTGGGGCTCCTCGATTTGGGGTCGTCTGCTCTTGCAGCCTGGGCACGCGGGGGTGAGAACACAGCTGGGCGAGCCGTTTTGCTGCAGTGCCCCGGGCATCTTCTGGGTGTGGGGAGGCAACTCCACGTGGGAGGTGCCGGTGGGTCCCAGTCCCAGGCTCATGCTACTTTTCTGAGCCCTCTGGGCTGGCCTCATGCCTTCTGGGCCTGCTGAGCTCCGTGCCCTACCTGCCACCCCCAGAGGACAGGCTGCCACTGTGCTCTTGGGGCCTCACTGCAGGGTGGGCTCACCAGGGGCAGCTTCTGCGGTGTGGTCACCTGGTGGCCTGTGATGGGCAGTCAGTCTTGACCAGGGGCTAGTAGGAAACCAGGGTTAGTTTTCCCACAGGGACCAATCTTTCTGGACAGCATCAATTGACTCCTCAGTCCTGAAGGTCTGCATGGCCATCCTTCCTCAGTTCCTCTCCAGAGGCTCTGCTGGCTGGTCCTTCTTCGCCACAAACGTTTGGGGTTTCTGGGCCTGCAGCTGCCCTGCCGTGAGCCTGCATCGAACCTCATCCTGTGTGTGAGGGGGTCACTGAGCTAGGAGCTCGTGGCTTCTCGAGGGGGCACAGAAGTGGTGACATCAAACCCAGCCCGTGCTGTTCCCACTGCACCTCCATCCGCGTGGTGCTGTGATGCCCGTCCTGAGGTCACGGGATGAAGTGTCTGCTGCCTTGGGTTTAGGGCAGTCGCCCTCTGCAAGAACATCACAGGAAATGTGCAAACAGGATCCCAGAATGGAACCATTGACATGTTCGAGGGAGCGGCCTGTTTTCCTGGAATCCCAGGACAGATCTTGTTGCAAAACGAAAAATCTTTCCACAAAATGACCAAGTGCTCCCTAACAGGCGCCATCTATGAGCCTCACATTTGGGCTGATTGGTTTGCTGATGTCAGGCTTCCTCGGCCTTGGCACGACTGCCTATGGGCCCATTCACTTTGCTGCCAGCCTGTCCTGGGCACCGTGGGACACTGAGCAGCAGCCTGCCCCCACCCTGCAAGGCCAGCAGCACCGATCCAGGGTGGCGATGACCTCAAATGTCTGTAGATGTCACAAGTGTCCCCTGTGGGGGGCAGACTCCCCCCAGTTGAGAAGCACTGACTTAAAAAGTGACTTTTCATTCTTGATCTGGCAGAAAGGCTTGGGTAGCAGCCAGGGGAATCCACGCCTCCCTCCATGGGGCCTCTTGAAATCCACGCAGCAACACCGGGCTCCATCTGGTGCAAGGCATGGCAGTGAATGCCAGGACGCAGTGAATGCCAGGACTTCTAGCAGCTTCCGCTGGAGTTGGGGGCGGAGGGAGATGAAGGCCCCTGTAGTCAGCATGTGACTTGTCATGGGACAGGCAGCATCCAGGGGTACGGGTCCTGCAGAGGGGACCATGGCTGAGTTGTACTGAGCCCCTCGGGAGGGGAACCGCTGAAGCCTGCCGTGGTCCCCTGAGCCCTGCAGTAGGGTAAGCTCATCCTCTGTGATCAAGCTCAAAGCATCCCTTGTTGGCCATAACGTCTCACTGAGTGTCTCTGACCCGGAATGTTTTCTGTAACTCTTCAGAGTTGCATGACTGTTGATGTCAGCAGCATTTCCTGAGGCCCGTGAGCCTTAAAGCACCCACGTGCAGTTTTATTTCTGTTGACTTGTCCTCAGTTTACCCATTTTATGCTCCAGGAGAGAACCTTAGTTCCAGTATGCCAGGATTAGGGGGGCTGTTCCCCCAGCTCCTCCCACAGGCTCAGCCCCAAGTCCAGGGTGCTCACCCACATTCTACCATCAGCTGTGACACCCAGGCCCGAAAGTGGCTTCTTCTGCGTGGATGTCCCCTGCAGGGACTGGCCAACAGGATGATGCTGCTTATGAGCAGAACTCGCTTTCTGTGCTAAAGAAATACCATGTTGCTCAAGCTCTCCCAGCAAATTGCTCCTAAGCACAGAAGAAAGTGGGCTTAGAACATTCATTCATCACCTTCCCGGTGGGGGCCACTGAGAGCCCCACATGTTCTGGCACTGGGGCTGCATCAGTCAACAAAACAAAGTCCTTTCCCCTGGAACTCCTGTCCTGGCTCAGGAAGTCACCACCTAAGTGATCACCACCCATCCCGAATCTGCTGTGTTTAGAAGGCCATGGGCTGGAGGACCCGGGAGTGGATGCTTTTGCCCCAACGATGGCTGTCACCCAGAATCCCATGGGGCCACCACCCTCCGGCAGCTAAGAGAGACCTGGTGGAGAATCACAACCTTCCCTACCTTCCAGCAGCTCGGAGGTGGCTCTGCTGGTGGGAGAATCACAATTTTCCACCTGTAAGTAGTTGAATGTTCCACGTGACACACTGGGCAGAGTTGCCAGTGTTTCCCAGACATCAACGTGCTTTCTAAACAGAGGCCACAATGTTGAGGCCAAGTGAAGCACAGCTCTGAGCCCAGCCAGGTCAGAGCCCCATGAAGTGGAAATGTCAGATATCAGTAAGTTACACCCGGTTTGGAAATTCAGCTGAGACCAGGCTTTTAACAGGCAGGTACACGTGTCTTCCAGGCTCAGGGAGAGGCCTCCTGATGTCCATTTAGCATGTGGCGAAGGCTCTTCCAGGGCAGCTTACAAGCTTTGAGGCCGGCGTTTCCCACTATGGCGCCTGTCTTCACAGTCCTCCAGGATGGCGCCGTGACTGCGTTCCTGTCTGGCAGGAAGAGACGGTTCTGACCCTCCCTGGCCTTTCCTACCATCTCGGCCCCCACTCTGCAAGTCAAGAGACCAGCACAATGGTCTGCCCATTGCTGGTCACTCACATGAAGCCCACATTCTGCATCTGAGGGAACAACCCAGCCAAGCACAGGCCACTGTGAGGAGAGTGGAACCCAGACCCGGTTCTCCGTCTGGCCCCCAAGAGTTCCTGCCTGTGGGCCTCCAGGAGTCAGCATTGATTCAGAGCCACTGTCTAGAAGTTGCCAGAAGACCTGTGGAATGTGTCTTCCCACAGTGCAGTGACTTGGAAAATGGCCCCTGCAGGGTCCTTTTGGGGAAAGGACAGATCCCTGGTGGTGTGGCAACGTCTTCACTCAAGGGAGCCCAGAACCCTGTTCCTGCAAGGGCCCTTGGGGCTCTGACCTGCCTTAAGTCTGGCCAGGGGTTAAGAGGCCGTGATTCAGGTCAAACCTCAATTTATCAGGGTTGGCAGTTGCTTTTTCTTTGTTTTATTTTTCCTTTTCATTATACAAATCAAGTAAGATTTGAGTTGGCTGTTGCTATGGTTTGACTGTCTCCTCCAAAACTGTTGAAATGACCCCCAATGTGGCCGTGTTGAAAGGTGGGGAGCCTTGAAGAGATGATTGAATCCTGAGGGCTCTGCCCTTGGGAATGGATTAACCCGTTCATGGATTCAGGGATTAATGGGTTGCCATGGGAGGGGACTGGTGGCTCGATAAGAAGAGGAAGGGAGACCTGAGCTGGCACGTTAGCAGGGTCGGCCCCCTTGCCATGTGATGACCTGAGCTGCCTCAGGTACCTGCAGAGAGAATCCCCACCAACACGATGGCTCTTACCAGCTGTGCCCTCTCAACCTTGGACTTCTCAGCCTCCATAAGTGTAAGAAGTAAATTCCTTTTTTTATAAATTACCTGGTTTTGTTAGCAGTGGTGGTTATCCATAGGGTCTGCAGCAACCTCAGTTCTTGGCTCCTCAGAAGAAAGAATTCAACTGAGAGGCAGAAGGCAGGAGAGGCTAAGGTGAGTTTTAGACAGGAGTGAACATTTATGAAAAATCTCTAGAGAAGGAATGCGAGGAAGGAAAGTCCACTTGGGAGAAGGTCAAGTGGGTGACCCGAGAGACCAAGCGTGTGGTTTGGCCTCTTGACTCGGGGTTATGTGTCGGCACGCTCCCGGGGTCACCTCTCCCCACTCCTGAGATCTTATCAGGAAGCTGCTCATCACCAGCTTCGGGTATTTTCTCTCTATTAGCAGCCTGCCTTTCCCTGGCACCGGCTGTGGTCAGTTATTACTTTAGAGAGACAGTGTGACAACCGCCTGACCACCACCTGATGGTCGCCGACACTCCTGGGGTGAGCGGACCCTCTCCTGCCCTGCTCACACCACACTGGCTGCCCACTGTATCAGGCTCAGGTATTCTGTTACAAGCAAAAGAGAACAGACGATCACAGTTCTCTCCTTGAGTCCCAGGAATGCTGTGATGCACGGGTTGTCATCAGAGATCTCTGTGGGCCAAGCCATGGCCATGTTTGGACAGTCCTGCTGCCCACTGTGTAACCACAGCCACCTCATCTACGACTTGCCCCTGGGCCCCTGCCCTTCTGGGATTTCGTTTTCCCCTTTGAATGTGGGGGCTCTGAGATAATGGCAGCATCTCCCACGGTGACGGCGGCCTCAGATCACAGTGGCGGTGGAGTCTAACAGTGGGGGCTCTCTTCTCATCCATGCATTTCTCAACGCCGTGGGGAGGGGGGTCCTCCGGGCTCTGGGGGAAAAGTGACACAGTGGGCGAGAAGGTCATGCATAAGAAACCTACCCACGGCGACAACTCCCTCTCATGAGCTCTGTTTTCCTTTCCTGTTAGCATTTGGCTTCATTTTACGATAGCAACCATCAAGTCTGTGTTTCAAAACTGTTAGAGCCACTGGTGGTCACTCAGACGAACACAGTGAAGCCAGCAGACATAGTCAGGGCACCGGTGCCTGAACGTTCCACGTCTTCCACCCTGGTCCATCACCCTTACGAGCCATTGCCATGTATATTCCCCGTGTTTCTGTTGACAAAAACTGGCAACGTCTTGCAGTTCTTTTTGTGTGTGTGGTGCCTCCTCCTGGCTCTGACCCTGGGACTTAGGAATGGTTCTAGGTGATAGGAGGTGACAGTAGACTCGAGTCTTTCAGGCCAGGAGTGGGTGGTTGGGGCAAGGGCAGGAAGCAGTGCCCTGAGTGACTGGGGAATTCAGGGTCTCAGCTTCTCAGATTCTGCCCACCTGCCTCTCCCCGCCCCGTCACCTCCACCTGGAGAACCTGCAGGACTGTGAATCCCGCAGGGCTGACTCAGCCTGTTGTGCTGGTTCCCAGAAATTGCAGACCTGTGGATCCTGGAGATAAGGGCTTCCTTCAGGCCAGCACAGAAAGTCGGGAGCCGGCGTTCAGAGTCCCAGGGCGATCCAGTCCCTGCACCCTGCAATTTTATGACCCTGGTGCAAGCCGCAGCCACGGGTCCTGAGAGCCGTGCCATGTGTAAACATGCACCAGACTCCAGATGACTGCAGTGATAACCGCGTGACTCCTCCGGGACCACGTGTGAGTGCCCCTTCTCCACAGGTCACAGGACCACCTATCAGATCAGGAGATCACCCGAGACTCCTGTCCTAGGGCGCTGCCCTCCTGAAAGCACATCTGGCACTTGGATCATGTTCCGTCAGAAAAACAGAGCCATTGCGATTATGATTATGGGAATATAGGGTTTACATGTGGGAGTTGCTGGGGAGGGCATTTCAGGACAGCCTTGACCAAAGGGCTGGGGAAATGGTCCAGGCAATGCCAACTGGAAGCCCCAGAAGAGGAGAGGAAAGCCATCCACCAGGGGACCCTCGCCGGCCCCGAGATCTGGGTGGGCCGGGTGTCACAAGCCTGCCGTCTGCCTCCTTCGGGAAATTCAGGCTTCCTTCCACCTGGGCCTCCCCCTCCTCCCCAGAGCTCCCCTCAGGGACAGCTGGTGGGAAAGACGAGAATGAACACATCCAGTCCAGCTCTGAGCCAGGGCAGGTGCGATAGATATAGGCTGGGGGTCCCGTCTCCCTTGGTTCTCATCTCCCCGGGTTCTAATCTCCACTGAAGTGTTTTACACAGTAAACCCCTTAAGCCAACTGAAGCACTCAACTGTGGTTCTGATTAAACATCGTTCTGACAAAGGAAATATTATCCTAAAAGCCCTAATACTACAGATGGGCCCTGTTTCTCTGGGTGCTGCCCGGTGTGCTTGGAGAGGGGTTTGGTGACTCAGCCGTGCCCCAGGGTGGGGCTTGCCGGCCTGCAGGCCCCGCCACCTTCCTGTAAGTGCTGGTCTAGCTGAACATCAAGATCCCCGGAGGGCCATATGTGATACTGTAACTGCTGGTGTCACTTTACAGTGAAGACATTCATTATGTCCCTTTTCAGAGCATATTTGATGCGGAGGAGGCCGCTGGAGGCCCAAGAGGAGCAAGGAGAAAGTGCAGGTCCCTGAGCAGCCCCTGGGCCCTGTGCTAGCCCCTGGGCGCCACACCACGCCACGCAGCTGTGGGCAGGTCAGTGAGGCTGAGTCGAAAGGAACAGGAGGGGCCTCTCCAGGCTCCGGGGCCGGGGCCCTTGGAGCTCAGCAGTTTCTGGTTTGACGGGAGAGGGATCAATCCCACAAAGGTAGAAAATGTAATACAGAATATTGAATCGCGGTGAACAAGTCTAAACAACTTTAAAATGACCTTCTAGGAAGACCTGTGATACGATTTCTCCCTGCTTTTCATGTATTCCGTACCTACATTTAAATGACGAGATGCTTTTATTTTAAGTACCTGTGTATTTGTACTCACACCATCCTGCACGGATGTCATCCCATAATCTCCCAATTTATTGGCCAAGCAGGACCCCTCCTCCCCCCCCACAGGCCAGGGTCTGTGTGGGCAGGGGCTGGTCTGACTCACAGCACTTGTCAAAGGATGGATAAGGATGCAGTGAAGAAACACAGACACACCCTCACTCTCTGGAAGTTTCTGTGACTGAGGTTTTGGGACTGACATCAGTTTTAAATACAAGGACAGCAGTCTTAAGGACTCAGTTGTGGTGAGGACTCATTGGAAACAAGAAAACGTTTGCCTACTTTGCAGATGTTTATGTTTTCTAAAATAGGTCTGTTTTTTAAAAAGGCATTTAAAAAGGGAAATGCTACATTCAGTGAGGGAAGAAAGTGGTAAATGTCAAGGATAATTATTTTGTGCTTGAAAGCAGAAGAAAATGAATGATCCCTGATTTCCTGAAGCATTTAAACTAAAACAGAACAGTCCCCTGCTCTGTGTAGGTGTGGAGAGAAGGGCGTGTGGGGAGAGGGTGTGTGGGGAGAGGGTGTGTGAGGAGAAGGGTGTGTGGGGAGAGGGTGTGTGAGGAGAGGGTGTGTGAGGAGAGGGTGTGTAGGGAGAGGGTGTGTGAGGAGAGGGTGTGTGTGGGGAAGTGTGTGGGGAGAGGGTGTGTAGGGAGAGGATGTGTGAGGAGAGGGTGTGTGGGGAGAGGGTGTGTGGGGAGAAGGGTGTGAAGAGACAGGGTGTGTGAGGAGAAGGGTGTGTGGGGAGAGGGTGTGTAGGGAGAGGGTGTGTGGGGAGAGGGTGTATGGGGAGAAGGGTGTGTGGAGACGGTGTGTGGGGAAAAGGGTGTGTGGGGAGGGTGTGTGGGGAGAAGGGTTTGGGGAGAGGGTGTGTGAGGAGAGGGTGTGTGGGGAGAGGGGGTGTGTGGAGAAGGGTGTGTAGTGTGGAGAGGGTGTGTGGGGAGAGGGGGTGTGTGGAGAAGGGTGTGTAGTGTGGGGAGAGGGTGTGTGGGGAGAGGGGGTGTGTGGAGAAGGGTGTGTAGTGTGGGGAGAGGGTGTGTGGGGAGAGGGGGTGTGTGGAGAAGGGTGTGTAGTGTGGAGAGGGTGTGTGGAGAAGGGTGTGTAGTGTGGAGAGGGTGTGTGGGGAGAGGGTGTGTGGGGAGAGGGTGTGTGTGGAGAAGGGTGTGTAGTGTGGAGAAGGGTGTGTAGTGTGGGGAAAGGGTGTGTGTGGAGAAGGGTGTGTCGTGTGGAGAGGGTGTGTGGGGTGCCCTCTCCTCTAGATCAATCCTAGTGTGTCCGATGTTTCCTTCCGCATGCTCCCCACACAGGTGGCTAATCTGGAATCCTGGTCAACCAAGTCTGCAGCCCCGCAGCCCACTGGGATGTTTGCTGAGCAGCAGAGACAGGTGAAGAGTTGTTCTGATAACCCCCTAATCGGCTGCAGCTGTAGGTGAAGGAGCAGCTTAGGATAGAAATCAAGATAAGAGCAACAAACCCAGTCTCCCGAGAGAAGCCAGTGGGTGTCCAGCTTGAGGGTGGAGGAAGCCCTGCGCTGCCTGGACGATGACCGACTGTAGCAAATTCACCCCAGGGCTGGGCTGGGGGTCCACGTCCAGCCAGAACGCAGAACTTGCCCGGGTGCGCTGCTCACACAGGCCCTGTTGTCCCCGCCGTGAAGGTGCTCAGCTCTGCGTGGTATGACTGTGGGCCCTCAGGTGTCCTTGTGCAGGGCTCAGCCTCCCCATCCTCTGCAGCGGGGGCATTCTAAGCAAGTGTCTTGTTTAAAAAACAAAGGTAGTAAAAAGTGGAGTGTGAGGGGTTAACACACTGGCTCCTCCTTTACTATGGGGGGTCCCTGGCAGCTCCCTCTGTTGAAGGATGCAAGGGGCATCTGTGCTGCTCCCGCAGGGATGTTTCCGGGGCCCCATGTGACTGTGTCCACGTTCGCCCCTCTCACCTCTGAGCTTCTCCCCACTGCACTTGTGAGTGGAGCAGCCCGGGAGACCGTATGTGGGGTTTTCCAACCACAAACCATGGGGCTCTGGAGTTGATGTGCCCGTCAGCATGGCCACATGTGCCTTTTTCTCCACTCCTGACCATCAGCTGCCACCAAGAAGTCAGCCAGCCCCGCAGATGGACAATGAGTGCCCAAAGCAGGAAGGAAGGGCTTTGTTGGGGGAGCTTGGTGTAGGTGTCTGCTTCGTCAGGGCCTCAGCTCTTTCCTGGTGACTTCCATCGGCCCATCACGGGGCACAGAATGGGACCCCTGCCATTCCCGTCCTCCCTGCAAAAACAGCCAATGTCCAGGCCCCGCCTTTCACTCGAAGCTCAGTCCTTGTTCTGGCCGGGGGATCTGGTGCATCCTGCTGTGTCCAAGGCCCTTGCTATGGTACCTGGAGTGATCTCAGGGGCTGCACCGCACCGCACCGCAGGGACCTCGGATGGCCCCCATGTCTCACTGAGCAGACAACCTATTTTCAGTGTGCAAGTGATAACCAGGAAGCGGCGTCACCCCTAAACCTTGAATTTCTTTGCCAAGCAGGAAGTGGTATCACCCCTAAACCTTGAAGTTCTCCCGTCCTAGGCATCCCAACTACCTCCTTCAAGGTCACAAAGATAGGGAAAGACCCAGAGACTCCAACGTATCCTCCAGGACCTGCAGATGGGCAGAGGCAGAGGCAAGTCCAGCACCCATGCCATGCAGTGGAGACCCAGAGATCAGGCCAGGTGCCTGCATCTGTGCCGGCCATGCCACTGCAGCAGCGCTGTCCCCAGACACCTGGAACCGTCCGCGTGCACAGACCGTGGCTGCCCTGGTGGAGGTGTCCCATGCACCCCCTCATCTGATGTCAGTTACACTCCTACCCCAGGCCAGTGCTGTTGCAAAGCTGGAGTTTGTGTTCAGGCTGATTATCTTGAACTTGGCCGTATGTCCCATGAAGAGAGTCTCTATTATCTGATTCATTAATAAAGGGCCCATTTATGGCTCCCTGGTGAATGGGACCCACTTGTGCCTGGGATCAGCCCTGTCCACTGTGGGTGAGGGAGGGCCCTGTGTGCTGTGAACACAGGGGCCTGGGCAGGAGCAGGGGGCAGGAAAGCAGGGGAGCCCCGGGAGCGCAGCCAGACACAGAGAGCCCTCACCTGCCCCCTGGGAGCCCGCAGGCTGCATTGAGCTCCTAGGCTCTGAGGCTAGGAGTGCAGTAGCGGGGCCCTGGAGGAGGCTGAGCTGGCAGGTGTCATTCCCTCTCCTGGACTGTCTGAGACAGGAGGGCGGTGCATGTGAGCACCTGGGGGTTTCATTCTGGAGAGCAGCAGCCTCTGGGGAAGAGCAAGCTTGGGCCCCAGCACTGGGGGGCCCAGAATGGCTGAGCTCCCGGGCACTGGTCCAGGGCTGCCTGCTGACACCTGGTCCCACATGGGGCGGGGCAACTGCTCCATCCTTCCCCCCAAAAATGAAATAGGCCCCAGGGTCGTCTGTAGGTGCAGGCCTCTGATGGTTCCTTCCAGCCCACTCTGAGCCTGCAGGAGGCTGTGCAAACAGGTGTGCCTGTGTGTGGGTGCATGCACGCGTGTGTGTGTTTGCATGCACATGTGAGTTTGTGTCCCTGCCTGAGTGCCTGCATGTATTCCCACACATGTGCCTGTGCGCTGCAAGTGTTAGTGTGTATGTGCATGAGAAAATGGGAGAGGGACACATGGAAACAAAGGGAGAGAGAAGGAGGAGTGTGTGAGTGTGAGTGCATGTGTATCTGTGTGTGTCGGTATGAGTGCATGCATGTGAGTGTGTGAGTGTATGTATGAGTGTGAGTGCATGCCTGTGTGTGTGAGTGCATGCCTGTGTGAGTGCATGCTTGCCTGTGTCAGTGTGTGTGAATGTGAGTGCATACATGCCTGTGAGTGTATGTGTGCCTGTATGTGAGTGCATGCATGCCTGTAAATGTGTGAGTGTGAGTGCGTGCATGCCTGTGTGAGTGCATGCGTGCCTGTGAGTGTGAGTGCGTGCGTGCCTGTGAGTGCATGCATGTCTCTGAGTGTGAATGTGAGTGCATGTGTGCTTGTAAGAGTGAATGCATGCATGCCTATGAATGTGTGAGTGCATGTGTGTCTTTGAGTGTGAGTGCCTGCATGCCTGTGTGAATGTGAGTGCCTGCGTGCCTGTGTGAATGTGAGTGCATGTGTGCCTGTGAGTGTGACTGCATGTGTGCCTGTGAGTGTGTGAGCATATGCGTGCCTGTGAGTGTGGGTGCATGTGTGCCTGTGAATGCATGTGTGCCTGTGAGTGGGAGTGCATGCGTGCCTGTGAATGCATGTGTGCTTGTGAGTGTGTGTGTGAGTGCCTGTGTGCCTGTGAGTGCATGCGTGCCTGTGAGTGGGAGTGCATGCGTGCCTGTGAGTGTGTGAGCATATGCGTGCCTGTGAGTGTGGGTGCATGTGTGCCTGTGAATGCATGTGTGCCTGTGAGTGGGAGTGCATGTGTGCTTGTGAGTGTGTGTGTGAGTGCCTGTGTGCCTGTGAGTGCATGCGTGCCTGTGAGTGTGAGTGCATGTGTGCTTGTGAGTGTGTGTGTGAGTGCCTGTGTGCCTGTGAGTGCATGCGTGCCTGTGAGTGTGAGTGCATGCGTGCCTGTGAGTGCATGTGTGCTTGTGAGTGTGTGTGTGAGTGCCTGTGTGCCTGTGAGTGCATGCGTGCCTGTGAGTGGGAGTGCATGCGTGCCTGTGAGTGTGAGTGCATGTGTGCCTGTGAGTGTGGGTGCATGTGTGCCTGTGAATGCATGTGTGCCTGTGAGTGGGAGTGCATGCGTGCCTGTGAGTGTGAGTGCATGTGTGCCTGTGAGTGCATGTGTGCTTGTGAGTGTGTGTGTGAGTGCCTGTGTGCCTGTGAGTGCATGCATGCCTGTGAGTGTGAGTGCATGCGTGCCTGTGAGTGTGAGTGCATGTGTGCCTGTGGGTGCATGCATGCCTGTGAGTGTGAGTGCATGTGTACCTGTGAGTGTGTGAGTGCATGCGTGTCTGTGTGTGTGTGTGCATCTGTTCAAGGGGGTGTGCACATACAGACAGTGAGAAAAGGTGTTCTCTGCAACTCTAACCTCCCTGGTGGCCAAAGGGGCTGGGGCTGCTGCCTTGTCCAACTCTCTCCTGCCCACTCCTCTGTGCCTCTCCCCATCCTGCCATCTGCCCTGGGAGACAGCAACTGCGCCTGGGGACCTTGATAACTAAGGAGCACTTCGCCCTTCCCTGTGCCTTCGGATGCAGAATCTCACCTCACTCCCTTCAGCTGGGCCACCCTAAGAGCAGCACAGAGCCTGCAGGGGCCCCCGGCCCGTCACCCGTGGTGTGGTCAGGAGGCCCGAGACGCACCTGGCTCCATGCTGGTGCCCTGTGTCTCCTCTGACCACACACCGATCTGGTGCTCAGGAAGGCAGGGCACGCACTGCTGAAGCCACAGGAGAGTGAGACCTGCCCAAGGGCACCCGCATGCCAACACACATAGTGGTCTCTGTTTCGTTGTGACCACGGACACCCCCAAATTTATTAGCTTAGCTCTGAGGCTTCCTGACACAAAAACATAACAGGTTTCTCCTTGCCACATCCAGTTAGGTGCCTACGGGGTGTTAAATATCACAAGATCTCGAGGTCAGGAGATCAAGACCATCCTGGCTAACACGGTGAAACCCCGTCTCTACTAAAAAATACAAAAAACTAGTTGGGCGAGGTGGCGGGCGCCTATAGTCCCAGCTACTTGGGAGGCTGAGGCAGGAGAATGGCATAAACTCGGGAGGCGGAGCTTACAGTGAACTGAGATCCAACCACTGCACTCCAGCCTGGGCAACAGAGCGAGACTCCGTCTCAAAAAACAAAACAACAACAACAACAACAAAATCACAAGAAAGCAACCTTTCCTCTGTCTTTTTGCTCCTTCTAACTTCACGCAAGTGGATTATTGGATATTTTCTTTCAACCTCTCGCTACCCCATGCCAGGGGAACCTCACCCGTTTGAGTCAGCCACCTCTGCCTGCTGCAGCAGCCCTGACTGGGGGCCTGGGAACCTCACTCCAGGGGCTGTAGCCAAGTGCTTCCTCCTGGAGACCTGAGCTGGCCCAGGCCCCCTTCCAAGTCTGCCCATTCCTTAGATGCCTTTCCTTTGCTCTAGAGTCTCCTTAAGGCTCCCTCCAGCCCTGTCACTGGATGGCAATTGTCTACACCACAGACTGTTCCACAGGCAAGCAAGTCGATGCTAACCCCACCTACAGGATCTCCCCAACTCCAGCCCACAGGACTTCCTCGGGGCCCCTGTCTCCCCTCATCGCTGTGCTCCAGTTAAAGTAAGCCTTGTCTGTCCCAGTGGCCTGGCCCCTGCTCTGGGCTCCGCCCACCCCCTACCCTTGGATGACCTCCCTCCTCTTGCTCTGTTGGTCGAAGTCTTACCTGACCACCAAGACTCAAGCCTGGGGCCATCTGCAGTGCCGCGCTGCTCACCACAGCCCGGGGCATGGTTTCAGCAAGGACTAGTGGGGGTGGGTGGGGATGACACAAAGGTAGGGCCTGTGTGGTGTGCTTGACTGGCTCCGGTTTCCTGGAAATGCTTCCAGAATCCCACAGGGACGTTCTGGTGCTCCTGCCAGCCTGGAGGTCGTGCCCTTAGCACACCCTGCCCTGCTGGGCCAGGGGCAGGGACAGCTCAGCCTTGCTCAGGGGCTGGACCAGCACCTGCAGGCCCTGGATAGAGCCCAGAGAAGGAAGGACATGGTCCAGCGGAAATGGGGCCTCACACACACGCAGATGCACACATAGGGCTCATCTGCTCTAGCCTTTGCCGGCCTGAGGATGCTATACATGTTATGAACATGCATCTTAAAATCATGCAACGCGCTGAAAAACAAGGACTTAAAATGAGCTCAGCTGATGTCCTTGCCAGGACACCACTCCTCTTTGGAAGGTCCCACCTCTCCACCTATCATTGTCATTAATGATTTCTCCATGAGCTGACGGTCTGTCATCATGTGGCCAATGCTTCTGAGTCCAGGTCTGCGCCAGAGCAGTGAGTGGAAATCCGACGGGGGCCTTGAAATGACAACGTCACTGTCGCAAAGACAGAAGGAGCAAGGGGTGCTCTGAGCTGCCTGAGTGTCTCACCTGGGGAGAGTTCAGACAGAACTTAGAAGACCCTTCATTCTTCCATTCAATGATTTGGGCATTTGGTGCCTTCCTACACTTTGGAGGGTTCAGTTCAAATCATGAAGGCTTTTAGGGAGAGGCAGCTGCCTCCAGAACCCACTCTTGGTTTTTTGATGTTGTTGGAAGGAGCAGTGGCTCTCAGGGACTCCCCCTTCTTAAAGCCCAGAGCAGGTCTGGCCGATGCCCAGGAATCTTTGGGGAAAGTCCACTTCCTTCCTTCCCTAGCAGGAAACTGGAGCGAAAGCTGCTGCTCAGGGCTGGGCCAATGGGCAGAGTGTGGGCTCAGTGGGAGAGCTCCGGTGCCTGCTCCCATGTCTGCTCTGGTGTCCTGCAGGATCCCACCTCCAGAATCCTCTTGGGAAAAGACATTTTGCTCCCAAGTAGTTCTTCATAAAGCTGAGGCCCTGCATCTTGGAAGACGGTGCCCCTGCCACCTACCACTAGGTCTCTCCTCCCCTTAGCCTCCCCTTCTCCCCTGGCCTCTCCCCATCTGTCCCCTCTCCCCCTCAAATTGCCCTCCCCTCCCCCACTTCTCCTTCCCTCTGCCCCACTGTTCAAGGTCCCTTCCAGCTGGGACTTCCCCAGGGGTAAATTAAAGGGTGTGGTGGTTCCCTCTCTGGGCCTGGCTGCCCTTCACAGCATGACCCTGGGTAAAGGGCTTTCTGGTTCCTTCCATTTGGTGGCTCCAATGGGAAAAAATTCCCAGGTGGGCATCACCTCCATGGAGGTGACAGAAGGAAAGGGATGTGACTGCTCCTAGAGCAAGGGTTTCCCTAGAGGGACCCCAAAAAGCTGGCAAGAAGGTGGCAAGGGTAAGGAGGTGGTGGGGAGCCCCTGCTTCAATCACACCAAGTGCAGGGGTTCAGGGCAGCTCCCAGCTTCTCTGTTGTTAACTGTTTCCCTTGCCCCACCCCCACTTCACCCTCTCCCGTCTGCTCTGTCCCCATGCTGGAGGCCTGGGAGCAAGGCCTGAACCCAGTGAGAGACCACTGTGGGGGTGCCTAGGTCATGGAGAAACTGTGGGCCAGCGAGATGTCCATGGGGTGGGGGTGGGGCTCAATTTCCCTTAATCTGCCATTCCTCTGATGGGGCAGGTTGCCCATCTACCAGGAAACCTGCAGGGTCCTTGCACGGGGAGGGGATGGAGCAGGGGGGACCTGGCTACTTCTCTGCCTTCTGCTATTCCCTTTATGGGGGGCGGGGGGGAGAGACAGAGAGGGAGGAAGAGAGACAGATAAATTATTCTAGACAGAGAGTAAGGGAGAGGGGGAGAAAGAGGAGAGGGAGAGAGGAGAGCAGAGTGGAGTTGGGGGGAGACGGTGAGGGACTGAGAGAGGGAGACCGGGACGGAGAGAGAACGGGAGGCCGGGCTGTCTTGTCAGCAGCAGGCGTGCCCAGGGAAACGCAGGTGGCGTACATCGCATGCATACTCTCAGGAGACGGCCACTTTAAATCTTAATTGGTTGCCTTTTAAATATCATTTAAGGGCTGGCTTCCCTGCCTCTCTCTGTAGTTAAGAAGGTGTCGTGTCAAACTCTATTACTTTGCTGGACGTCTCTCCCTTAAGTTAAAAAAAAAAAAAAAGGAAAAGAAAAAAGAAAAAAAAAAAATGGAATCATCAGCCGCGGTTTGAGAGGTCGATAAAGCTTTTAGATTTGGAGACGTTTTCCGGGAGCCCATTTCCTGCGGCTAAGAGTTGTTAATGGAGCTTAAGGAATTATCTTAGGCCGGGCGGCAGGGAGAGCCGTATATTTCCTGCGCCTGTTCCCTTGTCGAGCCTGAATATGCTGCTGTCAGACTCGCTTAATGAAAAGTAACGCACCGCTGATTACAGTTTTATTTGGGCTCTATGTAAAGAGCGCCGTTAATTTAGCATCCCCTCCTTGGTGTGTTTGAATTCGCCACGCCTGAATAACTGAGCGCGCCGGGCCTGCCGGCCTCCCGGCGCCTTCCCAGCCCTTCGCTGACAATCTCCCTGGGAGCGCAGTCGCCCGCCCCGACCCTTCCCTGTCACGCCCCCGCCCCACTGGCAGCGACCTCCCTGGCGCGTCCACTCAGACACCTAAAATTCACCCCCTCCGGGTCACCTCTTTGCAGACGCCCCCACCCCCACCCGCGCCCTGACTTCGGGATAGGCCTGCCGGACACCTCCCCACCCCACAAGATCAGCCAGAGGGTGTCTGGGGGTGCCTAAGGCAAACCTGCCGGACTGTGCCCCAAGGGAAGGGTTTGGGGGAAGAGCCCAGCTCCAGCGAGGGGGTGCCATTTCCTGCGCGTCCCCTTGGAATGTGGCTGAATCGGCCTCCCCACCTGACGTCTTTATTTCACACAATCTCGCAGCTTATTCAAATAAGCCAGCTTTGTCAGCCAGTTCCACCAAGATCCGGGGGCTCCAGGGAGACGGCATTTCGATGGCCAGGGCCATGGGGAGGGGCTGGGGTACCGAGGACAGCAAGCTTGGCTGGCGGCAGGAGCCCTGGGTCCTCCCCAGGAGAGGGACCCAGAGTCCAGACCAAGTCCGACCCGCCAACCTGCGCCACCCATGCGTGCTCTGGGGGCTGCGGAGCCCCGCCAGGCTGCCCGCAGCCGGGAGCGTAAGGCCGGGGTCCAAGCCTGGATTTTCAGAGTCCGCAGCCCCTACCCGCCTATCTGCGACGCAAGGCGAAACCTTGCTTTTGCGGAAAATGCCTGGCTTTGTCTAGGGCTGGGGTGGGGGCGCCTGGGCAGCCGCCCTCGGCCACATTAAAATTCCTCGCGCCCCAGTCTAGGGCCTCAACGCTCTCCCCCGAGACTCCACTTTCGCTATTACTGTCAAGTACCCTTGACTCTTTATTTTTGCCCTTTTATCTATTACAACTAATTCGAGTTCTTTTGCCCTTTTCAGTCTAAGACGTGGGCTTTCTGCAAAGCCTCCCCCTGCCAGCGAGCTCTCGGAGCGCGGAGCCTTTAGAAATTGAGGGGTTTACTGTCAAAATGAAAATTTCACTTCAAATTATCTTGGCTGATGCTCGCTCGCCAGGCCGGGGGCTCCCGCCGCAGCCTTTTGACAGGCACATCAGCGGCGAGCTTCCGAACCTCGATAATATCATCTCGAGCGCGAAAGTCAATACGGTGACAGCGCGCGGCCGGATACAATCCAATTACGCGCGGCTGCCCGGGCGGGCCTGGGGCTCGGGGTCCGGCGGCCAAGGTTCCCCCTCAGGGCCCGGTCCAGGTCCTGCCGCCAGGGTTCAGGGCAGGCCCCACCACGCGGGGGACCTTGGTGGCCCAGGGGTCCCGGTTCCTCTCCCTCGGAGGCGCGAACTCTCTCCAGAACTCCTGTAAGGCCCCTGGGGCCCCCCTTCCAGGGCACCAGGTCCGCCCGGGGCCTTTCCCGGGGTTAGGACCCCACGAGGCCGCAGTCCGGACCCGTTCAGCCCCAGGCTCCTAGAGGAAAGCTCAGCCTTAGTGAGTCCCTCGAAGGCCGCCCGCCTGCAAGACAGTCAGTCCCGCGTCTCCGGCTGGCGTCTCCGGCTATCCGGCTATCCTGTCCCAGGCAAGGGCCTGTGATCGCCTCCTCGCCGCCCCCGGGCCGCTCCCATAGTCCTTGGGACACCTGGGCCTTTGATGAGCCCAGCCGGGCTTCGGGCGGAAGGTTGGGGGGGGGATTGAAGGGGCGAGAGGAGGGGCCTCAAGCCGGCCAGGCGCCTGCTGGGGATGCGGAGCTGCCGCCGCCGCCGCGGAGATGGGGAGGGGAGCCGGGGTTTCTGAGCGTAGCCACGTCTCGGCCGGGCACCCCTAGCTCCGGAGCGCTCCGCGGGTTCCTTCCACACTCCCTTCCCGCCCTGCCCCGAGGCCCTTCCTCCCAGTCCCGCCTCCGGTCGGCGGCCTATGAAGCTCTGAGCATTTGCCCCCGCGGAGCCGCGGCTCGCCAGCTTTCCGAGCAGAGCTGATTGCGGAGCTGCGGGTCCCCGGAAAGAGGAGAGCCGAGGTTAGGAGGCGACAGAGACGGCAGACGGGTGGAGGCCGCCCAGACTCCTGCTTAGGATGGGCAGAGGGCACTAACAGAGAAAAGCAACGATGGGCTCCCACGCCCCCCGCGCACCCCAGGACACGGTTCTGCGAATTTAGAAAGTTTAAAATCTAATCAAAGAAATCTCTATTTTTTCAAACTTCTGGAGCTGGGTGATGGAAAGTATGAGTTTTGGGTCTCACACCCACTTCTATTAGGGAGCTTAGCAGAACCGTCAAACTCTACAGCCACGGTTCTTTTAAAAGTGGCTTGAAGTCTGGGGTTGAGCCAGCTGCTTTTGGGGAGTGGAGTCTGGGTCTGTTCCTGCTCCCCACTCCTTCCCTCCCGGATTAGCATGGCTTTCCCTCGGGAATTCTCAACTCCCCTGGTTTTAAATGTGTTCATTTTGCAATACAAACACCGTCACTCGGTTTTATTGGTTTTGTTATATTAGCCTCTGAAGCAGGCAATTATTGGTGTGAACATACATCTTAAAAAGCATCATATTATGGAGTCAAGAGTGTGCAAGAGTCAACTCAGTGCAAGTGCTGTTGGTGAGCATTATGTGCTGAGGATGAAATCGGAGGCCTGACAGGCCCAGGAGGCCTCACAACCAACACCGCATGCCTCAAGCCCAGGGGACAGCAGACCACGCTTCAGAACGGAACCGCCTTCTCCATGTAAACTTTTGACGTAAACTTTACGCTTCAGGGTGGCTGGCCTCTTCTGCTCCTAGAGCCGCTCCTTCCGCGTCCCAAATTTGAGAATGGTCCAGCCGGGCTCGGGCTCAGGCCCAGGCGGTGGAGGCCCTGGCGTGGCAGCCCCGGGCTTGTCCATGTTCCCAGGAGTCCGAGTTCAGAAACTCCCTCTCCGGGGGCTTGGAGGCTTCGCGGTGACCGCGCTAGTCGTCCTCTGGAAGCTCAGTAAAAAAAGAGTCGGCGCAGTCCGCCTGAGCGCGGCTTCCCCCCTGGGCTCGGGGCCCGCTCGTATCAGGCGCAGAAGGGTTTGCCGCCGGCCTTGGGCAGGGCGAGCAGCTCCCTGGCAGCGCCCGCAGCAGGGGCGTCCTGGGGCGCGGCAGGCGGAAAGGCGCGGGCCAGGGGTGCAGTCAGCACGTTCGCGCCCGCCCCCAGCGAGCGTCCCAGAGGCCCAGGGTCCAGGAGGGCGCCCTTGGCGGTGGCCCAGGCCTGGTTCAAAGTGCTGTGCCTGAGGATGGGGTCGTGGAAGACCCCGTCCACCCAGTTTCTGAGACTGGTTACCGGGGAGTCCTGGTGCCTGTCCAGGGCACCAGAGCGGGCAGGGGCCACAGACGGGGACGTGGCAGACGCGGAGGACACAGCTGCAGGGGCAGCGGGACCCTGGCGCTTGAGCATGCACGACGGAAACTCAGTCTGACTCAGGGCGGTGGCGGCGGCGGCGGTGGCTGTGTGGGCCAGGGACCAGATGCGCGGCTTAGCCTCCAGGCCTGCCGACGCCCCTGCCGGCCCAAACCCCAGCTTGGCCTCGCAGACCTGTGGGCCGCCCTCTGCGCCCGGCAGTGGCTCCGGCCCGGCCGCCGCGCTGCGGAGACAGCTCCGGGCCCTCTCCAGGTCCTCGTCCAGAGCAGCTCCGCCACCCGCGGCCAGAGGCATCCGGAGCGCGCCTGAGGCCTCCTTGACCCGGTCGTCGGGCGCGGCGGGGACGCGCTCCAGACCGCTGTCCAGGGACTGGAAGGGCGGCTTCAGGTCGCACCCCGGGGGATCTGCTTCCAGTGGGTCGAAGTCATCCAAGTCACTAAGCTCCAGCTCCTTCTCCTCTTTGCCCACGGGCTCTGCGGGAGAGAATGCGTGGCCAATGGAGGGAGAGAGGTGGCAGGTGAATCAGACCCCCTGTCTCTGTTCACCATTATGAGGCCTGATCCTGACGCTAGGAAAAGCACTCGGAGCCTTTCTTCCAGTCTCCCATTTCCTCCAGAGGCCACGAGGCCACAAACTGGCAGCACAGGGGCCTCCAGTGGGGGAGGGAGTCGTCTAATTTTTTTTTTTTTGAGACGGTGTCTTGCTGTAGTCCAGGCTTGAGTGCAGTGGCGCCGTCTGGGCTCACTGCAAGCTCCGCCTCCAGGGTTCACGCCATTCTCCTGCCTCAACCTCCCGAGTAGCTGGGACGACAGGCGCCCACCACCACTCCTGGGTAATTTTTTGTATTTTTAGTAGAGACGAGGTTTCACCATGTTAGCCAGGGTGGTCTCGATCTCCTGACCTCGTGATTCACCCGCCTCTGCCTCCCAAAGTGCTGGGATTACACGCCTGAGCCGCCGCACCCGGCCTGATATTTTAAAACGTGATTTGAATTCCTTTAAATGCTCAGGGGTCACCACCACAGTCCACACATTGGTAGCCTGAGGCGGAACCGGTTTGCACGGTGACCTCCTAGGCATGGGGCTCCGTGTTTGGGACCCCCAAGACGTCCTAGAACTGCAGAGAAGGCAAAGGAAGCTCCCAGCCTGCCCCCCAGGGCTTCAGCCCCCAGAGACAACCTCCCAACCCACCTGCGTTCTTGGAGTTCTTTAGGGGCTCCTCCCGCGCCTCTTCCTCGCCCCCCTCCTCCTCCTCGCCCTCCGTGTAGGGCCGCTTCTCGTCTGCGCACTTGTTCCGCGGCGGCCAAGTCATCTTGTTCTCCTTCTTGAGGCGCCGGCGCGCGTTGGCGAACCAGGTGGAGACCTGCGTGAGGGTCATCTTGGTGATGATGGCCAGCATGATCTTCTCGCCCTTGGTGGGGTAGGGGTTCTTGCGGTGCTCCTGCAGCCAGGCCTTGAGCGTGCTGGTGGTCTCGCGCGTGGCGTTCTTGCGCCGCGTGCCGCTGTCCATGGTTCCATACCTGGAGACAGGCTCTGCAATGGGCTCAGGCTGGGCCCTCTGGGCCCCGGGCATCGCGGGCATAGGGGAGGGGGTCGGCCAGGGGCATGCCAGGATGGGCTTTGCTTCCCCGTCGGGGTTGTGGTCATGGTCATAAGGCCTAGGTAGGACCCAAGCCCCAACCGGGTGCCGCTGCCCACTGGCACTTGTCTTCTGTGACCAAAGGCCAAATACCATATTTGACTAAACTTACAGGGAGCCTGGACTTCTTCCGAAGACAGAGAGGTCCAGGCCAATTCCTTTATGGGGATGACCGCCTACCCCTTTGATCCCCAAACCATAAAAAGGTATAGACATGCGAGCCCATACCCGGATATGTAACACTTGTGGCAGGAAGGGTCATTACTGCCCAGGAGAAGAAAGCACCCAAGGGGCCTAAGTGTACCTTCTTTGGATAAATTTTTAATGGTTGCATCGAGGAAGGTGGGGCATGCTGTTCAAAAGTGGGCCAGGAGAGCCAGGAGGGCCACCAGGGGCTCCTCACTGTTCCCACTGTAGGGGCAGTGTGCACACTCGGAAGGAGGTGCCCAGAGTTTGCAGAGCCGGCTGCCCCGTGAACTAGGCCTTCCAGATTCGACTTCCCTGAAAGCTGCGGCACATCGAGGACTTCTGGGGCCCAACAATGTGGGGGATGGGGGAGACTGGGGAGCATTTTAACCATGGCTGTGCAGGAGCAGGTTCGACAGGAGTCTGGACCCCATAGACCACAGAGTCAGGTCACCCCTGACCTAGGAGTGTCTCTCTTCCTGCCTCCCGCCAGAAAGGGGGCGTGATGGTAGAGGGGAGTTGGTGGCTGACAATGCAGAGGGCCCGTGGGGCTAGCGCTGGTTAGGAGGGGTGGGGTCCTCACCTGTCATAGGGGTATTGGCCCAGAGCCGGCTCATAAGGGTAGTAGGCTGCGGGCGCCAGGCCCGCATGTGCAGATCCCGAACCGTCCTTGGAGTCAAAGCTGTTCTGTAGGAGCCAAGGATCTGGGGTCGCAGTTTCTGGGGAGGCGACCCCGCTCCAGCCTCTCTCCTAGGAGCCCCCCAACTCCCAAAGGCTTGGCACGGATACCCGGGCAGCCCTATGCCCCAGCAGGAAGGAGCTGATTTCCCCCTTGCTCTAAAACCTGATCTCCCAGACGTGAAGTGGGGATGTTCTGAGTTGCCGAGGCAGTGTGTAGTGGGCGCGGGGTGGGGGGTGGGGGGCGGGGGGGAAAGGTGGGTGTGGAGTAGAAGGAAGGTGGAGGGAAGCCAGAAAGAACTGGGGGCTGGCAATAGGGGGCAGCTGGGAGGAGCGGGGATTGGAACGGCTGGGGGTGCCCTGGGGAGGTACTCAAAGGGGGAGGAAAAAGGGATGGGGAAAGGGGAGGGACTGCTGAGGGAGGGGATGGAAGCCAGGAGGGGAGGAGGGAGGAGATAAATGGGAGGAGCAAGTGGGGGAGGAGCAGGGGTGGGGGAGGAGCAAGGAGGGGAGGAACAAGGAGGGGGAGGAAGGAGGAGGGGGGCGAAAGCAGGGGAGAGGGAGGAAGAGGGAAATAGGAGGAGTGAGTCAGAGATGGGCTGGGAGGACAGGAAGAGGGAGGCCAGGAGCGTAAAGGAGGCGGGGAGAGGAGAATGGGGCCGTGGAATGAGGGAGGGAAATCTACCAGCAGGGAAGAAGAGGGGAACACACGCAGATCGAATCTGCCAGCTGACGAGGATTTAGCAGGGAACCAAAAACGAGAAACGCAGTGGCCACCTGCCGGGTCACCCAGTCCCAGTGGGTGGGAGTGGGGTTCTGAGGGTCCCGGCTGGGAGGCGCAAAGTTGAAGGGAGCCAAGGTGAGCGCCTCCCCGCTGTGACAGTCCGGGGACCAGACTGGTGCGCCTACTGGGGGAAAAGTGGGCTTGGCAAATCGAGGGCCAGGGGCAGGGCAAGGGCTAGGGATGCCCCCCTTACCAGAGAGTAGAAGGCGGACGCCTCTGAGCCGTAGGTCACGTAGTTGCCATAGCCCTGCGATCCGCCATAGGGACCCCCGTAGACGCCCAGCGCCGCAGCCGAGTTGAGCTCGTGGCGCGCGGTGGCCAGCAGCCGGCTCTCGTAGACCGGGCAGTAGACCGGCGCTTGGGCCGAGGCGGCGGGCCCGGAGTCCGCCAGCGTGCGGCCGCTGGACTCGCAGCACGTGCTCAGGGAGTTGGTGGCCATCAAGAACTGCAGAGAGAGGCCGCGAGGAAGGGCGGGAAACCGGGCTGCAGGCTGGGGCCCTGGGCCTTGACAATCCCATGCGCCGCCCACGACGGCGTGCCCCGAGTCCCCAGGGGCCTCCCGTAGTCCACACCAGGCCGCTCGCCCCTTTTCACGAGCTTGCGCGCGTCTGGCCTCCTCCACCACGTGGGGCCCAGCCGAGCACCGACACTTCCCGGGAGGATTTCCGAGTCCTCTGACGCCATTTGCCCGCCAAGCCTCCTTCCCTAAGGGCTCCTTGGGGTCCTAGGACTCCCCTGGGGCACAGCCTGAGCCTTGTGGGTCAAACACCAGGGAACCTGGGCCTGGCCCGTCGGATCTTCTTAGCGCCTCGGCCTTCCCCCGGGTGTTTGGGGAGCAGGGGTTGGGCGTGAGGGGCGCGCGACCCAGGCCTTGCTAGCTCGGAAGCCGCAGGCAGTCGTAGGTCGGACACCCTCCCCCCCCGTCCCCGCCCCCGCCCCATCCGCCCTGCAGGCACCTGCGAGGGCCTGGGCGGGGCAGGGCTCCGCTTACCTGGGGAGCCGAGGAGTAGGGGTATCCAAACTGCGGGTAGGACATGGCGGGCGCGGCCCGGGGCGGACGGGCGGGGCCTGCAGGGTTCTGCGCTCTGGGGCCGGCGTGGCGCGGCCACTGCTCCGGGGCTGCAGGCTTTTAGGTGCTGGGAGGGCGAAGCAGGAGAGCTGGTTAGTCCATCCCTGCGCTCCGCAAACTTTCCTAACCGGGTAACAAAGTGAGCCGCGGTGGCCGCAGCGATTCTTTTAACTTCACATTCCGGAGGCTCGAGGGGGCTCTGGGACCGAGTGGCCTCGCAGCGGCGACAGAAATACATATTTTACGAAAAAGAAAAAAAAAAAAAAAAACGAGTCGCGCGAACCCGTCAGGTCAGATGTACGCGGCTTGAAGCGGCGGAGGCTCTGACGTCAGCCCCACCTCGCGCAGCCAGGCCTGGCCGCAGACTGGCCGGTCACTCGCCGGCGGCTCAGGCCGGGAGGGGCCAGGACAGTCCCGGCCGCGCGGTGGACGGAGGGGCCATTCCTCCGGGCGTTAGTAAATGAATTCCATCCGAGTCAATATCGCCCAGCGAACGGTGTTTCTCTTTAGTCACCCGAGAACGAGAGGCACTTTTAATTAGAAATTAATTAATGAGCAGCTGCTCCTTCCTGCCCCACTGTAATCATTCGTCTCAATTACAAATGAGACCTATGAAAGGACACGCTGAAGATGTAATCAACAGTTAAAATTAGCCCGGCGCTGCGCAGACGGCCGGCCCGGCCTTGCGCTCGCGCGCTCTGCTCCGAGTGGCAGGAAGGGGCTCGCAGGCGCCCCGCGCCTCTCGTCACTATTGTTTAATCGGGAATCTGCAACGCCTCCCTTCGGTTTCCACCCTACGCCGGAATGGACTTTCAGAACCCACTGCGGCCGCAAGAGAGCCCGCAAGAGCCGGTCAAAATGCCCTCAGGGGCGTGGGGCTTCGGGGCCTTAGTCAGAGCCCGACACCCTGAGACTGGTGGCCCGAGGGCTGTAGGGCCGCCCCGGGCGCGCGCCCACCGGCTTCGCACCTCTGGACAGCCAAGTGTCTCGGAGAACGCCCCATCTTCTCCACCCGGATCGTTTAAGTTCCCCGCTCAGCCCACCGCCCCCGCCTCGCCTCCTGGACTTTCCTCCCCCATCCCCTTTCCGCCCGCCGCGCTCCGCCGGCCTCCCCCTGCCCCTCGCGGCTAAGCCGGGGACTGCCGGGCGGCCCTGCGCGCTCGGAAGAGCAGGTTCCTCAACCCAGGCCCCGGCCCCTCCCGCTACGCTCGCCCCTCCCGGCGCCCCGCAGGGCTGGCTGCGAGGGAGGGGGCGTTGGGTGCCCGGCCAAGGCGCCCTCCCCTGTCCGTATTGCCCAGTTTTCTGCCGGGGCGCACGGAGCAATCGGGAGAGGGGACCCAGGGCCCGCCCCAGGACTCCCCCAGCCAGTACCCTCCCTGGGACCTTGCCCAAATTCAAAGCGGAGGCCAGTGAGCAGGCGGCAAGGGGGCGCCCAGGCCATCCCGAACCGGCTCCCCGCCTTCTGCGCCACCGCCCTGCGGGACCGGCGCTCGCCCCTGTTGCCCTCGCCCCCTGGGCCGGCCTCCCGTGGTAAGTTGGGAAGGAAGCCGTGCAGGGCAGCGTTGTGCAGACTTGCTCAGAAAGATTCCTGGGTTCAGACCTGTGAATCGCCCCAGGGTCACCCTCTAATTAATGATGACGTCCTCGCCCTCTCCCCAGCTGCAAGCCTGCCTCCCAGAAACGAAATCTGCCCGCTCTTTTGACAGCTCGGTTGAAGGTGATTGATGACTATCTGGAGACCACAGTACACATCATATAATATCTGCTGCGTAATTGCTTTAATTTACAGACGAAAATACGAGTTCTCCGATCGCGTTGGACCGGAGCGGGCCACGTCCGAGCTGCTTGCAGAGGGAAACCATCGGAAATAATGAATAGCCGCTCCATGCAAATTATTCAGACAGTTTAGCGTCGGTAGCCGCGAGAAATATATAAAGAACACGAGTCAAATGACATTAATAATTGTTTCTGAATTCTGTATTGATTTCGCGGCAGACCGTGTTTATTTCTTTCTCACCTGAATCGCTAATATCACCTTCCTGTAAATAATAAGAAACTAGCCACCGGGGCTTCTCGCTAGAAATGAATCTCTCAACCCCTTTCCCTCTCCTCCAGCTCCTCCCCTCCCCCACCCACCTTCCTCCCCTCTCCCACCCTCCCTCCTCCTCACTCCTTCCAGTTTTCTGGCTTCTCCCGGAGCATCCTCCTACTTCCCATTATTTATTGTTTACAAACAACTCGCTCTCTCGAGGTAATGAGGCCCGGCTGAAGGAAGGGCGCGAACCCAGCCGGGCCAAGGGCTCGGAGGGGGAGTCGAGACCCCCAGAGGGGAGGATTCAGCGGCGGCTTGTCCCTTCCTCACCTATTCCCGGGGACCTGGCCGCAGCCAGTGTGAGCGCTCAGCCGGCTGAAGAGGACAGCCAGGGCCCAGGGGCCCAGCCACCTACGCCCAGCACCCCTGGGCTCTAGTGGATCGGCTCAACCCACCCAGACCTGAGGCTGGTGCATTTCCTTCCTTCCAGACCCGGCTGGGCTCAGGCGGAGCCGAAGCCCCAGAGCAGGCGGCCATTCATCTTCTGAGCAGAGTCTGGGAGAAGCAGCCTCCACTTCCCAGTGTAGCCAGTCCGTGGGGGCCCGTGCGGGAGGGTTTTCGGGGGCTTCTTTTGAGCACCACCGCCAACTTCCGTTCTCTTTTGCCTTTCAAGCCTGTGTGCATAAATCGACGCTCTAGTCCCCACCAGCGGGCGACCCTTTCTCCCTGACCCAGAAACCTGGCCTCTGAATCGGCTTTCCCAGCCCGCTGCACACCCACGCTCCACTTCCTGCCCGCCAGCAGGCCCCAGCGCCTGGGGTCTGGGCCCAGTCACAGTCACCCTGTCTCAGGAAGCTCGCAACTGCCCAGGAGGCCTCCTGACCCGCCGGGCCTCACCCAGGCCCCACTACTCATTCCGGGACACAGGGTCAACCCAACCTGTCTCCAGGCGACCACCGGGACACCTTGCTGAAACCCTGTAGCCTGGCCTAGGCCCACCTGCCTAAACCGGGGATTCTCACTGGGCCACCCTTCTCCCATAGATAATACTGGAATACTGTTCAAGTGCCTTTACCAAAAGGCCAAGCCTGGAGCGGAGGCACCCAATGTCCCTTTCACCAGCAATAGGACTGTCAGCATCTCAGGTATCAGCTGAACGCGTTTGCATAGACCCGGACTGCTGAACCTTCCTCCCCTAGGGACCCCCGGTATCCCCGTGTGCAGGTGGGCCAGAAGTCACCCGGCTCCCGGCCTACACAGCACCAGCTCAGCTTCAGGGAGGTGAGGTGCTCCCGCTGGCCTGGAGCGCTCCAAAGCAGCGGAGGACCAGGGCCGGAGCAGGCCGCAGGGGAGGCATGGGATGGTCAGCCCCTAACGTGAAGCACAGGCGGGCCGCGTATTTTGACGGGGTTACTGTTGGTTGTCGGAACCATGGAAGGCCTCCGGGGAGACAGGCAGGGCCCTGACCCTTCCTCGGCCAGCCCAGCCCTGGTGCTTCAGGAGTTACCCTAGGGGCCACCAGTTCCCCGCAACAAGAGCTCGTCCGGAGGGAGCTCCTTCCATCCCAGAGAAGTTGATCCCAGCCAAAGGCGAAGCCGGGAGCCCGGGGCACCAGGCAAGGGCCTTTCTTTCTGAGACCTGGGGCCAGAAACCTTGGGGACGCCTGTGCCCGCTCACTGCTCGGGACACCCGGGTGGGGTGTGGGGCTGAGAGGCCCCACGGTCGCTGACGCCGCATTGGCGAACCTCGAGGTTGGCAGGTCATTTCTTCACAGTCCATCCCCGAGACCCCCTCGAAGCCAGTGGTAGGAGTAGGAGCCACAGGGACGAGCTTTGAATCTCTGGATTCCCAACCGCCCTCCACTGGGGCCGGCAGCCCTCTCCCTCCGCTCTCCCCCTGCGCCCCCGCCGCTTGCTCCCTGGGCACTGCCTGAGGCTGGAGGGAGCGCAGTCGGGGCGTCCAGGACTCAGACCTGGCCACTCCGAGCCCCTCACCCCCCGCCCCGCGCCGGCCCGCGCACCCTGCTTCCCGCAACTTGCAGCAAACGCAGCGGCCTCTGGAGAGCCCACCGGCGGGTAGCAAACTTTGTCCCCTCCAGCGCAAGAGCAATCCTCGCAAAGTTTGTGCGGCGGAGCCCACTCCCTACCTGAGCTGGGGAAGCTCCGGCCCGCGCCGTGTGGCTGCCAGGGCCGCGGGGAGCAGAGCGCAGCACGGGACGCACCGGGGAGTCGCCGCAGCCGCCGCCGCCCGCGCCCCTCGGCGGCCGCGCGGAGCCTCCGCCTCCTCGGAAGGGGGGAGGGGTCTCGGAACCCCGGGGCGGGGGCGGGGGCGGGAGCGGGGACCTCACCTACCTGCGGTGGCGCTGGGCCACTCCCGGCAGCCCGCGAGGGCTCCGTGCGGAAGCTCGGTGCGCGCGCTCCAGCGGGGAGCCGGCGACAACTAATGGAGACATTTCCAGGCGGAGCACCTGGCGAGCGGAGCGCGCCGGCGTCCCCAGGCGCCGCGGTCGTCAGCCGAGCCCGCACCGGCGTGACGTGGGCGAGCGAGCGCGCTGCTCCCACCCGGCCGCCCATTAACGCTTTCTCCCGCGGGGGCCGCGCTCTTGCCAACTTTCCCCTCCGTCCGGCCCGCGCGCGGCGCACTAGGTGCAGGAGCTGGGGTGAGGGCGCCCCGGGTGCCAGCAGTGGCCCTGGGCGCTGTTTGGGCGGGGACGCAGGGCTCCGAGAGGTCAGCCAGCCCTAACAGGACAGTGGGAAGGCGCGCGAGCCAGATTTGGCCAAACGCTAAGCTCGCTGCGGCCTCGGGCCCTCGGCCCACGGGGACCCTCTCCGCGTCTGGGCTGCCCCACCCAGGGACGCTTGGACCCGGCGCGAAGAGCCGCGCCCGGAAATAGCCACGCTTGTCGTCGGCCTGGTTTCCCTGAGTCCCTCCGAGGTCTTAGTATTCCCCCTCCCCCACCCCCCCCAGGGCCTGTGGAGGGCGAAGCTGCTGCTCCGGCCTGAGCCACCTTCGGAATTGGCTGCGGGGAGCTCAGGTCCTGCCTTTCTTCCCCCGCCCCTCCCCCACCCCCCTCCGTGCTAAGCGGCCCAGTTCTGGGTTCTCTCCTGGTGCCCACACTAATCTCTACCCGGCTCACTCTCAGAACAGCAGGCGGTGGCAGGGGCAGAGCCTAGGTGCGGGCAGGACCCGGACAAGTGGGCGTGAATGGACCACAGTGATAAGCCGCCTGGGGGCCAATGAGTCTGTGACCTGCCCGGGCTGAGGGGGGCATGCCCTGGTGGGGAGCCTGGTCCCAGTCGCCAGGGTTGGGGGAGGGCATGGGGGCTGGACCTCTGGCCTGGGGTCAGGCTGGGGCTGCAGAGTCTTCTGCTCCTGCAGCCTGAGGCCAGGACCCAGTCAGGGAAGGTGGGCCTAAGTGCTGCTCGCCCCGCCCCTCCCTCGGGGAGCTGGGAGCCCCCTACCCTGCCCGCCCTCCCCCGCCCCCGCAGCCGGGCACAAGTCTGTTTGTCATCCACAGAGCTGCTGCTCTGCAGAGGTCAAGACAGGCCCCGAAGGGAAGCTGGAGCAGCAGGTGACAAGCTGCCCAGGTCAGAACCAGAAGGGACTGGAGGATGATGCAGCCACAGGGCTCCTGGGGGATGAAGGAACTAAGGCCACTCTCCCAGGCACTGGCCAGGTCGGGGCTGCAGATGACCCTCCTGGTTCCCATGCTGCCCCCATTAGTGGCAATGTGCGGGACAGGGCAGCCTCACTCCTACCTGGAGGATGTCCTTTTGGGCAGTGCCGTGGGGCATTTGGGGCAATCCTCACATATATTTACTTTCTTCCTTTTTTCTACCCTCCTCCCCCATCATTTTTACTTCAAAGAACCATGAACTTGTTTCTTGTCATCTGTAGTCATGCAATGACATTTGAGATTTGTCAACTTGGACAATCTCTGAAAAAGTTATTTGCATCGTTTTCTTCAGCTCTCTCTGCAGCTGCGGGAAAGGGAACAGGCATCTGCTTGCCTCCCCATTGCACAGGGAACCATCCTTGTCTGCAAGCCTAGCTCATCCTTCTTTTCCTCCACCCGCGGGGCTTCCACAGGGAAAGAAGAGGGCTCAGAGCATCCAGCTCAGGTGCTTCATCCAGAGATCCAGGGACTCCCCTGGGAAGGATGAGGCTTTGGTCTCTGGCCTGCTCTGACAGCAGGGAGGTGGAGTGGGCTGTGAGGCATGGCATGGACCGTGCATGTGAGTGGCCAGTGCAGCCCATGGGCGGACTCGGGGACAGGGAAGGGGGCTCTGGTTCTAGGTCTCTTCCTTCCAGCTTGCTTCAAAGCTTGTGGGACAGATGGGCGGAAGTGGGAGTGCCCTCCATGTCATATGGAATCATCGTCCTTGGAAAGTGGGGAGAGGGTCTTCGATTCCAGCCAGAAGGAAGTTGAGGCCCAGCAGGCTGCACCCCAGAAGGGAGGGGAGGCCCCTCAGTGCCGCACCGGTGATCTTGGCAGGCCTTCAGGACCAGCAGGGATCGTGCATCAGGACTGCCTGCAAGCTGGTGTGGACTTAGGTTCTTGTTAAGGCTCAGTGTAAGCAAAGAGTATGTGCCTTCCCAACCTGACTTCACGCAGTGAACTCCTTTCATAGGCACCATGGCCTCTTCAACAGCAGCAACAGTGGCTGAGAGACCCTGAGGCCCACAGATGAGGAGCTCAGGGTCACTGCCCACCAGCAAGGGCTCCACTGCTAGGATCTCATAGCTCAGAGACTGTCAGGCGTCCTCTGAAACAACCCCGCCTCCCACCCATAGCGAGGCTTCATGAGTGACTTTGTTCCCTTCCCTGGAGGGCAGGGCCACCTGTGTCTTCCTCCACCATGGTGCTACATCCTCAGCACAGGTCCTCTGCACACTGCCAGGCCTGACCTTACCCTGATTTCCTGACTCAAGGGACCGTGGGCATCAGCAGCTGCCCTCTGCCCCTCAGCCCCTGACCTTGTGGGCAGAGGAGCTGCCCCCACCCCTCTGCTGCGTTTCCAGGCCCTCCTGGGCTGGCGCTCTGAGGAAAGCATGGAAATTCCCAGGTCTTGGCCAGGTGGCCTGGCAGGGAACACCTGTCTGGGGCCTCCAAGCAAGCAATCAATCCAGAAAGCCTGTCTGCAGCCTGGGCCACCCCTGCAGGGGAGTGTCCTCCAGGGCCGGCTGTGCCTGGCCTCTGCTCCGTATCCCGCTTCCCCCGTGGATCCTCTTTCAATCCCTCTTTTGTTCTTCCTGCTGGCAGGGCCCCCAGAGTGCAATCTGAAATGGAAGTCTTTGTGCCCCCAGGGCTTGGCCATGCTGCCGCCTCCACCTCCTTACCTGGATGGTGCTATAACATGCACAGGCATCTGGGGTGGAGAACACCAGGCTGGATTGTCCTGAGGTCTGGTCCTAATGTGGCCCCCGGTGCCTGTTGTCATCCAGGGCCCCACAACCTCGTCCTCTCCACCCTTTCCAGAGACCCCGGAGGGGAAGGAGGCCCTTCCTCAGGCCAAGGAGGAGGCCTGGGAAACCTGTCTGAAGTGAGGATGGTCCCCAAAGCATCCCTGGGCACTGGTTCCCAGAGATGCTCTTGTCCTTGGAAGGCTGGTCCTGACGTAGCAGAAGGGCAATGTTTGCAGGGCGCAGCTCCCTAGGGGTGTGGCATGCACCGCGGTGTCTTTCATCTCCAGAAGCTTCTTGAGCTCCTGGCTGCTTCAGGGGGTCCCCAGCCTTGGGTCCCAGCCAGTGCTGCAGGGGCAGCCTCCCTTGTACGGCACAAGGGCAGACACAGTGAGTCTCTTTCCCAAGCACAGTGGCATCTGGGTGGAGACAGTGTTGTGTGACCCAGGATCGGTGGTGCGCCTGGCTGCTCCAGACTGACCACCAGTGGCTAGCCAGGGGTGGAAGCTTGAGCCCCTTTCACTCTCCTTCTTCTGATGTCCTGTCCTCCTGGGGCTGGAATGAGGCCAATGGCGTGAAAGTTGGAAAGTTATTTGTTTTTCCTCATTTCAGGATGTAGAAACTGTGTCCGTAATACTGAAATGCAGCAGCAAATTTTAAGAAGACCTTGTTATTAAAAGCGAAAAGCTATTAGTTCCAGCAATGTCTGCAGTCTGTATATTCAAATTTGAAATGTGTATCTGGCACAACCTCAAATCATGAGAACCCCGGCTAGAAGAGACATCCACATGAGATTAAGTTATTTTAAATTGTAGAAAAAGGCAGCAGGATGCACGACTGCCAAGGGACTTGAAGATTGTTTTGAATTATTTGAGGTAGCATTAAGAAAATCTTCAGTAGGTAGAGAAGAAATGTAAAAGTGTATCTTAAATGCAATTACTATTTGCATATTGCTATATGTGGTAGGAACCTCAAAAATACCGAACTATATATGCAGGAGAGGCCCTGAAACCTGGGAGCTCATGGGGTCTCCTGCCTGGAATTTGCAGGGAGGATACATTCCGGAAGTGAGAATGTATGAGAAACAGCAGAAATGAGAAATAGCATCACTGCTTCCTGAGGGCTCTTACTGATATGAATGATTCTCTAGTACTTGGATGCAAAATGTACTTTAATAAATAGAAGGTGACAAGACACCACGTAGCATCTTCATGGGTCAGTACGGAAATAGGTGAGAAGAGAAGAAGAGGCAGAGCCCTCCTTAGGGTGACCTCTGTCAGCCCCAGGAACACAGGTCTGGGTACCGCCCTCAGGCCGAGTTCTCTGGTACTAGTCCTGTCCTGCCACGGCAAGGCATTGTGACCTCTTCCCTATGCTCTCCAGCAGGGCTTTGCGGGGGGTCCATGAAACTCACCTCCACTTCCGTGATGCCGGGAAAGAAACAGGAAGTGAGGGAACAGGAGTGCGGGTCAGTGCACCACGTTTTGTCATTTACGGTGAGGAGATGGCCTCTGTCTGCACCTGGCTGCCCTTCGATCATGGGCGTGCTGCCTTTAAGGGCTCATCCAGGAACATGTGCCAGTGACCCAAAGACAGTCCTAAAAATTAAAGCGTGCTCCCCGGTCTCACAGTCATCTGGGGAGCATTCTAAATCCTGAAGTTAAACCTCGGTGCTGTTGGTGGCAGCGCGCCTGCAGTGACCAGTGTAATGCACCCAGCATTTAATTACCGTGGCAGTAAATCTTGCACGAATGTCCTCCAGGAGTTAGCTGATTTTTATATAAAAAAATTTCAGAGTATTTTTTGAAATTCAATTAATTGAAGGCCCCAGATAAAAGGAACACATTGTTAATGGCTACAAAATAACCCTGAGGGAGGAGACAGAGCGCAGAGCCTGACTTCAAAGTGTGGCAGAAATACTTACTGTCTTACTTTAAAAGTATTCAGATCAATGAATCAGTTAAAATTGCTTATATGCTTAACAACCTTTTCATTGACTGTTGGAAAATGACAGAAAGAGAAGCTCTTATTGTCCATGATATGAAAGCTCCAGAGGAGAAACTGTAGTTTTGCCACTTGGTCAGGAGCAGCTTCAGGACCAGACCTGGAGGCTCAGGGCTTTGTGACGTGGGCACGCCTCTTCCCTTTCCTGCTAGGAGGTTGTAGGAGAGTCCTGGGGCTGTCACAACGAAGAATCACAACTGGAGGCTTCAGCAACAGAGCCTCATGGTCTCTCAGTCCTGGTGGCCAGAGGTCTGAGATCCAGGTGTGGGGAGGGCTGGTGCCTCTGAGTCTGAGGCTGGGACAGAGCCTCTGTTCCAGCCTCATTTCTGCCATGGCGGCTGCCGGCAGACTGTGGAGTTCCTAGTGGGTGCATCGCCCCAGCCCCAGCCTGCATCGTCGCAGGGCGTTCCCCCACGTGCATCTCTGTGACCATACTTCCCCAGTTTAGAAGGAGCCCGGTCATCTTGGATTGACGCCTGTCCTTCTGCAGTAGGACCCCATCCTAACGGATGACATCTGCAGTGGCCTTGTTTCCAAATAAGGTCTCATTCTGATGAAATGGGGTTAGGACTTCAACACATGAGTTTTTTGGGGGACACAATTCAACTTAGAACAGAGGGATCCCCTGCGATGCCACCTCTGGGGCAGAGTCCATTTTTTTGGCTTGAACTCCATTTGTCCCTGACTTCCCGGGGGCTTCCAGGTTCCTGGCAAGCCCCGCACAGCCCTGTGGGTAATGAGGCCCAGCATGCTTTCCTCCTTCCTTCCTTTCTGTTTTATCTCTGGCCGACATGCTGCATGGTTGATTGGCTATCCTCGCCTCCCTCCTCTGCTGGAATGAATGCTCCCTGAGGGCTGTGTGTTGCATTGCCCTGGGACAGTGCCCTGCACCACCCACTAAGTGGGTGCTTAGTGATCATCGCACGAAGGAAGAAGCGTATGTGGCATCTCCAGGAAATGAGACCCAGAAAGAAGGAAGCAGCCACACCTCCTTAAGGCAGAGAGTCATGGATGGGAGCCCGAGACTGTTCATTCAACAGGTGTCTATGGAGTGCGTGCATGTCCCGGGCACTCCCACTGCCTCTTGGATACATCGACGAAAGGACAGGAAGCAGGAGCCCATGGGCTCTCAAGAGAGGCACATAACACTGTCAGCGCCATGAGCGAGTGAATGGGCTGAGCAACTCAGCGGCTGGCTGAACTGGTGATGCCTGGCACCAGTTGTCTGTGGCTGCACAGCTATCCAGCCTCACCACACATAGCATTGGCACAGCCATCTGTATCCTGCACGATGTCCTGGGCCCCGTGCTCTCCACCCGGTCTGTTCTCTAGATTCTGTCCATCCCTGCACAAGCTGGTGGGATTTTTGCTGAAATTACTTTATGGAGAACTCTGCGCCACTTCTGTGGCTTTCGCTGGGGTTCACTCCATTAGATTACATACGTACTGCAGGTCTTTCTGAGATGAGCCTTCTGTCTTAACCTCCTGCTGAGATGGCTGAGAAACAAGAGACGCTTTGTGTGACCAGAATTCTCTGACCTTGGCTGTTTCTGAGGTCTTCTTAGCTGCACCTTGCCTTTTTCACCAGATGACGTTTTCTGACAATGCTTTAAAGTCATCTCTGAGCTTGCGTCTTTTGCCATCTGGGGGCACTGAACGTGTTCTGTTGCCAGTCCTGGCTCTGTTTGGCCCTCTCCTCTGGCATTTCACCAGAAGCAGCAGGAGGAACCACGTGGCGCCTTTCACATCTCAGAAGTCACCTGTGATGCTGCTTCCTGTATCATTGCAGGAGGTGCTGCAGCTGAGTTTCTGCCACCCCGTGAGGACCCCGGCACCACGCTTCCCACTCCTGCACACCCTCTCTGTGGCGTGCTCAGGTCTGCAGTTTTGCCCACATTCTGCTTGAGGTTCTTCTGGCTTTCTCTATCCTGGGCCTCAACCTTTTCTGGCTTCTGCCTGCTGCTAGCTCCCAAAGCCACTCCCGTAGCTCTGGGATTTGTTGCAGCAGCAGACCGCTTCTCGGTGGTGCATTGGTTGTCTATTGCTGCATGACAGTATTACAGGAAGCCTGGTTGAGAAGAGCACACATTTCACATCTGATTTTTGTGGGTCAGGGATGCAGGTGTGGCTTTGCTCGATCCTCCCCTCGTGCCTCTAAGGCAGCAATCACCGCGTTAGCCAGGGCGGGGCTCTCAGCTGGGAGCTTGACAGGGGAAGGGCTCCTGATACTGTTTGACTCTGTGTCGCCACCCAGATCTCATTTTGAATTGTACTCTGATAATTCCTACGTGTTGTGGGAGGGACCTGGTGGGAGATAATTGAATCATGGGGGTGTTTCCCCCGTACTGCTCTCGTGGTGGTGAACAGGTCTCAGGAGGTCTGATGGTTCCGCTTGGCTCTCATTCTCTGTCCTGCTGCTGCCATGTGAGATGTGCCTTTCACCTTCCACCATGATTGTGAGGCCTCCCCAGCCACGTGGAACTGTAAGTTGAATAAACCTTCCTTTTGTAAATTGCCCAGTCTCGGGTATGTCTTTATCAGCAGTGTGAAAAAGGACTAATAGAGTAAATTGGTACCAGTAGAGTAGGGTGCTGATGAAAAGATACATGAAAATGTGAAAGCAACTTCGGAACTGGGTAACAGGCAGAGATTGGAATAGTTTGGAGGGCTCAGAAGAAGAAAGGACTATGTGGGAAAGTTTGGAACCTCCTAGAGAATTGTTGAATGACTTTGGCCAAAAGCCTGATAGCGATATGGACAATAAGGTCCACGATGAGGTGGTCTCAGATGGAGATAAGGAACTTGTTGGGAACTGGAGCAAAGGTGACTCTTGTTCTGTTTTAGCAAAGAGACAGGCGGCATTTTGCCCCTGCCCCAGAGATTTGTGGAACTTTGAACTTGAGAGAGATGACTTAGGGTATCTGGTGGAAGAAATTTCTAAGCAGCAAAGCATTCAAGATGTGACTTGGGTGCTGTTAAAGGTGTTCAGGTTTTTTTTTTTTTATTTTTTTTATTTTAGCTTTTCTGTATTTTTTAAAAAATATACTTTAAGTTCTTGGGTACATGTGCAGAACGTACAGATTTATTACATAGGCACATGCCATGGTGGTTTGCTTCACCCATCAACCTGTCATCTACATTAGATATTTCTCCTAATGCTATCCCTTCCCTAGCTCCCCATCCTCCAACAGGCCCCAGTGTGTGATGTTCCCCTCCCTGTGTCCATGTGTTCTCATTGTTCAACTCCCACTTATGAGTGAGAAAATGCAGTGTTTGGTGTTCTGTCCTTGTGATAGTTTCCTGAGAATGATAGTTTCCAGCATCATCCATGTCCCTGCAAAGGACATGAACTCATCCTTTTTTATGGCTGCATAGTATTCCATGGTGTATATGTGCCACATTTTCTTTATCCAATCTATCATTGATGGGCATTTGGGTTGGTTCCAAGTCTTTACTATTGTGAACAGTGCTGCAACAAATGTCTTTATAGTAGCATGATTTATAATTCTTTGGGTATATACCCAGTAATAGGATTGCTGGGTCAAATGGTATTTCTAGTTCTAGATCATTGAGGAATTGCCACACTGTTTTCCACAAGGGAAACAGAGCATAACAGTTTAGAAAATATGCAGCTTGACTATGTGATAGAAAAAGAAAAATCCATTTTCTGAGGAGAAATTCAAGTAGGCTGCAGAAGTTTGCAAAAGTAACTAGGATCCAAATGTTAATCCCCAAGACAATGGGGAAAATGTCTCCAGGGCATGTCAGAGGACTTCATGGCAGCCTCTCCCATCACAGGCCTGGAGGCCGAGAAGAAAATGGTTCTGTGGGCCATGCCTAGGGTCCCTGTGCTGTGTGCGGCTTAGGAACTTGGTGTCCTGTGTCCCAGCTGCCCCAGCCACGGCTGAAAGGGGCCAAAGTAGAGCTTGGGCTGTGACTTAAGAGGGTGCAATCCTCAAGTTTTGGCAGCTTCCATGTGGTGTTGAGCCTGTGGGTGCACAGAAGTCAAGAAATGGGGTTTGGGAACCTCTGTCTAGATTTCAGAAGATGTATGGAAACACCTGGATGCCCAGGTAGAAGTTTGTTGCAGGTGGGGCCCTCCCGGAGAAACTCTGCTAGGGCAGTGCAGAAGGGAAATGTAGGGCCAGAGCCCCCACACAGAGTCCCTATTAGGGCACTGCCTAGTGGAGCTGTGGGAAGAAAGCCACAGTCCTCCAGACCCCAGAATGGTAGATCCACTGAGAGCTCGCACTGTGCACCCGAAAAGCCACAAACACTCAACGCCAGCCCATGAAAGTAGCCAGGAGGGAGGCTGCTTTGTTACTTATGCAAATTCCTGCAGCCTGTACCCTGCAAAGCCACAGGGGTGGAGCTGCCCAAGACCGTGGGAACTCACCCCTTGCATCAGTGTGACCTGGATGTGAGACATGGAGTCAAAGGAGATTATTTTGGAACTTAAAGATTTGACTGCCTTGCTGGCTTTTGGACTTGCAAGGGCCCTGTAGTCCCTTTGTTTTGGCCCATTTTTCCCATTTGGAATGGCTGTATTTACCCAATGCCTGTAACCCCCATTGTATCTAGGAAGTAACTAACTTGTTCTTGATTTTGCAGGTTCATAGGTAGAAGGGACTTGCCTTGTCTCAGATGAGACTTTGGACTGTGGACTTCTGAGTTAGTACTGAAATGAGTTAAGACTTTGGGGGACTGTTGGGAAGGCATGAGTGGTTTTGAAACGTGAGGACATGAGATTTGGGAGTGGTGAGGGGCGGAATGATATGGTTTGCCTCTGTGGCTCCACCCAAATCTTATCTTGAATATACTCCCATAATTCCCACCTGTTCTGGGAGGGACCCAGTGGGAGATAATTGAGTCATGGGAGCGGTTTCCCCCATACTCTTCTCATGGTAGTGAATATGTCTCAGGAGATCTGATGGCTTCGCTTTTCTCTCATTCTCTCTCTTGCCACCACCATGTGAGATGTACCTTTCACCTTCTGCCATGATTGTGAGGCTTCCCCAGCCATATGGAGCTGTAAGTCCAATAAACCTCTTTCTTTTGTAAATTGCCCAGTCTCAGGTATGTCTTTATCAGCAATGTGAAAACGGACTAATGCACCTCCCTTTCCGGCTCCTGTGTTGTCAGTAGCGTCCACCCCCTTGCAGTTGCGGGACTGAAAGCTTCAGCCTCTTGCTGGCTGTTGGCTGGGGGTGTGCTCAGCTCCCAGAGGCCGCCCCCAGTGCTGGGCTTTGTGAGGCTGAGCATGGCTGCTGGGTCCCTTGCAGCTGGCAGGGGACAGACTCCAGACGGGCTCTGCAGTCTTATGTAACATAACCACACTAACGTGTTTATGTGTAGCTGGTTAGCTTGTCATATTCTGTTCATCACAAGCAAGTTGCAGGGAGGGGATCATCAAGAGGTGAATGTTGAGAGGCAGCGATCACAGGCCACCCAGAAAGCCTGTCTGTCTCACTGTGAAACAAAGACAGGAGATTACGTGAGGCATGAAGTGCTGTGGGAAAACCGAGGACACAGACGCAGGGCTCGGGCAGAGTTCCCACGGTGGGCACCGCTGGGCCCTTCCTGGTGGTGTTTTCTCTCTGTTTCTTGGTCCCAGTTGGTTCCCCTTGTGGTGTGGCCAGGGACCTGTGGTGACATGGTGGCAGGCCGTGCTGCTCACTGTGTTCAGGGTCTCCTGCTCTAAGCACTGAGTGGGACTGCACTTCCCTGCACCTTGGAGCTCCTCTGGCCAACGAGATGTGAACAGAGGTGACGTGTGTGTCAGCCGTAAAGAAGCCTTGAAGACCAGTGAGAATCCCCTTCCCCTTCCACCTGCCGCAGCAAACCAGAGCATTTCAGACAGTGGAGACTGGCAGATGCGCTCCCTGAATGAGCTGGTGTGAACCGGAGCCCCAGGACCTGGGCCGACACATTTGAGAGCAGGAGCAGCTGCAGTTTTCAGCCATTGAGAGGTGGAGATTGTTTGTCACAGCCACACGGTCTGTCCTACTGACTGATGCAACGATTCCTTCGAAAGTCAGTTTCATAATATAATTGCATATTAGGTGATTATACTGTAATATAATAGTAAATTGTATAATTATATACAATAATCGTATATTATTATGTGATTACATACTGTAATATAATTTTCAACATAGAAAAAGCTACTAGACAGAAACACAACCTTAAAGAGAAAATGTAATGTAAGGACAAAACACACAATGCCAATTAAAGACCCCGTATAGGCCGGGCGCGGTGGCTCAAGCCTGTAATCCCAGCACTTTGGGAGGCCGAGGCGGGCGGATCACGAGGTCAGAAGATTGAGACCATCCTGGCTAACACAGTGAAACCCCGTCTCTACTAAAACTACAAAAAAAAAAAACAAAAAAAAACTAGCCGGGCGAGGTGGCGGGCGCCTGTAGTCCCAGCTACTCAGGAGGCTGAGGCAGGAGAATGGCATGAACCCGGGAGGCGGAGCTTGCAGTGAGCTGAGATCCGGCCACTGCACTCCAGCCTGGGCGACAGAGCGAGACTCCGTCTCAAAAAAAAAAAAAAAAAAAAAAAAAAAGACCCCGTATAGGAACCTGCTGACCCCCTGCTTCTACCTGCTGGCTGGCTGGGAAGGGGTGCAAACCAGAGCAGCCTCCTTGGACCCCAGAGCAGAAGCCCTTTGCGGAGCTGTGTGGAAACGCCCTGTGCTGGGCCACCGCCCCTCTACTCTCTTAGTGAGCGAGGAGTGGCTGGGGATGCACAGGAGCTGCTCTGCATTTGGGCTCTGCATTGCAGTAGAGTCTGTGCCTTGCGGCGTGGCAGGGCTGACCTGAGGCAGCCGCAGTGGAGATGGGCCAAGAGTGGGAGGAGGGACTGAGTGGATTTGGCGAATGGTTGGGTGCGGGGCTTGAAAGGAGACATTAGAGAGGATTCCTGGACTTCTGGCTGTGAGGGTGGGGAGCAGCTGGTGGAGCCACGGACACAGTGAGAGTGCATGAATGGCCACGGGTGCCCTGCCCAACCCGGGAGAGTAGGTGCCATGGCAAGGTGGGGTACCTGCAGCCACGTGCGACTAAGGGGTCCCAGCTTTGTGCGGGCCTCAGAGATGGCTCACTCGGCATGTTTCACTGGACGTTAAATTTATATAAGAAGGTGGCAGTCGGAACTCTGGTTGGGGAAAGAACAATCTTGTAAAGGTGTCCTAGCGTAGTAAATTGTGGTGAGTTTTCCAAGCAGGTTTGTTCCGTGTTCTTTCACATGTCATGCAATGGGATAATGGTGATAACGTCACCATGGATGTTGGTGGGGTGAAGTGGATGACACCTGACTTCCTTGGCGCAAAAGCGCACATGCTCCCAGAGACACACATGCCCAGATGCCCGTGCTGCATGCTGGGCTTCGGGTTTTGGGCCATGGGAACTCCCTGGAGGAGGCAATCCTGTTTCTGCTGGAGCCTTAGCTGGCAGCCAGCGTCCAGAGCACTTCCTGCCTTTCCTTGCGGAGAAGGTCCACACAGGCCCGTGGGGGCCGGCTGCTTCCTTGGTAAAGGCTGGGCATCCCTGGCACCCTGGACACTGGCCACTGTCACACAATTTGCATGCGCTTCCATTCCAGGTCCGAGGAGGCTAGCTCCACGTCCGAAAGTCTTGTGCCTGAGGATTTGTTCAACTTTCTTCATCTGTGAAACGGGCTCCCCATGCGCATGGGGACGTTGTCTTTGGGAATTATTCCTGGTGCCTGCCTGGGCCTTGAGGGCTGGGATGGATCTCTGTGCTCCTCATGTAAAGGAAACCTCAGCCTTGGGACAGCCTTGCTTCTTGTGCAACTCTGGTGCAGGGCCCAGCCTTCAGTGGCCAGGGAGTCCCTGTCTCAATCGATGAGCACCGCTCAGACCACTCTGTCCCCTTTCCAGACAGGGCGGACTTGCCACAAGGTGAAGGAGCTGCCTGGGATCCTTCCTGCAGGACATTCTGTCACAAGGAGAACACTAGAGATGAAGTTGGTGAAGACTCTGCTTTGCAGGCAATCTGAAATTCTGGGTGAGCCCCAGGCCCCTGGAGCGGCAGGCTCAGCACCTAGACTGCAGCCCCTTGGGCTGGGCTGTGTGGGAGGGGACTTGTGTGTCTCTGATGTGCCTGTGGGCACTCCACCTGGCCTTAGGCTCCCAGCCTAACCAGCTACTCCAGGTTCCACGCTGCCTTAGACCTCCCCAGCCTTCCTCACCAAGGCACTGATGCTCAGGGTCCCTGGACACATATCTGTGGGGCAGGGGGAGGTGGAGCGGTTTCCATCGTGCTCAGGGTGGAAAGGAAACCCTTCAACCACCAGGAGCTCTAACTCTGGGGTTGGGGCATCAGCTACTTGGCAGGGGAGGCATCTCATTTTGGATCCTCTAGTCTTCATAATTTAGGAGAGCCCCCCGCCCCCTGGCCAAAATTGGGAAAAGCTTGTTGCTTTTCTCTTTAATTCTTAACAGGTTTTTGAGAACTGGGCAGATAGACTGATTGTCTTTGGGCTAAATAGTTTGAAAAGCATTGAACTGGTAGTTGGAACACTTGCATTTTGCTGAGATGTCCCCCTGCAGCCACCGTGAGACAGAAGCCCGGAGAGGAGGCAGAAACCTTTCTCCTCAGCCAAACACGCTGTGAAGAGCGGAGACAGGTTATACAGGAGTGGTGTTTTAATAGGAAACCCAGAAATAGAATGTGTTCAGTTTGATAATCGTTTTAAGCTTTTCTTCCCCCTGTAAATCACCACAACTTGGTTCAATATTGTGAGTCATGGATGGCGAGGAAGAGTGAAGTGTTATTGTCAGATAGTGGAGTGAGATCTCTTTATTGGCTGTGGATCCCTGAAGCCTGTGCCCAGCAGGAAATCAATGTCCATCTTTCTGGCTTCACTGCCCCCGCGATCCTCATTTTCCGCTTGTTTGTGTGTGGCTCTGATTTGTTTTTAGGTCCGACGTTACCTCTTGCAGCCTGTTTCCAGAGCTCCATTAAAGCTGCGGTGAAATCTCCCCTGGCCCACAGGATCATCTCAGCATTGACAGTGCACCTCACAAGGCTGGAATGCACTTGGCCGTTCCTGGACTGCTGCCTGCAAAGCAAAAATCCCCTCTACCAGGATGTGGTGGGCTTGAAAACTCTTGCTGTTCTCCTGCAATTCCAATTTTGCATGGGTGTCTCTCTAGTCCCCTCTTCTGGACAACGGGCCAACATTGTGGACACCTCTTGAGTCAGTGACCCCGAAGCTGCAGTGGGGTCTGGAGTCGGGACCCGGGCATGTTCTCAGGGCAGGCTGAGCCATGCTCTCAGGATGTGAGGAGGGAGCCGTGTCAGGCAGGCTGACAGGCCATGGGACCTGCTTCTGGGGCCACAGGGCTCTAGGGACCCGCCAGTGAGGTGTGGGGGCACCAACAGACCCAGTCTGGGTGGGCAGCCAGCAGCCCAGAGTCAGATGCAGCTGCACCTGCCTGAGTGCGTGATGTGATGCTGAGCCCTGAGATGCACGGGAAGTCAGTTCGGTGTTCCGGAAAAGATTCCTTCACTGATGAAAAGAGACAGGAAGGGAGGACCTCTTTTTTCCCGTGGATATGGTCATATCTCAAAGCGACCTCTGGAACAAGCAGGTGTTATGCCAGCAGGGGCCCCACATTGGCCAGAGGTGTAGGGCTCCCCCCGGGCCCATCAATTTGACTCTTAGTCTAGAAAATAGAAGTGTGGAGCTCAAAGGCTGCTATCATCCCCTCATCTCACCCACATTTAAAAACCATTTCTCATGGAAAATTTCAAATATTTACAAAAATAGGGAGACTTACTGAATAGGGGGAAGAAATGGGTGCCCATCAGCCAGTTTCAGCGCTGACATAATTCATGGCCAATCTTACCCATTTTCCCAAACCAATTTGCTTTGAAGCAAGTTCGGGATATCATGTCTGTAAAAACAAACACACAGACAAAAAAAAAAAACAAACAAAAAAAACAAAAAAACAAACTTGCATGAATATCATATGCGAAAAGGCAGCAATTCTTTTCATATTTTTAAATTTTTAAATTATTTCATTTTATTTTATTTGTGGAGACAGGATCTCACTATGTTACCCAGGCTGGTCTTGAACTCCTGGGCTCAAGCAATCTCTATGCCTCAGCCTCCAGAAATGCTGGGATTACAGCTGTGAGCCACCATGCCTGGCCCAATAGTTCTCTAATATCTTCAAATATGAGATGTTTCCATTTCTTTGCTTTTGACAGTTTGTTTTTGTGTTTTATTTTTAAATAACAGCTTTCTTGAGAAACCATTAGAATAACATTTACTCTTTTAAACTGTGCAATTGAGTGACTTTTAGTACATTCATGAACTTGTGCAACCATGACCACTACCTGATTGCAGAACATTTTCATCACCCCCAAAAAAGAACCCTGTTTCCATGAGCAGTGCCTCCCTGCACATCCCCAGCCCCAGTTTCGGGGTGATGGGACTGTCGTTCTGTTCGGAGCATTCTGTGTGAGGCGGGAAGCCTTGGTTCTCTCCGCCTCTCTGAGTTTTGTGTGAGGGGTGAGACCCTGGTGCTCTCTGCCTCTCCGAGTCTGCATAGTCATTTCCAGTTTGTGTGAATCTTCAGGATCCTGTGACAGTGACATGTTGAGCTCAGTTGATGTGTCCCTGAAGCTTCTGAGGCCTTCAGGTTTCCCACCCACCTTTCATCGGTTTGTGTACTATCTTGCGGTTGTTGCTTCCTGATAATCTATGGAACCACCATCCCATCTGTGGACACTTGTTTCCAGAAACGTCGCGATGTGGTGCATGATTGTGTGCGTAACTCAGCGGAAGAGGTCTCCGAGACCTAGAACCAGTAGAGCAGCCTCAAAACCCAGGGGTGCAGGAGCCCTTTGACCCAGCAGAAGAGCTCTTCAAGACCTAAAGCTGTGAGAGCAGCCTAAAAACCCAGGGCGCAGGAGCCATTTGCTGGCTTGTCTTCGCCTTCTGTTGCTCATTCATTGAGTCTCTTTATTAAGAATTTGTAGCAAAGTTCCCTGGAACAATAAGCTTTCTCTTATAAACTCAGCTAATTTTATGGTATTCAGGAATGTTTTTCATAAGTACCTCATTGGAAAAATATTCTTCAGCAGTCTCTGCCAGTAAGTTGACATGAAAAAGGAATAGAATTCACTCAACAATTTTTCCATGGTTTAATCCATTGCCCCGACTTTGAGACTTTAGGAAGAGCCAGCCAATAACACGAATCACAGTGTGTCATCTAAAAGGCTCTAAATTACAGTGCAACAGGACGCCAAGCATGAGACAAACAATGGTCCTCTTGCCAAGAAGCAACCACCACCAGCCATTCCCAAGGGCCCAGACTCACGAATTCCACCCAGGCACTGATGAACACTTTCTTCATTGCTCAGGCCTGCAAGAGTGGTAGACCCTTAGCAAATGAGTCGGATTGAAGAAATGAATGAATTTGTGCACTCACAGTGGCACCCATCCCAACCAGTGTGGCTCTAATGGGATCTTCCCTAGCCCTGTTTGTTCAGGTGCCCACCTTCCCTGCTCGTGGCCTCCAGAAAGGGTGACTGTATCCTCAGCTCCAAGGGTCAGTCCAGTTGGCTCAAGGCAGTTACTATGGTCTCATCCCCGCCCCAGTGATCGCTCGAGTTTGTATTAGTTATCTCTTGCTACCTAACCAGTTGACTTAAGCTTTGACAGCTTAAAACAACACACCATTATCTCTCAGAGATTCTGTGGGCTGTGGACGTGGGCAGAATTTACGTGGTTCCTCTGCTTCTGTATCTCCCTACAAGGCCACAGAGTGTCAGACAGGGCTACAGTCTCATCTGAAGGCTCTACTGGGGAGGGAACTGCTCCCAAGGTTACTTCTGAGGCTGCAGTCAGAATTCAGTTCCTTGAGGAAGTTTGGACTGAGAGTTTCAGGACCTTGCTGGTTGCTGCCTGAGTGTGTGATGTGATGCTGAGCTGAGATGCATGGGAAGTCAGTTCAGTGTTCTGGAAAAGAGTCCTTCACTGATAAAAAGATGCAGGAAGGGAGGGCCCCTTTTTCCCCTGGACATGGTCATATCTCAAAGTGACCTCTGGAACAAGCAGATGTTATGCTAGGCTGAGGATGAAGCCAACAGGGAAGGGTGGAGCTGGGGTGAGTAGAGGAGTGGAACCATGCTGGCAGTGGAGGGGAACCGCAGTGAACAAGGGAGAGGAACCGAACTGAGCAAGGGAGGGGAACCGCACTGAGCATGGGAGGGGAACTGCACTGAGCAAGGGAGGGGAACCACGCTGGGCAGGGGAGGGAAACCATGCTGGGCAGAAGAGGGGAACCGTGCTGGGCAGTTCCCCCTACCTGTAGGCTTCCAGTGTGGGTGGGAAAATAAGTCTATGTTGGGTGGAAAAAATTTGAGTCACAGCCTCCTGTTGCTTGCAGCCAAAAATCCCCAACTGCTATATCTTGTGACCGTGTTCTCAATCTTCCTTATGTACCATTTTGGTGGAGTTTGAATCTTGTTAACTGACCAAACTTGCCAGCAGCACATGGGACAGCTTCTGGGCTCCTTGGGATGGAGTTTGATCACCACCACTATATCAAATTAGTCAAGAATGGGTTAATAGTTTCCATTACAATTAAATAGCTACATTTGGTTCTTAGACTCCATTTTTCTTCCATGTTTAGTTGCCCATCTTCTGCCGTGCCCTGCAACATAGCTAGGTACAGACAGCAGGGTGGTTGAGAGGACAGTGAGTATTTTTTGTTGTTGTTGTTGTTGTTTTTTTTTTTTGTGAGACAGAATCTCGCTCTGTCGCCCAGGATGGAGTGCAGTGGCGCGATCTGGGCTCACTGCAAGCTCCACCTCCCATGTTCACATGATTCTCCTGCCTCAGCCTCCCGAGTAGCTGGGACTTCAGGCACCTGCCACCATGCCCGGCTAATTTTTTGTATTTTTAGCAGAGACGGGGTTTCACCATGGTCTCAATCTCCTAACCTCGTGATCTGCCCGCCTCGTCCTCCCAAAGTCTAAAGGACAAGATTTGAGCCAAAATCTAAAGGACAAGATTGAGCCAGAAGGTGGAGAGGGCAGAGTCTTGGGGATGGTGAGGAGCTGGGTTTCATTCCAAGAACTATGAGGAGTCATTAAAAGTTTTAAAAATATGGACATTTGGAATTTCTGAAAAAAGATGAGTTGATTCTCACGACTTTGTGATGAAGGGATGGGAGATGAGCTAGACTAGGAGAGGGGAGAACGTTCAAGCGGCAGCTGCCTTCATCCAGGACAATAATGGGTGGGCCTGGGGCTGGTGGGGGAGAATACTAATGCTCAGGTTGCCACTTCCACCATCAATGGCTCAAATTTCTATGCTTTTTCCTGTTTTAGAAAGATGATCCACAAATTGCCCTTCTTATATCTCACATCTTAACTCATAAGAGAAAAGACTATTCATTTTGAATGGATGCCCCAACCCAGCAGATACATAGAAGACCTGTACCTTGCCCAGGCCCTGGGGATCCTGCTGAGGATACCAAGGCAAATGAGATGTTCCTACCCTGGCACAACTCACTACCCAGAGCAGGAGTATTAGGGCCACTTAGTAGGTAATTTAATTTAGGGTTGGGGTTCCAGTGAAGCCAGATATAAGGAGCCAATGAACCCTGAAGCCATTTATGTGCTTAGGTAGAGGCATACTCACCATATGCTATCGATATGACTAGAGTGTTTGCCAATAACCAGGCATTCTTTGTGCCAGAGTATGTTCCCTTCCACCTTGGGGAATGGCTAGGAGGCTGGTTCTGGGGTGTACTTGGTGTCATTACTGGGCAGAGATGGTGAACAGCCCTTGGACAATTCCCCAGGCTTTCTCTCCCTAGCCTTGGAGGCTGTGGAGGCCTCATGTTGAGTTGAAGGAACCACAGGTTAGAAGCACTGGAATCCTTGAGTCGCAGCATGGAGGACAGCTGCCTTCATGAGCTGTTACTGCTGACCCAGACCCATGCTAAACTTTACTTGAATGACAAATCCAACTTTGTTGAGGTAAATCCCTAGATTGGGGGATTAATTATTAAAGCAATTACTCTAGGTTATCTGGACAAGTACACCATAGATAAAGCCCTGCCTTGGTATCGGAACATTAAACAGAGATACGAAATGGCTGTGAGGAAAAGGCATATGCGTGTGTGCCCCAGGGAAGCCACAGGCTCAATCTATCAGTTTTTATTAATCTCCAGGTTATTGTATTAGCTCTCATTTTCTTAATTAAGTCTACTTTATCAAGTTCTCCCTATATTTATTTAAATCTATTTATCCTGAAATTAAAGTACTTGAAATCCAATAGTAAGTTTTAGTATACTAATTCAAAAATTAAAGGTCTGAGTGGATTTATTACTAAGACCTATGTATTTGTGAGTGTCTTATAAAAATCAACAGTAATTTAATGTCTGCCAAAACAAAAGTCAATATTCTTTAGAGGAAGATAACAGAATCCAGAGTGTCTACAAAATTTAATTCACAGTGCCTGGTATACAAACAGAAATTACTAGACATTCTCTAAAGATAAAAAAGTGAATGACCCAGATGTTGAATTAGCAGACAAAGATACTAAAACAGCTTTTATAATATGTTAAAGAATTTATAGGAAATTATGGCAGATGGAGAATGTTAGTAAAAAAAACAGAAAAAAAAAAAAAAAAAAAGGAGAGAAGTGAAAAGACTGAAGGAAAAACCCAGAAATAAAAAGTACAATGTACAATGTCTTTTTTTTTTCTTTTTTCTTTTTTTTTTTTCTGAGAGGGAGTCTCACTCTCTCACTCAGGCTGGAGTACTGTGACGCAATCTTGGCTCATTGAAACCTCTGCCTCCAGGGTTCAAGCGATTCTCGTGCCTCAGCCTTCTGAGTAGCTGGAATTACAGGCACACACCACCACATCCAGGTAATATTTTGTATTTTTAGTAGAGACAGGGTTTTACCATGTTGGCCAGGCTGGTCTCAAAATTCTGACCTCAAGTGATCTTCCCGCTTAGGCCTCCCAAAATGCTGCTGGGACTACAGGCATAAGACACTGTGCCTGGCAAAAGGTACAATTGCTTACATAAAAATTTTTGAAAACTTTAAAAGCAAACTGGACATAGCAGAAGGAAGGATAAATGACCTCAAAGATAGATCAATAGAAATGATTCAAACTAAAGCATAGAGAGGAAAATGAATGGAAAGAAAAAACAAACAAACATGCAAACACAACACAGCAACCACATAAGTGCGACAACATCACTTCATCTAATAGGTGCATAAATTGGAGACCCAGGAGGAAAGGGGTTACAAGGGGCAGAAGAAATAACTAAAGATACATTGGATAGAACTTTCCCAAATTTGATAAAAGATTCAACCCCACACTTCCTACAAGCTAAATGAACCTCCAACAGGAAAAAATAATAACAAAAAAGGACAACAAAAGGGATACCACAGGAACACTATGAAACCCCAGAATGAAGAGAAAATCTAAAAACAGCCACAGAAGAATGGAAAGCTCTATTCAGGGAAATACAATAAGAATGACGACTGACTTTTCTTTTTTTTTTTTTTTTTGAGACGGAGTCTCGCTCTGTCGCCCAGGCTGGAGTGCAGTGGCTGGACCTCAGCTCACTGCAAGCTCCGCCTCACCCCAGCCTCCTGAGTAGCTGGGACTACAGGCGCCGCCACCTCGCCCGGCTAGTTTTTTGTATTTTTTAGTAGAGACAGGGTTTCATCATGTTAGCCAGGATGGTCTCGATCTCCTGACCTCGTGATCCGCCCGTCTCGGCCTCCCAAAGTGCTGGGATTACAGGCTTGAGCCACCGCGCCCGGCCGACGACTGACTTTTCATCAGAAATAATAGATGTAAAGATGAAAGAAGATGTTTTCTACTAGAATTCTATATTCACTGAAAATATCACAAACTACAAGGTTAAATAAATATATTTTTAGATAAACAAAAGCTAAGGCAATAATTTGCCATGAGACCCGTATACTGGAAAGGCTAAGTGATTGTAAAAAGAAGGAAGAGCCGTGAAAATGATAAATATCAGATAAATAAAAACAAATTTTTTTTTGCCAATTTTCTTAATGAGAATCTACTGAATAAACAAAAATTATTTAAACATTTGTCGTGAGTTTTATAACACACATAGAAATATATGACAAGAGTAGTACCCAGGTCTCAAAGGGAGGAAAACAGTGTCGTACAGGAAGTGATATGATATTAGGTACACTGGGATAAGTTAGCAATGCATGATGTGAGTATTACAGCAACTGCTAAAATTTGAAACAAAGAAGCACAGCTGCAAAACAAATGGGCATTTGATAAAACACATCAAAGTTTATGAGATTCAACTAAAACAGTGGGTAGGAAGAAACACAGCAGTTTAGTATGTGTAAAAACAGAACATATCAGAATCTGTTGGGTGTACCTAAAACAATGCTTCGAGGGACATTTATATATTAGATGGACATAGAAAAGAAAAAGAAGAGTGAAAATCAATTATATTTTCTCTTTAGGAGGTTAGAAGAAGAAAAGGAAAGTAAATCTAAGAAAATAGAAGAAAATAATAAAAATAAGAGAGAAAAAAAATCAATAAAATAGAAACCAGAGACACAATAGAAAAAAATAAACAAAGCTACAAGTTGATCGCTTGAAAAGTTAATAAAATTGATATGCCTCCAGAGACTCAAAAAATGTTAGAAGGCACAAATTACTAATTTCAGGAAGCAAGAAGGGGAATATTCCTACAGATCCTCCAGACGTTAAAAAGAATAATTAACATATGTGTACACATTTTCAAATGTGTACACATCACATTCAGCATGCTCAAAACCAAACTCATACTATCCTCATTTTCTTTTCATCTTAGTCCTATCCCCTGAGATTGTTTTCATTCTTTCATTGTCCTTCTCTTATATTTACACATACATTTATTTACTTATGTATTCTTGGACCCTAATAGCTAGCAAATATCTAAATAGTGGGTGAGTGTGTTTGGTGATAGTCCCCACAGAACACAAAAATGACTAATATACACAGAGTCTGGTTTTGCACAGACATCTAGTTCCTGCTAAGATGGTGAAGTTGCACAGGCTTCTGGTTCCGTCCCTCAAAATAAACCCTGAAAATAGACAGAACGTAGAGAGCAGCAGGCACTCCAGTGTGGCAGACAGCATCCAAGTGGCCACAGCGTTCCACACCTCTTCCCACTTAGAAGTAGAGTTTGTGTCTGTATCCTGGAGGCTGGCTTGGCCACCTGACCTGCTTTCCCTAAGGGAGCTTTACTAGATGTGACTTAAGCAAATGCTTGAAATGTGCTTGCACCTGGGGCTTTCACTTTCTGGCCAATGGGGACTCCTTTGCCACTGTGTGAATAAGCCTGGGCTGGCCTACCAGGGACACGTAGTCCAGCCAACTGGCAGCACCACTGCTAGACATCGAGGTAAGCCATCCTGGACCCTGGAGAGATGCCAGTGGACCCCTGGATGAGCCCACTCAAATTGCCAGTCTGTGAAATCATGAATAATTTGGAGGAGCTTTGTTATACAACAATACGTAACTGATAAATCCATAAAAAAAAACCGTGATAATTTAAAAATCAGAGATAAAACTCTGGGGATATTAAAGTCTCTCTTGAACTGGAGTATGTGGGGAGGTGGGTGCTTGCAGCCTGCTTTTAAAAAACTACCAAGCAAATCACATTTTAACTGCCAGTTTGATATGATTGTATCCTGGAATGCCAGGAACAACCTTACCAACTGAATTAGGAATTACATTCAGATGCCTATGAAGAAAACTCAAAAAAAAAAAAAAAAAAAGGCTTATTTATATAAGCCAGTCTGGAGGTACAAAGTCCAAGGCAAGTCTCTGTACCATATGAAGTCACTGGAAAACCAAGCTACTTCTATCCTCCTGTTCTAGGATCCTGGTGCTTGGATGTTATGGTCAAGATCGCCCTGTGGCCCAAGATGGTTACTGGAGTGCCAGCCATTACATCTGTATTCCAGGCAGTGGGAAAGTGAGGTGAGGCCTCAGGGGCACACCTTCCGGCTGTAGAGACCTCCTTTTTACCACCACCTTGTGTTTATATTAATATAACATCTTGCTCTTTATTTTCTATCATAATCTCCTATTTATTTTCTATATAAACAAGTGAAGTCTTTCCTTTGGGTATTTGCTGGTTACTGTTTCTCTTGTCTTCCTTTTGGTAAGTTTTTGCCTTCTTGTTACGTACACACACATGCATATACACGCACATGCATGCTCACACATGCAAATGCACACACGCATACACACATGCACATTTGGGAACTGAGTTCTAAAACACAATGTCTTTGCCTCCAAGAGCAGAGAAATTAAACTTTTCCCTTAAAAATGAGAAAGTCAGTCAGCGTTGTGAGACCCAGCCTTCCCCGGGTCATACAGGGTTCCATTTCCTCCAGCCTAGGGAATGTCCAGGTGGTGGTCACAGAGTGGTCAATGCCTGTGAGGAGGGGCTGGTCCCACTGGATGGGGCCTCAACAGAGCGAATGCCCGAGGCTGCCAGTGGCACAGCAGGGCTGATGAGGGCAGCAGGGCACTGGGCTTCCCTTTGGCCCCAGCAGAGACGAGTGCCTCCGGGTTAGTATCCGTTGGACTTACCTTTTCCCTCCTGTCTAGCACCAGGACCACTCACACATTGCTCGGCCAACACCTGGCCCTTGCCCTTCCTCCCACTGTCCAGGCACATGGGTCTTGGCATCTTATACCAGTGTCCTAATTGCTGACCCTTCGCCTACCCCTGGTTGGGTGTGGGCTCACCTGCTTAGCGCTGGCAGTTCTCTGTGGTTTTATCCACTAATGGGCACTCATATGCAGTGAACATCTGGAAAATGAAGTGGACATTGTCTGGAGTCATTGTGTGCCTTTCTTTGGGGTTGGCAGATCTGGGTGTGGACCCAAGACCTGATGCTTTAGTCATTCAGTATTCACCAGCCCCTCCCCCATGCCTGGACCCAGCAGGAGCTGGGCAGCATCGTGAGCCTCAGTTTTCCCTTCGTGAAGTGCAGATTGTCAGCAGATCCATCTAAGGTTCATCTGTTCTGAGGATGACCAGAGCTACCCACGTGGAGCCCAGCAGGCAGAGACCACACGTGACACACACTTCTTACTGCAATAATCACTGGGGAGGATCTGGCCCCAGCAAGCGCTTTAAGCCTCCATCCATGAGCCTGAAGATCATACAGTCCCCAGAGCAAGGCTCTGCCAGCCTGAGGGACCCCTTTCCTTCCAGCGACCTGGTGTCCTCACTAGTGTCCTTCCTGCGGGTGACACCTTCTCCTTGGGCCTGCTTGTCTTTCTCTGCAGTGGTGTCCAGCAGCTCAGCTCCCCATCCCGACGGCTGCTGCATTTCTTTCCCTTCCCTAGGCTGGCCCCTGCCTCTCTGATCCACACTGCCCATTGATGTCCCCTCACCCCACCGCTGGCTGTTTGGAACGCTTTGCTCTTATGTTCTCTTATTCTCTCTTAGTCACTGTTTTCATATTTTTGGCAGAGATCAGAGACCACGTGGGGCATCTAGTAAAACTACAGAGCCATTCTAGAAAAATATACATCCCTCAGAATTTGCACACAACTTTTGCACATCACTTCAGAGAGTCTACGGCCTGTCGGGGATGTGTTCGTGGGCCTCAGCTGAGGAACGTCTGGCATGTAACATCTGAGCCCCGTGCTGTGGGTCAGTCCGAGGCCGGGGACCCTGCATTGGGCCTGTGTCCCTGTGGATGAGGGAAAAACAGCTCTGGGGATAGAGTCTTGGGCCACATGGCTGCTCACTTGCCAACATGCCATGTCACCCAGGTGGGGATCCGGTCATTACCACGGATTGTTCTTGGGCCTCTGTGGAGGAGCCCTGCACCTGCCCAGGCCCGTGTCTGACTCCACATCGTGTGCTCCGTGGGAAGAGCCCAGCAGAGCCCTGCACCTGCCCAGGACCATGTCTGACTCCACATTGCGTACTCTGTGGGAAGAGCCCAGCAGAGCCCTGCACCTGCCCAGGCCGGCGTCTGACTCCACATCATGTGCTCTGTGGGAAAAGCCCAGCCAGCCACGCACAGCCTCCTGCCTTGAAATATCTGGGCCTTCCAAAGGAGAGGAGAGGGTCCACCACCGGCAGGGTCAGAGCCCAGCGTTGTCTCTGCAGGTCTCCTGTATACGCTGGAAGGCGGCCTGTGCTGGGTGAACAAGTCCTCTCTGCAGCATGACTTCAGGGGGCAAACGAGGTGCCAGCCAGGCCCGCCCCAGCAGCTGGTCCTGCACACACCTTTGCCCACCATCACTGAGAGTCGGACTTCTGATTGTGAAGGTTCTCCCCAAGCTTGAGTCAGAGGAACAAACATTTAACTTGCGGGAATGTAGATGTAGCAGCACTCATTAGAGGGACAGCCACACGGACCTCCTTTCTGGGAGTGGGTGGGGACAGAGGGAAGGGTGGGGACGTGGGAAGCCCTCGTGGTGGCCGACCTAGGCCATTCCCAGTCCAGTCTGTTCCCAAAAATGCACTTGCCATTCCCAAGGCACAGACAGGCCTGGGGCAGCTGCAATTCCCCACTCTCGCCTGGAGTGAACGCTCGGAGGGGTCCTTGGCCCCGTAGCCCAGTTAGGTGCCCTGGTCCCCCTGTGCCTCTGAGGTCCTGGCAGGGGGAGAAGCTCTGCTGTGCTCCCAGGCCAGGCCGGCAAGGGTGGATGCATGACCCGAGGCCACCTGCTCGTCTTAGGGTCAGTGGCTTTCAGCCTTTAGGATGGGGACCCTGTGGGGTCTTTGCATAATTCTGAAGGGCTTTCCTCTGTTGTAAATAAATGCACTTAAAGCAATTGCCAGGAGCCCAGTCCAGAACCTGGGCTGATAAAGAGCTGTGATTAGGGCCCATCTGAGGTCCCCTACTTAGGCTGTTTAGACAGGAAAGAAGGTGTCCCCCAGGCTCCCATTCCCCGACCCTCCCCCACCACGCTGCCTCCCCATCCCATGGAAGGCTGCCTCCACCTGCACAGGTGACAACATATTCAGCAGTCAGTGTCTGGTGACGTTGCAGAGGGAGACCTGTCTTCAGCTCCTGGTTCCTCCCAGAGCCCCATCTGGCCTTGCTCCTTTCTCTCTAGGCCCAAGAGATGACTGTGGCGTGATGGCAAGAGAACTGCCAGGGCCAGAGCTTGGAGCCCTGAGCCCACTTTGCAAGGTTGGCCACAGGCCTCTGTGCCCCCGTCCAGCTGGGGCTCAGCCTAGTGCTGCCCAAGGACCCCCGGCCTGGCTGTAGCCCTAGGACACCAGCTCTTCCTGGAGATGGAGGAGGATGAGCCTGGGAGAGGGGACAGGAAGGCTGGGGCCTGCTGGGGAACGTCAACCCCATGAATGAGCCGTCCTGATGTTTGAGGGGATGTGTTCTGGAATGAGAAGGCAGGGAGTGAGGAGGCCCACGGTGTGCTCTCGGGGCGGGGACGAGACTGCACGTGGGGCAGTGGGGCTCATGTTACATTGGGTGTATCGTGTAACCTCATTTTAACAGCTGGGCTTCACCATGTCGTGGCGCATCGGAGCTCTGTGCCTTCTCGCTGCTGGGGGATGGTCACGTGTGGCCGGGCTGCGCAGTGCTTCTCACTCACCAGGCGAGGTCACTTGGGTTGTTTGGGCTTTTTGGTGGTTGTGAATTGTGCTGTGGGAACATCTGTGAGCAGGTGAGAGAAGCCATGTGTTGTGACATGGTTTGGCTGTGTCCCCACCCAAATCTCATTTTGAATTGTCATTCCCATAATCCCCACTTGTCATGGGAGGGACCCAGTGGGAGGTAATTGAATCTTGGCGGCAGCTATCCTCATGCTGTTCTCGTGATAGTGAGTGAATTCTCATGAGGTCTGATGGTTTTATGAGGGGCTTTCCCCTCTTTGCTTGGCACTTCTTCTTGTTGCTACCATGTGAAGAAGGAAGTGTTTGCTTCCCTTTCCACCATTATCATAAGTTTCCTAAGGCCTCCCCAGCCTTGCTAAACTGGGAGTCAATTACACCTGTTTCCTTTATACATTACCCAGTCTCAGGGATGTCTTTATTAGCAGCATGAGAACGGACCGATACTGTTGTATGACAGCATTTATATGTGGTGTCCAGAACAGACAAATCTACAGAGACAGCCCATAGATAGCGGGAGCCGGGGCAGGGAACGGGGGAATGAGGAGTGACCACAGATGGGCTCAGGGTGATGCAAATGCTCTAAGGTTAGATCACAGCAATGGTGTTATAACAGAATTGCACGGCACACTTTAAGTGGCGGAATTTCATGTGAGTGAGCTACATCTTAAATCTGTTTTAAATATCGGGCTTGCCCTTTTCAGACCATGTCATTGAGAAATACAAGGGCAATGTGGTGTGTGTTGGGTCTGCAAAGTCGCCACTGTTCTACTTCTGGAGAGGGGATGGGTTTTGGTTGAGGCCCATCTGTATCATCTGAAGCAATGGAGTGAGGGCTGTGTTTTCAGAGGCGATGTCTACTGTAAATAAGCAGCTGGCTTCTGGCATGTGGACGTGGCCAGTGACAGGCATGTTGTGTTTAAAAGGATGGCCTTGATGGTCCTTGGCCCTTGGGAGCTGGGTGATGGCCTTGATGGTCCTTGGCCCTTGGGAGCTGGGCGTGGGAAGGCCGTGAAAGATCAGGGTGCAAGGCCTTTGCTGGCAGCTCTGTAAAACCAAGTGGGTGCTCCCTGGTGGGGCCTGCGGCCACCCCTGCAGGGGGACACTGGCAAGCCTGCTTTGCTGCTCTTGGAGCTGTGAAACCCAGGTGGGAGTGGCGGGAAGAACTGGGGCAGAGGACAGCATTCCTCACGAGATGCCTCGATGCCTCTGGTGTGAGCTGCAGTAACACACATGTGTGCAGGGAACCAAGACCCTCCCACAGCCTTCCTGTCCCTCAAGACTCTATTCTCCTGCTCCTGGCAGACAACGGGTCCTTAGTGGGAAAGGCCGGCTTGGGCATAGGGCTCAGCAGAAGGGAGACCTGGCTCCTCCCACCTCGGCTGCACCTGGATGGCCACCTTGGCTCCCTGGAGCACGGAGACACCTGCTGGGCTTTGTGCCTGGAGCTGCGGCTTGTCGCCTGGTGCCTGGCATCTTCTGGCAAACTCCACGGAAGGAAGGAACTCTTCGCGCACTCGGAGACCTTGTTCTATAAGGAGCTCTCTTTTCTTTCTTGTGTCTGTGTTCCTGTACCTTTCTGGGTATAACAGCTAGAGACTCCCACAATCTATGAAGCAGCAGTGCCTGCAGAGGTTCCAGGGCCTCTCTCATGACTGGAGTCACTCAGGGTTTGCCTGGATGGGTCTGGGTTTATTGTGGGGGAGACTGGGGCATCACGACTTCCTCTGAGGCCACCCCTTCACCTGGTTAAAGGTGATGCACCAACCGTCGACTCAGACCCCTCAGGGCGGCACCGCGTCCACCTGCACACCCCACGGCCACAGCTACACGGACTCGGTCTTTCAGCTCGTGAGAGGGAACTTTTCCTCATGCCAGTGGTTTTTCACTTATTAAATCTCATATTTCAGGCAACCCATTGAGTAGAGCCTGGAGAGATGCGATTAAACTGCTAGTCTCCTTCCAGAAGAGGGATTTGTGCTTTTATAGTAAACAGGAGATCTATGATTTCAAAGTGTATTTGACTCCCGAGTATTTCAATTACACAGTAGAATATTAGATGATAACTCGTGCAGTTAGGATATAGTGTGTGTCACCCACGTTACCGGGAGCGAACACAGCAGTGCCCGCCGTGCGTAGAGGGCTTGCTGCACAGGAGATGCACCAGACTCATCCTCCCAGGTTGATTCCAGGAATGCTTTCAAACAGTCTTTTCCACACTGACCCCAGAACATAAAGATGATGTATACGCAGCATAAGCCGTTTTCATCACGTATGCACTTATTTTACAAAAAGGGATGTCAGACAGATTAGGCTTTCTTTTCCTTGAGTCCCCTCTCTGGGAAGATTATTTACAGTCGTTTTTAAATTCCTCTCTGTGCTATTCCTCCAAAGGCAATGGAAAGCAATTCTGAGAACACAGCAGAAAATCAGCTTCTAATCAAGAAAAAACATTCTATTGGAAATAGAGATGTGCTATTCTGCCCCAAAGAGATTCCCGCGGCCATGGGACCACCCGCTCCCAATTTGGAGATGCAGGTTTCCCTTCTCCGGTGCCACTTCCTGCCGAGGCTTGGCTGGGGCCTTGGAAATGCTGTCATATCTGGTAACGTCTGATCATTGGTTGGACCAGGAGGCTGCTGTGGAAGGTGGGGGGCCAGGCCGGCCCAGAGACCCTCAACGAGGTGTCTCCTTAGTGCAAGTGGGCAGGAACTCGGGTCAAGGAACACAGTGACCAACGCAGACAATGTCACAGAACTTGTTTGGATTCCCGACACCACCATGCTGTGAGGAAGCCCAGTCGGCCTGAGGAGAGGACACTCAGTGGGTGTGGAGAGGACACAGCAATAGGTGAGTGAAGCAGGCCCCAAATCCCAAACAGTGAATCCTTCCGAAACCTTTAGAAGTCAGGGATGGGCAGGTATAGCCACAGAGCAAGATGCCAGCATTTCTTTCCATGGATCTCCGTGGCTGTGCCCCTGTTGGACTCTGTGGCACACATTTATGGCTCAGTGGCCCATAGTGCAAGTCACTGAATTTTCTGCCTGATGTCCCCACATCACTGTCACCTTCCCCTGGGGTCCCCGCATCACCCTCACCTCCCCCGGGTCCCTGCATTGCTCTCACTGGGGAGGGGTAGACCAGAGGCTTCACATACCACGTGTCAGAATAAGGCTTTCCCTATTTCGGTTTCCCACATCGTTCTCACCTCCTTTGGGGTCCCCGCATCACTCACACCTCCACTCCGGTCCCCGCATCGCTCTCACCGCCACCTCTGGGTCCCCCATCACCCTCCCCACCCCCAGGGGTCCTGCAATCCCGTCATATGTTCTTCTATTTCCAGAGCTGACCTGGAAGTAGAGTCGTGGCCACGCTCCGCTGTGCCTGGAACCTCTATTCTGACATGTGGTGTGTGAAGCCTTTGGTCCTCCCTCCCTGCTCCCCACAGGCTGAACGCCTGACAGAATCCACGCCCACTCCCACGCCTGCCCTGAAGTAGTCAGGACAGCAGGGGACGGGTGGGACAGGCCACACAGGAGCAGGAGCTGCCCGGGGGCCATCCCACGTCTGGGGAGCAGCCCTCCTGCCCCTGTGTGCTGAGGCCTCTTCTAGCTCCGGCTCTTTGGGCTGGAGGGTTTCCAGGGTACTCACTGCATGGAGCTTCCCCACGGCACGAAGTCCTCAGTGAGGAGAGCGACAGCTCCGGAGCTCCAGACGTAAAGTTGAGTTATGGAGGAGTAAGAGCTTCCGTCTCCGCCCCGATTCATTCAGTGGGGCAGAGTGGGGCGGGGTCCCACAGCAGCCTCAGAGCTGCCCCAACACTGGGCCCACAACTTCCCTCAAGATGGTCTCTGAAGGGTGACGTCCTGCCCCTCCAGAGTGCCAAGGTACTGAGGGCATGATGGTCTTCACGTGGCCTGGCCCTTCCCATCTCCATCAGGCCCAGGGGACATGGAGGGTGCCTTCAGCTCTCAGGTTGCAGGACCACCCTGTCTGCCCACTGGGGACAAGCAAAGCTGTCACCCATCCACACTCAGTGTGTGCACAGACAACCTGCAGGGCACTTGTGCTTGTGCCCTAGCCACCTGTACCCTGCTGAGAGGAGGGACCGGCGGGACGTCCCAGGGGCTGGGCCAGGGCTCTCCAGGTGTGGGGTTCTGGGGTGGGGGGTTCCAAAGAGGAAGTGCATGAGCCCATGCCCACAGCCCTCCCTGCTCCAGGAACCAGAAGGCGGCTGTGTACCACGTGGGGCCACCAGGCAGCATGGGCTGGAGGGAGCAGGCTGATGAGGCTGGGGTGGTCCCAGGCACACAGGAGGGGGCAGCTTCCCCGGCAGGGGCATTTCAGAACTAGCCATGGAGTGGGAGTCCAGGGGGAGCAGTGATGGCTCCCAGGAAAGAGGGGTGTCCCTGCTGTGGGCACCCCCTTCAGCCCCACATCTCCACAGCTGGACACGGGGATGGATCCCACATGGCCATGCCCCTCTGCTGTCCCTCCTCGGAGGCCTCTTAGAGGTGACACTTTTGAAATATGGTTCATGGAACATTGTCTCCAGGCCAGGCCCAGGGATTCCAATGCGGATGCCTGCCCACTGATTCAGATGGGCGACGCCGTCACAACACAGGCCGGAGACAGAAGGGGCAGATTCTTCCTGAAATGTGGCCTCATGAAGCCAGGGGTGTCCTGGAGCCTCCGTCCCTCAGTCCTCCTCTGTCCCCACAGCCTGCTGTCGGGCAGTGTCAGATGGTGAGCCTGGCAGCTGCCCCTCTCAGGCCTTGTGTTCAGACCCCAGCTGGCCTCTCCTGGCCGAGTGCCCCAGCAAGTTCCTCCATGCTGTGCCTTCACTTCCTCAGCTGCTAGTGCCCTGGGGAGGGAGGGACACGGGCTGCACTTAGCACCGGAGAATCCAGTGGACACCAGCTCTTGTGACTGTTCATCTTGGAGACCCACAGATGCAACTGCTCTGGGCCGCTTCTCACTCTCTCTCCTGTCACCCCCTGTGCCTCCCCCTTGCCTCTCTCCCTCTCTCCCCGTCTTATCTTCCCTCTCTTTCCCTTTCCACCCTTCCTTTCTTCCTCTCTCTGCTCCCTCCTTGCTCTCCCCTGCCCTCTGTCTCCTCCCAACTGCCTGCTCTTTGAAAAGGCAACATTGCCGGGCGCGGTGGCTCAAGCCTGTAATCCCAGCACTTTGGGAGGCCGAGACGGGCGGATCACAAGGTCAGGAGATCGAGACTATCCTGGCTAATCCGGTGAAACCCCGTCTCTACTAAAAAATACAAAAAACTAGCCGGGTGAGGTGGCGGGCGCCTGTAGTCCCAGCTACTCCGGGAGGCTGAGGCAGGAGGCGGAGCTTGCAGTGAGCTGAGATCCAGCCACTGCACTCCAGCCTGGGCGACAGAGTGAGACTCCGTCTCAAAAAAAAAAAAAAAAAAAAAAAAAAGAAAAAGCAACATTGTCTCTAACTAAAGTCACTGAAATTTAAGTCAGTTAAACTGGACAAACGCCGCTGTTAGGAGCGTCTTCCATCTCTTCCGTAATCCTTACCTCTGTGCCTTCCCAGTGCATCCGAGTGCACGTTCCTCAGGGCCTTCTGCTCATCCTGGGTGTGCTGGCTTCTCAAGGCTGTCTCTGCAGTGTGTCTGGGGTCAGGTGCAGATGGCATCCGGCCGGGCAGACCCTCATCCCTGCAAGGTGGACTCTTTACAACTGATGACTTTTCATGAGAAAAATAATCAATCATGGAAATAGAGGCTTATAGGCCATCTATGTGATGCCAAGTGGTTAGAGCAGGCCATTTGTGGGGAACCCAAAGTTTCTAGGACTGCTCCTGTGAATGCCCGGCCATGAGGGGGTCCAAGGAGGGTGGGCCCCGGACAGAGAGCCCCGAGGGCACTCTCTAGCTGAGAATCCTGAGTGCTATGCTGGGAGCGCCAGGGAGGGAGGGTGTCTGGGGACAGCACGTGGTCCTAAGCAGCAGCCCCTGGCACTGGGGAGTCTGCCCCTGCTCCTCAGAGGGAGGACCCCCCACGGAGGGCTGTTCGTCCCACTGCATGCCTCTGGGGGACTGGGGGGCAGACCTGGGGCAAAGCTGCAACTCCCAGATTGAGTGCAGGGAGGCAGCCGGGTCAGCACGGGAGTTCCTGGGGCCCAGCAGCACAGAAGTATCCCTAAACGTGCATGGGGCTGGGGGGATGTGAGGAGGGTGCACGTGTGCCCTGTGGCCATGTAACAGGTATCACAGACCAGGGGGCTTAAACGGCAGGATCGCCTTCCTGTAGTTCTGCAGTCTGCCGGTCTGAAGTCAAGGTGTCGGTGGGCCTTGATCCCCGAAGGCTCCAGGGGAGACTCCTACCTGCCTCTCCCAGGTTCTGGTGGCCCAGGCATCCCTCCGTGTGCCTGCATGTGGCTGCACCTCCTGTCTCTGCCTCTGCCCTCACGTGGTCTCCTCCCTTTCCCGTGTCTGTCCACCTCGCCTCACTCTTCTAAGGACACTTGTCATTGGGTTTAGGGCCCATCCCCCTCATCCAGGATACGTTCCTCCTTTCACATCTTCAACTAAAGCGCTTCTGTTAAGATGTGGATGTATTTATTGGGGGCCATGGTTCAACCCGACCATGGTGCCCGACCTCTCAGCGCAGGGGCCCGGGGAGCTGCCATTTCAACAGAGAGGGGCACGGCTCTGCTGGAACAGCGTTGCAGCCAGAGAGTCTTCAGGTCTGGTTTTGCCTACAGAGAGCCCTCTGGAAAATCCCAGCACCACTCACACCTCGCTTGTCAAGCTGGGAGTGCTGTGGGTGTGGCTTAGCTTGGCCTCCAGTGCTGCTCTGAGAAAGAGTGTGGTGACTCAGTACCTTTGGCTGAAGGACAGAGTTACGGCAGTGGGAATCGGTGGGAATCGGTGGAAATGTGTTCAAAAAGGCTTCTTAATGACGATGTGCTGAAATAGGAAAGAGCTACTTAGAGAGTGATGAATTCCAGGCTTTAGCTCCTTGACTGGCTTCTGAGGATGTACACAGTTTTTGGTGAAGAAATAGACTCCTGTTTGGAGATTTCAGAGGGAAAGCTTGGACTGCCACTAGGCCAGAGGAGAAGATGTAGAACAGATGTCCACAAAGCCACAGCCACAAAGATGAGAGTGTGGCTGCTGGGAAAAGACACCAGAAATGACAGCAGCTTAAATAAAACAGCGCACAGCTTCTCCCATGCCAAAGGAAGCTGGAGGTGGACAGCCCAGGGCTACGTGGGGGCTGCAGACTCCTCCAGTGTTGGGGGTCCTCCCATCCTTCTGCCCCGCCTCATCCAGCGTCTTTCCTAAGTGTGCCTCACAGTCCTGGTTTGGCTGCTGAGGCTGCAGTCACCACCTCTGCATTCCAGGCAAGAGGTGGGAAAAGTGGGAGAAAGACAGAAAAGGCCCTTGTCAAAGCCCCACCCCCGAGAGGCTTCTTCCCTCTACTCGGCCACTTTCTTTGAGGATGGCACTGATTGGACCTGGCCACCAGTCCCTGAGGAAGTGCTCACTCATTTGCAACAAAAACGAGGCAAATAAGAAAAAATGAGTTGGTGCTTCTTCACATTAATTTTTGTTTTTCCAAGTGTTTTTGACATTAAAATGTCCTTTTTCTTTTGAAATGACAGAGAAAGTTGAGTTGATTGTAATTACTTATTTTGCTTGAGGCCGTTGTTTTTCAAAGTAGTTTTATTATTTGAAAAAATAATCTGAGCATGGTTAAAAAGTCAAACACTTCTAAAAGGTTCATAACAAAATCCAATCCAGCCCCTCATCCCAGCCACATCCCCTCGAGTCTTGCTCCCAGCACCACTCTTTTCTGTTACTTGTTTCTTCAGTGACTTGTCTCTGTATTTCTAATAATATAATATCCTACTACTTATTGATTTCTTGTTTTTAGACAGTATCGATGGACTTCCTCCTGTGGTACTTGAAATTTAAGTCTCTTACACTCAACACCTTTTTTTTAGCATGACTTCCCTTGTTTCCTCATACTTCTATCACTAGTTTTGGCTAAACAAATTTTATTTACTGCTAAGCTCAGTTATGCCTGTGATTCTTTTTCTTCTGTTATATAACTTTTCATTTTTCCTGGAGTTAATATTTGCGTGATTGTTTTCATTACTTAATTTTCTCTGGAACTTGCACTACGTTTTTCACACATGTTTATTATCTGTCCACATAATTAATGATGCAGTAATGATTCTAAGCGTCCACACATATTAAATTATCTGATAGCTTCCTAACCACCAGGAACACTGCTCCCTTCCTGCAGTGCTGCCTTGATGGGTCCCTGGAGCTCCCACTGCGGGAGTTTCCACTCTGTGCTGGCTCTGCTGTCAGGCTCGATTTAGTATCTTGTTTCATTATTTACTCTCTCTCTCTCTCTTTTTTTTTTTTTTTTTGAGATGGAGTCTCACTCTGTTGGCAGGCTGGAGTACAGTGGCGCCATCTCGGCTCACTGCAACCTCCGCCTGCCGGGTTCAAGCAATTCTCCTGCCTCAGCCTCCCAAGTAGCTGGGATTACAGGCACACACCGCCATGCCCGGCTAATTGTTTGCATTTTCAGTAGAGACGGGGTTTCACCATGTTGGCCAGGTTGGTTGCAGAACTCCTGAGCTCAGGCAATCTGCCTGCCTCGGCCTCCCAAAGTGCTGGGATTACAGGCGTGAGTCACCAAACCTGGCCTACTATCTCTTTCTTTCATGTTTTGCTAAAGCATGTCTCTCAGTAGCTGCCTACGAAAGGGGGTATGGGTGACTTTTTTTTTTTTTTTTTTTTTTTAATCTTGGCTGTCTGAACATAACTTTTTCATGCTTGATGGAAAGTTTGGCGAGATACAGAAGTCCTGTTGGTCAGTCATCCCTCAGTATAGTTTTAAGTCTCATTGCAGTATAACTCATATGCCACACGGTTTTCAGGGATCCTTTGGATGGGTTTTAATCAATTTCTCACAATCCAGTTTTAAAGCACTCGATTGCACTCCCCTGCAAACCCTCTCCTGTTCACCTCCCAATCCGCGCTCCACGCCCCTAGCTCCAGGCAGCTGCAGATCTGCCGCGGTGGTTTTCTGCCCGTATAATTTTTCCTTTTCTAGAGATTGTACACAGCTGGAGCCATTCAGTTTGGCCTCTCACAGACCTGACTGTTCTCACTTAGCATCACGTTTTGAGGCTCATCCACACATGGCCTGAATCAGAGCTGCTTCCTTTCTACTGCTGGGCAGTGTTCCACGGGCAGATGGGTTAAATGTTGCTTACTCATCCCCCAGTTGACGGACGTTCGGTTGGCTTCCCATGTGTCTGTCGTGAATAACGCTGTTATGCGCACTTGTGTGCCGGTCTGCATGTGGCCGCCCTTTCCTCGCCTTTCCCACCCAGAAGAGTGCTGAGGAGTGAGAGCCTTCACTTCAGGAAGTCTCAACATTAACAAAGAGCCAACACCGGCCGAGGAGGCTTCAGAGCCTCCTGTTCCTCCTTGTGTCTTTTGAGTATTTTTTCATGGAAGTTTGGTGGGTTGATGTAGCTGAATTAAATTATCCAGAGTTGGTCCCCACCTGTGATCAGCCCCGTGTTGAAATTAAGTCAGGAATCCATTGGAAGGCCAGGCATGGTGGCTCACGCCTCGAATCTCAGCACTTTGAGAGGCTGAGGTGGGTGGATTGCTTGAGGTCAGGAGTTGGAGACCAGCCTGGCCAACATGGTGAAACCCTGTCTCTACTAAAAATACAAAAAATTAGCCGGACGTGGAGGTGCGTGCCTGTAATCCGGCTCCTCGGGAGGCTGAGGCAGGAGAATCACTTGAGCCCGGGAGGCGGAGGTGGCAGCGAGCCGAGATCGTGTCACTGCACTGCAGCTGGAGCAACAGAGTGAGACTCTGTCTGGGGAAAAAAAAAAAAAAAAAAAAGAATCCATTGGAAAACGTGCTTAGATTTACACCTGTAATTTTGAAGACCAGAGTTTGGAAGAATAAAAGTTGCTCAGGAAGTTTCCGACCTAGAGGGACTTTGGGCTCATGTGTCCTTCCATTAGCACACCTGGATCCTCAGCGCCAGGTGAGAAAACCTGTGTTACTTCCGTCTGAGCGAGTGCCCGGCCACGGCCCTCTGAGGGACTCACCGCTGCTGCTCAGGGACCCCTCCTTCCATTCTGGAAACCATCGGCCAAACCTCCGCAGACCACAGGGCAATTACTGTGGGCTCCGGTTTCCAGCCACTGCACTTCCAGACTTTTCTCTTTGGAGCCAGTGGGAATTTAGCAAATGACTGGACGGGGCCTGGGCAGCCAGGCATCACGAGGCGCCTTCTCCTTCCACTCGGCAGAGCAGGGGCTCCAGCGAATGTGGCGTCCACGGCTGCTCGGGGCTCCTGCCAGGGCGGCCGGGCCTGCTGCTGAAGCCTCTGAGAAAACAGCCCCTCTTCCTCTTCCCACCTCCTCTTTGTCTCTTCTCCACAGAGACCAGAGTGGGGAGCCTTTTCCTTTGGCCTACGCAAAAACTTGGCATAAATTAAATCATAACTGTAACAAACGAGAATGACCTGAATTGCTCTGCTCTGCCAGCTCTGCCCACGCGTCCCCCAGGCCGTCTCTGGATGTTGGGGTCACGGAGGTATTTCCCTGCAGGACTTAGTGACCTGTGACCTCTTCATCTTTGCAAGAGATGTCAATGGTACAGAGAAGGAAATAACAGCAACAATATTAATATAAATAGTAAGGAAAATCACCTCAGCCCATCTCCAGAGATGATCAGGGCTACATGTTGGCATCTACTTGTCCAGGCGTTTCCATCTTTATAGCTAAATTATTTTAGCAAAAATGCATCCATACCAAACATGCCGTCTTGGACTTGATGCTCTACTTGTTGGTTTAGTTTTCACGTATTTCGATAAACTTAAATAACATTGTGCGACTGAAAAGCCTGTCCCCAGTAACATATGTATGGAGACGCCGCGTGCCTGTCTGCTGTCCCGGCCCATGGCCTGCTCTCTGGCGTGCTGTGTACGAAGAAGGCGTCATCGGAGTGTCTTCCTGAACTTTTGAGTTGCTCTGTCACTTCTGGATTTGCATTGAGGTTTACAGGACACAAATGAAGGAGCATTTCTTCCCTCCCTCCCTCTTCCCTTCCCTGGATTTTATGACAAGACCCCTGTCCTTGCAGGTAGGATTTTGTTGCAAGTGCTGCTCTGGGACAGGGAGGCCAGGGGAAGGGGCCTCACCACCTCGGCTCAACGCCAAGACCCCACTCCCTGGGTCCCCAGGCATTCCCACAGCTCAGGTCTCTGCTCGGACTAAGACCCTTCCTGCTTCTGAGCAAAGGTGTGGCTGCCAAGTGAGTGGAACTGCGCACCCAGGTTTCTCCGGAAGCCGGAGTGAGGCACGGGAGACCTCAGCTGCGCTTGTGGGTGGGTCTCAGGCGAAATTAAGGACTCCCAGCCAACGATCGCTTTCCTCGGGCACGCTCTGCTCCGCTCGGCACAGCGGATTTGGCCTGAAGCCTCAGGGCTCGCCCTGCAGCCTGGGACACATGGGTGTCCCGGAAGCTTGGGGGTTGTCAGTGTAGGCCGACCCTGATGAGACCCTGCGGACTTGAGTGTTCAGAACTGGGGATTTCATGGTGTAGATGTCCAGATTTAGGGAGAAGAGCTGCCTACATTCAAGGTGCTTTGGCTTGAAAGAAAGGATGGCATGTTACACATGCAGTTCCCGGTTTCTAAAACTACCTGTTCTGCTCCCTTGAAATAGCAGAGGAAGAGCAACTGCACCCCTAGACCAGAACCCAGTGCCTTCTTGGGGGACTGCAAAGCCTTTTAGAATATCTTTTCACAGCATTAACTTTCCTCAACTGTAAACTCTGTTAATATAAAGAAGGATTTAATTTCCAGTATGTAAGCATTTTTCTTACTAATTAGTCATATCCCTTCCATCCAGAGGGATGTTTGGGCCAGAATGGCCCAGTATTTAGCCAAATGCCTGCGGTGTGGCCTCCTCACCAGTGAAGCTGTGACCAGCTGGAAGAATAAGCAAGCGAAAGCCTGAAAAGAGAAGGCACCTCCAAACACCCAAACTCCTCTAATCTTTATGAAAATCTATGCCACATCCTTAAATTTTGTTTTATGGCTAATCACCCTTTTTGAAATTCGTGGTTGAGGAGGACAAAGTCATTATCAAAGTAAATGGTTTACTTCACTATAGAGTATTTTGAAAAAGAGTTTTGCTATTTCCAGTGAATGCAATGGTGACACCACAGTTCCTGTTGTAAATGTGGCTGCGAATGCTCTGGGTTTGATGGGGGGCTGCCGACAGACACCGTGGTTACGGGGAAACGGCTGCTGCCTGCGAACGTCCGTCATGGATGGTTTTCCTCTAAGTGGGCTTCACTGTTTTTCTTTTCCCACTGAGACTGATACATAATTGAAGAGCAGCTTGGTGGCATCAGGTTCTTGAGCTGCGGAAAGTAATCCAAGAACCAAATTATTGGTTAGACCAATTCAACAAATGATGCCCCCACATGGGAATCTACAAAGACCCCTGGGGTTGGGAAGGCGGAGGTTCAGATGGGGAGAGAGGATGAGTCCTTTCTGTAACCCCAGAATATCCAGTCCCAAATCCAGCACCCTGCAACGCCTTTCCTTTATCAGGAGTGTGCACCGCGGTGTGACTGGACCTTGCCTTCCATTGCAGGAGGCAGGGGCTCTGACCCCTCGGGGTCAAGTCCCATGGTGCTCCCGCTCTGATTGCCAGGTAGTCTCAGAAGAGCGTCCTGTGCAGCCCAGCCCTAAAATTCGTTAGGCTCCTGCGGGGCTTCCCAGAGTGGCCTTGCTGGGACCGCAGCCACCGCATTTCTAGGCACTTTGTGCGTACAGCTTCGTCACGCTGACGGAGTATTCACGCAGCTCCTTCTGTGGCCTTAGCGGCGTTCTGGGATCAGGAGGGAACACACTGTACCACTGGGGGGTGATGCCTCTCAGGAGGCAGGGACCCTGCGCCTTGGGGGCTCTGAGTTGCCATCTTTCGGACAATGGGGAGTTGTCTCTCCAGTCCCCCTAACCCTGTCGTGAGACGCCCAGAGCTTCTGGAGGGCTGGATGTTAGAGAGGCTGCCAGATGGAACCCGGGCCTGCTTCCAAAGTCACACAGCACAGGGGGCTCCTCCTCTCCTGCTGTTCCCAAGACTTGGGGGTGGTTTTCCAGGTCAGGGAGCCTGAGACTTCAACGAGCAGAGTCCCTGGAAATCAGGATCCTCTCTACAGAGTGCGGATTGTCTCTGTGTGAAATCACAAGCCCCTCAGCAACACAGACCCATGGGTCCCCCTGATGCTCCGTGCCTCCCGGTGACTCGTGCACTGGGTCCCCCTGGAGCTCTGTGCCTTCCGGTGACTCGTACACTGGGGTCTGTGGCTGTGTGGCCTGGCCCCCTTACCCAGCAAGTGAGTAATTTCTAAGGTACATTTGTTGCCCTTAGGGCCTAGGGACTGAGCAGCCCTGGACACCGGGGACCCAGAGGCCTTGATATTCATAGCCTGCTAAACCCACATACTCTCAACCACCTGGAGCCGGCCCTGCCCTCCAGCTCTGCTAACCCCAAGATTCCCTCTTGTCCCTGAGCTGCCTGCGCCTGCCCCAGCCCCTGCCTCAGCCCCTGCCCCAGCCCCTGCCCCAGCCCCAGCCCCTGCCCCAGCCCCTACCCCTGCCCCTGCCCCTGCCCCAGCCCCTGTCCCAGCCCCTGCGCTTGTCCCTGTGCCTGCCCCAGCCCCTGTCCCAGCCCCTGCACCTGCCTCAGCCCCTGTCCCAGCCCCTGTGCCTGCCCCAGCCCCTGTTCCAGGCCCTGCACCTGCCCCTGCCCCTGTGCTTGTCCCAGCCCCAGCCCCAGCCCCAGCACCTGCCCACCGCTTCCCTGTTGTTTTTGCATTTTGGATCTCAGGCTTCTCCCCTTTCTTCACTGCAGCCCCTGGTTCCACACCCCAGGCCTGTCTCTCTTGCAGCCTCAGGGCATTCTGGGTGTGAGCCTCTTTCCCTGCTCCCCCATGGCCAAGGGTCCAAGCTCTGGCTGTCCCCTGGGGTCCTCGTTCTCCCTCAGTTCTCCCAGAGGAGCATGGGGCCCTCCGCACCACTGGTCGCAGTGATGCACTGGGGTCCTGTGCTGGGTGAACACTGGTCATGCAGGTCACGCATCTGTCCCCCTTTCAATAGCACCTTCCCTCTCATACGATAGCTCTCGAAAAGAAGCAGGTGTTTCCATCCTTTCGGGAGACACACGTTGAGAAGAGGAAGGAGAGCAGAGAGAAGTCAAGGCCTGGGACAGCCAATGTGCCGCTGGGAGAGCTCACGCTGAACAGCAGGGTTTGAGCGTATGTTGGACTGGAACCTGTGCCTCTGCAAACACCACATCCGCATTGGCTGGGTTCCCTGAGATGCTGCATCTGCAGGCACCCCTTGTCCCTAGGACGTAAGTTTGTCGTAAATCAGAAGATGTGACTATGGGTTTGAGGAGTGAAATGAGCGACTGAGGCCTAAGTCTCAATCATCGAGGGTTTTCTTTTTTCTATTTAATGGAAAGCAAAATAGTGGAAAAGAAAATAAATAGAGGTAAAACATCAATTGTGATGGCACAAATGGACTCTGAAACAACATGAATTAAAATCCTCCCTCTTAGGAGAATGGAGTCTCCCTCTTGTCGCCCAGCCTGGAGGGCAGTGGCATGATCTTGGCTCACTGCAACCTCTGCCTCCCAGGCTCATGCGATTCTCCTGTCTCAGCCTCCTGAGTAGCTGGGACTATAGGCATGCACTACCACACCCGGCTAATTTTTGTATTTTTAGTAGAGATGGACTTTCGCCATGTTAGCCAGGCTGGTCTCGACCTCCCGACCTGAGGTGATCCACCCACCTCGGCCTCCCAAAGTGCTGGGATTACAGGCATGAGCCACGGCACTCGGCTCATTGAGGTTTTTCAAGCCAGCTTTAGGGTGCATCTGGCAGAAACACCAGCCACAGACACAACTGTGGCTGTTTTTCTGAAGAGATTTTCAGGAGGTTTCGTGTTGATGCATTTCCTTAAGCGGGACCGGGGGCAGGTAGGAAGAGGGGCCGGCAGGCAGGAGAGCTGACGGCCGCATTCCTGTGAGACATTCCTTAGTGCCTAATTTACACGTTCCATAAGGTAAGGCAAATGACCAGAGAGGAAAAGGGAGTAAAGGAAGAGTCAGTTACACAGGCATCTCTGGGTAGGTGGAGGAAGGAGTCTGTGTTCTGTACACAGAAGACGAGCGTGTAGGGGACACGATCAGTGTGGAATCCACACTTCAGCTTCAGGCGCTGGACTTAGACTGTAGACTGGAGTCACCACTGAGTGGCCTGTTTATGGGAGGACAGTAGAGAATTTACTCGTGATTGATCTGTGAGGCAGCCCTCCCCAGAAATCTGAGGCCTTTACCTTTCCACGGGGATCTGGCTGGAGCAGGAAGTTAGTAACAGCAATTCGTTTGGAAGAGGGGGTTGCAGTGACCTTCCCTTTTGCATAAGAAGTTTGGGGGTCTTGAGATTTTTAAAATTTCCCTTTACAGGTTCATATTACAGACAAGTAACTGCCAGAGGTTTCGGAAAAAAGAAGAGGAAACATTAATAGTCTAATAAATAAACGTTAATCATCTAGCTATTCACATTTTTTTATGTATAATGAAATGCTATTGTAATTATGAAATATTTGATGTTTTCTGGTGCAGAGAATACTTTGAGAAGCATTGCTTTAGGCCTAGGGAGACACACAGATATGATACAGATATTAATATGTACCAAACTATGTAAATACACACATATTATACTACGCATGTGTGTGTATGTCATATATACATACATATGTGCACACATATTGTAATGTGTATTGATATAACTTGTTAAATAAAAAATTATCTTGTCTCTGGTGAAACATACTAAATATCCATGTAAGTTTTGATGAATTTAATTTCATCAATAGATGAGTAGCCACGTGCGGAAGAACTTTAAAACTGTCGTGACTCGGGTCATTGCTATCACTCAATACCTTCTAGAGACCGGAAGCACGTCCTTCTTCCCGGAGCCCCGGGCCTTGTCGTGTTGGAGATCTTGGTGACGGGCTGTATTTGCCTCTCTGCCCATGGAGCCCGAAACCTGGGTTTTAGGCTAAAAGTTTATTGCTTCTCGATATGACTCTGAAGAGGAAGAGGCAGCCGCCATCTGAATTCTTCCTTATGGGCTCAGAAGAGAATGTTTCTGGATTAGCATCTGTCCTTGTGAGTGTGAGTGTGTGAGTGCTGTGTGCTGTGTGTGCTGTGTGTCTGTGTGGCATATGTGCTGTGTGTGGGGCATGCATGTCATATGTGTTGTGTTTTGTGTGTTGTGTATGGTGTGTGTGGCATGTGTGTTGTATGTGTGGTGTGTGTATGTGTGGCTTGTATGTTTTGTGTTGTGTGCCTGTGTGGCATGTGTGTTGTGTATGGTGTGTATGTGTGGCATGCATTGTGTGCGTGTTATGTGATGTGTGTTGTGTGTGTTTCATGTGGCAGGTTTGTTGTGTGTTCTATGTGTGGTATGTGTTGTATGTGCCTGCCATGTGTATGTGTTGTGTGGGGCAAGTGTGTTGTGTATGTGGTATGTGCGTGGTATGTGTGTTCTGTGTATGGCATGTATGTCGTGTGTTGTGTGGTGTGTGGCATGTGTGTTGTGTGTGGTGTGTGGCATGTGTGTTGTGTGTGGTGTGTGGCATGTGTGTTGTGTGTGGTATGCATGTGACATGTATGTTGAGTGTTGTGTGTGCATGTGACATGCATGTGGCATGTGTGTTATGTGTGGTGTGTGGCATGTGTGTTGTGTGCATGCATGCGGCATTTGCATTGTGTGTGGTGTGTGTGTGGCATGTGCGTGGTGTGTGTGACATGTGGTGTATATGGGTGTGTGTTCTGTGGCATGTGTGTTGTGTGGTGTGTGGCACGTGTGTTGTGTGTATGGCATGTGTGGTGTGGCATGTGTGGAGTGTGTGGCATGTGTGTGGTCTGTGTGTCATGTGTAGTGTGTGTGCATTTGACATGTGTGTGTCATGTGTGTGGCCTGTGTGTTTGTGTGTGTGGCCTGTGTGTTGTGTGTAGTGTGTGTGGTGTGTGTGTGACATGTGTGCTGTGTGGCATGTGTATTGTGTGTATTGTGTGTTGTGTGTTGCATGTCGTGCACTGTGTGGCACATGTATTTGTGTGGTATGTGTGGCATGTGTGTTGTGTGAGGTGTGTGCTGTGTGGTATGTGTGTTGTGTGTGGCATGTGTGTTGTATGTTGTGTGTGTGATGTATGTGACGTGTGGTGTGTGGCGTGTGCTATGTGGCATGTGTATTTGCGTGGTGTGTGTGTGGAGTGTGTGGTGTGTTATGTGGCGTGTGTAGCATATATATGTTGTGTGTGGCATCTGTGTGTGGCGTTTGTGTGTTGTGTGTGTCATATGTGTGTGTTGTGTGTCGCGTGTTGTGTGTGCTGTGACATGTGTTGTGTATGTGTTGTGCGTGGTGTGTGTGTTTGTTGGTGTGTGTGGTGTGTGCGTTGTGTGTGTTGTGTGCTGTGTAGTATGTGTGTTGTGTGCTGTGTGGCATGTGTTGTGTATGTGTTGTGTGTGGTGTGTGTGTTTGTTGGTGTGTGTTGTGTGTGCTGTGTGTGGTGTGTGCTGTGTGGCATTTGTGTTGTGTGTGGTGTGTGCTGTGTGGCATTTGTGTACTGTGTGTGGTGTGTGCTGTGTGGCATGTGTGTTGTGTACGCCCCAGTTCTCTGTCTTTAGGCGGTTGGGCTCCCCTGTGCCGGCCCCGCTGTGCAGGTGCAGGTGTGCAGGGCGGGGCTGGGAGCTCCTGGGGACATGGGGACGCCCCTGAAGTCTGCCCGTTTCCCGGGAGGAGCGGGTTTTGGGGTTTCGGGTTTCGCGCTGGGCTGCGTTCCTGCAGGAGCCTCTTCACGCTCTGCGGGGACAGCCGCTGGGGTGGGGCCGTGGGGAAGCCGCACTGCCTCTCGTCTGAGCGTGGGTGGGGGCCAGGTGGTGACCAAGGCCCAGCGCGGTGGCCCCGGAGCGTGGAGGGGCAGCTGCGGGGCGGCCTCCCTGGGGAGGGATGAAGCCTCCGCTCCCCACCGCTGCCTCCCTCCTGGGATTAGGCAGGAGTCTCGGCTCGCCCGGGCCGGTGCTCAGCCTCCTTCCCCCATCCCACCTCCACCACCCAGCAGCCCTCGTGGACTTGACTGGCAGGCCCTGTCCCGACCCCTGCCCCGCCAGGTCCCGCCGTGCCCGGCCCGGGGTCACTCCTGCAGGCCCTGCCTAGGGCAGCCGTCGGTGGCTGGAGGCGGACTCCCCCCGCCCCCGGCTCCTCCACGCCCAGGCCCGTCCCTGGCATTTCAGCCCCTGGGAGGGCGTCCCCTCCGGACCCCGTTCCTCTCCGCAGGGGCTGCGCCGCGTCCCCTGGCCTGTCCCTCCACCGTGGCCTGGTCCGCCTGCACTGGGGCTCGGCTGCGCCTGCTTCAGCGTCTCCCGGGTCTGCACAGCCCGCTGGGCTCAGAGGCCTCCACCACGGTCCGCTCCCTGCCGGACGCCTCGCTGCTGTGGCCGCGGTGGTTTTGTGGCCTGAGGGCCGTTTCTGTCCCTCCGCACCGCGTTTCCTCCGCAGGGTGAGGACTGGGGTCTGCTTCGTTTGGATTGTGCCTATGACCCTTCCTGACTGGCCTCCACCCTCCTGCTGGGACGCTGGGAGGTTTTCTGTTTGGCTGAGTCAGAAAGGGATCGCGCGCATCCCACCGCCCCTCACCACGAAGCCCAGACACGCGAGGCGCAGGGTGAGTGCTGCGGGGCATCCCAGACGGCCCCACAGCTGCCGCCACCCGCGGGGCACTCGCCGGGGCTCTGCTGAGGGTGTGGGGGCTTTGGACTCCCGATGGCCTTACCAGAAACTCCGGAGCAGCCCCAGCCCTGCAGAGCCCTCGGGGGTGGAGACAGGAGCCCCGCTGTGGGGCCTGAGGCTGAGATGCGGACCTGCAGGGTGAACACATTCCAATGCGCTCAGACCCGCCCTCTCCGCAGGGCCCGGGCCCACCCCCGGCCTGTGCTGGGCTGCAGAGCCGGCGGTGGGGGGACCCTGAGAACCCAGGTGCTGGTCAGGTGTCCCTCCTGCCAGCTGGGGTTGTCCACAGCCCACAGCCGACATGGCCAAGTTTCTAGTCTGTGGGAAATCAATTGCAGGGGAGAGAAAACAGGAAAATTCCTTTTAAAATGTCTCAAATCTCCTGGGTTGTGTTGTTGAATGAAATGAATACATGAATTGCCTTGCGAATAGCTCTTTCCATTTCTCAGAATTGTTGTTTACTAAGATTAAAACTCTCATCAACTGGGATTTTAGAACTTCAGCAGTTCAGATGAGCTAAAGCTGAAGACACTTTTCAAATTTTCCAATCTTGCAAGTAGAAGCCAAAGAAACTCAAAGTTTGCAATATTCTTTTCAAAATAATTTTATTTTCGTGGGTTCCAAAAATATGTATCTAGCATAAGTCATATAGGAAATATTTTTTATTCCAAAATTTTGAGTTAATAGATTAATCTGTCTTTGTATGCTGTGCTCTTCTGTTACATGATAATTTAAAGTATAGAATGATCATTTTTAGAATTTTAGGTAGAATTTACACATCTTCCATTAGCATGAAAAGACTAAAAATGATTTTAGATTAGTTAGCTACTCCATTGTTTAAGAGCGATATGAGAAAGCATGTATCCTCACAATAATGCCATCGCAGGACTCACCACAGATGTATTTTATAGAAAACTTGTCGATTTCGGGAGCAATTTTTATGTAAATAAACAAACCAACAAATATTTTTCTACTCTTCTAGCTGGCTCCAGAGCAAACTAAGAAGTGGTCCCTGGGCTCTAGGATCCTCATCAAATAAGACTGTTGGACTGGGATAAGAAAGTTCAAATACTCGTACTCCCAACTTTTAAAATGTTGCTTTTACAGATCTCCTTTTTTCAGACGTTAAAAAAATGAGTTGGAAAGCTTTCTCCATGGGAGGGGCATCAAAGACTGCGACCCCTCCCTTCCATCTGCTGGAGTTGGTGGCCGTCAGCCCTGAACTCACAAGTGGAACGCATGATTTGACAACTTGTCTTCTTATTTGTGGAGACTGAATTTTTAGAAAGCTTCTAAGATAAAAATACAGTGAGTATGATAGTGACTAATTCCTATGATCAAAAAGACTACACTCTGAGAACGCTGTGAGTATCTGGGAACTCTGAAGTGCATGGTGCGGGTATCCGTGCAGTTTACAATTAGATAATTTATAGGGGTTATTGGTCTCTAAAGGAACACAGTAAAGATCATTCCTTGGAGACTGAGAGGAATAGGCTCTCTCACAAATATATGTATTTAAATTGGAGACCCAGGATTTAACTTATGCCAATAGTCTTATTGGTTTGTGATTGGTCCACTCTTTGCCTGGTTCAAATAAAATCCATCTCCATTGACTGGCATTCCCACCATTCTATCTGTCTACTAGAGTATTTCCCAGTTTCATTCACATGTAGTCTCTGGCCAGGAGAATTCTTGGTCGTAGATTCTTTGTGACATTAATACTTTTGCTCAATTTTCCTTATAACAACAACAACAACAACAACAAACTAGAACACTTTCTGTGAACTCTCTGAGAAATATCTGTGTGGGGCTTTGATCCTCTTCTGAAGGCTGCTCTGGCCAGGTTTTTCTCTTTGATACCAAATAACTTCCTCATCCCCTGTGGGACAATTTGGATGCAGGTGGGATCCCATGACATCAGCCTAGATGGATGACTCAGATTTTCCCTTTTATCTTTCATCCCTCCCTTAAGAAGACTGGAGTCTTATTAGAGCCCGTGCTCTCCCCTACTAAGTTATGAGTTTAATTAATAATTATCGTGAGTTACTACGGTGGTATCCAGCTTGTGGAGAAAAAAGTTTATAAATGCTCAAAACATTGTAGGTGCAAAAGTGGTTTGTTTTTAAAACCACCTTCTTTTCTTTAAACGTGCAGATTTCCTCCGCAGAGGCCAGCAGTCACCGGCACGGTTTGAAGCAGCAGAGTGCAGGAACGGCCTCCCTGTCTGTCAAAGGGGCTTCCCGAGGACACTCACTGAGGCCGTCAGATCATCACGTGGAGTATTGGTGGCCTTATTAAAACAAAAACAGCAACTCCACAGTCCGGTGAGCTGTATGTGTGCCCAAGTACATCAGTGATTAGAACAGAAAGGCATGGGCTGGTCATCGAAGCTCTTCCAGTGGCCACCTCTGAGTAAGGTGGGATGTGAAGGGAGTGACAAAGGACCTGGAGAGTTAAGACAAGCACGTGCTCCTGGGTGGTGTGCGTGGTAAGAGAAGGAACCAGGGGAGGTTTGGGGAGGGATCAACCAAGTCAGAATGGGGCATGGTAGGCGGCTTCCAAAATGGCCCCAGTGACCCTACGATCCTGCCCTCGGGGGCTCCCTGCCCTGGGTTTGGGCTGGGCCCAGAGATGGCCTCTGGTGGACAGGATATGGCAGGAGACAGGAAGTCGCTGTGTCTGTGTCACTTCCTACAGAGGCTTAACATCTCTTTGTATTTATACTTGGCTAATAGACTCGGTCTTAATCCATTTATGCCTAGCATTCCATTATTGGAACATTCCATTATTGGAACGCTAGGCATGTGGGATTGATACCCTACTGCTCAAGGTGATCACCAAGGTCTGATGGCAAAAATTCAAAAAATTGCTACCTCAGACAAAAATGGGTTAATTCTACCATTTTATTTATTATTTTTTATGTTACTATTTTCAACATTTTAATAAGAATTTAAAAATATTCAGCAAAATTGACAATGTTTTATAATTTTTAATAAATACCTCTAGTCTATCATGAACCTTTTACTACACTTGCTTTGTGGCATTTCTTAGCCTCTATCTTTTTTGATGCACATCAAAGCAAATGCAGACATCATAAACGTCTCCCTAAAATCTCAGCCTGCATATTATCATCTAGAGTTCAGTATTTTTTTACTTTTTTTTTCCCTTGAAGGTAAATATTACATGTAACAAAATGTCAAAATCTTAATAAAACCTTCTCTGTGTTTTGACAAATGCACACCTGGGAGGCCCAAACCTTTAAAAAGACGACATAGAGGCCGTCACGTGGAGGCCCTCACCCCACAAAGCTTCCTCATGGGCCTTCCTGGCCAATCCTGGCCCCCGGCCCCCAGAGGCAGCCACTCTTGTTTTCATCTGTTTTACTTTTCCATCACAATCAGCCTTGCCTGACCTAGAATATCACGTCAAGTGGGGTTGTGGAGTGTAAGCATGGTGTAGACGTCTTCTACTCAGCGGGATGTTTCTGGGATGGAGCCGTGTCACTGCGCATGGCAGGAGCTCCCGTCTCTCCTTTGCTGAGCGCAGCTCCACCCTAGGAGCACAGCCTGTGCTGTGGTTCGTCCATCCTCCCATGCCGGACCTGGCGCTGCTTTGGCTGTGCTGCGGCGAGCACAGCACAGGTGGTTCATCCATCCTCCTACACCAGACCCAGGCTGCTTCCGGCTTTGGCTATGCTGGAGGGAGCTGCTGTGGACGTTCAATGCACGCATGCCATGGACACATATGCAGTATGCCATGGACACATATGCAGCATGCCATGGACACATATGCCCTCCTCTTGGATGAAATAACTAGAGAGGCATGTGCTGGGCGCTCAGGCGAGTGTATCCTTAACATTTTCAAAAGTTGCTGGAGTTTTTTCTCCCCAGTAGTTGCACCATTTCACATTCCTATAGCAAATAGATAAGAATTGCTGGGGAGGAGATGGGGAGGGGGTGGTGAGAGATTGGTCAAGGGGTGCGAAGCTGCGGCTGGGTGGGAGGAATAAGTTCAGGTGTTTCATTCCGTAGCAGGGTGACTAGAGTTAGCAATGGTGTATTACTGCTCACTTCAAAATTGCTGGAAGATGTTTTGGCATCTTCTCATCATAAAGAGGTGCCCAATGTTTAAGCTGATGGATAGGCTGATTTCCTTGATGTGGTCATTACATGATTCCTACACAAGCGGAACCATCACATTGTCCTCTGTAACGTGTGCCTCACATCCTCAGCAACACTTAGTGTTGTGGGTCTTTTTAATGTTTAGATATTCTGACAGGTGCGTAGTGGTTTCATACTGTGGATTTAACTGTGTGTCCCCGACACACCAATCGTGTGGCACATGTTTCATTGTGCTGACGATTGGCCATATCTTTCTCTCTTAAGTCAATGTTCAATTTTTAAAAAATTAGGTTATCTTTCTAATATGCAGTTGGGTGATTTCTCTATATATCCTGGAAGCTAGTGTTTTGTTAGACACATGCCTTTTAGACATTTTATTTTTCTCTATGGCTTACCTATTTATAAATGATGTGTTTTAATAAACATAAGTTTTACATTTTAATTATGTTCAATTTATCTATTTTTAATAGTTTTTACTGTGTGTGCCCTAAGAAACCTTTGCCCAACCCTGAGTCACACTGTTACTTTCCTTTGTTGTCTGTTTGTCACACCTTGTTTTGGTCCCCCCAACTTTTCCTGTCTTCTGTTAAATTAATAGAATTTACTTCCTATTTTTCACTACTGGTTTTAATGCCAGATCTAACCATAAGTTGGCTAAAGGTGGTCAATATCTCTATTAATCTTCTGATTGTACAGAGACCCTGGGAATCTTCAATTCCAACTCTGTCCCCACCAAGCCATCCAATAAGCCACACTGCCCGGTCTCCTGGTGTCTCCTTGCTATGATGCCCTTCCCAGGGTTTCCCAGGTGTTTACAATGTCTTCACTGGCCATCACTCTTTTGCCTCTGACCCCTGACTCACGGGTTCAATATTTTTTCACTCAGGCGTATCCTTTCAATGAGGTTGAATTCTTTCAGGATTGTTCAGTGAGGTTTCCTGAGTCACACCTTCTCTCAGGTCTTTGAATGCGCCACTGTTTTCTCTCAGTCTGGAATGATAACTGAATTCTAAATTGACAGTTAATTTTCCCTTGGCACTGTAAGATATCCCAAGGTCTTCTGGTACCCATGGTGTTGGCTAGGAGTCTGCAATCAGGCTAGCTGGTAGATGATATTCCTTTTCTCACTGTTATTTTTGCACAAAGCAACAAGAGGTTTTTCTCCTGTAGCCATTCCCTCTCATTGTTTCAAAGGCATTTGAGGTCTGCTTTTCATTTTATATCAGATTTTCTTGTTTTTCATGGTAGTTAATTAAATCATGTAATAAATTAAAAAAATATAATAGCAGTACACAGGTTTGCAAATACAGCCAGCTGACCTGATTCATAAACACACGATGGGTGGGGCAGAGCAGTGCAGGTGTCCAGAGGCGCAGCCAGCACATGTGGGTACTGATGCTCTGTACGCCCGTCAGGGCACCTTGGGGTGGGATGGGGAGCGTGTGTGAGTTGGTTCTGGGCTTTAGTGGGGTTACTGGAGGGAGTGGCATAGTGCTGATTTTATAGTCTTTGTCAGACAGTTCAGTCATCTCCACTTCTGAGGGCATGCATTCTCCCCTGCTCTCAATCCCCCATCTCTCTCTCCTGTCCATTTTTGCCGGGGACTTACCTTTGGAGAGGAGTTTTCTGCAGGAATTCTGCCTGCTCTAGCCTGGGAAATCTTTCTCCCTACAATTTCACATTTAAGTCGGCCAGGACGCTTGCAGTTTCACTGGTTTCAGACCCTTTTGGTTTTCATTTTTCATTTACATTCTAAACAAGGTGGGTGGTATTAATTCAGACACCACAGCCATACATGGCCAGATCTGGGCTCCTGCAGGTTACAGGGGGATGCTTTTCCCTTGGAGAGACTCACAAGGGGGTGGGGTCCCCTGACACTTCCCATCAGCACCTGGCTCTATGCAGGGGCCTCAGGCCCTCTCCTGACTGGGAGCTTGTACCATCTGGCGTCCCTGTCACCTGCCTGTGTAGGCCTCAGGGCTGCAGCTGCCCGGGTTGTTGTTCTGAGTCCTGTCTTTGCTTCTGGCTCCTAGGAATGTCCCTTCCTCTCATGCTAGAACACGTATTTGCGTTGGGGGGACTATGTTTCACAAGTTGCGTGCCTGTTGGCTGTCCTGCCAGTTCAGCTTACTCTGCACAGTAACTGGAGCTTTTCTTGTCAGGGAGTTGACCTTTACAATGGCCCACCGTGCACTGCATGCTTGCTCCACGCTCAGGACACACGGCACACGCTCCATGAGGAGACACAAGCTCCTGACCTCACGTGGCTTCCTGTCTAAAGGGAGAAAATAGAATAGATTAAAATCTAGGACTCTACCTTTCAATGAGCGATGGGCTGAGTCTACAGAAGGAAATGCCCCTGAGTGCAGGCTTGGGGAGTGGTGGATGCAGAGGAACTGTGGGGCATGAGGGTGCTGGGCACGGTGTCATTCCAGGCAAAGAGTCAGCCCCAGGGACCTCCCAAAACTTCAGCCTAGGATTTAGCAGGCCGACCTGTGCTGTGAGATCACAAGGGTTGGTCACATGCGAGCTGTGGGAAGAATGTTATTAATATTTTTATGTCTAAGGATTTAAAATTATCACATGGATTTTTAAATTGCTGGGCAGTGCTATGGTGTTGACACTACGTGAAGGCTCAACCTTGACTTTAAATGGTGGAAGCGTCTCTCCTCTTGATGTGGCGGCAGGAAGTGTCTACCACGCGAGGACTCTGTGCTGAACGTGTGACTGTTGCCCCGGTTGTGAGTCTCTTGGGCTTCGCTCCCGTGGCTGGATCCCATCGTTCAACAAGGGGACTTTTAAGACGTCATGAAGACCTCAAATCTTCTGACGTGAAGTTAGGGATTATCCTAGGTGTGCCTGAGCTAACCTGGGAGCCTTTAGAAGAGAGCAGAGGGATCACCCCAGCTGGTGTTGAAGACGTACCTGGCAGGGTGTTAAGAGAAGTAGGCCAGGGGCAAAGGCCTGATTCCTGCCAGCACCTGGTGAACTTGGAAGAGGCTCCAGAGCTCAGATGCGACCCGACCCTGGCAGGTGCTGACTTCAGCCTGGTAAGACTCTGAGCAGAGGACTCAGTGCAGCCCCGCCTGGCTCCCGACCACGGTGCTGTGAGCAGACACACGGGGGTCTTCAGCCACATCACTCTCACCTCCCCCTGGGGTCTCGGAATGGAGAGACAGGTGAGGGAGTGAGGGGCTCTCTGGGGAAGTCGGCAGCTCCTGCCTGGTCAGGCTGCCTGAGGCCTTGGTTCAGGGGTTGTATGTAGTGTCTTGGTGTTGGGGAGAGGCACTCCCTGGGCAGAGACTGCATGCACAGATATGGACGCTCACATCTAGGGCCTAAAACAGGCAAGGAGAAGATGACACCATTTTATACAAAAATACTTGTGTTTCTATTTTAACTTAATTTTAATATTACTTTTATCATAAAGTTATAAGTAATTGTGTTTTATTATTACAACACTTCTTTTTCCAGCTTCATGTCTGATGAATAAAAATGGTGTATACGCAGGGTGCACAGCATGATGATTTAATGTCTGTCTACTCTGTGAAATGACCACCACAACCAAGCCAAGTACATCCATCACTCAGGCAGTCACCGTGGTATGAGTGTGGTGAGATGGCTTTGATCTGGCTTTTAGCCACTTCCGACGCTCCTGGTACCTGCAGTCACCACGCCGCACCCAGGCTTCTGTGCGTATTCATCCCACAGCTGCAGGTTTGAACCCTTTGACCAATGCCTTTTCTTTTCCCCTGGGAATCACCGTTTGGCTCTTAATGACTATGAGTTTCTACTTCTTTTTTTAGAGTCCATGCATAAGGAAGAGCATGGAGTGTTTGTCTTTCTGTCTAGCTTATATCACTTAGCATAACATCCTCAAGGTTCATTCATGTTAGTGTAAATGGCAGGATTTCTTTTTCTTTTTCTTTTTTTTTTGAGACGTAGTCTTGCTCTTGTTGCCCAGGCTGGAGTGCAGTGGTATGATGTCGGCTCACTGCAACCTTTGGCTCCTGGGTTCAAGTGATTCTCCTGCCTCAGCCTCCCAAGTAGCTGGGATTACAGGCGTGCGCCACCTTGCCTGGCTATTTTTTTTTTGATAGAGACAAGGTTTCACCATGTTGGTCAGGCTGGTCTTGAATACCTGACCTCAAGTGATCCACCCTCCTCGGCCTCCCAAAGTGTTGGAATTACAGTCATGAGCCACCACACCTGGCCAGGACTCCCTTCTTTTTAAAGGCTTGGTTGTATTCCACTGTGTGTGTATGTGTCCTGCTTTTTCAAGGCTTGGTCATATTCTGCTGTGTGAGTATGTGTCCCTGCTTTTTAGAGGCTTGGTCGTATTCTGCTGTGTGTGTATGTGTATGTCTTCGTACGTGCACCACATTTTCTTTATATATCCAGTTGCTGGAAGACTTGTACATTGTTTCCACATCTTGGCTATTGTGAGTGATAGAGCAATGAACGTGCAAATGCAGGTATTTCTTGGAGAGAGCGATTTTATTTCCTTTGAGCATATACCCAGTAGTGGGATTGTGATCTCATACCCTAGCTCTCTCTCTAATTTTCTGAGAAAACTACAGACTGTTTTCCATAATGGTTATATTAATTCACTTTCCCGCTAACAGGGTACAAGGGTTCCCTTTTCCCCACATCCTCACCAACACGTGCTGTCTTTTGACTTTTTGATAACAGCTATTCTAACGGGTGTGAGGTGATCTCTCATGGTGGTTTGGTTTGCATTTCCTTGATGATTATTTAAGGTGAGCGCTTTTTCACCTGAGTTTTGGCCATTTGTTTATTTTCTTTGGAAACATTTCTATTCAGGTTCTTTGTCCATTTAACCAGGTTGTCTGTTGTATACTGTGGAGTGGTTTGAGTTCCTTATATACTCTGGAACTACGTGATACTCATAGGTATTTTCCATACTCAGTAGTGCATATGATTTAATCTGTAAACACAAAGAATAGTTGTAGAACTTTAAAACAGGATGGACAATGCTGTTTGCAACATTTTTATTTAGTGAGTACTTGGAAATGGGATAAATGTTCAGACAGTGATATCTTCTTACCAGGGACTGCACGGGGCATTTGAAAGAGTTTTATTTTCTTTTTTAAAAAACATTTTTCTTCTTTTGGAATATCTTCCGTGTTTCTAAAACAAGCATTCACTATCTTTATTATTGCTATTTAAGGAAGAAGCTTGAATTAGTGATTAAACTACATTCTACCACCAACAGACTCCAAACTTTCACCAGATGATTTGCTTTAGGCAGAAGGCCCATTTTCAGGATAAATAAATACATCAAGAAGTTGTTGTAGGAAAGTCTGGCTCTCAGTGTAAATGCCTGATAAAGGGCTAATACTATTATAATCATAATTTTTATTTTCAATTTTTGTGCTTTCATTTTAACTAAGTTTTCAAATTTATTTGCATAAAGGAGTTTATATCTCCTTATCTTTTAAAAAATTTTTATTATGGTAAAATATGCATACCATAACATTTATGATCGTAACCATTTTTAAGTGCATAGTTCAGTGGCACTAAATACATTGACATTGTTGTGCAACCACCACGATCGTTCATCCCCAGAACTGTTCATCTTCCTCAATCAGAAACGCTGTCCCCATTAAACACTAACTCCCCATTCCCTTCCCCACTCCCCAGCCCCTGCCAAACACCATCAACCGTCTGTCTACATGATTTAACTTCCTCTAAGCACTTTATACAAGTGAGATCATGTGGTGTTGGTCCTTCTGTGACTGGCTCATTTTACTGGGCACAGTGTCCCCAGGATTCTTCCATGTTGCAGCCTCTGTCAGAATTTCCTTCCTGTTTAGGGCTGAATAGTACTCCGCCGCCCTGGTGGAACACATTTTGCATACTCGTTTATCTATTGGGGGACACTGCGGTTGCTTCCCCTTCTGGCTATGGTGAATCCTGCTGCCATGAACATGGGTGTGCACATAATTCTTTGAGACCTTGCTTTCCATTCTTTTGGATAGGTACCCGGGAGGGAAATGCTGGATCATATGATAATTTCATTTTTAATTTCTGAGGGACTGCCACACTACTTTTCACAGTGGCTGTACCATTTTACAATCTCACCAACATGGCACAAGAGCTCTAGTTTCTCCACATCCTTGTCAATGCTTGTTAGTTTCTGTTTTTTTTTTTTTGAAATGGAGTCTCACTCTGTCGCCCAGGCTGGAGTGCAGTGGCTGGATCTCAGCTCACTGCAAGCTCCACCTCCCGGCTTTATGCCATTCTCCTGCCTCAGCCTCCCGAGTAGCTGGAACTACAGGCTTCCGCCACCATGCCCAGCTAGTTTTTTGTATTTTTTAGTAGAGACGGGGTTTCACCATGTTAGCCAGGATGGTCTCAATCTCCTGACCTCGTGATCTGCCCGCCTTGGCCTCCCAAAGTGCTGGGATTACAGGCTTGAACCAAGGCACCTGGCCAGTTTCTGTTTTTTAAGTAGGAGCCATCTAATGTGAGTGAGATGGTATTTCACTACAGTTTTGATTTGCATTTCCCTACTAATGAGTGATGCTGAGCACCTTTTCATGTGCTTATTGGCTATTTGTGTATCTTTGGAGAAACAATGATTCTGGTCCTTTGCCCATTTTTGAATCAGGTTGTCTTCTTATTGTTCAGTGTTAGGAGTTCTCAATATATTATATTATAAGTTATAGTTATATGTTAGGATTTCTCTCTGCATATATTATGAATGTTAATTCCTTATCAGATATATGATTTGCAAATATTTTCTCCCAACCTGTGGGTTACGTTTGTTCTCTGTGGAGAATGCCTTGGATGCACAGTTTTAAAATTGTCACCATGTCCAATGCGTCTATTTTTTCTTTTGTCACCTGTGCCTTTGGTGTCATATCCAAGGAAGCATTGCCAGGTCCAAGGCCATGGGGTTGGAGCCGAGCAGCATGCGGCCTTTTCAGCTGGCTCCTGTCATCTCTTCACATGCATTTGAGGCCCCTCCATGCCTTTCGCTGGCTTGACAGCTCATTTCTTTTTAGTGCTGAAGAATATTCCATTGTCTGGATGTGCCATAGTTTATCCATTCACCTATGGAGGGGCACCTTGGCTGCCTCGGAGTTCTGACAGTTATGAATAAAGCGGCTCTACACATGTGCAGGTTTCAATGTGGATGTCCATTTTCAACTCACTTGGTCAAATACCAAGGAGCGTGGCCGCTGGATCTTACCGTAAGAGCATGTTTAGTTTTGTGAGAGACCAGCAGACTGTCTTCCACACTGGCTGCACCACTTTGCATTTTCAGGAGTGATGAGTGGGAGTTCCTGTTCCTCCACATCCGCGCCAGCATTCCGTGGTGTCGGTTCTGGGTTTTGGTCATTCCAATGGGGCGTGTCCCAGTGAATCTTTGTGAGGTGAAGTATCTCACCATGTGCGGACAATGACACTGGTGCTGTGTTTGGACTTGGATCCTCCTTCTTGTATTTTCTGTTTGTCTCCCTGATGGATGTTCTCTTCTGTCCCCTTTCTTGCTTTCTTTTGAATCAAACACGTATTTTTCTTTCACTTCTCCTCTGTTACTGGTTTGTGATTGATGCATTTTTTTTTGATATTATGTTAGTGGCTGCATAAACTTGGAGCACACCATGTGTCTGACCTAAGTCCAGTCCTTTACCATATCCCAGACAGGTTTGAGCTCACAGAGCCTCCCTCAGTGCACCACCCCCTCCTGCGGTGAACTGCCCCCTCCCTCGGTGCACTGCCCCCTCCCTCCGTGCACTGTCTCCTCCCTGTGCTGTCCTCTTCCTGCATTTTAGCCCCATGTTCATTTAAATCCCACTGGGCCTTGGCATGACGGTGCTTACAGTGAGCACCTGCATTTAGCTGTCCACATGTCAGCTGCCCCTGTGCCAACACTTCTTTCTGCACTTCCAGGATTTCATGGGGATGGTTTCCTCTGCTCAGAAGGCTGTCTCTTGTGTTATTTATTACAGCCTTTGGCAGATGCATTCTTTCAATGCACTCTTTGTAGACACTTCTCTACATGCCTCTGTTTTTCCTTCACATTTGAGGGGCATTTTTCTCTCTTAGTTTAGGCTGTCCTTTTTTCCATTAAGATGTTATTCTATTGTCCAACAGATTTGTTTTACTCTCCATAGTGTCTCTCCTGGATGTTTTAGACCGTAAGTCCTTTTGGCCTCTGATTGTATCTGATGCCTTCAAATAGCATCTTTTCTCCCCAGCAGTCTTGCAGTTTGCTCTTGGTGCTAGCACGGCTCTACTGTGAGCTGTTCAGGCACAGAGGCCCCGGGGGCCAATGGAGGAAGGCTCTCAGCTCTGTCTCCTTGAGCAGCACAGCAGGAGGCTGCAGGAGGAGGACAGTCTGATGCTCTTCTGTTTCTTCTACAAACACAGATTTCCAGTTTTCAATGGGCAGGAGCTCTAAATGAGATTAGAACCACAGTAAGGGTGTGAGCACTGGGGGAAGGGGAGGGCATCCTATTTTCCCCTGAAACCCGATTCTTGCCATGAGTTTAGTCTCTTCCTTCTTTCATCTTGATGCAAAAAATGAAGTTTAGGTGAATCTTGATCCTTTAAGTAGTCCTGAATGTCTCACAGAAGCAACTGTTTTCATTCTCCTTTTACAAACAGGGAAACTGAGGCAGAGAACAAAAGTGAGTGGTCCTGGCCACAGATCCAGTGACTCTTCAGGGCTGGCCTGTTGGTCTCGTGAAGGAGCCCTGCGTTCTCAGACATAGCCCACCAAACTCTGGGACCCCTTTTCTGTAACTTCTGTCTCATCCCTGGAAAACCAGGCTGCTGAGTGGCTTAGGAAGGGACAGAGAGATGCTTTGGTTTTGCTGATATTTTGATTAAGGAGTCAATGATTTCTTTGTCCCACATTTCCCTGCGATGGCCATGACTTAATTAGCACAGTGCGACCCTCCATCCCCCACCCCGGTGGGATGAAGTAGAGGTCAGGGTCTGTGCCAAGCTTGGCAGGCTACAGCCCCAGGCACTTAGCCACTCATGCAAGTGTTGCTGAGAAGGTGCTCTGTAGGTAAGATTAAAGTCCATCATCAAACAACTTTCAATAAAGGAGATAATGCTGGATAATCCTGGTGGACCTGAGCCAATTGGTTGAAGGAGAAAAGCTGAGTTTTGCTTGAAGAAGAGGCAGGTTTGCCTGTGGACAGCAGCTTCAGCTGTGCTTCAGAGATTCAGCCTGACCTTCCTGGCGCCTGGCCCTGTGGGTTTCATACCTGTGCAGCCAGACCCCACAAGTCCATGAGCTAATTCCTTGCAGCGGATGTTGCAGAAAATCAGTCGGCACCTCTTGCTGGTGGAGCCCAGCTGGCACAGCTGGAGGGGGAGCACACCTGCCAGGAGCATGGAGGAGGGGCTGTGTAGGCGCTCGTGGAGAATCCATCCTAATGAGCAGGGTGGTGGAGACAGGCCGTGGGGGAAACAGTGACTTGGGTGGTTGCAAGGGGACCCCCCGAGAAGAACCCGACTTCTCAGATTGAGTTTCCTTTCTCCCCCACCCCTGGTCCTGAAGCTCTTGCTGACTTAGCTCTTTGCTCTCCATCATGGCCCCCAGCTTTTGCTCCCACAGCAGATGTGCTCACAGCCCCAGTGTGGGGCTGGGGTTCTCGTCCACCCTTGAGACGTGCCCTGCAGAGAGAGGGGTCAGTGGCACCCGTGACCCACCACCTGCTCATTGAAGGGGAGGCAGAGGGTGGAGCTGGCTGCATTCACACTTCCTGCAGGTCATCATCTGTTGTTTCTAAGCAGAAGTTTGAACTTTCCTGCCAACAATTTCATTTCATTTTAAATTTGCTTTAAAGAAAAACAGGAAAAGTCTTCCCTGAGGAGGTGACATCCGCACTTGTTTTCTGGGTGGCTTGAGGAGTGGTGTGGGTCCTGGGGACAGATGGAAGCTTGAAGGGCAGAGGGTAGGAAGGGACAATGTCATGAGTCAGTGTGTGCAAGGGAGCCTCAAAAACTGCAGAGAGAGGAGCTGCCTGTGCCTCTTGGATTCTCAGCCCAGGGTCAGGGGCAGCATTCCTGTTCTCGCTACTTCCACAAGAGGCAATTAATACTCGGCGTTCAGTGTCTCGGGTCCAGACCATCTTCCCAGGCACAGCCAAACCATGATCACTGGATCATCTCTGTTGAGTAACTTCATTTTCCCGTCAGTCAAATCCATAATCAAGCAACTGAGTGCAGCCAGTGTGAAATGTCTCAGAGAACAATGCGTTAGCTACAGAGCCCTTGGCAACGTCACTGCTGGCATGTGCAGAGGAGCTCTCCAATATAAAAATAGCCCGTACTCTAGAACAACAACCCAGCACCACTTTTAGAACAATGTGAATCACGTCTGTGGAAGGGTAAACGTACGCTGCTTATACCGTTGCTGTTTACTTTTTAAGGTGTGAAGACCAAATTGAGTTACTCACGGATTCTTTAAAAAGTCAGCCTCTTAGCTAGGTGTCCTGTGCTTTTGCGGCAGGCACATCTCACCAAAGCTCCAAGTCTCCCTGGAGATTTGCATATGATCCCCCTTAGAATAGTCCTTCTTTTCCAAGCTGGGGAGCTCTCTGTGCCCTAAAAGGGCCTCCTGCAGAGATAGCTTGAGGGGCTCCCATGGGGATGCTGGCAGAGTGCTCCGCAGAGCCAGCCCTGCCCTCTGGACACTGGTTTCTGGTGGTTTTCCAAAGGCAGCCTCTGGAGGCCTCTGCCTGCCCCACACATCACCGACGCCTGGGTGCCACCCATGGCATCATTGATGACCACAGGGCTGGTCCCCTGCTTCTCATCTGTCATCACTGTTCCAGTTGCTCCATGTTCAACTGGACTGGCCCTCATCTCCCCAACCTGCCCTTTTCCTCCCTGACACTGCCTGCTCCCAGGGGCTCTGCCAGACCCCCGGTGGCCCCTGGACACACTCGGTTGTCCAAACAAGAACTGCAGCAAGGAATTAGAGATTTCTTAATCAGCCTCACCTCGCTCCCCTGCAGGGTGTATGGTCCCCTTTCCCCAAGACAGTTAACCACAAACCCACCTTGGGAGTGGACATGATTTCTTCCTAAACATTGGCCAATCATCAGGATCACAGAGTGAAAGGCGTTCACATCTATACTTCCTTAAAGGGATTGTACGCCCCCAGTTAACAATAATTTAGTAGGACTTTTTTTTCTTTCCCTTATGTAGACTCTGTTCTTCCTTGCAGCCCATGGAGAGCAGTGATCACAATGACTGTTCCCTTACATGCAGCAGCAATAATTGTCCAAGATATCTGTGTTCATACAACAAATTTTATAATACAAGTTTTCTTTTGCTGAGAAATGTGAAGTTCCAGAATACCCTTATTTTTTTATTTTTTGAGACAGGGTCTCACTCTGTTACCCAAGCTGGAATGCAGTGGTGCAATCTCAGCTCACTGCAGCTTTGGCCTCCTGGGCTGAAGTGGTCATCCTGCCTCAGACTCCCAAGTAGCTGGGACCACAGGCGTGTGCCGTCATGCCTGCCTAATTTTTGTATTTTTTGTAGAGATGGGTTTTCACCATGTTGCCCAGGCTGGTTTCGAACTCCCAGGATCAAGTGATCCACCCACCTTGGCCTCTCAAAGTGCTGGGATTACAGGTGTGGCCCACCATGCCTGTCTACAAAATGTGCTTGCTTTAAAGCAGTTTCCTCTGTGATGGTATTTTTTGGGGTAAAAGCTGACCCGGATCATTAGTGACTATAATTTGTAGTCCCCTGTAATTCAGATCCTAAATGTTTCTCCCATGGTCTCATCTATTTTAACCTAAAACACCCTTGGGGAAAACCTTCTGTCACTGCAACACTTCAGAACACACTTACAGTAGGAGGTTTATTCCCGAAGGTCTGTAGCAGTCAAGGAGGGCCAGTTCTGCTGGGTTTCCTGTTTTGAGTGGGAATTTGTGTTCTGGGAGGCTGGGTGGTTCCTCAGAACTCTGTCTGCTTTTCCTCAGTAGGTTACAGATATTTCAGTCCACTAACCCCCAGAAGAAACAGCATGCTATTAGATTTAGTTATATTATCACAGGTCATTTTAAGATTTTCATTCATTGAATGTAAAAATCAGCCCAGAATTTTATTTTCTGTAAGGTGCTTAGGAGCGCGTGGGCATAGCCATGAGACCTCTGTGTTGGGTCATGTTTAAAGATGTGTGTTCATTTCTCGTCCTCAGCTTTTGCCTCAAGAGTTTAGCCTCTGTCAGAATTAATCAGGATCGGATTATCCTAACAGAGTATTTTCCATTCTTTCAGAAAGATGATTGCAACTCCCTGCAGCGTGCAGACTTGTCATGGATAACTCTCTAACAGGACAGGTGTTACTACACTAACTGGTCCAAAAAACAATACTGGGTGCACATCCCTTGAAGAAGTTTAGGGTGTGTTTACTCCGAGGGACAGTGCAGTGCAAAGCTAGAGATTCACAAGGAAGTTTAGGTGAATCCTTGGAACGTGCGACTGGTGAATTCCCGGGCCGTGGCGGGCTCTCAGCCAGCTCCTGCTCAGTGAGCCAGGGAAGGAATGCTGCTTCCTTGGGAGTCACACAGGACTGGCTTAGCCCTGGCAAGTGTTTGGCATCAGGTGACAAGTTGTGCCAAGCATCTGCCACCCTGCATGTCCCCACTGAATCCGTGTGGGGCCCTCCCTGTGGGAGTGGCCAAGGGCCCCTCAGCTGCCTGCTGCACCGTGGACATGGAGCTCTGGCACAGCCAAGTCCTGAGTGACATGCAGCCGATTCTCTTGGGCCCTTTCTGGGTTTGTCTGTGGTCCTTCCTTCTGTGTTTCCAGCTGAGTTCTAAGGCCCTGGTCCTGTGCGCAGTGTGGTGCATGTCATCTCCTGTGGGCATGTTCATCACCTGCTGTGGGCATGTGCATCATCTGCTGTGGGTGTGTGTGTCATCTGCTGTGTGTGTGTGCGTTGTCTGCTGTGCATGACATATTTCCAAGTAGGGGCTGACTGACCTCATACAGGCAGGTGCCCCTCTGAGACAAAGCTTCCAGAGGAAGGATCAGGCAGCAATATTTGCTGTTCTGCAATATTTACTGTTCTGCAGCCTCCGCTGGTGATACCCAGGCAAACAGGGTCTGGAATGGACCTTCAGCAAACTCCAACAGACCTGCAGCTGAGAGACCTGACTGTTAGAAGGAAAACTAACATACAGAAAGGAATAGCATCAACATCAACAAAAAGGATGTCCACAGCAATACCCCATCCGTAGGTCACCAACATCAAAGACCAAAGGTAGATAAAACCACAAAGATGGGGAGAAACCAGAGTAGAAAGGCTAAAGATTCTAAAAACCAGAGTGCCTCTTTTCCTCCAAGGGATCACAGCTCCTCACCCACAATAGAACAAAACTGGACAGAGAATGACTTTGACGAGTTGACAGAAGTAGGCTTCAGAAGGTCAGTAATAACAAACTTCTCTGAGCTAAAGGAGGATGTTTGAACCCATCACAAGGAAGCTAAAAACCTTGAAAAAAGATTAGACAAATGACTAACTAGAATAAACAGTGTAGGGAAGACCTTAAATGACCTGATGGAGCTGAAAACCATGGCACGAGAACTACATGGTGCATGCACAAGCTTCAGTAGCCGATTCGATCAAGTGGAAAAAACGGAATCAGTGATTGAAGATCAAATTAATGAAATAAAGTGAGAGGAGAAGTTTAGAGAAAAAAGAGTAAAAAGAAACAAACAAAGCCTCCAAGAAATATGGGACTATGTGAAAAGACCAAATCTACGTTTGATTGGTGTACCTGAAAGTGACGGGGAAAATGGAACCAAGCTGGAAAACACTCTTCAGGATATTATGCAGGAGAACTTCCCCAATGTAGCAAGGCAGGCCAACATTCAAATTCAGAAAATACAGGGAACACCACAAAGATACTCCTTGAGAAGAGCAACCCCAAGACACACAATTGTCAGATTCACCACGGTTGAAATGAAAGAAATAATGTCAAGGGCAGCCAGAGAGAAAGGTTGGGTTATCCACAAAGGGAAGCCCATCAGACTAACAGCAGATCTCTCAGTAGAAACTCTACAAGCCAGAAGAGAGTGGGGGCCAATATTCAACATTCTTAAAGAAAATAATTTTCAACCCAGAATTTCATATGCAGCCAAACTAAGCTTCATAAATGAAGAAGAAATAAAATCCTGTACAGACAAGCAAATGCTGAGAGATTTTGTCACCACCAGGCCTGCCTTGTAAGAGCTCCTGAAGGAAGCACTAAACATGGAAAGGAACAACCGGTACCAGCCATTGCAAAAACATGCCAAATTGTAAAGACCATCGATGCTAGGAAGAAATTGCATCAACTAACGGGCAAAATAACCAGCTAACATCATAGTGACAGGATCAAATGCACACATAACAATATTAACCTTAAATGTAAATGGGCTAAATGCTCCAATTAAAAGACACAGACTGGCAAACTGGATAAAGAGTCAAGACCCCTTAGTGTGCTGTATTCAGGAGACCCATCTCACATGCAGAGACACATAGGCTCAAAATAAAGGGAGGGAGGAAGATCTACCAAGCAAATGGAAAACAAAAAGCACACACACACACACACACACACACACACAAAACACAAAACAAAACAGGGTTTGCAATTCGAGTCTCTAACAAAACAGACTTTAAACCAACAAAGATCAAAAGAGACAAAGAAAAAGTAAAGGGATCAATTCAACAAGAAAAGCTAACTATCCTAAATATATATGCACCCAATACAGGAGCACCCAGATTCTTAAAGCAAGTCCTAAGAGACCTACAAAGAGACTTATACTCCCACACAATAATAATGGGAGACTTTAACACCCCACTGTCCTTATTAGACAGATCAACAAGACAGAAGGGCAACAAGGATATCCAAGACTTGAACTCAGCTCTGCACCAAGCAGACCTAATAGACATCTACGGAACTCTCTACCCCAAATCAACAGAATATACATTATTCTCAGCACCACATCGCACTTATTCGAAAATCGACCACATAGTTGGAAGTAAGGCACTCCTCAGCAAATGTAAAAGAACAGAAATCACAACAAACTGTCTGTCAGACCACAGTGCAATTGAATTAGAACTCAGGATTAAGAAACTCACTCAAAACCATACAACTACATGGAAACTGAACAACCTGCTCCTGAATGACTACTGGGTAAATAACAAAATGAAGGCAGAAATAAAGATGTTCTTTGAAACCAATGAGAACAAAGACATAACATACCAGAGTCTCTAGGACACATTTAAAGCAGTGTGTAGAGGGAAATTTGCAGCACTAAATGCCCACAAGAGAAAGCAGGAAAGATCTAAAATCAACACCTTAACATCACAATTAAAAGAACTAGAGAAGCAAGAGCAAACACAGTCAAAAGCTAACAGAAGGCAAGAAATAACTAAGATCAGAGCAGAACTGAAGGAGATAGAGACACAAAAAATCATCGAAAAAAATCAATGAATCCAGGAACTGGTTTTTTGAAAAGATCAACAAATTAGATAGATCACTAGCAAGACTAAGGAAGAAAAGAGGAAAGAATCAAATAGACACAATAAAAAATGATAAAGGGGATATCACTACAAATCCCACAGAAATACAAACTACTATCAGAGAATACTATAAACACCTCTACACAAATAATCTAGAAAATCTAGAAGAAATGGATACATTCCTGGACACATAAACCCTCCTAAGATTAAACCAGGAAGAATTTGAATCTCTGAATAGACCAACAGCATGCTCCAAAATTGAGGCTATAATTAATAGCCTACCAACCAAAAGAAGTCCAGGACCAGATGGATTCACAGCCAAATTGTACCAGAGGTACAAAGAGGAACTGGTACCATTTCTTCTGAAACTATTCCAATCAATAGAAAAAAAGGGAATCCTCCCTAACTCATTTTATGAGGCCAGCATCATCATGATACCAAAGCCTGGCAGAGACACAACAAAAAAAGAGAATTTTAGACCAATATCCCTGAAGAACATTGATGCAAAAATCCTCAATAAAATACTGGCAAACCGAATCTGGCAGCACATCAAAAAGCTTATCCATCACGATCAAGTTGGCTTCATTGCTGGGATGCAAGGCTGGTTCAACATATGCAAATCAGGAAACGTAATCCATCACGTAAACAGAACCAAAGATAAAAATCACATGATTATCTCAATAGATGCAGAAAAGGCCTTCAACAAAATTCCACAGCCCTTCATGCTAAAAACTCTCAATAAACTAGTTATCAATGGAACTATCTTAAAATAATAAGAGCTATTTATGACAAACCCACAGCCAATATTATACTGAATGGGCAAAAACTGGAAGCATTCCCTTTGAAAACTGGCACAAGACAGGGATGCCCTCTCTCACCACTCTTATTCAACATAATAATGGAAGTTCTGGCCAGGGCAATCATGCAAGAGAAAGAAAGAAAGGGTATTCAATTAGGAAAAGAGGAAGTCAAATTGTCCCTGTTTGCAGATGACATGATTGTATATTTAGAAAACCCCATTGTCTCAGCCCAAAATCTCCTTAAGCTGATAAGCAACTTCAGCAAAGTCTCAGGATACAAAATCAATGTGCAAAAATCACAAGCATTCCTCTACACCAATAACAGACAAACAGAGAGCCAAATCATGAGTGAACTCCCATTCACGATTGCTACAAAGAGCATATAATACCTAGGAATTCAACTTACAAAGGATATGAAGGGCTTCTTCAAGGAGAACTACAAATCACTGCTCAGTGAAATAAAATAAAAGAGGACAAAAACAAATGGAAGAAGATTCCATGCTCATGGATAGGAATAATCAATATTGTGAAAATGGCCATACTGCCCAAGGTAATTTATAGATTCAATGCCATCCCCATCAAGCTATGAAGGACTTTCTTTGTAGCTTTATGAAGGACAGCAAGCAGATTCCATCTGTGGACCAGGACTCAGGTCCTCATCAGACATCCTATCTGCTAATAAGTTGGTCTTGAACTTCCAGCCTCCAGAACTGCAAACCATTGTTGACAAGCCACACAGTCTGTGTATTCCATTATAGCAGCCCAAAGGGATGAAGAGATGGATACGGCCTGGTGATAATGCACACGTCTCATGGGGACAATGTCCCCATCCCCCTCCGGCTGCAATGAAGACCTGAAGCAACGGCTGCCATCCATGCGTGAGGACCCTTCAGAGGCTCCACCTGCACAGACCTTGCCAAGGGTAAGGTGTTTACTAGAAGGAGCACATTTCCTACTTAAAATCTAATTAGATTTTCCTTGGCAACTTACCTTACAGAAACAGGTATAGACTATCAGCTTGCCCAGCGGGATGCATCCCTTCGGAGGGAGGCCTGGGGCCAGGTGCACCTATCGAAGGTGTGGCGGTGGCTGGGAAGGGGTTGGCTTTCCACTCAGCAAATGCTTTCTTACAGAAAGACTGTGGGGAGAGTCCATTTTCTTAGAGCCATATGAAGCAAATCCTAAAAACCGACTGCCCAGTCTCAACCCGTAACAGTGAACCTGGGGAGTGACATCAGAAATTCCCAATGTTTTCCTCCTCGTGGATCCCTGTGACGAAGGCACTTGCCCATGAGTATTCTGTAGTAGGAGTTTGCACTCTGAAACTGGTCTTTATTAAAGAGCAAGGACATTATTTACCAATTATCGTAAGAGAAATACCTAATTATTTATAAAACCTGTTGTTGAGCGTGACAGGTGACCACATGTCATCCACAGAGTTTCAGATGACTCTGTTATGCTGACCATGTCCTGGTGGATGTGTAGTTCTCTCATAGGCCTTTCACCTTATTGAAAATCATGCGTGCATCCCAACTGTTGTTTAGGATTCTGAGCCCCCTGGGCCGGGAGCCACGGCACTGATGACCTCAGAAACAAGGTTGTTAGAGGCTGTGTTCTCTCCACACCCCTTTCTTGTGAGGCTCTGGGATGCTGCTTGGTCTGGAGGGGCATCCTTCCCACGGCCCCGCAGGAGACTGCTGTCATCTGCATTCTACCGAGGGCGTCCCTGGTCCCAGGTTTCGTCCTGGCGTCCCCCTCATATTTTCCCTCTCACCCTGACATGCTCAAATGAGTCAGTCCTCTTCATTCATAGATTCTATATTTGCAAATTCTCCTACTCAGTAAAATTTATTTGTAACATCAAAATCAGCGCTCATGCAGTGTCTTAGAATTTGTAAACGTGCACAGAGCAATAAAAAATCAGAGTCATCTGACATGCACAGCCCCGGCTGGGGTGAACAGAGGCCCAGCTCTGCCTTCCTGTTATGGCTCATCTTGTAAACGGTGTCCTTCCTGTGGTCTGTTGAGTGCCATGTTTCTTGAATTTGTGTGCATTTTGCTGGTGATCTCATTGTTTAAGAGGGCGGGCACAGTGCGGAAGAGTTGTAGAGTTCCCAAGTGCAAGGGGCTGTGGTGTGCCTCACGGAGAACACGTGTGTCTGAGAAGCTTCCCTCCAGCACGAGTGATGAGTCACCACTGTGTAGTGAACAAGGTGTCTGAACAGAAACACATAACACAAGGCTGTGCACTGATCCACGGAAGAGATGCTGTGACCAGAGCTGAGCCCCGCGTCTCCCCAGGATTGGGGGTGTCTGTCAGTCCACCCTCTGCAGACTCCAGTATGTAGCCACCTTGCGTGGTGGGGACCGAGTGCACTTCTCACCAGTACTCGACTGAAAGTCTGCGTGCAACCTAGCTTCATGTGTCCTGAGTTTGGTCTTTGTTTCACAAAGGGAAGGGGGTTGGATGTTGGGTTTCCCAGAACATGGTGCCTGTTGGGAAGTGCCCCCAGCGCCTCAGAGCCAGCGGGAGGAATCCACGCAGATGCTGCTGACGAACCTCCCTGCGGCAGCTGCCACTCCACACGGAGGTGCAGGGAAGCCAGTTGCTAGAACACACACAAACACGTGCAGGTGCACACACAGCTTCACACACAGGCACACACACCATACGCTCACACACACACCTGAACATGCACGTGCACACACGCCACACTCACACGTGCACAAGCACACATACCTGAATACACACATGCACACACACTCTACACTCACATACACAAGCACACACAGCCACATCGGAACACACATGCCACACTCACAAGCACACATGGGAACACACATATGCACACCCTCATGCCACACACACACAAGCACACACATTGGAACACACACACCACACCTACACACAAGTGCACACACTCACCTGAACACGCACATGCACACACATGACACACTCACAAGTGCACACACACCAGAACACATGCACACACTCCTGCCACACACACACAAGCACACACACATTGGAACACACATGCCACACATACAAGCACACATAGTGAAACACACATATGCACACACACATGCTACACACACACAAGTGCACACACACAGGTACACATGCCAAACACACATACTGGAACACATAGGTGTGCACACACCACATAAGCACACACACTGAAACACATGCACACACACCACACACACACACACACACACCAGAACACGGACATGTATACACACACCACACACACACATACCTGAACACACACATGCACACACATGCCCCCCCACACACCCCTTTATATGCACATGCACACACATGCCACACTCACACATACACAAGCGCACACACACCAGAACACACACACACACCACACTCACACACAAAGGCACACACACATACATCAGAACACACATGGACACACACATGCCACACACACACACACTGGAACATGGACATATGTGCCACACTCACACACATATACTGAAACACACACATGCACACACACCACACACACACCAAAACACATGCACACAAGCCACACACACAAGCACACACACACAATGCACCTGAACACGCACATGCACACACACAATGCACCTGAACACGCACATGCACACACATGCTACACTCTCACACATGCAAACACATACACATACCCGAACATGCACATGCATACACACACACCACACTTGCACACACCCTCCGACATGTCCAGAATATTTCTCTTCCCTGGTGGGAGAAGCTCTTGGTGCTTGGAGACTCCACTGAGAAGCGCTCACTGGAAGCAGAAGCAGCTGTGGGAGATAGAGAAGGCAATGTGGGGGCTGGTGGGGCTGAGCTTCTCACTCTGGGCTGGTGTGGATGGTTGCAGAGTCACCAAAAGTGACACCTGGCCTCGAGGGACCCTGGCAGGTGACAGGAGCCAAAAGCACCGACGTGGGTGATTCTTCAGGAGAGGAAGCTGAGAGCCTCCTTCAGGCCACAGCCCAGAGCCTCTGGGGACCCCCAGGTGGAGCCGTGTCCTGGTCACTCGGATCTGGTACCTGGTCAGCAGCCTGCACCTCTTCAGCACCCTTGGGGCAGTGACACCTCCTCTCAGCATGTGGGAGAGGCCAGTGTCCTGTCGTCCTTGTTGGTTAAACTTGTGGCTTGATCCTCCTTAGACAGATGCCAGCTCCATCCCCAAGGGTGAGCTTTAAAGGCTCATCGTAAGGCTCTGCCTTCCCCGTCCTCCCCACGACACCTCCTGGACCCGTGCCCATCCCTAGACCCACGACCCTCAGTAGGCAGCATTTTCAAGGCTGTCTCTTGGCCCCGGACAGCTGTCTGGTCCACCTTCACGCCCCATCATATCATTGAGGCTCAAATGCCCCCTCCTCACCAGGCCTCCACAGATGCCCTCTCCACAAAGCATCCCCTGCTGCACCTCTGTGTCCTGACCCAGGGCCGTTCCCCCCATATTTGTCGCCATCCAAGGCAGCACCATTTGTTTCCATATTTGTTCACTTCCTGTCTGTGTCCCCCACCAAGCATGAGCGGTGTTAGGGCAGCGGCTGGTTTCCGGGGACTTGTGTCATGGTGGTTGCCACAGTGTTACGGTAGACGCTAGCAGAGGAAAGGGAAATTGAAGATATTTGTTTCACAAAAAGTTTGTTTCCTAGAAGGCACCCACCTGGCGGAGAGACACACCTGCTGTCAGCGGCGTTTTAGGGGCTGAAATCTGTCATCCTGCCAGGCCACTAAAGGAAAAACCAATGTTACGTTTTGGCAATTTGCTCAAACATGCAGCAGAATGAAGGTCATTTCTCTGCTCACTGCGAACGACTTCCCATCCCCCGCAATTGATGCAGGCCCAGAGTGTGCGCCCAGCCAGACACAGGTGCAGCAGCGGCCCCCACTTGGCGGTGTGCTCCTTTCCTCCCCTTTCCTCCTTCCATCGCCTTTTCCTTTCCAGTGAAACATATTCCATCTTTCCTTAAAATAAAACATTTAAATTTTTAGGAGTGTTGCCTGGTAAATGGGAAATATCTTGGTTCTTGACAGGTGAATTTGTGTAAGTGGGGTGCAGGCTTACAGACAGAGGTAGTTTTCTCTAGTCTTTTCTGAGTGATGTGTTTTACACCTTTGTTTTGCAAGCCACTTTCTATGGGTGTACATTCTGTCCTAGAGAAGTGTAGGGCCTCCGGGCCAGTATGAAGGCGCGGCACTCCAGCCCTGTCTCATAGAAATACCATGGGAGCCACATGGGTAAGTGGACGTGTTAGAACAGTCACATCAAAAAAGTAAACCAAACAGGGAAATGGGTTCTATGAAATTATATGAAACACTATGATTCATTTAACCCAGCCTATCTAAAATAAAATCATTTCAAAATGTTCCTATGATAAAAAACGTGTAGTGAGATAGTTCACAGTCCTTTTCGTACTAATTCTTGGAGATCTGGAGTGTATTTTACACTTACTGCACATCTAAATTTGAACCGGCCACATTGTGGGTGCCTATGGCCACACAAAGCCAGTGGTCACTGTGCCAGACGGCACAGCCCGAGGGCAGAGGTTGGCGAGCCGTGGCCCGCAGTCTGCTCATGTCCGGTCCACAAGTTGAGAATGGTGGTTAGAGTGACAAATGGTAGAAAAAAGAAACAGCAGAAGAATATGTGATAGAAGCCATAGGTTAGGATGTTCAGGTTTATCACAGTGATTTTCAGGTGAGTCAATCAATAAAGACATACTTTTTTTCCTGAGTTTTAATAGCAGAAAATGCAGATAGAAGAACCCTCATAAACAGAAGCTGTACGGGGGCTTGAGAACCGTGGGTCTGGTCTGAGCCCAGGCAAGGTGGCCACCTGGTGAGGGAGGCACCCAGCAGCTGAGAGGCAGGTGGCCTCAGCCCATGTCACCTCACCCCATGTCACCCAGCCCCACGTCACCCGGATCCCTGGCATTCCCCGTCGTGCAGCACTGCCTTGTCTCGTTGGTGAGGCTCAGGTGAGAGGTGTGCTTCACAGTTGCTTGCAGTCGGGGGGATAAAGAATACTTTCAGCTTGGTCCTGTCTGACTGTCATCCTCAGCCGCTTTACCAGGCTTTGGGTATGGCCTCGGAAGAGGTGCGAGGTCAAGCTCACGGACGCTCATCTTAAAGGGATTCCCATGGCAGGTGTGAACAGAGCCATTGTCTCGCCTTTTATTTTACAGGATTGCCAGCTGTTACCACGTATGTCTTGGGTGACCTAATTTGCAAACATAGTATTAATTTCCTCTTAAAATCTTGCAGACAGAATATAAAAATGTGTGCTCAGCCTGAGGCAGGAAGGCAGACGGGGCAGCCACACGTTTTCTCCTTCCTGCTGCCCTTGGCAGACCCGGTAGGTTTTAGTCTGAAGGGCTTTCCCACCACAGGCCTTGGGGATCTACCCCAAGAACCGCAGACTGAAGGGGCCTCCTGATTCTGGTGTCCTGGGTGGCCGTTTCTGGCTCCAACTATCACTTCTGAATCCCACTGACTGACCCTGAAGGACCTGCAGATGCCCAGGAGCTCGGGGCTCAGGCTGTTGCATCCCCCCTGTCAGCCACACGTGGACCCCCAGGAGGTCCTTGGCTTCTCCTGACCCTATTGGGGCATCAGAGCCCTGTGCGTTCTGGTCCAGCACCCGAATGACTGGAGGACTTCCCTGCTGAGGCCGTGGCTGGACCTCACGGAGCTTGGGAAGACCTTGCGTGTGGGGTGCGTTTTCATGGTGCAGCCACAGGACCAGAATGCGTTCTGAGAAATGTGACTTTGTCATCATGCGAACATTGCAGAGTGTTCCCTTACACAGACAGAGGTGGCACAGCCTCCTCCACACCTGGGCTGTACGGTGTAGCCACCAGGTCTGTGCAGGAGGGGACTGTGCTGAAACTGCAGGCAGCTGTTATACAATGGTGAGAGTGTGGGTGTCTACACATCTACACATGAAAAGCCATGGTGAAAATATGGCATAAAAGGTGAAAGATGGTGCACCGCATAGGACGCTGAGCATCCGTGGGGCTTGTGGAACAGCAGTGGCTCTGGGCGAGTCAGTGAGTGAGTGGAGCATGAAAGTGAAGGCCTGGGACATGGCTGCACAGCACCAGTGGCTTTAGGAACACTGGACACTTAGGCTGCACTGAATCTATTTACAACATCTTTCTTCAATAACAGATTAATCTTATCTTCCTGTAACTTTTTTTTTACTTTATAAACTTTATTTTTTATAACATTTTGACTCTTGTAATAACATAGTTTAAAAGACAAGCACATTGTGCATTTGTACAAAAATATTTTTACATTTGTGTCTTGATTCTATAAACTTTTCCTGTTTTTAAAACTTTTAATTTTTTAGTTTTACTTTATTAAACGTTTTTCCTTAAAACCTAAGAGACACACACCTTAGCCTAGGCCTACACAGGGTCAGGATCAAGCGTATCACTGTCTTCTCCCTCCCCCTCTTGTCCCGCTGGAAGGTCTTCAGGGGCAATGACAGCAAGGAGCTGCCGTCTTCTGGGATGATGTCCTGGCTTCTTCAGGACACCTCCTGACGGACCTGCCTGCAGCTGTTTATAGTTAATTTTTAAAAATACAAGTAGAAGAAGTACGCAAAACAATACAAAGTATAGTACGGTAAATGCATTAGCTAGTAACAGCCATTTATCATCATCATGTACAGTGCATAATTGTATGTGCTAGACTTTTACATGCCTGGAAGTGCAGTAGGCTCATTGACACCAGCATCAGCACAAACACGTAAGGAGTGTGTCACACTGCAACAAGACCATGGGTCTGCGGCCAGGCTACAGGAGACTCTCAGCTCTGTTATAATCTTACGGGAGCAAAACCATCTACATGGTCCACTGTTGACCAAAACGTTGCCATGCATGCATGACCATATTTAATCAGTCTGCAAAAGTTAAAAATGATGACTTGGAAACACTGGTAATGTGGCATTTTGCTTCAGCAGCATTTTCCCTGTTTGGGTGTCGGTAGCTCAGCCAGTGTTGAAGAAATCCGTAGTGAAGAAGAGAGCAGATGGAATCTGCTGCAGGGGAGGCTGCACCAGGCCACAGCTGCCTGGTGATATTAGATTCACCAGTTGCTGCCTCCAATGACAGAGAGCCGGGCAGGGAGATGGGGGAGCTGGTGTCCCACCCAGATGCTCTCTCTTTTGCTGGGGTGCTCAGTCCCTGGGGCCAGGAGTGCCCTAATGACTGTGTGTTTGTCCACTTCCAGTGGAATTATGAATTCTGCTGGGCTAACAGGTGCTGCTGGGACTGGGGGGTGTGGGTCGAGCGCCCCTGCACACACATCCAGGGACTGGTTGGTGCAGACACACACTGGCTTGACTGCACACACCCCTTGACTGCACAGGGGCTGATTCTGTGGCGTTGTTCCCGCTCTAGACTGAAGCAGTGTTCTCGAAGCAAACCTGGCCAGCAGCACTGTCCCTCCTGGGAAGCTGTTGGAGAGGCAAATTCTCCAGCCTCATCCCAGACCTATGGATGTAGAGCTCTGGGGCATGGCCCAGCAGCATATGTTTAACGAGCCCTGCAGGAGGTTCTGATGCAGCTCAAATTGGGGCACACAGCTCCGAGTGTCCCTTGGTGTCTGGAGGGCTCTGGTCTGCAGCAGAGACATCTCCTGGCTTAGCTTTGCCCCACCCCGGCTTCTCTCCCTGCTCTCCTGAGAGCATCTCTTGGACAAGCATCTCGCCCTGGGGGTCTGCATCTGGGAACCAAGGGGGCTTTCTGCACACCACCCTAGGTATCTCCAAATTATATCCAAAGCTGCTTAATTCCTCTCCTTACCCCCCCAGTCCATACCTATACCTTTTAAGCCACATGGTCTCTTCCACACATAGAGTCCAAGAGGGCCCAGAGAAAGACAGGCAAAGTGCACTGCGGGGGTTGTTAATGCATCTCCAATTTGACGTTCATTTCTGGTAGACTCAGCATGCAGGCTTGGCTCCTGCTGTGCTGTTTCCCCTTTTCTCCTTTACAAATTCGGTGAAGACAAAGGAAAAAAAAAAAAAAACACAGAGGGAAATGAATCCATTAATTGAGAAATGTTTTCAGATACTGTAAATAACAGTTTTATATTTAAAACAGGACCATACCAGGGCATTCAATTCTGTCTGGAGTTATGCTGGGAGATGGGCAGCTGCTGGCCACACACGGCCGTTGGGTGCTCGAAGTGCACTGACTCGGACTGAGAATCTCTACACACGGGTGTTGGAGACTTAGTGCAAGAAAAGAACATGGAGTACTACAGAGAGTTTACTCTTCATTGTGTGCTGAAATCATCACATCTTGGACATATTGGGTTAAATAAAATAATATTAAAATTTCTTTCACCTGTTTTGTTTGCTTTTGTTTTTGTTTTGAGGCAAGGTCTTGCTGGGTCACCCAGGCTGGAGCACAGTGGTGTGATCTTGGTTCACTGCAGCCTCGACCTCCCAGACTCAAGCCATCCTCCCACCTCAGTGTTTTGTGTAGTTGGGACCACAGGCATGCACCACCATGCTCTGCTATTTTTTTTTTTTTTTTTGTAGAGATGGAGTCTTGCTATGTTGTCCAGGCTGGTTTCCAACTCCTGGCCTCAAGTGATCCTCCTGCCTTGGCCTCTCAAAGTGCTGGGATTATAGATGTGAGACACCATGCCCGTTCCACCTGTTTCTTTTTCTTGTGGCTTTAGAAAATTTAATAATACACATGTGGCTCATGCTCTGTGTCTTTTGCTCAGTGCTGGCTGAGAGGTGCTAAGGTACTAACAGCAGTGGTGGCTCAGCAGTGAAGGAAGTAACTGCCCCTGGTCTGCTGTCCAAAGATGGCGAGCTGGCAGAGATTCAAATCCAAACCAAACAAAGCCCAGATGGCCTTTCCTGAGCACGAGGCCCCAGGTGAGAAGGCAGGTTTTGAAGCGGGACTTCCCACTCATCTTGCCCAGCCTGCCTTTCCTTGTCTTTCGATGCTGGCTGTGGTGCCGTGAGACATGATGAAGTTCGTAAGTCAGGGCAGTTTTTAAACCCACAGACAAGAAGCACATCTGCAAAACGCAGCCTGGGAACTGTCTACTCTCCCCGGAACTGTGGGGATCTCTGCAGGAGGAAATCGCACGGTTTCCCACGGGTGAATCGTCGTGATGTGGTTGTGGCTGTTGGTGGGAAACATCCTCACATTTTCAGTTTAAATGCATTCCTTCTGATCTTTCCAAAAGACGGAGGCAGAACAGCTGGTTGCCACACTCTGTGTAAAGTCCTTTGGGTAAATTGAAGGTAAATTTTATTCCTTAAATTCTGCTCCATGGGGTCACAGCCTTGGTTCTTTAAATAAAGAAAATTGTGATTTTTTTCCTCCTCTAAAAGCAAAACAATCTGGTAACTGCACCATGGATGAAGCATTTAGACAAATGATGTAATTTGGATACCAAAGGGAATCTGAGGCCTGGCACGGTGGCTCATGCCTGTAATCCCAGCACTTTGGAAGGTCGAGGCAGGCAGATCACTTGAGGTCAGCAGTTTGAAACGACCCTGGCCAACATGGTGAAACCTTGTCTCTACTAAAGATACAAATTTAGTTTGGCATGGTGGCACGTGCCTGTAATCCCAGCTACTCAGGAGGCTGAGGCAGGAGAATCACTTGAACCCCCAGGCGGAGGTTGCGGTAAACCGAGATCGTGCCACTGCACTTCAGCCTGGGTGATGGAGCAAATCTCCATCTCAAAAAATAAAACAAAACACAGAGGGAATCCGAAACCCCAATCTAATAAGATTGTGTTGTCTATAAGCTAAAACACTACATGGAACAACACTTTGGAAGAGTTTTCTATTTTTATGGTTCATGAAATCTTTGTATCTACACTGAAATACTATACCTCGCAATATGACTAAAACTGAAGGGGGTTCAGACAACCAGTAGGCGACTCAGGACCCTCCAGACAGCAATGGCATGGTGGGGGGCCTAGCCAGGCTTCTCTGCCAACTTCGCCATCTGGGTCTGCCTGCTCGGGGGCTCCAGGGGCCGCTCTGTCCAAAGGTCGGTCTGGAAGCGGTGCTGCTGCTAGTGGAGGAAGAAGAGGGTGTGCAATGGAGCTGGAGCTTGCGGGGAGCTGGAGCTTGCGGGGAGCTGGAGCAGGCGGGGAGCTGGAACTTGTGGTGCCGACCCAGGACCAGTTATGGACTGGGGGAACCCAGAGGACAAAAGAAGGACTCCTCGTTCAAAAGTCATTAGGAGTTTGAAGATGGCAATGACAGAGTATTCAATTAGGTGGGAGCCCCTTCTGTGCCTGGGGCCTCGTGTGACTGCAGAAGCCACGGGTCCCTGAAGGCAACCCTGGTCTTGTGGCACAGACTGTGGGGACAGCTCCTAGGTTCTCCCCTTGGCCAAGTATGACATTGCCTTCAAGGGGCCACGGAGAAGGGCAGTGACGATTGTTGACGGTTCAGGAAGGAGGGGCAGTGGCTGAACTATGTGGACCATATGTGCTCACCGAGGGGTCAGCCTTGAAAATTTTCTCTAGGATTTATGATCATTGAGGGAGGACACTGTTCTTATTGTCAGAGAGGGTAAAATATATCCTGGGAGGCAAAGATTTTTGTGGTTTTACTTTTTGTTCTCCCCTTCATTCCTTCCTTCCCCCTTCCTTCTTCTCTTTTTCCTTTCTTTCTCTTTCCCTCCCTCCCTCCTTCCTCTTTCCTTCCTTTTCTCTGGCTTTTCTTCCATCGTCTTGCCTTTATTGTATTGTTATTATTATTTAGCACAGGTAGCCAACTGCATGTAGGGGCATTCAAGTTCAGCCTGTTTAGTCCCATTGAAAGAACAAAATACCAAGGATACATTTATACCCTCTATCTATTGCTGGACAACTGATTGAACATTTTTCCCTGTCAAAACCATATTTTTTCAGGTGTGTTGATCGTTCTGTTTTTGTGTTAAATAGAGCCAACTTCTTCCTACTTCTGTGTTTTTGCTATAAGCTGGCTAGGGACAAGGTCACCAGCGACCTAATTCAGTCAGCAGCTGCTGGCTTTAAGGAGTTCAGGAGTTCATTGTGTGAATGCAGTCATTGACTGCAGAGATCATCGATATTTTTCTGGGCCATCTTGGTCTCACCTCTTTGGCGGAAGAAAGCAGCACCCACACAGATGTGTAACATCTGATTCTGGTCCAGCTCCCGAGGGCTGGGCTCTGCCCGCTGTGAGTGGCCCACAGCTCCGCCAGCATCTGTTTCCATCTGCCGAGCCATCCTTTCTTCTGAATGTGAACTGTTTTCTTGGTTTCTTTCTGGCATCAGAAAGCAACAATGAGTGATTATCTGATGCAGCATCCCTGGGGCCCCAGGTGCTGGTGACTCATTCAAGTCTCTCTGCAAACCAATTCATTAAACCTGCTTCATCTGGGACGTGCTGAGAGTGGAGGTATATTTCAAAAGCGGCTTGGCAGCAACGGTGCAATTAAACAAGGAGGGAAGGAGAGCAGAGGCGGAGGAGGAAGGTGCGATTTAGTTGTGACTTGAACACTGTCTACACCAGCCAAAGAAGGCTGGTCCACACTGGCTTTCAGCTGAGGGGAGGGGCAGTGCCCAGATCATATAATTTTTGAAATTACATTTGTAATTAACTTCACGATATCTCCAGGGAATTCTGGAAAGACAGCAAGAAAAAACACCGTGGTATCTGTCCTATCAGATACTACAAAGCACCTAATGAAGTATCCTTAGGACATTAGAAAAAACACTCACTCAAAAAAGGTGGAATTCTTCCTTTGTATTCTTGGGGTGTTGGTTAGGGTGGCAGGGTTCATCGTTAAGTTCATCGTTAAGCAAGCAGGGTCTTGCTGACTGTGAGATGTTTCACGCAGTTTTGGTTTTTACTCTTCGGGTCAGGGTCTGGCTTTCCTCCTAATAGTCTTTTACCAAAAAAACCTCTTCGGGAACTTTTAAGTTCATGCAGATTTTTAGGAAAGTTAAATCTAAAATATTTTGTGATAACAATTTGAAGGTCCAAAAACATTGCTATCTCCCTACTTATCAGTTGTTTTAGTGAGCCTTGCCTCTTCGAATTATGTTCTAATATTTTAATAAAATCTCCATAAAAACAATAAATTTGCAAGAGAAGCAGAGTCCCAAGTCAAGTGCGCTTGACCACATTCAGAACTTTCCTGTCTCAGGGCTTGGCTACTTGCATCACTGGATATAATTATGTGGCAAATTGTGCAAGAATGAGCAATGGAAGACGTCTGGCGATTGAGCGATTTCTCAGCCTCTGGATGTAGTGAGCAGAGTTGGAATAGATGGATGAGAACTGACATATCCAAGTAAAAGCAGCCAATGAAGCAGCTTAATGGGCTTCCCGGGGCGCCCTGGGAGTACATGCCACCTTCACCCATTAACCATTAGCTCCGCTCCAGACGTCTCAGCTGCTGTGCAGCCCCATGCACAGAAACCCAGGAGACCAGCACCTGCCTTCTGACAGCTTACAGTCCACTGGGCTTCAGTGAGAGGAGTGGGATCCAATCATCCCCATGAACTTGGGATCTGAAACTTCTTTGCTTGAAGCTTCTTTCCCAAAGAGCGCCAGGAAGCCACGGTTTCAGGTACACACAGTCAGAATGCGCTGCAGCAGTGTGCTTTGCAGCTGAACTCCTATCAAGCGTCCTAGGCAAGGCATGCACCCCAGCGCCAGAGAGAATCAGGAAGGGGAGGGTGCCCAGAACTTCAGACAAGAGCCCCTCCCAGAAACCACCACCAAAGTCATCACTGTGTTTCTACCCTCAGACCTGTGTCTCCTTAGCTTCTCCGTAGAGGAAGGAGAGGAGCTGGGCAGACAGGACTCAGCAGCTTCTAAGTTTTCACCATGTTTATGGAAAAGTGGGCCAGTTCAGATTTGGATTAGATCACCTAAGAGAAGGCGTGGAATCTGCCTCTTTCAAGTTTTACAACAGGAAACTGGCAGAGAATGTCATTGCTCACTCACGCAGTGTTTCTCCTTTTCCTGGGCACACAGCCAAATTACAGCCCAAGGTCTCCTTGCACCTGTGAGTTCTGCCCAAGCCTGTGTTGGTGGGCGAGATGGAAGCTGCCTTCAGCTTAAATAATCTGTCCTTCTTACTGTCCTAGTCCATGGTGGATTTGGACGCTATGCGTTAAAGATGGCAGTGCCACAGAACCGGGGCCCCGAATGACTGTGTGGAGTCGAAACCCTCACCCTCCTCCAACACAATGCTCTGGGAATGGGGAGAGAAGTAAAGTTTTGCATGTTAAGTGATGGATGTTTTGTGTCTGTTTGTTCTAGCTGTTCACCTACTTTTACCAGTACAAAGGATATGCAAGCACAGGGAAAAGTTGTCTTATTTAAAGGGCACTTACCAATACTTTATTAGCAAGACTAAATACATTGAGCAAGTTTATCAGGTTATCAATCAGATAGTAAAACAGTGGAGGATCAAGATTTAAGGTTAAGTCATCATATAAATAACATACTTGTTGTGATAACATCTCCTTTTCTAGGCTCTTGAATGCAAGTTCATTTTCCCAAGGTCTCATTTTTACTCTGTGCCTCCAGACTTGGCTCCTGGCCCATAGGTGTCTGTTGATTTTTTTTTTCTTTGACAGCAGGGGGTGCTCTGGGAATATGCTTTTCAAACTAACTTCTGCCTCTAGTTATAGTTCTTTAAGAATCCAAAAGAAAGTACAAGAATAATAACAATTTGTTGATTTGTAAACAAATGTCTTCTAACTTTGGAAATGCAGATTAGCACAGACACAGGGCCTAAAAGAAATTAAAGTGGTACTAAAATAAATTAGACAGTCGAAATGCAACCAGTAAAGAACAAAGGAAATGTGTGTTGTTCACGGAACCCACCATGTACTTCAAGCCGAGAGATCAACCACAAACCCCAAGATAAGCTTGAGAAACACTGGTGGTCACTGAGTAGGGTGGTGACTTATCTTTCTCGTCCGCTCCTGGCTGGGTGATAGAGTGAGGAGGAGATTGGGTGAATTGTGTCAGGATCCTGCACTGCCCAATTCTTACCACTGCAATGGCCACGTTTCAAACAAGGGCTTGGTGGAGGGAAATTATGAGTGGTGAAGGTAAAGTTGGTGTTGAAGACACAGCTAACAGCTGGGTTGATTCCCTTGGATTTGTTTTCTGATTTCTGGTTCTCATTTGCAAAGTAGAGATGATCCCTCCTGGCGCCCATCTCAACAGGCTGCTCTGGGTACTGTGAGAACACATCTCATGCTTGGTATTTAAATCCCTATCTTTTCTTAAGTGGCTTGGAATGGAATTTTATCCTAGAGATGTTCTGACCATTGGTTTGCCAGTGCCCTACTAATTCATGTGTTCTCAGTTCCCTCAATGGCCTTCACATTTATTTTTTGGGGAGTCCTCCAATTCACTTTCCCTGATCTCCAAAAAACTAAATAGTACAAAGAGGGGACCCCTTGTGCTCTGCCACTGATGGATCGCACCACGTTGCCACCTGTTTATTGGTCCACGCACCCCACTGGTTGACAGCAGCATCTTAGACTTTATTCTACCGACAGTAGCAGTACTTGCTGAGGGAGGGAGTGAACGACTGGCTACCCACTCCTCCTTTGGAATCTGTTAGTTCCATAAGCCGCTTTGTTGCTGTTTCTCTCACTCATTTCAGATCACATCTCAGTGTGCTTCAATCTCGCCCCCAAGAGCACTGGGCACCCTGGAGTGGGGGCTTATTCATTTCCCTTCGAATCCTAAGTGCCTGAGATACTACTTGGAGATTGACTAATATTTGCTGGGTGAATGAGTAAATGAATAAAGCAATGAGTTGTCTGTTCAGCATTTAAGGATAGGGATTGACGAGACTGAAGTCTAGACTGCTTTCTAAAACAGTCTTTCTAAGGTACTCAGTGAATGTTTCTTGGCTCCTGAGATGACCTATTTCTTCTTAGGGCCTCATTTGCAAGAAAGGTTCCTCAAGTGGTGCATCCATGTGGTGCATCAGAGTTAGTCCTGCTGTGGAAATATCTTTTGGAGGGACATTTCTGGAAGTCAAGTGATACATGTTTTAACACTTAAATTATCTAAATCTAGCACAGGATTTTTTCCTCACAGTTAATGATATACTGACAATTAAAAAAAATTCTGCTTTTTAAGAGTTTAGACAACTGTTTACCAGAGACCTAAGACCAAGGTATCATTTTCTCCATCATTACTTCAATGTAATAAAAGTTGTATATGAAAAATCCACAGCTAATATCATACTCAGTGTTGGAAGCCTGAAAACATAACTCCTAAGGTCAGGAAAAAGGTGAGTGTTTATTCTCACCACTTCTTTTCAACATTGTACTAGAAGTTCTTGCCAGGGCAATTAGACAAGAAAAAGAAATAAAAGGCATCCAGATTGGAAAGGAGGAAATAAAACTTTCTGTACTCACAGATCACATTATCTTGCATATAGAAACCCCCAAAGGAATCTATGAAAACCTATTAGAACTAATAAATGAGTTCAGAAAAGTTGCATGATCAACATACCCAAATCAGTTTTATTTCTACACGATTAGCAATGAACAATCCAGAAAGGAAATTATAAAAACAATTCTATTTAGAGTAACATCAAAAATAAAGTGCTCAGTAATAAATTCAGCCTAGGAGATGCAAGGCTTATACACTCAAAACTATAAAATATTGTTGAAAGAAATTAAAACAGGCTTAAGTAAGTGGAAAGACATCCTATGCTCATGGATTGGAGACTTAATGTTGTTACGATGACAATATTCCCCAAAGTGACCAATTGATCACTATTAAAATTTCAATGGGCTTTTTTTTTGGTTTGTTTTCAGAAATGGAAAAACTAACTCCAAAATGTGTACAGAATTGCAAGGAGCCGTGAATAACTAAAACAATGTATAAAAAGAAAACAAAACTGGAGGACTAACAATTCCCAATTTCAAGGCTTACTACACAGCTACAGTAATTAAAACAGTATGGTACTGACATGAGATAGACGTACAGAACAAGGAAACAGAACTGAGAGTCTAGAAATAAACCCATACATGTACGACCAATTGATTTTCGACAATGGTGCTGAGACCATTCATTGGGGGAAAACAGACTTTTTAATAAATAGTGCTGGGGCAAAGCCTGATATAGGCTCATAATAATAATAATAATAATAATAAAGTACTGAACAACTGGATATCCATATGCAAAACAACAATTGTGTATCCCTATCTCACATCAAACAAGAAGTCAACTTAAAATAGAACAAAGACTTAAATGCTAGTACTAAAAATATGAAACTGTTATAAGAAAACATAGGTGTATTTTTGTGACCTTGGATCAGACTATGGTTTCTTAAAAGTAACACTGAAAGCATAGAAGAAACCACAAAACAATGGATAATTTGGACTTCACCAAAATAAAAAGCTTTTGTGAATCAAAGGGCACTACTAAAAAGGTGAAAACATACTGCATCACGAATCTTGAAAACATGATGCCAAGAGAAAGAAACCAGATGCCCAAGACCACATACTGCAAGATTCTATTTATAGAAATGTCCAGAAAAAGGCAAATCCATAGAATCGGAAAGCAGATTAGTGGGTGCCAAAGCTTGGAGGTAAGGGAAATGAGGAGCGACTGCTTAATGGATTCGGGATGACTTTTGGAGGTGATGTCAATGTTCTGGAATTTGTGGTGTTGGTTGCATAACACTGTGAATGTATAAAAGCCTCAACATTGTTTACTTTAAAAAGAATAAAATAATTTCATTTCAATTAAAAAAAGAAGGAAAAACGCTGTGATGGTTAATACTGAGTGTCAACTTGATTGGATTGAAGGAAGCCAAGTATTGTTCCTTGGTGTGTCTGTGAGGGTGTTGCCAAAGGAGATTAACATTTGAGTCAGTGGACTGGGAGAGGCAGACCCACCCTTAACCTGAGTGGGCACCGTCTAATCAACTGCTGATGCAGCTAGAATAAAGTAGGCAGAAGAAGACGGAAAAAGTAGACTTGAGTCTTCTGGCTTTCATCTTTCTCTGGTGCTGGATGCTTCCTGCTCTTGGACATCAGACTCCAAGTTCCTCAGCTTTTGGACTCTTGGACTCACACCAGTGGTTTGCCAGGGGCTCTTGGGCCTTTGGCCACAGACTGAAGGTTGCACTGTTGGCTTCCCTACTTTTGAGGTTTTGGGACTCAGACTGGCTTCCCTGCTCCTCAACTTGCAGATGGCCTATTGTTAGACTTCACCTTGTGATTGTGCGAGTAAGTACTTCTTAATAAACTCTCCTTCATATATGTGTCTATCCTGTTAGTTCTGTTCCTCTAGAGAACCCTGACTAATACAAAGACCTATGTATTTTTAACAATGAACAATTAGAAATAATCTAAATACCCAACAATGATATGTGGTTAAAATACTGTGGAATATGTAGTCAATTAGTATCCCACAGCTATTTTACATATTATTGTATATGCTGTAGCAAAATGTAATGATTATGTTTTTAGGGATAAACAGATTACAACATCACATATATCCTATAATAGCAACTCTTTAATAGAGTGTATGTATATGGAGATATATATACACACACACACGGAGATATATATATATATGGATATATATGTGTGTGTGTGTGTATATATATATATAAAAACAGAATATATATATGGAGCAAGACTGCCAAGGAAAAGAAAATTGAAAGCAGAATGTGGGTCATTTTGAAATTTTATTTTTTATATAGAAAAGTGTTTGGCAGATCATGACGTCAGGAGATAGAGACCATCTTGGCTAACATGGTGAAATCACATCTCTACTAAAAATACAAAAAATTAGCTGGGCATGGTGGTGGGCACCTGTAGTCCCAGCTACTTGGGAGGTTGAGGCAGGAGAATGGCGTGAACCTGGGAGATGGAGCAAGTATTATAATTTATTCAACAAATACTTATTGACAGATATTTATGCCATAAGAAAAAAAGTTATCTTAAGTTTGAAATTGAAAAAAACAAACAACACTAAGGAATAGAACAATCTCTATATCAAAAACATTTAGCAGCGCACATTTTGAATTGATGCCAAGTGCAGAATAAGCCTTTGATTTCTTTGAGGTCAGCAGTTACAGTGGATTTCAAAATTATTCATTCTATTGACTATTTTATTAAAGAAAAGAGATTTATTCTGATTTATCTTAAAATGTTTGAAGTTCATCAACACGATATTTTAAAGAGAACAATGTCTTCATTCAATTATTATTTTGCTTATTCATACAATATTCATTTATCAACAATATATTAGACATTGTTGGAGAGTAAGGTAAAGCAAAATGTAAATATTTTCCCGCAAAACTTTTGATTTAGTAAAGGAGAAAGCACATATAGAAAGCCAGGTCTTTAAAAAAATAGTTTCATTTGAGTTTCAACATTAATGCAGGGAAGAAGTACGTTATAGAAAATGGAATTATGTTCATGGATTTTTTTCCCAGTCAGTATAATTAAACCTTGTTCTTAGCCAAAATTCTGCCAATCTTCATTTTAATAAGGTGCCACTTGATAACTTTACTGTTCAACTGAGTGTGTTAGTTTTATGGCGTTATTGAAAGATACTTTAAATAGTTATTTAACACGATCTTTGCAGAAATTAGGAAGAGTTTCTTATTGCACGCTGAACATTAGACCGACCCTAAGAAAAGCCTCAGAAGTGGATGCCTTCAATGGTAGACACGATGCAACAATCGCATCCAGGTGGCACATGCTGTGTGTGTCACCACGGTGGGACTCCACATTCTGTGATGAGACAAACTTCCATTTCTTTACTCTCGTTATGTTTATCAAAGCTGTCTATTTCTTGGTCCTAATTCTGGCTTTTAGTTTTTGCAAAAAGGACTGCAAACACTAATTAAACCGTGGCAGCAGCATTTTTGTTTGTTTGAGACAGAGTTTGTATTTTTGTTACCCAGCCTGGAGGGCAGTGGCACGATCTCAGCTCACAGCAACCTCCGCTTCCTGGGTTGAAGGGATGCTCCTGCCTCAGCCTCCCAAGTAGCTGGGATTGCAGGCGCCTGCCACCATGCCTGGCCAATTTTTTGTATTTTTATAGAGATGGGGTTTCACCATGTTGGTCAGTTTGGTCTTGAACTCCTGACCTCAGGTGATCCGTCTGTCTTGGCCTCCGAAAGTGCAGAGACTACGACGGGGTCCGTGATACAGAGCAGACTCAGAGCAGTGCATCCCCCATCAAGCCCCAGAGACCACTTCCCAAGACCAGGAATCCTAAATTCCTTACTAGCACTGGGCGACTGTGAGGGTCACAGGGTGCATTTTGTAGAGGTGTGAAGACTAGAGCAGAAAAGTATCTGTGCTGCTACTAAAAAAAGATCAACCAACTACAACACATTTGAAGGAAAACAAAGATTTTTATTTTTAAATTGTTAGGTCCCTTTGAGAGTTCAGATCTTTCTCAGTGTATTAAACATAACAATGCCTATGCAATTTGGTATATTTCTTAATGTGATTTTGATTGATTGCTTAAAGAAAATATATTCTGCATTCTAGTAATAATTAAAAATTAGCTAATGGAATTTCAATTTAAAATTTAAGATATACGATATTGAAGTTCAGTTTTTTTAACCAGTATTTTAGAATATTATAAAAATTAATATAGAAATATTGTCAGCAAATAAAGGAAAGAAGGTTTTCTGTAATTAATGTTTTAATATGATGAAATGGACGTAGAAATCTCAATTTAGGAGATAGAGGGTCCCCACAATGGGGAATACACCAAATACACTTAATATAAACACGGCTGTGCACGTTTTCTAATAAGCTCCCCTTTCTGCATTGTCTTCATTTTCTGTTCCTCCTAAGAGTTCTTTGAAAGTTTCTGACATCCAAGGCAATCCTAGCTGTGAAAGTTCTTTCCCCTCGGCTCTCAGAGGAGTTGTTGGGTGTGGTGCGTGGAAGAGGAGCCGTCTGCTGAGAGAACAGGAGGAACTCCCCTGTCTGAGTCAGTACAGGACCACCGAGGACGAGGAACTCAGCCCTCCCGAGTGATGCTCTGAATCCAGGGAATACGCTGGCCGGGAACTGCAGAATCCCTTCCGCTGGCCTGTGATAAAACCGTGTTGACTTACGGAGTGTCATCTTTGGTTTATATTGAACTTTCTTAAAACTTTCCTCTTCTATATAATTTTACTCTCTACCATAGAGATAATTTTGATAAAATAAATCTCAGTCAGTGCACATTGTATTTTTTTTCCTATTCTTTGTATTACATTGGTGCAGAACTAATTGCGGTTTTTGCCATAAAGAGTCATGGCATTTATTCTTTGCCATGACTCTTAATGGCAAAAACTGCAATTTACTTTTAATGGCAAAAATCACAATTGTGTTTTCACCAACCTAATAATTCTCAAAGTCTCAGGTCTTAAGGCACCAACTTCCAATCTCATTCCAGATGGAAACCTCTTGATTTCTCCGTATCTTCTCTGTCCTGAGCCTTTGACCAAACAAGGCCATGGGCTTCCTGCCTTTGTCATTCCTGATTAAATGCCAACGCCACCGTCCTCTCTCGCATTCAGTATTCAGAGGGCAAATCATGAAGCAGGATCCTACCGGCCGCCGTGTCAGTCCACAGTTCCCATGCTGGGTCCTGCAGTCTCTTCATTGTCCTGCGGGATATTAAAAGGACTTCTGTGAAAAAGATAATTCTTAAGTGATATTGTCATTCTAAAAAGCACTTTAAAAAATGTGTGTGAAAACTGTCAACATACTTACATGGTGGTTTTATTGGTTTTCAGTAAATTTCTTTAAAGCAGTGGTGTGCAGTACTTGGTAGTGTCCCCTAGGTAACAAGAGGCCGCTGAAGACATGAACGTGGTGGCCAGGTCAGCATCTGCTGACTGATGCTTGAAGCCATCACAGAGAACATCAGAAGGAGGAGGGTGTGGTGGCCGGGTCAGTGTCTACTCGCCATCGCACAGGCAGGATCCATGAACCCACCTCTGGATTGGATGAAGACGGTCGCAGTTGACTCATTTTTTTGGTCTGTGTTTGCTATGTAGTGACGAGATTCACATTTTGTTATTCTTTTCTGCACTGGAGCTGTCTGTTAGACACTTGGGATCCTCGTGTGTTTCAGCCCTGAGCCCCTGTTGAAGCTTTACCAATAAATAATCCTTTAGCCAGGATGATGGGGCCAAATAAACCTGGGGACCATTGTTTTTGGTAGGAATTCAATGGGAGGAAACCTCAGAGCGAAGAAGGCGTCACCGTTCTTCTTTTTCTTATGAAAATAAAGGGGCTCTTAAAGGCAGAGCTGCCTCTTGTGCTTTGATTTTTGAGTTCTTCATTTCTTTTTATTGTAATAAATACTACTAATAATGTGACAATGTGGGTTGGTAGTTATATTTACAGATCTTCCTAGGTCGTATGATTTGAGAAGAAAAAGTCTGTGGGAAACTAGGTTTCCTAACTTTCCATATATTCCATAGACAATCTGAATTTCATCATTATAGATTAAAATCTTGGAATGCATTTCATAAGTGAAATGTATACTTTCCTACAGTACTTAACAAGCAGGAGTCCAGTTGTCTGTTGTGACTGGGATAGTCTAGTCGATATTTTGTTAATGAGGAATGTTTTGTCCAATGGAGGAGATACAGTTGTTGGATTAGTAATTAAATTGTTGTCCTTATTATTTTATGAAAATAAAGGGGAGATAAAGAAGAGGGAGACGATACTAGTGTAGGAGCCTGAATGCACTATGGGTAATAATAGAAGTCACACATGCCAAAGGTGGCCTCTTCTTATCTCAGCAGTTATCCCAGAGGCAGGTGCAGAGCCCATGGGAGGGCTGTGGGGCCACTCCTGCTTTCTCAGCTGGTTAACTGGCACACATGACTTGAGCCAACGCAAGCAACACTTTCTATCAAAGTATTCCTCTAACGAACATGAGACAGTGGTCAAAACAAACCCCACTCTAGTGTGAATCGTCTTGATGAGACTGATCCATGTCTAGCCATAGTCAAAAATGGGATGTCATTTGTGTATTTACTAATTTCACCTAAACTGGTACAGCTTGGCCCCACATAATTATTTATTTTTTTTCTTAATTCCCCAAATGTGAGCTTATGACAAACTTGGTGTAGATGGTGTCTTGAATAGACATAGTGTTCTAATATGAAAAGTCATGGGTTTGTGCTGTTAATGCCATGATGCAGCTGGACACACCATCAGGCTGACCCTCAGCCTAAACTTTGGACGGCAAGCATCAGAGGAGCCATGATTTATCTCTTGCCTCCACCTAGCCCAGCAGATGCTCCAGGTGGACCTTATCCATCGATGCCATCCTGGCCCTGAGCTTCTCTCTGGGCTGCTGGGTGGGTGTTACGAGTTGTTTAATGACACCGCAATGGGGAGGCAGCGGCACATTTGCTGTGTCCTTCCTCCCGTCCTTGTGGGGTGACCTCCAGCATCCTTGCCAGAGCCCACAGCATCTGCTGCTCAGCGGCTCCCTTCCTGCTGGACGGCTGGGCTCCTTCCACGGCTCAGACTCCGGCCTCTCTCCTGGACCAAAACTTTCCGAGCTTTTCCTGAACTTTTATCATCAGAGAAATATCCTTCTAGAAGAGGATGTTTTTACAGAACAAAAACAAAAACGAAACCCTGACCAATTTATATGATTAGAATGGGTGGTCAGTTTTTAATAAAACAAGTTTTGTTGAAATACATACATTAATTGAAACTGTCTAATACAACATTGCTGTTATAGGTTAAATAGTCCCTGTCCCCCCCAAAAGACATATATTATTCCATCTGTGAAGGCTTATAACAATAACAGCACACACTCAATACAGACACCACATAATCATCTTCAAATCCTCATCCCTGAAAAAAAAGTCGGTTTTGATTCTAAGAAATTGCTACAGTGATTAACATAATAATATGCATTTAAGCTACTATTTAGTTTATCTCTGCTACTTATATTTTAATAAAATATTTATATTCTATATGAAGATTAATTTGGAGAACTCTCAGTTATAAAATTGGTCCCTACATGTTTATTTCCAAAGCCTTTAGCTAATCATTCTGAATTGCTTGGCTTGATTGCTGACAGTTTTTGTCACCCAGCCTGTGTACTACATATTCCTGCATTTAGATAGTAGATTTGGAATAGAGGATGCTAGCACAGTGATTTTAAGTACAAAGACACAGAACTCAAGACAGTCAATTCTGTCATTCTAGCAACCTTTTGCAGTTGTTCTTTGTGTTTAAAATTTGAAATAATAAGGCAGAGTTGCAATTTGTGAGATGTTTTGTTGTGTTTGAATGCAAAGTTAAGTGCAAATTTTTGTTTAGCAGCAAAATATTTTACTAAATTTGCATATGATCTTTAGAATTAAATTGTATTCCTTTAAAATTGTTATTTAAAATCTAAAGGACACATAAAGAAAATTACTACTACTACGGATTGTTACATTTTTATTCCTGAAATAATTGTGCTGTACAGAAAAGAGGGTCTTAAAAGTTGCTCCAGATGTCAAGTATACCAGTGATATGGTTAGGCTCTGTGTTCCCACCCAAATCTCATCTCACATTTGGAATCCCCCACATGTCAAAGGGGGGGCCTGGATCATGACTGGATCATGGGGGTAGATTTCCCCCTTGCTGTTCTATGACAGTGAGTGAGTTCTCATGAGATCTGATGGTTTAAATGTGTGGCACTTCCCTGTTTTCTTGCTCTCTCTCTCCTGCTGCCATGTGAAGATGTACTTGCTTCCCCTTCATCGTCTGCCATGATTATAAGTTTCCTGAGGCCTCCTAGCCATGCTTTCTGTTAAGCGTGCAAAACTGTGAGTCAATTAAATCTCTTTTCTTCATAAATTACCCAGTCTCAGGTAGTTTTTAAATAGCAGTGTGAAAAAGGACTAATATAATCTCAGACTTCTAGGCTCCACAACGTAAATTATGTTGCTTAAGCCACCCTCTATGTGCTATTTTGTTATGACAGCCCAAGCTAAGTAATACAGAAGGGAAAGACAGGTGGTACATGCCTGAAGTGAGGAGATGGGCGTCCAAGGAGGGAAGGGCAGTTACAGCCAGAGGTCAGAAGGCTGGTGGGATGAGGGCTACAGAGGGTCACCTTCAAGGGTTCACTGGAGCTCCGACCAGTGCATACACATAAGAAAGCTGCCCCAAAGGATTAGAAGGAACAATTCTCAGATAACACACAGGGCTGAGGATACTGCTTCCTCCTGTCAGCCAGAATGCAAAGCCTTACGCTATATAGGACATTGAGCAGAGCAATCAGAAGGGTTTAATTTTAGTAATGGGGCAATTTTAGCCACAGTCTAACAGCTACTCTGGTTTCAGCAACAAAGTTTAGAAGCAAGACTCTAAAAGGACAAGACATTTCTAAGTGACTTAAACACATCCTGGAATGAAATTCAAAAATATTTATAAAAATAAATAATATCCAATACCCCAAACAGTGAAATTCACAACATCCGGCAGCCAATCAACAACTAACAGGCAAGGAAAAAGCAGAAAATGGGAGGTGTCAAAATATTTGAATAAATAATGGCCGAAGCATTTCCCAATTTTATGAAAATTGTAAACTCACATATCCAAGAATTTTAACAAAACACATGAACAACATGAAGAAATCTACAGCAGTGCACACCATAGCAAATTGTATAAAGAGAAAACTTTAAAAGTAACTATTGGAAAAAAAGATACATAATATACAGAAGATAAAGATAGGGATGAAAGTAAATTTATTGTCATAAACAATGCAAGTGAGAAGACACCATAGTAACATATTTAAAATACTAAAAAAAAAAAAAAAAAAAGAACAAAACTGTCAACCTAGAATTGTTTACCTAGTGAAACTATCTTTCAAAAATAAAGGCAAAATAAAGACTTTTTTAGATGTACAAAAGCTGAAGGAATTTATCTTCAGCAAGTCTGTACAATAAAAAAGGTAGAAGGAGTTTCTTCAGGCAAAGAAAAACTGATACTAGATGGAAGTCTGGATTTCCATGAAGGAAATGAAAAGCACTGTAAGTGTCAACTAGAATGGTAAATACAAAGTGATTTTTCTATTATTTAAATTTCTTTGAAAGACAATTGGCTCTTTCAAACTATATAAAAATAAAAATAATGTAATTTTGGGTTACAACGTATCGAAGTAAACTTTATTACAACAATAGCACGAAGATCAGGAAGGGAGAAATGGAAGTATGTGATTGCAAGCTTCTTATAGTATATACAGATTGGTATGATACTATTTGAAGACAGACTGTGATAGGTTAAATATGTGTACTATACACTCTAATGTAACTTCCTAAACAGCACAAAAAGAATAATAACTAATAAGATAACAAATGACAAAAATATAATCATAAGACCACTCAATCCAAAAGAAGACAGAGAAGTAGGACAGTGAGTAAAGAATAAATGGAATAAATGGAAAGCAAATGGCAAGATGATAGATTTAAATCCAACCACACAATTATACTAAATGTAAATGTCAAAGCAACTCCTTCATTGAAAGGCAGAGATTGTCAGATTGGATAAAATGGACCTAATTATTTGCTAAATTCAGGAAATCCACTTTAAATACAAAGACAAAAATAGATTAAAAGTAAAAGGATGTAAAAGTATGTATTAAAATCAACAGACAGCTGGACTGGTTGTATCAATATGATGCAAAATATTTTTCAGAGCAAAGGCTATTACTAGGGATGAAAAAGACCATTTCATAACAAAGGTATTAATTAATCAAAAGGACATAAAAATCCTAAATATTTATGGACCTAAAATCAGAGCTTTGAATACATGAAGCTGAAACTGAAGAAAATGTGAGAATAAATCAAAAAGTCCAAAATTATAATAAGCAATTTTAACATTCCTCTCCCAGGAATAAATAGAACAATAACACAAAGTATCAGTAAGGATATAGAAGATATGAGCAACACTGTAAACCAGCATGACCTAATTTACAGCTGCAGATCAATTCACCTAACAACAAGGTAAATATTCTTTTTAATTGCCTATAAAGCATATACCAAGATAGAGCCAATTAATGTGTCATAAAGCAAGCCTCAACTTCAGTAGATTTATGTAAGACAAAGTATATATCCTGACTGCAATGAAAGTTACCAAGAAATCAATAAATCTTAAAATACTTAGAAACTGAAATATCTCAAAATACTTAGAAACTGAAAAACATACTTCTAGATCATCCGCCATCAGTAAAATAAAAAATCAAAAGAGAAATTAGATAATATTAGAAACGAAGGAACACAGAAGCACAGCGTATCACAGTTTACAGGTGCAGCTAAAGCAGTGCTTTCAAGAAATTTCATAGCACTTTCATAGCACTAAATTATCCTATTAGAAAAGAAGGAAATGTGCTGTTCCAGGTAGCAGAGAAACAATTTTAAAAAAGAAGAAAAGAAGGAAATAAATAAAATAAATAAATAATCTCAGATTCCACATCAGTAAAGTGGAAAAATAAGTGCAGAAGAAACTTGAAGTAGGAGAAGAAAAAAAATGGTGAGCATCAAAACAGAAATCAAAAAATTAGAGAAGCAGAAAACAGAGAAAAGCAATGAAACCCGGACCTGATTCTTTGAAACAATCAATAAAATTAATAAACCTCAAGTCAGATTGGTCAGGGAACAAAAGATAGAAAATACCAATCACCAATATCACAAATGAGAGAAACAGCATCACTACAGAGTCTTCAGGTGTTTAAATTACAAGAAGAAGATATTTTGAAAAAAAGCAATACATTAAAAAACTTAGATAAAATGGACAAATTCCTTAAAAGATACAATCTACCAAGATTCACTCAAGAAATAATAGATAAACTGAATAGCCTTGTATCTATTAAATTAAGTATGTAGTAAAAATCTTCCCACAAAGAAAACTCCAGGCCCAGGTGGCTTTACTGCTGAACCCTACCAAACCTCCTGAGAATAAACACCTACAGCCCATGCTGTACTTAATGGTGAAAGACAGAATGCTTCCCGTACAGGCCCAGGGCCAGGCAAGAATAGCCATTTTCAGCCATTCAGTTTCACATTGTGTCCCAGGTCCATGAATTATGCAGGGAAATTAATAGAAGGTGTCTAGATTGGAGAGGATGTAAAAGTGTCTTAATTTTCAGACAACATGCTTATCTACAAAGAAAATCCCATGAAATCTATAAAACAACTATTAGAACTAATAAGAAAGCTTAGCAAAGTGGCAGGCTACTAGATCAATATACAAAAATCAATTGTGTTTTTATATACTGGCAACAACCAGAAATTTAAATAGAAAGAAATACCACTTATAATATAAAAACATGAAATACTTAGGGCTAAACCTGACAGAAAATGTGCACGACCTCTACATTGAATATTACAAAACTTTGATGAGGGTAATTGAATGAGATCTAATTAGATGGAGGGATTTACCATGGTAATAGGTCAGGAGACTCACTACTGTTGAGGCGTACGTACTTGACATATGCCTCGTACTGTCCAACTCTCCCCAGATTCGTGTACGGATTCAGAGCAATACCAATCAAAATCCTAGGGGGCCCTCTTTCTGTAGAAATGGATGGTCTGATTCTAAAATCCATGTGAAAATGCAAAGTACTTAGAATAGCTAAATAAGTTTGAAGCAGAAGAAAAAATTTGGAGAACTTTTGCCACCTAATTTCAGGATTTATTATAAAGCTACAGTAATCAAGACAGTACGGTATTGGCATACAGACACACAAATAGAGTGATAGAATAGGATAAGGCATCTAGAAATAGACCCACGTGTATGTCAGTTGGTCTTTTGTAAATGCATGGAGGCAATTCAATGGCGAAAGGACAGTCTTCCTAACCTTTGTGAAACAATGGATGATCCATATGAAAAAAAAAAGACTTTGATAAATTCATTCTATCATAAACAAAATTTGTTCAAAACGGATTAGAAACATAAATGAAAAGCTAAAACCCACAAAGTTTGTGGAAGAAAACACATTGGAGAAAACCTTGAGGCTTCAGGTTAGTCAAATATATATTAGATACAACATCAAAAGCATGATCTACAGGAGGAAAAATGGATACCTTCAACTTCATCAGAAGAAATAACTTACACTGAGAAGTAAATGGAAATAATGATCACAGACTGGAAGAAAATATTTGTAGATCACATATTTGATAAAACACTTGTACATTAAATATATAAAGAACTCACAAATGTGAATAATAATTTTAAAACCCCACCCAATAAAAAGATGGACAAAGGGTTTGGAACCAAGTGGCCTAGCTCAGCTTCAGAAAAACACTTAAGGTAGAAAAGTAGAGAAAGACAACAGCTCATGCTGAGGTAGGATTTTGGGGTGGGCACAGCCTCAGAGGGCTCGAGGGGCACATGGAGTGTTTGCTTCAGGGAGGTTTGTAGCCCCCCTCCCACAGGGACCCTTACTGTCTTCTGTTGGACATCCTCAATTTTCCAGGTGAACATTAAGTCTTTTCATCTATGAGAGCTTTGGATTCCACTGTGTTGCCTCCCTGCCTATTCCTCATCCTTTGGCTGGGACATGGCTCAGAGCAGAAGGTGAGTAAACCAGGAGCTTTCCTGGCATGTAGGCTCAGGTTCACATACAGAAGGGATGCCTCCCTCATCAGAACTCGATGTGTATCATACACACCCCTTCGCAGCTCCTAGCCAAACCACCCACATTAGAGTTAACCAGATTATGTGGGACCCACCCCTAAATATACTTTCTTTTCTTTAAATTTGTTTTTAACCTCTATAATGCTATTACAGTAAACAGGTGGGGGATGTCTCATTAGCTCAAAAGAAAGTATGTAAGGTACAGGTTTGACTGAGAGCCTTTTTTTTTTTTTTTTTTGAGATGGAGTCTCACCCTGTTGCCCAGGCTGGAGTGCAGTGGTGCTATCTTGGCCCACTACAACCTCTGCCTCCTGGTTTCAAGTGATTCTCCATTCTTCTGCCTCAGCCTCCCAAGTAGCTGGGATTACAGGTGCATGCCACCACACCTGGCTAATTTTGTATTTTTAGTACAGACAGGGTTTTGCCGTGTTGGCCAGGCTGGTCTTGAACTCCTGACCTTGGGTGATCCACCCTCCTCGGCCCCCCAAAGTGCTGGGATTATAGGCATGAGCCACCGCACCCGGCCTGACTGAGAGTTTTAACTCTACTGACACCCATTATATATTTGACAGTCCTCACTCCTGGGTTAAGAAATTCAAACCTTTCCATTGTTCTGCTTCTTTTTTTCTCTTTGATTTATTCTCTCCCTTCACAAGTTCAGACTCACCTCCACCGGCTCTTCCTAAGTTATTTACATGCATTTTGCCTACACTGCTTTACGTTCATTTAAGAGATATTGCTCTGATCAGCAGTTCACACTCAATGACTCTGATTTTATTCTTGTCTTATTGCATTGGCAGGGACCAGAGTCATGGGAGCAGTGATGGCCTGTATCCTTGTCCTGAGCCTGACTTGAAAGGCAATGCCTCTAGTTTCCCCACTCCACATAACCTGAGTGTGTTAACGACAGTGTGGGTATAATGTATTTAATGTTCAAGGTAGTACCATGGTAATAGGCTGTGGAAATTCGTTGAGGTTATCTTTGTGCCCTAATAAATGCTCTACTTTTAAATGTCCCATAGGTGTTTAAAAATAATTTTGATGCTCTGTTAGGAAATTTATTTTTTATATATATATCTATTTGGTCAAACTTTTCAGTTGTGTATTCAAATTCTCACTTTTTTTTGTATGTTGTATTATTGGTCAATTTCTAAACTTGTGTTAATGTTCCTGTAATTATTGTGGATTTGTCCATTTCTCCTTGTATTTATAACAGTGTTTATTGTATTTCAACCTGTTGGTAAGGGAATAAAAATTCATTGCTCATACATTCTTTATCCTTATGAAGCATGATCTTTTCCCATTTTGTGGTTTTATCTTAATTTCTACTTTAATATTAATAGTGGCTTCTCTACATTTCTTATTTGCATTTGCCTTATATATTTTTTAAAACATCTTTGCCTTTTTATTTTATCATTTAGTTTCTTGTAAACACATATCAGTAAATTTTATTGTAAAACTCAATCTGGGAGATTCTTTGAGTAGAAGAATTCATTTTGGAAAACCATTGTGTTGGACCACATTCTTTAATTTTATTTTGCTTACGTCTTGTAGCTGACTTTGTAGCAGCTTGTGCTTTGATGCTCATACCCTACATCCATTTAAAGACACAAGGTGTTTATTGGGGGCAGCTCTTCCCAAAGACCTGGAGGGTGCCTTCCCCAGCCTGAGGTCTGTCTCAGAGTCTCCTGGCTGCAGGAACAAGGTCAAACTACCCCAGCACCATTATCTCCTTATGCAAATGACCACAACTGAATTAACTGGGAGTTTGGTCCCGGTGCCACACTGGTTCTTGAGTTGAGTCTTTTCATTATTTTAGAACATAGAAGACACAGGCTCTTCTGGGAAGCCAGTGGGAAGTGATTCCAATGGCTGCTAAGTTATTCCAAAGACTGCCAGTTAGCAGCTTCCTAGAAATCCAGCAGATTTCAGTCCTCTGAGGAGTCAGAGTGTCAGGGTTGTTTTCCAAAAGCACCTGACTCTGCATCTACTTGAAGTATGTAGCCAAGAAGGTGGGGATTCAGACAAGTATGTAGCCAAGATGGTGGGGATTAGGATAACTATGTAGCCAAGAAGGTGGGGATTCAGACAAATATAAAGCCAAGATGGTGGGGATTAGGACAAGCATGTAGCCAAGAAGGTGGGGACTCGGACAAGTATGTAGCCAAGAAGGTGAGGATTCTAACAAGTATGTTGCCAGGAAGGTGGGGATTCGGACAAGTATGTAGCCAAGAAGGTAGGGATTAGGACAAGTATGTAGCCAAGAAGGTGGGGACTTGGACAAGTATGTAGCCAAGAAGGCAGGGTTTTGAACATGTGTGTAGCCAAAAAGTTGGGGATTCTAACAAGTATGTGGGCAAGAGGGGATTAGGACAAGTGTACAGCCAAGAAGGCAGGGATTCAGACAAATATGTAGCCAAGAAGTTGGGATTAGGACAAGGTGATGTTTCAGTAAGTCAGAGTGTTAGTTAAAGACTGTGTGACTTTTTCACAAGCTGATTCCTCTTTATGATATCTGGAATCTGAATAAATTTTTGAAGTCTCCAGCTGGAGGAAATTTAAACAACATCATTTCTGCAGAGCTCCAAGGTCATGGACAAGCAAATTGTTTCCCAACATTACAGAAATGTTTTACATGTTTTGAACATGGGTTCTAATCATTTAAATCACGACAGGAAACCATTTCACTGTTGTAGAGCTACCATACACATGCGCCTGAGGGGACACCAGAACACACCGAGGTTCAGTAATTGCCAGCATTATCTGTGATCCTGGAGCCTGCTCTGGCTCACCAATGGGCTAATGGCTCTACTGAAAATGAATGGGAAGTGTTTAAGGCAGTATTAATTGAAGAGCATTCATGCAACTACAGATTCCTGAAAGCCACGTGCACTGGTGGGGACCTCTACATACCCACTCTTTCCCCTGAATGGCTTGTCATTCTTCCCTCTCACTCTTTTCTAGCCAGTCTCCCCATAGAAGCAGCTGTTGCCAGTGGACACTGTGCTGTCTGTTCACCACATGCAGCAGGTGCGAGATGCTGGCCTGATTGGGGTGGGTGTGCTGGGTTTGGCCTCACACAGTGAGTGCTTAGCGGCCAAATGGCTGAGCCAGGACCAGGAGCCTTGTCCTTAGAGCCCAGGGCAGTGCACCTGTGGGTCCTTCAAGATCAAGACCCTTCCTTACATCTGTCCCATAATAACCCCACTAGACCCCCAGCTGCAGAGAGGGGAGAGTCTGGTGGAGATGCATCAGACATGGATAGGGGTTCCTGAGGCCCCTGCTTTCAGGATGGGGGTTGCTGAGGCCCCTGCTTTCAGGATGGAGGTTCCTGAGGCCCCTGTTCTCTCTCTGCAAGTGCAAGGGATCTTTAAAAAAATCTTGCTGGACTTGGAGGGTGGGACGGCATTCAAGGACACCTGTCCTGGACACACATTATGGTTTTTTTTTTGTTTTTTTTGTTTTTTTTAGAAAATAAACCAGACTCAAGCAATGCATGTCCTTGGGTAAGTTGTTCCCATCTCATCCAGTGTTCAGGACCACACTTCAGTCTTTAGGGTGGGAAGGACTCCGTAACAGCTATCGCTGTCTCAGCAGTCGTGTGCGCCCCACACCTTCTCCATCACCCTTTGACTGGACAATCTGTCTTCTGGAGGCACAGCCAGCCAAGCTGCCCAGCCTTCCTAAACAGGCCATCTGTGCAGGCCATGGCTGAGGGGAAGACACACCAAAGAGCCAAGCGTCTCCACAAGAGTGTCGGCTGCAGAAGGACACTGCCCAAAGTCAGCACGTTGGGGGCTGGCTGTCCACCTCAGAGGGAACAAAGGAAGGTTTTTGATTTTCTGGGGAAAAAAATTCCACAGAGGGAAAAATAGGGACTTATGTAGTTGACAATATCAGTTCTAAAAATGCAATTTCCGGATTAATAACAAAGACGCTGTTCTAGTGCACCTGTTCCTTGAGGACGTGTGCTTTTGACCCACAGAACATATTGTGCCCCGTGGCTCTTAGCTGAATCGTGACTTAACAGTCCTCCCCTTTTTAATGTGTGATGTCTATTAAAACGAGTCGCTGCTTGTACCAGGGCCCTTGTGGAAATGAGAAGCACATCTCGGTAGGCTGGCCACCGGTTAAATATTAAAGCTTGTAACTTTAATATTTGTGTGTTATATATTTCATCATAGTAAAGAAAAAGTCACAAAATATTGTTTCTTTTATGAAACCTTCCATATCTAAGCAATCATAACTTCTTTTATCCTACTTTGGCAGATAAAGTTTTTACATCAAGGATACATCTAGACACAAACAGAACAAATTTATCTATCACACTCATACACATATATACATGATTAGCATATCTATGTAGGCACAGCCACACACGTATACACACATGCATATATTTATACATGCATGCTAAGATAGGTATTAATATGCTAACGTCACGTATGACTTTAGAATTCATTTTGACATCTGCATCTCACCATCTACCTTTGAGAACGGTGGGAAGGAAGAAGAGGCGAGCCTGTACTTACCCCTGAATCATCAACTCCCTGTCTCGTGTTTCAGGTCAAGAAGTCACGTTTCTTCTGCAGGAAGTAATCAGACTCCAAAGAGAAACAATAAAAAATAATCAATAAATAGAGTAAGTGAAGGTGAGGAGCTTCGTCAGGTTGTGCTTTTTCAATTTATCCACCTGCCCTCATGGGTGGGAAAGAAAGGAAAGTATGATATTGTAAGGGTTAAAAATCAGACACACTAGCTCAAAGGAAGAGATTTGAGAAAATGAGGACTAAGCCATTAGAAAGACAGGAAATATAGCATGCAGTTCAACTGGGAGCGTTTTTGAAATCCAAAAACCAAGATAAAGATTTTCAAGTTGTGGCAAATTGCTGTAGTATTGAGCTGATGAAAACTAAGTATTTATAAAAAAGCAAAATATGTACAATTTTTTATCATGACCATTGTCAATTATTTTAATGAACAAGGTAGGTATTTGGATATATGGTCTTAAAATTCCTCATGATTCTTGGCCAGTGATAGCTCCAAGTTAATAAATGGTGTTTTCTGAAAACTCATATATTATGAATTAAACCTAATTCTCTCTAGGTGAAATGTTCAAGTGGGTGTCTGAATTTTATGGTAAATGGAAGCAAATCTTCCATACTTCTGCATCCATGGGGATTGTTGCACCCAGGCTCCTGTTGCCATTGGCTAGATGTGCTGGGCGAGAGGCAGGTGCACATCAACATGGCAGCAACCCATTTGTGGCTGGCACACACTCCACCTGAGGTTTTCAGCAGGTGCCCAAGAGCTGTGGGGCACAAAGAGAGGAGGTGGCTATGTAGACAGCTTGCTTCACTTCCTGTGTCATAGCTGACACCTGTCCCTCTCTTTCAGTTAAAGCATTTGAATCAATTTTCATTATAAGAATGAATTTGTCCTAGATTCCAGATCTATCTTGTTGTCATAGATTGTGTCCTTCAAATGGAGGAATTTCAATGACATAAAGGGTACTTCTTCAGTCATGGTCCATGGTCATGGGAGATGGTCATGGTCAATGACTGTGAACAATAGTATTAGGTGACAGTCATGGGTGAAAGTCACAGCAATGACCATGGACAATGGTTGTGGGTGAGTCATGAGCAAGAGTCATGGGTGTTGGTTTTCTGTGATGACCATGGATGAGGGTCATAGGTGAGGGTCATGGTAATGGTTGTGGGAGAAGGTCACAGTGAGGGTAATGGTGAAGGTTATGGATGGTGGCTATGGGTAACGGTGATTGGTGATAGTCATTGGTAAATGTCATGGTGATGGCTGTGGGAGGTCACAGTGAGGGTCATGGTGAAGTTCATGGATGGTGGCTTTGGGCAGTGGTGACTGGTGATGGCCATGGGTGAAGGTCACAGTGAGGGTCATGGCAAAGGCCATGGGTGGTGGTCATAGGCAATGGTGATTGGTGATGGTTGTAGGTGGAGGTTGCAGTGATGGCTGTGGGAGGTCACAATGAGGGTCATGGTGAAGTTCATGGATGGTGACCTTGGGCAATGGTGACTGGTGATGGTCATGGATGATGACCACAGTGATGGTCACAAGAGAAAGTCATGATGAAGGCCTTGGACGAAAGTCCTGGTGATGGTTCTGGGCAATGGCTGTCAGTGAAGTTCACAGGCAATTGTCATGGGCAGTGATCACGGCTGATAGCCATGAATGAAGGGCATGATGATGATTGTAGAACGGTCATGGACAAAGGCCATGAGAATCCCTTCATGAAAATGTACTGCTTTTGGAAAGTGAAGAGCACAGTTGTCTGGGTCTTGCATAAATCTTTGGTATCCTCCAGGAGTGGTTCAGCAGGACAAGCATGTCAGACAACATTTTAACGGGGGATGTGTGAGACCAAGTGACTTGAAGGGAACTGTGTATAACACAGAGACATGAATGAGCATGTCAGAAAAGAAGAATAAAGAGGACAGCTAAAATATCATTGTGTTAAATCCAGAAAAGAATTTTGGATGCAGATGTGAAAGTTTATTGCATTTCTTTTGTGGTTTTCCTGATGAAACTCTGGGAGACAGACTTGGAGGAAGTTCAGAAAAATGCAAAATAGTCATCACTGGGGTTGACCAAGAATAAGCATCTCACTCTAAACACAGAGGAGAGGATGACACTTAGGAAAGGATTAGGAAAGTACGGCCAAGTATCCTCTGTGGAAAAGGGTTGGGGTGACAGGCAGGAGCTGGCTGCAGCCACTGGACTCTTCCTTTGCATTTCTAACCATGGTGAGACTTCGCAGTAGAAGCAGCACCATCTTTAAAACCTCATCTCATCTCCCCAGGAAGCTCTCCAAGAACAGTGAAAATAAAGTCAGTACCCTTCAACAGAAATCCAACTTAACTCATTCATGACATTTTATTTGTAAACATTCGATCCAGCAATTATTTTCAGATCTCGTTTATCACCTGCTGCATGAGAACACGTGGAGGCTGAGAGGTGCCTCCTGTGAAATCCTTCAGAGCTCAGCTCACCACCCATCCTTCAGGGGCAGTAGAATGAAAATTATATTTTTAATTGGCTTGAAATGTTTTGGTAAAGGCCTTAATCAGAGCATAAAATAGAAGCACATTTCCTGTAGTTTTAATAAGTTAATTTGTCCATCTTTTCCTCTCCGAATTCTGCACCTCTGCACAGTTTTGACTTAAAGGAAGGCTCCTGCCAGTTATCCACGTGCACATTTTCTTCATCATCTCCATTGTCCTTTTTCAGTTTTGCAAAATAGCAAGACAGACAAGCAGCTTTGCTGAAATTTTCCAAACAAATTCACCTTTGCGGTGAGGTAATTATGGGAACATTTCAGTCTCATGTATAAGCTTTACAGAAGGAGGTGTGTGCCGGGAAGGGAGCGATGGTCTGATCCTGCTGCCGCGTCTGCCACTCCTACTCGGAGTGCGCTAATGCGCGGGCATGCAGGCTAATTTCACAGCTGGTGCGCTTTCTGCTGACCTGAAACCAAAGTGGAGGAGACAAGCAAAAAGTGGGTTCAGCAGAGAACTTCAGAAGGATTTTGACAAAACGATGTGCATGAATCAATCAATGAAATCTGCTGGACTGGAAACTAGACATACTCTAACCAATTTCCCGCCTAAAAAGTTAAATTCAGAAAAGCAAAAATAAAATTAAGCAGATCGATAGCAGAACAGGCATTTCTTGATGACAATAGTTCTAAATCATGCACAGTTTACTCAGGTGATTATCTCACTCATTTAATGTAGTGTTGGGATAGACTCTAGGCTCGAATGTTGATGGTGCATAAGAAGTTCCCTACATCTCTGTATTTCATATGTGTAAGTCTTGACCTTGTGTTATATAGGTCAGAGGCAGGGGTAACCCACTAATACTAGTTATCTTTGTTTTTTTACTTAGAAAAGATGGTCAACTCAGTCTAATGCCGGCTGGCTGGTCAGCAGGGTCACAGCAGCCACAGGTGGCTAAGGACCAGGCTTCAATGGCTGGGAGCCTTAGGGCAGATCTCAACTGTTCCTGCCCCTTCGTGCCAACGCTCAGTGCAATGTTCAGGGTGGCAGGTCCCTTAGGTGTGCTCACACCGAGTCTAAGCCCACCCATTGCAGGCGTGGAGAAAGACTCCTCTCCCCAGCTTCCCTGAGGCTGGCCGCATCCTCTCCTCCGCTCGTGGGAAGTTCTGCCCCACAAAGGGGTTGGCCACCTGTCATCAGCAAACAACCACCCTCCAGAATCCTGTCCAGAGGGGAAGATCTGCCTTAAGCAGACACTCTCCCAACTAGCTAACTTGTTTCCATTTTGCCGGTTCCCACGGGCTCCGAGAGCACAGTGCTCATACCTGGACATCAGGCCAGCCTGTACCTGGAGGTGTTACAGCACAACCTGCAGGGAAACAGGATTGACCCCAGGACAGATGGAGGGGCGTCTTGTAGGGCAGGACTCCTGTGGACTCGTTAGGACCCACAGGACCACACCGCAGCTGGGTGGAAGCCCTTGAAGAGGCCATCTGGGTGGGGGGCAGCAGCCTCACACCTAACCAGGGTCTTGCTGAAAACAGGCTGCTGGTTTGGTAACGGGGTGGGGCGGTTCCTGGGATGGAGCAGGGAGGGGGAGGAGGATGAAGAAAATTCGGTGGAAAGAGGTTTTTTGAAGAGAAAACATAAAACTTAGAGGAAAAACAATCAAACTTAAGGCGTATTAAAGAGGTGGTCAGGGAGGAAAGTTGGAATTCAGAGCAGAACTCCTAAAGCCTTAGCATGAAGGTGTGCGGCCGCCCCAGGAGGCTGACAAATACGGACGGGCAAAAGGTAGCAAGTGCTGGGCATGAAGGCTTGTTATTTACTGTGGATGGAGGAGGACGCTGGTGGGGAGAGGAAGCACCTGGCCACGGTCAGTAGTCAACAGAATGCTGGTCCTGGAACTGCAAGCAGGAGAGGCTGAGGCTGGGTGGTCAGTGAGCAGCAGGACTTCACCTGAAGACATCCTGCTCAGCCCGGCTGCCACGACAGAGCACCTCGGCTGGGGGCTCACACAACAGAAATGTAGTTCTTAGAGCCAGAAGTCTGATACTGAGGTGTGGGCAGGGTCGGTTCTTCCTGAAGCCTCTCCCTTGGGTGTGTCGACGGTGTCTTCTCCTTCATCCCTCTGTGCCTATCTGTGTCCTCACCTCTTCTTTTGAGACCGAGTCATGCTTTGTCACCCAGGCTAGAGTGCAGTGGCGTGATCTCGGCTCACTGCAACCTCCGCCTCATGGGTTCAAGCGATTCTCCTGCCTCAGCCTCCTGAGTAGCTGGGACTACAGGTGTGCTCCACCAAGCCAGGCTAATTTTTTTTTTATTTTCAGTAGAGATGGGGTTTCACCATCTTGGCCAGGATGGTCTTGAACTCCTGACCTCGTGATCCACCTGCCTTGGCCTCCCAAAGTACTGGGATTACAGGCATGAGCCACTGTGCCCGGCCTCTCAACTCTCTTGGAAGGACACCCGTCCTAGCAGTGTCTAGCACAGGACCCACATTAATGAACAAATTGAATCTTAATTACTTCCCTAAAGACCGCGTCTCCAAATACAGTCACATTCCAAAGTCCTTGGGGTTAGGACTTCAACGTATGAATTTTGGGGGACACAATTAAATCCATAACAAAGGCAAGGGAGTGGCTCAAAGAACTGTGAGAAGTTCTGCGAGTTTGGGACTGGGGCGGGAGGAGAGTCGTGGGTGGATGGGAGTGGTGGCTACAGGTGGCTGCCAGGACCTCGGCCCTGAGACCTGTCTATGTGGACAGCGAAGCTGCAGCTGTCTCGGCCACAGGACACAGCCTTGACTCCCTGGTCCTAAAGCCTCTGCAGACCCTGCCTGCTTCCAGGGCCGCTGCAGCCACTGCCTCTTGGCCTCTCTGTGACATCAGCTCCTGACTCAAAGCCCAGGGCAGGGCTCGGAGGCGCCTGGAGCAGGGCGTTGCAGCAGCCTCAGGACAGTGGGAGAGTGAGTCCCAGCTCTGCTTCGCCAGGGTGTGCTGGGCTCTATGTCCCCCAGGCCTCAGAAGGTGGGCCGGGCATGGTGGCTCACACCTGTAATCCCAGCACTTTGGGAGGCTGAGGGGGGCAGACTACCTGAGGTCAGGAGTTTGAGAACAGCCTGGCCAACACAGTGAAACCCCATCTCTATTAAAAATACAAAAATTATCTGGGTGTGGTGGTGCACACCTGTAGTCCCAGCTACTCAGGAGGCTGTGGTAGGAGAATCGCTTGAACCTGGGAGATGGAGATTGCAGTAAGCTGAGATTGCACCATTGCACTCCAACCTGGCGACAGAACGAGACTCCATCTCAACAAGTAAAAAAAAGGAAGTGGGAGTTCCTCAGAGATTAGGAGGAGGCCAGATCCTTACCATCCAAAATCAATGACAAATGCAGACACAAAGTGGCTTGAAGAATATGGGTAAAGACTATCAAATCTTCAACAAAATCAGGTAAAACGTTAGCCAAAAATGTACCATTATGCTTTCAAGATAGCATGAAGGAAAGTATTAGGAAAGTCGATTGATTTTATGTAAGTCATGAAAACAATGACACCCATACTTTACGGAGATGAGAAATGCATTGTAGAATCACGCTGTCAACACTGGACTCGCTCCAGCTCCATTCACGGTCCTGAGCACGTGGGCTGAGCCAGCTCAAGTGAATGTGGACGTGTCAGCCGGGGAGGAGCTGCCCTGACCCGATGCAGGAGCCTCACTCAGCCGAGCCCCGCTGTGCCGGGAACGCTCTCCTGGGAGGGCCTCTTCTTCTCCTGCAGTCCTCTGCCATCTGAGAGGCCGGCTCCCGGGCAGGGGCCCCATCCTCTCATCTCTCCCTGATGATAAAGGAACCCAAGTCCTTCTTAGACAGAGTAGGGTGAGGATGGGAGGCACAGCGGGGAGATTGTCTCCCATCTTCCCTGGACTGCAGTGAGCCAGCCTGATGTCCTGGGGACATTGAAGACTGGTGTTTCCGGTCACGTCTCGGTGGTTACAAATGCATGCAAGTGACTGATCCAACGGTGACACTCCTTGTAAGAGCAGTGTTATCTCTGGCTTTGTGGGTAGAACTGGCAGGTGCCTAGAGGCATCTGGAGGAAGAGCCGGGCAGTCAAGATAAAAATGAGGTATCTACCTCAACAGGAAAGCAGCCTTTGGAAGGGAAGATTCCACGCGAGCAGTGACCACGGTGCAGCTGAGGCAGAGGAAAGAGGGGGACCTGGTGGTGTTACTCGGGGGAAAGAGATGGACGCCAAGTGAGGTTGCTGCGTCTGGCCTCATATTAAGGGCTCTCCAACCTGTGCCTCAGTCAGCCCCTGCTGCATGCCAGTCAGCTTAAACTTGGCACTTTAAAACAACAAGCACTTACTCAGCGTGCAGTGTGGTGACACGGTCAGTGAATTGCTTTGTACCTGGCCGAGAGGTTCCTCTGCTTTCGGCTGGACTCTCCTGCGCCATGGGCAGCCTCGGGTTGGCTGGGGCTGGCTGGCCTCAGTGGAGCCGGCCTGTCTGCTGTGTCAGATGGCTCATCCCCCTGCTCTTTCGGTCTTGCTCATGGGACCGCAGAGTGCAGGGACTCTCGGCTGCATTCTGGTGGCCAAAGCAGGTTGCAAGGCCGCCCCGGTGGAAGGGCTGGGGAGAAAGAATCCGCCTCTCCCTGGGTCGCGATGGGACGTCACAGGGCCCAGGGTGTGGGCACAGCATGGAGGGAAGGCTTGTTGGCCGTTCCTCAGTGACCCCAACACACGTTCCATGGCAACACAGGAGTTTCCCTTCCCAGAGTGACCTGAGCAGAGCATCAAAATGCACTGATGGTTGAGGTCCCCAAAGCGGAGAGAACATGCCAAGGTCCATATTCCAAAGCAGGCACTAGAGCCCTGTGTGGGGCTGGAAAGGGGCATTTCCCAGCCCCCTCTAGGGCACAGCGGGATGCCGTGTGAAGGGGTGGGGAAGAGAATTGAGAGGTGGTTTCCTAGAGGATCGGAGGGCTGCTGGCATTTCTGCCCCACCTTCCCCACGGGGTGGGGGCTTTACCCTCAGCTGAAGCTGAGTGAGAAGACACAAGGGTCCCCTGGGTAGCTGTTTGGGTCTGGAGCACAGGGCACAGTCATGCCGAATGCCTTTCGCTGGCCGACGGCTAGTGGCCCAGGAACTTCCTTGCGGTGAGTCTCAGGGGCCTGTTTCCTAGGAGGCCAGGGATAGTCTCGGGGAGCTGGGCTGGGGCTGTTTGGGAGGGACCACGGGCAGCCATCCGGTGAGAAGACGGGTGTGAGACACGTTCCAGGACTTGGGAGTGAGGTTCAAACGGGGGAATCGCCAGGAAGCCGCCAAGTTGAAGATCGGTAGCACGACTGCTGGCTTACCTCTGTGCCTTTCTTCTGGATCTTTCTCTGCCTTCCCACTGACACCTGCAGGAGGCAGAAGTGGCTGATGAAGCAGGGGCAGGAGGACGAGAGGTCTGGAGGTCGGGGGTCCACGCATCAGCCTCGGGAGGACTTCCAAGCCCGCTGCGTGTCTGAGCTGCAGCCACAGTGGATTTCCACAGCTGGTCATTGTTTGAGCGACTAAGACCAGGCTGACCTGTGACCCAGGGACTCTACATATTAATTTTTTTAATATGAAAGTGACTTGACATGCTATGGAATATACCAGAAATTTCACCCAAGCTGGGGTTGAGCAGGGAACAAACCAGGATTTGTGCCACGACAAACCTATGTCCACGCCGTATGCACTTGCCCCGCCTCAGATGTCCACCTGGGGTGATTATTTCCCTGGTCTTATATTAGTTATCTGTTGCTCATAACTGACTAGCACAAACATTATCTCTCAGCCCAAAAGACGGGGCCAGAAGTCTGGGCAGAATTTCAGGAGCCTGGGGTCTGGCAGGCTGAGGTCAGCAAGCCTCATGGGAAGCTCAGGGTCCTCTTCCCAGCCCATGCTTGCTGGCAGGTCTCTGTCCTCACCTCTGTGTAACTCCTGGAAGGAACAGGGGCACCTGCTGCGGACTCTAGCTCCCGCCGACCTCAAGACCCAGGTTCAAAGGGCTCACGTGACTGGGCCAGGTCAACCCAGAAAAAGCTTATTGTTTTGATTAACTCAGGGTCAGCTGAAGAGGCACCTTAATCCTATCTTTGCCACTTAACTTAATCTGTAGTCACAGGAGCCATGTGCCGTGGTCTTCACTACCCCTGCCGCACCCTGGGGGGCCGTTGTTGTGAGGCTGAGGATGTCTGGGACTCCGGTCACCACCGGTCCTGCATAACGACATCTCCACATTTGGTGTAGGGAACCAGGCTGATGAGCCTCGGATGTGTGTGACACGGACCAAAGGGAACACGGGCTCAGCCTTGTGAGCTTCTCACAGTAACACTGCCGTCTCGTTAGTGCAGAAACCCGGACGTCTCCCTCGGCCGCCTGGCAGGTGCGGGGCAGCCATGAAGGAGCTTGCAGGTGCCTGTCGGAGAGCAGAGCTTGGGCTGCCCGCAGAGCCCGGGGGCCTACGGGGATGATGGACAGACAGGCCAGGCTCGCACCCATCCTGTCTCCTAGCAGATTCCGGGGAGCAGGGCTGCCCTGGGGCATCCACGTGGCCCCTTGCTGCTGGGGCTAGGGTAGATCCACTGGGCTTCGAGTCTGCTGGGCAATGACAGAGCAGTTTCAGGGCAAGTCCGTCCACTGGCCTTGGAGGAGGACCAGGGCTGTGCCAGAGCATCTGAAATTCCAGCTCTGCGGCCCTGGCGCCTCCGGGTGAACTCTGGGTGTGGTACCGGGTCTCCATTTCCATGAAACTGAACAACATGCGGCCTCTTACTCAGTGGCTGTCTTGGGATTTTCCTTTCAAAAGCTTTTACAGTTGCTTTCAAGCCGTCCATTTGTTTGTCTGTCTCTTGTTTAGAACGAGGAATGACAATGAATGTTGAGAGCTTCTCCAGCAGATGGGTCATACGGCCCCAGCCTGAGGGACGCGTGTCCCCATCCCATTCCAGGGGCAAGTCCCCATCGACTCGTACCCCAGGGAGGTGGAGGCAGATGCCGTCCCCTTGTCCGGGTGACCCAGTGTGGCTCCCCACCAAGCCTGCAGCCTGGGCCGGCAGCAACCTTGATCGGGGGCCAGAGGAAGCAGCCGAGATGTGGCTCGGAGGTGGCAGCTGCCAGGCCGGGTGCTCCAGTGACAGCTGACGTGTCACGGCCTGAGCCTCCCCCCGGCACGACTCTCTTGTCCACAGCATTGGCAACTCTCTGAAAAGACCCCTCTGCTACATGTCACAGTGCCTGGAGGGAGAGACAGCAGCCAGGACCTGAGGTCCTGCCAGGCTCACAAAATCTCCCTGTAAGGACCTAAGAAGCCAGGAGGACCTGGAGCCAGTGGGAGGGAGGCCGCAGAGGGGCCCAGGGAGCCTGAGCTGCTTGGAGGAGGAGGCAGCAGCGGCGACCCCAGCGGGGAGCCAGACATGTAGAAAGAGGGGCGTCTGGAACTGGAGCATGGCGGTGACTGGAATTCTGTCCAGCTGCGTTCAGCCATCCAGCAACAGGTCCCGGCGTGAACAGGTCCCCCGGAGCGAGCGCTCGGGAATGTCTCCTGGCCAGGCCTAGAGACTGCAGGAGGCCAGGGGAGGAGCCCCACGTCTCCCCTGTTTCCGGGCCATTGTCTTCTTGGCTGGATTTTGAGGAGGGTTAAGTGTCCCTCTTGGCCTGGCTGCTGAGTGGGGTGAGAGCGATTGCGTGAACTTGCTTCCTGGCATGTGCCTGTGAATGCTTCTCGGCTCGCCTGGCCCCGGTGGTTTCCTTCCCAGGCTCTCTTTGCTGGCAGGAGGTAACAGACACACAGGGTGTGGATCCCTCTGGAACTCACTGGGGGCCATGCGCCCCGCTCATCACTCTGGCCACACTCCCTGCCCACCCCTTTAAATTCCTGGCTTGCCTAGACAGGCAGATGGAGTGGGCTTTCAGGAAAGAGAGAGAAAAAGGAATCTTCTATGTGGCTGGTTTTGAACCCTTGAAATCCCAGTGAAAAGAATCACACTAAATACTATTTGTAGCAGCCCAGAGACGTGGAACATGGGCTGAATCCTTTGAATTTCTTCATAATTGGAAAAGGATGTTTTTACATCTTGACATTTTTTGACTTTCAGCCACATCCAGATAGAATTAGTGAGACCCCAAGAAGGCATTCCATCGATGCTGGGTAACTGCAAGAACCTTAAACAGATCTGTCCTGGCATCTCGGAGAATGGCGGCCCACAGTGACCTGGAATCCCACAATGGCTCTGCCAGGCATTCCAGGAACAGGTCCCAGGGACACACGTCTAATTCATTATTTATGGAGCAAATTATCTTTCTTCACAGCAAGCAGAGACCTTGACAAATGGGCCACCACTGTGGTTTCCTGATTTTCTTTTCTTTCCTTTTGTGGGGGCTGAGGGTTGCGTCAGACGATGCCCTAAAGACCCCCAGGGCTATGCCTGTGCCAGACATCTGGCCAGCCCTCAGGGTCCTGGACTTGTCCTCATCCTGCTGCCTGCATTGCACAGCAGGCTGCTCACCTGCTGCCTACAATGCAGACCTGCCTCTCCTGGATGCTCACTTTTCATAGCTTTGTGCCTGGTGAGTGCAGCCTTAGCCTCCCAGGAGGCCCCTCCCCGACCATGGTCAGAGGGAGTCATGGACCACCTTCCAAGCATCAGGTAAGTCATGCAAACCCTCAGGCGTATGAGGCTCACAGCCACCTTGAGAGAGCTTGTGGGTGTGGAAAGTTTTATTATTTGGGAAATGCCATGGCTTTGTATCTATGAGTGAGCATGGGTGGGTGTGCAGACCCGCAGCTGTGTACCTGGGTGAGGTTGGACTGTTGCACCTGCTCTGTGGGTGTTTGCATCAGTGGTAAGAGTGGAGCAGAGGCAGCCACTCGTCCCGCATCCGATGTGCAGAGGGGAGGCTGCGAGGTGTACCTTTGGGGGTTGTGTTTGCCAGGGGCCCTCGTTGCGGTTGAATATCTGTGCTCCGAGTTCCCCTGGAAGCTTATTCACCTGACAGCTGTGTCCAGTTGGCCTCACAGGTGGGCTGGTGGTGCACATACTCGCTCCAGCCATCTTTAGAACGAACAAGATTCATTCTGTGCCTGGTTTGTGATTCTGACTGTAGTCATGGAAGAGACTGAAAGCCGATAAGCTTTCCATTGTGTGCACTTTCTGTAATTTAACTTTTGAAAGCCTCTTGTAGCTTTATGGGAATATGAATAAGTCAGTCGATGAATACCTAGAAAGCACCCATGTTTTGCTGAATGATTCATTTTTAGCCCTTCTGCGTATAAAACATTTCAAGAAAATCAGAGAAAAGTTATGTTCCTAACGTTTAAATTGCAGCATAAAATGGTGTTTGATGCGTTGGGGCCATCCTGGTACCATTTAATGCCATTCGGTTTTAGGGCAACGTTTTCTCCAGTACTCCAGCATCAGGTCCCGGTGGCTCAGGGAGTGGGGGATCGGAGTGGTTCCAACAGGCCTCCCTGTCCAGCCTGGCACTGCGAACACGCAGATCCTCATTTCCAGGAGCTAAGGGTCTGCTTGTTGGAGGATGGCACAGGGGCTGCTGGACAGAAGCCAGGCAGAAGGTTCTGCAGTGGGGGCGCTTGTGGGTCTCCTCCATGAGGCTGAAGCTGATGCTCATCGTCCACTGCGCGTCTGAACCATTGCATCTATAGTCATTACACGCTCCAGTTGTCCAGGCTGCGGCCTCCCCAGGCCCTGCTGATGTGGCTGCGTGGTTGCTATTTGGGGTCTGCCCGTGCACGTCTGGAGGTAGGGGGCGGAGACCACAGATTCTGGAGCAAACTCCTCCTGACGCCTGCATCCCACGTGTCTGCTTGGTTGGGCCCCGGTGCCTAGATGTTTGGTCAGGTCTTACTATGGATAATTCTGTGAAGGTGTTTTTGGATGAGATTTACATTTCAGTGGGTGGGCTTTGAGTAAAGTAGAGGACCCTCCATAGTGTGGGGCTTTATCCAACTAGTGAAGGCCTGCATAGGACAAAGACTGGCCTTCCTCCCCCAGGAAGGGGTTCTGCCAGCAGATGTCTGTGGACTCAAACTGAACTCACCCGCATCTCCACTGCTTATCTGCTGCCTGCAATGCAGCCCTGTGGCCCTGGACGCTGAGACACATCACAGATTTATGCCTGGTGGGTGCAACCTTAGCCTCCCAGGAGACCCCCTCCCACCCCCCTCTTCATGATCAGAGGAAGACACTGACCACTTTCCAAGCATCAGGGCAAGTCCTGGAGACCATCAGCTCCTCCCTGGGTCTCCCGCTGATGGCCAGCCCCAAGGATTTTGGACTTGCCAAGCCTACAGAATCGCTCGAACCAGTTCCTTAAAATAATCCCTCCTTCCATGCAGATATACACATTCTACTGGCCCTCTTCTCTGGAGAACCCTAATGCACCATCTTATTTGTTAATGTCATAATCTCTCTCAAAAACAGTGGAGGACCTGGCCCAAGGCCCTGCAGCGAGTGCGGCTCTAGATCCTAATCAAGTGTGTGTGGCTTCACAGCCGTGATCTTTCCATGTACCACATGCAATGAGGAGGGAAGAAGGGTGCTGGGCAATGTTCTAAGCACGTTTGTTACCAGACAGTCATCTAGGTGATCCTCTTGCACTCTTGTGCGGGAGTTCCTGTTATTAACCCCATTTAACAGATGCAGGGACCATGTCACAGAAAGAGTAGGTCCCCTGGCCAAGGCTGCCCAAGGCCGGTCAGTGGCAGAGACCAGATTTAGATCCAAACAATCGGGCTGCAGACACCTTGCCACCCTGCTTGTGTCTATCATGCTAGGTTGCATCCCCATTACAGAATTTTCACCTCCGCATAGGAAGACATAAGTGAATATCAATAGATTTTATGATATTGCATCAGAGTTTATTATATTGTAGTCCATGGATTAATACGTCTCCACATACATTTGATCATCACATGGAGAAATTCATAGGTGTTACAAAAAATCTATCTATTGAGCTTGGTGAAGGGTAGTTTGTTACCTGCCTGAAATGCTACAGATGAGAGGAGACTGCTAATACGCCTCTGCATTTTGTTACAATGACATGTGTGCACCAGGAATGGCAGCCACCCCGGCCTGCCCCCAGGACACGAGTGAGCTGCCCTTGGTGAGGGGCAGGGCGGGGGCCTCCTACAGCCCTGGCTGTTATCACGGTTTGCTTGTGGGAGTGACAAACTAGGCACAGTCATTTAACAGAGGCCGCTTCTAGATTAAAAATGAAATGTGGTGCTCAGTGCAATTAAAACGTTTCCGAGTCCTCAACAGGAAGAGCCAGGAAAGAGCAGGTTCTGTCAGAGCTGCCCAGGACTGCGTGGGGCTGGGTTGAGATTTGCAGGGCTGTCAAGGAGGCTGGGGCCAGGCAACGCCACGTGCCTTCTCTTTGTGTGGCTGTGGGGCACAGTGTGCATATACATCCTGTTGCCCTGGCAAGTTTTGTGGCTTTTTGTTTGTGCCAGATGTCTGGAGGTGTTTAAGGAGAGCCTCTGTCCACAGGAAGCCAGGAGTCTAGAACTGGAGTGAGGTGCGTCTTTTGTGAGTGCAGGTCTGAACATCGCCCAAGCATGAGTGTCCTGTCCCTACTGTGTGACAGGCACTGCACACGGGTGCTGTCAACAAGAGAGATGCACTGCCTCACAGTCCTGGAGCCCAGAGGTGCAAAGTCAGGGTGCTGAACTGGCTTCAGTCCTCCCAAGGCTGGGAGGAAGGAGCCACTGCTGGGCTCTCCCAGCTTCTGGTGGCCTCGGGCATTCCTTAGCTTGTAGGTGTCTCCTCCGTCTTCACACTGCCTTTCCTCCACACACATTTGTCTTTGTGTCCCAGTGGCTCCTTTCCATAAGGACGTGGTTATGCTGGATTAGGGCCTTCCCTCATGACCTGCTCTTCACTCATCACATCCTCATTAGACCCTGTTTCCAAAAAGGCAGCAATCCTGGATTCTGGGGTCAGGACTTCAGTAGCTTTTGGGAGGTGGATCAAGTCCCCATAACAACCAGCGGTGACATTTTCCCCGTCTCGGGGGAGACCGAAGGGTCCGAAGATGCTGCTATGTAGAGGCTCTGGCTAGTTACTCGCCTGCCAGTGCCTCAGTTTCTCTTTCTGTAAAGTAGAGATGACATTCTTTGATTGTTATGAAAAACTGATATGTAGAGAAGAGTTAACAACAACAACAACAAACAACCCAGGTGGAAACACACACAAGTTGTCACAACCAGTGGCTACATTTTCCCCTTCTCGGGGGACACCGAAGGGTCTGAAGATGCTGCCGGCCTCCTTGCTTTCCGACAACTTGCCCCAAGGTGTGTGTGCGTCTGCGTCTCATCTAGATCATTAACTCCTGTGCGTCTCATCTAGATCGTTAACTCCTCCCTGGAGAATGAAGCGTGACACCTGCAGGATCTTTCTCAGTGCTTCTTTGTTTTTAAGCATTTTGTGCCTTACCTTTTATATGTCTGTCACAGAACAGAGAGAGAGAGATTTGCCGCCGTGCCCCAATGAGGCGAGAGAATTGTGGCTGCATATTATGATGGGCCCATGACTTCTGCTGCAGGGGCCGTTTTGGAAGAGGTCGGATCATATCCCTTCTTTGAAACAGACCCCAGCGTGTACAAAGGCAGGGCTGAGAGTGGGAGAAAGGACGCTGTGATTGTTTACCGGCCCAGGCGAGGCCCAGCCACCTGGACAAGCGGAGTCCCTCTGCTGCCAGGGCCTGGGTGGGGCAGCGGCTCCAGGAGTGCCCTTTCTGTCACGTGTTCATTCAGAATCCCGGCGAGGCCCGCTTGTGACAGCTTTCAGGAGAGTGGTCGGCGTTGGGGGTCTCTCCCTGCCCTGTCGCCCTGGGGTGACCACCACAGAGACAGTGACCTTTGCCACAGGGAGACGGATGTTCGGACAGAGGCCTCCTGGTCTCGATGTTCCAACTTCGGATGTCTAAACAAGATGACAAGCACTTTTGATCCCACCGCTTGTCTTGTTAATGACTTTGCAGGAAATCAAAGTAATGCTTTCCCCACGTCACCTGTGTGCACCCATGGGGGACCCTGGGGCCCGGGGTGGTGGGAGCCCTGAGCTGGGAGGCAGACAACGTCGGCAGCACGTCACAGACCACACGCTGGGAGCCACTTCTGTGCCTAATGGTCCTTCCCATTTCAGGCTTGACCTGCACTTTCGAGCTCTCAGTGAATGCCCCAGGGGTTTAGGGAGGGTCCAGGAGTTGACCCTGTCATCAGACCATAGTGACACGCAGAGACCAGGGACTCCTCGTTCAGCTCAGTGTGGAAAGCTCCCTGAGAGTCAGCATGAAGCTGAGAGGGAAGCTGGATTAACTCTGGGTTTCCTCTTTCTCTCTACCACGTGACCTGTGTAATCCGTATTGGGGTCTTCAGGCCCTGGCTCAGGACAAGCTCTGAGGTGAACTTCTCCCTCTCTGGGTCCTCGTGAGCTATCCTGACACAGTGAGTGGCCACTCCAGGCCGAGACAGAGGAGGACGGCTGCCAACAATATGCGGAACCCTGTCCTTGCCCACTCCACAGGAACGGGAGATGGCAAACGTTCGCTCAATCCCAAGTCCGACAATGAACCCCGAGGAAATGGTCATGGAAGCTCACAGATGATCCGAAACTGAAACAGTGATCCAAGAAGAAAACTGAGAGCAGTTTCATTGTGGAGCAGGAGGGAGCAGGTTACAGAAATTGTTACTGGTTGAGTTGTTATCCCCAAAAAGATATGTTGAAGTTCAAATCCCCAGTACTTCAGAATGGGACCTAAGTTAGAAATAGGATCTGGCAGATGTGATTTGCTAAGACGAGGTCCTGCTGGAGTAGGATGGGCCCAACAAGCAGTAGTGAGAGAAGGATAATATAGCCAGAAGTATAGAGGTAAGTGAAGGTCAGAGAGATGAAGGAAAAAAAAAAAAGAAAATTAGATTATGTAGCAAATGATCTTAAGATCCAATCTTTATCTTCCCAGATGACTTTAAATGCATGGATTAGTGAAGCGGTGGCTAGAGTCCAGCTGGGCAGTCCTCAGGACTGGTTAATTTGTGTACATGACGGAGAGCTTCATGCAAAATGACACAGAGACAGACACACAGGGGACAGCCTGTGACGACGGGCCAGAGACGGGAGCGGCGAGTCTACAACCCTCGGCACACCCAGCCTGGCTGTGACCCTCGGATGCCAGGGAGAGGCGAGGAAGGGTGTCAGCCAGAATTTCAGAGGGCACAGCACCCTGCTGACACCTTCAGGTGGGACTTTCAGAATAAATTTCTATTGTTTAAAGCAATCCAGTGTGTGGCACAGCCCTTGAAAAGCAGGATGGAAATTGTGTCACTTTCACAATATACTGTATTCACCCATTAAACAGCAGTGCCCTGAGAATAATGCCTGGTGACACAAGAAAACACTCGTGCTGCAGTAAATTAAAAAAAGAAGCGAATTGCAAACAGCATGTACTGTACAATTCAATTTCTGAAAAACACAATATGTGCTTATTCACGGAGAAAAATGACTGGAGAAACGCATGGCGATGTTCACCACGATATTCTTGCTTGTGATTAAGATTGTGGATATTTATGTGTACTTTCGGTTTATCTTCGTTTCTCAAAGTTTCACAGTGTATGTGTATTGTTCTAATGGCAAGAAAAAAAAATGCTGGACTTCGCTTAGCAAAGACAAATGCCAAGAGCAAAAATGTGTATAACAAATTTGGAAGACAAAGTTTGAATATTCTGGAAGTGTATGAACCAAAAAGGGAGACAGAGATCCTAACAGCGGAGCCAGAGATCCTTACACACAAGAGAAAGAGACAGGAAACATTCATGAAATACTCAAATGCTTTAGCAACATCAGAATGCAAATAAAATCATTGTTTTCCAGTACAATAAGACAAGCGGTAATACTCAAAGTTTGATGGAGTTGGGTGAAATGGAAACTCCTTCTGCAGGAGGGTATGACTATAGAATTTCCAGGATGGGGATTTCTGGAAAAATCCAGAAATTTTTCTGGATTTGGGGGGATGCCTCAGGGGGTGCTGGCAGCCGGTTCTGGAGTCTTTCCTGAGAAAGTAATTCCAGACATGAAAGATATTTCAATACAGTGACCTCCAGCCAAACAGACCTGGACCAGATTAAATCGATGGCCAATCAGCTCTGGAGCATGTGAAGGACAAGGGACACGTTTCCACCATTTTTCATGCATGGGGAACATTTTCAACACGAAATTAACCCAAGAAGGCCTTGATCTGGGAACACATCAGCACGGTGGTTCGGTGAGTGGGGATTTACTGGGTGATTGTTAGCATTCCCACTGTGGTTTATCACGGCCGGGACAGCCTGGGTGTATGTGCGGGTTCCAGAGAGGATTCAGATCCTGCAGCCGTGATCACTGCTCTGTCTGCAGGGCAGCCCACAGCCAGGGTTGCCGCCGACTGAAGAGGGCTCTGGCTAGTTACCCACCTGCCAGTGCCTCAGTTTCTCTTTCTGTAAAGTAGAGATGATATTCTTTGATTGTTATGAAAAGCTGATATGTAGAGAAGAGTTAACAGCATCAACAACAACAAACTCAGGTGGAAATATGTAACAAGTTGTCACTACTTATATATGGCTAAGATTGCAGGATTATTTTTTATTCTCAGTTTTCCAAAATGTTAATGACTTGACAACATTCATCTTTTATGAAAATAAAAAAAACTCAGCTTCTAAATATATGCTCTTCCCACGTAACGAGGTCTACCAAGGCTTTTCTGGGTGTGTGGCCACCTGAAAGTCCAGGGAATAAGCTCTGAGTGCGGCATGTGGGAGCCGCCGGCTCACTGCTCACCGCGTCTCGAAGAGTCACCTGTCCTCATGCTTCTGTGAAGCCAGCGTCCGTCTGGCCCCCGCCCTGCTGTGGGTCCCAGGGCATCAGGGAGCCACCGACAGTGCCCAGGAGGAAGGTACTAGCAGAAGCGTCTGATGGCAGCATAACCAAATACGCAGAATTTCACACGTGGGAGATTTCTTTTCTGAGAACCTCAAAGTTCATACAAAAATTAATTAAAGCAGGGTCTGTGGAAATAGCAATTATGTCTGTAGTATGTTTGCTTTGATGTTACATAGGTTAAATGGTATTAAAAGCAGCAAAATATATGGCATGAAAATAGATAGCAAGCTCTGAGCTCCTGCAAACACAACCAGAGCCTGTAACACTAAAAGGGCCCAAATACAATTGCAGAACATGACCATGAAATAATACTGGACAGCGAACGTATTAGGAGAAGTATCTTACAGCCAGAAGTGTAGAGGTAAGTGAAGGTCAGGGACATGAAGTATGTAAAAAAATAATTTTAGGTTACATAGAAAATGATCTTAAGTGCCAGTCTTTTTCTTGCCAGATGCCCTTAAAGACATACATCAGGGAAGCGGCAGCTAGAGTCCAGCTGGGCAGTCTTCAGGACTGGTTAATTCGTGTACATGACGGAGAGCTTCTTGTGCAGCCCATACTTTGAGTTGTCCAACATTGCTGCTGCTTCTCCTTGCTGATGTCACCTGCTCAGACCTGTGTAGATGGTGAGGGCCCTGCATGAGGAGGTTCAGGAGGTCACAGTTCGAGGAGATGCAGGCTCCAATACCAGAGCCAGGTTAGGGATCTTGGAAGGATAATTGCAGTTCTATGGTGATATGGTTAGGCTTTGTGTCCCCACCCAAATCTCACCTTGGGTTATAATCTCCATAATCCCCACAGGTCAAGGGAGAGACCAGGTGGAGGTGATTGGATCATGGTAGGGGGTTTCCCCATGCTCTTCTTGTGATAGGGAGTTCTCATGAGATCTGATGGTTTTTGTTTTTTTGTTTGGTTTTGTTTTTGAGACAGAGTCTTGCTCTGTTGCCCAGGCTGGAGTACAATGGCACAATCTTGGCTCACTGCAACCTCCACCTCCTGGGTTCAAGCAATTCTCTGCCTCAGCCTCCCGAGTAGCTGGGATTACAGGCACCTGCCACCATGCCCAGGTAATTTTTGTATTTTTAGTGGAGACGTGGTTTCATCATCTTGGCCAGGCTGGTCTTGAACTCCTGACCTCGGGATCCACCCGCCTCGGCCTCCCAAAATGCTGGGATTACAGGTGTGAGCCACCGTGCCTGGCCAATCTGATGGTTTTATAAGGGGCTTTTCCCCCTTCGTTCGACACTTCTCCTTCCTGCTGCCTTGTGAAGAAGGTGCTTTGCTTCCCCTTCCTCTTCTGCCATGACTGTAAGTTTCCTGAGGCCTCCCCAACCATGTTGAACTGTGAGGCAATTAAACCTATTTCCTTTATAAATTATACAAGTTTCTGACTTGGACCCATTCATTTAAACTTTTTGTGTCTCTGGTATGTATGTATTTATTAATAACCTGTGTAATGGGCACATTGAAGACCTTTGTCCCAACCTCATCGTGAGACGTGAAATGCAAAGATGGCATCTCCACTGCCCCCTCCTTTACAGAACACACACTGCAGGTTTTTGTACCTTATCATTGGCTTCATCACAAGGAGCCGACTTCTCCAAATCTCCTGAGTGATGCTTAAGAGATGTGACTGTCTTATGAGGTTTTCATGACATCAAAGAAAACCTCTCCTGGTGAATTTCGAGGCATATTGTCCCAAGTCCTCAGAACTGCAGGCAAGTCCAGAGGAACCCTTGGGTAACAGTGCTTGGACAAGGTGACTTCAATCTCTGTAGAAATGAGTATGAAACATCAAAATATAATTCTTCTTGAGTAGGTTTTGTTTTCTGAATATTGCCTAGACATCACTTTGAAATAAAAGGCTTCTACCTGACACCCATCAATCATCTGACACACTTGCTGCGTGTCTGCCAGGGCCTCAGTCCTCTCACCTCCGTTGCTGTTTGTGTTTGATGCAGACCGTTCTTCTCCAACAAAGAATGGAGTTGCTTTCAGAGCAGACTCTGAGGCTCGGGTCCAGCACTGCGTGCTCTCGCACACCTTTCCTTAAATGCCATTCTGGATGGGTAGCGGAGATTCGCCTCTTCTGATGCAAACCAAACTCTGAATTTGTTTAGAGACACAAACAGAATTCTGGGCTTTCTGTGGTGGCAGTTGCCATGGAAATCAGGCCTAGGAATGTTTTTTGGGGTGAAGGAGCACTACAAAAATTTATAACCAAATTTGAAACCAAGCCAAAAGAGATGAGCGAGTGCATGGAGACCATTGGTGCGATTGGCCTGAGGGTTCATGACTGGATTCACTGGGTGGTAGAATTTCACAGCTGCATCACAGGACACTGGCCACTCTGTCTGCCCTTCTCTGGCTCCAAACTGCATCTCTGGAGGTCAGCAGAAAAGAGGAGAGAGGCCTAGGGTTGCATTGACCCATCTGGGGCTTTGGACTTCGGGGACTGAGAGGGGCTGGAATTAGAACCAAAGTGTGGGATCTGTCCTGTGCCATGTGCTTGGCTCAGGCGGGGACAGAGTCAGCTGATTTCACGTCGATTTCAGGGCCACGCTCCTTGAACATTGTCTCTGGGGTGGGGTTAGATGCACACTCAGACAATCTTACCTACTTGTCTCTCCCAAAGCACTCCCACCCAAGTCTCCTGCCGAAGTGCAGCTCTGCCTGCCCCTACACAGGCTCCACCCCTCCATCGAGGCTCTGCGTGGGTTAGGATCACAGCTCTTCTGGACACACCATAGTGCCCGGTATGAGAGTCCCCAGTCTGCATACCCAACTCCATCAGCAACTGTTTGGAAGATGTAGGCAGAGACCTGGGGACTTAGGGAGAGCGTGGGGCCACCTGGGTGCTTCCATGGGTCACCAGGGGCCTCTGCCTGCAGCCGCATCTCTGGCTCAGAGAAGCAGCCATGGCCCCTCTCACAGAGCGGCCTGCCCTCTCGTGGCCCAGGTAGTACCTGCTCTGCCAGGCTGCACACACTGAGCACAAACGAGGAGCCCCTGGCAGCCCCTCAGGTGTGGTTGCTGTCAGCCTCACACAGGAGGGAGAGTGCAGCATGGGGAGAGGTGGCAGCAGCTGTGGCGGTCCCTGCAAGCATCCCCTCAAGATTAGACAACCCCTTGGTAACAATTCAAAGAGATGCTTTCTATTCATTTTATCCTGGCTTGCTGTATGTCCTATCAAACGGATTTGGTTCTCTCTTGGTTGTTTCATGATAAACACTGTCCATGTTCATGGTATACACATTGATACGGTGTGGCTGTGTCCCCACTGAAATCTCATCTTGAGTTGTAGCTCCGGTAATTCCCACAGGTCGTGGGAGGGACACGGTGGGAGGTCACTGAATCATGGAGCAGGTCTTTCCCATGCTGTTCTCGTGATAGTGAAAGTCTCATGAGATCTGATGGTTTTATAAAGGGCAGTTCCCCCACATGCTCTCTTGCCTGCTGCCATGTAAGATGTGCCTTCACTCCTCTTTTGCCTTCCACCATGATTGTGAGGCCTCCCCAGCCATGTGGAACTGTGAGTCCATTAAACCTCTTTCCTTGATACATTACCGAGTCTCGGGTGTGTCTTTATTAGAAGCGTGAGAACAGATGAATACACACATACTGCAAAAATAATACCAAAGCATACACTGGTAATCAGCAACATGTTCCGAAAGTACTTTCTTTTCTTTTCTTTTTTTTTTGAGACAGAGTCTCGCTCTGTCGCCCAGGCTGGAGTGCAGTGGCCTGATCTCAGCTCACTGCAAGCTCCGCCTCCCAGGTTCACGCCATTCTCCTGCCTCAGCCTACCGAGTAGCTGGGACTGCAGGTGCCTGCCACCTCGCCCGGCTAGTTTTTTGTGTTTTTAGTAGAGACGGGGTTTCACCGTGTTAGCCAGGATGGTCTTGATCTCCTGACCTCGTGATCCACCCGCCTCGGCCTCCAAAGTGATGGGATTACAGGCTTGAGCCACCGTGCTCGGCCCCTGAAAGTACTTTCAACAGGTTACCTTAAAAAAAGGATAAAAACAGACAAATGCATGACTGTTCTTGGTGCTACAGGAATCAGTCCTTGTGTGAGCTTTGACTCGGGGAGCCTGCTGCTTTCTGGCAGATAATTTTTATGCAACTTTATCCAATTTAAGCAATCGTGAAAACAATCTACCAGAATTTCTGCTTTGTAAAGGCACTTGGATTTACCAAAAAAAAAAAAAAAAACCAGCTTTTTCATGAGCCAGTGAGTCACTAGAAATGTCAGACAACACACTTACCTGGTAGTTGGCAGAGAGAAAGACAGGTCCATGCTTGCCATGCAGAGAGGCCATGTGGCCTCAGGCCCTTGAAGATGGGGAGCCGAACCATCCACGGGGCACCTGCACCTCAGGAGCGCCTTCCTGATCCGAGGCTGCCTCAGCGCCCACCTGACAGGAAGTGGTTCTCTCCCTGCAGAGAGAGCCTCCAGCTGCTGCCTTGAGGAAGGCGGACCAACACCTTCGTCTCCACGGGTGCCTGCGGAGCCTCCTGTCCTGAGGTATCCCCACCCCTTGCCTCCTCCTAACACAATGTTAAATCATGCCTAAGTAAAAGAGCCCAAACCCAAACCAGTTCTGCTGAACCTCACCGTCTCCAGTGGTAAACTCTCCCGCCCCGGCTCCCCTTGGGATATTCCTGATAGCTTCTTAGTTTGATCCTGCCTTCGGGAAATGCTAGGATAATCTCCACCTTCAGGGAATGCCAACCTTTTTCCTTGGAGCGTCTCACCTCCTGCTGTGCGATGGCTACTCACACCTGTCGGTGTATTTTGTTGCCATGAACAGGACAGGTTAATCTGGGGGTGGAAGCCGAGCTGGTCAGTCAGACTGATTTTACCTGTTTGAGTGTTTTTAAATATGATGAAACGAGGCCTGGGTATTTTTATTTTGCTTATTATTTGGTCTTTTTGGATTACTTAGTGAGACTACATAAACTCATCCAAAAACAGCTAGCATTCTGCCACATAAATACACTGGTACTGGAACAGAATTAGATCAATAAGCAGTGAAGAGAGGATGACTGAGATGAACAGGAGGGTGGAAGAAAAATCAGAACTGGCAGCGATGGGGAGGGACTGAGGTCTGGAGCAGCCCAGGTCTGGAGCAGCCCCACACGGCACTGCTCGGAACACACACCTGGACCCAAAGCCACACGCCTGGACCCGGAGCCCCGCGGGTCAGTGGCCCATCCTGACACTAGCCAGGTTTACTAAGCATCAACACTGAGGAAGACAAGGACTGGTGCTGGTTCACCAGCTATGGAAATGATGATGCCCTGGCTCCTACTGTAGGAATGGTGAAGTGCTGGCCCCATTGCTGTGGGACTGTGGAGGCGCTGGCCCCATTAAGGTGGGTCTGTCGAATATGGGCTTCATTGCTATGGTAATATTGACGAAGACAGGAGGTGGGATTTTGTGGCCCTTTCTGAGTTTCTTTTTCAGATGCCCGTCCTGCATAGCAGATGGTGCTGCATATCTGCAGTCAGAATTCAGCCTCATTCCTCCCATCTCTGTGGATCCAAATGCTCTTCTGCTCCCCGACATTTTGCAAATCCTTGCTGTTTCCCAGAGGAAGCAAATCTGTATTTTTCTCAGTTTTCAGACAAACTGATGTCCAGTCCAGGCCCCTCAGAATCTTAGAGTGTCCAGAAAATATGTACTTTCCCTTCAGCAGGTGTCCTGATCTGAATGCTGTCTACACCTTTATCTCCCTAGGTGGAAGGTCCTCAGTCTCACCTGGACCCCTCAAGGGTGGAGACATTATACACTAAAGGGCGAGATGCAGACATTGGCCAGAAAGAAACATTCTTTGCTAGTGACAAACAAGTTATGTGTATATTTTAAAATGAACCAAAAATATTTCCTTGAACAGTTTCCAAATTCATAAATGCATAGAAAAAAAAGTCTGACTAAGAGCAGCTGGCGTTTGCAGCTGCCCTGGTTTTACCTGTTTCCAGGTAAGCAGGAGACACGTCTGCTGGGACAGTGATTTAAGAGAGCCACTCACCTAAAATAAGCAGCCAAAACCATCCTGGTTGTTACAAATGCTACAGAAAATAAGTAGAATCCACCTCACTGGAATACATCGACATGAAACCTGGACTATTATCTCTGAGAAGGTAATTAATGTTTCACTTCTTACATGCCATTATTAATGCTAATAATAGTACTTTACATGTATAGTGTTTTCCTCTTTGAAGCTGTTTTTACAAGAGACCACATAGTCTTCTCTGATTGAAATATGACATTAAGGATGCATATTTAAATCTCCCACTACAATTGTAGACTTCTTCTTTCTCTTTAAATTCTATTTTTTTTTGGTTTTCTTTATTTTGGGACTATCTTATTAGGTACATATAAGGTTATGCCTATTATATTTTCTTGATTAGTTGCTATATCTATCATTACATAGTATCACTCTTTATCCTTTGTAGTGCTTTTTGGTTTAAACTGTATTTTGCTTGATAGAAATATAGCTACACTGATTTTTTTTTAGTATTTGCTTTATAAAACTGTGCTATTTTTTGCTTTTTATCTTTCTGCAATTTTATATTTTATATGTATCTTGTAAACAAGACATGGCTAAATCTTCAAGCTGCTGAATTTGATCCATGTACGTTTATTTTGATTACAGATAGATTTTGAATTTCAAAAAATGCATCTTTATAAGGCATACTTTTTAAAGGCATTTTCATCTGATTTTATAAAATGAGAAAACAAATTGAGAAAAGTTAAATAATTTTGTGAATGCTATAAAATAAAACAGTGAAATTGCTAATTATTTTAAAGCCACTGTGCAGAAAACTGCTTAAATATACATTAAAATAACCTAGCTCTTAACAGATTGTCCTAGTAATTTCTGTAGAACTTCTGTAAGTATATAGAAATTAAAAATGGGATTGGATTAATAATTGTATAGCACTATCTGGACTTTAACCTTGATTTTCTTTTTTTCTTATATGCAATTATACTGAAACATGAAGATAAAATATACTAATTTTGGCTAGATTATCTACCTCAAATTAAGCAAATACAATATCTTTCAAAGTGTAATTGTCTACTTTTCAAAATAACTTTTTATTAAAGAAAGGCTCATAATACTATGCCTTTAACTAGACAGTACTCCTAATTAATGTAAGATTTCAGCAACACATTACACAGAGAGATTGCACATGCAATGATAAAAAACTACATATAAATATTTAAAAACATGACATTTGTGAATTATTTCAACCTTCACAGACTTCGTTATAAGCATGTTTCATGAAAAATAAGGAGTTATAAAATAACTCTAAGTTAAACCTTACTTTAAGTTAAACCTTAAGTCTCCCCATAAAGGTGTCCTAGAGCAGATGTCCACTGATCCAGGCATTGCAACGCCTGGGAATCAATGGTGTAATCAGCAAGGTGGAATTGGATATGTGGTGATAGCTATTGATGTTTACGACAGGTGGGTGCACCATCAAACTGGAGTCTGAACTTGATAAATTGGTGCTCTGGGAAAAAGTGAGTGAGAGTCATTGTGGATGTGGGTAGGAGCAGAGTGGTCCTGAGCAGGACGCCAAAACAGAGGAAGCTTCAGAGGACGCTTGTGCCTTCCTGATAATGAGGCCACGGAGCACGGCAGGAGCCACGGGGAGTTTTACAAAGGCTGCTTTTGACTTGGTTTTGCAATCACCTTTTTACTAGTAAGTTTTATTTCGTTTGTCTTCTGTTGGGAATTTAAATAGTAGGAAAACAATTTGCGATTATCTGTCTAGACACCTGTCAGTTCAGCTGAGGCTTGTGTCATCTTGGAACTAGCTATATACCAGGCAAGGCTTCAAGGCTTGCTGAAGGCCAATGCTTCCCTCAGCTAGGAGGAGATGGTGTTTTACAGCAGTGCTGACTCCACAGGAAGCCACCCAGGGTGCTAAAAACAACACTGGAAACACAAATCTGGAACAGTGATTTGTTTTTGTTGTTGGGGGTGTTAACACGTTACTTGAAAACTAATAATCTTTTAAAGATGTGGCAAATCCTAATGGCACCCTCCTGGGCAGTAAGTCCAACATTGTCCAGCCACTCAACATTTACAGAAAGAATACTGTAAAACGGTTTTGTGGGCTTGTGTTGTTTCCTTCCCTTCTTTCTTTTTTCTTGCTTACTGGCACTAAAAGCCTTTCCTTGTTGAAACAGTTGACCATAATCCTAATTTACATTTACTCTATGTTTCATCATAAGCTGTAATGCATTTTAGCGTGAAGTGGATTAATCAGAAATCATACCTGAATTGGCAATTCAATTGTTAATAGTACTTTTTCTAATATTCAAAAACTTTATTTCTGCTTGAATTTATTCATTTGAAATGACTAGAACAAATTTTTGAGCAATTAAAAGCTGGTAAGCTTGAGATTTTTCTGGTTTAATTATTTTTCTAGTTTCATTTTAGTTTTTAAATCCTTAGACTATTGTCACAGATATAATCCAGTGCATAACTGTCTTCTAATTGGACTGACGACTTAACTGCTGAGTTGTTTTGTGGTTTTTCACATGGTTATATTGAAGGACAGTGTACATGCACTAGAAAAGGTTATGTATTCTGCTGTTGCTGAGAATGGTCCCTAGATATTAGTTGGGTCAAGTTGGTTAATAGTGTCGTTCAGATCTTCTGTATCCTGGCTACTTTTTCATCTAGCTTTCCATCAGTTATTCAGAGTGGGATATTAAAGTGGCCAACTATCATTGTGCAATTGTCCATTTCTTTCTCCAGTTTCATTAGTTTTGCTTCATTGTAAAAATATTTCCAATACTTATGAATGCAGGTAAACATAAAGACAGTATAAACATATTTTTGCATTGTTCTTTGAAGTTATTTAAAATGCAATATAACTGCTTATGTATACATGTAATATTCATGACAATGACAGCACAAAGGATGAAACTGCATTGAAGCAAAGTGTTTCACTCTGTATTATGTGCGTATATATTTACAATTATGTTTTGCTTGTAAATTGACTGTTTTGCAATTATAAAATCCTTCTTAATTTTTAGTAATGTGTTTTGTCTTAAAATTTACTTTGTCTCATATCAGTATGGCTAGTAGAGCTCTCGCACAGTTACTGCTTGCATGGTATATGTTTTTTCATCATTTGCTTTTAAATGCTTTTGTGTCTTTGAAATAAAGTGTGTTTCTTGTAGAAAGCATAACATTTGATCTTTTTTTCTGGTTGTTTTGTTTTTAATTCATTTAAACCATCTTTAATTTTGGATTGGAGTTTTTAATCCATTTATAGTTAATGGATTTATTAATATAAGTAATGGTTGAATTTATTTCCACCATAAGATGGCTGAATTTATTTCTACCATGTTGATGCTAGTTTTCTTTATTTTATGTCTTTTTTGTTTGCCCATTCTTTCTTTACTACTTTCTTTTATGTTCAATAGCAATTTTCTAATATACCATTTTATTCCTTTTTAAATGTTATTCTCTTGGGAAATATCACTCTAGGGATTAGAGTATACACATTTACTTATCATAGTTTATTTTCTGTTAATACTAACTTAATTCTGGCAAAATAGAAACACTTCGTTCCAATACAGTTTCATCCTTTCCCTCCTTGGTGCTGTCATTGTCATGAATATTACATGCATATATAAGTATTTATATTGCATTTTAAATAACATCAAAGAACAATGCAAAAATATGTTTATACTGTCTTTGTGTTTACCTGCATAAGAACTTTAACATTGCTCATTATTTCTTCATGGGTATTTGAGTTACCATTTGGTGTTATTCTCTTTCTATCTGAAGGATTTCCTTTAGTATTTCTTGTAGGATAGGTATGCTACTGAGAGGTGAAGCCAGCAGGGCTTCAGAATGGGGTGTGGACTTGAAGAACTTTTCTGTCTAGCTAAAGTATTGTAAACAAACCAATCAGCACTCTGTGTCTAGCTAAAGGTTTGTAAATGCACCAATCAGCACTCTGTAAAAACGGAACAATTAGCACTCTGTAAAATGGACCAATCAGTGCTCTGTAAAATGGACCAATCAGTAGGAGGTGGGCAGGGTCAAATAAGGGAGTAAAAGCTGGCCACCCGGCGCCAGCAGCGGCAACCCGCTCGGGTCTCCTTCCCTTTTGTGGGACCTGTTTTCTTTGGCTCTTCACAATAAATCTTGCTTCTGTTCAGTCTTTGGGTTCGCACTACGTATGAACTGTAACACTCACTGTGAAGGTCTGTGGCTTCACTCCTGAAGTCAGCGAGACCACGAACCCACCAGAAGGAAGAAATTTTGGACACATCTGAACATCTGAAGGAACAAACTCTGGACACACCATTTTTAAGAACTGTAACATTCACCGCCAGGGTCCAGGGCTGCATTCTTGAAGTCAGCGAGGCCAAGAACCCACAGGAAGGAACCAATTCCGGACACACTATCAGCAAACTCTCTCAATATTTGTTTATCTGGAAAAGCCCCTTTTTTTTTTTTTTTTTTTTTTTTTTTTTTTTAAATTTTTGCTGTCACCTTTGAAAGGTATTTTTGCTGACTATGGAATTCTTTATTGATAGTTTTCTTTCTTTCTTTTGGAACTGTTAATATGTCATCCCAATACCTTCTTGTATACTTTCTTTTTTATGAGATGTCTGCTATTAATTTCATTATGGTTCCCTTATATATGGTGATAAGAGTTTGAATGCCTGTCTCTGCCCAAATCTCATGTTAAATTGTAATCCCTAAAGTTGGAGATGGGGCCTGATGGAAAGTGTCTGGGTCATGAGGGCAGATCCCTCATGACTTGGTGCTGACTTTGCAATAGTGAGTGAGTTCTCCTGAGAGCTGGTCATTTAAAGGAACGTAGCACCTCCCCTCCGCTCTCTCACTTGCTCCTGCTTCTGCCGTGTGATGCACCTGCTCCCCCTTTGCCTTCTGCTATGACTGCAAGCTCCCTGAGGCCTCCCCAGAAGCCCAGCAGATGCCAGCACCATGCTTCCTGTACAGCCTACAGAACTGTGAGCCAATTAAACCTCTTCCTTATGAATTACCAGGTCTCAGGTATTTCTTTATAGCCATTCAAGAATGGCGTAATACATGTGCTGAGTGTGTTTTTTTTTTTTTGTTTCTCTTGCTGCCGTCATGACTTTCTCATGTTATTTGTTTTTCAACAATTTGTCTATGATGTGTCTGTGTATCTCTTCCTGTTTATCTTTAGGATTTGTTAAGTTTGTTGAGTGTGCAGATTCTTCATTAGAGTTGGAAGTTTTCAGTTATTTCTTGAAATATCCTTTTGCCACATGATCTCTAGCTTTTCTGATATTCCCATTAAACATAAGTTTGATACTTCTTGGTATTCAGTGGGTCTCTAAGGCTCTGTTTATTTTTATTTATTCTTTCTCTCCTTTGCTTTTCCAAATTAAACACTTTCTTTCCATCTGTCTTCATGTTCACTGATTTCTTATTTGGTCAGTCCAAATCTTCTTTTGTTTGATTTTTTCCTTTTTTTATTATGCTTATTAACTACAAAAAGTCCACTGGATTTCTTCCTTCTCCTCCTCTTCCTATTTTTTTTTTCTTTTTGGTATTAAACATACTAATTTTAAAGTTCTTTCTAGATTGCTTTATTATTTCCATTTCCTTGGGAGTGAATTCTCCCATTCGCTGACTTTCTGTTTTATGACATTTCCCCCTCAGTGTGGTTTTACAATTTAATTTTCAAGATCATCTCTCTCAATGCCACCTTTCCATGACTAGTTGTTTAGTGATTGTTTTTCCATTTCCTCCCAGTGCCCCCAATTCAGAACCCACATTTCGTGTGAACTTGTCTCAGCCCCTAGATCTCTGATCTAAGTAGATCTTTTCCCTCACACCCAACGTGCAACAGTGACACTGAGTGAGGAAGACTGCAATAAATACGTCCATTCAAAAAGGGGATGATGATGGACAGCAGCCACGGGTTCATAGCATTTTCGAAACCTTGCCAGGCTCAGGTATTTGCCCCTTCAGTGAGGGCCCAGTCCTGCTCCTTGGGAATGAGTCTCCAAGGCTCATGGCTGTCCTGTCTGGGCTTCTGGCTCTGCCTTTTCTATAAGAAGTGGACTGCAGTTGCAGCTGCATAGCTTTCTAGGTCTGCTTCCTGCCCAGACATTGGGGGACTCCAAAGGCCTCTTTTCACTTTGACAACCTCTGTCTTCTTCAGTTAAGTATATTAATTCCTTTAAAAAGTACATGCATTTTAATATATCAATTTATAATTCATTTCATTATGCAAAAGCCATATTCACAAATCTTCTCGAGATAAATCCTTTTCTACCTTAGACCTTCTGTGAGGCTACCACAGGGTCTAAGGTCTTTAAAGCTAGACTGTTGTCTAGCTGAGAGGATCTGTCAGATGTGTCCGAAAATGCTTAGTGGGAATTTTGCTTAATGGAGAGTGTATGGGATACAGTACCCCGAACCTTTCTGATATCTTATTGAGGGCACTTACCACCATGCCCTGAATTCTGTGAAGCTCTAGTTTACTGGAAGTGACCTTAATTTGATCTTAGCTCTGAGGTCATCCCTTCATTCACAAGCATTTTGCTCACTGGAAAAAATATTCTTGACTTGTCATTTCATCCACACTCTACTCAAAAACTAAATAGATGACCTTTAGTTTATCTCTCTCCTCCTACATTTTATTACAAAGCAGCAAGAAGAAGGCAGGTAGTGCTATGAATATTCTGCCTAGCAATGTCCTCAGTGAGATCATGGTTAGCTGTACTACCATGTCCTGTGTCACTACATCACACAGTGTTGTCGAGTTTCTTTCTCTGTATAACAAGGGTTTCTTACCTCTGGCCTCCAATAGCATTTTTCTCACTTCCCTTCAAGCCCTTCCAACCACCGCATTGAGGACATTCACTGAGGACATTCAGGGACTCGCTACTGGGCTCAAAATCAGTGTCACAGGTTTTAGGTATGATTTTGCCAGCATTCCACTTCTAGGTACCACATTCTGTCCTAGTTCTCTATGGATATGTAACAATTCATTTCAACATTTAGTGACACAGACAAACAACTATTTATTATGGCCACAGATACTGTAGGCCAGCATTGCTGGAGGGACTAGGCTGAGTGCTCCTCAGTGGGAGTTGCTTTGGAGGCTGTAGTCACTTAAAACTCTGGTGGGCTGGATATTCAAGGGGCTCATTCCCAGCTGAGTTTGTGCTGTCTGCTGTCTGGGGGCTGAGGTTGTCTGTCCCACAGAGTGCTTGCACTGTGGGTGGCTCCTTGTGGCTTGGGAGACTCACAACACCATGGCCGAGTTCTGAAAAACAGTAACCTCAGTGGAAGCATCTGGGAGCAGGTGAACCTGGAGACCAAGAGCTGCAGCCTTTTCTCACCTAGCCTTGGAAGCCGTGCCATCTTACCTCTCCCACATATTTTTGGTTATAGTGAGACCTTAGCACTAGCTTCAAATCAAAGGGAGAATAGACCACAACTCTCGATGTAATTTGTGGTCATCTTTAATTCATCATGCCTACTTATCTATATAGCTCAGCTCAGTGGTGCTTTTCTCAGCAAAGGTTTCTCTGACCACCCCTAGCAAGTGAAATCTGCCATGATTTTCCCCGTGCTATCAATTACTCCACTGAGTAACTGAGGTGCACAGGTAGAGTTTTACATTTATTTGTGTGACTGGGTGATAGTGTCAGTTTCCCCACCAGATTCTAATTTCTTGGAGGTTACATCCTTTACTTTCCCCGCAGCAGTTGTGATCTCAGCTCCTAGAAGTGTTTTCAGTAAATATTAAACATTTGATAAACACTTGCTGAAGAATTAATGTATATGTTTGAAAATTCTTGAAAGAAGTTCTAAGATGTTCTTTGTGATGTTTCATCTTGCCCCCCCCGTTCCACTCTACTTGATACATGTCCCTCTACCAGTTTCTCTCTTCTCAGTTTGTACATTCATTTCCATCACTGTCCATGTCATTGTCATCTTTATTCTTCTAGTGTCCAGTACTGTGCCTGAAACTTTCAATAAACAATGAACAAATAATGGAAAAAGTGACTGTATTATATCTTTTTATTTATTATTTTGATGGAGTCTTGCTCTGTCGCCCAGGCTGGAGTGCAGTGGTGTGATCTCGGCTCACTGCAACCTCTGCCTCCTGGGTTCAAGTGATTTTCCTGCCTTGGCCTCCTGAGTAGCTGGGATTACAGGCATGTGCCACCATGCCTGGCTAATTTTTGTATTTTTAGTAGAGACGAGGTTTCACCATGTTGATCAGGCTGGTCTCGAACTCCTGACCTCATGATCCACTCGCCTCAGCCTCCCAAAGTGTTGAGATTACAGGCGTGAACCATTGTGCCCAGCAGATGTTGTATCTTCTTACACGATTTAATTTGTAGAGCCCTCCCTAAAGAATAATGCTCGTTCTTTGCACAATGTTTGGGCTGTGGTAGAGAAAGGAGCTTCTCTATTTGCCTTTGGGTAAGTGAAAATCTTAATCAGTCCTTCCCTTGAGTTCCAGTGTTGCTATCCATAGTGCTACAAAACAACAAAACAAAAAGCCCCCAAGCCATGGCGCCTTGGATGGTTCACTTCGCATGGTCATCCTCCATTCCATCTGCCCAGAAACACGCTATTTAAAACATTCTCTATTTCTAATATTAAAAACCCCAGGCTATAGGATGAAATTTTCATCTGCTCTCCCCACACTGTTCCAGGAAACTGCCTTTTCATGCAATAATAATATTAGCTACTACTAATGAGAGTTGCTCTGTTAGGATGACTAGAGAATGCCTTATCCCCTTCATCTGTTAGTGGGGCGGGAGTTGATATTAAAAATGCCATATTAAGTCCCTGAATTTGGATCCCATGTGGAGGTCCTGTTAATAAAAAATGAATGTTTCCATTTCCTCAATCTCTATCTCATTCAGTCCAACACTCTGGCTACTCTTCTTATACCTTAATTTTATATACATAATATTTATACATGTGTAAGATATAGTAACAGAATATATATTCTAACAGCCCTAGTTATAATATATATAATTACACATACGTATGTATATGTACATATACACCATATATATGTATACATGTGTGTATTTTACGGGTATTTTATATACACATACACAAACAGTAGAATTCCTCTTGCTTTTCTCCACTCCTCACATTTATGCAAAATCTCCCTTGCTAGATTATTGTAAGTTATAATTGAAACACATTTCATATTAAAGGAAAGGGCTAAATATATTTAACTGCATGTAACATTGTGTAAACAAAATGTATACCAATAAGCATGAAGGACTGGATAATATCTGCTGACCATGGTAAAATATCTGGCCCTTTGCAACGCACATCCTCTTTTATTTACTAATGGCAAAGTAAGGACATGGTTCACACTGAGGGTAGACAGAAGAGAAGGATGGCAGGGTAAGGAAGTGGTTCACACTGAGGGTAGACAGGAGAGAAGGATGGCAGGGTAAGGAAGTGGTTCACACTGAGGGTAGACAGCAGAGAAGGGCGAATCAGGAGAGAGTTGATTTGCCCTGGCAGTGAAGGGTGTGCTTTAGCATCAAGCTCTGCCTGCTTTTTTTTTTTTCTGTATTTATACATTTAAAAGTATATGCCTTTTGTTTCTATTAATAGGATGTCAACAACTATATTAGAGCCTTTTTCATGTTTTTGTTGTTGTTGTTGTTGTTGTTTTTCTTTTTTTTTGTGGTGCTTACAATTCATGGTAAAGTATTTGTTTCCTGAAGAAATGAATGCCAAAACCCCTGAGTTACACAGATCACATAAGACATAGTTGTGATCTGGGAACAGTTAATACCCAATTTGTTTCAATACATTCTCTCACGAGCCCAGCTTTCTGTTTTGATTGGAATACATGCACTAACGTGTGAGCACAGGAGTATCTTTCCCAGTCACCTTTCCAGGTATTCAAGAGGCCCAGATGAGACCAAATTCTGTGTGCCCACAAACATGCACCAAACAAGCCAAAGTATCTGTGGAAAATGTGACATCTGGTCAAATTGGTTATAAAAATATTGCTTGTAAATCTTCCTCCTCTCCTCTCCCCTCTTCCATCTCTCCTCTCTTTTTGAGATGGAGTCTTGCTCTGTCTGGCAGGCTTGAGTGTAGTGGTGCACTCTCTGCTCACTGCAATCTCCCCCTCCCAGGTTCAAGCGATTCTCCTGCCTCAGCCTCCAGAGTAGCTGTGATTACAGGCGCTCACCAGGATGCCTGGCTAATTTTTGTATTTTTAGTAGAGATGGGGGTTTCACCATGTTGGCCAGGCTGGTCTCGAACTCCTGGCCTCAAGTGATCCGCCCGCCGCGGCCTCCCAAAGTGCTGGGATTACAGGCGTGAGCTACCGCGCCCGGTGAAAAATACTGTTTGTAAATCTAAACGCCATGTATTTCTTTATATTTATTTCCAACGCATGTGACTTAAATATATATCTGGTAGTGTACATGTATTTTAAAAGATGCACTCACTAAAAAGAAAATGTATGCAGAAAAATGAGACATGTTGTTTATCATAGTGACTTTTTTCCTAGTGAAAATAACGCACATTAGTCAAATCTTGAATTTGGAAAAGAATCCCACAAACGAATCAATTTATGAGATTTTTCACAATATTAGATGAAAAATAAGTTATAAATACTGCACTGTGGAAACGCAGCATTTGCCCAGGCGTTTCCTCTTTACAGAGGGGTCAGCGTCTTTGCCGCTTGGAACCTTCTCTTCACTATGGGATGGGACTTGATCGGGGCGGCCCCCAGCCTGTTCCGCGGTGCAGGCGTCTCCTTCTCCCTGGCGAGGCTGCCCCAGGCCCTCTGCACCCTCCCTCCAGGTACCGCCCCTGGGAGGTCCGGTGGGGACCGCGGCCCGCGACGGCCGGCGCGTGCAGTACGGGCCCGGAGCCAACAGGTGGCACAAACGCATTTGACTTGCGCATCGATCGCCGCGCCCGCCCGGGGCCGCACCTCCGCCGCCAGCGTTCCGCCACCCAGGCCCTGCTGCCGCGCAGGCTCAGTGCTCTTCTCTTCGCGGGCCGGGCCGGGCCGGGCCGGGCCAGGGTCTGACCCGAGTCTGGGTCAAGCCAGGGCGGGCGGCGGGCAGCGGGCGGCGGCGCCCAGGCGGTGCGCCCTCTGCTGGCCACTCGTGTACACGCTGGCTCCAGCCGGTGCTGCGCTCCTGGCAGACACGGCCGGGCAGGGGCTGGGCAGGGGCTGGGCAGGGGCTGGACAGGGAAGGACTGGGCAGGCCTGGGCTGTGCTGGACAGGGGCTTGAGCAGGGCTGGGCAGGGCTGGGCTGTGCTGGACAGGGGCTTGAGCAGGGCTGGGCAGGGCTGGGCTGTGCTGGACAGGGGCTTGAGCAGGGCTGGGCAGGGGCTGGGCAGGGGTTTGGGCTGGGCAGGGCAGGGCTGGGCAGGGGCTTCACAAGGCTAGGCTGAGCTGGACAGGGGTTTGGGCAGGGCTGGGCCTGGGCAGAGCTGAGCAGGGCTGGGCAGGAAACAAAGAAGGGTTGGACAGAGGTTTGGGTTAGGGGACTGAGGGGGCTGGTCCCCTGCTGGTCCCCAGGATGAATGAGAATCTAGAGTAGAAGCGCTTCATTATTATTATTATTCGAGAAGTATCGAGTGCTTCATTTAAACACCTTCCCCAGTCCCTTCCCACAGTGCAGGGAGCTTAGGAACACGCAGCCGGGTAGCAGGCATCTGCCTCCCCACCCCCTTCTTCTGGAAGGCTCCTGTCTAAGCCAGCGCCAGCGGGAGGGGCCAGAGCTGGGAAGGGAGGCCTGTCACTCGGAGGTTCCAACTCACTGGAGAGGAGCCTCTCCTGAACTTGTTTTTAATGTGTCAAATCGCAAAGTCACTTCCCAGCAATAAGGTGTGAAGGGGTTACAGCCTCCCGAGGGCCCTCCAGGAGGCTGTGGCACAGACCTTTGTTTTCTGCCTGGCAGAGTGACGGGCCTGCTTCCACCCGGCATGCCCCAGCCCACAATTTGTCACTTAGGAAGCCTCTCTTGTGAAGTTTATACCTGCCTTGATCGCTGTTAGTGGTGCCCTGCCTTAGGGGGCACCGTGTAGCTTCCGAGGTCCCTACCTGGCTCATCCCCACAAGCCTGGGTTTGTGAGAGGGGCTTTCCCTGCAGCCGTTTCCAAAGCCCCCTGTGTCTTGTACCCATTTCCCCAAGCCCACACCCAGAAAGGGGATATTGTGGAGTCCACGGTATTCCGACAAAACAGGACCTCAATTCGGACTTGGTTAACTTTCTGGCTGTTATGGTCAGAACAGATTTGTCTCTAGGAGACCTCAGCACTCCATTCTGCTTGTGGACAGCAAGCCTTGACGTAGCCCCATGGAGCGGCCCTGAGCAGATGCAGATGGCCTTTACGGGGGCCTGTTCGGTACTTCGCACTAAGCTACACACAACCCTTCATACATCACAATACGGTTCTATTGTTGTTTACATTTTACACATCAGGGAATTGAGGCTTAAGGTGACTAGCTTTCCTGTAGCTGAGCGAAGCCATCAAGCTAGGTATGCTTACCCTAGAACCTTGGCATGCGGGCAGATTCTACCTGCTCCTTGGAGAAGGGGGGCTCCATGGGCTCTGCCATAACAGAGGGGAGAAGTCAGTCCTTGTGGCCTTAAGTTAGGACACATGGGGCTCAGGTCTCTTCAATCCTGTTCTGTTGCCAGAAATAAACCCCCATTATCTCCAATGGACTCCCAGAGCTGCTCCTGCTTTATCTCTGACGCCCATCTCCTTCTTGCCCAAGTCTGACGAAGGCTCAGCATCTGGGAGGGCACTCAGGATGGGGCAGGGGTCTCAAGGCAGGGGACGCAGACATAGCCATTTTAGTGTGAAAGAGCTATTCTAGCACCTATTAAATAAACCGCCAGAAACTAAAAAAGGATTGTAGATTTCATCTGCACTAACATTGTAAGTGCTTTATATATTTAACCCAAAATGACTGAATTTGGAAAGAATGGATTAAATGGGATTGAAAGGGCAAAAGATAAAAGATTTCAAATTTCATCTTTGCATCTAAATTTCAGGCTATTTAAGGACAAGGTCTAAACCGTCACAGTAGCTAAGTGAATATCTGTTGAACAATGAATGCATCTGATTTTGTTTGGCAGAGTGAATTTATGAGGTTGACATTTTAAGAAGTCAAAATTTTAGCTCATTTCAAACAGTGGAGCATAGCTAAAGCCTTGTTCCTTCTGGTGGCAGTCCCTCCAGATTGAAGTCTGACTTTGCGGTAGTACTGACCTTTTAAAAGCCCCTGTGAAATGCAAGGTCTGATGCTTTGGGAAAGCACACAGTCAAATTGTTTTTTTTCTCTTTAATTGATACCACTTAAAAATTCATGCAAAGGCTGGAACATTAATTGCCAATTATTTTCATAGGAATTTATAAGAAAAATGTGAAAACCAAATAGAAGGGATAGAAACAGCCAAAGCGAGAAAGGAAATTGGAACACCAGGTACACTTTAGGAATATGTTGAGCCTCAGGGTGAGCCAAGATGCACAAATTAATAAAATAAAAAAACGAAAATACCAGTTTTCACCCACCAAATCGACACATGTCCACTTTTGTGGTGGTGCTTAGTGTTGCTGACGATGCGGTGGCACAGCCCGTCTGTGGGTGGCTGGTGGAGGAGTGGGTCAGCTCTGCCTCAGTGGAAAGCAGTTTGGCCACGCTTATCATGAGAACTCTCTTCTGTTGCTTTGACCCAATAATTCCCCGTCTAGAAAAGGAAAATATCACAAGGAAACCAGAAAGTCACATTTCTGTAACTCTCATCACAGTATAATTTATAACAAGGGAAAAGCTGGGAACAACCCACTTTTGTAAGAGCAGATCTGCTAAACTAAATATAGTGACCCAGGTTCTAGATTGGCAGCGTTTCAGAGATGCAGACAGAGCCGAGCGCCGCGGTGCTAAATGAGAAAGGCGAGATGAAAAGCTACAAAAACAGAACACTTGTGAATTTACAACAATCATGGATATATTAATATATAGTATATACAAAATATTTTATGTATATTCAACATGTATTTAAATAGACATGATATGTGTCTATCCCGGTAGGAAAATCAGATGAGATGGCAGTAGCGATCCCTTGGTGAGGAGGTTTAATGGGTAATTTTAAAAGATGTATTATTTGCTATGTTCCAAATTTCTAAAGATATGTTCTTCTTTCATAATTTCAGAAAATAATAAAGGTATTTCCCCAAGAAGCAATTTGCCCACTTACTGTACTTGTATCCTGACAATATTATCACGAGACTGTTTTAAGGCTGCAGTTCATTAAGATTCTAGACAACGCAGGCCCTCGTCCTTCCCCAGACAGGCAGCTCCCGGGATCACTCTGCACCCAGAAGTCTCCTGAGCCATGGTGGCCTTTCCCAGGACGCGCTGAGGGCCAGGATGTAAAGGTCCTTGCCAGCCAGTGGTGCCAACTGTGCCTCTTTAAGTGCAGGAGCTCCCGAAAATCAGCTGAATCAATCACACAGTTACAGCCTGAGGTTAACACTTTGGCACGGCCAGATTTCAAAAGAGGATCATGAAAATCACGGCTGGGGGACTGGTCACAGCTGGGTTGCTTGTGCTGAAACGCCGGCCAAGAGGTCACCTTCAGAGGTAGGAAGACAGGCAAATGTTCTCAGCTGACTCAACAGAATAGCCCAATGTCAAAGTATGTCAGAGGTCAGAGATCTGCTTGTTGGGTGTTCTGCTGCCTGCGTGTGTAAATATAGGCAGTGCAGTGAGACTTCTAAGCCCTGAAACAGAAAATAGGCAGCCACAGAAATACAGTTCCAGAGACGAGGACGCTTGTGAGATCACTGTTGCAGTTTCAGTCCTTGTTGGATGCTCAGGATGGCGGGCATGGAGGGTTGTCTCCACTGTAACCGTGCAGATGTCTCAACTCCCTCGACATTTCCTGAGCTTCTTCACCTGAGAGCTGGGGATCACACTGTCCCTAGAGCTGGCGCCTGTCCCTAGAGCCGGCTGTGAGCACTGAATGAGGAAAGGTGCACATGGGAGGAGCCAGGCACCTGGCCTGAGTCCCGCTGATGGAGTATCCTTCCCCACCCGTCTATGCACCCCTACTTGGTAACGTAATATTTGACAGATAGAGCAGGAGCTCCATCCATGTTTGTTGATGGTCCTGAGTGGGAGGGACTTTCTCCATCTCACTTGCTCTTGGATTTGTCGAGTCCACTGGGTCTGGAAGGATCCCAGGCACAGGTGGGTTTTCCACTCTGTCTGTTGCCAACTCCGTGGACAGGTGAGGGCATGGGTACAGCGTTCAATCTTCTCCTGTCCACGACGGCTGGGTTTTCCTCTGTGATCATATACAAATTTGATTTTTTTTTTCTTCTTTTTTTTTTTTTAGATTGAAACTCACTCTATCGCCCAGGATGGAGTGCAGTGGTGCGGTCTTGGCTCACTGCAACTTCCACCTTCAGGGTTCAAGACATTCTTCTGCCTCAGTCTCTTGAGTAGCTAGGATTACAGGTGTGCACCACCATGTCCGGCTAATTTTTGTATTTTTTAGTAGAGATGGGGTTTTACCATGTTGCCCAGGTTGCTCTTGAACTCCTGACCTCAAGTGATCTTCCCGCCTCAGCCTCCCAAAGGGCTGGGATTACAGGTGTGAGCCACCACACCCAGCCTAAACGTTTGAAATATGGGAAACGTAGAATAGGAAAACAAGCATGGAGGTTGAAAAAGAAATTGAGACAAAGTTAAAGAAAGATTGAAACCCATAGGTTAATATTTAACCATGCCAACAGATTATGTCAAATAGACTGTGACTTCTAAGACCTCCTTGGGTCAGTTCTGGGCCCCTCCGTGAGTCAATCTGCCACTTGTACTGGAGGGACAAGCTCCGGGGATGCTCTGCAATTTCACTGCTTGGGTTCAACCCTGCCTCAGCGACCTAAAACTTGTACAATATTTAAGGCCTCTGAGCCTCAGCTGAGAAATGTGATGCTAATGTAGGATCCATCTTTTTTGTAATACAGCCAAGAAGCAGAATTATAAAACCAGTAATAAATACCTTAAATGTTCCTTTCCATTTTCAACAAATACATGGCACTAACCAGCCAATGTTTTGATGTGAAGACCAGGTCTTTTCTTCGAGCATAAGTTATTGACTGGAGTTGAGCAGATACATTTTTCTTTTCTTTTCTTTTTCTTTTTTTGTAAACCATACACATAGGATATTGACTTCAATTTACAGGTTGGGTTTCTTTCAAATAGGTCAAGAACATACAATGCTTACAACACAATCTGAGTGAAGACTCTTTCTAAATTTCTGAGAGATTTTCCCAATCTTTTATGGTGATTTTATCCAATCTTAATTTCACAGTAACTGTGGTGAGTCACTTTTCTTACTAGCAAATGTTTCCCAAGCACTTGACTTGGTTTCCATGAAAAATAACCCTGCCTTCACATTTGTCAGATTGTATAACTTTTAATTAATGTACATATTTACCACAGAAATATGACTGGCAGAAGCACAGTTTTGAAAAACTAAATATGACCTTTGGAAAGCATATGAATGAGAGGGGACTGGTGATGGATGTGGGTGCACGGCGGCTGCCTCTGCACTGGGGCAGTCCTGGGGGACATTGTACAGAGAAGCTGGAGGGCATGGGGTGTCCATCCTGAGACCTGGATGGGAGGAAATGAGCCAAGAGGACACTAGGGGTCCAATTGTGTTCCCCCAAGAGGCTATGTTAAAGGCCTTACCTGCAGCACCTCGAGAGTGGCCTTATTGAGGTCACTAAGGTGGGCCCCAGTCCATTGTAACTGGAGGCCTCACAAATGGGGGAAATGTGGGCACAGAGACAGACGTGCACACAAAGAAGGTGATATGAAGAGACACGGGGGGAAGGTGGCTGTGTAATGAAGGGATTGGAGCAGTGCGTCTGCAAGGTAAGGAATTCCCCAAATTGCTGGCAAACCACTAGACACTAAGAGAGGGATATGCGACAGATTCTCCTTCACAGCCTCAGGAGGGACAAAACCTGCTGACACCTTCAGCGTGGACATTGGCAATCAAGCACTGAGACAGTAAATGTCTGTTAACTAACACCACTTCCCGCCACCTCCCAGCTCCCCAGTTTCACAGATTTCTCTTTAGTCCTCAAATCTCAGGTCTTGGACTTCTCTTCTTTGTCTGTCCTCTCTGTCTGTCAGATCTCATTCAGGTTTGTGGCTTAAACAACATCTATAAGCCAATGACCCAGACATTTATGTCTCTAGCTCAGACCTCTCTCCCCAAATCCAGACCTATATGGTCAATTGCCTCTTGCTACCTTGCTTGATGTTCTAATAGGAATTTTCTCCCCCAAACCCATCCTTCCAGAAAATTAAGGGAGGTATCTGGGGGAGAATGGGAGCCAGAACTCACCTGTGTGGAGGTTGGTCTTTCAGTGGACCCCCACTGATGCTGTCACTGGGGGTTTCCCATGGTAACGGCTGCTTTACAGCCTGCTCATTTCCACGTGAAGTCACTGTCTAACAAGCACTGCCCGTGTGTACAGTAAAATCCACAAAACAGAAAAACCTGGCTCTGAAGGAAACAGACAGTTTGGGGAACAAAAGAAAACACTGAACCAACTCTAATATTCTCAGGGAAAATTCAAGAAGATATTGTATCTTTTAAATAAGAGCATCTTTTAGATAATCAAGAAATAGGGGGTTTATCCCAAAAGACAGTGATGATGGGCTTCAGACTTCCAAAAGAAAGTGACTTCCTGTCTAGAATTCTACGCACTGGAGGCAGATGCCCATGGTGCGCTCTGCAAGGCCTGTCCTGAGAGCATGACTGCATCCTGCCACGACCCTTGCAGATCATTGCAAAAGGGCTTTCTCTGGCCGAAGGAGCCAACCTGTGCAGTTGAGACAATTCAGGCAGTCAACACTCCTGGGAGCAGCCCTCACACAGGGAATGGGGGTTCGCCAATTACTCTGGTTTCCTCCAGCTTGAATGAGATGACTTGGAGAACATGCCTACCACACAGTCTGCCAGAGGTCCTGCTGCCCACAGTGGTAACCTGCACTTTAAGGCACATGATATGATATTAGTTTGTTTTCTTTTCCTCACTTTTGCACTCACCTACAAGAGATTCTTGAGAGTACCTCCCACGCAAACTGCTTGCCCTTACTTCCTTGTCCCAGGGTATTTGTTGGGAGAACCCAGTCTTAGATACAAGTCAAACTATTATTAACCATGCAAATAGCATCAATAGACTGTGAATGTGCCGAGATTCATGCCCCAACCCTTTCTAAAGATATTACATGAGGATATACTGCAACAAAATAATGGAGAAAATCAAGAAGACATGGATCTGAGAGAACAGTGGATTCAACTCAGGATATTGAGAAATTGAAGTCCTAGGATAATAGGGGTACAGAGCAGTGAGTCCAGGAGAATAGAGTTCTCCAAAAGGGAAGTCCCTGGGAAGAAAAAAAAAATAATGGTGGGTGATTTCATTGACTTGATAGTGCTTTTAAAATATCAAATCTTAAGAACATGGTAAAAAGAACATGGTAGAAGCAATTAATGCAGAAAAACAAGGCAATTAGAAACTCCAGGAAAAACCAAAAAGCTGTAAAAGGAAGGAAATACAATTATAGCATATGATTCCACTTCGCAGCAAATAATATACCAAGACCTTAATATAAATATGGTTCATTGATTTTCTAAGCTTTAGAAGCAATATAGACAGAATTCAGAGAATTCTTAATTATAATTATGGGATAGAATGCAAATGCAATCAAACTTGACAATATAAAGTAAAATACAGAGAGAGTCTGGAAGAAGAATTGGAATAGGTGGAAGGGAGAGATGATGAATTAATGGAAATGCAGAGGGTGTAACAATTTCACCTTGTGAAGCAGGAAACCATCCACGTTACAGTTAACAAAACAAGAAGTAGAATTCCAATTATATGATAAAAGTAATCAACATAGGCACCAAAAATAGTACAGTAGGTATACTGGTCAAATGTGGAGAGCTCCAGTCTCCCACTGCAGACAGCCAATAGGTAATACCAATTGATAAATCAATAAATAGTGCTATAACATATTATTAAGAGATATGGAGGTAAAAATAACCAGAAGGACTAATAATGGAAATAATTAAAATGTGGAGTGTGTGGATGGGGTGCAGAATGAGAGCTCTGTTGCTTTTTTACTATTCGATTTAAAAGTCAACATTCAAATGTGTTGTTTTTGTAACAACTTGAGAACACAATTTAAAATGCTTTGTAATTTAGTAACCTACAAAGTATCTTTTCCTGTTTTCCTGTGCGGTTCATTTTACAGCTAAATGTGCATGGTTTTAATTGCCAGTCAATCGAGTTCACTCCTGCCACTGACCCTCTCTTGTGATGGATAATTGAGAACTGACTCTGTTAAGGAACAAAGAGCTTAAAATAGCTGCTGTACTAGTGCATGGCATATCATCATGTCTAGATAATGAACTCCCAATACCAGACGTTTTCATGGTGGCATATCCCATGACACCTGCTTTTCAATGACAACGAGGTATCTAAAAGGGAGGAGGTGGCTGATGGTGTGGCTGATGGCATGCCCCACCTCCTTGATGTCCCTGCTAGCCCCTGTGCTGCAGCCCACCTGAAGGGTGAACCCAGCCTCTTCAAGCAGCAACTTTGCCTAATTAGACCTGACCAGAATTGCTCTCATTATAACATAACTCGTGATAACATCCAAGCGACCTGGTTCCCCAGGATCCTGTGGCGACAAGCAGGTTCCGTTCTATTTTTGGCTTCTAACAAATGAAGCGTTTCTCCCAAACTGCAGAAATAGACAAATAAAAGACACTGGCACGAATCAATCCAGAAGCAGAGGCTGGGAATGGTCATTGAGAAAAGTCACGTGCTTTTGATATTGCAGTATGAAACTCGACAACACGATAATACCCAGGCGATTCTGCAATTTGAGTTAGTGCAGTCTCTGAGGTAATTAATAACCATCTTTTAAAATCACCAGTGAGAAGCATTTGTGAAGTCACAGAATTAGCTCTGGAAGTAACTCCAGAGTTTATTTAGCCCCACTTCCTCATTTCTGAATTGAGGCGTTTGAGGCCCATAGAGATGGAGTCGACCCCTTTTTCACACCATCCCCAGGACTGCAGGTGGAGTGGTTTGTGCTGTGTCACTACAGCTGCTCCAAACTTCATTACTTGTTTAAAAATTGTACCGTTAGAGAGTCAGACTAGGCATAGGAAAACAGTTTACGTATTTAAACGATTCTCTTTCAAGTCATTTAGTGACTGTTTAAAATGCTACGGACAAAGGATTTTTCATCCTGTGACATGATGTTTTGGACAAAAATAGTGAACAGCAAATTGGAACCACGAGAATGTCAGAGAACACACTTTTTGGAGAAGTTAATGCAGCCAAATCAGGACACACAAGGCCTGGATGTCAGATCCATCCCTGACCAATGCTGGCCTTGGGCAGGTGTCAATGTCTGTGAGCCTTTTCTCACCGCCTTGCTGGGAGGACAAAATCAGATGATGCTGGAATGTGTTCCTGTGGAGTCCTGAACTTAATGGGAGGCCCAAAAGCAGCTTCTGAATATTGGAGAATTCCATGTGTCTTTAGCCAGACAGGCCAAAGCACTCAGCGTCGGGCTGCCTGTAGGGGAGTGGTGCTCCCGCAGACCACAGCCACCTAGGGAAGCTGAGTGTATGGACAGGCAGGCTTTGGAGGATGTGTAGACCCAGATACTAGGTTCTTACCGGCCAGCCGCTCTCCTAAAGACACACTTGGGATGGGGTCATTAAGCAGGTGAGATGCCAGTGTCAGAGATGGGCACGTGAAGACTCACACCTGGCACCAGGCAGTGTGCCTGGAGTGAATGACTGGGCAGTTGCTGCAGCTGGGGCCAATTTCTATTTCATTGCTGCACGAGCAGAGGCCCATTGGCCCCTTAGAATAGACTAGAAGGATGTGGGCGAGGGAAGGGCAGGCCCGCTACTTTGCCCACCTCAGACTGGGCTCTGTGCGTGGGGCTCTGAGAAACTGGGTTTCCCAGCTCTGCCTTCCTCCGGAAGACAATGAAGGCACTTTTGGAGGAATGGGTTAAAGATGCAACAGCGTCCAGTCATGGGCCAGCCCCCCACACATGCGGAGTAACCAGAAACAAGCCGGGAAATAAAGGAACGCCCTTCCTGGTGCTGTCTGTGGGGTGCAGGCTCCACGGCTGGGCTGGCTGGACTCCTGGCTTCCTGAGCAGTTCTTTCCAGTGCACAGGGGAGTGGAGTTTGCTAAGCTCCCAGGAGCCTGCAACTTCCGCACCTGGACTCAGGAGAAGGTGTCCCAGCCATGGCACTGACCTCTTTCTGCCCCAGCTGCGAATGGCAGCAGTGTGGGCCTGCAGTCCCAGGCATCCTAGGCCAGGTTGGGGCTGACGCCCTCTGCAAATTGAAATAAAAACTGTTCAACATGGGAAGAGCTTTTCATGGTTTTCCAATGTGAAAATTATTAGCAGTTAGTTACCAGGTCCCAGCTGGGAAATCCTATCCTCCCACCAGGCTTTGAGTTAGATAAGCAGCTGATTCTAGGATGCAATGTATTTAATTTTCACCAGCAAAATTTGGAATTTTGGGCAGGCGAATTATTGGAGATAAACCATTTGAAGGAAGCACCTTCTCTTGTTTTCTCATTTCTCTGACACATTGTATTTGACATTTTCTTGTCTAATTTTGTGATTGAGGATGACTGTTCAGAGTTATTGAAGTGTCATGCATTCAAGCCTCAGCATCAGGATCACCACACAGAGCATATTTGAGTGCAACTGAAAATCACTGGAAGGAGGGCTCACAATGTATCCCGAAGAGTTATTTTTAGGTTAAACTCATGGTCCTACTTGCTGTGTAGCTATAAAAGCAAGAGCAATAATCTTTCAAAATACATGATTTTAAGCCACACTTCAAGTGTCATTTTCAATTGAAAATAATTTTAGAAGTCTATTACTTTTAATTCCTAACACTGAACTCAATTATTTTCATTCATTCCATCTATTTTTCAGTGTTTGTCTGGTGACATTACAAATGTCCATTTGTAAATTTGAAAACAAGTCAATTTGCTACATTGCGTTAAAATCAAACTCTACAGAGAAATGTGTGCAGCAAGGAAGGATATTCACATACAAATGCACATTCCCATTACAAATACAATCTCATACTTGTCACTGAATTAGGTTGTGTTTCTTCCCCAAATGCTGTCTTTTATTATTTCATTATGGTTTGGATCCTTCATTTTACAATTAATGTAAGTTCTGGGAAGCACATGCGGCAAGTCTACTTTCAGAGAAGGTCTCTGTCTTTCCCCAGGATGGGAATCCACTCACTATGCAGAGAATCCCACCGATGCTCCCTGACCCTCCATAATCGGCTTTAGTTTCTGTATCAGCCTGTTTTTGTGCTGGAGATAAAGACATACCTGAGACTGGGCAATTTACAAAAGAAGGAGGTTTAATTGGACTTACAGTTCCACATGGCTGGGGAGGCCTCACAATCATGGTGGAAGGAGGAACAAGTCACATCTTACATGGATGGCAGCAGGCAAAGAGAGAGAGGGCTTGTGCAGGGCAACTCTGCCTTAGAAAACCGTCAGATCTCATGAGATGTGTTCACCACCATGAGAACAGCACGGGAAAGACCTGCCCCATGATTTAATTACCTCCCACTGGGTTCCCTCGACAACACATGGGAATTCAAGATGAGATTTGGGTGGGGACACAGCCAAACCATATCCATTTCACAACCTCGTTTCTGCTTCTTTGAATAATTTTCCCAAATGCTTATCAATAATTCCCTTTGACTCTGGAGAGAGCTGAGAGGAACAACTCCTGTAGACGTGGAATGAATCACCAGTTCCCAGCAAAATTCTGTGACAAATATGAGATTGTAATAACATAATCAAATTCAGACATTGATACCAAAATAATAATCACTAACAGATTTGTTTTCTAAAAAACCAATAATATAAAAGTTAGAACATATTAAAAGAGATATGTCATAGTCAAGTATGGGACATAGAAGAAGGAAGAATAATTATCACGTCGTGACTGTTTTTAGGAGGAGTAGGTTTTTTTAAATAAGGGCTTTCTTTTTAATGAAACTCATTATGCAAAAATATTGACAAATCCTGGCCTTCAGTTTCAAGTACGTAAGACAAGGAAATTGTATGCATGTTTGTAAAATTTTTGTATAAATCTCTTATTGGGGGTAAGCATTAATTGATATAGGAAAATACAGTATTTTGTTCAAATGATAAAATGATTAGTATAAATCTAAACAAAGCCCTTGTTAATTTGCTAAATATCCTTCCTTGCTGCACACATTTCTCTGTAGAGTTTGATTTTAACACAATGTAGCAAATTGACTTGTTTTCAAGAGAGATGGGAAATAGAAATTGGAGGAGGTGGAACCTGGAAGTCTGTATTTCTGGAGACTTCCATCAGCAAAGGCCTCAGTCAGCACCTCATATTCCTGGGCACCAGGGTTCTTGGTTTCCTTTCTAAGCAGGTGGGCACTCAAATCCCATGAAAGGGAATGGAATTGTGTCATTATCCCTTAATGATTCCATTAAACAACTCAAAAAGGAAGGCCACAAGAGGGAAATAGCTTTTGTCAAATATTCTAACCCACAGTATGTGGTAAGTGCTAAATTGGGAAAATTGTCTTGGAAAGACTTACCTATGGTTGTCAAAATCACTTGTGAATTTCACAGTCCTATATGAAGTTCAAGAGACTCAATAGTAATATGATCTTAAATGGTCTGTTTTTCTAGCACATATGCTCCCTTTCTGAAGTTAAAATGAAAACGACAGCACAGGCTTGGATGAGTGAAACTGTGAAGGGCCTGAATAGGATTGCAAGGAATAGGTTTATTCACTCAAACACATCTCAAGTGAATTCTTTTTTTAAAAATGATTTTATTGTTTTTGTTTTTAAGTTCCGGGGTACATGTGCAGGATGTGCAGGTTTGTTACATAGGTAATTGGGTGCCATGGTAGCTGCTGCACCTTTCAACCCATCCTCACCTAGGTATTGAGCCCAGCGTGCATTAGCTCTTTTCTCTAATGCTCTCTCCCTCCCCTGCCCTCCCCTGACAGGCTGCAGTTAAGTGTTTTTCCCCTCCCTGTGTCCATGTGTTCTCACTGTTCAGCTCCCACTTATAAGTAAGAACATGCAGTATTTGGTTTTCTGTTCCTGTGTTAGTTTGCTGAGGATAGTGGCTTCCAGCTCCATCCATGTCCCTGCAAAGGACATGATCTCATTTCTTGTTATGGCTGCATAATATTTCATGGTGTATAAATCATTCTGTTATTAAGATACATGCACATATATGCACATTACAGCACAGCTCACAATAGCAAAGATGTGGAATCAACCCAAATGCCCATCCATGATAGGCTGGATAAAGAAAATGTGGTATGTATACATCGAGTGAATTCTTAACTGTAAGTACCCCCAGGAGAGGGCATAGAATCCCAATTTAAACCTGCAGTTCTTTCCTCCAAAGTGTTATTTGCAGGGCAATCAAATAGATAAGCATTAGATTTTGCAATTTTCCTTATACTTTTCATATTTTTTCAATCTTCTCTATTCAGATGAGGACAGATGTTGCCTTGTTCTAGGCACAGATGTAGCTGAGATGAAAGTACATGAGCATAGCCGTCTTTGGCATCCACGGTCCTGTGGTGGCTGCAGGAAGAACTGCGCTGCCCAGGAGTCCACCTCCTCCAGTCCTTTGGGGGCAGCACTCTGGGGAGCCAGTGCCTCAGGCTGCCCGCCACCAGGGATTGCCCAGTTGCTCCCCACGTCTCCTCCCGCCATCATCTTTTCTGTACTCGTCCTCCCCCGGTGGCCTGTTTGCCCATGCAACTGGTTGAAGCGTCGGTGCTGCAAGTGCTTGCTGGTTTAGGTGACTCAGGTCAGTTTTAGCCATGACGTGAAGCCACTCTGGATTTTTTAAAATGAGATGCTCTGGTGACAGTTACTTCCAGTCTGAGATGAGTCAACTTTGTGTTTCTGAGATCCAACCACACAGGTTTTGGGCACATGAGGCGGCTGGCTCTGCCATCGGCATCATCCCAGTGTCCCGTCACTCCAGGCTAGCCTGGGACCACACCTGGTGAGGGCTCTCCTCTCCCTCCTGTCTATCAGCCACGCTAGAATTGAGTGCAGGGGAACAGAGCCCCATAGAACACAGGGGCCTTCTCAGAACCCAGGTGTGGATGCTTAGGTTCAGAATCTTCAGGCTGTGTGGAAGTTAGACCAGTGATTTGACTGTTTGTTTCATGTGTACGTGCAATACAATTTCTGTGCCTGTTAGCAACAATTTTACTTCCCAGGTGCTGAGGGTAGACCTGGGGATGGGTGAGCTCAATATTGAGCAAAAGAAAGATAATTGTGGGGTTTACACCCTAAACTCTGTCTCCCTTTTGGTGGACAAAAGCCCCCAGACACAGGAAATAAAGTTACAGAGGAGAAGCTTGTCAGGTGCATTCTTCATCAGGTAACAATTTTTAATCCTGCACAAATAATTTTTAAACTCTCAACAGTTCGAATGCAGTGGAGAGTGAATGAAGGCAGGAAAAATACATAGTGTGCTGAATCCTTGTGAGAAGGTGCCACACTGGATACGATCGGCAGATATTTGGCTTTTTACCTGAGGGGATTCCCTCGTTGCACAGGGGTGGGACCCTAATGACTCACGCAGAAAGCCGCAGTCTTAAGGTCTCAGAAGTTGGAGGACAATGCCAGGGATCCTAGAGTCGCTAAAAGGAGAGGAGAATATGTCCTAAAGGAGCAAACACAATAACGAACGCCCAAATCTGCACCTAATATATGCAAAAGTGTGTGGTTCACCCTCAAACTCACACTTATGGAGAGACACCGAGGTTCCCAGCAAAACAAGTTAACAATGACAACGACGACGACAACAACAACAACAACAACAGAGCAGCTGTGAGGCTGGAGGAGCTGGATGGAGACTCTGGCTTTTGTCAATCGAAAGGGAGACAGAGTTTAGGGTGTAAGCCCGGTCACGTAGAGCACCTGGTATAAAAATGGCATCAACCACCAATGAAGCAGCAGAGTCCAGCATCTCGGCAGCGCGGAACTCACAGCATCCAGTATTCAATACGCATACTGAGTATGTGAAGACACAGGAAATGGAGCCCATACTCCATAAAGAAATCAGGTTACCAGAACAAGACATGAGGAGACCCAGACAGTAGAATTAACAATGGTTTTAAAACAACCACTAAAAATGGGCTCCAGGACTTATAAGAAGATGTGGTCATAATGAATGAATAGCTATAGAATCTCCTCCAGACAACAAAGGACATTTAAAGAAAGAATAAAACAAACACCAAATCAGAAATACGTAACTGTGCCCATGGATGTTCTAAGCAAGCTAGGAATAGAGAAGAACTTCTTCCACTGGAGGCAGGGTATCTGTGAAACAGACATACATTCTGCTTACATTTGACAGTGAAGCACTGATGCTTGCCCCCAAGACTGGAAATGGGCGATGACGTCTGCTCTCCCTGTACCTTACACTGCTTGATTCCAAGTCGAATAAAGTGACAGAGAACAGGAAGTATGGAACCACAGGAGTAGGATATCAATAAGATAGAATAGGGAGTTCAGAAATAGACCCACAGTCTACTTATTTTTAACAAAAGTGCTACAGAAATTCAATGGCATTGGACTAATGGGATATCCGTATGGATACAAATAAAATGAATTCTTTTCCATGTCATATTTAAATATTAATTTGATATTGATTGTAGACCTACATTTAAAAGCTACATAATTTCTAGGGGTGAACTTAGGAGAATATATTCATAACTTGGGAGTATGCAGATATTTCTTAGAACACTAAGTGCAAAAAACATAAAATAAAATCGTGCTGGATCATTGTTCATAAAAATTAGTAACGTTAGGTCATCAAAAGATATAAAGAAAATCAAGAGGCAGGCCAGAGACTGAGAGAAAATATTCACATAACACATATCTGACCATAACCTGTATCTACTATGTAAAGAATGCATACATTACAATAATAGACAAACAGCACAGTAAAAAGAGCAGTCCACTTGAAATGATACTTTACAACAATCACCTGCAAATAGTTGCCTGGAAAAATGCTCAACATCACAATTTATCAGGGATATGCAAATTGGAAAATAAGAAAACAACATAGAGACATTAGAATAGCTAAAATTAAAAGATTTAAAAAGATAACACCAAATAAAGGAAAATATTTGTAGCAACGAGGACTCTCATACAACAGCCCAGGAGGGTTGAAGTGCACAACTGTTTGGGAAAAGCTTCGGCAGTTCCTTATAAAACTAACCACAGAGTTACCTGTGATACAGCAATTATTCTGCTAGATATTTACCCACAAGAAATAAAAGTTTATTTTGAAAAAGGAACTTGTATAAAATGTTCAGTGTGTGAAGGACTATTTCAAATATTCAACATGTGTTTCACAGCAGCTTTTGGTAGAAGTTATCCTAACGCTCATAAAGAGAGTAGTGGATTAGGCTGGGTATGGTGGCTCATGCCTGTAATCCCAGCACTTTGGGAAGCTGAGGCAGGCAGATCAACTGAGGTCAGGAGTTCAAGACCAGCCTGACCAACATGGAGAAACCCCATCTCTACTAAAAATACAAAAATTAGCCAGGTAGGGTGGCTCATGCCTATAATCCCAGCTATTTGAGAGGCTGAGGCAGGAGAATTGCTTGAACCCAGGAGGCAGAGGTTACAGTGAGCCAAGATTGTGCCACAGCGCTCCAGCCTGGGTAACAAGAGCAAAACCCCATTTCAAAAAAAAAAAAAAAAAGAGAAAGAAAATAGTGGATTAAACAAGTTGTGTGTATTCAGATAATGGTATAACAGTAAAAACGTGACAAACTGTGGATGCAAGTGATGATCTGGATGAAATGGACGGGCATCATGCTGAGCAAAGGAAGTCAGAGACAGACAGGGCAGGCTTCCTGAATCCATTACACCAAGTTCTAGAATAGGTAAAATTAATCTGTGGTGACAAAGAGGGCTTGCTTTGTGGTGGTGGGGGCTGCCTGTGAAGGCAGACAAGGGACTTTTTGGAGGTTATGTGAAGGTTCAATATTTTTATGGGTTACATGGATGCATGCCTCTGTCAAACCTCATCAAATTGTACACTGAAGGTTTGTGCATTTTACTGTATGTAAATTGTAACTAAAAAATCCCCCACAAATATTGAAATCAAGTTACAGGGTTGCTTTTAACACTTTTATGGGTAGCGTATCTGAAACTATTTTTTGCATACTCTAAGCCTCAGCAAACGTGTCCCAGTGTTTCTCAGGGTTGGAGAAGGGAGTTTCACATATGGAAAAAGAAAAGACGGAACTATTCCCTGTGTTTTTGTATAGGAATTAGAGATAACAGTAAATTCATGATTTTATTTTCACAATACGGACATTTAGACATATATTTGTACCTATCTATGTCTATGTCCATATCTACCTTTCTCCCAATTCTGTCTGCTGAGACAGCGTAAAAGCCAAGTCACATCAGCAGCAATGAACACACCTGGTACTCAGATCTTGGTTTCTAATTACCTTCTTCCACTGACAGGAAACAGAGCTCCCAAAGAATGGGCTGATTCCAGGCTGAGGCAGAGAAAGCCCAGGGCATCCTGTTTTGCCAGAAAGAAAGGAATTGCCCCAGGACTTAAGATAACTGCTCCAATCATGTATTACTTTGTAACAAATCATCTCAAAATTTAGTTACCTGAAGCAACAAGTTATTATTATCGCTTACAATTCTGTGGGCTGCCTGCTAGGCTGGTAGGTTCTCATTTGAGTCTTTGTTAAGACTGTAATTAGTTACCAGCTGGGAGGTGACTTGGCAATGCTTTCTTGCAAAGTAATACATGCTGTTGCCTTATAATCTTACCTTTTGAAAACCAGGAAATGGATTTACAATGGCTTAAAACACAGGGCTTTCTTTTACTCACATAAGGATGAACAGGAGAAAGCAGTGGCCACTGGTGTAGGCTGAGCTACCCACTGATGCCCCCAGTGGGTTTTGTGCTGGTGCTGGCTGATCCATGCTTACTAGACAGGAGCCAAGTTTGCCGACTGCACATTGGTGCTCTAGGATGTGCCAGCAAGCGTGTGCCCATCTCTTATCTAGAAAGTAATGGGGTTCCTGGAAAGCCCCAACAGATTTCCTCTTCCATAATTTGGCTAGAACTTGTCTCATGGAGAATCATAGCTGCAAGAGATCCTGGAAAATAGAGTACTGGTCTCTTAAGAATTTCTCTTTAATTTGAAGCATGGAAGAGAGAAGGGAGAATTGGGAATGGCAGTGAGATAAACAAACCAAGGGTGCATGCCTCAATGGATGGTAGGAAAATAAGCAATCACCAAATGCAGTGTGCATTTGGGAACAGGTTGCAAAGGGTGCATATGTTAAGAGGACCTCCTCGCCAGTCGCCGGCTTCTTCAATCGGGGCTTCATCAGCCTCAGCCCTGCCTCTAGCTCATGCTAAACTGGCTCAGAGCTAGTCTAAGAAGTCTAAGAAGGTCCCAAGGCCCATGCATGTGACTGGGAAACTTTAGCGAATGTTGCCACCCAAAGTCTAACAGCTAGAATCTAACTATGCGATTGCAAAGTAGTCTCATAGCTAGACTCTGAGATTCCAAGGTAGTCTAACACCTAGAGCATAACTACAAGATTTCAAGGTAGCCTCATAGCTAGAATCTAACTATTAGGCTTCTTGCTAATTATGGCAATTTCTGCAGCCATCTTGAATTTCTCCCCCAGAAAATGGGTTTTTCTTTTCTATCACAGTCAGGCTGCAAATTTTCCAAACTTTGATGCTCTGCTTCCCTTATAAAACCGAATGCCTTTAATAGTACCCAAGCCATCTCTTGAATGCTTTGCTGCTTAGAAATTTCTTCTGCCAGATACCCTAAATCATCTTGCTTAAGTTCAAAGTTCCACAAATCTCTGAGGCAGGGGCAAAATGCTGCCAGTTTCTTTGCTAAAACATAACAAGAGTCACTTTTGCTCCAGTTCCCAACAAGTTCCTTATCTTCATCTGAGACCACCTCACCCTGGACCTTATTGTCCATATCACTATTAGCATTTGGGGAAAAGCCATTCAGCAAGTCTCTAGGAAGTTCCAAACTTCCCCACATTTTCTTGTCTTCTTCTGAGCCCTCCAAACTGTTCCAACCTCTGCCTGTTACCCAGTTCCAAAGTCGCTTCCACGTTTTCCAGTATCTTTTGAGCAGTGCCCACTCTACTGGTACCAATTTACTGTATTTGTTTTCATGCTGCTGATAAAGACATACCTGAGATAGGGAAGAAGAAGAAATTTAATTGGACTTATAGTTCCACATGGCTGGGGAGGCCTCAGAATCATGGCAGGAGGTGAAAGGCACGTCTTACATGGCAGAGGCAAGAGAAAATGAGGAAGAATCAAAAACCAAAATCCCTGATAAACCCATCAGATCTGGTGAGACTTATTCACTGTCACAAGAAGAGCACGGAAAAGACAGAACCCCGGGATTCAATTACCTCCCCCTGGGTCCCTCCCACAACACGTGGGAATTCTGAGAGATACAATTCGAGTTGAGATTTGGGTGGGGACACAGCCAAACCATATCAGAGTGGGTGTGAGCCGGATGGCCTGGACCCAGAGTCACTGCTTTTGACTGGGATCTTCCCACTGCCTTTGCTGAAATTGGGAAGCTGCATCCCTCTGTCTATTTCTGGAGGGAAGTGTGCACCTGGACTGTAGGAAGACATGCTCAGAGTCCGTGAAATAGTCCGGCCGACTGTGCCTTCAGCATCCTCTGGTGTCTGGTGATGGCCGAGCTTATTGTCCTCAGAGCAGTAGGAGTGGCCAAGCCAGAATAAATCAACCAACTGAGCCCACGGCTCCCTCCAGGCCCCTCTGGACATGGGTCTCATGGCCTCTGTGATCTGGAAAGCCCAGAGAAAAGCAGCATTATCTTAGACAGGGAGCTGTTATGAGAGCTGGGTGGGGGTGGGGGGGGTCCTGCACCCCTGCAGCAGATGACAAGCCGGAAGCAGGCGATGGATATGAGGTTATAAAGTGGTCTCATAGTAGACTTTTTCCCCCACCTGATTTCCTTCAAGTAGCCAGAGGTCTCAATTTATCCTCTTTCTCTCGATGCTTCCCTTTGACCTTCTGCTCCTGGCATTTTCTTCTCTTTTCGTTCACCGAGAGGAGAAAATGAAATGAGAGGAGTGCGGGCCTCCTGCACAGCTGGGTGTAGTTGTGGGAATCTCCATGAGTTTCCTCTTCCCAGGCGCAAGAGGCCAGCTTTCCCCCTCGCAGGCCGCTGCCGGCTTTTGTACCTCGCGTTTCTAGGCTGTCGGAGGCTCCTCCCACGTTTCCTCCCATCCTCTGCTGTCTCACGGGTTCCTCTCTCCCTGCGCCTGAGGGAGAGCTGTCCAGTCTCTTTCTAGAACTGGCCTTATCCCAGCAGGGTGGTCCCAGCTGCACCCCATCCTCAGTCCCTTCTCCGGCTTCCTCACACCTGCTATGTGGCTGGCATATAACAAGTACCACACACTTGGTGGCTTAAAACAACAGAGACTTATTCTCTCACGGTTCTGGAGGCCACAACCCCCAAATCCGTGCCCCTGGGCTGAAGTCAGGGTCTCTGCAGTGCTGGACGCGGGGAGGCCCTGTCTCTGTCTTTCCTTCTTCTGGTGGTACCGGGATCCCTGGACTAGCAGCCCCTTCCTTCACCTCTGGCTCTGTGGCCACACCACCTTCCCCTGTGCTGTCCTGCCTCCCTCTCAGAAGCACCCTGTGATTTCATTGGCCCACCAGGATCGTCCAAGAAAATCACCCATCTCAGAAGCCTCAGCAAAGCGCCCTTTCCATAGAAGGCAGCGGTTGCACGTTCTGGGGGTCAGGATGTAGATATCCGGGGCCCTAACTCGAACCCCTACGGCCTCAGTGTTTCATGTTTCATAGATTCTCTGGCTGGGAATCTTTAACTAGGTCTTAGTGTATTGCTCAGACCCTGTAGCCGCCATGCAGCCTTCCCCAGCAGCCCCGCAGGGTGATCTGCCTCCACACCCCTGGGCTCTCATCACTCACCACGGGGTCTGATCCAAAGGCAGGCGGCTTTTGATCAAAGCATCTGGACACACAGGCTCCAGGTCAGGCAGCAGTGGCAAATATTTGCGGAATTAAAAATGCATAAGTGAATCTGCAAATACGGCCTCAACGAGCCCCGCAAAGTCCCTTGAGCAGCAACTGTCCTGGGCAGGGGTGGCCGATGGTAAGAGGAAGCGCTGGTAGACCAAAGCGTTTGTTGAAGATGAGTTCTGGAGTCACAGGCTGTGTGACTTTGGGCTACCTGAAGTGGGAGGTGAGAGCCTCCGGCGGGGCTTCTGAGGACTAAACGATGAATACCGTCAGGCACCGCTTAACATGGCTTCTGGGAGGGCCCGATGAGGGAAGAGTGAAGACTTATGTGGTGACATGGCTTTGATGACGTAGGCTGACAAGCTGTTAGATAATCAGCATTTTTAGGCAGTCTGTTTCATACATAGATTGTCTGTTGTCTGCCTGTCTATATCTACATATTGCAATCTGATTTATTACTGTAGACAGCAGCTGTCACTTGGAGTCAAAACACACCCATCCTAATCCAAATTCCACTCAAACCCTTTTTGAATATTTCTTTCTATCCCCTGAGCTCATGTGTGTTTTTGATTCATGGCAAACTGTAAAGTCTTGACATAAACAAACAAAGAAACAAACAAAACACATAGGTAAGAAATCTGGAATCGTTTTTGAGAGTGCATGTATAGACCGGTTTGCCCCAAGTTGCGTTCTGTCGTCTGTAAAGCAAAGTATTTCTTTTTCCCCCCTACTATTGCTAATTTTAATGTCATTTCCCCTGGCACAGCCCCTGGCCACGTCACTCTATATCCCTTCAGACACCCGGGGCTCTCTGGAAAGAGGCAGCTGTGGAATGAGGGGAGGCCAACCTCACTCACCGTCTGCAGGCTGCATGGGGCTGGGGCTCCAGGTCTTACCCTGTTTAGATCTGCTTTGCCCATTAGGTTTGTTTTCATATCTCACCTCCTGAAACTAAAAGCTGTGGCCAGCGATGTTGTGGACATTGAGGCCTAAGAGGGTGTGATGCTCTTCCAGTTCACTCGTGTGTGTCTTTCTCAATTTAATGTGGAAGCACTCTTTTTTTTGTTTTGTTTTTGTTTTTTTGAGACGGTGTCTCGCTCTGTCGCCCAGGCTGGAGTGCAGTGGCGCAATCTCTACTCACTGCAACCTCTGCCTCCCAGGTTCAAATGATTCTCCTGCCTCAGCCTCCTGGAAGCACTCTTTATAATAATTTCCGTAAAGAACAGTCATGCTCTGACAAATCGCGGAGCTCAGAACTGGTGCTGCAGCCACATTCCACACACGTGCAATCTTATCTTCGCTTCTGTCTCCCCAGGAGGGAACTTCCCTCCGTGTCTGGGTGCTGTCCACCTGTCGGGAGAGGCATTGACAAGATTGGCAGCAGACAACGTGTGAAGGCAGCGGTTACAGACTTAGAGGTAACAGGGATTTAAGAAGGATTAATTTTGTATATGTTTCCTCCAAGTGAAAATCTTTCTCATCTGAATGTGTTATTCTTTATCATTTTTTTCTTTTTTAAAAAGGAAAACTCTGTTATGTGAAATTTTTAGTTTAATACGTTTCTATTCTTGGGTCAAGTAGCTTGCAGGAGACACCCCACCCCTCACTCCCTCCACCCTTAGTATTTCTAAGAATTATGCAAATGCACCCACTGCATTAAATAGAGCATCTTTTCCTTACCTCTGCGTTCTTTCTTTTGGAAATAATTTTTGTTTTAAATCCCACACTTGGCAAACTCAGTGCCTGCACCAACATTTCTTAGAGTGAGGCTGCTGACCACCTGCCTCGGAGCCTGTAGTGTCAGAGCACCTGAGGTGTTTGTTAAAAATGTAGATTCCAAGGCTGACATCCCTGCCACTGCTCTGCCTCTGTTTCCCTGCTGGCCACTGCACAGCCCTGCAGTGCACAGCACAGGAGCAGAGATGGACCCTGTCCTTCCCACTGTCACCTGTCTGTCCCCAGAAGGGAGGGTGCTCTGGGTGGGAGTTACAGTCCCATTGCCCAGCACAGGCCAGCTCTGCCAGGGATGGAAACACCGCCTGGAACTGAGCCTGGGTGTGGGTGGGAGGGAGTGAGCGTCTACATTCTGTTTGCTTTGTGTGATTCTCTTGTCTCTTGACTTGCAATCCTCCAGTTTTCTAGAGTCTGCGTTAAAGTGAGTCCTTTTGTTATTAAATATCTACCTTGTAACACTGTATTGCTGATTGTTTTATTAATTTAAGGAAAGACGAAGTCATTTTTCATGGTCAATTATTGGGATGGGAAGTCCCTGTCAGGGATTTTAATCAGAAACATTCAAATATTTTAGTGTGAAATAAATGAGAAGCTAGTGATGCATTTCTGACATGGATCAACTCTCTCCTGAGTGCTCACTGAGCCTCCAGAGTGTGTGTTCCCCTCAGCAGAGTCCTCAGAACCAAAAGCCACAGCCACTCCCCTCAGGGACCTTCCCACCCATTTGGGAAGATAAGCAAAGGCCTGACATGGTTCATGCATGAAGCAATCTGTATTAGTCCGTTTTCCAGCTGCTGATAAAAACATACCTGAGACGGGGCAATTTATAAAAGCAAGAATTTAATGGCCTCACTGTTCCAGGTGCCTGGGGAGGCCTCACAATTATGGCGGAAGGCAAAAGGCATGTCTCACATGGTGGCAGACAAGAGAAGAGAATAAGAGCCGTGTGAAAGAGGTTTCTCCTGATAAAACTGTCAGATCTTGTGAGACTTATTCACTACCACGAGAGCAGTATGGGGGACACCTTCCCCATGATTTCATTATCTCCCACTGGGTCCCTCCCACAACATGAAGGAATTATGGGAGCTACAATTCAAGATGAGATTTGGGTGGGGACACAGCCAAACCATATCAAATCCTAAACGCACACACCTAACAACAAAGCTATAAATGCATAGGCCCCAAACTGACCGAGTTAAAGGCAAGACAGGCAAGTCCACAGTCATATTTGGATACTTTAACATTTCTCTCTCAGTGATTGGTGAAACAAATAGACAGGGAATCAATGAGAATATAGAATACGTGAACAATACTCTTACCCAACTTGATCTAATTAGCAGCCTAGACTGCTTTTCCTGACAGCAGTAGAATCCATGCTCTTGTTTAGTGCCTACGGACTATTCACCAAGAGGGCTTGTATGGTGAACCACACACAAGTCTCAGCAAATGTGGAAGGATTAAATCATGCAGAACATGCACGTTCCCTGATCACAATGAACATCCATTAGAAATTCCTACCACTCAATGAGATGACGAAAAACGAAACAGAGCAGAATTCTAAAGTGAGCAAAATATTTCTGAAAGTCTTTTGTGAACGAACACACATGAATGGCCAGCAGACACACATACAAAGATCACACATCTAATCGAAAATAAAAAATGAAAGTGACTGAGAGCATCACGTGCAGGTAAAACAGCAATGGCAACTCCCATCCGTTGCTGGTTGGCATATAAAATGGTTCAACTGCTGCAGAAACGGTGTACACCACAGCTGTACGAGATGCTACCACTGGGGAAACTGGAAGTGGGGGGGGGGGCGAGTGTCCGTGGGCTCTGATGACTTCTCACAAGCCCAGGTGGATTCACAGTTATGCCGGGTGGATACTGGCCTCATTCAGTCGGGAATGTTGCTTTGAACTCTTACTTCTTCCCTTTCTTGCACCTTCCATCCCCTAAGCCAACCCAACAGACAAACACAATCCCATTTCCTACCCTGCTGCACCTCCCAGAGGCTCTTAGCACCTCCGGAGATGTTCCGGGCTTCTCTCTTCCCAGTCCCAGAGGAGAAACGGGAAATGTTAACTACAAGGGAAGGGCATTTATGACAGGAGTGGAGGACGTCACCAGGAACATTTACTTCAAACAAGAGTTTTATTTATTTATTTCATTCTCCCTCAAGATCTTTATTTATTTTATTTTATTTTTTATTTATTTATTTTCTTTTTTTTATTATACTTTAAGTTCTGGGATACATGTGCAGAACGTGCAGGTTTTTTATATAGGTATACATGTGCCATGGTGGTTTGCTGCACCTATCAACCCGTCATCTACATTAGGTATTTCTCCTAATGCTATCCCTCCCCTTCCCCCACACCCTGCGATAGGCCCCAGTGTGTGATGTTCCCCTCCCTGTGTCTATGTGTTCTCAATGTCCCACTCCCACTATGAGTGAGAACATGTGGTGTTTGGTTTTCTGTTCCTGTGTTAGTTTGCTGAGAATAATGGTTTCCAGCTTCATCCATGTCCCAGCAAAGGACGTGAACTCATCCCTTTTTGTGGCTGCATAGTATTCCATGGTGTATATATGCCAGATTTTCTTTATCCAGTCTATCACTGATGGGCATTTGAGTTGGTTCCAAGTCTTTGCTATTGTGAATAGTGCTGCAATAAACATACATGTGTGCATATCTCTTTACAGTAGAAAGATTTATAATCCTTTGGGTATATACCCACTAATGGGATTGCTGGGGCAAATGGTATTTCTAGTTCTAGATCCTTGAGGAATCGCCACACTGTCTTCCACAATAGTTGAACTAATTTACACTCCCACTAACAGTGTAAAAGTGTTCCTATTTCTCCACATCCTCTCCAGCATCTGTTGTTGCCTGACTTTTTAATAATCACCATTCTAACTGGCATGAGATGGTATCTCATTGTGGTTTTGATTTGTGTTTTTCTAATGACCAGTGATGATAAGCATTTTTTCGTATGTTTATTGGCTGCATAAATGTTTTCTTTTAAAAAGTGTCTATTCATATCCTTTGCCCACTTTTTGATTTTTTTTTCTTGTAAATTTGTTTAAGTTCCTTGTAGATTCTGGATATTAGCCCTTTGTCAGATGGATAGATTGCAAAAATTTTCTCCCATTCTGTAGGTTGCCTGTTCACTCTGATGATAGTTTCTTTTGCTCTGCAGAAGCTCTTTAAATTAGATCCCGTTTGTCAATTTTGTCTTTTGTTGCCATTGCTTTTGGTGTGTTAGTCATGAAGTCTTTGCCCCTGGCTATGTCCTGAATGGCATTACCTAGGTTTTCTTCTAGAGTTTTTATGGTTTTAGGTCTTATGTTTAAATCTGTAATCCATCTTGAGTTAATTTTTATGTAAGGCATAAGGAAGGAGTCCAGTTTCAGTTTTCTGCATATGGCTAGCTAGTTTTTCCAGCACCGGTTATTAAATAGGGAATCCTTTCCCCATTGCTTGTTTTTGTCAGGTTTGTCAAAGATTAGATGGTTGTAGATGTGTGGTGTTATTTCTGAGGCCTCTGTTCTGTTCCATTGCTCTATATATCTGTTTTGGTACCCCAATTAAAAGACAGACTGGCATATTGGATAAAGAGTCAAGACTCATCGGTGTGCTGTATTCAGGAGACACATCTCCTGTGCAAAGACACATATAGGCTCAAAATAAAGGGATGGAGGAAGATTTACCAAGCAAATAGAAAGCAAAAAAAAAAAAAAAAGCAAAAAAAAAGAAAAAACCAAGGGTTGCAATCCTAGTCTCCAATAAAGCAGAATTTAAACCAACAAAGATCAAAAGAGACAAAGAAGGGCATTACATAATGGGAAAGGGATCAACGCAACAAGAAGAGTTTACCAGCATAAATACATATGCACCCAATACAGGAGCATCCAGATTCATAAAGCAAGTTTTTAGAGACCTATAATGAGACTTAGACTCCCACAAATAATAGTGAGGGACTTTAACACCCTATTGTCAGTATCAGACATGTCAACGAGACAGAAAATTAACAAGGAGATTCAGGACTTGAACTCAGCTCTGCACCAAGCAAACCTAATAGACAACTACAGAACTCTCCACCCCAAATCAACAGAATATAGATTCTTCTTAGCACCACATCGCATTTATTCTAAAATTGACCACATAATCAGAAGTAAAACACTCCTCAGCAAATGCAAAAGAAGGGAAATTACAACAGTCTCTCAGACCACAGTGCAATCAAATTAGAACTCAAGATTAAGAAACTCACTCAAAACTGCACAACTACATGGAAATCTGAACAACATGCTCCTGAATGACTACTGGGTAAATAACAAAATTAAGGCAGAAATAAATACATTCTTTGAAACCAATGAGAACAAAGACACAATGTACCAGAATCTCTGGAACAGAGCTAAAGTAGTGTTTAGAGGGAAATTTATAGCACTAAATGCCCACAGAGGAAAGCGTGAAATATCTAAAATCAACATCCTAACATCATAATTAAAAGAATTAGAGAAGCAAGAGCAAACAAATTTAAAAGCTGACAGAAGACAAGAAATAACTAAGATCAGAGCAGAACTGAAGGAGAAAGAGACACAGAAAACCCTTCAAAAAATTAGTGAATCCAGGAGCTGGTTTTTTGAAAAGATTAACAAAATAGATAGACTGCTAGCCAGACTAATAAAGAAGAAAAAAGAGAAGAATAAAATAGACACAATAAAAAATGATAAAGGGGATATCACCACTGATCCCACAAAATACAAACTACCATTAGAGAATACTATAAACACCTCTACGCAAATAAACTAGAAAATCTAGAAGAAATGGATAAATTCCTGCACACATACACCCTCCCATGACTAAACCAGGAAGAAGTCGAATCCCTGAATAGACCAATAACAAATTCTGAAATTCAGGCAGTAATTAATAGCCTACCAATCAAAAAAAAGCCCAGCTCCAGACGAATTCACAGCCGAATTCTACCAGAAGTACAAAGAGGGGCTGGTACCATTCCTTCTAAAACTATTCCAAATGAGAAAAAGAGGGACTACTCCTTAACTCATTTTATGAGGCCAGCATCATCCTGATACCAAAACCTGCCTCTGGTATCAAAAAAGAAAATTTCAGGCCAATATCCCTGATGAACATTGATGCGAAAATACTCAATAAAATACTGGCAAACCAAATCCAGCAGCACATAGAAAAGCTTATCCACCACAATGAAGTCAGCTTCATCTCTGGGATGCAAGGCTGGCTCAACATATGCAAATCAATAAGTGTAATCAATCACATAAACAGAACCAATGACAAAAACCACATGATTATTTCAATAGATATAGAAAAGGCTTTTGATAAAACTCCCTCCAGATCTTATCAAATGTTCTGTGTTTTAACTATTTCCATTAAGAAACTTTCTCAGAAAAGGGGTCCCATGACCCTCTCTTTCAATCACTGACCATCTTCATTTTACAGAAATTCTTCTCAGATGTTCTTATCACTCCTGCTGAGGTGTACGCCCACCAGCTGCTCCTGCTCGTGCTGTTTTCCTGCAAGGCATCCAAGCAGAAACTGTGGGAGACCCTCAGAAAACAGTCAAGGGATCCCTCCATTCCTTGCAGGCTCTGCTGGCTCTGGCCTTGTGTGAGAAGCAGTGGCTGCCCCCGTGACGACGCTTGGACGGGGGCGACAGTTACCTTCTCAGATCAGCAGCGTGATCTGAGGTATCACAGGTATCCACGCTGCTCTCTGGTGTTCAGGACCATCAGCTCCCAATCAGGAAGCTTGTGTTACAGGCTGCAGTGACCGCTCCACTCAGCATTGGTGGGGGCTGCTCTGACTCCGCCTCCAGATCAGACCTTGGGGAGCCCAGCCAGCTCCCTCTGGGTGCTGTTACCTTTCTGTGATTTATGGCCTCCAGTCCAGATGCCCTGAGGTCATTCTTGTTAGGACGATCACCTTCTGAGTTGCTCTGCCTTGCAGAGAGCATTTATTGCCAGATGGGAGCTGTCGCCGGGGTCACCAGAGGCAACTGCCCCCAATTTATCTCTCAAGACCTGGACCTGTCATCTACTTGCTGTGGCATCAACAATATCTGTGTAGCCCCTTGTGTGTAAGGAAGGTTGAAAGCGAGTGTCCTTCACGTCGTCTCTGTGGTGGGAAAGTTACTCTGTAATCTGCTGCACTGGGCCCCTTGCCCCACCTGCCTTGGCTCCTCCCGGTCAGCCCCTTGCCGTCTCTTAGGTCTTAACGTATTTAACCTGCCACTTTGGTCACAGTATCTTCTGAATAAGCATTTATTACTTAGAATTGAATATTTGTATTTGGAATAATGCTTGGACTAGTATTTTATGGTGACTGAATGTCCTCACTTCTTCAGATAGAGTGGTGTATCCCCCCATCTCCTGCTGCACAACCACGTCACTGAAAGCCTCACGTAAGCTATTCTGACTGTGGCTTTGTCAGCCTGTAACTCCTGGCTCTGCTCTGTGGGCAACAGGACCTGCTTCTGGCTTGTCCCCTGCTTCCAGCTTGTCCTCTGCTGCAGGGGTGCAGGGCCCCCTCCTAGTTATTAAACCAGTCCCCTACTTCTAGTTTGTTCTCTGCTGCAGGGGTACAGGGCCCTCCGCATTCTCATACTTGTTCCCTGCTTCCAGCTTGTCCTCTGCTGCAGGGGTGCAGGACCCCCTTAGTTCTCATAACAGTTCCCTGTCTAAGATAATGCTGGTTTTCTCTGGGCTTTCCAGTTCACAGAGGCCATGAGACCCATGTTCAGAGGGGTCTGGAGGGAGCCGTGGGCTCAGTTGGTTGATTTATTCTGGCTTGGCCACTCCTACTGCTCTGAGGACAATAAGCTCAGCCATCACCAGACACCAGAGGATGCTGAAGGCACAGCCGACCGGACTATTTCACGCACTCTGAGCATGTCTTCCTACAGTCCAGGTGCACACTTCCCTCCAGAAATAGACAGAGGGATGCAGCTTCCCAATTTCAGCAAAGGCAGTGGGAAGATCCCAGTCAAAAGCAGTGACTCTGGGTCCAGGCCGTCCGGCTCACACCCACTCTGATATGGTTTGGCTGTGTCCCCACCCAAATCTCAACTCGAATTGTATCTCTCAGAATTCCCACGTGTTGTGGGAGGGACCCAGGGGGAGGTAATTGAATCCTGGGGTTCTGTCTTTTCCGTGCTATTCTTGTGACAGTGAATAAGTCTCACCAGATCTGATGGGTTTATTAGGGGTTTCCACTTCTGATTCTTCCTCATTCTCTCTTCCCACCACCATGTAAGAAGTGCCTTTCACCTCCTGCCATGATTCTGAGGCCTCCCCAGCCATGTGGAGCTCTAAGTCCAATGAAACTTCTTTTTCTTCCTAGTCTCAGGTGTGTCTTTATCAGCAGCATGAAAACAAACTAATACAGTAAATTGATGCCAGTAGAGTGGGCACTGCTGATAAGATACCTGAAAATGTGAAAGCGACTTTGGAACTGGGTAACAGGCAGAGGTTGGAACAGTTTGGAGGGCTCAGAAGAAGACAAGAAAATGTGGGAAAGTTTGAAACTTCCTAGAGACTTGTTGAATGGCTTTTCCCCAAATGCTGATAGCGATATGGACAGTAAAGTCCAGGCTGAGGTGGTCTCAGATGGAGATGAGGAACTTGTTGGGAACTGGAGCAAAAGTGACTCTTGTTATGTTTTAGCAAAGTGACTGGCGGCATTTTGCCCCTGCCCCAGAGATTTGTGGAACTTTGAACTTGAGAAAGGTGATTTAGGGTATCTGGCAGAAGAAATGTCTAAGCAGCGAAGCATTCAAGAGGTGGCTTGGGTACTATTAAAGACAGTCAGTTTTATAAGGGAAGCAGAGCATCAAAGTTTGGAAAATTTGCAGGCTGACTATGTGATAAACAAGAAAAACCCATTTTCTGGGGAGAAATTCAAGATGGCTACAGAAATTTGCACAGGTAGCAAGGATCCTAATGTTAATCTCCAAGACCATGGAGAAAATATCTCCAGGCCATGTCAGAGACCTTCACGGCAGCCCCTCCCATCACAGGCCTGGAGGCCCTGGAGAAAAAAGTGGTTTCCTGGGCCCCTGTGCTGTGTGCAGCCTAGGGACTTGGTACCCTGTGTCCCAGCTGCTCTAGTCGTGGCTTGTACAGCCTACAGAACTGCGAGCCAAATAAACCTCTTTTCTTTATAAATTACCCAGCCTCAGGTATTTCTTTATACCAATGCAAAAATGGACCAACACAGAAAATTGGGTACTGAGGAGGGGGGCATTGCTATAAAGATACCTGAAGATGTGGAAGTGGCTATGGAACTGGGTAACAGGCAGAGGTTGGAAGAGTTTGGAGGGCTCAAAAGAAGACAGGAAGATGAGGGGAAGTTTAGCATTTTTTAGAGACTCATAAGGTGGTCGTGAACAAAATGCTGATAGAAAAATGTACCATCCTCTGAAATCCAGGCAGAGGCTCCCAAGCCTCAACTCTAGGAGGAGCTTTGCAGAGGGCTTGGGCCGCTTTCTGGGAATCTTGGTTGTGCTCCTTTGTTGAGGTCATGGGACCCACCATTAAACACACTTAGGGCCCTCCATAAAGCTCCATTTGTTCATTGGTACTGAAGGGTTCAAAAACTACCCTGAGATGCTCTTCCCGGGCCTTCCATGCTGGGTCGCACTTTCTTCATTTATCCTAGTGAGGCTTGCATCGTAAAGATGCAACTCTGCTTGCAAAATAGACAAGACGACGGGGCCCTCACCTGGGGACCTGTGGCAATGTCTGCATGTGCGAAGGTGGCACAGACATCTGTGCCATGGGTGAGGGGTGGCCTGCGCAGGCATTGGCATTGCATCTGAAGTTTGTTCTGACTTTTTAAGCAATTCCTTGAATGCATGCTGTTCCTAAGCATCTTATCTGTCTGCTAAACTGGGCTCCACACAAGTCCACACTATCGTCTTGGCTCTCAATGAACCCAAGTTTGAGTGAATTTCATTTTGGTCATGCTCTTCAGCAAAGAAATGCACGTTGAGTCCCGTGGGGACAAATGGGTGTGAGGGAAAGAGCCCTCCCACGCCACCTTGGCCTTCTGTTTGGGAAAAGGCTGCAAGCACAGGGAAGCCAGTGGACAAGGCCCAGGCTGGCGGGAGGCAGAGCTGGGATCTGGGCCGTCTTCCTGATTCTGCCCTTGTGAGGCCTTGAGGGCTAAGCCAACAGAAACCATTCACTAGAGCTGGGCTGAGGTTTTCTGTGAGAAATGTAGCCACAAACATCTCTTATTTATGGTGATGTTAGACCCTTTCTTACGACTTTTATTAGAGCAGCAGGCACCTGCTGCCACCAAGCAGGAAGCCATGGGCTCTTGCTCCTGCTCTGGTCCCAGGCTGGGGAGAGCTGGAGGACCGCAGCTGTGGACCAGGGTGGAGGGGACGGGGCGGCCGTGCTGACAGGACTCCAGGCACACTCTTCTGGCAGGTGCAAGGCTGTGGGGGTGGGGAGGAGACCCCTTCTTTCCTAGACCCAGCACCTATCCTTGGTGAGCGCTCTGAGGGCAGGGTCCGCACAGAGTCTGCTCACAGGGGTAGCACAGCGTGTCCCTGGCCTTGCCTCCACTCAGCTCTCAGCAGCACTGACCGCTGCAGAACCTTCTATAAAGATTACCAAGATCCTCTCTTCCTGGATGCCTGGGGTGGCGGGCATCGGTATGGCAGCTTGGTGTGTTTGTGACCAAGGGAGGTCTCCTCCCCTCCTGGTCTCAGGGACCTTGGCCTGGGAGGAGGTGACCTGGCAGCCTGGTCCCTTTGCCTGTCAGTGTTCAGATCAGATCTACCACAGCAGGGGGTCTGGGGTTGTGACCTTTTCTCTCCAAACAGCCTCACACATACACTACACTTTTCTGCCCCATTAGCCAGTGTTTGGAGTGAGGACTTTGTCCAGCAAATCCTGAGCCCTTCTGGCTTCTGGAAAGATTCATCATCATGCTGTCCTGAGCCCTATCAGGCCCCAGATGGAGGGACGGGAGCCCCTTCTCCATGCTCATGGCCTCCCCATCCCGCTGCTGTTCATGGACAGTCCACAGCACTGTCCCGGGCACTAGAGTGAGGGACACCAGTGCCTGGGTGGTCCTGCCAAGGCTGCCGGGCTCTCTCCTTTGGGGTCAGCCTGCAGAGTGAGTCTTCACTGTCCCAGTTCAGGCAGCTCCAGGTCTCCCAAGTTCAGGCAATTTTATTATAATAACTTTGCAATGTATGAGTTTCCACAATTTACACTTACTCATAAATTTATGAAACTACACTACACGTAATAACACATAGTCACACATAATATTTGGTGGTCAATACCCTAAACCTAGGTTAACTCTCTGTGAGGTACATTTCAACAACCTGCTGCTGAATGTCTATCGAGACAGGAAGACTATTTGCCAAATGATTACTCTTAGTCCTGAAACCGTCAGAGTTTTAGGACTAAAACTCTTGCATTGACTTGCAAACTCTTACATTTACCTTTAAGAGTAGAAGAGAAGAAGAGCACTCTTCTCATCAGGTTGAAATGACTTACAGTGCCTTACTTATTTTAGAACATCATCTTCCTAGTTTTTCAGAGAAATATGACTAATTTCTATACGAATGCTAATTTGTGGATTTGTAAGTGTTTAAAAAACAGTATGTATTGCTTTTTAATTCATTGTGGAAAGCAGTTACGTAAGTTCCAAAAGAACTTAAAACCGAATTGCCATTTAACCCAGCAATCTTATTATTGGATATATACCCAAAGCAATATAAATCCTTCTGACATAAGGGCACATATATGCATAGGTTCACTGCAGCACTATTCACAACAGCAAAGATGTGGAATCAATCTAAACGCCCATCAATGGTAGACTGGATAAAGAAAATGTGGTACCTATACACCATGGAATACTACGCAGTCATAAAAACGAATGCGGTCATGTCCTTTGCAGCAACATGGATGGAACTGGAGGCCATCATGCTCAGTGAACTAACGCAGGAACAGAAAATCAAATACCACATGTTATCGATTGTATGTGGGAGCTAGACAAGAAGTACATGTTTATGCAAAGAGGTGAACAACAGACACTGGGGCCTCCTGGAGGGACAGAAGAGGGTGAGGATGGAAAAACTACCTGTGTATTGGGTACTATGCTAATTACCTGGATGATGAAATACTCTACACATCTAATCCCTGCAACCCACAATTTACCTGCATAACAAACCCGTCCATGTACCCCTTCGCCTAAATAAAAGTTAAAAAATAAATAAATAAAAAACATGTAAATAGAGATTTCAGTGTAAAAGACTTGGACTTCTATTGTAAAATGTATCTCTAAATGTTTATTTCTTTTAATTCTATTATTAATGTAATTTTAGCTTAATTTTTAGATTGCTCATTGCTAGTATATAAAACTACAAATACATTTTATATGTTGCTTTTGTATCTTGTGGCCTCATTGAACTTATTTATTAGTTCTAGTAGATTTTTAGTGAATACCTTACAAATATAAAGGATTATTTAATCTGCAATAAGATACACTTTACTTCCTAAAAAAAGCAATATATATCCTTTCTCTATTAAAAATATGTTCCCCCTGTAATCCCAGCACTTTGGGAGGCCGAGACGGGTGGATCACGAGGTCAGGAGATCGAGACCATCCTGGCTAACACGGTGAAACCCCGTCTCTACTAAAAATACAAAAAACTAGCTGGGCGAGGTGGCGGGCGCCTGTAGTCCCAGCTACTCGGGAGGCTGAGGCAGGAGAATGGCGTAAACCCGGGAGGCGGAGCTTGCAGTGAGCTGAGATCCGGCCACTGCAGTCCAGCCCGGGCTACAGAGCAAGACTCCGTCTCAAAAAAAAAAAAAAAAAAAAAAAAAAAATATGTTCCCTAACGTTGAAACTATGCTAGTGAGCAATTGCTTGCTAAGCCATTGGGCAGGGTCAGCAAAGGTCAAAACTCTGGCTGGGTCCCCTACACTGGGTCTGCCCCTGTTTTCCTGGTATATAGGAGATGGGGACAGAATTTGTGCCTTTAGTTTGTCTGGGACAGAAGGAGCTGCGCTGAGGAGGCCCTTTCCATTCAAATAGAATGCAGATCACTATACCATGGGCTGCCAGCCTGACGCTGTAATTGATGAAATTTGGGGGCCAGGGGGATCTCCCTGTGTCTCACACCGGGCCAGGAGGAGACTGTGGTTGTTGCATCAGTGGTCCCCAGCAAGCCACACCTCCAGGATCCAGGCCCTCCTGATCCTCTCTCTTGGACTCTGGGTTTGGCAGGTGCCTCGCTTTGGACAGAGGGTGGTCAGTGAACAGAACACAGGGAGAGGCTGGCTGGGCCCTGTGCTCTGGGCCTTGCCCTCTGAGAGTGCCCTGGGCTGCTGTGCAGGGCCTAGGCTGCCTCCAGGGTCCAGCCCCCTCGGAGCCTGGCTAACGTGGTCCCACCTGACCACGTGAGGCAACCTGAGAGAGGCCAGCAGAATAGTGGCCCAGACGACTCCCTGAATCATGTGGGAGAAATGTGCTTTGCTTTGATTCAAGTTCAAAGTTCTGGGGTGACTTTTGATGCAGGAATAGATAACTGAAGTGACCAACATCAGAACTGAGTGTGTTTCAGTAAGATCTGCTGAATTCAGGGTTCAATGATTTTATGGCCACCAGATAGGATAAATGCACTGAAAAATCTGAATAGCATTGCAACCGTCCTCTAAATGTGACTGAATAAAGTTCATATTGGCTGGTTTTTATATAGCCTTGACTACAAATCATAATAGGCAAAGAAAATTATGACTGCCATGTCAGTGTGTTGGGAGTGGCTGAGTCAATCTTTTCATCTTCAGCCACTGGAGCTGGAAGGATTCTGCAGGCTTTGTGCATCAGGAAGGCAAAGATCTGTCACAGGCGGATCTGATTTGTAGCCAATGGACAAGCAAGCCTTTGTTCACATGATGTATTCATAGATTGTCGATAACAACATTGTTTGAAAGATGGTGATTTTTTTCCCGTTTCTTTCCCTGAAAACGATGTAAATTAAAACCAGAAGTATTAAAAATATCTATTTATTATATATTTAAATCTGCTACCAAGCTGAGGGAGGAGATGAAAACTCTTCAGTTTTTGATAATTTTTAAGGCTTAGAGATTATGGTTTGATAGAAATTTTGTTCTGTCTCCACTCAAATCTCATCTTGAATTGTAATCCCCACAATGTGTCAAGGAAGGGCCTAGTGGGACCTGACTGGATCATGGGGTGGTCTCCTTCATGCTGTTCCTGTAATAATGGGGGAGTTCTCATGAGATCTGATGGTTTTAAAAGTGGCACCCCTTCTCTCTCTCTCTCTCTCCGGTCAACTTGTGAAGAAGGTGCTGGGTGTAGTGGCTCACACTTGTGATCTTGGCACTTTGTGAGGCCAAGGCAAGTGGATCACCTGAGGTCAAGAGCTCGAGATCAGCCTGGTCAATATGGTGAAACCCTGTTTCTACTAAAAATACAAACAATTAGCCAGGCATGGTGGTGCATGCCTGTAGTCCCAGCCAGTTGGGAGGCTGAGGCAGGAGAATCTCTTGAACCCAGGAGGCAGAGGTTGCAGTGAGCCGAGACTGTACCTTTGCACTCCAGCCTGGGCAACAGAGCAAGACTCTTTAAAAAAAAAAAAAAAAAAAAGAAAAGAAAAGAAAAAGAAAAAGGAAAAAGAAGGTGCCTGCTTCCCCTTTGCCCTCTGTCATGATTCTAAGTTTCCCGAGGCCTCCCAATCCATGTAGAACTGTGAGTCAATTAAAACTCTTTTGTTTATAAATTACCCAGTCTCTTTATAGCAGTGAGAACGAATACATGGTTCATCAACTTCTATCCTTGTAATTGATACAAAAATTATACAGTTAAGCTACTAATTTATTTGCTTTTTTAATTTTTACTCCAACCCAATTAATTCAACTAAAACAAAAGTCCATTGTAAAAAGCCCACTGACGATGAGAAGTAAATTAATTGTCAGGAACTTTAAATCATTAGCATTTTTTTCTGAGTTATTAATTATAAAATGCTAACATAAGGGTGATAAATCCAGGGTTCTGGGATGCTGAGTGAGACGGCTGTAATCTGTGTGGCAGAAACTTAAGAGAGGACCTGCACAGGCACAGATGGCACCCCGAGAACTACTAAGGGCCTTAGTAGTGTTAGACTTACTGCTCATTTTGAGAAATGAACATATTTATATTTTTACTTTTATCTTTTAATTCTACTTTTTCACTAACATTTTGAAGTTCTCTCACAACAAGTTGATGGATTTGAAACTAATTATATTAATAATCATATTAAATGTAAGTGGTCTAAATACTCTAATTAAAATGCAATCACTGTATGATTGGATTAATCCAATCAGTTTTCTTGGTCAATTTTTTCTTAATTCAATTATTTTTCTTAATGCAATGCTTGGATTAAGAAAAGTAAGAACCAGGTGGCATGGTGGCTCATGCCTGCAATCCTAGGATTTTGGGAGGCTGAGGCGGATGGATCAGTTGAGCTCAGGAGTTTGAGACCAGCCTGTGCAACACAGCAAAAACACATCTCAACAAAAAATAAAAAAAATTAAGACTAGTGGTGTATACCTCTAGTGTCAGCTACTTGGAAGGCAGAGGTGAGAGGACTGCTTGAGCCCAGAAGGTGGAGGTTGCAGTAAGCATAAGCTGAGATCACGCCACTCTACTCCAGCCGGGTCAACAGAGTGAGACCCCATCTCAAAAAAAAAAAAAAAAAAAAAAAAAAAAAGACCCAAGTAGATCTTCTCTACAAGAAACTACTTTAAATATAAAGGCACAAGTAAGCTAAAAGTTAAAAGTTTTATCTTAACATATGTAAGAGACATAGGAAAATAACAGTTTAAAAATTTAACAATACTATAGTGGCTACGGTATATCAGACAGACTTCAGAACCAAGGACATTACTGCTTTGTAAAGATAGAAGCATCAATTTATCAAAGGATGAAACAATCTTAAACATGTACATATAATAACAATGCTTCAAAATAGATGAAGCAGAGCCAACAGAACTATAAGAATCAATAAACAAAACCACAAAAATAGTCAAGGTTTCAATGACTCTCTCTATATGATTGATAGTAAAAGAAGACAGATACTCTCATTTAAATAACCTAATTTACATTTATAGAGCACTCTACCTAAGAATAGCAGAGTATACATTCTTCTTGAGCACACAAGTAATTTACCAAGGTGGACCATGCTCTGGGCCTTAAAACAAGTCTCAATAACTTAAAAATGATTCAAGTTATACAAAGTATCTTCTCTGTCTACAATGGAAAGAAATTAGAAATCTACAGTAGGCCGGGCGCGGTGGCTCAAGCCTGTAATCCCAGCACTTTGGGAGGCCGAGACTGGCGGATCACGAGGTCAGGAGATCAAGACCATCCTGGCTAACCCGGTGAAACCCCGTCTCTACTAAAAAATACAAAAATCTAGCCGGGCGAGGTGGCGGGCGCCTGTAGTCCCAGCTACTTGGGAGTCTCGAGGCAGGAGAATGGTGTGAACCCGGGAGGCGGAGCTTGCAGTGAGCTGAGATCCGGCCACTGCACTCCAGCCTGGGCGACAGAGCGAAACTCCGCCTCAAAAAAAAAAAAAAAAAAAAAAAAAAAAAAAAGAAATCTACAGTAGGAGTAACTCTTGAAAAAAACTCTCATTTTTAGAAAAAGGCACTTCTACAGAGCCCATGGGTTAAAGAAAAAATCAAAAGGGAAATTGGAAGTAAAAACGCAACATGTTAAAATTTGTAGCATGAAGCAAAAGCAATGTTAGAGGATGCCAATGTAGGATAAAAACATAGTCTCAAATCAATCAACTTAACCTCTGTGGAAAAGAAAAAGTAGAGGAAGAAGTTAAACCAACAGTAAGTAGAAGAAGAGAAGTAATGATCATAGACTAATTCAAAGTAATAGAGAACAGAAAAAAATAATAGATGAATTTAAATAAAGTCAAATTTTACCAAATATTTAAACAGGAAATAATACTAACCCCACAAAAGCTCTTTCAGAAAACTGAAGCAGAAAGAACATTTTTTTTTCCAGTGTGTCCTGTGAGGTCAGCATTACCCAGACACAAAAACTGGAGAAAGACATTGTAAGTAATGAACATAACAGACCTACAATTCTCATGAATGTAGATGCAAAAAATTCTAAATATAATTTTAGCAAATTGAATCCAGCAATATATAAAAAGAATAACATATGCCAACAAAGTAGTGCCTATTCCAGAAATTTAAGGTTGGCCTAACATAAAAAATAGATGCAAGTTATTATATAGACGCCCTAGGAAAAAAAAAAAAAGTATGATCAACTCAACATTCCAAACCATTTTTTTTTTTTTTACCAAAACCAATTTCAATTGCTAATTTAAAAAATGTTTTAATGAACTACGAACAAGAGGAATTTTCCTCAATATGATAAAGAGCGTATAACAAAAAAAATTAAGGATTTAAAAACCCCAAACGCGGCCAGGCACAGTGGCTCATGCCTGTAATCCCAGCACTTTGGGAGGCCGAGCTGGGTGGATCATGAGGTCAGGAGATCGAGACCATCCTGGCTAACCCAGTGAAACCCCATCTCTACTAAGAATATAAAAAACTAGCCGGGCGAGGTGGCGGGCGCCTGTAGTCCCAGCTACTTGGGAGGCTGAGGCAGGAGAATGGTGTGAACCCGGGAGGTGGAGCTTGCAATGAGCCGAGATCTGGCCACTGCACTCCAGCCTGGGTGACAGAGCAAGACTCTGTCTCAAAAAAAAAAAAAACCAAAAAACAAAAAACAAAAAACAAAAACCAAACGCAAAAATATAATTAACATCTTTAATGGTGAAACATTAAATTCTTTTCCCCCAAGACAAGGATGTTTTCTTTTGTCACTTGTACTTGACATTGTACTGGACATTATAACTAGTGTAGTAAAAAAAAAAACAAAAATACAAACAAACCCAAAAAGACATAAAGAGAAAAAAAAAACAGATATAAGGCATCCAGACTGGAAGTGAACAGGCAAAACTGTTTTTCTTCTCAGATGACATAATAACGATCTGTAAAAGAAAACTTAAGGAATGTACACAAAAGTTACAAAAACTCATGAGTTTAGCAGACAGCAGAATACAATGTAAATATATAAGTTGCAATCTTTTTTATTCTTGCAATGAATTATTTTAAATTAAAATTAAAAATTACTATTTACAATAGCATCGGACCAAAATGTGCAAGTCCTGTGTACTGTGTACTAAAATCCATAAAACATCACCAAGAGAAATTAAGGAACATCTAAACAAATGGAGAGATATATCATGTTCATGGGATTAAAGATTCAGTATTGTTTTTATTTCTTCCCAAACTGACATATTTGATGTTATCTCAATAAGTACTAGCAAACTTTTATTTTTGTAGAAATTGATGAACTTATTCTAAAATTAATTTGAAATTGCAAAGGGCGTTTAATTGCAGAAACAACTTTGAAAGTAGAGAATAAAGCTGAAGGATGAACACCAGTTTATTTTAAGACTCAAAACTACAATAATCAAGAAAGTGTGATATTGGCATCAAGCTAGACAACTAGATAAATGGAATGGAATAGAGAGTACAGAAAATGACAACAGCCTATAGAGATAACTGATTTCTAAAAGGAATGCAAATGCATTTTAGCAGAGAAAAGGTAGCTTTTTAAAGAAATGGCGTTGCAACAATTAAACAACCACATGCAAAAAATAAACTTTGATCCATACATCTCACAGAAATAGGTTATCGCCTTATATGTAAAGGCTAAAACCATCAAATTTTTAGACGGAATTAGGAGAAATTCTTTGTGACCTTGAGTTAGGCAACGATTTCTTAAATACGACAACAAAGGCATGGTATTTAAAAGCAAATATGATAAATGTGACTTCATAAAAATTAAAACACCTTCTCTTTGAAAAACGCTGCTAGGATAATGAAAAGACAAGCCATTGGCTGGGAGAAAATATTTGCTTATCTTATACAGCTAAGGGTTTTTGTCCAGATTATGTAGATAACTGTTAAAACTCTATAAAATGAAAAGAGACATCTTGATTAAAAATGAACTATTGGTTTGAATGGACACTTCACCAAAGAAAATGTGTGAATGGAAAATAAGCCCACGATAAGATGGTCAATACCGTTAGCTCTTAGAGAAATGCAAGTTAAAACCTCAATAAGACATCACTGCACAGTTATTAGATGATTAAGATTAAAAAGACTAATGACACCAGGTGAGAGTGAGGCCGTAGAGGAACTGGAATGCTCACATATCACTGGTTAAAATATTAAATGTTACAACCACTTTGGAAAGTTTATATATTTTTCTGGTTTTGTATTTTCCATTTTTATTTAAAATCTCTTAATATTATTTTTGAGCCTATTAATGGTATAGGGGTTTATTGCAAAATTATATAAACATCTTCAAACAAAAGGTAAATAAGTTTGGATCATACAATAAATGACAAAACACTGCTGTGTAATACTCAATATGTGGGTGTTATACAAAGTGTTAGACTTCGTAGAATTTCTAAGGCAGCTTTGTTCTGCCTCTCTTTTCTACACACATCTCACACATATTTAACATGAGTTTTCCTTTTTCCCACTGACCTTCTCACCTGGCAGCTTGCTTCTCAATCTTTCACACAAGCCACGCACAGCTGCGTGGTTGAGCACTAAGTGACCGTCAGGCAGCAGTGTCCCTAGACGTGCCTGCTCCAAAGCACATTTTTAAAGTGAGTAGCTGCATTCTGTCCTTGAAAGAAAAGTGTGACTAACATCACATCAGAAAGGACTGGAGAAGGAGGAGCAAATCTTAGCAGGGGTACATGGCTTCCAGTGGGCCTGGCAGACTGAGATGAGACCTCAGCAGAAACCAGAGACACGAAGCCCACCTCAGCTTACTGTGAAGAATCTTTTCGTATAATACTCTACACTTGTTGGTCAAAATCTTGTATTGTGTACTTTTGTTGAATTTTCAAGCATATTATCTTTTGTTTCCTGTAAACTAGGTCAAATTTCCCTGAAGGTCTGATATAGTGTATTTCCTTTTTAAATCATATATAATGTGTAATAATATTTTAATACATGAAACAATCAGTCAAATGAAGACAGTTTTTACTATTGATCTAAATGCTTGATCATACTGTGATTGAAAAGTCAAATAGCTGAATTTATTTATCTAAGAGCATTTATCAATCTTCAAAAGTATTAACTGCATTAGTAATAGATGCAAATAATGGATAATGTGGCACAATGACTAGTCTAAGAGAGGCGACAAGCTGTTGTCATTAATTTTTTTTTTCAGTCAAATCTATTTGCTTTATTTTTATTTTCAAAATTGTGGTAAAAACCACACAACATAAAATTTACCATCTAACCTATTTTTAAGTGCATAGTTCAGTGGCATTAAGCATACTCACAGTATTATGCAAACAGCTTTTTTTTCAAAAGTTAAACACATAACTACCATCTGACATAGCAATTTCATCCCCATGTACTTCCCCAAGAGAAATGAAATCATATGTGTTTATAAAGAATTGAACACAAATGGCCATGGAAGCTTTACCTGTAATTGCTAACAACCAGAAATGACCCAAATGTTAATCAACCGGTGAATGGATAAATACAAATACATCCATTCCATGGGGTAATACTTAGTGATATAAAGGTTAAAAAAAAACCTGTTGAGACATACAACATGGACGAATTGCAAAGCAATTATGCTGAACGAAAAAGCCAGACAAAGAATAATACATAATTATGATCTTATTTTATAAAATTACAGAAAATGCAAATGAATCTCTAGAGACAGAGGGTAGTCAGTGATTGCCGAGGGAGGGTGGGGAAGAAGGGAGGAGTAAGAAGGAACAATTTCAAAACATTATTACAAAGCAAATTCCCAAGATGACGACTATTATCCTGATTTTGATAGATTCAGTGTTTTGTATGGGTTTCTACATCTTTAAAAATCTATCCAGTTTTATATTTTAAATATGTATAATGTATATATCAATTGTATAATTGTTATATAAATTCAGCCTCAATAAGGTTGTTAAAAAATAGAAGCAATGTGAAAACTGTCTCAGACATACAAAAGTAGAGACACCACTCTCAGCAGCCAGCACCACGAGGCACTAAAGGACATTTTAGAGTTGGTTTCCAGACAGAAGGAAATGATAAGAAATAAAAATGAGGGTCTACACAAAGGAACAGGAGTGGGTATAAAATGCATCAGCAAATACAAAGCGTGTTGACCATATTTTGAAATCTCTTTAATTGAACATTGTTTTAAACAGTAATAATAACACATTTGGGGTTTATAACGTAAGTAGAAGCCAAATGTCTGCTAACAATAGCACAAGGGCTGGGAGGTGGGAAATGGAACCAGGCAGTTGTAAGATCATTAAATTACATGGGAAGTGATGCCGTATTATTTGTTATTCTTGGGTATTCTTGGTAAGTTAATGCTGTGTATTGTCAACTCCAGAGCAACCGTTTAAAAAAACAAACATGATTCATACACCACTTACGAAGCTAACAAAAATGTAATATAAACCCATGCACCCGGTGTTCCAGCAGAACTTCAAAACAATTCTTTAGTGATGATTTGGTGGGAATAGTCACTAGAATTTTCTTTCACGGCCTTGCAGACCGAGGACTTCAGTCAACTTTCACATCGGAGAGTGTCCTAGCACGGGGCGTTGTTGTCGTGGACCATGAGTTTGCGCCTTTTCAGATGGTGGGAAGCCACTTATGAGTGACAGAGGGTGTCATATGATAACACAAAACCGAAAGGAAGCCCTAATCCTGGCAGGAAAGGTCTGTGTGAGGATTCACCAAGAGTGGACGTCGGAGTTTGTGACGCCAAAGCTGGTGTGCTCGACACGTGTGGATGTTTGCAGACACACGCCTGCACAGAGGGGTGTCTGTCCAGGCTGCTGCTGTGCTGCGGCCTCACTGCTGCCTTCCTTAATGGTTGATAACACTAAACTCTTTGACGTATCCAATTCTCTGCTTTATTTTAACTCAGATTATTCCTTACTGTGCCCTTGGCCATAAAATATTTACTGCATGATAACATTGCACTTTGTTTCTGTTGTCAGTCCACGACGCTTTCCACTCTCTAGGGAGTTCCACTGCCAAGAGAACACAACTTATCACCAGGGGAGACAGGATCGGGGAGGAAGCGGCCAGTCAAGGCCCCGGCCACAGGAACACTGGCGTCCCCTGGCTGGGAAAGGACACGGTGTGCTCCAGGTCTGGCCGCATCTACCTGGTTTCCCCACCGGGATGGTGGCTTGTGAACTAGGAGCACGCGAGTTCCAGCGCCATGGCCCAGTCACCAGACGGTGGGCGGGGAGCCGGGCTGGGCCCTCGCCCTGGCCACAGTCCAGCCTGCTCCACTAGTCGGGATCCAGCTTCCTGCAAAACCAAAGCTGAAGGCTGGGCAGGGCAGCCAGCTGTGTCCCAACTCACCCCAAGTTTCTGCACTTCACGTCCGAGCAGATGGGCTTTCAGAGTGGACGCTGCCCTAGGGTTTCACAGCCACTTACGTGGAGTGATGCCTAAACCTGTAACTCCTGGTCACTGATCCTGGGATCCTTGAACCACAGGATGCTGACCTCATTTCCCCACCCATTGGTGGATGCGTTCATCAGAGTCTTCCAGAAACTGTGGTGGGGGCATCGCCCAGGCTCCCACTCAGGAATCCTGCCGAGGGAGCTCCGTGAATGCAATTTAGGCGATCGTACTTTCTAATGTTTGAGATATTGCATCTAAGAAGAGACATTTCCCTTAATATCACAGGAGACACATGCATGTTTAAGAAATGCACAAAATAGAATATACTTGAGTATATGCCAAATATGATGACATAGCTATGATAATTTTCAAAAATGCAGCAAGAGTGTTTTCAGAAACCATTATTTTAGAGGGTAGAATGTTGGCCACTCATGTTTTATGGCACCCAACTACTCAACATTTGTAAGCCCTTTTTCATTAGAAATGACCAACGCGAACTTTAAATTGCATGACTCAGCAGTTTCCTTCTTAGAAAGACGAAGGTAAAACTCAGAGAAACCTATCAAGCCAGAATAAAGAAGTGAACACAAAAATGAAGCAGTTCCAACTCTTCTGTGGGGCTCCCTACCTGGAGTCCTTCGTTCTCATAACATTATTTTCTGAAAGGCCTCTGACAGCTGTGATTTCCCCAAATGACCAATGTCATCAAATTATTCAGCATAGTGGATCAGGAAAATTGTCAGATTTATTTTAGAAAGAATCTTAAAGGACAGGTGGACTTGAAAGGGATGTTGTGCTTAGCTAGATATTCGAAAATGCAATTAACAGACACATTCCTTCTCCAGATACACAGAATTTTCCTGTGTGTTCAGGTGTTTGTTCCGGGGGTGCATTAGTGGATGAATTCCTCCCCCTGCCCATCTGGAGACCTGGGGAGGTCTATGCTCTTCGCCCCCTGCCAGGTAAAAGAGCAAGCTTCTAATAATCAACTCAGGTTCCCTTTTGTTGGGTTAGGAGATGAAAATATGTTGTACTGGATTCTCTTTGAAATCTAAAATTGTCCATTGGTGTTGGAGTTTTTTTTAAGGGAATCACCTTTCAGGTAAACATGCAAAACCTTCCTGTGACCCGTGCAAAAGCGCCTCCCACAGCCCCCAGCGGAGACAGGTGACCTCGGCAGGTGCTGAGACCAGGGAGCCACCTCTCTCAGGCTGTGCTAGAAGCATCTCTGAGCTCTGCTCAGGTGGGAGTTACTGACACGCATATCCGAGCGAGGGCTGGCGTTTCCTTCCTTCATCAAGCTGCCCATCCCCTCCGCAGCCGGCGTGGGAGTCGCTGAGTGCCGCCTTGGCTCCGGCCGCCCGAGGCTCTGCCGTGCTGGAGAGCGGATCCAGGGGTTGACATCTCTATTCTTTTGTCTGACAAATCTGTGCACTGGCTTGTAAAAAAATCAATACTGTTTTTCCCTGGTTCTCTCTCCACAGGTGAGCTGATGGATCGTCGCGGCTCTCCCCATTCCCGCCTCCAGTTCTGTTCTCAGTTTGTTTCTCTTGCTTCAGGGTTGAGCATGTGATCATATCTCCAGTGGACGACACCAAAAGAATGTCCGTGACCTTGTCCCCTGGCGATCACGTCTACGGTGACTGAGTGCCGCCCTGGCTGGAAAGACGGGGTCTGCATCTCCCAGGACCTCAGGACCCGTGATGAGGTGTTGTGGGGCCAAGTAGAGGAGGGGTCCATGGTGAGCTCTGTCGCAGGTGATCCCGTGCACTTTCCTAGGACCTGTGCCTAAGGAGATGCCCTCTATGGTACCAAGTGTCTCCTGAAACGTGATTTGCTCCTCCTGTGATAGAATGGGGTGGACTGAGGGGGCGATGGGTGCTGGAAAGTCACGAGGCTGCCATTGATCTGCGAGAAAAGGCACCTGCTCACCTGGCAGGAAGAGTAAATTTGCTAGAAAAATGCAGGTCCCCCTGCTCTGGGTGATCTGTGACTCCTGCCATGCAGGGGATCCAGCGCGCGAGGATGTCTGAGCAGGAATGAAGGTTTTGCTGAGCTGAAGTGGCTGCTTTCCTCTCTTTCCCTCATGAAATCACAAAATCCATGTTCATCTCCCAGATGACCTAAGGGTGGCAGTTCCTAGAGGCAGGCAATAAATGAGGCACAGTGACCTCACGTCCAGCCCAGGCCCGTGTGTTCATTCCTGAAGGGACCTGAGAGTGGGAACAGAGAGCTCTCCTCTCTCTCTTTCTCTCTCATTCTGTCTCTTTTTCTCTCTCTTTCTCTCATTTCTTCTTTTTTTCTCTCTCTTTCCCTTTCTCTCTCTCTCCTCTTACTCTCCCTCTTTCTCTCTTTCGCCATCCCCACATTTGTCCTTCCCCTTCCTTGCACTTTTGCTCTTTCCTCCATATTCCCTTTTACTATAAACTTGCTCATCTTCACTGAGGTTTAACCAAGACCCAAGTTCTGGATCCTGTGGGCTATTTATTATGAAGACCTAGGACTTGCAGGGGAACACAGAGAGGCTTAGGATTCATAGTAGAGAGCCTAAGCACTCCAGATGGGAGACGTACGTTTGAGGAGAGAGATCTGATGGCCGCTGACTGGGGATGGCGCTCTTTTTGGTCCACCATCGGCCCCTGGTGCCAGGTGAGGGGACCATGCCTTGAGCTGGTCTTCAGGCCTCAGGGCTCAGCTGCTGCAGAGGAAGACCCATGAGGACCTCACACCCTGAGGCCTCCCTGAGTTTTGCTCTCCACAGGCCTGCATCTTTTCCAGCAATTTTCACAAGTGCTTCCCTTTTAAAAGCAGAGTCTTCAAGATCGACCTCGTATAGTATTCATTTATATAAAAAAAAAACCCAACTTCTGCTGTGGTGCTCACTGAGTGACTGGAGCAGCGCTGAGTACTGCTTCCTTGGGTGGGCCTCGACGGACACCCACCACTCTAACTGCTTAATATCACTAATGTGTCCTACATTCACACTTAGAAAAGCTGCATCTCAAATTTCCTTACTGGGGTGGCAGCTGTGAGACTCCCACATCCTTGCTCCACATCCGTAGAGACAGACCCCTGTGTTGGCTGCACGGTCTGGCTCAATCTGCTGTGAGTGTGGGAAGTTCACACCGACGCCAGTTTAAATCAATGTTGAAGGTTTCTGGTCAGAAGAAAATCCCATCAGCACATGATTCTCTTCCTCACGGGGCAGCGCCTAGTCCGCTTCTGATATCCAGGGCAGATAAGATCTCCCGGGGAGTTGGCCAACTCCTTCTGCAGCTCCACACCTGGGTGTGACCCCGAGACTCCAACACACCTGGGTATATCCCTGAGACACCAACATACCTAGGTACGTCCCTGAGACCCCAGCACACCTGGGTGTGTTCTCAAGACCTCATCACACTTTGGTGTATCCCTGAGATCCTGGCACACCTTGGTGTGTCCTTGAGACCCCAGCACACCTGGGTGTGTCCTCAAGACCCCAGCACACCTGGGTGTGTCCCTGAGACTCCGGCACACCTGGGTGTATCCTCGAGACCCCATCACACCTTGGTGTATCCCTGAGATCCTGGCACACCTTGGTGTGTCCTCGAGACCCCAGCACACCTGGGTGTGTCCTCGAGACCCCATCACAAGTCTCCTTGTACTTCGTTTTCTCCTTCTGCTCAGCTGGGGTCTCCAGGCTCAGCCCAGTGACAGGGAGTGGGGTCCACGCTCCACTCCTCCTGCTGAGAAAGTCAAATCGAGATCAGAGAAAAACAGATGAAGGGCCCAAGTCACAAAGCTGGGGGATGGTGGGGGCCGGGAGTGAGGCCTCAGTTCTCTTGTTCTGCCAACTACTCCTATTTCCTGGGTAAGATGATCACTAAAGAACTCTGGGTTTTAACTTGAAAACAAAGGAGAAAAGGTTCTATCCTTCAGGTCCTCTTCCATTGTAAAAAGTGTATATAAAAATAGGGCTGAGCACGTGGGACCCCTCCTGGGACTCAGCAAAACTCCTGGCAGTGAGTGGACCTCAGTGAACGTCTCTGGAGGTAACTGATGGGGTAGACCAGGAGTAAATACTTAGTCTCTAGTGGAGACAAAGAGACAAAAGGGGGCTACAACTTTTTTGTTTTATTTATGCTTTTCTCTTTTCTTTTCCTTTTCTTAGGGCTAAGCTTGAAGCAGAAGAAACCACAGTAAAAACACCGGTCAATGTATGGTAATTTTAAAGTCATCTACTTCCTATACATGTAATTGTTGGCCAGGGCATTTATGGTTTACGTTATGTTTTATTTTACTATGGTCTTAAGTTATTGGTTATACTCTAGAAGTTTGCATACATGCAGTTGTTGGCTGGGACATTTATGATTTATGTTGTATTTTATTTTACAATGGTCTTAAGTTGTTGGTTATCCTCTAGAACTTCCTGGACATGTAGGGTTGGCCGGGCCATTTATGCTTTATGTGGTATTTTATTTTGCTATGATCTTAAGTTCTGGGTTTCCCCTAGAACTTCTTATACGTGTAATTGTTGGCCAGGGAATTTATGATTTACGTTGTATTTTATTTTACTGTGGTCACAAGTTGTTGGTTTTCCTCTAGAACTTCCCATATATAATTGTTGGCCAGGGCATTTATGATGTATGTGGTATTTTATTTTGCAATGGTCTTAAGTTGTTGTTTTTCTTTTTCTAGAACTTTAGTGCATTCCACAGTAACATATATTAGTGGATGGTGAGGTAAGGTCCGAAAACCCCCGAAACAAATTGTAAATTCCAATAAAAACTACTACCCAGTAGCTGGCATGGAAAAGTTTGGTGGCTCCTTACAAAGGTAAATGTAGAACTACCGTATGACACAGAAACTCCACTCCTAGGCATATATGTCCAGAAGAATTGTGGGCAGAGGTTGGCACAGGTAATTGTACAGCAAAGTCATAGCAGCATCATTCACAGTAACCAAAAGGCAGGAGCAACTGTGCCCACTGAGAGGCAAATGGGTGAACCCAGCGTGCTCTGTCCGTGCAACGGATGCTTCCAGCCTCAACAAGGGATGGAGTTCTGACACACACTGCAACCAGGATGGACCTGCAAAGCACATGAAGCACAGTAAGCCAGACACAGAAGGACAGCTATGACATGACTCCACGGACATGGAATACTTAGAATAGGCAATTTCCAGACAGAAGGTAGAGAGGAGACACTCAAGGCTGGGGAATGGGATGGAGTAGGTGGTGTTGTTGGAGGTGCTGAGCTTATGTTGGGGATGGTGAAAACGTTTTGGGGATAGCAGCGGTGATGGTTACACAAATTGTGAATAGATTTAATGCTACTGCATTGTCCATTGAAAAATGGCTACAATGGCAAGTATTCTATTCTGTATGCTTTACCACAGCAAAAGAAAAAATTACTTAATACCTAGTAGGAACTTTACACGGTTATTTTGAAACACAGGTCAGATTCTAAATTTACTCTCCAGGACCACAGCGGTAAGTGTTTGGTGAATGGAGGAGCCAGTGGTTCAAGAGGACTCCCTGCACTACCCCCCCGGGGGCTCAGAGCCTCTGTCTCCTCACCTGTGAAGCAGATGCAAGTTACTTGGAAGCGTTTTCAAGCACGAACGTGCATGGCTGGCAAATATCCAGACTGCATCACTGCGCAACCACTGGTCAGTGCTTCCTAGGAGTCAAACTGACATGTGAACTTGCATACATACTGACGTAAGTTTCTGTCCTAAAGCCTGCAGTCACTCTGGGAGGTGGTGGATGGTATTACTGGGCCCATTTTACACTGGGGAAACTGAGGCTCCAACACTGAAATAATTCACTTCACCTGGAGTTGAGCCCAGATCTTCTTTACTCCAAAGCCAGCCCTCCTTCTGAGAACAGGACTTTGATTTGGATGGAAGGAAATTGCTGGGGGCCTCAGCACAGTGTCTGTGGGCTCATGGCTGGACACGCAGCTGTTCAGCGGCAGCCGCGATCTGTCCACCTAGGTGGAGATTGGATGCAACAGTTTCAGGGGGGTTCCTCCCTCCCCAGGTGTTGCCCACCTCTTCCTTACATGGGATGTCTCTCTTCTTCCTCCTTGCCTGGTCCCTAAAGCACTTGAGTTTGTGGTTCTTTTTATTTTTTTTATGATATAGTTTATTTAACCCAGTATACTAAAAATATCATTTCAGCATGTACATTTTACTTTTTTTTCCTGCAATTGGCTGTGTATTTTACACCTTTATTTTATTGATTTATTTTTTTAGACAGTCTCTCTCTGTTGCCCAGGCTGCAGTGCAGTGACGTGATCTCAGCTCACTGCAACCTCTGCATCCCGGGTTTAAGCGATTCTCATGACTCAGTCTCCCGAATAGCTAAGATGACAGACATGTGCCACCGGGCCTGGCTAAGTTTTGTATTTTTGGTAAAGACGAGGTTTAGCCATGTTGGCCAGACTGACCTCAAACTACTGACCTCAAGTGATCTGCCCGCCGCGGCCTTTTATAGTGCTGGGATTACAGGAGTGAGCCTCCACGCCCGGTCAGACTAAACATGCTTCAAGTGTTTAACAGCTACACTGGGCAGGTGGCTCCGAGCTGGAGGGCACAGGTTTGCATGGAAGAGGACTGTGTGTGAAAGCGCCACTGTGAGTCTTGCGGGGATGCAGAGCCCTCGGCACAGGCCGCTCCCGAGTGACTTCTCCAGAACCTGCCTGCTGTAAGTGCTCAGGTGTCCCTCTCTCTCTGCACCAAACCTTACTACTCTTAAAAGTTTTGAGAGACCAGTTTACTTAGTATACGAATAATTGTACCCAATTACTACCATTAGATTGGATAAAAGACCATTAGATTGGGTTTTTGCCATCATTTATTTTCATTGATTGCCTAACATTACTTTACATTTTAAATAAAAATTGTATATATTTAAGGTGCACAACATGTTGTTCTCATGTACACTGACACAGTGACGTGATCACTCTGGTAAAACTAATTAACACCTCCTTCGCCTCACGTAGCTCCTTTATTTATGTGTTGGGAGCAGCTGGAATCTACTCAGTGACTTTCCAGAGAGCCGTGCGGCCTTATTAATGACAGACATCGTGGTGCCTTCCAGACCTCTGGGCTTGTTCGTCCGACATCACTGCAGCTTCATGATTCCACTCAATAGGCCAAGACAAATAGAAGCCCCAGTTCAGGAAGAACGTGCCCCAGGAAATCAGGGCAGCAGAGTTTTCCAGGAGCGGAGGCTGTGACGGTGGAGGGTGGCCAGGCAGCAGGAGGCCGGGGAAGCGGGTGTCCTGAAGCAGAGGCCACGCCGCCACGTGAACGGCAGCTTTCAGGTGAAGAGCACTGCAGTAAAACACATCAGACTCTGCAGAGGTGAGCGTAGGGAGGGGAGTTGCCCCCTCCTGCTGCCCCCCTGCTCTCCTGCAGCTGCAGAAGCTGGGGCCTGAGCTGTGTCACTCCCCTGAAGACCTCGGGGCAGCATGTGGGCCAAGTTCCAGCCTGCTTCACAGTCCTTCTGGGGTTTGTGGTGGTGAGAGGTTTTTTTCTAATTTTATGAAAGGCATCGCTATCTTTTTTCCTGATTATCTTGGCAGTGGTCTCTGCTTTTTTAATAAACCCACTGTCTGCTCCCAGAGGCCTGCAAAGTGGATCTTGATGCTGTGGCCCTTACAGGCTAGGCAGGAGAGTGCATAGATGCTGGAGCCTGGCTGCCCTGGGCTTTTCTCTGTGCAGCCTACAGTGGGGGCTGCAAGGGCCTGCAGCTGGTGCTGCCATACAGCAGCTGGGAAATGGAACACTTGGCAGCTGCTGGGTCACCTCACTGTGTTTTCTGAGGCACATGTGTTTTGGAACGTAGTGTTAGTGAATGTCCCTTAGGGCTTCCATCTCCCAGGTGGGTAGCAAGCGTTCTAGGTAGGTCATCTTGCTGGTTCCTCATAATAACCTTGTAAGCCAATATTGTTATGAACCCTATTTCACAGATAGAAAAACTGAGTTTTAGAGAGGGGAGTGATCTTCTCAGGTTGCCAAGCAGGGCTGGGATGCAGGCTTCCCTGCACCTGCGTTCACCTGACTCCAAAGCCAGGCTCTGGACCAATAGAATGTGGCTCAAGTCTGTGGCATAGCTGCTTGCCATCTCCCTAGGACCACCGTGAGACCCTTGAGGCCAGGCACCACACCTCTGTACACTGCAGTGCCCTCATTGTTAGTACAGTCCCTGGCACATGGTCAGCCCACAGTTAAAACGTGGTGAGCAGATAAATCGGCAAATGGATACTTGAATGGTGACTGAACGCGTGCATAACATTTCAAAACCCAGCTCAAAGCAAACCAAGATAAATACATCACTGGAGCACAGAAATTAGACCTTTCAAATTGCACCAAAATATTTCTGTGTTTATGTGCATAACTTTTTCACATTTGAATCTGCAATTTTGTGTTAAGATGTAATTTTTTAAAAAAGCTAGTTTCCTAATGTTGTTAGCAATGGTTTTACATTTTACACATCTCCACGGTGTGAGAGGCAAAGGGCATGCATTCTTGATTCTCACAATTTAACTGCAATCTGTCAATTTCAAGCAGGAAATCTGAGCTGAGTTTTCAAACCCCCATGTCTCCCTGAGAGTCAATAATTCACCATTTTAGGGCAACAGGCCCATTAACACCGAACAGCTTGAGAATGCACTCTTCATTGATCAGATAAACAAGTCATGAGATATTTTATTACAAAATGACGAACCAATTTAGCCATCTTTTCACCAACAATGGACTTATATTAGATGTGAAATGGCAAGAAATTTGCTTCCTCAGGGAGCTATCATAAGAAACACAAAGTGAAAGCTTTTCATCCAAATGGCTCATCTGACTGGGCTTACCCTGAATTCAACCCAAATTTAAGCCAGACCGCTGGTAAGTTTTGCTTAAAAGTGATAGTTTCTTCTTTGTTAATCTTATTCCAAATTATATGCAATATTTTGTCTTATATTTATGTCACACATTTAGCGTTTTCTGGTAGTTTCTTATTGAAATACAGTAATTATATGGGTAACTTACACAAGTATTATTTGTCATAATTCTGAATTTTTAATTCATCTTAAGTAAATGATTGAGGTGATTTTCAATTCATTTCCATGAAGATTTTACCTTCTTTTTTAACTTACAAAGTGGAACAGATATTGCCTTTGGTTGGTAAATAGAAATAAATTGCAGGCCAGGTGTGGGCACAGTGAGGCAGCGTCAGAGATGACCAGTGCAGACCGGGAGTCAGGGTACTTGGGGGCAAACAAGGCTGTGGAGTTTGCCTTGCCAGTACTCTTTCTGACTGTATGTTCAGAGAAGTCCCTCTCACCCAGCGTCTCTGAAAATGCTGGGCTCAGTGCAAGTGTGACTGGGCTACAAGAACGTACGGTGCGGGCGTGACTGGGCTCTGAGAAGGCACGGTGCGGAAGCTCTGGCTCTGTGGCTCTTCCTGCACAACCGAGGAAGGAGCTGCTTACATCACAGGGCGTGTTCACGGCTCCCCGCCGTGGGCACTGTGAGTGACCTACTCAGCTGCCGACAGCAGCCCTGGGTCCCCTGCATCCGTGGGGTGAGCCACCGCCTCGAGGGTGTTCACTGACGTTAGGCAGTAGGAACCTGAGTGCAAAGGGTCTCATTTGGGTGGAACAGGAGGCGGGGCCTGGGTAGGGTGAGAGGGAGGTCACGCCAGGGGCGCCACAAAGTCCGGGCTTTGAGGAATGGCATCCTCAGTGGGAGGTCTGGAAAACTCACCTTCTGGAATAGAACCTGTCTTAATTTTGACGCTAATGGAGAGAATGAGGGGGAAAATTCCTGCTCATATTGCTACATCCAAGCAGAAACAAATTCAGGTCTTTTCTGGAGGGACACACTTTACATAAGGACAATGACTTCAAAGACTTCCCACTGTTGAAATTCCATCCAACATGAGGTCAGAACAAAGCTTCCTAGGACAGATGAGGAAATAAGCTGCCACAACCCGGGATGCACAGAAACAGCTACAAAATCAGAACCACACACACTCCAGACATTTGCATCTCCCAAAACGGAACGGAAACACATGTAATATATTTAAAAATCAGAAGAGGAAATGCATGAACGACAAAGGTAACAGAGACTACCAAGATTGACATGTGGAATTGACAAAGAACCAAATAGAATGTCCAAAAATGAAAAACGTAATAATCAAAATAAGCACAGTGGGTGGGCCACGTAGACCTTAGAGGCTGAATTGGAGCTAAGTTACTGTATGTAAAATATGGAAGACAGCTTTTAAGGACTCACTCAGGATGCACAACAGAGTTACTAAAATATAGAAAATACACAAGAGTGTTTAAAGAAAGGACAGAGAGGTAAGGGTATGGTGAGGAGGCAGCATTAGCAAGGTAGGCTCTGAACTGTCAGCAACTGACAGTAGACACGGAATCTCAAGTTAATGAAGCCCAGTAAACCCCAAGCAGCAGAATTAAAAAGAAATCCTCACCAAGATATAGAAATGCAGCTGAAAAACACCAAGGACAAGGAAAACATCTCTGTTCTCAAGAAAGAAAAAACAAAAATTTACTACAAATGGAAAGAACCATCTGATAGCAGTAGGCTGAATATTTTCTCAAAGTTTACACAGAGCTGAGAATAGTTTGAATTCCAACAAGCCAATGTGGGAAAAACCCATAATACAGAAGGCATCAGATAGAGTCCGAAGACGCGTAGCTTCAGAAGTGGAGGTAAACAAGCTCTAGACTGTGTAGTACTCCGACTTTCCCTAACAAAGATTCAGATCCTCAAAAGATCAAACTAATGTCAAAAATACCTAAGTACAAACAGGGAAAACATCCCATAGGAATCTAATAAAATCTGGCATTCAACAACATAAAATTAACAGTTTTCAACATCCAGCAAACAAACAAACAAAGCCACTTCCAGGCATGCATGAGAGAAGGAAAATATGGCTTACCACAAGAAAAAAAATCAGTCAAGAGCTGCCTCTTATTAGCGACCATGGAGGCCAAAAGAAAGTGGACCAACATCCTTAAAGTGATGGAAGAAAATGAATGTCAACTCCAAATACTATATCCAGTGAAACTGTCATTCAAGAATGGAGGTAACATGAAGACATTTTAAGATAGAAGATAACTAAAATAAGTCATCACTACAAGAAATGTTGATGATAGTTCCTAGGGAAGAATAATAGTGACACCAGATGGAAGCTCAGAACATAAGGGACAAAAAGAAAAAAGAGTATCAGAAATGGTAAATATCTGAATACATTCAAAATACTGTTTTTCTTTTTTGCCAAAATGTAACATTGTGTCATGGGTTTATAATGTGTGTAGTTGTATTATGTATGACAATAATAACATCAGGGCAGGGAAGAAATATAGATCTTAAGGCTGTAAGATTTCAATATTTTACCAAAAAGTAGACCTACTAAAAGTTAAAAAGTGTATTAAATCACCAGAGCAACCATGAAAGGAAATGGAATTGTATAAAATCAGTAGTAGTGCAATGTATGACAATAGTAGCCCAAAGGACAGGTGCAGGGGAGATGGATGGATAGATGAATAGAAGGACAGATGGATAGGTAGACAGATGGATAGATGAATAGATAGATGGATATACAGATGGATAGATAGATGTATATATGGATAGATAGATGAATAGATAGATGGATAGATGGATGGATAGATGAATGGATAGATGGATAGGTAGATGCATATATGAATAGATAGATGTATATAGATAGATGGATAAATAGATGGGTAGATGGATAGATGGAGAGATGAATAAATAGATGTAGATAGAGATAGATAAATAGATAGATAGTATATTAGTCCTTTCTCAAACTGCTATAAATATACTACCTAAGACTGGGTAATTTATAAAGAAAAGAGATTTAATTAACTCACAGTTCCACTTGACTGGGGAAGCATCAGGAAACTTGCAATTATGGCAGAAGAGGAAGCAGGCATAGCTTACATGGTGGTAGGTGAGAGAGAGTGCATGAAGGAGGAATTATCAGACACTTATAAAAACATCAGATCTTATGAGAACTTGTTCACTATCACGAGAACAGCATGGGGGAATGACACCTGTGATCCAGTCACCTCCCACCAGGTCCCTCCCTCAACATGTGGGGATTATGAGGATTACAATTTGAGATGAGATATGGGTGAGGACACAGAGCCGAACCATATCAGATGAATAGGTAGATGGATGGATAGATGAATAGATAGATGGGTGGGTAGATGGATGGATAGATGAATAGACAGATGGGTAGACAGATGGATGGATAGATGGATAGAAAGATAGATGGATAGATGAATAGATAGATGGATAAAGAGATAGATGTATATATGAATAGACAGATGAATAGATGGATAGATAGATGACTGGATAGACGGATGGATAGATGAATAGATAGATAGATGGCTAGATGGGTAGATAGATGGATAGATGTAACTATTGCATCAATAGCAGAGATAAAATTAAAATATAAAAATATTAAATTAATCAAAAACAAGGCAGAAAATGAGGAAAGTAGAAATCAAGTAGAAAACATGGACGTCTTGCAAAGTGGAAGATTTAAATCTAACTATCAATAATTGCATTAAGTGGAAATAGTCTAAACAGGGTTTGCTGTTAGAAGGAATTATTTAAGGTAGAAAGCTGAATCAAATTAATTTGTAGCATCACAATACTCTGAAAAAAGGTAATATAGTTTCCTGAGACTGAATATATTAGATGTAAGTAATAAATGTGAATGTGTCTAGGTTTATGTACTAATGTTTATTATAAATTGGACAATTTCTCAAGGGATGAACAACATAAATTAATCTTGTAGTTTCTGCTGTCTTGAAGTAGAAAGAATGAGTTGAACAATAACTCATTGATATTTAGAAAATGCTAGACATATCCTGCTGTGCTTTTTTCTATTGCTGAAAACAATTGGGATTTGAACAACACGTTTTAGTTGTTTTAAGTGCAGACAAAAACGATTGTACTTCTGACAAGAAGGCTCCCTGGAGTCAGTGCCTCGAATGGAGGAAATGAGTCTCGTTGAAGCTGGGACACCTTCCCACCTTCTCTCTGGTGGCCGTGTGAGCCTGTGCTCCTTGGAGGCTAGCACTTCAACTGTTTCTTTTACTGGAAAAGGCATTTTGGTGTCAGTCATGGGATATGCCACTTTCAACTCTCGGAGTCCTGCTCAGATCTTGACCCAACCCCAGTCTTCAATTCCCTGTGGTAACAGTAACTGAATAATCAGCAAAGCTGGGCTTCCACATCACTCCTGGGCACTGTGTACTGTGGGTCCCCCCACACCCCACACAAATGCAGACATCTGGTTGGAAGTCCACACAGCACATGGTCTCTCCCGGCTACGGTTGTACTGACATCATTGTTGTTGATTTTGTTTTTGTGTTTGTTTCTGTTTTAAGCAACTGCCTGATCCAAGCATTTCAACTAATCTGGCTATTGTGGCTATTTCTAAGACCAACTAAGTCAGTTTCCTGTTTCGATGGCTTGTGGGAACCATTTAGATTGTGCAAATGATTAAACGACTACATCACATCGATTGCTCTAAATAAACACAGCCTAAAGCAGCCTGCCCCTAAAATAGCACATAAGAGAGGCAAGATAGAGTGCCATATAGTTCTTTAGATACAAAAATCAATAGGATAATTCAGGTTCTAAGGAGAAATACTTGATATGTCAAGTTTGCTTATTTCATCTATGAGCAAATGGAACACAAGACCAATTGCTCATATTTATTCCATAGATTCCTGGCAGATGCCAAGAACTGTCTTAAATAAATTTTAAAAGTAAATAAGTTATAAAGCATAGGTTAGCCCATTCAATAATGATTTTCAAAGTTTCAAGTATAAATATTTCTTAATGATTACCAGTTGATCAGTGTAATGAACACATATTGAGTAGACAAACTAAATGCACACTATAAATGTGACATAAACACTGGTTTCAGTTTGTCTCAAGAAAAAAATAAGAAAAAATATTGGCCCCCTGCAATGGCAAAGAGGGGCCTCTATTGGGGTAATTCAAACAGTGCACTGTAATACAAGAAAGACTTTGAAAACAAGAGGCAGAGAATATTTCCAGTGCTCATAAAGGCAGAGAATTTCCAAATTGATTCTTCAGGGAAAACTCTGATCTGGAGGTATTGGACTAGGAATACTCGTTTAAAAACACAGGTGCATTTCTCTCCCAGTGAACCGAACGTGCAGTGCTGAGGCACTTGTGAATCATGACACCTGCAGGGACCACCTGATGGCAAACTCCCCACGCTTCTGCACCGCTGCCTCCGTGGGGCGAACTCCAGGCCCCTTACAGTCCCCACCAGGCCCTGAAGACGCACTGACATTCAGCAGAGGCCACCTCCTGAGGCCTCTCAGTATTCTCTTGTTCTCTGAGGACAGTGTCTCCCAGGTGACGCCCTGGTGTGCTGCGTGGACATCCTGCACGGGAACCCAGGAGACACGCTGGTGGGAGCAGAGATTGCATTTGGCAAAGCCTCATTCACCAGGAGAGTGAGCCAGTGGCCATGTGCGGCAGGATCCAGGTGTGCAGCAGGACCCGGGCAGCTCTAGAAGTTCGCAGGAGGAGCTACACGGGAGAGATCGTCCTTCCCAACACTGACACGGGACGCTGGTGCTCTCTTCCAACAGAGCTGCTTAGGAACAGAGGACTTAGAGGAGAAGGCTTGGGTGGGAGAGACGGGTTTGGCAGTGAGTCAGGGAGAGGTGGGCAGAGGCCTGCGGTGGAGCCCACAGCTGGAGGCAGAGAGTGAGCTCACTGGGAAGGAGATGGGGAGGACAGAGGAGACTGTGACCACAAGGAGAAAGTGTGCATGAAGAGAATCCAGAGTTCCTGCCCCTGTGCTATGGGCAGAGGAGCACATGGGTCCTGCCAGCCGCAGAGCAGAGGCTGCCACTCTCTCCATCCACCCTCCACCCACCCGCAAGGACATGGCATGAGAGGCCAGAGCCATGGCCCTCATCAGCACAGGCCTGTCCTTTTCCCTTCTGGAGTGTGATGCTGTCCCGATTTCACGCACGGCTGTCAGGCCACAGAGAGAAACGCAGGGTGCACGGCTTTCCTGTGCCCACTCTGGAAAGCTTCTCATGTGCACTGAGTCGGCCACAAGAGAAATGGGTTATTGTCTGAGGGGTGCTTGTACCCACTAGGACCCTTTCAGAGTTGAGAGAGGCAGCATCTTGCAGAGAGGAATGTTCTAGAAACTTCCCTGTGAGCACCTGCTCTGCAGGCTACTTCTGTGTGGTGAAAATGCCTGTGAAGAAAACACTCCCAAAGCCTAAGCAAGGGTGTGCGCGCCCTCGAGAGACCGTTTACCCCACCCCAGAAACGTTCATTCCTGCCATGGAACCTTCCTGTTCATTCCACAGAGGCTGAGCCGGCTTGTGGGGCTTGGCAAGGACTAGGCGTGGGGGGCATCGAACCCTAAGGAACGGAGCCTCCACTGGGGTCGGGGTCCAGTCCTGGGGAGCGCCCGTCCCTGGAGCCCAGCAGGGCCCGACCGCCTCCGTGCCGCCCTCCGCGCATTTCCTCTCGTCCTCCCCAAGTCCATGGCTCCCACACCGAGACCTGCCTCGCCAAGCAACGCCCGTTTATTTCCTTCCTCATTTATTTCCTTCCCATTTATTCATTTTGCAAAAGCCCCCTTTGGAAAGCCGGAGTGCAGCGCGGACTGGCTGAGGCCCGGGGGCCAGGCTGCGGGCGGCCCGGGCATCGATCGCGCGGGGCGTAATGAACCCTAATAACAGCTCTATCACCGCCCGCCCGCCCATTGGCCCGGGTGCCCTCCAAATTAGCCACAGAGAAGCCAGTGTGTCAATATTAATTCCGCCGCGGAGATTACTTGTTATGGGAGAACAAAGGTGTTCTGGCTTGAGCTGAGCAACTTAACTCCTTGTCTCATAAAATTTAAGCTGCTATTGATCGCCTGCTTGCATTGTGTGGGGATTAAACACGTGCGCGTGCACACCCAGGCCCACGCGCGCACACTCTCGGGGCGCCCGGCCCCCCTCAGGCAGCCGCCCCACCGCCTCGCCTCCCCGGAACCATTCAGCAACATGAAGCAAATTAAATCAATGAATTCATCCTAGCAGATGGCCACTTTAACACTCAGTTAGCCTTTAGATAATTGAGCGTTGACTCCGGAATCATAAAATGGATGGCTCGTTTGTACATTTTACTGAAATAGATCACCGAGGTTAAATAAATGAAATCCCATTTGTCAGGCGGTAATAAATGGCCTCCCCTTCTGCAAACAGCTCTGTTTGGCCTAATAAATACAGGGACGTTACAGCGCTCCTCCCTTGATAGGGTTACAGCTTAATGAAATGGCCTTCCCTCTGCTTGTTTTTGCCGCCTCCTGCACCGTGTGATAAGTAGCAAACCAACGAAGCTTGTAATTACAATCTTACAGAAACCCGGCCAATCTGTATATAAATCTCACCCTCCAATTACAAGATGTAATAATTTTGCAGTCAAGCTGGTAATGAGGTCTAATACTCATGCCTGTGATAATCCCCCTGGATGCTGACTCTATCAGATGTTAGCTTTGTAATTATACTGGCAGAAAATCATTATTTCATGTTCAGCAGAAAAATGAGGTTGGTGGGAAGTTAATTTTCTCTATGCTCTGTGAAGCATAGACAAAATTTTAATGATTTAATCATTATGGTTATCCCTTTTGCAATTGACCCACGTTACTTGTGTAGAAACATTGGCACATTTAAAAGTCCCTGTTACCCGATAAAGCTTGCCAGGTATGCAGCTTTTAATGTAAGAATAACTGTGTACAATTAAACTATTACCCTGCCGATAGGGAAAATTCATTTTACTTTTAGTTTCCGTTATTTACGTGTGTGATTCATGGAAATGTTTATGTCTTGCCCACACTATAATAAATGGCTAATTAAAAAAAATTGAATTATGCCACCCTGATTATGTCAACCCTGCAAAATAGCATCACAGAAGAATATTCAGACCAGATAATTTTTGGGTATGGGCCTGAGAAGTGACAGCTTCTGTGTCTCCTGTAAAGAACAAGGACAAAAATGGAAGAGCTGCCAATATCCCATCTGGGGAGTGTAATTTCTCAAATGCGAGCCTTTAATATTTCTCAGTCTGGCCGGAGGGCTGTTTATAAACAATGCACTTTTAGATACAGTTGATGCTTGAACATCATTTTTTCCTCATACTTTTGGTGACTCTTCAGTGATGTAGTGGAAGACACACATCGCACACATGGCCTGCTCAACAATGTCAAGCTAGTCATAGGCTAAAGAAAGATAAGGATATGAAAGTTACCTCCCAGGAGGCCAAATTTAACGACAGACTGGAAAACATACTCCCAGTGCTATATTTTGCGGTAAAACTAGCTTTGCTCTGAAACTCCTAATAAGGTCGGAAGAATTTTTCTGCCCGCCTGGTCAAATGTTGCCCACAGCTTAAGACTCTGCCTGTGTCCGCACCAGCCTGCTCTGGTGTTGACAGAGGTCGCCGGCTAGCGCAGCTCCACGCCGCGTCGCAGCAAGGATTCCAGTGAGTGAGGAAGGTGCCTGGGGGATAATCGTGTCCCTGGTTCTAGACTTATTTTCCTGTCCGTACTTTCCTGCAAAACTGAAGTATTTGGAATCAGCCCTTGCCCACACCTCTAGGATTGTGAGTGGACTGAGGTGTGCGCTGCAGCTGGGAGAATCCACTCAGCATCCTGTGGGCTGTGAACAGAATGTGCTCACCTCTACAAGGGTGGAGACTTTCCAGCTATGAACCAAGGTAATTCTTTTTTTTTTAAGGAAAATTCCATATTAGTGAATTGGCGTTTTGCTGAACTCCGTCCATATAGAAAGATATCAGTATCTGTTGCAAATGGCAGATACAATTTTAGGCGCCTAATCATAATTTTTATAGATACCGAGATGAACTATGCAAATCTAGATTTAAGTGTATAATTAAACTGTGGCACTTGGTTTCTCCTCTTGCAGTTATAACTCTCAAAATCGCAAGATAATTGATCATTGAAGATTTTGCCTTTTCAGGATAAAAGCCAAAGTGATTGCTCCAAATGGACATCCATGCCTGTCACCTGTGTGAGGATCGCTGAGTGTCTCACAAAAGCATGTGTGTAGGAAGGTGGGGTTGATGTTGATGATTAAACCAAGCAGTACAGAAGCATCGGTGCTGGTAACTTATCCCCCTCCTTCCCATGGTTAGATATCCTCTTCCAGTGAATGGTGAGTGAGAGGGGGTCAATACTCCTGGACCTGGAGTGTGAGATTGCTGGTGTGTGGGTCGAGTAGGAGGTCTCAGGGCTGACCCAGAGGATTACGTAAATGTAAGCTGTCCCTCTCCAAGAGGCCCTGTTCGCAAGGTGGTCTACGTGAATGGCCCTCCCTGGAAACGTGAAATAAGTGGCCCATGTGCTGTGCACAATGGCCTAAGCCCGCGGTGCCTGGCAGATTCCTCCAAGTGCCGCTCCTCAGGCCCTGACTTCCCTGGGAGGGGAGCTGACCCCGAGCTCCTGCACACCGGGATTCTGTGGGGTGTGGTCTCTTGCCCTGCCTCCCTCTGTAGATCATTTCCAGCAAGTTCTCCTGCAGGCTCTTTGTGCCTCCCCTTCTCGTCTCCCTGCAGAGGCTGCCAGCTCTTGCAAAGCTTGGTGCTCAGGCTTTGCATGGCTTGGGTCTAGGCATGAGCCTGTGACTGTGGGAGAGCTACATGGAGAGAAAAATGAGGTCCTTTCATATCCAACCTCTCCCCTTACCCAAGAGGAAGGATAGCTTCACAGACTTTTGTGCAAAGGCCACCAAATAGACTTGCTGGGATGTCATCCCCAGAGGCCCCACTGCATGTGGCCTGGAGCTTGCACATTACTGAGCAGGGGCCACGCCCACTCCTTGCAGGATGGCCCTGCTGGCATGGCCATATTGCCTGTGCTTTCCGCCAAGTCAGGGAGATCTTTTTGGTTCCCTTAAAAGTACCCTCAAAATCCCTAGAATCCTTTGTTGTTGTTGTTGTTGATATATTTTTTAAAGGAATGGCTTTCTTCCTGCTCATGTCAAATCATCAGGGGAATGGTGCATTTCTGTCTCTCTGTTTCCTTTTCAAGATCAGGAATTGTCTTTTATTACTGTCTTCAAGATGGGAGTGGTAGCAAAATTATACCCACGTTGGAGGGATGAGCTTTCCTTACAAGGTTAGAGCAAGGTCAACCCCAGCTCACCTGCATTACAGGTGTTCTAGGTTACTGTATTAGTCTGTTCTCACGCTGCAGATAAAGACATACCTGAGACTGGGTTATTTATCTAAAAAAAAAAAGTTTAATGGACTCACAGTTCCACATGGCTGGGAAGGACTCAGTCATGGCAGAAGGTAAAGGAAGAGCGAAGAGACGTCTTCTATGGCGGCTGACAAAGAGAGCGCATGTCCAGGGCAACTCCCATCTATAAAACCATCATATCTCGTGAGACTTCTTCACTACCACGAGAACAGGATGGGAAAGACCCACTCCCATGATTCAGTGCTCTCCCACCAGGCCCCTCCCACAACACGTGGGAATTATGGGAGCTACCGTTGAAGGTGAGGTTTGGGTGGAACACAGGCAAACCGTATCAGTTACGGGGTCAAACTTCAGTGCATATTCTTGCAAATGAAGGGGACAAGAGTCAAGTTGTAGGATGACTGGATTTCCTGCTACGTGAGGATATTTAAGAAAAATGACAGGCTTTTGTGGCTCAAATACAAGCAGAGATTTTTGATGTCTGCTTGAGCCCGAGGCTGGCAGGGCCCATAAAGCAGAGGCAGTGCCCTCTGTGCCTCCAGCAGCTGCCGCCAGCCTCTGTCCTGGGCAGGGTGTCGTCAGCACCGAGAGATCCTCCTGGGCTGTGAAGGTAGGTGAGTCTGTGGGTTCTGACACCAATGTTTGGCTTACATTTCTACATTGTTTTATTTTCTCTCAGTTTCTGTAAACTTCTGCAAGTCTTTGTGGAGGCAATTCGGACATATGTATGTACAGAGTAAAAGTGAAATAACTATTATAATTAAAAATGTAATGTCTGGGTGTCTGTGGGGTGCTTGGGGCAGGGGACGGCCACCGACATGTGAAGTGGCAGGAGGCACCTGCTGCCCAGGCCTCCCCCACATGCCCCTTGGTGCCACAGCAAGACGCCTGGTACATTTGCCCAGGAATCCTGAAGTTAATTTTAATTAGGAGTTGAGATGTCAGGAAATATGGGTTTGAATTCTGGCTGGATGTTTAACTCTGTGGCCACAGAGAGATTAAGCACCATCTCTGTCCTGAACTGGGCAATGAATGATCATCCTTCTTCCTGGAGTTCATATGAGGGTTAAATGTCTGGGTGGTGCTCAGCACAATGCCCGGAAAAGAGCAGCTTCTTGGAGAGTCTCAGCCAGCCTTGCTCCTGGCTGTGGAGTCCAGGCTGCCTGAGAACTGTGAGCACTGCAGCTATGGGTGGGATGGGTGGGAGGAGCGCCTGGAAGCATGCTGTCTGCCAGTCACATCACTGCGGAGATGGAGGAGGCACCAGAGCCATGGCACGGCAGACTGTGAGGGGTTCTTTCCCTGCCAAGCATGGAAAAGAAAATGACACCTCTTTCTTCTCCAACTAGACACAGATCCCATGTTAAGCACCTCTTGTAGATATTGTGGTGCTTCATCTAACCCTACCTTCTCGCTTAGATGCTGTGGCCTCGGTTCCATGCAGAGAGAAACAGAGCACAGAAGCTAAGTGACTTGCTGAAGACCCTGCGTCTGGGTACAGACAGGATTCAAAGCCAACCTACCTGCCCTTGCAGAACCAGGGTGCTCTGGCATAAGCAGAACCCACCCGTTGCTCATCGTTTATTTACTACATGCTGGAGTTTAGTAAATGTTGGCTACACTGACTGTAGATGCTGTGTACCCATTTTTACCGAATTTCTAGGTTATTTAATCTCTTTAAATGTTTGTTACTGTCTTAGCCAGCCGAGGGTGCTCCAACAGAAGCTGTGGATGGAGTGGCTCAAACAACAAACAGTTCTTCCTCCCAGTTCTGGAGGCTGGGATGTCCAAGGTCAAGGCACCCGGAGACCTGGTGTCTGGTGAGGGCCTTTCCCCAGGTTTGCAGACAGCGTTTTCTCGCCATGTCCTCTCTTGGTGGGGAAGGCGCTGGGGAAGAGGAAGCTCTCTCCTGTCTCTTTTTTAAGGGCACTAATCCCGTTTTTAGGGCCCCACTCACATGACCTATAATCTGCCAAAGGTCCCATCATGAGATACCATCACACAGGAGACTAAGTCACCAAACACCGAGTTCCTGGTGAATCTGTGACAGCCACAAAGCTTCCCGCGGCACCATGGGATAAAGAATAGTTCTTTGAGGCCGGGCGCGGTGACTCAAGCCTGTAATCCCAGCACTTTGGGAGGCCGAGACGGGTGGATCACGAGGTCAGGAGATCGAGACCATCCTGGCTAACACGGTGAAACCCCGTCTCTACTAAAAAATACAAAAAACTAGCCGGGCGAGGTGGCCGGCGCCTGTAGTCCCAGCTACTCGGGAGGCTGAGGCAGGAGAATGGCGTGAACCCGGGAGGCGGAGCTTGCAGTGAGCCGAGATCCGGTCACTGCATTCCAGCCCGGGCCACAGAGCAAGACTCCGTCTCAAAAAAAAAAAAAAAAAAGAATAGTTCTTTGATTCATCAGTTATCTTTCCTGCATGGCCATTTCTTCATGTCATCAATGAACAACACTCAGAATTCATCCCTCCCGGTCTCTCCACAGAACCAGGTGCCCCGGAAGTAGATGGAGCACTCTCCCATGCCTGAAAGGAAAGCGCGACTACTTTGAACACATTTTCCCATCTCCTTCACTGCTCCATGCCCATGGATCTTTTGTGTCTGTCTGCAGGAAGCCTGATGACAGTCGGGCAAACATTTCATTTGCTTCCTTAAAGGTTTTCTTACTATTTGTTACAAGAAAGCTAAGATTTCCTGGATTTGGGGGAAAATGGCATGTTTACAGTCTTTGCTTTCCCTAACATCTTACAATCTTTAATCTCACGTTTCTCTCTAGGCATCTTCTGGTGGGTGGAGGACCCGATGGAGGAGTGATAGGATCTCAGGGCCGTGTCCAGGCTCTTCTGGTCAGTCAGTGGCCTCCATAAACGCCAGCCAGCCAGCCCAGTGCAAACTTCTGCTTGGCCAACGTGTGGCAGTCATGATGCTGCAGTTGGGAGAGGCTGTGAGTATCAGTAGTTCCAGTAGGGGGCGCCACGGACACCCCTAAGAACCCATTTCCATGATTTTAGTCCCAAATTGGATTTTGCTGGGAGAAATTCTCTGCCCTGTAATTTAGTGGGGGTGGTTTTTAAGATCACAGACATTGGAGTAAGAAAGACAAGGCTCTTCCATTTGCTGGTCTATGACTCACAGGGGAATACCAGAGAACTTGGCATCCAGAAAACACTTAGTAAATAAAGACAGTGCAACTAAGAAAAGACCCGGGCGCCATGTTCCTTCCTTAAGGCTCCTTTCACTAGGATGCTGTGTCAGCACACACACACACACGCACTCACATTCACACACACACACACACTCACATTCACACACACTCCAGGAAGCCTCTAAAAGAAATGCAGGTGTTCTCCAGTAGAAAGAGTGTCGCTGAAATTCACTCAACAGCATGGTCTTCACGTCTTTCCTGCCCAGGCCCACATTCTCAGCTGTCCCCTGCCCTCTCGCTCCTTTCCTCCTGTGTTCTCCAGCAAGGGTGGGGCCTCACTGTCATTCAGAAAACCTCCTCCTAGCTTTTCTATGCAGGGAGTCATTCACACATCCAGCAAGGAAAACAAAGGCCTGTGCAGACTCCCCTTGGGAGGTAATGGGAGAGGGATTCTAAATGCTTGTCACATTTTTACCTGACACTGTTACTACCATGATACCTACTAATAACTAATGCCAACTTCTGAAATATCTTTCTTATCATCTTATCATTTTATCTCCAATTTGCATTCTTGTTTGTCTACTTGTTTGTCTGTTTTCCACTGCAGTGCAGGAGCCCGTGGGAAGAGACCCAGTTTCCAGGGCCGAGGGGCTCAGTATTCCCAAGTCACCTGTGAGATGAGCTCTGAGCACCTGCCCACACTCCTGAGACGTAAAACCCCATCACACGTAGTGGCAGATGGTTAAGACAAAAACCAACCAACTCGTCAGATAAAAGATTCACTCTACTTAAAGTGGATGATTTTTAAATTTGTTTGTAAAACCTTTGATATTTGGCTACTAAGAAATTGTAAGATCCCCGTGGACAGGCAACTAATTTTCTACCTTTCCTGGTTCTTTAAAAATAAATAATTATCATAGGTACTAATTCAACCTTTCAGAATTGCTCTTTTGATTCCTAATAAATGCCAAAATCTTATCAAATATTTACAGTGGAGTCATGCATAAAATCTGTAACCTCAAGAACATGAACTGTCAATTTATACTACTCGGGACTCAGTTTGGCAAGTTAAGGGGTGAGGAATGGGATTTCAGGAAAAGCCAAAGGGTCGATTTGTTTATGATAAATACTTTAAGTATCTGTTATAAAATGTGACCAAACCTGTCTTATTCTTTGAATAGCTGATTTCCCTGTTTTATCCCCTCTCTGAGTTATTTTCATACATTTTCACAGATAACTGCCGTACTTTTTCTTGACCTGAGATTTCTGAAGTTAATAATATGATGGAAGTGCTGTGTGACACTGGAATTTGGAGTGAGGGCATTGAAGAAGAACAGGGCTTCCTCCCAGCCAAGGCTCTTTAGTGTGGAGCCTGGAACAGCCCAGAAATCTTACAGCAAATCTACAAGGTGGGTTGTGACTGGGTCAAATGGAAATCTCTTTCAGTACTTTGTTCATGCCATGCAATACTCTTATTCTCATCATTTTGATAAGGAATGGTTTTTTTTCCCCCCTTTAGTTCCTCTTCCCTAGAGATACAGATTTTTAAGCAATTTTGTGCCTCAGGTTTACTTAAGTTTAAAAAAAATATTTTCCAAGATAGATAAAACATTTTTTTTCCTCTTGGAATAATGAGTATTTATTGACATTCATTTAGTGTTGTTTCAGCAGACTGCTCCCTGCTTGACCCCTGCCAGTCCCCAGGAGTGCATTTTGGATTAGAGGAAAATTTGGAACAATTTGAAGTGCTTTTAATCATAGTAAAACACATTGGGATGGTGTTGAACACGTTTATAAAAAATTACACGTGTTTGCATTGGCAGGAAGCATTCCAGAAAATGCCAAGAATTTCCAGGCACTTTGTGGATTTTCCAGATGATAAATGATAATTTTCCTGCTTTCATTAGCTGTTAAATTTTCTTACCTTGTCCAGCATTGATACAGGCAGAGCAGGGCATGGCAGACTCCACAGTTCCCTTCATCATACTTGCTTCTCCACGGTGTGGCTCTGCATCCATAGACTGGCAGGTTGCCTGGGGGATCTTGTAGGTACCATTTCTTCCCCTTCCAGTAAAAGCAATCCTGAAAGTTTTAAAAATAATCAGTTTAGAAAGTACTACTGTTAATTCTTAATTTTTATTTACTTTTTGAAATATTGTATCCTTTGACCAACATCTCCCGAGCATTTTCGTCCCCACCCCCAGGCCCTGATAACCACATTCTACTCTCTGCTTTTGAGTTCAACTGTTTTAGGCTCCACATATAAATGAGATCATGCAGTATTTATCTTTTTTTTTTTTTTTTTTTTTTTTTTTTTTTTTTTTTTTTTGTGAAACAGAGTCTGGCTCTGTCGCCCAGGCTGGAGTACAGTGGTGCGATCTCGGCTCATTGCAAGCTCCGCCTCCCAGGTTCACGCCATTCTCTTGCCTCAGCCTCCCGAGTAGCTGGGACTACAGGTGCCCGCCACCAAGTCCGGCTAATTTTTTGTATTTTTAATAGAGACAGGGTTTCACCATGTTAATCAGGATGGTCTTGATCTTCTGACCTCGTGATCCGCCCACCTCGGCCTCCCAAAGTGCTGGGATTACAGGCATGAGCCACCGCACCTGGCCATTTATCTTTTTGTGATTGGCTTATTTTGTTTAGCATAATGTCCTCCAGATTGATCCATATTGTTACAAATGACAGGATTCCAGTCATTTTTATGGCTGCATAATATTCCATCGTGTACATATAGCACATTTTCTTTAACCACTCATCTGTTGGTGGGCATTTAGGTTGGTTCCACATCTTGGCTATTTTGAATACTGTGATGAACAAGGGAGAACTGATACCCCTTCGACATACTGAGGTATGTCAAAGAAATACTCAGTAGTGGGACTGCTGGATCGCATGGTAGTTCTGTTTTCAATTTTTTGAGGAACTTCCATACTGTATTCCATAGTGGCTATACTAATTTAATTTTTACCTATAGTGTACAATGGTTCACTTTTCTTCACATCTTCACCAATACTTATCTTTCATCTTTTTCATGGTAGCCATTCTGACAGGTGTGAGGTGATGGTTCATTGTGGTTTTGATTTATATTTCCCTGAAAACTACTGATGTTCAGCACTTTTCCATATACCTGTTGGTCATTTGTGTGTTTTCTTTTGATAAATGTCTGTTGAGGTCTTTTGTCCATTTTTAAATCAAGTTATTTGGTTTTTTGCTGCTGAGTCATTTGAGCTCCTTATATTTTGGATATTAACCTTTATTAGTTGCATGGTTGGCAAATATTTTCTCATATTCTGTAAGTTGCCTCTTCACTCTGCTGATTTACTGTGCAGAAGCTTTTTAGTTTGATGCAATCCCATTTGTCTATGTTCAGTTTTGTTGCCTGGGCTTTTGGGGTCATATCCAAAAAATCTTTGCCCAGATCAATGTCAAGAAGCTTTTTCCAGCTGGGCATGGTGGCTTCTGCCTGTAATCCCAGTATTTTGGGAGGCTGAGGTAGGAGGATTGCTTGAAACCAGGAGTTCAATACCAGCCTGGGCAACAAAGTGAAACCACATCTTTACAAAAGCAGTTTTTAATTTTTAATTAGCTGGCCACAGTGGTGTACGCCTGTAGCCCTAGATACTTGGAAGGCTGAGGCAAGAGGATCTCTTGAGCCCAGGAGTTAGAGTCTGCAATGAGCTATGATTATGCTACTGCATGCTAGCCTGGGACATAGAGCTAGACTCTGTCTTTATTTAATATTTATGTTTTTTTTCCCAGTAATTTTATAGTTTGGGGTCTTAGGTCTGTAAACACTTTCTGTTCATTTTTATATATGGAGTGAGATAAGGGTCTAATTTCATTCTTCTGCATGTGAATATTCAGTTTTCCCGGCACCATCTATTGAAGAGACTGTCCTTTCCTCATTAGGTTCTCTTGGCAACTTTTTCAAAGATCAGTTGACCACAGATATATGGATTTATTTCTGTGCTCTCTGTTCTGTTTTGCTGATCTATGTTTCTGCTGTTTTTATGCCAGTACCATGCTGTTTTATTGCTATAGCTTTGTTTTAGATTTTGAAATCAGGTCGTGTGATGACCCTGGCTTGATTCACTTTGCTCAAGATTGCTCTGGGTATTTAAGGTTTTTTTTTTGTGACGCCACTGGAATTTTGATATAGATTGCATTGAATCTGTAGACAGTTTTGGGTAAAATATTCTACTTTTAAGTATTATCACAATTAAAGAGATTCAGTAAAAACCTTGCAAGATTAAATTTGCCATCAACAAATCCTTTTAATTTTCCTTCCTCTGAGAATTTCTTCATTTCCTCCTCATTCCTGAAGGACAGTTTCACTGGCTATATAATTCATAGCTCACAATTCTTCTTTAAGCACTTACAAAAATGCTGGGCCACTTTCTTTTTGTTTCAAGTTTTGGGGTAAAAAAAAACTGCTGTTATTCAACTTAGGGTTCAGTTGTAGGTCAGGTGCTGCTTCTTTTTGGCTGCTTTCAAGATTTTTTCTTTGTTTTTCATTTTCAGAAGTTTAATTGGGACGAGTTTGTGAGTTTTTTCTGTTGCTGCTGTTGTTTGTCTTGTGTATTTCATTTAGGGTTGGTTCATTTTGTTGTATGTGTAGGTTTGTGTCTTTCATCAGACTTGCAAAGTTTTCAGCCATTATTTCTTCAAATACTTTTTCAGACACCATATTAGTCCGTTCTCATGCAGCTATGAAGAACTACCTGAGACAGGGTAATTTACAGAGGAAAGAGGTTTAATTGACTTACAGTTCTACATGTCTGGGGAGGCCTCAGGAAACTTACAATCATGGCAGAAAGGGAAGCAAACATGTCCTTCTTCACATGGCACCAGGAGAGAGAAGAATGACAGCCGAACAAAGAGCGAAACCTCTTATAAAACCATCAGATCTCATGAGAACTTACTCACTATCATGAGAATAGCATGGGGGAAACCGCTCCCATGATTCAATTACCTCCCACCAGGTCCCTCCCACCACATGTGAGGATTATGGGAACTACAATTCAAGATGAGACTTGGGTGGGGGCACAGCCAAACTGTGTCACACTCTGTTTCTCTCACCTGTCTGAGACTCCAATGGTATGACTATTACACCTTTTGTTATTGTCTCACAGGTCCCTGAGGGTCTCTTTATTTGTTTTCATTCTATTTTTCTGTTGCTCAGGTCGGGTATATTCTATTAATTTTTTCTCAAGTATGCTGATCATCTCCCTTGTCCTCTCCACTTTACCATTGAACCCATCCAATCAGTGTTCCGTTTTTGGAATTTTTCAGTTCTACGATTTCGATTTGGATAGTTTTTGTAACTTCTATTTCTTTGTGGTGATTTTAAAAAATTTCTTTCCAATCAGTGTTCCATCGTTGGGAATTTTCAGTTCTATGATTTTGATTTGGATAGTTTTTGTAACTTCTAAATACTTTTAATTTCTTTCAAGACAACTTGCAATTTATTGTTGAAGAATTTTAATGACAGCTGCTTTAAACTCTTCGTTAGATAATTTTAACTTCAGATATAGGGTTGTATCAGAGTGTTGTCATCAACTGATTATCTTCTAAAATTCAGAATGTGATTTTTTGTTTATTGGTATCGTGGGTGGTTGTACCTGGCATTTTGCCTCTCATGTTATGAGACACTGGGTCTGACTTGCTTTATCTATTTCAGCATGCAGTCCCCCTACTGTATTTTGGCATGCAGGTCCTGGCCTCCTTTGTGAGCTGTGGTTCCAATGGTTTAATCTGAGGGCGTTGTGGGGTTGTTTTGATCTTGGTTTAGCTGCTGCTTCTGGGGCTCACATTGGTCTCTTCTGGGACCGCCTCTGGGGTGGAAGGGACTTCCCCAGGCCAGGGCACTTGGTGTCTCCTAGCAGTGACAAGGAGTCTCCAGCCGGGAGGAGGAAGGGGCCTGACTGGGCAGCTGTCACAGGGGATCCCCTAGGTGTCCCCGGCTGTCCCAGTGTCTCTGGTACGGGGCTCCCAGGGCTCACAGGGGAAGTGATGCTTCCCTAGGGGCTGATTGTTACTGAAGGTCTCAACTGATCCCTTTTATAGCAATGCCAAGTCCTTCACGTGGTGTCAGAAGAACTCCGGGTTGATCCTAAGAGCAGTGAGCCTCCCTGGGCTGCCTTCTGCCATTGTGTTTGAGAAGTGCTGGGTCTGAGTGGTCTTCATAGTTGGTTGGGGACGTAAGGTGCCCTGCCATGTGTTATCTTTTCAGTCCTGGGTTCCCAAGGCAGGTCCCTTTCTTTGCACTGCCAGCCAGAGTCCCCCTTTGGGTGTTTCCTGCCTCCTGCCTGGGACTCACAGTCACGCTCTGCAGGAGGAATGGGCAGAAGCAGCTCGAAACCATGGTGTTCAGCCCAGACGTCCACAGTGTGGCACTTGACTCCGCGACGCCAGGGTGTACTCATGATGTGCACTTCTCCAGCTCTTCTCCAGGACAGCCTGGATGTGATGCTAACGCGGTACCAAGAGCTTCCTCACACCAGCACACTGGTCTCCAGATGTCATCAGTTACAGGAATGCAGGGCTGCTTGGCCTATTGGCAGATTCGAGGTGTAGGGTGGGAAGTAGAAAGGACAGGTCTGGAGCATCTGTCACCTCAGACAGCGAGGAGGCGCTCGGCGACAACCAGAACCAGTCACAGGACACAGGAGCCCACAGGAGAGGCCCCCACTGGCCCAGCAGGGGCCAATCTGAACATCCATAAAGGCAGCAAGGCCATGGGTGGAAAAGCATCACTCTCATTAATGCCTATGAGTTCCTGATTGTGCTAAAACAATCACAACCATCAGCATCAATCTTTTGAGATTTCCAGGGCACCAGCTCATTATTCTAAAAATTGCTGCATAAAAGGTAAGAAAACTGAGCCTTTACCTTGCCCTCCCTAAGGCACAAAGCCCTTCAGAGCATCCATGTAGTCGACGCATATGTAATATTGAGCAAAAGGAAGAGGCTGACTATTGCCAGATCCAGGAGACTGTGGGCTCTAGCAGCAGAGCCCCCCAGACACCCCCAGGAATGGGGCAGAAAATGGCTCTCGACATGCCCATGCCCCTTTGTGCCACGTTTCTTGAGGAGCTCTGATATGAAGTGGAAGAGGGTGGGGATTCCCAGGACTGTGCCTGAAGCCCTGCGTTTTAAGGGGATGGGGTAGAAGGAGCAACCCAGGGGAGCAGAAGGAGGACACGCCAGGTAGGATGGGTGGTGAAGGCAGGGACAGGCAGGGCTTGCAGGAGGAAGGCAGGCCAGCTAGCTGGGAGACCCAGGAAGCCCACAGGATGAGATGAAGCTGTAGCAGCAGCTGGAGTGTCGGGGGCCATCCTGATGGAAGGTGGGTGGGATACGGGTGGTGGGTGGGATATGGGTTGCAGTGGCCTGGGGGTAAGGGGAAGGGAAGAGCCTCTGTGATGTGGGGAAGCGGCTGGAATGGTGGAATGTGGCTCCATGGAGAGTAGCTTTAAATCTCAATTCAGTGCGAGAGACCACAGAGCATTCTGTAAGGTGGACAGGACCCTGTGAGGAGGTGATGGGAGGAGGACCCAGGAGGGGTCAGGCCAAGGGGAGGGCAGTCAGCTGCTGCTCCTCAGCAGGAAGGACGGGAGGCAACTCAGACGGGTGTAGACGTGGGTGTGGGGCGTGAGTCTGCGCTCTGGTGGATTCTACTTCGTCTACGGCATAGAGGCAATTTTCCAACATCGATCTCATTCCTGAGAGTTGTAAGAGAGATGGAAGAGTCAGAGGCTGACAATGGAGGGGGCATTTCAGAGTAACTTTTGCTAAAGGCGAGAGAGCGAGATGCCCAGACAGACAGTAAGCTTGCAGGGTGGTGGATACAGGTGGGGAGACTGGGCGAGGGATCTTTCTATCTTCAGGGCTTTGCTGCTTAAGGCACAGGCTCAGAAGAGGAAGAAGACGGCCAGCCCTGCTGGCACTTTCCCAGGTTGGGGGGAAAGGCATGGGGGTGTGTGTGAGGGTGCTCGCAGGGACGGACCATGGACTCCAGGCCCAGTGTGAGGCTGTGGGATGGGACGTGGCTGGAGACTGCGTCCCATGGAGGGGGAGCCTGCTGCAGCTCAGTGCGGAGCAAACGCACTGGGGAGCTGAGGGTGGGGGACCTTTCCACGGGTGACAGATTCGCCCCAACAGCAGGAGGTAAATAGGGCGGCCGGTGCCAGGAGGCCGAAGGACATGCTGACCGTGCTATTCTCTTTGTCGCCTCTGTTGGTGCTTATTAACTGAAAAACACATTTGTGTGGGCAGGGAAAATTTTAATGGATCTGGGCATGTTTCCTTTAATACAGATTTCACAAGAAACCAAAAGCAAATTAAATTACATTGTTATGGTCTTTTCCTCACTATTTAAATTTGTGAAATGCCCACAGGTGCTGAGGACGTATCTGAAGGGGAAACTTTATTAATCTCTGGACAGGAAAGAAGGCGGGATGCCTGTGGGACCGTCCCGAATTTCTGTCCTATGATGGTCGGGTCCTGCCGGAGAGAGGGTCCCTCCGACTTTGCTGGGGCTACTGAGAAGGGGACGCAGTCCTGGGCCCAAGAGTGAGGCCAAGCCTTGATTTTCCTCCTATCCAAAAAGGAAGAGCAGAAGGTGCTAGTGGGTTCTGAAAGTCAGTCTGATTCGCCAGCTGGACTGGGGGCTCCTCTGTTTTGTAGAAGAGACTCTGGCGGTGGCAGAGAGGCAGCCACCGTAGGTGTGGAGGAGCCCAAAGCACTGGCCTAGGGCCACAGCATGCTTTGGTGTGGGGAAAACACATCCTGAATTTCCAAGAAAAATATTAAAGTTAAGATAATTTGTGCATCAACAAATCATCAGGTTATTTTTTAGAAGTTTTAGATTTATAGAAAAACGAAGCAGAAAGTGTACACAGTACAGAGAGCATCTTACATGCCCCACACCTTGTTCTCCTATTATTAATGTCTTGCAATGGTGCAGTATAGCTGTTTCAATTAATGGTCCAATATTGATACATTATTACTATTAACTAAAAGTGCATGGTTTACATGAGGGTCCACTCTAGGTATTGTACAGTCTGTGGGTTTGGACAAGCCTACGATGACATGGACTCACTGTTATGGTCTCATCCAGAGGAGTTTCCCTGCCCTAAAATTCCTCTGTGCTCCCCCCGTTTCTCCCTCCTCTGAGCCCCTGGAAAACACTGATTTCTCCACTGCCTCCATAGTTTTGCCTTCTCCAGGGTATCATGGGGTTGGACTCCTACAGTAGGCCGCCTTTTCCCACTCGCTTCTTTCACTCTGCGGTATGCACGTAGCGTTCCTCCATGTCTTTCGTGACTTCATAGACCACTTCTCTTTAAAGCTGAGTAATATTCCACTGCATGTGGGTAGCCACAGTTTGTCTGTCTACTGAACTACTGAGAAGCATGCATTCTGCCTAATCAGCTTTTTTTTTCTTTTTTAAGGAAAAAGCATTAAGATTAAAATGTGGATTTTTTAAGGGAAAGATACTTTGTGGTCTTTGGACTTTGGTGATGAGGTTAGGTTTTCTAAGGTGCAAGATGATCTTGCAGAGAGATCAGAAGCAAAACGTAGGAAACCACCACGGGCCAGGCCGCTTTTGGGTCCACTGGTGGCAAGACCCTCCGAACCAGCAAGTCAAATAAATACGAGCCATCTTCCATTTCTGACAGGTGCATAGTTAGCCTGTGTAGCAGCAACAGTAAAAGTACATTTAACATTCCTTTAATTTTGAACGTTTGACCATGTGAACAGCTTCATGATGAAGCTGAAAGAGGTTTGCCTGAAGGCTCCCCTGTGCTGGGTCCCTTCAGTAAGATGGTTTCTGACCCTCTATCTGACGGGGAGGATGGAACCATCTCCCTCTCTCTAATGGGAAGGACTGAACCTATGGCTGAGTGAGTGGGGAGGGAATTAGGAATTCAAGATCCAGAAACAAGGAAAATCCACAAAAATGTATGCTACACAACTCTGTTTTTTTTTTTTTTTTTTTTTTTAATGTAAAACTTACTTTCACTTGGCTGGGCATGGTAGCTCATGCCTGTAATCCCAGAACTTTGGGAGGCCGAGGCGAGTAGATCACCTGAGGTCAGGAATTCGAGACCATCCTGACCAATATGATGAAACCCCGTCTCTACCAAAAATACAAAAATTAGCTGGGTGTGGTGGCAGGTGCCTGTAATCCCAGCTACTTGGGAGGCTGAGACAGGAGAATCACTTGAACCTGGGAGGCAGAGGTTTCAGTGAGCCGAGATCGCGGCATTGCATTCCAGCCTGGGCAACAAGAGCGAAACTCCATCTAAAAAAAAAAAAAAATTACCTTCACTCACAACGAAGTTTGGCCATTAGACTGAAATGTATAGGGTTAAAAAAACATTTCTCCTGCTAGTACAAATAGTGATGACACTACTCTTTTTCTTGTGCTATGTTTAGTTTTACAGATAGAACAGATATATCACCACAGTTATGTTTTTAGGAGCAGAATTTTGGGGAGAAACATGGTTATTAAAAAAGCCGAATGATTGGATATAAACGTTTAATTATTTCCCTCATCTTCATCATCCCTATAGATGTTATGTCACTTTTATGCCCAAATAAAGCAAATGCACATGTATGCTATAAATAAAGCTCGGGTTATTGTGTGGATGAGAACATGGGAATGGCATTTCGGAAGGGAGGTAAAAACGTCTCCCAAATGCACCCGTTCCCATTACCCATCATTTAGGTGTTGTCCGTCAGAGCTGTTTGCATCTGGCGCTGACACTGTGCAAAATTCATTTATGGAAACATTCAGTCACACTTGAGAAGTTGGGCAGATGGTGTCTCTTCTCATGTAAGTTTTTACTCCAATTTTGTTTTTTCATCTGACTCTCTCTCTGGACCCTCGACCCCCCAGCTCGATCCCTTTTTTTGCAGAGAGATCTAATCAGCAGCGTGTTAAACAGGAGGGGATCTTTTATGTCTGTGGCGGTGGGACAAGCGGAGCTCGGCTGTGGATCACCAGAATAAACAACATGGGCCGATTCAATTACAATGCGGCCCGGCTTTTATCTGGTGGTGACATCATTTCAATCAAAATGTAAAATAATACAATCCAACAGTTGCAAGAGGCAGAGATAGGACACAGACGGCTGCACTCGTCATTTAATAAAAGAGAGGGGAAGGGGCCCCTCCTCCTGACAGCCGCGAAGACTTCCAGTCCCAAATCTCCATTACCTGCTCTCAACGTGCTCGCAGGCACCGAGCCCAGAGATTGTCTATTACCTTTGGTTAGTGGAAGCCGTAATGCAGGCTGCAGACTCCTGTCCTGTTGTTCCCTTTGCTCCTTTAATTAGCGAAAGCATGAAATCTTCCTATTGGCAGCTTCTATCGCTTTTCCCCCTCCAAGCAGGGACTTTATTCATTTCCTTTGTCTCCTTTGAAATTATTATTTTTTTTAACAGCGATGTTTTTCAAGAACCGCAAATCATCACGAGAAGAAAAACATAATTCAAGGGCAAATATATCGTCTCGAAAGTGCTTAGGCTGCCGAAACCCTCGGTGGCGCTTTCCCTCGCTGCAGCAGTTTGTGTGAAAGTTTCCTTTCAACGTCAAGGCTTTCAGAGTCCTCGGGGAGAGGGGAGAGGGCTCTGCTTTGTGTCAGGACGATAAACACACGAAAGCCAGTGCCGTCCACCCTGCTCCACAGCAAAAAGGGAGAAAAGGAGGGAGCGGTGAGGGAAAGGGGGAGCAGAGCAGTGGTTCTGCAGCCGACCTCTGTGGATGGGGCCCCGGCCTCCAGCGGTCCTTTCTGGTTCATCAGTGTGTGCATTGTTTTTCCTTGAACTGTACTTCGTCTACAGCAATCAATCATTTTAAAAGGAAATGATCCATTATCCATCAATACTTTTGATCGTTCCTTACAACCGAGACGATCCACAGAACAGAACTGGCTCGGGTGAGTCCCACAGTGCGGCAGCAACCCCTCGACCCCATGACTTGGAACCTGGCGCTCCTGCGGAGGCTGCGATGGCCCAGCCTGGGGCGACTGGCTCTGGCCTTCCCTAGCAGGAGAAAGAAGGATACAACTTTACATGCCCCTGGTATCCTAAAGAATACAGCATAGTTGGAAAGGCAGTGTTTTCATTTAAAAAGTCAAATAGCAGCATGTTCCATTGTGGCCTAAGAATAAAACAATAGGATGTTTTTGTAACCAACAGAAAATCAGGTGACTTGGGGAACAGGAGGTTAACTGGGAATTTACTCTCACGGTATTTCAGCAGAGGCTGTGAACGGGGAACAAGAAGTCCTGTTCCTAAAGAGGGGCTAGGCCTTGCCACTCAGAACCTAGTCCCAGAAAGCACGGCCCCTGTCTGCCATCACTCCCAGCGCACCCCTGACACACACAGAAGGCCAGGCCCTTCCAGCCACCCCCCTACACAGAAGGCCAGGAACTTGGAAGGAGTTGATGAGAGGGGTTTCTGGCTTTCTGTCTTCCAGCTCTGCCTGAGGCGAAGGCATATTCCCCGACTGTATGTCCATGAGGGGCCTCCCAGGAAAGCAGGTATGGAGATAAGGACTCCCATAAAAGGGGAGATGGGAAGGCCCTCCCCTTCCCAACTGAAATGGAGGGTGGGAAGGAGGTGGACTGTGTGTGATATTGAGGGTTTGGCTGAAGCTGGAGACAGGGGCCTTAGGAAAACTATCCAGAACTCCCAGCAACACCACAGTGAAACAGCAGAACAGTGAAATTTGGAATTCTCTTATTCACTTACCGAATACTTGTCAGATATTCCCTCTCTTCTCTGATTCAAAAAATGTTCTTAAAGGCTCAGACTCTGAGTAGAAATAACAGATCATGCTAGGGTTCCAAATACTTGGAGACATTTTGCAATATGTGAAAACTCTTCCTCCCTCCCTCAATAGCTCTCTCTTTCTTTCTGATCACAGTCTCTCCTGGTGTAGTGATGATGCCGGAATGCACACCCAAGAAAAGCAAATCCACAGCAGACCAAAGCAACTCGGGGGTGCCCTAAATCTCTCAGTCGGGGCATCCCCGTTTCTCAGGAGCTGGAGCGATAATTCTGTGACCTGTGGGAGTACATGGCTTCTCCCTAAATCTCCAGGACTCCCAGGCCAGTGTGGGCTCCCTGGGGCCCCTTGGTGCAGGTCCTGTCTCCACTCCTCCTTTCTGTTTCCCACTCTATGTGATCTCACCGGAGAAATTCAACCTGTTTCTCAAACTGCACATGCCCATAACACCCACACAAAGCACCTGCGGTGAGGCAGCCTGGCATGAGGTCGCAGGACATGCAGGGGCCCTGGGAGAGGTCACGGTCACAAGGAATACAGGAGTGACATGAAGCATAATGGCCCCATAGTTTGTGGTGACCACAGATGTCCCGAGGTCACATGACACACAGGGGCCACGTGAAGAGTAGTGGTCACATGACACACGGGAGCCACGTGAAGAGTAGTGGTCGCATGACACATGGGAGCCACGTGAAATGTGGTGGTCACATGACACACGGGAGCCACATGAAGAGTGGTGGTCACATGACACAGGAGCCACGTGAAGAGTAGTGGTCACATTACACATGGGAGCCACATGACGTGTGGTGGTCACATGACTCATGGGAGCCACGTGAAGTGTGGTGGACACATGAAGTGTAGCCTCCCAGGTTACACAGTGGTCAGCACAGGGTGTCTCCCACACGCCACACCAAGCTGTTACCACACCTCCCTGGCCCTTGTTCCCAAGGAGCTTCCATTGTCCCAGCTTCTTCGACAGTGACTTCTCACTGGTCAGTTCCTTTAGAAGAAGACCATTTTTTCTTTTTTTTTTTTTTAAACACGTTTTTTCTTCTATTTCACAGAAGGAATGCCGGATGTCCCTCTGTGATGGCAGCAGCCATGCTGCCTCTTTCTGCTCAGGAGTTCTCCGCCATCTCCAATTCCACCCAGTCTCTTGGCCTTGGCTTCGGCTTCCAGCTCTGTACCAAAAATTTCGATGCCCTCAGTCAGGGCGCTTTGCGGAGTCTTACAGCCTACCGAGGCTTGATTCCCTTCTCACAGGCAGCAGTGTTTGACAGCTGGTGACACCCCCCTTTCCAAGCACATCTCTCAGGGCGTTCCTCCCTGTGCTAAGTGCTGTGTGGAGCTTTGGGTGTGGCAGAAGCAAAGGCCTCTACCCTTGTAGATGTTCGTTTCAGGGTGGAAAGACAGACAGCAAAATTGGTCGTAAACAGTGGAGTGTGCTGGGAGGAAAATGAGGCAGGGAGGGCCTGGTGCCACTGGGGAGAGAGCTGCCCCAACCCCAATGTGCTTACCGGGCTCCCTTGGAGCCACCTCGATGGCGACTTCCTGATCCTGGAGGCCGTGGTGCTCAGTCCTCGTGCTCAACGGCGTCAGCCCCTCTTGGGGAAATCCAAGCATCCCTGACCTGAAGCTGCACCTGCATCTCTATCTCCAGCAGGCGACACCCCATCCTGGCTGCAGGCTCCTCCGTCCAGTGCCCTGAAGCTCCAGTCTCCTCCCAAGCATCACGCTCGAGGCCTGGCGGGAAATGGCATCTCATCTTCTGTCCACGCCTGCGCCTGGGTCTGCCCTTCTTTCTGTTCTCCAGGCTGCATGTCCAGTCTGACAGCAGCCTGCAGGGCCTGTCCCAGGACTGCTCCGGAGCGGGATGCGTCCTCTCCCGGCTCTCAGCAGTTCATGCTCGGCCATCCCTCACCTGGAGTGTTGCAAGGGGTCAGCTGGCCCCCACCTCAGTCCCCTCCTGACCCAGCAGCCAGGGTGGTCCTGTTGCCATGGAAGTCAGATCCACTCTTCCTGCTGAGGACCCCGGGGTGGCCGCACGGCCCTCAGAGCCAGCCAGTGCCTTGCACGGCCTTCATGACACTGCAGGCTGCAGCCCCGGCCTCTGAGCCCCGGCTTTGCTCACCATCCCCAGTCACCCGACTTCTTGTGTTGTGCACTGAGCTGGGCGCTCCCGCAGAGGCCCTCTCCACCCCTGGCAAAGGACGGGCTGCGAGTTCCTCTTCTCCCAGTGGAAGGCTCTTCTCGCAACGTCCCTGGTCTGGCTCTGTCATCTCCTGGAGTCTTTGCCCAAATGCCACCTTCTGAGGGATTCAAAATCCCTCAGATTTTCCCTACTTGACTCTTCCAATGCCTGCTTCCCTACTTGACTCTTGGGTGGCTCCAGTCCCTACAAGACAATTTATACCGATTCATTCCTTTTGTGCTTCTTTCTCTCCTCTTCTGGTTGTGTGGACCCAGGGATTTTGGCCTAAGCTTTTCTCTCTGGTGTCTCTATTGCCTCGGAACCCATGAACTGTGCCCTGCAAACAGCAACCGCTCTTGACAAATGCATGGGGTGAGTGGATGTGAGTCATCCTTGTCTACTTTCTCTTCTCTCCCTTCCAGGAGCAAAATTTCAGAATAATCCGATGTTCACATGTGCAGTTCCACAGCTAAGCATTCAGCAGGGGTTTGGGTTAATCTTTCTAATGATGTCTTCCAGTTTCGCTTTCTAACCACAGGGGCTTAGCAGTGTGGTTCCCCCAGCCCGTAAAATGTTTTTCTCTCGTATTAGTTTGCTTAGGCTGCCACAACAGACCACCACCCACTGGGAAGCTTAAACAACAGATGTTTATTTTCCCACAGCTCCGGAGGCTGGAAGTCAGAGATTGAGGTGTGGCAGGGTAGGTTTCTCTGGAGCCCTCTCTCCTTGGCTTGTAGACACCGACTTCTCCTGCTGTCCTCACAGGGTCATCCCTCTTGGGTGTCTGTGTCCTCTTCTTCTCTTCTTATAAGGACACCAGTCCTAGTTTATCAGGGCCCCATATGACCTCACTTTACCTGAATTAACCCTGTAAAGATCCTGTCTCCCGTCAGTCCCAGTGGGACCAGGGTCTCAGCATGTGGAGTTTGGGGTCATCACTCAGTGCACTTGCCCTGGAGAGCATTCTCTCTAGGCTGATGGGAGAACGCATGTTCCCACCCAGAGGCACACGGTTAGGTGCACTGTCTCAGGAGATGCCATTGTCCCTAGGAAGAATGCCACTAAAGCGATTTGCAGGTCTGCAGGACGAGGCTCCGCTGAAGGGAGCTGAGGCACGTGGACACCGGAAGGTGCTTCATTTGACCTTGTTGGGGACCCGGCTGGCTGGGCAGCCAGGTTGTCACTCCATCTGAGTAGGTGTCTGGAGGCCTTGCTGGCTGCTGGGACTTTTGGCCGCTGGGTCCCATTCATCCAGGCTGTTTTATTCTTTTAGTTATGAGCAAGGAAGTACACAGAGAAAGTGCAACCCACGCACTGCCACACGGTGACCTGGCACATCCCAGGAACCTGCAGGTGACCATTTCCAGCTTCAAGGTCTCAACGCTGCAGCGTGGCTGGGAGAGATGTTCCCCTTCAGAAGCTTCAGAAACTTCAGAAACACATGAGTGCCGTCAACTCTCACACAAAGGATGTCAGGTTCAGGGAGCTAAACCGACCCTGGAGTGGGGGCGTGCCCCTAAGACTATGAGACTGGGGTAAAGTATTTCCCCAACCACACCCAGGCAGCTTTTAAGAGAGCAGGGAAGCCCCAGCCTCCATCTGCTATAGGACATGGCTCCTTGGTGCTCACTGGGGTGACCGCCTACGTCCTGTGACCCCCACCGAGGCCAAGCCCCACCTGCAGCCATGGCCTCCAGTCCCAAGTCCAAGTCCCCTTCAGGTGTGGCCAGAGTGCAATCTGCACAAAAGCTGCATCTGCCCTCCAGCCTCCAAGCATCCAGGCACCTTGCTTCTCTCTCCACGAGCTCTGCTTTGGTTAAGACTCGGTCCTAGGGAATGGAAGCCTGATGGGAAGAGGGACCCCAGTACCAAAAACTGCACGCGCTCCTCATTTCAGAGGCAGAGGGAGGGTCTAATTCATGCCTGCAGACCCCAAAACTGAAGGCTGCATGCACTCCTCACTGCGGACGCAGAAGAGAGGGTCTAATTCATGCCTGCAGATCCCAGCACCAAAGGCTGCACGCACTTGCACTGCAGAGGCAGAGGGAGGGACTAATCCACGCCTGCAGATGACCTGGCTCCTGCCTGGCTTCTTACAGAGGTGATGAAAGGTCTGATTCCAGAGTAAAGATGCTCAGACCGGGTGAACCTGAGCAGTCACTGTCAACACGTGATGGGGCTGCGACTCATCTTTGCAAATTATTTTCTTTTTCTAAGTATAAATTTATTCTGGACTGTCTCAGAAAATGGCTGTTTTTCCTCAGAGGTGTTCAAGGTCCTGTCCAAACACTGGGGTAAAGGTAGATGGGGTTACAAACTCTCCGGTTTGTGCTCGTCGATCGTGTGGGTGGACAGTCCCTGCAGGGCTCAGGGACACACCGTCCCAGTCGACCTGGTGAACTGTTGGAGTCTGGAGGGCGGATCGTTAAAATGAAGAGCTCGTAAGTGCGCTGAGAGCTGTTCTTTCCCAGGAGATTGTGCTGGAGGGAAGGGAGCAGGCTGGACACACACTCGGGCTTAGTTGCTTCTGGGAACGCGGGACTGTGGACTGTCCTGCTCTTGGCCATGCTGTGAAGAAGCTGATTTTGGAGCTGCTATTAGTATACTGGGAGCAGAACCGGCTCGCTTTGGCAGGGGCCAGGTGCTCGGGAGGCAGGAGAGGAGGCAGCCCACGCCGCTTCAGGGCAGGGGTGTTGGGGGCGGAATCAGCACCTGCACAGGGTGCTTCTAAGGGGCGCTGCAGGAAGACCCCCAGCTCGAGTTCCGAGACCCTCCAGGCCCAGCGCTGTGTTGAGGGATCCAAATGTCACCCCACAACTTCCAGGAGCTCTCATTAGAGATGTCTCAGCTGTCTGTCTTTGTGGGGAGCGTGGAGCCCAGCACAGCCATCAGTGGAGGGGGCCGGGGACAGGTGGGTGGGGACTGATCCCAGAGCTTCCCAGGCTTGTCCAGGAAAACAGACCTGGCCATAGTCTAAGCTTCATTTTCCTGATTTCCTGGGAGCTTACGGCCATTGGTTATGGAGGTTGAATAGGATTTCCTTGCGCTTCACTGGGCGGGCAGGCCATGTTCTGTCCTCTCCCTGGGAACATCCTTCCTGCCCTTCTCGACCTGTTGCCCTTCTGGTCTCCTGAGCCTGACAGCCATTGGAGGGGCAGTCTGTGCCCACGCTGGAGATGACTCTCCTCTTCTGCATCTCTGGCCTGTAGATGGTGGGATCACCTCTGCCCTGTGCACCTGCCCCATGCAGGCTTGTTCTTTGGCCACACTTGGCATGTCTATGTCTGTAGGAATGTTCCAAATTCCTTGCACAAAATAAATGGTGACTGTGGGTTCCTGAAGAGGGTGACATCCAGATATTGATTCCTCTGGAAATGTCACCAGAAGGGATGCTGGTCCTTCTAGTCTCAGCTGTTTCTGAGAACAAAGTCTTGGATATACTGATGTTTCCATGTTGTATTATCTTTCCTTTTAAAAAATAAAATTGACACTGAGGAAACAAACAAATGAAAGAAAAACAGTTGGCAATTACATTAATGTGTCCCAAGACTTCTCTGGACTTGGGAATCGCAGGGAGGAAGGGCACCAAGGGAGCCACTTCTTACGGCGATTGCAGCATGCTGTCGTGGGTTTGCACAGAGAGCCCAGCTTTTCCTTACAGAGCTGAGCATTTGTTGAATCCTAATCAGTTGATACCCCTGAATGACTGAGAATATCAGTTTGTGTTACCAGCCAATGGATTTTGCAGTATTAGCTATTGGTGATTGTGGTATTGATGACTTTAGTTTTCTGCTGCATAAAATGAGTAACTGTCGATGTCCTGCTGCCAAACCTGCAGGCATGTATGTGCGGGTGGACAGAAGGGACGAGGCGTGCGTGCGCGGGTGGACAGAAGGGACGAGGCGTGCGTGCGTGGGTGGGTGGACAGAAGGGAAGAGGCGTGCGTGCGCGGGTGGACAGAAGGGACGAGGCCTGCGTGCGTGGGTGGGTGGACAGAAGGGAAGAGGCATGCGTGCAGGAGTGGACAGAAGGGATGAGGCGTGCGTGCGGGAGTGGACAGAAGTGACTTCATGGCTCATTGCAGGGAGGGAGGAGGCATTGCTGGGGAAACACGGGCATCGCCGTGAGGGGTGAGAATGGCCTTTTCTCAGGATCCAGGCTGTATCAGGCAGCGTTGAGGGGCATTCGGGGAAGCAGGACTTGGCTCTGGGTTGGATGCTGTCAGGAAGCTGGGAAGATTCTGTGTCTTAGTAAATCCCATCCAGGAACGGGGAGATGAGGCGAGGTCTGAGCTGTGACTGGTAAGGAGGCTACAGTCCCTTGCCCAAGCTCAGATCAGGCCTGCTGAGTCATCTTGTGGGCTGGACGATGTTCATGCTTCATCTGTGCTCGGAGGTGACCATGGGGTAGATGTTCTTTTTCTTGCTCCATCCTGGTCACAGAGTGGCTTTGTCTGAGTCCGGTGCTGAGCAGGACACTGAGATCTAGTTGTGAGGGCCGGGCCAGTCCGTGCTGGCTGTCAGGAGTGGTTTTCCCTTTCTTACAGGAGAGGGCCTCCAACTGTTGGGCTACAGGAAGGAAGACGCAGTCCTGGCTCTGGGGTGTCCCCAGGTGGGGCCACTGCTCTTCCTGGAGACACACGGCAAAGCAGAGCCTCCCTTTGCGCTCCTCATGGCAGGCGGAGCCTGGGAAGGAAAGGAGCTCATCCTTGTGCCGCTTCACTCACTGTGCCGCTGACAACCAGCCGCGTTGCTGTGCCGTTCCCGGGGAACTGGAAGACGCCCGTCTTTTCCTGCACATCGTCAGGCATTTCCTGGAGTTGTATTTCTTGGAAGACCATTCATTTCAGGTCATGCTCAGAAAGACACAAGGACCTGGTGTCAGTGAGAGTGGTGAGTATGAGTTACGGATGATGAATTGCATTCCGTCACCCTGCTGGCAGGGTGGGGGCAGGCCCCGGGGTGGGGGCAGGCCCTATGGGCTCCTCACCCATTTCAGAATCTCCAAGTCAGAGTCGCAAGGCGGTGCCACCATCATTCAAACAAGGTCACCTCTCAATTAACATGTCACAGCAGGTGTTTTACTGTTCTTGGATGCCTGCACTTCCTTCCTTCCTTCCTTCCTTTCTTCCTTCCTTTCTTCCTTCCTTCCTTTCTTCCTTTTTTCTTTCTCTTTCTTTCTTCCTTTCTCCCTCCCTCCCTCCCTCTCTCCCTCCCTCCTTCTCTCCCTTCCCTTCCCTTCCTTTCCCTTCCTTTTCATTTCCTGAGTTTCCTTTCCTTTCCTGAGTTTCCTTTCCTGAGTTTCCTTTCCTTGAGTTTCCTGAGTTTCCTTTCCTTGAGTTTCCTCTCCTTTCTTGAGTTTCGCTGTTGTTGCCCAGGCTGGAGTGCAATGGTGCAATCTCCTCACTGCATCCCCTGCCTTCCTGGTTCAAGCAATCCTCCTGCCTCAACCTCTCGAGTAGCTGGGATTACAGACGCCCAGCACCACGCCTGGCTAATTTTTGTGTTTTTAGTAGAGATGGGGTTTCACCATGTTGGTCAGGATGGTGTCAAACTCCTGCCCTCAGGTGATCCAACCGCCTCAGCCTGCCAAAGTGCTGGTATTACAGGCGTGAGCCACTGCGCCTGACCAGGTTATTTTCTTGAAGAGATTTTAACCTCTTCTTCAAAATGGTAAATTACGTTTATCCATGAATTGCTCTTATTCTTAATGTCATTTCAGTAAATGCTGATTGGACCCTCTCTGTCAGGTGCCCCTAGAGGTGCCAGCAAGAAGGGAATGAATGAAACAAACCTCTGTCTCTTCCTGGACTCAGACACACGTTTCAACCCACACACCATTTCCAAAGTGCTTATGTCTTCACACATTAATCCATTAATTAATTATTGCTGTGACTCTCTACCAGCATCCACAGCAGACTGCTCCTTCGTGCAAGCCTGCTGAGCCCACCACTGGAGCCTGCGGAAGGTCTGCTCCTGCCCACGGGCCGTGTGGGCAGAGCCTCCTCTCATGCCTCTAAATGGGCCTGAGTCAGCACGCCTCGCGTACGTGTTGGCACCAGTTTGGAGTTGAAGAAACTCCTCATCACTTTGTTCAAACCCCCCTTGCAGGGCCTTCGCTCATTGCCTTTTCCTTATAGGTGGCCGGCTCCATCCAAAGCACTGTCCCGAATCCTGTGCGTTTTTATGTCCAGTGAGTCTCTGTCTTCTGATTGTTTCCCTGGAGAGCACCGTGGCCCATGCGGCCTGTGTGGCATCCACTGGTAGGTGTGGTTGTGCCTCGCTGAAGCATACTGCCCACGCTATGTGGCATCCGTGGTTAGGCATGGCTGTGCCTTATTGGAGAGCACTGTGGCCCACGCTGCCTGTGTGGCATCCACTATTATGCATGGCTTTGCCTCACTGGAGAGCACCGTGGCCCGTGTTGCCTGTGTGGCATCTGTGGTTAGGCGTGGCTGTGCCTCATTGGAGAGCACCGTGGCCCATGCTGCCTGTGTGGCATCTGCTGTCAGGTGTGGCTGTGACACCGATGAGCCTCATGTGGACTCCATGTCTAAGGAGTTTTCCTTTAATAAAAAAAGACAGAAATATAAACAAATGATCACAATACCATGTGATTACCTCTGCACTGGAAATATGTACTCGGTGTGTACAAATCACAGAGAAGTCCACTGATGCTCCTGGAGACGTGGTGCATGTGGACACTGCCCAGACAGAAGTGGCTGCTTCTTCAAGGGTGAACTGAGCTCACAGCAGGCTACGTGGGGCAGGGCACTCAGGTTAGGGCGTGACACACACCAAGGACCCAGGCACTAGTCAGTGTTACCCTTCCAGGCTCATGACTGGGGCGCAGGGCGAGACAGGAGAGAGCTGGGCCCTCCCATGGGGGCTGGATCCGCCCTAGGTTCCCACCCACTGAGGACTCCTGGGGGGCTCCTAGCCCTGCACCTGCAGCTCACTCAGTGTCAGCAATTCATCTGATTCCCACTCCAAGTGTTTCTGAGGCAGGAAATCATCACTGGGTGCTTTTCCAAGACTTTACAAAATCAAATGCAGGAGGAAAATAATCACACCTATTGTTTGTAGTTACGATACCTGCTCTACCCAGTCTTCAATCGCATTGAAGTCTTCAACCCAAGTACTCACTGGATGCTGAGTCAATGGACGTGTCTGGGCCATGGGGACAGAGCCTTGGAAAGTGAAACACACACACAACCCACACACATACACACACACACATACTGTGACCAAAGCACTCCCTTTGCCCCAAGCTTACATTCTAATTCCCAGGAGGTACAATATTGCATCTTATTGGATCCAGTATTTAAACTTTGAATTCACATTTTCAATACTTTGTTTTATTAACCCTGAGAGGCATGTAATTTAGAAGCAAAAGCATTGCATTTTTAAAATGCTTGGGGGCCCAGGCACGGTGGCTCACACCTGTAATCCCAGCACTTTGGGAGGCTGAGGCGGGCAGATCCCCTGAAGTCAGGAGTTTGAGACCAGCCTGACCAACATGGTGAAACCTCGTCTCTAATAAATACACACACACACACACACACACACACACACACACACACAAACCAGGCATGGTGGCACATGCATGTAATTCCAGCTACTTGGGAGACTGAGGCAGGAGAATTGCTTGAACCTGGGAAGCGGAGGTTGGAGTGAGCCGAGATCATGCGATTGCACTCCAGCCTGGGCAACAAGAGTGAAACTCTGTCAAAAAACAAAAACAAAAACAAAAATGCCTGGATGAGCAGAAAGTTCTCCCATTTTCTGTAGGGACCTCATCAACCCCACATTCCAGTCCTGGGATGGCGATTCCCTGCCTTGGGACAAACGGGCTCTGGACACTCTGCTTCCTGAAGTGGACAGACACGGACTTCCGAACCCCCTTGGATCACGCGTTGGGAAAGGGAAAGGTGGGTCCGAGTCCTTTTCATCTCTCCTCTCGCCCCCTCCCTTTTATTTCCCAAACAAGCTAAGAGTTTTTATAATCCATCACCTGGCTGACAGATGAGTCCTGCTGGAGAATATTAGAAAATGTCTCAAATCTCATATATATGCTAATGGTATGCCGAGGCTGGTCTGTGTGCAGAGTTTTTAATCTGTCTCGGCCAGTGTGGGAAGTGGTGGAGACAAGTCACAGCACTCGACAATTTATGATCAAACAACGAAATTGTAAAGGAAGAAGGACATGCAGAAAGGGGGAGTAATTTTCTGATTTAACAGCGTTGTTACTACAAATAAAGAAATCTTGATTTTGACTGCTCTCGACATTAAATGAGTTTCCTGTGCCCGGTGCTGAATTTTTCATTCTCAGGTTTGTATAAAGCTCCCTGCTTAGATACAAGTGACAGATAAGGAAACGATTGCATATGGAAATCAAATGTGTATAATAAAGTCATCTTCTGTTTATTAAATAAACACATGTAGATTACTTCTTGGAGGAGGCCCTGATAATTCTTCACTGTGTTTTCCTTTTTTTGCAAGTCACAAAGAATCTTATTTAACAACCGGGAATGTTAGACGTGAGCTCTTCTGTGTATTATGGCCCCGCAGTCCAGGGGGCCCGTATCTGAATTTGGGGCTGACGCTTTTCCTCCGCAGCCCCTTTGTCTGCTGTGTTATTCAGTACATCACCATGGGCACCGTAGTAATTTTGGAAGTGCACCACTAAGTCGCATCTGGCTAATATTTACATTAGGGAAATGGTAGGAGTGGGCCCGCAGAAATAGGGGCAGGACCATTTTCTGAAGCATGCAGGGTGCTGAGCCCGGTTTTGGCGTGGGATCTCCACCTTCTGGGAAGGCAATACACGGAGAAGCATTTGTGGGGTCGTGTCTGGAACCACCGCAGGCTGGACGGGCCCAGCTCCCATCTACCTCAGAGGCGGAGGCCTTGTTGTCCCCATAACTCCAGGAGGGGGCACCTGCGTCGTGGGCATATCTGGGTCAGGGGCACAGGGTCACACACAGGCCCCTACCGTGGCTCCAGCTTTTTTTTTTAGACGAAGTCTCACTCTGTCGCCCAGGCTGGAGTGCAGTGGCCGGATCTCAGCTCACTGCAAGCTCCGCCTCCCGGGTTTACGCCATTCTCCTGCCTCAGCCTCCCGAGTAGCTGGGACTACAGGCGCCACCACCTCGCCCGGCTAGTTTTTTGTATTTTTTAGTAGAGACAGGGTTTCATCATGTTAGCCAGGATGGTCTCGATCTCCTGACCTCGTGATCCGCCCGTCTCGGCCTCCCAAAGTGCTGGGATTACAGGCGCGAGCCACCGCGCCCGGCCGGCTCCAGCTTTTTATTAGGAAGGAACCCCCGACAGAGTGGAGTCTTTGGTGACCACGGTGGAGCCTCGGTGACAAGACCACAGAACAATGCCATGTTCCTGTGGGAGGTAGCTTGTGGATGACTGCGGGGATGGCCAGGGAAGTGTCCTACACCCAACACCTGTGGGAGGCTCCCTGCGGTGGAATACACCATTTTAACCAATCGACAAGAAAAAGAAACCTGGAACGTACCTGGAGACAGGAATCGAAAGGCGTCTTCCCAGTGGCTAGAGTGGAGCCTGGTGTGGAAGCAGGAGGGCGGCCGTGGCACGAGTGCTCTTCTCTCCTGAGAGGTTTCCTGTTGGTGAGAAGGGGCTGGGTTCCTCTATTCCTGGATTGGCCCAGTGACACGAAGTTTCAAGCCTTCTGGAAGTTCGCGTTCCTGTCAGTGCCAAAATGGGGCATAGAAGGCACAGAGTCTCTCTATCTTCTTCAAGGTTCAATATAAACCTCGGTTCCAAAGCACATAAAAGAAATAATGAAAATAAATTTTATTTTTTTAGACCATTATCCGCTTCAAAGCTTTTCTCTCTCTCTTCTGTTTATTTTTCTCAGCTCACTTTTCACTCATTTTTCTTTTGTATCTTGAAGGTACATTACCTCATTCTTACTCAACGCTGTTTGTTAAGGAGACCAGCAGGCGGTATATTTAGGAACATGATTTCCTCTGCTAAAAGCTCTAGTCTGAGATTGAGCTAATCAATGCACTAATTCTCAATGGAGGTGACTCTGCTCTTTGCAACCCCCGCCCACCTGGGGACCTTTAGCAGTGTCTGGAGACAGTTTTGATGGTCAGAACTAAGGGCAGGGGCAGGTGAGGGATGCTACTGGGGTCTGGGCTCAAGGCCACTCAACATCCCCCAGTGCACTAGTTAACCACCCCATAAAGCACCGTCTGGCCCCCACAGCAATGGTGTGAGGCTGAGAAGCCCTGGCTGGGCATGGTCACTGAGGGTAGATTTTACAGGAGGCAGTTGGGGAAGGGCTGGAGCCACACGCCTGGGCCCAGGAGCTGGCATTCTGGGCGCTGGGCCCCTCGGTACGGGCATGGGCCATTTGCACATCCTGGTCGTGTCTGGGCTCCTCATGCTGATGAGCAGATGGAGCCAGGATGCTCAGTGTTCTGTTCCCACTTTAATGAGTTAGCATCTGAAACAGGGGCTGGGAATTAGCACTGGTGGTTGTAGGGGTGGGATGCTTACAGGGGATAAAATCAGAGGATGAAGGACAGGTCAGGGAGGAGCACCCAGGGCTGTGGGGTGTGGAATTCCCCTTCATCCAGGTCAGTTTGGAACACTCATCTGGAAGGCTCAGGACCCCAAATCAGCCGTGCGATGGAGAACATCTTACGAAGACGTTGTAATTTTTATTTACATTACATTACTGCTGTGTTTGGATCTTAATTTTACATTTCTTTTGTAAGCTATTATTCTAGGCAACACCGTCCTTATTGTGTAGCTCTAATGTGGTGCTAGAGGCGTTTAACAGTGTTAGCTTTTATTTTTGAAGAAAGAAGAAATTGCCACTTTAATCTACTACAAAGTGAAAGCACATGCACATGTTAAAATAGACACCCAGTGAAAGTTGGTGTGTGAGGGTGTGTGTGGTGTGCACGCTTATTTTAAAAGTCCTTCTTTGTTTCTGAGCTGAGGAAGCACAGCTAAGAGTGTTGAGGAGCTTTTTTGTTTGTTTGCTCTTTGAGGACAGAAGGTGACATTTCTTCTGGACATTCCCATCTTGCCGATGTCGCTGGCACGGGGACGCCAGGCTGCCTAACAGAGAGGCTGTGGTGAGAGCTGCACGGCAGGGGAGGACCACCATACCAGTGTTCCCCACACCTCCCGCCTCAGGTTTGGAAGCCACTCTGGAATCTGCGAGGCTTGAAGTGTGGCCGGGTTCTGATGTCCCGGCACCCCCGGCAATCACCTTCTTCCCTGTGTGTTTTCTGTAATTCCATCAGCTGCAGCCCGGATGCAGACAGGAGTGGGCTTGGGGAGCTCCAGTTCCCCGGGACGGAGCTCCACGTTAAAATCACGACTTTCAGAAAGAGGTGCTAACGATTTTTCTCCTGCCAAAATGTTCAGACGAGAATGCAGTAAACATGGGATTCAGCTCTCTTCTGCCCCAGCTCAGTGCACCTGACTTGTGGGTGTCACTCAAAACAAGGGTGAGCTACAGAGGGAGCCCCAGACTGGAGCCCCTGGGGGCCTGCAGGCAGCTCCAGACGCTCATCCCTCCACATCCGAGGCTCCTCCCTAAGCGGCGGATCCACACACCATCCTCACGGAATGTTCTGGTGTCCACGTGCAGAGCGTTTCCCCCAAGCCAGGCCCCCACATGCACTGAGGTTTGCTCTGTCGCCAGCATGAGGGGTTCCTGGGAGTATGTGAGGCTGAGCTGAACCAGGGCAGAATCGACCGGCCAGGCACCGTGCAGGGGCCGATGGGAACCACAGCCTCACACCCACGCCCCTTCCTCCCCTTTCTTTTTCCTAAGCTGCATTTTTTGTTTTGAAAGTAACATTTGTTGAATATTTAGATATTAGGGAAAAGCATAATGATAAAAATAAGAGCATACTAATATCTGCAGATGTAAATACAAATATTTCTTTGATTTTTTCCCTGTAAAAATATAAACATGTAAGCTTTATAGAAGTTAGAACATACCCAAGTTAAACATTTCTGTCATTTATTTCATTAAACATTATGAGTACCATTTTATTGTTTTATAATTATAAATTATGCATTTATAGTTTAAAATACTATTTTAAAGTAATTATATAACACCTAAGTGCCTGAATGTTCCATAACTTTTTTAGCCGCCTCTACATTTTTAGATTCAATTCTTTATCCTTTTTTTTTTTTTATTTTGTCAGCGATGAACACTGCCCCCTTCCACTATGTAATCCCAGCTACTTGGGAGGCTAAGACAGGAAAATTGCTGGAACCTGGGAGGCAGAGGTAGCAGTGAGCCTAAATTGCACTCCATCCTGGGTGACAGAGCAAGACTCCATCTCCAAAAAAAAAAAAAAAAAAAAAAAAAAAGGGAAAAAGAAAAAAAATGTCAAAGAGAAGATTCTAGGAGCTGAGCCTTGGTGACTCTTGTACCTCGTCAGCCCTGCGCCTTGCCTGGCTCCTTAGATCTGAGTGCTTGATCCCCACAGACCCATGTTCAGAGCTGGCGAGCTGCACCCAGAACATGGAAATCTTGCTGGGAGACCTCGGCACCCGCCCACGCACCACTCAATCTGCTTAAACCACCTGCTCTTCGCTTGCAGCAAAGTGACTTCTTTGAAGGGCCAGAATGGGTGGTATTTTGCAATGTGGAAGCCACGAAGCGCTGTCACAACAGGTATTCTGGTGGGAAGGCCTCTCCCCACCACCCTGACCTGGAAGGAGATGGAGTAACTGATCTGGGAGGATCCTTGAGCGGCACCTGTGATCTCACACGGACGGCTGCTGAATCCGGGGCTCACTCCTCCTTCTGACCATCTGGTGAACCCCGGGAGGGCTGCCTGCCTGAGAGATGATGGCTCCCCATGAAGCCTGCAGGCCATATATGGTGTTGTAAGAAAAGCAGCCAGTGGAGCCCCGTTTCCTGTTTGATTATAGAGATACAACCTACGTGCAAGTGGTTATTCCAGATTCAACACGAGCAGCCCGTTTCCTTGGGATGCCACTGGGTGACAGAGGGCCAGGTGACACAGTCCTCTGAGGCCACAGGTGCTGATCCCACCAATGCACCCCACTCAGCTGCCTCTCCCTCAACAATCCCAGTAAGAATGCGCTTGCCCAGAATCATGCATGAGCAATCATGACTCGGCTGTTGTGTGGTGCGGAGGAGGGTTTTCAACTTCATGCCCACACCTGTTGGATTTCTCCAAATCTCTCTATAGTGCCTGGCTGTGGTTCTCCTCCATCCCACATGAGGAGACCTCGCCTGGCCAGCAGCCCTGTTCCACCCGCATGCTCTGAATCTCTTCTCCTTTTCGAGTGGAGAAGGTTACGGAGTCCTAGCATGCACATGCACACCCAGGGGTTCAGAAAAAGCCAGACCCTGGAAGGAGATGGATTAACAGACCCAGGAGGACAAACAAAAGTGCAAGCACAGAAAAAGGAGACAAACCCAAAGTACCTCTGCAAAACCACCTCTAGTAGAAGGCTCCCTCTGTGAGGCTGGAGAAAGTCCCTTTGCAAAACCACCTATGGTAGGCGGCTCCCTCCATGAGGCTAGAGTATGCACGTGGCTTCCTCAGCCCTGCACGGCCGTGTGGTTTGAGAATGCCGGGCTGAGAAGCTCTGGCACCACAGGCTGTCCAGCCACACCAGTTGCATGCTGTCTCATACGTTGATGTCCCAACCTGGGCTTCAGCCTCCAGAAGAAGATGTTTGTAGATTTCTAAACTCAACTCTTAGTCCATCTGGCTGCTATAACAGAATATATAGGCCAAGTAGCTTATAAATAATGGAAATGTATTGCCCACAGCTCTGGAGGATGAGAAGCCCAAGATAAAAGCACCCAGCAGACTTGGAGACTGGTGAGGCCCCACTTTCTGGTTCATAGTGGAAGGGGCCAGGGATGCCTCTGGGGCCTCTGGTTTAAGAGCGCTAATCCCATTCAGGAGGGCTCTACCCTGACGACCTAATCACTTCCCAGAGCCTCCACCTGCTAACCATCATGTTGGGGATTCGGACTTTAATACATGGCTTTGGGGTGGAGTGAACACAGGCAGCCCATTGCATTAACACATCCCAGAGTAAACTCGTCTTTTCCACAAACCTCTTCTATCTCTGGTGCTGAGTTTTCTCAGTGAGGGGAGCTACCCCTGCAGGGTATGTGTGTGCCCCAAGTCAGCTGGAGTTGGCCTTGACTGTGTCTCCTGTGCCACACGCCTTGTCCGCAGAACCATATCCTGCTATGTTCCTTCCCTGATGAGGCTCAGCCCACTCCCGCTGCCCCATCCCTCCAAACGCCACCTTCTCAACTCCCACCTGGGTCCCCACATCACTGCTACACCTGTTTCTCAGCCCCGGTGCCACCAAGGCTCAGCTCCTAGAATCTTCTCATTGACATTTCTTTCTTCCTTTCTTTTTTTGAGATGTAGTCTCGCTCTGCCACCCAATCTAGACTCACTGCTACCTCTGCCTTCCACGTTCCAGCGATTTTCCTGTCTTAGCCTCCCAAGTAGCTGGGATTATAGGCTAATTTTAGTATTTTTAGTAGAGACAGGGTTTCACCATGTTGGCCTGGCTGGTCTCGATCTCCTGACCTCAGCCCACCTTGGCCTCCCAAAGTGCTGGGATTACAGGTTTGAACCACCGCACCTGGCCTCATTGGCGTGACTCTGAGCCCCACCTCCTGAACCAGAGGAGACTTTAGTTCTCCCATTCGTTTCCTCCCCAGGGTTCACACGACCCTCAGGTTTGCAGGTCCAGCCCACAGCTGGGGCAGTCCTAGTTGCTTGGGCTGAAAAGCCTGGCCTCCCCTGAAGAACCTGTCGCCCCCTCCTCTTCCTTCTCCCATCATCCTCTGCTCTGTGCCACTTCCCGCTGGGTGCCCAGGATATCCAGGGCATTCCCACTTTGCTTCTTGCAGGGGTGCCGCAGGGTTTAGTGGGATAATCCCATTGTGAAGGGCAGTTTGGCAGCCCCAACCCTGGCCATTCCCAGTCATCCTGAGGTCAGACGACCTGTGTGTTTCCAAACATCCCAGGTCTGCCACGCTGCTCACACCATGAGTTCACCCTCAGCATGTTGGTGTCCCCTTCCGTGTTACAACCTCAGGGTAGGGCCTTGGAGGTGCCCCCAACTGGTCCTTGACCGGCAGCAGAGACTGTTGCTGTCTCCCGATACCCATTCTCACCACGATGGGCTGGGCCGTGTTCCCACGCTCGGGCCACCAGCCCCAGCTTTCCCGCTGCAGATGGAAGTGTGGCCAGGTTCTGGGAGACGGGCTGTGGTTTCAGCCTGAGTGTCCTCACTGTGTCCCTTCCGCTGGTGACAGGAGGGAGGACACAGATGCGACTGTGTGTGGAGGGGGTCACCACCCTCGCAGAAGGGCCTGGGGGTTGTGACCTGCCCTGCTGTCCCCCTCCCTGGCCTACCTGTGCCGGGTTTTGGGCAAGGGAAAGCCTGTCTTCATCAGACCCTTCTGTGTCCGGGTTTTCCCACCGCAGCTGGACTCTGGACACCCGGCCCACCTGTCAACAACCCAGTTTGCTCCAAGCCTACGCCTAGGCTTTTCCTTTGTCTTGCCCCAAGCAGGATTCACAGCAGATGACCAACAGGGGGTACACATAGGATGGGGGAACACACGACAGTTACCCCAAGTCTCATGACCCCGACCATCCAGGGAAGTGTGTCCTCTCCCTCTCCTGGGTGGCAGCACGAGGACACGTGCTCCAGGTCGTGGGACGTGGACATGTACAAAGGCCACAGATGGGGTTTCTCTAGAGGGCCGGTTGGCCAGCACTCCCTGCCCCTGCCCCGTCTGTGGTCCACGAGCGGCCGGAGACCGTCGAGTGTGCAAATGTGATCACCAGGAGCATCTTCAGCTCGTCCTTCTGGCCTTCCTGGTCTGGGCCTGGCCCTCAGCAGCTGCACTTCTGCCCCCCTGCACCCTGCAGAGGCATCAGATGTGACAATAATCTGTGTTTTGCCATTATACCTCCAACTGTGTTACTTGCTGTTTCAAGATTGAACAGACATCATCTTTGAGCATTTTTTAAAGTCTGATTTTTCATGACGCTCTCGGGAAGAAAGACTCCACCGCTGGTGTGGCATTGTGAAGCGGTCATTGTCCCTCCAGCTGATGCAGGTGGGAGACGCATGTGACCCAGCCCCTTATCGGGCTGCTCTGCTGCCGTGAAGCTGGCCGCCGTTTGCTGGGTGGCCTCTGTGTGGCTGACTCACTGGCCTCTTTCAGGATGGGTCACCTGAGGGGGCACTTCCCAGCCACCGAGTGAGTGACTGGAAGCCCTGGGTTAAGTGTTATTGATTTCAGAGCAGCAGCCCTTATATCTCAGCAGCATGATCGAGTTTCAAGCTAGTTTCCATTGAATTAATTTTTGTTGATCGGTGTTTGAAGTTCAGGCGGGAATAATTGGCCTTGGAGAGACTCCTTGCATCCTTGCCGGGTAATGAAGCTGGAGGCAGGCGTGTGCCCCCTCTCAAGAGACAGGCTTGGTGGTGAAGTCTTTCTTGGTTACTAGGAGACCACTTGGAGCCTCTGACTGTAGCCAGCAGGAGACAATCCACAGATGCGCAGGTGGACACGGTATTTCTGGGTCCCAGCTGTGCATGTGAGGCCCAGGGCTCCCGCTGACCTCTGCCCTGCCTGGGAGACACCTGCCTCCTTGGACTCCCAGTGAGTCCAGAGCCTCTGGGTTTGTGCTGGGATCTTGAGGGGAGAGGCCATGGCCAGGGCTGCATGAAATTCCTCTCCTCACACACCATGGACCTCCTTGACCTGCAAGCGTCTGGTGTTCTCTGGAGAATGCACCACAGAGAAGCCAGCTCATTGTGGCTTCTTGCTTTTGTTTTGCTTAATTTTCATTTTTTGCTGCTTTTAGTGTAGGCATTGGTTTTTACTGATGTTCGACTATGTCGGGGACAGGTTCTCTCTTTTTCCTCATGTAAAATGAGGGTTTCTTCATTAGCGACTTGGGGACCACCTCCCAGGAGCCAGCCTTTCCCTGGGCTTGGGTGTACCAGAATGCCTGGCCACTCAGGAAACAGCCCATGGCAGAGTCAGGGGTCCATATACAGGTGATGTTTCTGCGACTGTAACACAGCCCACCTCCCGAGGCTGATGGGAGAATCAGAGGAGCTCATGTACAGGAGAGTCCTCTGTTGCCTGGAGGGCTGTGTGGGTCCTCATCATTGCCCTTGTCAGTGAAGCCCTCACCACTACCCCTGTGGGCAAGGTGTGCATTTGCAGGAGAACCTTGCAGAGCATTAGATGCATGGAGTGTAATAGGATCTCAGGAGACGACAAAGAAACACAGGCACGGTGTCCATTGGCCTGGCCCATCTGTGCCCCCTTTCTCGCTATTTGCAAAGATTAAATGACAGGCAATGACCTTCGAAATATGCACTGAATGGGCTATTTAGGAATTGATCATTTTCTAATTAAAAAGACTCCTCTCTTTACAGAAGGGATGTATTACTCCGTGTTCACGCTGCTGATAAATACATACCTGAGCCTGGGTAATTTATAAGGAAAAAGAGGTTTAATGGACTCACAGTTCTACATGACTGGGGAGGCCTCACAATCATGGCGGAAGGTGAAAGTCACTTCTTACGTGGTGGTGGCAAGAGACAGAATGAGAGCCAAGTGCAAGGGGTTTCCCCTGATAAAACCATCAGATCTCGTGAGACTTATTCACTGACATGAGAACAGTATAGGGAACAACGCCCCCGTGATTCAGTGATCTCCCACTAGGCCCCTCCCACAACACGTGGGAATTATGGGAGCTACAATTCAAGATGAGATTTGGGTGGGGACACAGCCAAACCAGATGAAGGGTCTTGCTGGCTCGGATGGGACTTTGCTCTGTCTGTTCCCTGAGTTTTAAATCAACCATCCTGTGGTTTGTGCATAGCCGAGGGTCTTCATGCAGCAGCCCAGGCTGCCTCCTGGGCAGGGTCAGGGCCAGGGCAGTGGGAAGGGGATCTGAACACTGGAGATGCCTGGGTAACCCACACAGGCCATGGGAAGCCCCCCATATGGCACCTTGTTGGGCACCTCAAGGCCCAAGCCCGAAACCCCTGCTGGGCTTGGGGGCCCGCTGGTCAATGCTTGAAGAAAGGGGCTTTGGGAAGCCCACTGCCACCCAGGCCCCTTGTGCCCACAGTCCTGATTGTTCTGGTAACTGCTCTCTGGAACTTCAGTCCACAGTAAATATCTACCTTGTACGTCTATTTTATTGCTTTTTTTCACCTTGAAAAAATGTATTTAACTATGAATGGGAAATAACAAAGATCGAAATAAAACACTCAATGATTAAATAAATAAAAAATTATAATAATTACCTCTCATTTATAGAATATGTTATGCTTTTCTTTTTTTATTATTATTATACTTTAAGTTCTAGGGTGCATGTGCAAAGACTTGGAATCAACCGAAATGTCCATCAGTGACAGACTGGATTAAGAAAATGTAGCACATATACACCATGGAATACTATGCAGCCATAAAAAAGATGAGTGTGTGTCCTTTGTAGGGACATGGGTGCAGCTGGAAACCATCATTCTCAGCAAACTGTCACAAAAACAGAAAACCAGACACTGCATGTTCTCACTCATAGGTGGGAACTGAACAATGAGATCACTTGGACACAGGAGGGGGAACATCACACACCAGGGCCTATTGTGGGGAGGGGGGAAGGGGGACGGATAGCATTAGGAGATATATCTAATGTAAATGACGAGTTGATGGGTGCAGCACACCAACAAGGCACATGTATACATATGTAACAAACCTGCACGTTGTGCACATGTACCCTAGAACTATTTTATTGCTTTTTAAGATCCAATTTTAAAACCAGTCCCATACTAACCTTCTGCTTCTTGATTTCCTTGTCTGAGTGTTGCCTCACCTGGCCAGGAAGGGAGACTCCCACTGAAGACACCTGCCCTGGTCCCCAGTTCTGGGCCCAGTCCCCTACCAGGTACCTGAGGAGCAGAAACCCAGTGTTCTGCTGCCTGAGGGGGGCTAGTGACATCTAGTGGCGACATCACCCACTACAGACACTTGTTTCCTGGGCCCCAGAATCTGAGGGTCACCCAGTAATTTAACAGGTGTCACATCTGTTTATTACTGCACTATTCACAACAGCAAAGACATGAAATCAATCCAAATGTCCATCAGTGATAGACTGGATACAGAAAACATGGTACATGTACACCATGGAATACTATACAGCCATAAGAAGGAGTGAGATCATGTCCTTTGCAGGGACATGGATGCAGCTGGAGGCTATTATCTTCAGCAAACTAATGCAAGAACAGAAAACCAGGCACCATATGTTCTCACTCACAAATGGGAGCTGAACAATGAGAGCACATGGACACAGGGAGGAGAACGCCACACACGGGGGTTTGTTGTGGGGCTGGGGAAAGGGAGAGCATCAGGATAAAGAGCTAATGCACGCTGGGGTTCATACCTAGGTGATGGATTGATAGGTGCAGCCAACCACCATGACACATGGTCACCTGTGTAACAAACCTGCACATGTATCCCAGAACTTAAAATAAAGTAAGAGTAATAATAATAATTCAACAGGTGCCGTGCTGGGGCTTTGAGCCTGGGCAGATATTGGTCCTCACAGTCTTATTCCTGCGGGGAACCAGTCCATGCATAGACAGTCAGAACGTTCCTCCCCCACCACCCCGTCCGCCAAAAAACAAAAAACAAACAAACAAACAAAAAGGCAGGAGGCCAGGAGGAAGGTGATGTCATCATCACATTCATGGTTAAAAGGGGGCAGAACTCAACATGAACTGGTTTGAACAAACAAAGACAATGGCTTGTAGCCTGGGTAGCCCAGGATGGTGGGTTGGGGTGCCCAGACTCAGACATTAGGGCCATTTTTCTCTGGCTTGTGGCTCAGCCTCTGTCTCCCAGTTGGCACTTTCTTTCCCACTCAGGATGCTGCTTGTGAGCAGTGAGGGAGGACTGGGCACCACCCTGGTGGGCACAGCCACAGACAGAGCAGGTGGGCCATGCCTCCTGGTACGCCAGAGGAAAGTGAATTCACCTCTCCTAAACCTGTATATCAGATCCCGGGGAAATCAAAATCAGTAGGGCTGGAAGGCCTTCTAGGTCCACCTGGAACCTGGACTGTGGTTCCAGAGGCAGTTAGATCCAAGACCTGAATAAAGTTGTCTCAGTCAAGAGAAAAGGGTGCAAGGTGGAAAACAGTGGTCCAGCGATGGGAGCAGCATACATCACAGCTAGGAGAATAGTGGTCCAGCGACGGGAACGGCACACATCACAGAGAGGAGGGCAGAGGGCACGTGCCGACCACGTGCAGGAGTCCGGTGGGCTGGGAGCTCATCCAGAGCTGTGTGTGGGGAGGTGGGAGAGACAGGCTGGATGGGGCAACAGGAGTTTGACTGCGGTCTTTCTAGTCTGTATTATGCATTTGGAACTTTATTCACGGGGTGACTTGGGGTGTGGACAGGCTTTAAGCACAAGCAGGATCTGTTTTGACTTTGATCTCGTAGAGATCATTGTGGTCACCGTGTGAGTGGAGGGGCTCCGGCAGTGGTTAGGAGAGTCATGAGGCTGTTGTGACAATCAGAACAGAAATGACTGTCACGGCACCAAGGTGTTGGCTGGAATTCAAGTCAAATTATATGGTTGTGATTACTTTGAACCCATTTCCCGGACAGAGAACTCAGGATGCAGATGGCTCAGGCCTCCTGGAGGTATTTCATCTCTTTCAGCCTCAATTTCCCTATATGAATTGAGAGCATTAGGATTGATAATTTCAAACATTCTTTTTTTTCTAATTTTTAAATTTCATACTCTATATTAAACAACAAGAAAAGACCCTTGCTCTTCTATCCAGAAAGCAGGTGTTAATAGAAATGAATGTGTGATTGTTCTTTCTTGTTGCTCAGGCCTCTTCTGGCCTTTCTGGAGAGAATACTAAAATAACATTTCAACACTAATTTCACATCAATTCCTTTGTATTAAAATATCCATAATATAATCAGTGTCCCAATTAGTTAACTCTGCACATCTCAAAGCAACTCTTCATGCAGAAACATCCAAACAGGTTTAATCCCTCATCCCTGGACCTCCTCACACAGGGGGTTGACGATGCCCTCAGACCCCGCTCCCCCGTCAGGACCCCAATTACTCTGTAGCCGAAACCATTTACCCAGAGCCAGGTGGTTCCTGCAGTTACAGTCAATATTTGCCCAGCACTGGAATATGCAATCGTGACCTGCACCCACTGTTTAAGAGGCAAATGGCAAGCGATGAATTTTGAATGGGTGAGGACGGAGAGAGCCTGATCTGCATTTACTTACGAGCTTTGGAAGTACAAGACGTATACTCTGAGTTCTAACTTCTTAGATTAAATGTTGTCTTTTTAAATCAAAAGTAAGCAAATCCTATGTAATATGCCTGCCATATATTTATTACAACGTTCTTCAGAAGCAATTTCCATGCTGATATGCTGTTGCCGGGATTATTATTAAAGAGGTAAGAAAAATGGAGAGCCGGAGATCCAGATTAGATTTTTTCAGAGATGGAATGACAAAATGAATGGGGCATTAGGGGAACATTACCGAAGCAGTAGAGTTTAAACCATTAAACAGATAGATGTCAATTGAAAGATGTTGAAAGATGCCGGAGAGTTTGTTTTTTAAAGCTCCTGTCATCAAAATCATAAGGCTGGGGTTTTACAGGCTGTAGTTTGAAAACATCTGTATGAGGCGCTTTTTATGTGCTGTAGGGAAATGAATCAGTTTGGAAGTAATGCACATTTTAAGACTTACTGTTTACTCTTACATTCCAATTTGAAAAAAGCAACAGCAAAATTATGGGATACGGTAATAAACAGAAATGAACCTTCCGCCTTAAATGAGCAAACTGAAACATGTGCATTTAACTTTGCCGTTTATTTGTGGAAGTGAACCGTGACAGGTAGCTGGAATCCTCCGCAGGCCTCCCCGGAGTTACCGCGATCCACCACGAGCGCAGGGCCTGCGGAGTCCACGTTCCTCGGCCTTCCTCGGACGCACGCTAGACGTGGGAATACGTGTTTGCCGTGTATCCGTATGATTCACTGAGTCATCTGCATACTTGGACGCGGAGAGTATGTTCTAGACTTGGCTTTTTCTGGAATTCTGTGAAGCACAGAGAACCCAGGAAAGAACCCAAATGAACGCAGCCATCCCCACGCTGGGGAGCATGAGTTTCCTGGGGAACCACAAACAGGTTAACCAAACGGGGTGGCTTAAAACAACAGAATTTTTTGTGTGTCACAGTTCTAGGGGTCAGAAGTTCAAAACCAGGGTGTCGCAGGGACGCACTCCTTCTAGCGGCTGCAGGGCAGGATCCTCCCTGCCCCGGGAGGCTTCTGTGACTCTGGAGGTCCCTCGGCTGTGGCCACATGGCTCTGATCTCTGCCTCACCTCCACGTGGCCGCCTCCTCTGCGTGGACCTGACCCAAACTTCCTCTACCTTTTTCCTTTATGGAGACGTGCAATTGTGCTTAGGGTTCATCTGGGGGAAACCAGAATAAGCTCCCTTCCGGAGAGCTTTAATTTAATTTCATCTCTTGCTACCTAAGGAGATACCTGTATTCACTCTTTTGCTATGTAGGAACTGTTCACAGGCTCCAGCAATGTGCCCTTGGCGTTTTCTCAGCCTGCCCCAGGAGTGTTTCTGTTTGGGGGCCAGACATCGATGCCCTGGAGGCCGTCACTGGTGGGTGTGCTCATGAGGGTGAGTTTTTCCCAGGGGACTTACCTGAAATTGAACCTGCTGGGCCAAGGGTCTGTGCTCTGACTTCACAGCCTCTTCCTGGGCTGCATCCTCAGCCACGGGCGTCAAATCTCCTGTTTCCCACGTTCTCACCCACATGGGGCTGCTGTTGTCAGGGTTCACAAGGCGGTTCCTCTGCGAAAGCCCGCTCCCCTCTGCCTGGGAGGATGCGGGCTGTGTCCCTGTTTGGGCGAGCTAATTTGCATTTTCCTTCCTGTTTTGTACAGAGTTCTTTACATATTCTGGATGTTAATCAGTTTTTGTGTTATATTGATACAAACAACTTCTCCCAGGATATCACTTACTTAAAATTTGTTCACAGGTATTTTTTCTCTTAGAGAAGTTTAAAAATCTAAAGAAGTCAATTTTATTCATCTTTCCCTTCACTGCACCTGGATTTGCCTGTGGAGGAATCCTGCCTTATCACCGAACTTCATCTTACATTTTGTTTTGTTTTGTTTTGTTTTTTTTACACATTTGCCTTATAGTCTATATGGAATATGTTTTTGGGTGTAGTGTGTGGTAAAGATCTAATTATATCTTATTTTTCCACAGGAAAGACCTTTATAAATAGACCTACCTTTTCCTCACTGATGTATAATATTTTCTCTATTATTTAGTAGGGTTTTTCATTTGATTGTTTCATTGTTATATTTTCTTCAACGCACCAATATTGTAAGGGTTTAATGACTGTGTATTTAAAATGAATTTTGATAGTTGATTGATAGGGAAACCCTTTCACCATTTTCTTTTTAATCTCTTTGGTTATTCTTATATCTCTCCTTTTATATTTGAATTTTAGAATCAGCTTGTTGAGTTTCTACTTAAAATCCTGTGCGCTTTGTTGTGTTTTGAATTGCATTAAACTGAGAGTCAGATTTACAGAGTACTTACTAAGTCATGTTGAGTCCTCAACTTCATTCATCCCATGAATTATTATCTTTCTAAAGTTCTTCAAAAACATTGTCTGGTGTTTTGTCTGTATGTTTAACCTGGTTTTTCCATGCAGATGATTATGTCATGAACGTTTTTATCTCTTCCTCACTAAGGCTTACTAACTGGCCCCAGCCCAGGCTCGTGGTGTAAGCTACTGACGGCTGCAGGCCGAAGGGCCAGAGACTGAGGTGATGCCCGAGTGCTACCTCCCCGCCTCTGCAGGTCCAGGCCTCACCAGGCTGCATTCAGGTGTTGGCCGGGCTGTGTTCCTTCCTGAAGCTGTAGGTCGTCTCCCAGTCATGCGGCTGTCAGTAGAACTCAACTCCTGTTGGTTGTGGGACTGAGGTCCCCATTTCTTGCTGGTGGTCAGTTGGGATCTTCTCTGAGCTCCTGGAAGCCCCAAAGCTCCCTAATATGTGACCCCTCCCAGGCCTTCAAGGTGGGCAGGAGAAGCTCTCACTCTACTCCGCTAAGAGGATCTCCCACAGTAAGACACGGCCGAGGCCGTGACTTCCTATCACCTTTGCCGGGCTTCCCTGGCCCCACCCTCACATGAGTGGAGGGGTTGCACAAAGGCATGACTCCTTGAGGTCATCTTAGTGTCCTGCCAGCTCCAATGACTCACGTTGCTCCTGAGGTTAAATGTGTCTCTCACCATCACGCCCACATCAGACGCTTCACTGTGGATGCACAGGAGTGAGGGCTGCTCGCCAGCAAGGGTTTCCCTTGCGCCTCCCCTCAGCCCCTCTGCATTCAGACATGGTTGGCAAAGCTCATGGCTGCAGGTGCCTGGCCAGATGGCCGAGACAATGTGGACATGGAGGAAGGGGGACGAGGACAAGGAGGAACAGGACCCATCTGCATAGCCCGACACTCGTCTGCCACTGATGGCAATGCCTGAGGCGGGCTTCACTCCTGCCTCTAAGCCTTGCCCAGAACTTTCCACAAATCCTGAAAGTCTCCGAGAGGCTGCTGGGGGGTCATGATCAAGTCGTCAACACCCAGAGTCTCTGCAGGTCGAGCCATTCTGATGTCCTGTGGTTCTGCTGCCTGCAGGGCAGTCACGGCTCCTTGCCCCTGGGGTTCAGTGCCCTCAGCACCCTGTGGACACCCAGAGTCCATGGGTGGACACCCTTCCTGCCTTCTCACTGGAGCGTGGCTGTGCCTTTCCCATGGATGCATTATCAAGGACATGCAGAATCAGGGGTCCTCACTGGGGTGGTGAGCCTGGCTCACATACGTATTTATTCCACGTTCCGATCTCACCAAGCCTCTGGGTAGCTTCCTCTATGGTACACAGAGGAGGTCTTGAATCTCAACATTTGTCACAGGTGTTTGAACCAGAGCGACTCTATCTTGAATAGGGGCTGGCTAAAATGATGCTGAAGCCCACAGGGCTGTATTCCCAGGAAGTTAGTCACTCTTAGTCACAGGATGAGATAGGAGGTTGGCACAAGATACAGGTCACAAAGACCTTGCTTGCTGATAAGACAGCGTGTGGTAAAGAAGCTGGCCAAAGACCACTAAAACCAAGATGGTGAGAAGAGTGATCTCTGGTCGTCCTCACTGCTCATTATATGCTAATTAGAATGCATCAGCTGCTAACAGACATTCCCACCAGCGCCATGACAGTTTATGAATGCCATGGCAACTCAAGAAGTTACCTCTTTCCTAGAAAACTCATGAATAATCCACCCCTTGTTTAGCATATAATCAAGAAATAACTATAAGTATAATCAGATGAGCAGCCCACATTGCTGTTCTGCCTATAGAGTAGCCATTATTTTACTCCTTTACTTTCTTAATAAACGTGCTTTCACTGTACTCTATGGATTTGCCCCGAATTCTTTCTTGAACAAGGTTCAAGAACCTTCTCTTTGGGTCTGGATTGGGACATGTTTCTGGAAGAACATTCACTGTAGATGGCCTTTGGGTACAAGTTATGGTTAACCAGCTAAGCACAGTGCTAGAGTCACGCTGGAATGGCACCATGATTAGCACCATGAAATCAGAATTCTGCTTGGAGCCCTTACATCCATTCACCTGCCCATTCTTGTGTGGTATTCTTCCCACCCAGGTACAACGCGCCCAAGGCCCCCTTCCAGGCGTCTTATGTAGGTCTCTGTCAATATAAGCTGGGGAAGCCCTGCGAGGCCTTGGTGCTTGCAGCGTGTGCTGTGGGCCACACTTTGTGCTTCTCCCTCCTGCCTGCAACTCCGAATCCTCTTCCCGTCAACTGCGAGTGCCCTGGGCCTGTTCGTGTGTGCATCCAGTTACAGATGCAGGAAGGATGGGAGGGGGCGGGCATGGGTCTGGAGGAGCACCAGCCTCCTCTGCAAGTCGAGATCACAGGAGAGGTCATGGCAGAGGAGGGGTGGTTAATTTGGGGTGTGAACCTGACTGGGCTAGGCCATGTCCCAGGGCTGGTGAAGCATTGTTTCTGGGTGTGTCTGCAAGGGCTTTTCTGGAAGATATCAGCATCTGAACCAGTGCACTGGGTACAGAAGATCTGCCATCAGCAATGAGGGTGGCATCAACCAATCTGCGGAGGGCCTGAAAAGAACAAAAGAGACCAGCACCCTCTGCCCTTGACACTGGAGCTCTTGGCTACTGGGACTTTGGACTCTGCGATCTGCGCTGGCAGCCTCCCTGGGTGCTCGGGCCTTTGGCCTCAGGCTGTGAGTTTACACTGTCAGCTTCTCTGGTTTCAGGACTTCAGACTTAACCTGAATTACACCACCGAGTGGAGATTCCTGGTTCCTTAGCCTGCAGACAGCACATCAGGGGGCTTCTCGGCCTCCATAACATTTCCGTAAGAGATCACCTCATATATAGCTATGCATTCTCTATTGGTTCTGTTTCTCTTGAGAGCTCTAATGCCAGGTTCTTGCAGCAAGGGGAGATGAACCCTGCAGACGGGAAGAAGGGATCCAGCTACTGTCAGAGGGATTTGGGTAGAGTTTGAGGAACTGAGAATCACGGCCCCATTGGATCCTGCCTACACGTTCCCATGCCAAGTCGTCGGGTTTGGCTTCTTGAGTTGTGAGTCAGATATTTATTTCAGTCCGCCCTTCCTGGTTTCGTACCTGGAGCTGGAACAGGATGTGTAAAGCCATGGTCTCATGTTGCTCCTCCAGGTTCTCTAGCTCATGTGGAAGCATCCAGGTCTCCCCACAGTTCTCATATTCCATGCCCACAAAATGCTCTCCGACAGAGCATGGTGGACCCACAGTGGAGTACAGAGGTGGCCCTGGGCACTGTGGGTCAGGGCAGCCACCAGGAATGCAAGCTTGACGCCCCGGAGAATGACGGGGAGCGGCATCGTCCGAATTGTGATTTAAAAAAATCAACTCCTTAGGTATTGCTGCTGAATGGCAAGACACTTTTCTTGATAAATCTGTGACAACCGATTTAAAAAATAGACCGTAGGAAGAGTTTGCTATCAGGTTCTCGAAAACTCGTTCACTTCCAAATTTACCTTTTTCTTTTGGGTCTTCCTCCATTTTACCTCGAGCCTTTCGTGGCAACTCAGCCCCACAAATGTTCTGACATTAACAAAAGGCTTGCAAATATCCCGCCTTTCTCCAGAAAGGAAGCCCATGACTCTTGTAATAAATGGTGAAGGTAACGTGAAGGTACTTTCCAGGTAAAAACTACTCCCCCCGGAGTGTTTCACGGAGGGAGTCTATCTGATTACTCTCCACATGGTTCTTCGTGAGCTTTTCTAGTACACAGCCCTTGTCTTTCTTGGCTGTGAGCAGCAGGACTTAGGCAGCTAATGTTGCCATCCTTCTGATTATTCCAGGGGTGCTGTAGCTTGGAGCAGTGGGCGTGGGCGACCCCTGAACTCCGCGAAAACCTTGAAAGGTGACTCTCAGATCTTAAAGTGAGCTTTCGATGAATAAAACCCCAATCAAGCCTTAGTGGTGCTGCACATGATGGGCGTGTGCTGCTGTGAAGGCAGCTGCCTTCTGGAATCTCTGCTTGGTGCTGGGTGAGGGCTTCTTCTCCTCCACAGGCTCTGAGTCCATCACCCCCCTCCATTTGAACTTGGTCAATAAAGTTATCATGTAATTATCATCAACTGGTCTTTAATTATTAATTGTCACCTCTGGGGCTGTCTGAGGACCAAGCCTTGTATTTCATCTGAAAGTGGAACCCAGGCTTGACAGATAGGAGGGAGCGTGGAAGAAATAATCAGTGCCACCATGAATAATTGAGCTTTAATAATTTTTGCTGCATTTAGAAATCGTTTCCCATACTTGTTACATGACCAACTGCCTGGAGCTGAAAAGTTGATCAGATTCATCTCGTACTTGGTGAAACTCCAAAACCTGAATGAAATCAAGGTGCAGATTTTCTGGGAGGAAGCTCATGGTGAGAAATGTCTGGGGACCCCATCCTGCCGTGGTATTGTCGGACGCAGGGCACCCACAGGGAGGAAGCTCTTCTCAGCATGGAGAGCAAGCTGGAGACAGAACTGCTTCTTTTTGAATGACTCTATTATTATTCACTTTGACTATACAGACAGTTTATTTACTGTAAACAAATTCAAACAGTACAAAAGGATGTACTAAGAAGAGTAACGACTCCCCTTCTCTCCTGTTGTGACCACCTACAGAAACAGAATGGAATCTACCCAGAACCCTGCTTGGAGGTTGGATGGATCACGTGACACAACTAGGAGGCCGTGGGGAGGTTTGTTACCCACATGAAGAGCCTTTGCGAGGAAAGCAGAGCAGAACCCCAGGCTGTTCCAGAAACAGCCCGAGAGGGCCATGGAAGCAGAGTGGTGTGGGGGTTTTCTTAGTGGCTGAGGGGCTCGGGCGAAGGTTCACACATATGGGCAGGGTCTCGCTCGGTTTGCATCTCCCACTGGTGCTCAAGAAGGGAGCAGCCTGGCTTTCTTGTCAGCCTGACAGACATGGGGTAGAAGAAGAAGAGGGGTGAGGCCTAAATGCTGTTAGCAAACAGCAAAACTGAGAGTCAGGCTTGACCATATCTCTTTAGTTCTCTCACTCCAGAGGGACCGTTGTCATTTCCTGAGCATAGACATTTACTGTGTATATGTAAAAGTATACTTGCATGCAATGCGTATGTCTGTTTATTCATCCACCTATCCATTCGTCTGTTCATCTGTCAGTCTACCTCCCCCAACCTTCATCCATCATCCACCTACCCACCCATTCATCCATCCACTCATCTACCCATTCATCCATCCACTCACCCACTCGTTCATCCATCCACTCACCTACCCATTCATCCATCCACTAACCTACCCGTTCATCCATCCACCTACCTACCCATTCATCCATCTGCCCACCCACTCATCCACCCATTCATCCATCCACTCACCGACCTATTCATCCATCCACTCACCCACCCATTCATCCATCCACTTACCTACCCATTCATCCATTTGCCAGCCCACCAACTCAGCCACCTATTCATCCATTCACCCACCCACCCATTCACCCATCCATGTATCCATCCATTCACCCACCCACCCATTCACCCACTCACTTATCCATTCATCTGTCCATTTGGTAGTTCACCCACATACCCATCCATCCACTCACCCGTTCATCCATCAACTTACCCACTCATTTATCCATTCACCCGCCCACCAGTTCACCCACCCACCAATCCACTCACCCACCCATTCATTCATCTGTCTGTTTGGCAGTCCACCCACCACTCACCCATCCATCCACCCACCCATTCATCCACCCATTTATCCACCCACCCACCAGTCCATCCATTCAGCCATCCACCCTCCAATCTATCATATACCTGCCCATCCATCCATCCACTCACCCATCCATCCATCCATCCATCCATCCATCCATCCATCCATCCATCCATCTATCCACCCATCCATCCACCCACCCATCCATCCACCATCCAATCCATTTATCCACCCATCCAACTACCTGTCCATTCACCTGTCCATCCACCCACTCATCCATCCACTCACCCATCCACTCACCCATCCACCCTCTGATTCATCTGCTGATCCACCCATCTGTCCATCCACCCATCTATTCAGCCATCCATCATCTATCTATCTTTTTAATGCAGAAAAGGCCCCACATTACACATATTGTTTTGAATTTGTTTTTTCACTTAATGAATCTTGGAGTGACATTTGTCTACAGCTCACCTATTTCTGAAGGCTGCATGGTACTCCATGGCCCACTAATGGTGGCCATTAGGGGTGACTCCATTTTCTCCCATCACAAATCATCCCCATATTCCTGTACCCATGCAGGTATGCTGATGGCACACAGTCTGGAAAATGTGATTGTCAGGACACAGGCCACACACCTTGCAATCTTTGAAAGACATTGTCCAGTGGACTTCCAAAACTTCGCTCTAGAATACTTCTTAGGCAACAGGTGATCAGAGTCTGTGTTCCATTACCTGAGTCAGTAGGGGTGGGGGAGGAGCATAACACAACAACCTGCCAATTTGAGATATAAGAAACCCTGGTAGCATTAGTTTACATCATTTCAAATATTTAATAGCCATTTTTACTTCTCACTACTCTGAATTTTCAGTTTTTCTCAAGTAAGTTCTGCTTTTCTTAGTAATCTGTAAGCGATCCTTTAATAAAGTATGTTGCTAATATGTTTTTCAGTTAGTCATTTGACTTTGTAAAATGTTTTTCTTTAAACATTTTTTTTCATTATTATGAAGTCAAAACGAAGAGTTTCACGTTTGCTGGCTGCTAGTTCTGTTATATTCAGAAAGGCTATCTCAAAGAAAAGATTAGTTGTTTTTTTTATCATCTATGATTTTATTCTTGGAGTTTTAAATACTTATACTTAAACTGATGCTCCAGCAGGAATTTCTTTTGTTGTAAGGCAAGAGACCGGCATCCCTGCTTTATCTAATTAACTAGTAGATTGTCACAATATCCTTTAGAAGCTATTAATCTTTTACTTGGTGATCTGAAATATTATTTTTATTACATGAATCATTCTGAATTGTTTCATTTCTGGATTATATGTTTTATGTTGTTCTATGTGATGATTTCTCTCCTGTTTTGCATAGTTTCATTGATTGTGCTTTATCATATATTTCAATGTTCAACAAGGCGGCTCCTCTGAATTACTCTTTATTTAAAACTTTTCTGACTGTTTAAAAATGTTTATGTTTCTGGAAGATCTTTAGAGTCCTGTGTACTATGTCGTGCTATTCAAGTTGTTTTCCTACCAGCAAATGTCAAGGATTCTAATTGTTATTTTAATTGGGAATGTATAAAAAATATAGATCATATCTTTTTAAGCTGGGTCTTTTTAGCTAAGAACAAGAGTTGTTGTCATTTATTCAAATATTCTCTTATATCTTTACATAATGCTTTAATTTGAAAAACATATTGTCCTGTATTTCCTTACACTTTTTTTTTTTAGAGATATTTTATCTCTTTTTCATGAACTGAATTGCTTCTTCCTTTGTATTTCCAAATGCTTACTCTTTTGACATAGGACAATTATTGATTTTGCATTTTAAATGACATCAGCCATTCAATGAACTTAGTTTGCTTTTGCATTTTTGGTACAAGATGTTTTCTTGGTCTAGGACTCTACAACTCACATGAGTGGTGATTCTCTCATCCCTCGGGACTTGCCACGTTCTTGTTCTGTATCCAGGACAGGCATTCGGCCATTCTCAGACTGTGTCCTCATCTCTGACATGGGAATGACCTCCGCTTAAAGCATGACTTGAGGGGTTCGAGGGCACAAAGGCTGAGTGCCGTGGTGAGATGGTGCTCGGGAAGGGTGAGGCCTTGCGTGGGTGCGGGGTGGGGCTCTGTCCACATGGGAGGGGTTCTGAGGAGAACAGGGGTGTCTACGTGGGAGGACTTCCGAGGGCACAAAGGCTGAGTGCCGTGGTGAGAGGGTGTCCGGAAGTGTGGGGCCTTGCCTGGGAGCTGGGTGTCTGCTTGGCTGGACCACTGCATCTTCTCCATCTAGTATTTGCTGCTTTCTGGGAAGGGGTTTGGGCCGTCCACCAGCAGCTTAGGAAGGGCAGGAGCACTGAGAGGCAATGAAGGTGGAATCTGTCGACTTTGTTTTGCTGAATCACCACAAGTAAAGACTATTTTCCTGATGAATTAACAATTGAATAGGCTTAAGTGTCCACTATTTTTGTGAAGATGTACAGCAGCATGAGTGCGTCTTTCTGTTTTCTTTTTCCGACTTACAAATAGAGATGCTGCTACTCCCATTCTGCCCCTAATTAAATGTGCCTAGAAAACTTATTTTATAATTTCATAATTCATACTTTGTTTACAATGGCTTCTCCTTGGTCTATAGTTTTTTCATGAAAGTATGCTAAATAGTATTATAATACCATAAAAAAACACTAAATGCCAGTAAAGATGAGAATGTAAGAATACATGTTGGATGTGTACTCCGAGGGTGGTTGATGTGAATGGTGAGAATTCCTGTGAGGGGCTTGTTTCTCCTGAACATGTGCCCACGTGTGTATGCACATGTGTGAGTGCACATGTGCTTGCGTGTGTATGCACGTGTGTGTGTGTGACCACGTGTATGTGCATGTGCCTGTGTGTGTATGCACATGTGTGTGCATGTGCCCGTATCTGTATGCACGTGTGTGTGCATGTGCCGACGTGTGTATGCACGTGTGTGTGTGCATGTGTCCACGTGTGTATGCAGGTGTGTGTGCATGTGCCCGGGTGTGTATGCACGTGTGCGAGTGTACATGTGCCCACGTGTGTATGTACGTGTGTGTGCATGTGCCCACGTGTGTATGCACGTGTGTGTGTGCATGTGTCCACGTGTGTATGCAGGTGTGTGTGCATGTGCCCGGGTGTGTATGCACGTGTGCGAGTGTACATGTGCCCACGTGTGTATGTACGTGTGTGTGCATGTGCCCACGTGTGTATGCACGTGTGCGAGTGTACATGTGCCTGCGTGTGTATGCATGTGTATGAGTGTGCCAGTGCCCACGTGTGTATGTACGTGTGTGAGGGTGCATGTGCCCGCGTGTGTATGCACGTGTGTGTGTGCGTGTGCCTGTGTGTGTATGCACGTGTGTGAATGTGCGTGTGCCCACGTGTGCGACCCCAACTGAGATCTGGAGCTGGAGGAGCCTGGTCTGAGAGCGGAGTCAGTGGGCTCAGAGCTGAGCGTGCACTGGAAGCCCTTAGAAGCTGAGCCCGGGTCCTGGACCCCAGCCTTGGGCCTTTGAGTCAGAAGGGCCTGAGTCTGACCCTGGAAAGTGCATTTCAACAAGTTTCCAAGAGACTGCAGCTTCTGGCTGGGGCCCCACTTAGCAGATCATGGCTCCATGTTTAGTGTGTATTTCTCATCTGTAAAATTGGATATCCCCACTCCCTACTCTGAACACGATGTACCCAGCCCCCTCACCTGTTCTTGTTGGATCCAGGAACACTGTGAGCCTGTGAGTACATGGACCAAGGTGGGGAGTCACATGGGGAGAAGTACCTTCTCCTCGCTCTGCACACATATGCAAACACTGGTGCTCACACACCTGCTCACACCCACTCACACTTGCACACCCACATCCACTCACATTAACACCCACTACATTCACATCCACTCACATCCACACCCACTCACACACCCGTTCACATCCACACTCTGACACATACCCACTTACACCTGCTCACACTCACCCACTCACATTCACACTTGCTGACACTCACACCCACTCCCACTCCCACTCCCACTCCCACCCACACTCACACCCCTCACACCCACATCCACTCACACTAACACCCACTCACATTCACACCCATTAACATCCACACACACCTAACCACACTCTCACACACACCCACTCACATCCACACCCACTCACACATCCGTTCACATCCACACCCACTCCCACACCCACTCCCACCCACTCTCACATCTCTCACACCCACATCCACTCACACTAACACCCACTCACATTCACACCCATTAACATCCAGACACACCTATATACACTCTCACACATACCCACTCACATCCACACCCACTCACACACCTGCTCACATTCACGCTCACTCACACACCTGCTCACATTCACACTCACTCCAACTCACACCTGCTCACACCTGCTCTCACACACCTGCTTACACCCAACCACACTCACACATACCCACTCACATCCACACCCACTCACACACCTGCTCACATTCACACTCACTCCAACTCACACCTGCTCACACCTGCTCACACACACCTGCTTACACCCAACCACACTCACACATATCCACTCACATCCACACCCACTCACACACCTGTTCACATCCACACTCACTCCAACTCACACCCACTCATACCTGCTCACACACCCGCTCACACCCAATCACACAGACTCACACACACCCACTTACACTCACACCCACACACCCACTCACACTCATAGCTGCTCACACTAACACCCACTCACACCTGCTTACACTCACACCCACTCACATCCACAGTCACACACCCACTCACACACACACCTTCTCAGTGTATATGATATGCACACTCACACTCACACGTGTGCACACACACGGATCTTTGGCAGAAGCTGGAAGGACACGAAGACCACTTGGACTTGGGGCATGAGGAGAGAAACCAAGCTGCCAAAGAGGACGTGGCCAACAGGGCCACAGTGCTCTAAATAATCTCACATGACCCAACATTGAGACTGTTGTCTATGCAGCCAGCTCTGGGTTATGTGGGATCAGGCAGAGGGGACGTGCCCAGAGCATGAATCTGCCAGGCTGGGACACAGCAGCCGCCTCAAGCTCCCCAGGTCCTTGGGGAGAAGCCGCCTTTTGCAGGGAGCTGCAGGCCTGAGGGGTGCCGGCGTGGAGGCCAAGGCCGGCTCATCATCTGATGGGCTGGATTTGCCCTGGTAGGAGACTGCAGAGGCTGGCCCACAGGGAAGGAGGAACACAGCCCCTGACAGCTGCGGGCAGCCACTGGACATCACTGAATGACAGACACGGGGAAAGGGGAAGCTGAACCGGCTGCATGGCTCTCACGGCACGGGCGCCCACTGCGGCACTCAGCACTCCACCTCCATCCAGCCCCTGTCCTCCAGGAGCACTCCTCGGAGGCGGTTAACCTGCCACCTCGAGGGAGAAAGGTGAGGTTGCAGAGGCTGAGTGGCTTTGCCCGAGAACACTGATTCCGCTCACACATGCTGGGAACTGCTGACTGTGGTGGGAGTGTAGGGGGCAGTGGAGAGGAGACCTCAGCAAGCAGCCCCTGAGGACAGGCTCGTCTTCAGCTCTCCACCCCTGCCCCGGCTCCCAGGGGCCTCTTTCCACACAGCAGCTGCTCAGTAAACATCATCCACATCCACTTCGGAGTTTTCTCCGGACCCTGACAGCCCTGGATGGAGACAGAGTAAAAGTGATCCAGCAAGTGTCTTTCTTGGGCTGTGTCAGACATGGGGGCAGCGACAGTCATCCTGCACAAGGTTAACCAGACTGTCCAGTCTGTGGACCCGGGGGAGGTAGGAGCTCCCTCTGTTGATATGAAGACAAAGCAGACTCCAGAAAGCCCGTCTCTGGAGAAGGCCTGTCTGCAATCTATGTGGGAGTGCATATGTGGAAAGAACTCATTCCAACAGCACACGGACCCTCAGGTGGCCCCATGGCCCAGCCTCCAGGATCCCTCTCCTCCTTGAGCATGAGTCACTTGCCTCCAGTCAGAAGGGGCAGCCCCAGGGATAGGATGTCTGTCTTGTGATTGTGTTTCATTACAAAGACTTGGTCTTAGCAGCCTGGAGTCTCCCATGAGCCCCTCAAAGTGGGCAGCTGTGTCAAGTGGTCTTGCATGACAAGGAGCTGCAGGCAGCTACGGGACCCAAGGACTGCCCCAGCTGGTTCTGCCCCACTGGGGCCTCCAGATGGGAACTCAACCTGGCTGATGCTTTGCCTGCAGCCTGGTGTGACCCAGGGCAGAGGACCCACAAGGCAAAGGACCCATGAGACCACAGGAGAATAAACACAGGTTGTTTTAAGTTGCCAGATTGTGATAATTTGTTATGTAGCCAAAGAATAAACATAAAAATGAATGCAATCATGGATGCCTCACATTCACAATTAGATATTTCTTTAATGAGCAAAAAGGGAACTCATATTATTTGCCAAGGATAAATGACAGCGACATAGTCAGCATTTCATGTTTTCATGTTTTTGAATCATGTAGAGTCTCAAGTGAATGAACTTTATCCAACGCCATCCTGAGAGCCTTTTGCAGTGGAGAGGGGATTCCTGCTGATGGGGAGGGTGTGGGAAGGTGAAGACTCCCAGGGGCTGTGTGTGCTGCCTCCACTGGGGCCAGGCAGACATCGAAGGAATTGGCCCGTGTGATCTCGGCACACACAGTCTACCCCTCCTTCCAGGAGAAAAGGAGGAGGATTAATTTAATTATTTAATGACTGCGTTCATTAAAAGGCTGCCAGGCGTGCTTTAAAACTAGGACGTTCAGAGCATGTCCTTGTTGGCTGAAGGAGCGGGTGTGAGCATGATGGCTGCTGCTGGGCTCTATGCTAGGAGAAGCCGGCAACATTGATGTCTCCCTCAGAGAAATGACCGTGAAAACTGCTCCACACAAGATTTGCTCAGGGAAAAGGTGCTACTTTTAAATCCATGCACAAAAGGAAGAGGCTGCACAGACAATGCTGCCCTGGGAAGGGAGGTGCCCAGGTGGATGGGGACAGAAAACCAAGTCTTGCCTGAGAGATTCAGAGAAGCCGTTGATTTACTTTGTAAAGATAATGTTCATAGACAGAAGTCCTGGTCCCTGTCCCTCCGAGGCCTCCCCTGATGGCACCGTGTGGTGGACAAGGAGCAGGCAGGGGCAGCCCCAGGACTCCATGCATCTTAGAGCAAATGAGTCAGCCACATTGGAGCCTGTCAGGAGTGACCAGCTTGTGAATATTCCTGGGCAGGGACAGCAACGGTTTTTCCAGGAGGATGAAGCAACAAAATTAATAAGTAATAAACCCAAATTATATTTCCTTTTAGCTGAAGAAGAGAGAGGGAAGGAGGTGCCATGTGTGAGGACAGCGCTTTTGTCGTCTCCAGTGGATCCCCAAACCCTGGCACTGCTGCCTCCTGGGACACAGAGAATTCTCGAAGACAAGAGGGTAGCCAAGCACGTCCATACTCAATTTGTTCTTTATGGATGTGCCCTGGCTTTTTCCCTTCATTCAAAGCAAAGACTGATTGAAAGAATGTTCGCGTCACACTGTGGATGGCTTCTCTGATGAAGGGACATCCCTGGCAGGATCCGCTGCCACCCTAGCAGGGGGCTGGGTGTTCCCACCTGGGCCTGTGGCTTGGGCTCTTCATGCAACACAGATGGGGTCACAAACTGGAACTAGGATTGGGGTGGGCCACGCCCAGACCCTCCACCTACTCCTTATAATTATGCTTTCATTAGCTTCTAAGTCCAAATGTCCTACAAAAGGCCTTCCGCCCCTTCTCCCTGTCCTTCCTCACACCCACCCTGTTTCTCCCGAAGAGACTGAGGAGAACGGTCCCACTGGCTGTTCTGCTCATCGCCATGTGAACGGGAGGTCATCGCACGTCACGATGTTGCTTCAAACACAATTTTCCATCCCTGCCCATCTCTCTCCCGCTGGGGCAAGGGAAATGGGAGCTGTCGGCTCCACTTACCCTTACCTCCCACACTTTCTGCTGGACAGTAGACAATTTATGTTTTCTCTTTGCAGGGAATAATAAAAAAAAAAACCCCAACAACTCTGTTTGAAATAGGTAAAAGCAACTTAGCAGGTGATGCAATATAAGAAGAAAAATAGCTCCTTGCTGAGTTCTTCCTATTTACCCACCACAGAAAATAAACTCAAAATGTGCACAATTTGAGCGTAGGCAGCCCTTGGTGGGCCAGTGCCGCCTAGGGAAGCCAAGGACCCAAGCCAGGACCCCAGCCCAGTTGGGGGCCTCGCCTTGCTCCTTTCTCCCCGCTCCCCCTCAGTGAACAGCATCCAGCCCTCTGCCGCAGCCACTTGCACCGTGTGACTCTATCATATAACCATTTGTCTTGGGGTCTTGTCTGAAATAATTTGAACTGCCAAATCCTGAAATGAATAGGTTTTGTTAACACAAAAGGCTAAGGAACTGGTTGGAAATTTTAAAGAGCTCCGGCCCCCGAGTCTTGGGGGATCACATTGTCTGACTGGCGGGCACTCTGTCAGCAGCGTTGCCTCGGTGGGTGTGGAATGATGGATGGGCCGCTGCCGAGGAGAGGAGGGCGCGGCTGGGCTGGGAATTGGCTAAGTACTCCCGGGCGCCTGACCTCATCGTGGCACAGCGAGTCGGCCTCCTTGATTTATAAACTGGGGTGGTGATTAATGATCTTTTAAGTGGACAAGGCAGGCCAAAACCTCGTCACTCCGGCCACTCAGAAATGACGACCACTTGTAGCTGGGGAATAACAGCCTTGCAGGGCGGCATCCAGGCCACCTCCCAACAGCCACAGGATCCGCCCTGGTGCCCACCCATTTTCCACGAGGGTCCCACAGAGGCTGCTGGTGGACATCTGCACGGCCATAGAGCAGGGGCGTGTGTGGGGAGGCGACTCCTCCCTTACTAAGCCAGGGCGGCTTGGGGAATGCGGTTGGAATTAAGGACAGGGCGGAGGGCACCGCCGGCTCCTCCTCAGTGCTCCTCCCCCCTGCAGGCTCTCCACGACCATGCCAGGCTGGGTAACGTGCCAGAATTTGCTTTGTCTGCAGTCCTCTTGGCTGCCTGGAGGACGCTGGTCTGTGTCTAAGGAGCGTCTCGCTGAGTTCCCTGCACAGGATCTCCTGGCCACAGTGCTGGTGGGCCTCAGCTTCTTTCCCCTGCACTGGAAATGAAGATGCAAACCTGGGGCGTTGAAAGCCACAGCAGGGACTGGACACACCCTCTGGGCCCAGGATTATCCCCTCCAGGCCTTCCTCCCAGGGCTCTCTCCTCCCAGGGACACCCAGAGGAGACCAGAGAGAGAGAGAGAGGCTGAGCTCCCTTGGTGAGTGGGAACCCAGGGGCAGCCATGCCTGGGGATGCTCTACCCGCCGGTTACAGCATTCGTCAAGGTAATGATTATAATTGGATCCGGCATTGCTGTGACTCATAAATAAACGACGGGCACTGTGGCTGCAGGTGAGCAGGGAACAGATCAATAGCAGAAAACTAACCTCTGCTTCGAAAAGAGCTTTCACGTCTCCCCAGAGGGAGACTCCGAAATCATTTCAATCTGCTCTGAACTCCAGGGAAAGCTTCAGTGTGTTGAAAGGAGGGAGAAGAGGGAGAGGAAGCCCAGACAGGCTTTCTAAGCTCAGCTCTAATGAACTGAGCCCTTGGCTCTGAGATACGGAGCATCTTCCTCAAATGTTGTTTGCAAGGAAGGGAGGTGTGGCTAATGGATTATCCTGCAGCTCGGGGTATCTGTGCATAATTAGTATCACCTCCTTTTAAGCATGAGTGAGGCTGTTGCCTTTTGCAAAATGCAAACATGAAACTTTATGAAGGAAGAGGTTTGGAGGTGGGTTAAAACTTCATCACAGAATTCTACACTTGGGAGACATACTGGCGGAGACCTCAGGGAAGACATTACACATGTGAATATATTTGGGAACTGAGGATGAAGATGGAGCGCCATGGTGGGAGTGTCTGTCCCTACATAGGATGAGCCTCCTTTCTCCCCAGCAGAGATGCATTTTCGTTTTCTGCTGCAGGTTTTAAAAGCCAACAGAACAGACTGCACCTTCAGAATTGGGCTCAACTTTTGGCTCAAAAGGCCTGTGATCCTCTTACTTTACTTCAGTTACAAAGGATGTCACAGCAGCCACCCAGGTTCACGCAGGGCTAGTGGAGACTTTCCACAGCACTGGCCGTCTCTGATAATGGGGGTGGTTCTTCTTTGTCTTCAATGACAACATGAAACACCTTTTCTCTATATTTTCTGTGTCTTCTTCCAGTTTTTCATTCAATGAGTGTGTTCATTGTATAAAGGAAAACTTGATTTTAATAGAGAATTTTATATTGTTCCTTTAGATGGAAGGAGAGAGATTAGAAGGCAAAAACAATATGTGGCTGTTTCCAAGGTAGCTTCAGTTTTCAAAAGAACTCGAGGCCTCACCTACCTACCTACCCAGCTGCTCCTAAAGCAAGTTCATGCCAAAGCCTTCATTAGCCTTCTCTCTGCTTCTGGAAATGATGGTAACAGGATGAAGTTTGGAGCCTAAACGACGTGGTCAGGTTCTTCTTTGCCTCACCCTTCCTGTGTAAATTCAAGCAAGTCTTTCTGGGATACCAACAGAAATAACAGGCTGTAAGTGGTGGCTCACGCTTGCAATCCCAGCACTTTGGGAGGCTGAAGCTGGAGGATTGACTGAGCCCAGGAGCTTGAGACCAGCCTGGGTAACAGAGAAAGATCCTGTCTCTGCAAAAATTAAAAAAAAAAAAAAAAAAAAGCTGACTGTGGTGCCAGTAGTCCCAGCTACTGAGGAGGCTGAGGCAGGAGGATCACTTGAGCCCAGGTGGTTGAGACTGCGGTGAGCTGTGATTGCACCACTGCACTCCCGCCTGAGCAACTCTATCTCAAAACAACAAACAAAACAAAACAAAACACAACAACAACAACAAACAAACACACACAAAACAACACTTCCGGAGCTCCAGGAACACCCCAACACTGTTCTAAGCCCTATTGGATGTAATACTTTATGAATCCTCATGGTAACCCCATGAGAGAGGCACTATTATGATTATTGCTGTAAGAATTGGTAAAGAGAACATGTGAAAGTGCCAAACACAGGGATGCCCGCCCAGTACAGCTGTTGCCTCTCCCCTTTCCATCTACCTGGGCAGGTAATGCAGCGTAGCCAGCCTCAGGTGTGTCAGCCAACAGGGGACCCAGAGGCGGCCAGACAGGACCTTTGCCGTGACAATGCTTTTCTCATGGAAACCTAATACTCTGCCATGCTGGATTTACTCATTCAAATTTCATTTCTGCATGAACCGTGGCCCATCAAACACTGGATATACCATTGCTTCTTATGAACAAATGCCCTGGCCCTCAGTCATTTCTGTACTTTGTGAAGCCACCACACTTTACCATGAGCCATGGGCTAAACTGCAAGTCAGTTTGTGTGGCTGGCTTAACCTGCCTTTCTAATGAAAAATTAAATTCAAAAAGCAAAAATCAAAAATCTAAGCCAACGACAAACACACACAAATTCCGAAAACTCACCCTGGATTTACAAATGGCACATGGGACGAATCTGTGTTTTCTTCATTATTCATCAATCATTCACACCTCAAACTCTCTGTCTATTTCCAACTATCAAACTGTAGCCTCATTTGCTACTCTAATGGGAAAAGGAAGCCAACTAGCCCACATTGGGAGAACAAAGGCTGTATTTATAACACAAGCGGCATAGAACATAAAATGGTTCAGGGTAATTGACTTTCTGGGTGGGATTATTTTTGGAGAGAAAGCAACATTTATTTAGATTCCACATCTGCAGCCGACAGTGTGTGCTTGCAGAAACTGCTGAAGCATCATTGGCAAGTTTATTTTGCTACGGGTTGTTTCGTCTTCAACCAGTTGTAGTATTGATTTCTCTCAGTGGATTAATTATCAGAGGCAGTTCCAGGCTTCCCTGAGATGGACGGAAGGAAAAATGATGTTTTCATTTCAATGAAGCCTGTTGGCAATTGTGCTTGGGTTTCTCTGGAGCCCTGGAGTTGACGAATCGGGGGCCATGGCAGAGCAGGACTGTGCCTGAAATTATTCATCTTATCTGTGGTCGTGAAGTCTTGGCGGCCTGTGGACGCTTTTAAAGGGGTTTCACAGGGCTCTCTGCTACTATTTGTGGAAGGAGCATTCAGCCCTAGGGGGAAAGGAAGAGAAATTACCAAGCCACACAGACATGGAAGTCTAGGTTATTTATAGTCGGCTGACGTTCTGACATGAGGAAGATTTAGATGGCCTGCTGGGGCCCAAGGCTCCTACAGACACAAGGGCTAGCCTCTTCTCCAAAGAGGCTTGTTTAAAACCCACCTAGGATCACCAAGACCTTGGAAGGTTCTTTGAGAGTCACTGTCATAGACTTCAAGAATCCAGATGATAAGGATGAACAAAATCCTTAAAAATAAATCCTGTCTTGGCACTCATTCCTGTGAATTTTGTGAGTTGTGGAGTCATAATAACACTTTATTTTTGAATATCCACATTGATTTTTCCATATGTCAAGGTGTTTCTGAAAAAATCTCTTTTTATCCATAGAGTACCTTTGGATGGTAGATGGGGCAGGGTTACGAACCTCGTGCTACCATGAACATCTGTTGGGGTTGGGGGAGAAGACCGTGTTTCAGGCAAGCCACAGAGCATTTTTCCAGAACTTTGTGAAATTTCCTTGTTCTATAGAGAAGTTAAATAGAACCTTCAGAGGTTTTTTCTGTTCTACTATCATTTTAATTGTTTTAGTATAAGCATAGTAACTGTAAAAATGTTATCATGATATCAAATAGAAATCAGATAAGAGGTGAACACACAAAACGTAATTTGTGTGTGTGCATCTTTCTATATAGGTATCATCATAACTTCATACTCATATGTTCTCTATTTTGTTTTTTCAGACATGTGATCACAAAAAGGTAGCACCTTTTACAATGCTTTCTAAACTCTTCCCATTAGGAAAAGTCTTGATCTTATCTCCCCGAATTTCCCTGAGCCTCATTTTCACAGCACAGAGTGCCCTGAATGGCGTGGTTTTGTTTCTTCTTTAGGCCCTTTTCTTGGATGGTGTACTTAGTGCTTCCAATTTTTTGCTTTGAACATCTTGAAATGAATATTTCTGGAGTTGCACTTTGAGCTTGTTCCTGGCGGGCTCAAAGGAGTGGTCCCTGCTCAAGGCTGCAGTTAGAGGCTGGATGGTTCGAGAGGCCGGTCCTGGGGCTGCCCTGCTCCTGGTGGCCCTCCCAGGACCTGGGTTCTCTGCTCTGCAGTGGGTGAAGGGGCGCTCCCTTTCCCACTCTGATCTAGCCCCCACTTTTGGAATCATTGCCGTGTGGATGGACATTTTTTCTACTATTCATGCCCATTAGCACTTTTTTAAAATTGTGAACTGAACTGACTTTTTAAAAATACATTTGCTTTTTTATACGCTAGCTTTTCACTTTTATCCAAACCAGCCAAATTGATTTTTGGAGATTTTCCACATTAGGGGCCATGTTTAAAAATATCTCTCCCATCCTAAGTTCACATAAATCTCCTCAGATATATTTTCTGAAATTTTCTTCCCGTTTTTGCTTTTCCTTAAAACGTTAAATTATCTGGAAAGAACTTTGACACCCCATGAGCAACGGATGGTCCAGAACCTGATGCTCCGTGCTGCGCAGCTCCTCCGGCTCCCTGAGCTGTGCTCTGCGTCCGGCCTGAGCTGCCCGCCCGGCTGCAAACTGACCAATGATGTGGCCCCACAGTCTGGGTGGGTGTGGGGTGGAGGGCCACGTCTCTGAGGTTCTGAATGCAGGACGCAGGGTGAGGGGTGCTGTGGTCGATTTCCATGCCATCCTTCTCTGTGCTGAGAAAGCACTGAGGGAATGACTGTGGCTTTAGAGCAGTTCAGGTTCCCACAGCCCCTCCCTTACAGCCCCCAAAACATGCTGCATCCCATCATGTTCATCTGTGTGAATCAATTCATCGGATTCAAAAGCAACTTTTATGCTGCTTCTTAATGATTTTATATTTTTATAATTAGGATGTTGCTAATGTTTGTTACTTTCTCAATTTATTATTATTATAAGTGGCTTAAACTTCTAGATTAATTTGGAAGAAAAGGGCATTAAGATGGACTCCGTGTGCTCCCAGGCCTTCTCTTGTTCCCAGGGTGGCTGATGCCATTATCGGTGGCCTGTCCCTGGCTCAGTTGTAGAATCCCACCAAAGCAGGGACTCAGCGTCAGATCTCTAGAATTCAGGCTAGACATCTGAATTTCAGACAGGAACACGTCTCCCAGGCACCTGTGGCACAGGTGTTGGGGAGAAAACCTTGGAGAGAAGTGCTCCAAGCTTTGCTTTGATTTCACTCAGTGCTCACCATTTCTGGCTTTGCAGATGGCAGCATAGAGCCCACAGGTCCCGAGGCAGCTGCCTGTCCTTGCGGGCTCCCACCTGGCTCACAGCTTCTTGCCAGTCCACGGAGGAACAGTGAGGACGGCGCTGGCCTGGGCAGCAACCCTGGCTACCACACCGATGGTGGGACCGGGGAAAGCCATCCTCCCTCCACACTGCCCTGAGCTGGCCGGCAGCGAGTGGGAGGATGCGGCTCTGGTGACTGCAGCAGGTACAGTCCCAAGGGATGGCCCCAAGCCAGGATTTAGGGCAGGGGTCCTCAAACTGGTGCATGTGGAGATCTGCTGGAGACCTCCCACAGTTTCAGACTCCCCAGGGCTGGAAGGGCTGGGATTTGCCTTTCCAGCGGGTTCCCAGGTGACGCTGATGCTGCAGGCCTGGAGACAACTGTCTCAACAGGGGAACCTTCAGGCCCAGGGAATTCGTCTCTCTCTCCAGGCGTCTCTCTCTCATCATATTTAAGAAATTACTCCATTAATTTTTCTTGACATTCCCTTATGCTATTTCAAAAACAGTGCAGTGGATAGTAGAAATCTCTTTTAAAATTCCTTCAGGAAGAATACTTTTGTCTGTTAATCAATTTTCTTAATTACTTAAATGGATAATTACCAGTTACTTTCTTCTTGCCTGTTTTTCTTGTAAGGTAAAGCAATACTGAAGTAACTTGTGATTTGAGGCATTTACAGAGATCCTGAGAAACAGGAAGAAAACAATAAATTACGCAGGTTCTAAATACTAAGCAGTGTGGAAATCTCTCCATCTTTCTTCTTTGTTCCTTGGAACAAGCAGATGAGGTAGGCACGGAATTAAAGGCATATGGAATTCAGTGCTCTGACTTGTATCGGAGACAGGGCTAGTTCTGCCTGAGCAAGTTGAGATGGCGTACAGAGAAACCTGGACCTTTGAACACACGTTGAGTATTGCAGATGGAATTCTGGATTAAAAAGTGAGTCAAACATCAATGGCCAATTTATCATTTGATCAGTTGTTGATTTATTTGTCGGTCCCTGACATATTTCCTCATCACAGTTACTATGATCTGTAATGCACATATGATTTAAAAGTAAATTTCAAATAACTGAATTTGAATGTGAATATAGTAAAGCTTTTAAGCAAATGATTTAAATAATCTGCTGTGCAGAAAGCCCATGTAACTATGTAGCTACGTTTAACAAGCAGCTGATAGAAAGACGGGGGTTGAAGAATGTATAAAATTTTCCAAGTGGCTCCAAACATGTTGAAGGCAAGAATCCAGTTTTCTTCTTTGAACTCTGGGCTGTGATCTTAGTGACTCTAGGCCCTGGTAAGCAGGAGGCAGCCCAGCTCGGGGCCCCCAAAGCCCTCTTTCTCCTCTTTTCTGCCCAGCGGAAGGCAGTCTCTGTGCGGATGTGAACATCTCAGTGGTGCTGAGGTTCTACCAGCCCCAGCTCCAGAGGCAGCCCAGGTGACTACTCTGTGTCCACTGTTCAGCAGTGACCTCAGGGAGTAGCGTTACATCCTTGGGGAGAGGAAGTCCTCCAAGGCATCCACGATATCCCAGAGTCCTCATCCCATCTCACAACCTCCAGCCCTGTAGGAGCCCAGGCTCAGACACCTAGGATGCATTGTGGAGCAGCTGTCCCCTCGCCCCCTTCTCCTGCCCCCATGCTCAACCCATCTGCAGTTCCTGAAGGGTGGCAGCAGGTGTTCCTTTATTTCTTTTTTTCTTTTGAGACCGAGTCTCACTCTGTCACCTAGGCTGGAGTGATCTTGGCGTGATCTTGGCTCACTGAAACCTCCGCCTCCTGGGTTCAAATGATTCTCCTGCCTCAGCCTCCTGAGTAGCTGGGATTACAGGCATCAGTCACCTCACCTGGCAAGTTTTTGTATTTTATAGAGACGGGATTTCACCATGTTGACCAGGCTGGTCTCAAACTCCTGACCTCTGGTGATTTGCCTGCCTCAGCCTCCCAAAGTGCTGGGATTACAGGCGTGAGCCACCGTGCCTGGCTTGTTCCTTTATTTCTTAAGGCCTAGGGATATTTTCAGAATCCCAAGTTCCTTCTTAAAATACAAGGGCTCATGCAGAGAGGAGTATCCCCAATGTCATGTGACAACGGCAGGGTAGGTGGTGGCCACATGGTGGTGAGGGAGGAGTGGGGGTCAGGCCTGAGGGCATCAGCCGGGAGCCCAGAAGATGTGGCAGACTGGGCGTGACCGTTGGGGAAGGCTGCCCAGCTTCCAGGATCATGCAGGATGTCTCAGATCTGTGAGCCTCCTGCCTGCCCTGCCTCCCTTGCTGCCGCCTAGGAGCCAGCCCTTTGAAGGTCTTCAGATGAAGGAGGTGACTTGTGCTGAGGGAGCCCTGGGAGCCCCCGCAGAGCCCCGTGCTGCTCCACACCTCGCTGGGTCTCCTGTGCCGCCAGGCCCTGGGCCTGGGTCTGGGTGAGGAGCCCCACTCGATGGTTCCCACACCCAGCGCCTGGACATGGCCATGCTTTCTGCTACCGTAAGTCATGTGGGTGCCGCGGGCCTAGCTCCTTGGGGTGTCAACACTGCACAATGATGGATGGGGGCCTGCTCCACTCCAGGGACCCAGGGTGACGTCCTCTGCCGTGCCCATCACTCCCACTGACCAGTGCTCCTGGCCTGGCTGGGAGGGTTTGAGCTTCACAGGAAGGGGCTGGGGGCGGACTCACAGGCAAGCCCCATGGCAGAAAGGCGCCAGCAGAGGATATTTCCCACGTGTCCTGGATGTCTGCAAGCCCGGCCAGTTCATGCCCAAGCCTTGGTGCACCGCCGTGGAGGCGCAGAGTCAAAGGTATGAGAGGGGCTCCCTCTGAGCCTCCCAGCCTCCCCTGGAGGGGAGAGGTGACAGTGTAGCACCAGGGCCCCAGACCAGTACTGCAATGTGTTGACATGGAAAAATGGAAATGCTTGCAGTGAACACATTGTATTCCTCTGGAGTTGGGGTTAATGGGCTTGACTTCTGTCCCTGCCTGTCTCTGCCCCATGAGAACTTAGATCCTCACCAAGGAGAGGGAGGGTTCAGAGCCACCGTTCTCCATAAGATGATTACTTTAAAGGCCATTGAGTTCTTTGCTCCTCTTGGTTTCCATGCCTTGCTGGGTCCCTGACTCAGACCCTGGGCTGAGAATCAGGCTTCACTTGACCAGCAGGATGCCAGCAAACCTGACTGTGCCAGGTGAGCGCATAATTATTCTCTTCTACAGAACAGGGAAAGAGTTAGGGAAACATAAGGCCACATTGCACAGGAGCTTACAGCACAATGAAACCACATCCAAGCAAGCAAGTGACCAGCACGTGTGAAAATCACACACAGTAAGCAGCCATAGCCACTGCCAGAGCTGGAGGAATTTTGAAAAGCATGAAGTGGCAAAGCCAAAGCCAGGATCGCAGAGCTCTCCATCTATGTCTGCAGAGAAGCCTATTTACAGGAGGCTCCCGGGCTCCCACTCCACAGCTCTGGGTTTCCAGTTGACTGGGAGGCTCAGAAAACGCAGAGAATACAGACTTGAGGCTTTAATTTACAAACTCAACCCGAACAGAGATGGTGGCGTTTCCTGCAAGCTTCATGAGGATGAGGGGTGAGCGCAGCTTGGAGGGAAGCCTGTGGTGGTCGTGGGCCGGTGACTTTTCCACAGGAGGCCGGGCTGCCATCACTTGGCGATGCTGCTCTGTTCTGATTTTATTAACCGCCTTCTCACACTTTCCTTACCTAATATTTTAATAGTCATTTGTGAAGCCAGTGTTTTGTTGTCAATTGCAGGATACAAATCACCTGTTTACGGGGCGGTTTGCAGCTTGTTGCCGATATGCCCTGGAACTAGGCTTTGCCTGCACTTTGTTTCTGTTCCTGGGGGCCTCATGAGGCTGTGGAACCACCGAGAGACATCGGGAAATAATTTACAGCCCCACTTCCAGGAGAGGCTGTGCGTCTCTTGTAAACAGGCCTGTCTATGGTTATCACTCACAATACATTTTCTGTTTCCTTTGAAGAGCAAGTTCTCAGCACCCGGGAGGAAGCATGTCCACACCGGCCAGCAGATGCCTTGGGGGCAAGAGGGCAGCACCCACCTCCCGCAGCATGGACCCCACGTGGCCCTGCCACTGCCTTCACAGCAGCATTGTCCGGAGGAGAGGGGAGAGAGTGTCTCCCTCGGCCTTCTCCATGAAGTCTGGGATCCAGAGATAGTGTCCTGGCAGTCAAATGAAAGAAAACGGTGTTTTCAGGAGCTCGATTTCTCTTGATAAGTCAGATTTTCTGTTTTCAGATTCTGTTCAGCTCTGCAGGCTGCAGGCCTGGGCACGTGTCTTCTCATGAGACACTGGGCTGCTCACACTTTGAGCTTCCCCCTGGAAAAATAACAGCAGGTTGCCACCCTGAGCTTTCAGGGCAAACAGAGGACCAAACAGGCTTTACAAAAACACTCCAGGAATGTAAGCATGGTTCCGGAATCCATTGCAGGTCAGAGCCGGGGCCAATTCTACTCAGTGTCTGTTGAAGTCGTGTGCAGGGTGGAGAGCAAGTGAGATGTGGTCATTTCAGTCATTCACAAGAGGCCCTTTCATAGTCCCCTGCATCCAAAGGGTCAGTTTGGGCTATTTTCAGAAATTAAGGGAAAAATCATGACAGTATTGATACATAAAGCTCCTAAGTGATTTGTTTATTCAGTTTATTTAACCATCACAGTTCTCTGTGAGGCAAGCAGGGTCATTGTCCCTTTCTGTAGATGGAGAACAGGGCCTAGAGGTGTCATGCTGACTTCCAGAGGTGGCACTGCTGCAGAAGGCAGTCTGAGAGAGTTCTGCTCCTTCTCTCTATGGACGGAGCTGGCCTCCCATCTTCATGGTCTTTCTGGCCTGGCTTACATAGTGTCACCTAGCACCTGGGTTCTGCCCTCTGCCCAGTGTCTGTCTCTGTCTTTGAAGCCTCCTCCTCTCTGCACCTTCTTTGTGCTCTGCAGCTGCCAGAAAAAATGACCAGAAACAGGCTTAAAGCAGCAGAAGCATATTTTCCTCTGGTACTGGAGACCGTAAGTCTGGAATCCAGAGGGCAGCAGGCCCACAGTCTTTGCCAAGTCTTAGGGGTGGCTCCTTCTGAGAGCTGACAGTGTGCTAGCAGCCCTCACTCTCGGCACCTCCTCCGCCTCGGAATCCACTCTGGCAGCTCTTGAGGAGCCCTTCAGCCTGCCATGGCACTGTGGGATCCCCTCTCTGGGCTGGCCGAGGCCAGAGCCGCCTCCCTCTGCTTGCGGGGAGGTGCGGAGAGAGAGGCGCAGGCGGGAATCAGGGCTGTGCGCGGCACGCATCCAGGCCAGCGTGAGTTCCAGTGGATTGCGGCTAAGGGACTTAGCACCCGGGCCAGCAGCTGCAGAGGTTGCCACTGGTATCCCAGCAGTGCTGGCCCGCCGGCGCTGCACTCAAAATCTCGCCGGGCCTTAGCTGCTTCCCCACAGGGCAGGGCTCGGGACCTGTAGCCCTCCATGTCTGAGTTCCCCCCCTGCGGTGGGATCCTGCATGGCCCGAGCCTCCGCAACGGGTGCCGCCCCCTGCTCTGTGGCGTCTGGTCCCATGACTGCCCAAGGGCTGAGGAGTGCAGGTGCAGCTCGGCACTGACCGGCAGCTCTGCCTGCAACCCCCGTGCAGGATCCACTAGGTGAAGCCAGCTGGGCTCCTGAGCCGGATGGGGACTTGGAGAACTTTTATATCTAGCCAGAGGATTGTATGTGCACCAATCAGCACTCTGTATCTAGCTAATCTGGTGGGGACTTGGAGAACTTTTATGTCTAGCCAGAAGATCGTAAATACACCAATCAGCACTCTGTGTCTAAACTCAAGGTTTGTAAATACACCAATTGGTAGTCTGTATCTAGCTAACTCTGTATCTGGCTAACCTAGTGGGGACTTGGAGAACTTTTCTGTTTAGCACTCTGTGTCTAGCTCAAGGATTGTAAACACACCAATCAGCACTCTGTGTCTAGCTCAAGGATTGTAAATGCACCAATCAGCACATTGTCAAAACAGACCAATCAGCTCTCTGTAAAATAGACCAATCAGTTCTCTATAAAATGGACCAATCAGCAGGATGTGGGTGGGGTCAGATAAGGGAATAAAAGCTGGCTGCCTTGCCCAGTACTAAGGACCCGCTGCGGTTCCCTTCCACAGCGTGGAAGGTTTGTTTTTTCGTGTTTGCAGTAAATCTTGCTGCTGGTGACTCTTTGGGTCTATGCTGTCTTTATGAGCTGTAACACTCACCACAAAGGTCTGCAGCTTCACTCCTGACAGCGAGACCACAAACCCACCACAAGGAAGAAGTTCCAGACACATCTGAATGTCTGAAGGAACAAACTCTGGACACATCTTTAAGAACTGTAACACTCATCTCAAGGGTCTGCGGCTTCATTCTTGAAGTCAGTGAGACCAAGAACCCACCAATTCGGGACATACTTTCTGTCTGTGCCAGCGTCCAGGGCTCCAGGCACCCGTGGCTTGTGGACACATTGCTCCAGCCTCTGCCTCTGTCTTTCTTTGCCCTTTGTGAGGACAATTGTCATTGGATTTAGGGCCCATATGGATAATCCAGGATGGTCTCTCGTCTCAAAATCATAACTTACCGTGCAGAGACCTTTGATTCAAGCACAGCCACACCCACACATTCCTGGAGTTTGGATGGGGGCATGTTTTCTGGGGTCACCATCCAGCCCACGACAGACCTCTATCACCTGCAGACACAGGCTGCCCCTGCACGCTTGCTGGTTGTGTACGTCTCCAACATCATCTACGTGCCCAGGGTCCGCTGGGTGCACCAAACACAGGAAAGAAGGTGAGTTCTGGCTTGGCCTGGTGTCCACCACCCCAGGCCCTGGCACTGCAGGGGGCATTGCATGCCCACCATGTTGCTGGCCTCCAGCCCATATATCTCCCTGATTCCAGCTCTGAGGGGCTTCCTGGAGGGGGAGGGTCCCGACCCTGGGAAGATGAGGCCTCCTTTTCCCCAGCAGGATCTCCTGCGTGGGACCAGGCTGTGGCTTCCAGAGGATCTATCCTGGAGCGTCAGGCACATGGAGACACCATGGAGGAAACGGTAATCCAAAGGATGCCGCAGTCCCAGAGCTGACAGAGTGCCCACCGGGGCCCAGTTGGAGGGGGATGGGCCAGGTAGAGTGAAGGTCATGGTGGCCAGGGGTGAAGGGGGTACGGAGAACAGAGGGATAGCCTGTGTGGAGCAGCCTTGCCTACCTGCTGACAGCGCTGCAGTGTGGCTGCTCCTGTAGACAATGCTGCCACAGTAAAGCCACCAGCAAGCACGTGGTCCAGCTGCAGCCTGCGCAGGGCCTCCTCCTTGGAGACCTAAGTGACATGTGCCTCCTAGTATTTTGCTTATTTTGGTCGAAGTGAAATTTCTCCTTTTACCTTGGCTTCTAGAACGCTCAGGGGTGTCACCAGGATGTCACCCGCATTCTGCCTTGCAAACAAGACCTGTTTATGCTGAAGGCGGCCTGTGCACAGCGTGAGCTGATGTACCCTGGTTGGAGCAGGCCATTCACAGGCTTCTCAGCCTCCCTCTCAGCAGGCAGTGGACAGTTTGAGCTGGACTCTGATGTCCGTGACACGTTTGTTGCAGGGTCCTAAGGAGAGAGGAAAGGAACAAGTGAGCTGGGAAAGCCCTTCTTCCTCCCATCCTCAGAAGGATGTGATGTCTGGAGCTACAACAGCTGTCTGGTGAGCATGAGGTAAAAAGCACAAAGATAAAAGTCAACACAGGAGAAGGGTGGATGGTACTTTTGTGAGAGTTGGTGTGTGGTGTCCGTCTACGGACTTCATGCTGCCTGAAGAAATAGTGGCTTCATAATTGGTTTCCTGTGACTTGGGGATGAATAAATTCCTAAGCAGTACAGAAAAGTTTTGTGTTCAACTACATTTACTTCTTTAAAAAAGCTTTTGTTATATTTACTTCGCCCTATTGCCTTTTCTCTGTTATTTAGCTGCCTTATTTTTGCAAAAACTGCTTTTTCTTCCATTTTATGATCACCCTGCTTTAGTTAATGCAGTTAATCATTTCAGTAACACGTGTAAATAAACTTGATATTTATAAGTATATACATTTAGGTGTATATACATTGAGATTATGTATAGCATGTTATAAATGTATACTATAAATTTATAAACTTAGGATAGAGTTAAAATTTGAAATGCTAACATTGAGCATTTTTTTCCCGGTTGTTGCGGAGATGATGAAGCTGGGGTTTCAGAGTCATCCAGGGCACAGAAGCACGAAATGGAAGAGGCTCTGGTCAGGTAGGTGGGTGAGGAGGGGCCAGGGATCTGGGAGGACTCAAGGCGGAACCAGGTGTAAGGCCCTTGGCATTTTTAATCCAGCGTCTGGGATTTCTCTTTGGGTAGCAGGTGGGGAGGGCGTTGCTGCTCCTGAGGCATTACAGGCAGCTTCCCCTTGCTCCTCAAATGCTGCCTGGAAATGCAGGCTCCTTTAACCTTGGGAGTCACAATGTCCCCTGACCCAGTGCCCCGTCAATACTTGGGAATGCCCAGGGCTCCACCTGAGCTCCAAGGGACACCTCTTGTGTGCCCTTGGCCTCTTCCTTACACAAAATCTGCTACTCTTCAAACACCAGTGGCAAAGAGCCTGACCCTTGTGCCTTGATTGTTTATTTGTTGTTTGTCTTCGATAACTTGTCTTGTGATGGCTGTGTTTGTGTTTCTTCTTTGCAAACAGTTGGCGCTGGGGGTGAATGAATTGGGTCTTGATGAATTCAGTGTAAATGAGCCTGAGATTGAGTTCTCTTGCTTTAGCATTGACTTGGGAGCAGAGTTGAAGTTGGAGCCCTGTCCTTCGGAAGAAAGGCTTCTGGAACTAAGCAGTGGACAGGGAGTAGCCTTGAGACTGGGAATAGCAGTGCCCTGGGTGGGCCTGCGGGGAGGCCGCCGGGGGTGGGGAAGTCCACTGTCCCTTTATTTCTCTGCGTGTTTCCCTCAGTGTTGCAGCCCCTGCTGCTCTTCGTGGATCTGTAAGGATGGAAAGACTTTTAAAGTGGTTTCTGCAAATGTGCAAATGTCTTAGTTTACTGCAATTAAGGCCGTGCATGACTGGAACAGCATCTCTCTTCCTGGTAGACAAATGGCAGTCATCAAGGATGTTTCTGACTCGAGAGAGCACCGTCAGCATTTCCTGTTCCATGCCCCACTTCCTCCCCTTCACTGTCCTCTGTGGGGGCAACATTGTGTTTTCTGACCAAGGACTGTCTCTGTTCGTCTTGGAGCTCCTTAGTTGTTGGTGTCATCAGCTATAGCCATAAAAACAGTTTAAGCCAGCATTAACAGAATTCAATTTTGCCAGTGTATAAAAACAGAGAGCCGCTCCAGTCTGTGTGGGGAAACGCTGCCCCTAAAGTAAGAGTGGAATTTCCCACTATGACTTTGCATCATGTCTTAACCACAGGACACTGTTCACGTTTGATACATAATCATCAAGGTTGGCCAGAGTGAAACGGTTTCCGGGATTAAGAGACGAGTTAGGAAAATACCTATTGGAAAGGGATTTCTTCCACCCAGGTTGGCTGCCCGCCTTCACCTTTGCTCTCTTGTTTGGACAAGAGGGAAGTTATTTTACAGGAATGGATGGAAAAGTGGAAAAAAGTATTCTAAACTTTTTTCTGTCTCTGAGAATTGGGGAACTATTAGAAACTGCTGGTATGGGCTGGTCCAGATGTTGTGGGTTCTCTCCGCTGGCTGCTCTTCGTCAGCTACAGATCAAACTCCTTGTTCTACTCCCTGCGCTCCTCAACTATTGCACTTGGCTGGTCTATAAAACAACCAGTGCACCAAACAAAACTCTAGTTTTCACGTCTTTTTGCTTGAGTTTGGGACATTCAGGAAAGCTGACAGGTGGACGTTGAGCCTCTCACACGGGCTGGGTGGACTTTGTGGCAGGCCTGCATGTTCCCTCTTCCCTTTGCCGTGGCAGTTCCCTAGGGGGCCCACATCTGTCTGGGGATTGGGTTAGGGTTAGGGATTAGGGGTTAGGGTTAAGGTTAAGGGTTAGAGTTAGGGGAGCACAGGACCAGCTCAATTCCAGGACACCAGGAACAATCCCCCGACTCTTGATAACCCATGAGTCACCGCCTCCTATTCCAGTACTGAATTTCTCCACCCACTTTGTTCCCCAGATCACCTTGATGAGCTGGTTAGAGCAGGAGGACCATTGGGTAATGGTTTGACAGAAGGCAAGAAAAAAGCGTCGTCTCCTCTTTTAGGGTGAAACCAGAGGGAGTGTGATGAGAAAGGATGAAGGGGTGTTGGGAGGGGTGGTAGAAGCTAGCGGAGAAGGTACTCCAGTTTGCAGCACAGCCCACAACAGGTTGCCACTATGGGGGATGTCTAGGGCAGGGCCAGTCACTCTTATGGGTTGGTGAGGGTTGAGGAGGTGCGCGCCTCTAGCCCAGGGCAGAGGAAGGAAAGTCCAGAGGCCAGCAGGGGCCTTAGGCTGGTTTATGCAGGGAGGGACACCTGGGCTAGATGGGCACCCTAACAGAGTATGAAGCTGAGGGCACTGCTGGTCATCTCTGGCACCTGGGGCTTGAGGCTGAAGGGCTGGTCCTGGTGCACCCTGAGAGGATGGAGGTGGGATTGGGGCACCAACAGGCAGTGAGAGCAGGCGGCCCCCAGACCTGGGGGCTTCCAGGGGCAGCCCTGGCGAGGTGATCTGCACTCTGTGGTTTGCAGCTTGCGTTTCTGTGCTGGAAGGTGCTGGAAGGATGCCATCCCGAGATGCAAGGCAGGCCCCACAGAGGCACTGGGGAGAAGTGGGCACAGTGTTGGTCTTGCCCACCCTGGGTCACGGGATGGGTTCGAGCCCCATTTCAGTAACCCGAGTGCTTGTTTTGAATCAGTCTCCTGGACTTTCATCATTAAATCAGCGTACAGCATCTCTCTCCAGCAGCCAGCAGAGGCCCCGACAACAAAACCCCACAGCAGGGAGATCCATCTACGATGATCCCTTCCTTCGGGGCAGCCTCTGGGTCAGGGGTAGGGCATGGCTTCAGTGACACAACCGCAATGTGAATGAGTTTTTAGTACTTACAGACTGAGGGGCACACAGCACACCTGGAGGCCACGCACTCAGGGGTCAGGGAGCACGGGCAGGGAGAGAGCAGGCTCCCGGCAGCCCACCATGTAGACGGGTGACTAGGGTGGGGGGCACCTTAAGCTCACAGGCAAAGGCCTGAATCGCCCATTTTAAGGAAAACGAGGAACCCAGTGTGCGAAGCGAGAGAGATGTCTCGTCTGTGAGTTTTTACCTCTGGCCACCACCTTGAGCCATTTGGGTGTGGCATCAAGCTGCACATGTTTGATGCAAGAGTGACTGAGCCCTGGATCTGGCACGAGAAAGCTAAACCCATTCATTCATGGCGGACGCGCAGGTGACATAAACCTGTAGGCATCTGCTACAGTTTTTCCAGGGAGTCCTGAGCCAACACTAGGGTTCCAGCCATAGAGGCAGCATGGCAGGAGCTCAGTGGCCTGTGTGGGTGTAAAACTGCAGCATGACCGAAACTCACATGCATTCGCATGCTCCAAGGGGGTCTGCCCCATGGGACCTAGAAGAGGGGGCAGCAGTGGACAGAGGAGCTACAGCAGCTGCCTCGACCTGACCCTGCAGCCTGGAGCATCAGCGTCTGGACCAAGAAGAGCTGCGCTTCTCCCTGGAGATGTTCACCAAAGAGGTGCCTCTCCAGAGAGAAAGTTGGTGCCATGGGCTGCTGGGAGCTCTGTTTACTGTATAGACGGTGGCACTGAAGAGCAGAGATTTGAAACTTATCCATAGCAAGGGGCTTGTTTAGACCTAGTTACTGAAATTAAGGTAAGTATTTGGTCTCTACATTAAGTCCTATTTGCTGTAATTAATCATCTGCTTTAATGAATGATGAGTTATGATGTGATTTCCTAAAATATCACATCAATTGGTCCTTTCAGCATAAACCCTGGGAAGGCTGGCCTCCCAGGTCTCCAGGTTGAGGGTGGGGGTGGGCGGGGTGAGGAGCAACCTTGGGCTTAGTGTTGAGTACTGGAGTCTGGCATCAGACACGGGCACAAAACCAAACGGGTGGTCAGTGATGTGGCCTGGAGCAGGTGACTCACCCGTCTGTAATCAGACTTCCCACCTGCATCATGGGACCATTCACCAACTGTGTCATGCAGTCTTGGAAAGATTAAATACACCGATCTTCGTAAGTGTGTGCAACTTACAGGGGTGCACAGACCATGTGCTACGTAAGTCTTCACCAGGAAGGCCTCTGACCCCATGCAAAGGTCAGAGTGACTCAAGTTCTGCCATTAAACACCCAGCAAGACCAAAGAACAGTGGGTCTGAACATCAGAGAATTCCCTATGAAAACGCAGCTTCCAGCCCCTCACCAGGGAAGGCAAACTCCCAGGCTGCTGTCACTTAGGACTCTGCTTTATAACAGAGATGAGTTGCTTGGGTGCCTGAGGAAATGCTAGATTCCCAGTGGCTTCGTGGTGGTTGGGCACGAGGTGTCCAGAAAAGGAACTCACCAGCAGAGGAACAGAAAAAGGGGCCCTACACTGCCCCTGTCATCCTCATGGCCTTCGTTTCCAGCCAGATTAGCAGGTCCCCTCCTTGCTCCCTTCCCACACCCCAGAAAGCTCTGGCTCTGCTGCGGTGGCCACAGCCCTGCCCACAGGCTGCCCCTCTCTCTGTGTGATGTGGCCACTGTCTTCCAGCTCCTGGACCCTCTGAGACCCATGGATAATGCAGTCATTAGATTTAGATATATGCATGCCCAAAATGAAAACATAAATACACAAAAACTTGAATATGAATATTCATGATAGCCAAATAATAGAAATAACCCAAATGTCCACCAACAAGTGAACAGAGAATAAATTATGGAATATTCATACAATCAAATATTACTCAGCAATAAAACATTACCAGCTATTGAAACATGTGACAACACGGGGGAAACGTCAAAAGAATTACGCTGAGTTAAAAAAGCCAGAAGCAAAGAGCATGTTCCATAGATTTCCATTTTTATAAAATGCTAGAAATTGCAAACTAATCTATTGCGACAGAAAGCACACAGTGATTGCCTGGGACCCCGAGGGGTGGGGTGGGGAGGAGGGAGGGATTACAAAAGGAACTTGGAGGTGACGGATAAGTTCACTAAGGATGTGGTGGTGGTTTCATCACATGTCAAAACTCATGAGATTGTGACTTAAATATAAATACGTGCCATTCAGTGGATACATAGTATAGTTCAGTAAAGATGGAAAAAAAAAAAATTGAAATTCAAACAAAGCACATGAGTCCTTAGGCCTACAAACGCAATTCAGATTCACCTGGCCAGCAGGAGGAGAAGGACCTGGATGTCCAGGGGTGTCCTGCAGACCCCAGGCTCTGGGACTGGCACCAGGCCGGCATCCTCCCAAACGTCATTTGTTACAAAACAACGTCATAAGTGACAGCAGCCTAGGAGTTTGCCTTCCTTGGGGGAAGCTGGAAGCTGCATTTTCATAGGGAATTCTCTGATGTTTAGACCCACTGCTCCGTGGTCATGCTGGATCTTTAACAGCAGGTGTAGGTATAACTCTTAAAAAAAGCTTCCAAATTGTCTTCTGCAGTGGTTGTGCCATTTCCCTTTCCCACTGGATGATTGAGAGTTTCAGTCGCTCTGCATCTTTGACACATCTTGGTGAGGTGGGTCTTTAAATGTAGCCATTCTCATGGTGATGGGACGGTGTCTTGCTGTGGTGTTGTCTTCAGTCCCCCTCGTGACTCATGTCGCGTTTCTGTCCATGTGCTTATGTGACGGCCATATAGCTACTTTAATGAAGTATCTGTTTCAATATTTTACCCACTTTCTGAATGTATCTTCTTACTCTTGACCTATAAAAGTTGATTGTATATTCTAGATGTAAATCCTTTGTCAAATACGTGTTTTGCAAATATTTTTCTCTCAATTTGTGGCTTGAATTTTGATTTTTATAACTTTTGAAGAGCAATTGTTTTTAATCTTGGTGAGTTCAATTTATTGATTTTCCTTGTATCCTTTTTTGTGAAAGCATTGAAGGAGTATTTGTGAAACATAAATACTAAGATTTTTTTCAGTGTTATCAAAAGTTTTAAAGCTTTAGCTTTTCAACACCAAGGTCATTTTGTATGTGGAGTGAGGTAGGAATCAAGGTTGTTGTCCATGTGTTCCATCATGATTTGGTAAAAATCTTATCCTTTTAAAAAATATCATTTGACCTCACACATGCAAACCTGTTTCAGATAGTCTGTTTTTTTAAAAAAATTTATGTACTTGGATATTTTTTTGTGCAATTATAACACTGTCTAAATTACTGTAACTTTATCATAAGTCCTGAAATCACACTGTAGGTGTTCCAACTTTTTTGTTTGTTTTGCCCATTTAAAATCTTTTTCATTTACATTTAATTGCAGAATCAGATTTTTAAATCTTACAAAAAAATAAAGTTTGGGATTGAGATCAATGTGGAGAAAACTGATATTTTAACAAAGTGGAATCTCCTGATCTATGAACATGGGTGTATCTCTCCAGCTATTCCAGTCTTCCTCAATATCTCTATTTCCAGATATTTTTTTCTGTTATTCGTTTCTGATTTAATAATATTATGGTTAGAGAATATGTTCTGTATAATTTGAATTCTATCAAATTTATTAAAGAATTCTGCTATGGTCTAGAATAGAGTGTATCTTGGTAAGTATTTTGCGTTCCCTCAAAATGCATGGTTATTCCCTCACTTGAAAATAACACCATTGTCTCCGGTGCTCTACATGCATAACTTAAGTCAATTAAGTTCGCAGGGTAATTGCAGTGACCCCTAACCTCGGTCTGTTCCTGATCCCTTTTCTCTGTTTCAATGGAGTTTATGTAGATGGAAGCAGATGCTGGAGTGTCCTGCACACTTTTTCTAAGCCTTTAAATCTTAGAATTCTCTGCAGTAAAATAGGAATGATAATCATCTCTACCTCATAGGGATTTCAGGAGAAAATTCTTCCTGTAGGGGTCCAAACCACACGGGATGTGGGGCTTCCGGTGCGGGGGTCTCCAGGAAAGGGGAGAGGGATGAAGAACAGAACCACCCACGGCTGCCCAGGCGGTGCTTTTGCTGGACTGTGGAGCCTGTCAGACCCCGCCTCCAGCGTTTGGAACTTTCCTACCACACAACTGTGGATAAAACACGGAGTCATTTCTCGTGTCTGAGCAACTGTGGCCCCAAATCCCTGGTGTCCATCTGCACCTCTGCCGTAGCAGCATGAGACCCCCTCCTGGTGATTTTACTTGGGGAAACGTACTTTGGCAGCTACTTCCTAACACTCCCTGTTTTAGAATTTTGCCACTGTTTCCCTGGTGGTTAAAACGAAATGAGTCAGGGCTTCGTTTCAAATATATTTGCTTTTCCAAAGCCCGGAGGTGCCCAACTCACTCTATGCAAAAGAAAATGGATAATGAAGCACTTTAATTAATGTGAATATTATGAAATTTTAACTGGGGTTGATGGGCTCCAGTTAAGAATCAATCACTGTCTCTTAATTCTCTGATGAACCTGAGAGCCTGTGAAATAAAGCCCCAGCATAGGCACTCACATAAGAAAAGCCAATCAGAGGGGAAGGTCTTTGATTTATGAGATGCCAGATAGGATCGGTCTGATACAGCATCCTGGGGCTCTATGAGCCTGTGATTTTTGTGTAATGAAGGTTATTCCTGAACTCATAACATTCCATATTCCGGTCTGTACTCAATCATCACCCTACACTATGAGGCCTGGATTGATAAACATATTAATTATACAAAGAATCCTTCCATGGATGGGTGATGACGGGTTGTGGGCGAGCTGCCTTCGGGGGAAGAATCCCTAGGAGCCCCTGCAGGAAGGAACAGGTTCCTCGGCAGCTTCCCGAAGATTAGAGACTGGGCCAGGCCCAGTGGCTCACACCTATAATTCCAGTACTTTGGGAGGCCAAGGCAGGCGGATTGCCTGAGCTCAGGAGTTCGCAACCAGCCTAGGCAACATGGTGAAACTGCGTCGCTACTAAAATACAAAAAAATTAGCTGGGCGTAGCGGCATGTGCCTGTAGTCCCAGCTACTTAGGAGGCTGAGGCAGGATAATTGCTTGAACCCGGGAGGCGGAGGTTGCAGTGAGCTGAGATTGTGCCACTACACTCCAGCCTGGGTGATGTAGTGATACTGTCTCAAAAAAAAAAAAAAAAAAATTAGAGACTGGAGGTGGTTCCATCTGGGACCTCAATAGTCCATAGTTCTAGATAAAATCAGATTTGCATCAACACTGAAATCTCCGTGCATCTTGGCCTTGGCTCAGGAAGGATTTCCAGCCCTTTCCAAGTGTCCTTCTTGTGCTTGGAGGTGCTAAGGAGGCACTTCCTGCTGCAGCCACTCGCTCCTTCCCAGCGCTGCTGCCACGTGAGGCCCGGGTTTTCCCCAGCGGTTTGGGGACAGCCCTCCACCTGGCCTCTGCCCTGCTGAGCTGGGCCTGGCCCACCTCGATTCTGCAAAATCCAAGCACCATCTCCTAGTGTGGTACCTGGCTAGGGGTCCTTGCTCAGGATTCCTGGTCCCAAGCACTCTCAGGGTTGTGGGCATTGGCCCTTCCTGCTGCAGGTTTGCACTGACAAGATGGGAGGTGGGGCAGGTGCCCATCCTGGCTGCTCCTTGGCACAGGCCCTGCCACCTGCCTGTGTGTTCAGACCATTCCAGGACTTGCCTTCTCTTACCCCCGCTGCCTGCGCTGTCCAAGCTGTAGAAAAGCTCAAGTGTTTTCTAAGAACTGCAAACATTTCTAATCCTATTACATGTTATTCAGCTCATAGTTTAGACCATCAAACCCTTTTCCACATGAGTTGCTCCTGCTGTAGGTCACTGCCATCCTGGGACCCTGAGGGTGGCTCTTTAAATCTCAGCTGCACCCACATTTATCACTGCTAGACTTCACTTGGGTGGCTTTCAGCATCATTTGCGTGTATCTGCGTCTGGTTCCATCTGCGATGGGCATTTGGGCAGGATACAGCGGGGGTGCTCCACGGGAGACTGATCAGACAGACGTACCTCCTGCGGCAAGGATGGTCCCCTCAGCAGTGGAGCCAGGTGCAGCTCCACCTGACCCCACACTGTCTTACCTGCAAACAGCCACATTCTTCGAAGAGTGTGGTGGACCTCTGGCCATGGCATTTCCCTACTTATTGGAGCAGGAAATGAGAGGAGAAGGACATGGCCTGATGGCTTGAAGGGTGCCCATGGCTGTGGTTGCCCGTTCCACACCTCAGATCCAGAGTCACGCCAAAGACATGTTAAATGAGGCTTGGAACCTTGAAAGCGTCCTCCGTGGCCATTTGTAGACAAACTCAGATATCAATAGATACAAACATTTCTAAAATTTCTCCTAAAGGAAAAGAGAGAAATTATTCCAGAATGTCATGCACGATAGTAGCTCACCTGTGCCTGGTGTTCTATGGTTCACATGGTAATTTCACCAACATCAACTCCCTTCTTTCCTAACATTTAGAGGTACATGGTTCAGGTGACAGATTTTAGAATGAGATATTGCAGCGTCATAAGTGCAGTTAAAGTGTTTAGCAAGTGCTGGCCAGGACTCCTGGTGCAGAGCCCCTCCTGGCAGTGCTGAGGAAGGAACCTCCAGCCACAAACCAGTGCCACATCCCGCTCCTGGGGGTACCGCTTGATCTGGGGTAGCACAGCCGGACCCAGGTATGTGCCAGCCTTGAATAGTCTATGATGACCTAAAACTGCAGCTTCTTTCTTAGGTCCCTGGACACCGTATCGGAAGCTCCCTGAGAGCCGGGATGACTTTTGGCACCGTCAGGCTGCGGATGGAAGAGAACACCATTTGAGGTTGCAGCCTGTTCCCTCATCTTCTAGATTCCAGTGTTGCTCTTGCCTCACCCCTCGCAGCTGTTTCTGTGTTCCCTTCTCACTGTGGGAAAAGGCCAGGCTCTCCCACGGCTGCAGACAGGCCATGTCAATTAAGGATCACTTTCAATTTCCCTGTTTATAATCCTGTGGCTACTAAACATCAATAATTCCTGCCCTCTTTCCTTGTCACTAGAAGATTGATGGTGCACGTCATCTCTCATATGAAGACATTTGAATGAAAATCACACTTCTGTCTGCATCCCATTTTCCTGCTGAGCGGGGGAAGCAACCCTATTAAATCAAATTATATGTGACTTTTAAATCTTCCCTTTACAGTGTTCAATTGAAAATCTGAATCCTATCATAATACATTGCCTTTTTATGAGTAAATTGACTTTACTTGGTCCCTTGGGGGTTTCCAGTCTCCCTTTCCATATTAGGAGGCAGAAGGACCTGCTGCTAGGCCACAAGGCACAGCACACATGAGAGGGGACTGGCAGAAGGGGATCCTCATGCTCTGGGCACCACCATGGCTGGATTTGAGAGTCAACATCTGACTCCAGCTCACCATGGCCGCACTTCTCAACTCCAGCCTAGAGGAAGCTCCTGGGGCATCTACTGAACCTGTGGAGTAAGGGACTGTCTGATGCTGTTTACTTCCTCTGTGATGGGCATTCCCTGTGTGGCTCACAACACTGAACTCTTGCAGCAATGCTGGGAGTGGGATATGTCCTCATGGTACAGATGAAGAACCAATCAGAAGTGAGGAGTTTGTGGAAGCTTTGCACCTAAAACTGTCTGGTGTCTGCTGTTTACACTCCAGGCCATGGATGGCACGTCACACACTCCCATCCCAGCAGGAAGAAGGATGGAGTAGGGCTGCCATGCCCATGCGGGTGGATGCACATAACATCTGTCTGTCTATCCATCTGTCTGCGGAGCTCTGTCAGTGCATCTGGGTGAACAAGGAGCCCTGGGCAGGTCTCTGCACCAGCCTTTGAGAATCAGCAGGTGTCGTTGTTGGGATAGGAGGTGCTGGTGGGAAGACTTGAAACTCAAGTTGGCTATGTCAGTATTTAAAAATAATTAAGAAGAAATGAACAGAATAAATCCTATTAATAGCAAATGCACATCTTACCACTAGATTTTAAATAAAACGTCACAGGAACCCTGGATTGGAAGAGGTCCGTTCCAGCGAAGAAGTTCTATTGACTACAAATCCAACACAAGCCAGTGTCATGATGTGGTCAAAACAGCATCAAAGTCATCGTAACAGGGTGTAATCTCGAGATCAAGAAAAGAGAATGCATGCTCCTTGATGAGTTGAAATAAATTTGCCATTCACTAAATGCATCTAGGCATTATTTTTCCTAAGAAAAGGAAAAGTGGTCATTTTATTCTGTTGCATGGAAAATGTTTTCAGTCATAATTCAGGGTCACAAATAAAAAAACTCTATTGATGTGGCAAAAGTTGTTGAAGAGGAGACCATTGAGTCACCCTGTCATCCTCCATGGGCAGGACCATCCCTGTCCAAGCTTCTGCTGAGTGCCCTTCCAACATGTGGCCTGGGTTCTTGGTGCTGGTGCCCTTCCAATAGGGCTGGGAGTGAGACACTGCCTTGGTTGGGGCTCTGCATGGATGGTTCATACACCATTTCTGATGAGCTTGTCTTAGAAGGGCCTACCACTCTTTCCCAAAATCCCACACCTGACTTCGAGAAGATGTGTCTCCACACCTCCTGACAACACCATCTCACTGTTATTTCTCATCTATGTCTGTGAGATCTGGAAGAGGAAGCTGACATTTGGAGTCAGGCAGCTCCAAGTCTGCACTGAGTTCCTCACTGAGTAGCAGAGTGGCTAGTAAGAACCACAGAGCCTCCACAAGGGGCCCCTGCATCGTGTCTGGGAAGGGAGGATAGAGCCTGCATTGTGGGGGTGGTGGGAGGATAAACTGGGTTAAAGGAGCCACGGTACCTCGAAGTTGGTGTCTGTTTTTGAAAATGGATTTTGGCTCCTCCTCACCCATGCTGAGTCCACTCTCCCCTGGGTGTTTCCCTCGGCTCTCCTCCAGGCAGACCATTCTGGGTAACATTTCCCTTCTGGGTGCTTGGACTAGGAATTTGAAAGCTGCATTTGTCCCTGTTGGGCCTATGTCCTGTGCATCATTCTCACTCATACTCTCTTTGCCCCTCTGCTCATTCTTAGAAATCCATTCCATATTCTGAAGCCTCCCACCTTCCCATTTACACCTATTAAAACCTGTGAGCACTCTGCCGGGTTCCTTTCTTGTAAATTGCATATTTGATTTGAAATAATGAATGAGGATGTTTTGACATTTCTAATGAACATGAGTTAGTTTAGCATGTTTCTAAGCTGCTTCCAAGAAAATCTATTTGTATTCATCATTTGCCAGATAATCCACCTGTAATCACTCCATTGTCATGTGATCAACTCTATTTTATCATCAGCAAGATCAACACCCTCACATCATGAAAAAAACGATGCTATGAAACTCTTCCCAGCAGAATTGATCATGTGCGACTCTGATGTGTGGTGTGGCAATCAGCAGGCAGTGATGAATATGCACATGGTGGCATGGGCCAGGTGCAGAGACTGGCTTCATCTTCTATTATTAACACCTTGAGGCTCATGCACCTACTATAATCTCATGCACCTGTTTTAAAGATATATCTTGTGTTCCTTCCTGCACATTTTCTATTTGTGTTGATTGTGTTCAGTTTCACTAGCCTACTTTCCTGATTTCATGTGAATCTCATCCCTGGCTTTTATTTCATGAGTTGACTACTGAGCCCGTCAAGAGTCAAGGCTCTGTATGTGTCTGTCTATCGCAAACATTGGTAGAGCACAAGACAGGGCTCTGTTTCCTATAAGGGGACCTGTTTTGCTGAAGGAAAGAAGTGACCATCCAAAATCATAGGAATGTCGGCTCAGGGCATCAGCTCTGCTCATGCTAACGTAGGACTTGCTGAAATCAGGGTCAAGCATGGGAAGCAAATCGGGCTCTGAAATGCCTTCCAGTCACTTGTGGATCCAGGTGAACGTACCTTCTTCTTTGATAAGCAGGACCGAGGTCAATAGCAGCTGCCACCCTGCCAGACAGGCATCTGTGTGTTCTTGTCAGGGTGGGCACTTGGTGGAGTCTCCTTGACATGGCTCCAGTCTCAGAGGGCCAATGTGTGAAATCTGAGGTTCTGCCTTCTGCCTCCAGACGTCCTCCCTCTGGGTTAAAGCAATGGGAAGGCACTTGTTTCATGGAGGAGTAGGATTCGTGTCTCTGGCAGTCGTCCTACACATTCAAGATGCAAGAGTTTTCTGTGCAACACAAAGCAGAGGCAAATTCAGCTCTTATCACAGCATGTGTGCAAACGAGGGCAAATGTGACTCCTTCCCAGTGCCCGTCAACACTGAAAACCTGAACTAAAAAGCAAATGCACAGAGCATCCAGAATTTTCTGTTGAACACATCTCTTTCCACCCACTCACTCACACTTGTATTCCAATTCATTGTTAATTCACAGGACGTTGGGATCAAAGCCTTTGGTTGAAGTTAAATGGAATGATCTCTTCCATCTCGACCTGCCCGTGTCCACGCAGCAGAACTGCGAACCTGTCGTCTTCAGCGCCCATGGCTGAGTGCGCGGAGACCGCTCAGCTGTACTTGTCTCTGCCTTCTGTCTTGCTATTCAGAGGCAGTTCTCTTCTCTCCTCTGTTTATAGAGGTCAAACGTTTTAGTTCAAAAAGTGTGACTTTGGTACAAAGCCAAGCTGAACAATTTGGACTCCGGATTCCTGACCCTGCCATTCCATGGGAGCCGAGACCCCTTTCAGCCGAGCTTCCACTGCGGCTTCTTCGACATGCTTCACTAACCCTAACAGCTCCCTGTTACCGGCGACAATTTAGCATCTGAGCCAGGAGCTGGAAGAGAGGGGGAGAAAAGGGTGTAAATTATACGGAGTAGCGGGGAACAAAGGTTTTATTTCTCCTGAGCACAACCCTTTGATAGGAAAACGGGGGAGACAAATGTGTCGCTAATTTAATTAAGTGGTATGAGATTTCAGGGTCTACAGATGCCATTTAGAACGGGATTAATCAAGAGCAGGTGACGAAAATGAATAGTCACACACAATGTTAGCGTTTTCAACAATCCGACACAGTCGGATGGAATCAAGAGCTCTTCAAAATAGGACACAGTTTTGCTTGCTAATCCAAATCTACCTACTCTTTCTCCTCACAATACGTGGCTTGTTCTCACAAGGCAGAAACCTTTCCTATTTTCTTGCTATAAGCGAGGCACCCAAAGCAAAGGGATAAAGAAACTGGTTTATGTACTTGATGCTTTGTTTATTCTTCCCTCCCCACACTCTCTCCAAGAAAGAAGAGGTATCATCAGGAGATCTTGGAGCACCTTTGGAGCAACCCTTAGTCCCTACTCCAGGCTAAAAATTAGATGGGCCTCAGCTCAGCTCCATGGCTGAATATATGGATGCATCCCCAAACAGTGCCTACACACCTGCTGTGTAAGGAGCTCACCCTCACCCTGGTGGCTTGACGAGTCAGAATGATACTGAGCACCCCAGGAAACACAGCACATGCCCAGAGGCCCCTGAACGGGGAGCATAACAGGGTCTTCACGCAGTAGGAAATGACACCTGTTTAATAAAGGAGCTGAACGGAGGGATGGGATTGGATGCTTGTGCCCAGAGGGGACCATGCCCTGCTCTGTCTGCCAAAGTCCAACTTCCCTTAATTCACTATGCAAATCACACTTGAACAAGACATGGCTTCATACTTTCAGGAAGAGGTAACTCTCTTAACTTTCATCACACTTTACTTTGAAACTATTTGGTATATGGGTTATTCAGATATAAAGGAATCTCTCTCAAATGCTTGAGAGTACTTGAAAAATATTTTAGTCTCCTAAGAGTTCAAGCAGCATTCTGAAAATCTGACTTGTATCATTAATTCTTTTTCTCCATACACTTTAGAGATGGAGAAAAAGGTATAATTTTAGTTTTGGTTGCCCCTCATCTTTTCAGAAATTCTGAATTAGTAGAGACTAAGTTGGTGAATTCTTGCTAGTCAGGCAGTTCTTAAAAAGTATTGTGAACGACTTAGATGAATTTTTAAATTTCCCCATGCGTGATTGCCGTTCTTCTTCATATATATATATACACACACACACATATATATACACACACACGTATATACACACACACACATATATACACACACACACACACACTCTTCAAGTTCCGGGTTATATGTGCAGAACGTGCCATTTTGTTACATAGGTATACACGTGCCCTGGTGGTTTGCTGCACCCATCAACCCATCACCTACATTAAGTATTTCTCCTAATGTTATCCCACCCCTACCCCCACCCCTTCACAGGCCCTGGTGTGTGATGTTCCCCTCCCTGTGTCCATGCGTTCTCACTGTTCAACTTACACTTATGAGTGAGAACACGTGGTGTTTGGTTTTCTGAGCTTGTGATAGTTTGCGGAGAATGATGGTTTCCAGCTTCATCCATGTCCCTGCAAAGGACATGAACTCATCCTTTTTATGGCTGCAGAGTATTCCATGATGTATGTGTGCCACATTTTCTTTATCCAGTCTATCACTGACAGACATTTGTGTTGGTTCCAAGTCTTTGCTATTGTGAACAGTGCTGCGATAAACATACATGTGCATGTGTCTTTATTGTAGCATGATTTGTAATTTCAATATGTATATTTTCTTCATTTAGAGAACCTTCTCTATAGTTGAAAAACAAAACAAACAAACAAAATCCTTCCTAAACTTTGGAGACTTATTACAATCTGTAGTGGTTTTTCTGGGGAAACATTTGAAACTATTGAATGTTTATTTAAAATATTTGGGAAATACCTAGGGATTTCAGACAAACACTTTATCCTTCTCCTTCAACCTCACAAATAATTGGAAGATGGATATATTGTCTCCTAAGTACTAAAGGAAAAATAATATCTGGGAGATGATTGTTGTTAGGAAAAGCTCACTCTTTCAGGGTTTACCTTTCTGGCAACACACGAAGATGTCACATAAAACTTGTTTCATGGCAGATTCATGTAGCTAACCCTTCGAGGGCCCAGAGGTTCCTGGGCATCTGGGAAGCTTGACATCTCACACACATGCCCAACGTTGGAACAAACAGTGGTGTGAGAGGCAGAGTCTAATTTTATTTCCTTTTACCCTCGTGAAAATGTCAGAAGCCTAGCTCTTCCTCACTTAATACGCCTGTGGAAATGACAGAAGCCTAGCTCTTCCTCACTTAAAAACACTCAGGCTCAGTGGGCACCACCTCATTGTGCAGGCATATAAGAATGACTTTTTTTCTTGTATTCTGTGAGTGCAAAATGCCTCCGTGTCCTGGTCAGTCCTGCGTGGGGTGGCCATCCCAGCTGGGGGGCTCGGAATAGGGCTCTGAGCAGAACAGCAGTGCACTCATGGGTAATAGAGACCAGAGTCGAGAAATCTCTATCTGCTCTGCTGAATAGCTCCATCTCCTTCAAGGAGGCTCCGGCCAAACAACCCTGCCCCCCGTGTGGACGCAACTCCGAATGGAAGCTGGAGAATCCCACACACTGGCAAGGGAGGCCAGGGCTGACCTTCCTCTCTTTGGAAAAGAATATGGATTGTAACAACAATAGTAGAACTTGAATCATAATTGTATTTTTCTTTTGTGAAATTCATAACAGAGGTGGCTGGGGAGGAGCGGGGATCTGGCACCAGCCGGGGCCTGTGATTCTCTCTCTCTGTCTAACTTTGGCCCAATAGACCGTGTCTTGGGCAAATTCCCAGATGTCCCACGCCTCAGTTACCCCCTCATGAATGGACCGTGCCATCTCAAGATGCTCCCCAGCCTGGGAACCTAGGACTTATGACGATGCTGACCTTGCTTTTGAAAGCCATAGCAGCAGATGAGACGGGACTAGAACCTTGATGCAGATTTGGGCGTTTGAATGAGACAGTCTGCCAGCAGAGTCTCCACCCCAGCTCCCGTCAACAGGAGTCCCGTAGAGCTGGTAAAACACAGCCTGGTGCCTGCGGAACACAAACTACAGATCTGAGCAAGTGGGGCCGTGCCATTTCCCAGCTCATGGAGCAGGATAGGGAGCATTTGGGAACAATCAGACCGGTTTGGGTGCAATAGATCTTATAGGTGCTCTGGGCATTGTGGAGACCAGAAATACCTGTTTGCTAAGGCCCAGCTCATTCTGGCAGTCTTGCATGGACTGTAGGGTCTGGGAGCTCTGAATGGACACCGTTCACTCACTGGAGAGATGGAAGACCAGGGGGTGACATGGCCAGTCTCCCGTGCATGGCAGGAGTGCCAGCGAACAGCCCAGAAACCTGCCTGCCTGCTTCCTCCTGGCTGTCTTGGGTTTCAGCTGCCTGCCTGCTGGGAGACACCCATCAGCAAATGCTGCAGCATTTCACGGGCCACTGGACGTCTGTGAAGGATGCATTTTAAGCTGCTTTTGGCAGTTTGGCTCCTGGTCTCCAGAACCTGCCTTTACATTTTCAAACCAGCCCTAAAGTTTCTTAACTAGACTGTATATAAACTCACATGGAAATTTAGGTGATATTTCAATGCATTTCAGATCATTTTCTTGGAATTTTGGGGGGTTGGCAACATGAGGAAACAGAAGACTTGAGTTCAAATACCAGGTTGAGTCCCAGCTGGGCACAGTCAATGTGGAATCGTGCTGCCTCCCGGGGCTCCACCTTCATCACGTGGGTGAGGGAAGTGCTCACAGGTGACCCTGGCAGGAGGCATGTCCAGGATCAAGCCCCTCCCAGGTGCCAGGAGGCACTGTTCTAGGACCAGGCCTCCTAATTTGCTTTCTCTCAGAGGAATTGCCTTGCAGTACAGGAATCAGTGCATAGAGAAGGATCTGGAATGGAAGCTGCGGATTTTTGTCATAGTGTCTTGACTCGAAAGCTGCCAGGTCTTTTGCAGATTTTTCTCCATAATTTAAGACTCATTCCTTGGCAGTGTTTTGTTCCTGTCGTCTTGGCATCATTCTGGTTTTTTTCCGTTCATATGTTTGAGGTTATAATTAAAAATAAGTCTGGAAACTTTGCATTAATTTAAACCAATGTTTGCTAGTCTGTTTGTTGTGAAATAATCAGTTGTTTGATTTCATCTTAAGCAAAATGCCTAGTGTGGATGATCTAAGAATATTCCCTGTGCATAAAGGACAGGATCAGCAGAGCTGTTGGCATTTCTTTTTTCCACCATCAGGCATTCAGCCTGACCCTGGTCCCTCGCTCCAGCTTTCTGACCCATTCGGGAAGGGCCTCAGAGCGTGCAGGGTGGCCTTGGAGACTTCTCAGTGGGAAAGTGCATGGAGGCAGCGACGTGCTAGGAGGGATGGCCCAGCTAGTAGGGTCCATGCCTGCTCTAGGCGGAGCTGGGGGTGCACCATCCTAGTTCTTGAAGGGATCTTCCAGTGCACCTGCTCCGTAGCTTTCCTGCAGTGACTGCTGTTGTGGGGTGGTTTCTCCCACCTGCCAGGGTTCACCTGGATGGCTGCCCAGGGCAGGCGAGGTGAATATTTTAATATTCGTTTCATGATTTTATTTTCAAATGCCTTAAACTTGAAACATTCACAGAATCTCAGTTTAATAGAGAGCCAAGTGATGAGCATCGGTATGGAAGTGACTTTAAAGTAAATGGAATGTGCTAAAACACACGACATATGACATCAGAATGTTTATCATCGCTAGAAAAATGAAAACTTATGCACAATCCCTTTCCAAATTATTATACACTGACATCTTAATGTGGTTTTATATTAAAATGTATTAAAAGCCAAATATCAAATATTTGAACTCATCTATAGTTTGGGATTATTGAAACATTTCCTTCCTTTCGCGGTCACGGAAAATTGAGAGTTGGCTAAACAACCTCTAGAGCGTGGAGAGGGGATGACCAGGAGGATGTGTATGCTGTTGGAACTTGTAAACCAGAAGTCCAGGAAGGGGTGAGAGGCCATTAGCACCAAAGAAAGTAATTAATTATCGATGCATCCAGAGAGAGAATCTATTATAAGTAGCCCTATTAAAATATAAAGGGAAAATATAGGTCCTTAAAAAAAGACAGTATGTTCATGCTGGAGGGTGAAAATGAATAGGAACTTTTATTATTAAACTAATATACCATTTGATTAAAAAGTGAACTATGTAAGCTTGAATAAGATAAGAATAATGAAGACAGTAAAAATATTCTCGAATTAGCTGAGTGAGGATTCTTTCCTTTCAAAATTGTTCAACAGGAAAAAGGCTAAGGGAAAATGTGTGGGCAATTGTGAAGCTCACAGAGACCATCCCGGAGGCTATGTGAGAGCAGGGCTCTGAAAGCAGCGCCCTCAGGCACATTTGGAGATGAGGTTGGGGAGAAGTAGAAAAAAAATCTGAACGTGGTTATATCACCTTTCCTTAGTTCCCTTTCCAGATAATCTTCCCCAGATCATTATTCTATTCCTGAAGGTTTTTTTCTTTCCCTCTCCCCACCTCCAGCCTTCCTTCTGTTTCCTTCCCAGCCCTCCCTGGCCCTCCCTCCTTTTCTAGTGAAACACTTTGTGTTGTTGCTTTATTTTTGCTGTTGGAGGAATTACTCTTGGGACAGTGTCTATGAATCAGAAATCTAGAGCATTAGCTAATTTCTTAGTATTTATGGTTTTGTTTCATTCAGATAATCTAATGGTCTTTCCTTGTAGTCATTTGATTAAATTCTGAAGGGCCACTGGGTGAGCCATCCAGGCAGGGCCACCTCAGCAGGCCCTGTGCTGCGCCCGAGATTCCTCACCATTCTGGGGCTTTCTCAGAACCAAATGGTGAGAATAACAAAGCTCACAGATGAAAACATGATGCAGGTGAGCTCTGTTGAAGAAAGGCCCTTAGACACTAAAAATGACACCATGAAAGCAATAACGAAGAAAGAGATACATGGATTCCTAGCTAAGAAGGAACGTACAAGCTCTTGGTGCTAATGGACAGCAAGATCCCAGTGTGTAAGACAATTAAAAAAAAAAAAAAGAGACAGCAAGGAGGTCAGATTCTTTTTGGTAATTTTAAAATAGTACTTTTTTTAACTTTGAGATTTGTTTTGTCCTTAAGCCAAATGTGGCCATGACTTTTTTATTCACAAACACTAATTATTGAGAAATGTATTTATAGTTTCCTGACTGCAAATCAGGACTTGAGGAGACTGACAGACACACATAGCATTTGATGAGATCAAGGCAACCAAACGCAAGGCCATAGAAGGCAAGTCAGGTGGGCAGAGTGGGAATCCTGAGGGAGGCCTGGCCCCTTACAAGGTGCCCAGGCCACATGGTCCCCGGGAAGTGGCCACTGACTTGGAGCAGCCCTGCACGGCTGGTGGACAGTGGCCTCTGCGAGAATGTGACTGACGGACAGCAGCCTCCACCGGAATGTCTTCCCTTCCCTACAGGAGGCCCTCCTGGTCTTCCCGTTCCTACAGGAGGCCCTCCTGGTCTTCCCGTTCCTACAGGAGGCCCTCCTGGTCTTCCCGTTCCTACAGGAGGCCCTCCTGGTCTTCCCGTTCCTACAGGAGGCCCTCCCAACACCTTCACTCAGAACCTACCCTGGGCCACCACCGAGAGCCAGGGGCTGCAGATGTAAGAGTCAAGAAGCAGAAAGGACGGGCTCAACCCTCCTGGAGCTTCCTGTCTAGGATGGATGCAGGGCACTAGTGTGCCAGGGAGTGGACACTCCCTTGTGACTACCACGTGCCCAAAGAGGACAGGAATCAGTGAGGGGAAACACGGACTCACGGAGAGCCACAGGGGAGGGAGACTGGTGGGGTTTCTCTGGGGAAGTATGTCCCAGGGACTGGGAACCCCATGGGCCTGGGTAGAAGGAGGGAGGGAAGCCGTGAACTGTGATGCCAGGGAAGTGGGGGTGGGACTGGGGCTTGGGCGAGACCCTGGCTTCTGACCCTGAGCCATCCAAGGCCCCTGGAGGTCTTGCGCCCCAAGGAAAGAGCCCTGACCCACTGGGAAAGGTTGAGAATGGGCTGCACGGGGCCAGGCCCGAATGGAGCAGGGAGGCCAGGGGAACAGGGTGCCTCATGCAAGTGTGGGAGGCACTGCCTGGCACAGGGCCTTGGCCATGGGGATGATGAGAAATGGCTGGGTTGGGTGACCTTTGATGTTTTGAGTGGAGGGTGCTGAGCTTAAATTGTGAACCTTGGAGCACTGCTCTGGTTCCGGGGCATCACGGAGAGGTAAGAGGCCATGCTGGGGCGTCAAGGGGAGGTAACGCATGCGCAGAGGCCACACCGGGCTCCACCAGCAGCTCGTCAGAAGAGGCTCCCCTTGTTTGGGGCTTGTTAGCACCCCTGAAAGAAAAATGAGATGACAATTAAAAGAGCAATGCAAACCAAGTTAAAAATCAACCTGCCCCCAAAACTGTGCCCCTTTTCACCAAATGGAAACTTGAGACCAGCAGAGGAGCCCCCAGTGCTCTGCCCGGCCGAGCACCAGAGTCGACTGCGTGTCCATAGCCATGACCGTTCTCCGAGAAGAGAAGAACAGAGGCCTTGGAGGAATCTGCAGAGTGATCCCGAGGAACCTCCGAAGTTGGGAAATTCTGCCGCTGTCGTCCAGTTTTGCCCCCGTACACACTGCAGCCCCATTAATCCATGCGGCGTCCCCAGATCAGCCACAGCCGCCGCAAGTACGTGGCGACTTGGCCGCGGGCACATTCATGCAGATGAAATGGGAATTTAACAACGTCTCAGGGCGAATGCCTGTTGTCCTTTTTTTTAAGTGTGTCACATGATCGCGCTGTGTGACATCGCAAATCTCCATCTCGGCTTTGTTGGCCTCTATGCATGAATAATTTTCCCAGTGCTTGTTTTTAGTGCAGCCAGAAAAAGAGCGCATTACCGGCGCGCAATCTCTTGTTGTGGGCGATCAGCATTCTGTGGGTCTGAGCTGGCTTACAACGGCGTAAAGACCCCAGTGGCATGTGTTATAATATATGAACCATTGTCCCCCTGAAGAACGCACGAAAGAAAGAGCATTGTTCTACCAGGGAGCAATTCAGCGGGTTTTTCCCAGAGACTCTTGGGTCAAGTTTTTATAGGCCTATTTGATTTTCAAATTCTTGCTTACGCTCTTTCCTCTCCGCGCGCATAGTGTCCAAACTTGTCTACATTCACTTCCCATGTTCCGTGCATGGTAGATGGCCTTTAAAAAGAGTATCTCAAATAAGTCTTTATTCGTGTTTTGTTGGGTCTCAGTCTGTGTTTTCATGAACTCCGGCCCCAGCCATGGCAACTGCAAGAAAAATGTTAACAATGATTGACAGGATTAGAAAAGCCTCCGTCCCTATCCGCATTTCAAACACTTTGGGAACAATGGTGTTTGGTGTGATTGAATTAATGAGATACCATGGGCTGTCAAAAGAGCACACAGACTTTACATAAACCTGATTATCTTTGCATGGCAGAAGCGGAAAAAAAAAATACAGAGAGAGTGCAGTTTAGTTTTCTTGCCTACCTCCAAAGGAGCTTGGAAGGCTGGGCCTGCTCCGTGAGAGGGGCCGCTCAACTGGCCTGGCCTCCCTCCATGGGCATACATCAGCCATGGTATTTAACAAGTCTATTCAGGAAACCAGGCCCCAAACAGCCTTCTTTCACAACTCAGCACCTCTGTGGGGTTTTTTTTTTTTTAAATTTTCCCTGGGAGCCATTGTTCAAGAACACATTTCAACAATTAGACCTGAGCCTGCGGCCCCTGCCCCGTCCTCACCCTGCGAAGAGGCCTGGGTTCCGACCATCACAGTGTTTAAAGGTTGGGCCCAGCCGGTGCAGACGTTCACCCTGGAGGACACCAGCAGGAACCCTGTTTATGCCTGGGCATCCCCTCTGATGATCAGGAGTTCTGCGCGGTGCCTGAAGGCCTTGGCTGAAGCTTCGTGTTGTATTGGGGAAATGAGGATGAGCCTCTAAAAATGGTTCAGTTTCTTACGGAGAGCAGAGCGACCATCTCCCTTCTGGGAAACCTTCTGTTGAGAAAGCAGGTGAACAGGGGCTTGCAGAGTTTCCTGTGAAAAGCCCCCAGAGCCGAGAGCAGGTAAATCCCATCTCATCATTTACGGATATTGCTGAGGCACCTGAAAAGCACCAGCGACTCAGTGGGGGGGAGACCTGCAAGGCTCGGGAAGAGCGGCGGCTCCTGGGTCTGCACCTCACCGCCTGTGCTGGCACCGTCTTAAGAGAAAAGCCCACTCGAAGTTACAAACGAAGCAAGTGAGCAAAGGGATACAGGAGACTGTCTTCCAGCCCCAGCAGAGTCCCTGAGCACCTTTGCTTCTGCAGCTGCCGGTGTGGCTCACAATCACGCAGTGATGTCTGAGAGCAGACACGCCAGTTGAGAAGGCCACGTTGTTCCACTCTAGAGGAGTAAACATCATGCGAAGCAGAGCGAGGACGGACCAGGGAACAGAGCGGCATCTGCAAAACTAGGGCGGATCTCAGCCATGCTGACTACATCCTGCTGGTCTCTTTTCCTGCTGAGGCAAGAACCCAAGCCAGCTTTCCAGTCACAGAACAATTCCACAGACACTTCGCTGGCCAGCGCCTCTGTTTTATCCTCAGTTCACCGATTAAACGTGACAGGTGCACACACACAGGGGAGGAGGTGTAACTTGGGTCTTTGGACATGGCCTCTCTTTCCAGAGTAAACTTGGGGCTGCTGGAGCCTCAGTCCCTGTGGATGGGCAGCTGGAGCCCCTGAGGCCCCAGCACAGCTCTGGAGAAGTACATGTTCCAGGATTCACATCTGCACCTGTGTGTGAAACTCCTCTCCCCACTCCCTTTCAGAGCCTAAGAACAGACTGGGGACTCTGAATTCATCCTTGGCCATGACACCCGACAGCAGAGCCTGCTCCCGGCCCAGCCAGCAGATGTCCCTGTTTCACACAGGGTCCTGGGTCCGGCCACCGTCCTCCCCGCCGGCAGCATCCCAGGTCTGCTAACCTGCTGGACAGGGCAAGCGCGGAGGCCACTTCTGCTCTTTCTCACACAGAGGGGAGAGTGGGCAGGGCTGCGGAATATTTCTAGAGGAGTCAATTGCTCCACTTAAAAACACAATTTAGAAAGTCCTCTGCTTTCAGGGAGATTGAGACCAAGACCTGACCCCAAATTAAACCACAAATGCTTCTGCTCCCAGGAGCCAGAGAATCTGGGATTCTCTCATTGAGTTCAGGAAAACTACAAAGTGACAGCAGCGATGTTGCCCGTGGAAAGAGAAACAGATTCATTGGGTGTTGTATTCAAATTTTTACCTGCTTGGTAAAGTTATGTTCAACACCAATAAAAACGAACTACACTCATACAGAAACTAGGTCCATATAGGAAGTACTATATCCGTGTGGGAACTATACTCATATAGGAAATAGATCCATATAGGAACTACTATATCCATAAGGGAATGATACCCATCTAAGAAATATATCCATATAGGAACAATAACCATATAGGAAAGATACCCATAGAGGAACTATCTCCATACAGAAACAATACTCATACAGGAACAATATCCATATAGGAACGATACCCACACAGAAACAATATCCATATAAAAATGATACCCACACAGGAGCTATATACATACAGGAACGATATCTGTAAAGGAACTGTATCCATATAGGAATTATACCCATACAAGAACTGTATTCATATAGGAATGATACCTGTACCAGAACTATGTCCATATAGGAACGATACCCAAACAGAAACTAATCCATATAGGAACAATACCCATACAGGAACTGTATCTATACAGGAACAATACCCCCAGAGAAACTATATCCCCATACAGAAACAATAGGCATACAAAATCTATATCCATATAGGAACAATATCCATGCAGGAACTATATTCATATAGGAACGATACCCATACAGGAACCATATCGATGTAGGAACAACACCCATAGAGGAACTATATCCATATAAGAATGATATCCACACATAAACTATATCCATATAGGAACAACACATATACAGAAACTATATCCATATAAGAAAGATACCCATACAGGAACTATATCCATATAGAAACGATGCCCATACAGGAAGTACATCCCCATATAGGAACTATATCAATATAGGAACAATATCCATACAGGAACTATATACATATAGGAACAATATCCACAGAAGAACTCTATCCATATAGGGATAATACTCATACAGGAACTATATCCATACAGGGTGATACCCATACAAGAATTATGTCCACACAGAACTACACCCCTAGAGGAACTATGTCCCCATACAGGAACCATAATCTTACAGAAGTTATATCCATATAGGAATGATATCCATAAAGGAAGTATATCCATGTAACAATGATATCCATACAGGAACTATATCCATACAGGAACGATACAAATACAGGAACTATATCCATATAGGAATTATATCCATACAGAAACTATATCCATGTAAGAACAATACCCACAAAGGAACTGTATCCATATACAAACGATACCCATAAAAAATTGTATCCATATAGGAATGATACACATACAGGCACTATGCCCATAGAGCAACGATAGCCTTAGAGAAACTAGATTTATGTAGGAACGATGCCCACACAGAAACTATATCCATATAGGAATGATACCCATACAGAAACCGTATCCATATAGGAACAATAGCCATATAGAAACGATACCCATACAGGAACTGTATAAATATAAGAACAATACCCATACAGGAACTATATTCATATAGGAATGATACCCATATGGGAGCTATATCTATAGAGGAACACTATCCATAAAGGAACTATATCCATATAGGAATGATACCCCTAGAGGAACTGTATCCCAGTAGGACCGATACCCATACAGGAGCTATATTTATACAAGAACGATATCCATATAGGAATGATACCCCTACAGGAAGTATATTGATATAGGAATGATACCCATAGAAGAACTGTATCCATATAGGAATAATCCCATACAGGAACTTTATCCATACAGGAACTATACCCATAGAGGAGCTATATCCACACAGGAACTATACCCACACAGGAACTATAACCACACAGGAACTATATCCATACAGGAACTATATGCATGTAGGAACTATACCCATACAGGAACTGTATCCATACAGGAACCATGTCACACAGGAAGGGAACTCTGTGTCATTAGTCAGTGGTGTCTATTTGTTAGTCTTGTACTTTTATGTTTAAAAATGTTTATTTTTACTTTTGGGAGAAATGATTGTCTCATTATAAATAATAAAGCTTGTTACAGAAAATTTTTAAAAGTTATAGTGTTTAAGCTCTATTTTAACATTTCATAATTTAACAATTGTGAAATTGTTTTATCTAATAGGGTAAAATATATTTTAGAATTTGCTTTCACACCTTAATTTTGTTGTGATGAAATCTCTCAGAAAATTATTTTGGTTTTAAGGTCATAAGATATTGCTGTTGTTCACCTTTTATAGATTTGTAAATTGAAAGCTTGGCAAACAGGTTTTATTAGTCTATATTGTGATCTCTTTATGTTAAAGTCATTTTAGACACTTCTAGGCATTTGAGCTCCCAGAGACATGTCTGACTAGCAGTACAGCCTCAAAAACGTAATGTTGTTATTGAAATAATGAGGTTTCATAATTTGGAGCAAAAAAATGTCCTTGAGATAAGAAGCTTCACTCCAGTATTATCAAATGAATCTGTTAGGGCTCTTATAACCATAGCTAATGTTTGCCAAGTGATTTAAAGCAAGCACATACTAATAAAACAATATTTGTTACTAAAGAACTGTTTTAAGAAAGGGATTGAGATGGTTCTTTTCTGTGGAGTTTTATGACACTGAGGCACAAATAATTTCCAGCGGGCACAGAGAAGGTTTCAGGGAAAGAACTCTGGACTTAGGTCTCCTGAGACCCCATTTTCACTACCGGTTCCCCACAGTGGAGTTGCAGTACGTTTACGTGTGGCTGGTTCTTCCTGCTTCACGCTGTATTTCCTTGGGTTGGTTACACTTAAAAAATACTTCTGATGATTATAAAGCCTTTAAACAGATATTTCAAAGACTGCTGTCAGCACATTGAACTCCCTTGTTAGTTCAGGTAAGGCCCCGCAGTGAGGAGGTGGGTATCAGTCCCACTTGGATATAGCTCCTGTAGGGGTATCATTGCTGTATGGATATAGTTCCTGTAGGGGTATCATTGCTATATGGATATAGTTCCTGTAGGGGTATCATTCCTGTATGGATATAGTTCCTGTAGGGGTATCATTGCTGTATGGATATAGTTCTTGTAGGGGTAATGTTATGGGTGCTCAATGTCTGTCCCTGGTCGTGAGAGAGAAAGCCTTCCTCAGGGCTGGCTCTTGTCACCCACCTGTCCAGGGTGGCCTCTGCCTCTTCATGCTGCCCCTTGTCCACCAGGTACCTAAAGAGGCTGCTCTAACTGCCCTTCTGGTCCTCTGGTTTCTGGTCAAGTCTAGCCAGTGAGGAGGTGGAGAGGCTGGAGGGTGGGCAGAGAGGGGTTGGGGGTCCATCCTCAGTGAGGAGATGGAGAGACTGGAGAGTGGGCAGAGGGGCCAGGTGTGCAGCCCCGACTCTTCCTGCCGGGGTGCCCTCCCTGCTCTGCTGAGGACTCTTCCCCTGGCCCTCAGGCCTTGGGTGGACATGAATCCCTGCTGGGCCTGGCTTCCAGATGGGGCTTTTCCTATCTGAAGTGGTTTCCTGCCCTGCCCAAGCTTGGCAGCAGACTCTGTGTAGTAAGCCCCCAACTCACTCGTGGGATGCCACCTGTTTTCTGCCAGGGCACTGTGGTATGGTCCAACAGTCCCACTGTGTCCTCATAGGCAGCTCTGCAGTTGGGGGGGTCCTAAACCATGGGTGGTGGGCTGCCCCAACACAGGTTCCCCAGGGTAAGAGAGGGGGCTCCAGGATGGTGACGTCCAGTTTCAGCAGGTGCATGTTCTCACCTGTAGACTGCAGTGCAGGCCTTCCATCGGCCTCCTCCCTGGGGGCATTCCATAGTTCTTGTGTCTTACATGAAAACACCCGGGTCACAGGTCCACACCCTGGAACTGCCCGCCCCTCCCCAAGGCTCAGGCTAGACTCTGCTGCAGACTTTGGGACCAGGAAGGGGAGAGGCCAGTCTCGATGCAAAGGTGGACCTAAGACAGCTGCCCGGAAGGACCTACAGCACCTCTTCAGGTGCTTCTAATGTGAGGCAAGTGAGACCAGACAGGTGGGTGGGGGCCTGGCAGCTGAGATGCATGAGTGAGGGAGGGTCTTTAAGGGCCCAGGTTGGGTGGCCACAGGCTCCGTGAGGGCAGCTTTCTCATTGCCATGCTTTGACTTTGCAGTAGGCACAGGAGTGGATCAGTACGGATTGAAAACAGTTTGCCTGAGAACTCACTGGGTCTTGGGGGGATGGCAAGGGGGCTGTGTGGCTGAGTTAACGCACGAGGCGTAAAACACCAGCATCACCCTCTGCCTCTCCAAACAGATGGTGCTGCGCGATCCTTTTCCAAAGTGGCTCCATTCACTAGGAAGCGGGTTCCTCGGCGGAGATGTTTTGCAGTGTTTGGTGTTGCAGGCTCGGGGGCTTTAGTGGACATAGTGTGGCTTTGAGACGCCAAGGACTGGGTGAGGGCAGGGTCCCTGCAGAGCGACTCGGTGTCACAGTGAGGCGAGGCCCTGAGGCTCCCACAAGCTCACAGCACACAGGACAACTCATGCTGGAAAAAGCATCAGGTGGTGTAGACATCAGGCCCCAGAGGAGGTGGAGCTACCTAGTCCTTGAAGATCCGCTCCCCATTTCTTAGTCATACACTTGAGTAATAAGAGAGAGATTAAGTAAAAAGGTGATCGATTGCAAGGTGAAGAAGTGGCCAGCAGCCCAGCCAGCCAGGTCTTCCTTCTTTCTCATGGGTGGTGAACACACCAGTGCTATCTGCAGCCGCCTAGCACACTGAGGCTTCACAGACTCTCATGGGAAGACCCACCTCACCTCAGGACGCCTCAGTGCACCTGTCCTGGGTCTGCCTAGAGACTGGCGAGGGTGTTGTCATCCACACTCAGAACAAGTGCGACAAGACACCATGCAGCCTGTCTCCTTCAGGAGAGAGGGTAACACTCATGGGTTCCCTCTGTTATGTAGGCTTTGTTTCCAGTTGTGACAAAGAGTAGCTGCTGGTATAGAACAGTGCGTTTTAGGCAAACTATTTTAGGCAAACTTCAGATACAGTGGGACCACTTGACGTTGTTGGTGGTTAACAAAAATAATCATATCTACTCCAAAGCACAGATGAAAAGTCAACAGACACTTTCCAAGGCTGCTGGCAGATTTTTGTTTGGGACTTTCACTAAGAAGTGTGTTCATTTTAATCACCCAAACCCGGCCCTGAGGTTGTCGTATTGAAGTCGTTCCAGCCACACGCGGATGCTGCAACTCTGAAGGGTCTTGGATTTGCAGCTAAACAGAAGAAGAAGAAGAAGTCTCCCTCAGCAGCTGCTTTCACTCTTTCTACTCCATTCTTCCGAAATTTCAGAGTTTTGGTTTTTAGGCGTGATTTTTTCCATGGGGAATAGAGGCTGGAAATGAATTTCTTTTCAACCTGGTTTTGGGAAGAACATTCTTTGAGCCACAGACAGTGTTCTCAGGTCACTGGAAATCATGAATAAATGTAATTATCACCAGCCAGACAAGGGCAGGAGAGTCTCAGTCAGCACAACACCGGGCAAAACGTGTTCTCCCACATGGCAGAGTTTGCAGAGACTCAGATACGCCCAGGTCAGTTGCTGCTCAGTTTCAGGTTGATGGGTGCTCATGGCAACTTTGGCAACCTCACCAGGCTTTTTATCTGGGAAGCACAGGCTGCTGCTGATGCTCTCTGCTACCTGTGATCTATCCACCTCGAGGAAGGAACACAGCTGCTGATTTCAGGTCCACCTGTGAATCCCAGGAGGCCAAAGGGGAGGCAAGGCACCACCGGCTACCAGGTCTCCTCCTGGCCTCATCAACGGGGTGTCCAGATCAGGGCTCCCTTTTGTGATCGTGGGGGACCCTGAGGTTTTGTGCCTGGTGGGATAAATGTGTTCAGCTATGACCACATGGTCTTCAGGAAGTTTTAAATAAAGCCCGTGTTCGATTTCAAAGAGTCCTTCTTCTGTGATCAGCAAGCCTCTCCTCCTCAGTCTTTGTCTATGTAATAAAGCCAGAGTGACTCCCTGTGTTGGCAGAGGTGGGCAGTTCGGAAGCGGCAGGGAGGGGGTTAAGCAGCGCGGCGCTGCGGTTTCTCAATCAGCCTCGGGAAGCCTCGGGCCAGTTCTGCTCATAAGACTCTGCACAAATATTTCTTTTTCTACCAGAGGAATTCTAATTCTGCACACAGACCAGGGCCACTCAGATTATTACACATTATTAAAAATTAATTTTAAAAATGATCTGGTTCTTGAAATGTGCTGTAGAGGTGTGTGTCCAAATTTGAAATTACAGCAGCAAAAAGACTGAAGGGGATCTGGACATGGTAGGGGCAAAATGAGTCCTGGAAAATCGCTCCTTGCATTGGACAATGGGTGGTTTTTGGTTATAGTCTCTTCACCATGGTGACTTTAAATGACTGCACTGACCTCACCATACAAGGACAGCAATAGCTCACTTCCCTGCAGTTTTCTGGGAGTGTTAAAATAGCCAGGTGTCTGTTTGTTTCCTGGAAGTCCAGGCTGGATGTTCAATGCCCTCGCATTTTGACTGGAGGACAAGGTTTGCAGGCATTTGTGTGGATACATCACTGCCTGCTCTGTTTCCACAGCCCCTTCCAGTTGATTTTATGTTTTCCCCAGAGGACAGTTGTGGGTCCTGCTAATAAGATGTAGGGAACCCCGAGCCCTGAGACTTAGCACTGAGGGAAACAATAAGTAGATATTACTTGTTCTATTCTTCCACTAAAAAAGGTCAGTGCAATGGATTCGTCTAGTGAATGTCCCTGGGCGTGTACATACTTGTGCCTCTATGTGCATATGACATTCTCATCTTCTTATTTAAGGGAATAAATGACTTAGTCCCAGTTCAATTCAGTAGGAAATCATCTCCACGCTTCCTCCTAAACCATCCATGGATCCAAGGCTGCCATCATTGGAGAGTGTCCTCTGTCCAGGTGCTTCCCATGTGATAGTCCCTGAAATCCTGTGGCGCCCCCTGGGGGCAGGGGAAGCTAACACATCATCCAGTGCCACACAGGTGGGCAGAGGCCAACTCTGCCTTCCCACCAGAGTGTTTTGAGCCTGAAGCCAGCTCCTGTGTGTGGCCCTGGTCCTTCCCTGCTGGGTCAGGATGCAGTTGCCTCTGTCCCCTTGGAAGGGTTCTCCAGTGTTTCCATGAGCAGGCAGGTTACGTAGGCTAAAAACTGAGTTTTAAACAAACAAACAAACAAAATCCCATTGATAGGGTTACACAACACAAATTATCACGCTCAAATTTCAGTGGGGAAAAATGGAGACATGGAAATTGACAATCATTCTCATTATGATCAATGGCTGTGATGACTTTCAAAAACATCACCTGTGCTTCCCCCACAATTGGCTGTCAGTCCTGCATCCTGTAGCCAGCACTGTGGACACTGCATGTTCTCATCAACTCAGCTGCCTCTGGTCAGCACGTCTTACTCAGTGGTGGGGGTCAGTTTCTTCCTGGCCCAGAGTGCTCGGTCTGAAAAGACACACTCTTGACCTTCGTGGAGGAGAAATTAGGACGCAGAGAGGGGTGAGTGGGTTCAGGTGTCCTTCAGAGGATGGCACGTGTATCTCCTTCTGTAATTTCACAGGAAAATGGTGTGTCCAACAATATGTCTCCACAAGAAGGAGTGAGGCAGTATTTCCTGGAACTTTTGTTTCTTCAGGGATCAGTCACAATCACACCACTGACCAGGACCTCCGTGGTACTAAGCACTGGTGATTTTTCCAAGAACACGTGGCCTCCCAACTAGAAATGTGCAGTCAACGTGGAGGCCATGGCTGGCTTTGTAGCCCATGCAGACCGGATCCTGAGGTCCACCTGAGGTCCTCAGCACCTGCTTGGCAAGGGGCCCAGCAGAGCCATTGCTGTTCAGAGTTCGCCAGTTGCATTTGTCACCCTTGCCCTTTCTATGGCGTCTTTGTGCTGCTACTTTGTGCATTCATTTGCCAGGGCTGCCATATCAAAGTCTGGGCAGCTTAAACAACAGAAATTTATTTATTGCTCACAGTCTGGAGGTGGGAATCTGAGGTCTAGGTACCAGCAAGGTTGGTTCCTTCTGAGGACCAGTGGGGAGGCTCTATTTCAGCTTCTCTCCTTGTCCTAGGGACAGCCGTCTTCTCTTTCAACCTTCACATGGTCTCTCCTACATGCATGTCTGTGTCCTAATTCTCTGTTCTAATGTGGGCACCAGTCATATTCAGTTAGGACCTCCCTGAGTGACCTAATTTAAACTTAATCACTTCTTTAAATACTTTATTTCCCAAAACAGTCACATTGTGAGGTGCTAGGGTTAGGTTTTCAACACATCAATTTTGAAGAGACAGATTTCATCCCAGAATACCCCAAATAGTACCCGTCATAAGGCAACTGTTACAGAGAAAGCTTAAATACACAAGCCAGGCCCTGGGCCTTGGTAACTCTCAAAGACTCAGTCAGAGAACACCAGGACATTTCATTTCAAGTCCTCCTGGCTCTGATGGAACATCAGGTGTCTGAAACTGCTTTCTTTCCTTCTTCTGACTTATCATAGTCAAAGCAAAACCAGTATATTTTCATTGCATTTTAATCTGAGGTTAAACATGAGTAATGAAAGGAAGGGAAAAAGAGATAAATGAAGACTAGAAGAAGGAGAAAAAGAAAGAAAAGAGGAGGGAAAAGAGGTAGGAAGGGAGGAAGGGAGGGAACGAAGGGCTATTGAATGTCCATTGGCTCCAGTGACATTCTAGGAGTTTTATGTCTGTGATCTTTTTAAATCCCAGTAACAACACTGTAAATTACGTTATACTTTAACCAGTTTATGGATGAGAAAGCTGGACTCCAGAGAATGAAGTTCAGAAGGTCAGGAGATGCTGTGCAAGGCATACTGGACCTGTCTCTAGAAAAAGGACAGTATTCCCAACTTCAGCATCACTGGTTATCTATGAAGTGGCCTGGCCAAGTGTCTGTCCATGGGAGGCTCTGACAAACTGCAGGTATAAGACAACTTAATTAATATCAATTCCTTCTTAGACAAATATCTGGATCCTAAAATCATCTTTGTAAGCATCAGTTATTCACAAGGATCACTGTTGATGCTAGGCCAGCAGATGTAGACTGGGCTTTGAACAACACAATTGCTGCCTTTCCACTGTTTCATCAACTCTTCCTCTAAGTCTTCAAGAGTCAGTTATCTGAAGGACTCTGCGGTCATGGCTGATTCCATGGATTTTTAAATCATACCTAATGATTAGTCAAGGTCTGAGAGTGGTGCTTGTGTTGTGCATACGAAGTCTAGTCAGGAGGACACAAGGACTTCAGATGAGAAGCAAGAGATGAAATAGCTCTTGTATGCAATTTTGCTGGCAAATTTAAGTTTAGGGTGTGTAATATTCATCCATTGATTGATCGATCTATCCATCCATCCATCCATCCATCCATCCATCCACCCATCCATTCACCCACCCATCTATCTGTCCATCCATGCATCCACATATCCATCCACACATTCATCCACCCATCCATTCACTCACCCATCTACCCACACATCAACCCACCTATGCATCCACCATCCATCCATCCACACATCTATCCATGTATACACTCACCCACACATCTACCCATTCATCCATTCATCCACTCATCCATCCACCTATCCATCCTTTCACCTATCCACCCATCCATCCACCATCCATCCATCCATTCATCCACCCACCCATCCATTCAACATCCATCCATTCATCTACCCACTCACCCATCCATTCACCCATTCTTCCACCCATTCATCCCTCTATCCATACACTCATGCATTCAGCATCCACCCATCCATTCATTCACACATCTATCCATCTATCCACACATCCATCTATCCACCATCCATCCTTCCACCCATCCATCCATCCATTTATCCATTCTTCCATCCACACATCCACCCATCCATCCACCCACCATCCGTCCATTAATTCACACATCCACCCACCCATCCATTCACCCACCCCCTACCCACTCATCCATCCATCTATTCATCCATCCATCCACCCATCCATCTATCCACCCATCCATCCACTACCGACTCATCCATTCATCCACCCACCTATTCATTCATCTAGTCATCCAATGAATATTCATGGAGTACCTGCTCTCAACCACTCTGTTCAGGACTGAGGATACATTGATGAGCAAAACAAACATTTCATCTGTCTTGTCATACACTTTTCTCCAAGTTACCAAAGTTTTAAAATGCTGGAAACCCAAGTGCTCCCTCCTCACCAGTGACCCAGGTATGTTTCATGTTAAAATCTCAGACACCAGATATCAGCTGGAGGGGTAAGGTCAGAGTGTGGCTATACAGACAACCATGTGATAACTCACAACCCATGGAAAATCATCCTCCTTTCATTGGAAATTCTTCTTTTGAGGCGTCATTAAATTATTTTTCTCTAATTTTCCAATTCTTACTAATTTTCTGGAGTATTTTCTAGCTTTTGATCTGTAAGTTGATTTACTTTTAACCTTTAATATATAAACAAACATTAGAATGATTCAATTTATAAATTAAAATTTTAAGTTTTATGCCGTTTGTAAGAGAAAATGTTTAAAATGTAAGACCAAATATATTTCCATGAGACAGAGCATTGGCAGGAAGGGGTGAAGCGTCCTCCCGCTGACCATCCCGTAGGAATCTGGAAGGAAGAGGGGGAAGCGTCCTCCCACTGACCGTCCCGTAGGAATTTGGAAGGAAGAGGGGGAAGTGTTCTCCCGCCGACCATCCGTGGGGATGCAGCCCAGCTGCTCAGTGCCAGCGGCTGTTGCTTGTGTCTGCATCTGAGTCTTGGGATCCTCTCATTGACTCTCCCTCAGGAACTCCTGTCCCAGGCTGCTGCCCCCTTGAGAGCACGTCAGGGAAGGGGCAGTCGTGGTCCTTGTATGGTGACCAAGTCCTGGCTCCACAAAGGACATGAGAAAAAACCATTGGTCAACCACTTTGGCACCGCAGCAAACCTCAGGCTCCAAGTGTAGCTTCCATGTCACAAAACAGCTCCTAGAGGAACCTGCTTCACTCCCACCTCCGTCATCCCCTTCACTGACCAAGTCCTTCCTGAGAGAGAAAGGCAGCCTCCAGGCCCAGAGCTTTCTTGATGTACTTCTAAGAAATGGATTCACAATGAGCAGTGATGACACATTCTTTGTGGGGGCTGCCAAAAGGTGTTCCAATGTCCCTCTTTGTCCTGTGGCCTTTCCCAGGCATGGAGCTACTTGGGATATGGGGGCCTTGGTACCTGCCCCAACTCAAGTGTCTTCACCTCTGGGGCGTCACAAACCCTCAACTCACTGCAGAAACCCCTGAGTCTGGCGCCTCCTCAGGGTCCCAGAGGTGCTCGTGGCGCTCGCAGGTGAGGTGGCTCTGGGCTTAGATGTTGCTCTGTTTGCCCTTCTAAGGTGGATGCAGCATCCTAAGTTACTCAGAGGCGTGGTCTGTGTTCAGCACAATACACTGCTGTGCACATAATGTGCGATGTGATGTTTAATTCTGCAATAAAAATGTGACTTGGATCCAGAACTGAATTAAATCTTCTCACGCAAACGTGACAGATCTGCCATGGTTCCAGCAGGGGAGCAGAAGCAGCCCGAGGGGCTTCAACGTAGGAAACTGGACGCAGGCAGCCGTGTGGCCAGAGCCGGGAGTGGGGGTTGGGGACTGGGAGCTGTGTCAGCAAAACTATCACTGAGAACGTCAACCTCATCACCCAGAGCTTCCTGGAAGCCGTGCCACCATTAGGACTTTGAGGAAGCTCCCGCCAGCTGCGACCTGGCCTCCCGCAGAGGGCTTTGTTTGGCTCGTGCCTCATATGGCACCCTTCTCCCCTCCTGGGCTCCCCATTTCCTTCTGTGATGGAGAGGCGGCCTTGAGGGGCACTGAATTGGCATCAGAGACTCCTGATCACCAGGAGCCCTCCGTGAGACTTCAGGGAGGCCTTAGCATGTGGAAGTCGTGCTGGTCTGGGGACCCCAGGCCCTCTGCTGCTGGCGATGCCCTCTCTGGGGCAAGAGACCTTTGAAGGTGCAGCCATTTGAGATGGTCACCTTTGGTGCCTAGAACCCTCCTGGAACTTCCTAGGCAGGCCCCTGGCCAGTTTCCCTCAAGCACTTCCCATCACAGGCACTGCGGTTGACATTCTGCTTTCTTCCGGAGAGTAGCTGAACAGCTAAGGACCAGAAGAGCTTCCAGGTGTTGGCATGTTAAATGGACCGGTCAAAAATTTAAATTTATTAATCTTCAAACCGAGTTCCAGAGACACGTGGGGATGGAGGTGGCTTTGCTGTCCTTGGCTACCCAGACCCTGGGGCTGTGAGGCAGGCCGTGCAGTCACCTGTCCGGACAATTGGTTCTCCCAGCAGGTGTGGTTTTTGCTGTCTGCACAGCTCAGCCCCATGCACCAGAGCTTCGAAAGCCAACCAGAGTGCTTTGGCTGGAGCGGCGGGACCGGCGATGGCTCCTTAACACCTTCCTCCTTCCTCCTTCAGAGCCGCTCTCCTATGCTGGAGGCTCCTACGACTCCTACCCAGGCCCAGGGCACCCAGCACGCTACAGGAGTGCACCCCAGGACCTGTGTTCCTGTTGCAGAACTCGACACACCAGGGCTGGCGGCAGCTCCAGCGTTAATGATCTGCAGTCCCTAGAAGAAAGCAAAGAGTCCATCTGGGGTGCTGGTTCGTAAAATGAATTTTCAGTGTGTAGCCCACAGACGGCCATTGGTTGTGGTCAATAAATAAAAACAGTCCTGACGTTTATTGTTGTAGGGAGTAATTATAATTCGCAGGCCTGGACTCTTTGTGCTGCTGAATGCCTCGTTTGTGGCGGGCATGGGCGGACCCATTAACTTCAGGGAGCTCTTTCCATGGGAGCACTATCACTCATTGAGGACTGATCAATATTTCATCTGTGCAGCATCTTGACTGAGGATGTCTGGACCCATTGTGGGCCTGGTGATAATGACTCCTTTATTCAAGCCAGCTTGTAGGAACAAGAAGATAAAGAAAAGGGGAGAGAATTATAGCACATGCTCAGGAAAGGATTGTAAAGGTTATAAGCAGAAAACAAGAGGAAAGCCACAGAATGGGCAGCAAATTAGAGAAGAAGGTACAGAGCTTCTGAAGTCATAAAGAAAGAAGTAATAAAGTAAAGTAATAAAGAAAGAAGTAATAAAGTAAAGTAATAAAGAAAGAAGTAATGAAAAGAAGAGAAGGGATATTTTCATAGATTTTTCCTTAACATGCACAAAATCTAAGTTTTAATGTCTTTTGAAATGCATGCTTTCGTAAAAGTTAACTTTATTAACCTTTGAGGGCTAACAGACAAGTATTTTTCCAATATTCTGAGTATTTAAGGATTTGTCCTATAAATAAGATCTCATCACTCTTCTTTGACCCACATCCACCCCTTAGACGAAGCCCAAAGATGGGACTTCTGGATGGTCCCTGATTTCCTAATTCAAGCTTGCTGCTTTTCCAATGATTTCCACATCCCCTCTCTGCAGCCCCAGCTTCAGCAGTTGCTGCAGAACTGGATGAAAAGGCTTGAGGTCAGCACACTGTAGAGTGTTGACATTAAATATCTAAATCATGTGGCTGAGAACACGTTTAGGGCGGCTCAGTCTTGCAACAGCCATCTGGCCACTTCCAAGCAGTCATGCTTTCCAACACTCACGAGTCATGTGTGCTGGCCTGTGTCCTGACAACCGAAGGGAAGAGTCATGCTGGGATGCCCACTTTACACACTAGAAAAAGGAGACTAGAGGCCGGGTGACTTACCAAGGTCAGGACCCTGGTAGTGTTGGAGGCAGGGTTTGAATGGTTCGATTCTAGAACCCAGGTTTTAATAACACTGGCCATGCTGTCTTTAAGATCAGCACCTGAATAATTACAAAGGTTGTCTTTGTCCATGCCTGTCATCATCTCGTAGTGTGGGGCCATTGTTCCTTCTAAATGAGCCCCTTCTGAGGGGTGGGTCTTTGGAGGAGGGCTACAGAGATACTCACTTCCTTGGGGCCTGGGATCTCCACTCCAGGGGCCCTAGAACCCCTCTACTGCTAGAGTAGGGGCTCTGGGCCCTGCAGCCTAGAGATACCGGCCCGAGTGGAAGAGCCTGGTGTTTTGGTCTCGGTTCATTTTGCTTTAGCTCATAATGAATGCAGATGCCCTGATGCAGGAAAGCCCTCAGAAGAGGCTGGGCCTTCTTCCTCCATCTGAATTCTCCATGCAGCTGTGGATTCACGTTTCCAGACCAGTGCTTCTAATAGACACACTGCGACCACTCAAGGTGAATTGGAGAGAACGATTTAGTCCTCCACTGTCCACATCGCACAACCCTGCATTTCCGAGCCCTCTATTTGGGCAGCGTTTATCTGTCCCTGCCTGGAGAAGGCTCCCGCCATGGTGGGTGTGCTTCTACTGGGCTCAAGGCACAACCCTTGTGGAGAGGGATTAGAAGGGAAACTGAGGAAGGAGAAGGGAGAACGAAGCTTGAGTGACAGAACTAAATAATAATGAGAAGGAGGGACTGCAAGGTGGGAATGAAGCAGTGTCTGAGTGAGTCAGACCATGCTATGCCCACTGAGGTGGGGGACATGAAGACTTGACAACCCTAGAGTTTACATTATCTACATCCGTAAAACAAAGTGAACAGGCCAATGCCACCAATACAAAGATGCCATTGTAGCAAATGTGACAGATGAAAGATTCATGTGTTTAAAAGAAGTAGTTCTGATATATACATTTAAAAACTCACAAACGCAATAAAAAATGACCAAAAACATTAATAGGCAACTAACAAAAGAAGAGCACTATGCCAAAATATCTTTTCCATTTCCTTAGCAATGAAACAAATTGTAACTTAAATGGGATACTAGAACTTGCTCCTAAAAATAAAAAAATGAAATTGTTGCACAGCAGAGCCAGTTCTCACCTGGGCTGGGTGCACAGCACGCCACGTGCACTGCCTGGGGTGTGAGCACTATGCACACCTGTCTGGGGGATGTGGAGACCTGGAGATCAGGAGCCTGGAAGATGCGGAAAGTCGCTCATGTGCTGGCTCTGGTTCTAGGAGTAGAGCACCAGGAGATAACACAGGCAGGGACAGACGCAGGTAGAACCTTATTTAGTGCTGTTTACATTAAGTATGTCACAGGTAATGATTCAGTGATTTAAAAAGTAAACTTTAAAATGGATGGAAAACCAGGGTGTCAGTATCTCTGGAAGAAAAGCAGAGTAAGAGAACAGCCAGTACTGGTGAGACTCATTGAGTCTGAGATTTGCTGACGCTGCTGGAAGGGTCTGAACGCATGGGAAGCAGCTCAGAGGCTGAAAGCAGACCCCACAGATGCACAGCGAGGGAGCCGAGTTTCCTCCAGGGCTTGAACAAAAAGTGTTTACTTTGCCAGTGGACCTTGTCACAGGAGTGGAGGAACGACCTGGAAGCATGCTTGTGATCTCAGCAAACTGTTGAAATCTGTACTGGTCAAGGAAATGTATCCTTGCTAAGGCACGCTTGTTCATGTATAAAAGAAGAAGCGGTTTGAAATGGAACATTGCTCTTGTTCATTTGTCTCTGATTTAACGTCTGAATAGCCAAAAATTAAAAATTACTTCACATCTGACATACAGTAACATTCTGTGATTACCTTAATTATGGCCTCAAAATACAATGTTGTTTTCACAATCATAAACTCTATTTGAATATGGAACAATGGTGATAGTAATACTCGATGGGATGAAACTCAAGCAGTATAACCTTTAATATGCATTAAGTAGAGAAATGCGGGCCAGGCGAGGTGGCTCACACTTGTAATCCCAACACTTTGGGAGGCCGAGACAGGTGGATCACCTGAGGTCGGGAGTTCAAGACTAGCCTGACCAACATGGAGAAACCTGTCTCTACTAAACATACAGAAATTAGCCAGGCGTGGTGGTGGGTGCCTGTAATCTTAGCTACTTGGGAGGCTGAGGTGAGAGGATGCTTGAACTCGGGAGGCGGAGGTTGTGGTGAGCCGAGGTCATGCCATTGCACTCCAGCCTGGGCAATAAGAGCGAAACTCCATCTCAAAATAAAAAATAAAAAATAAAAAAATGTGATGCACAGCAAATGTCCTGGAAAGGAGCAGAGGTCGGAGGCCAGCAGGGAGCCCTGCCAGAGGTGCCCCAGCTTCCGCCTGCAGGGTCTGACTTCCCAATCTGACCCGGGGGCCTACCTGCAAATCTCACTCTCTTCATGCAAAATGGGGATTAAAACAGGAACTCCTGCACAGAACTGTGGGAACCTCTGTCACAACCCAGGTGGCCAATATCATAGCCCCTGTGGGCCACGTGGTCTCCATCACAACCCTCAGCCCAACCCTCATAAGAGTGAGAAAGCAGCCAAGGGCAGCAATTAAACAGATGAGACGAATGTGGCCCCAGAATTATTTATGGACAAAGAAATGATGCCCCCAAATTATTTATGGACACCTTCTTCAACAAATGTTGCTGGAGTCCATATGCTAAAGAATGATACTAGACCCCTATCTCTTACCGCATTAACTCAAGATGGATAAAAAATTTAAATATAAGACTCAACACTATAAAACTACTAGAAGATTGATGGAAATACTTCGGACATTGACCCAAGCAAACATTTTATGGCTAAGACCTCAAAAACACAGACAACTTAAATAAAAATAGACAAATAGGACTATATTAAACTAAAAAGTTTCTTAACAGCAAAGGAAACAGTCAAAAGTGTGAAGAGATACCTGTGAAATGAAAGAAAATATTTGGAAAGTATTCATTCAAAAAGGCACTAAAGTCCAGAATATACAATGAGCTCAAACAACTCAACAATAAAAGAATCAAATAATACCATTAAAAAGTGGACAAAGTACGTGAATAGACAATCTTAGAAGACATACAAATGACCAACAGATGTATGAAAAACTGCTCAACATCACTAATCATCAGAGAAATGCAAATCAAAACCACAATGAGATATCATTATACCCCAGTTAGAATGGGTATTATGAAAAAGACCAAAAATTATAGATGCTGGTAGGATGTGGAGAAAAGGAACTCTTGTACACTGTTGGTGAAAATGTAAATTAGTACAGCCACTGTGGAATACAGTATTGAAATTTCTCAAAAAATGAAAAATACAACTACCATACAATCTAGCAATACCACTATTGGGTATCTAGCCAAAGGAAAAGAAATCAGTATATGAAACGGATACCTACACTTGCATGTTTATGACAGCACTATTCACAATAGCAAAGATAAGCAACAAACTTAAATGTCCATGGATCCCATGGATGAATGGATAAAGAAAATGTGAACCAACATTGCATCCCGGGGATGAGGCCTACTTGATCATGGAAGATTAGTTTTTTGATGTGCTGCTGGATTCAAATTTCAAGTATTTTTTTGAGGATTTTCTTAATCGATGTTCATCAAGGATATTGGTCTGAAATTTTCTTTTTGTTTTGTCTCTGCCAGGTTTTGTTATCAAGATGATGCTGGTCTCATAGAAGGAGTTGGGGAGGAGTCTTTCCTCCTCAATTTTTTGGAATAGTTGCTATAGGAATGGTACCAGCTTTTCTTTGTACATCTGGTAGGTTCAGCTGTAAGTCCCTCAGGTCCTGGGATTTTTTGGATTGGTAGGCTATTTATTACTCTTTTAATTTTGGTGCATGTTATTGGTCTGTTAAAGCAATTGATTTCTTCCTGGCTTAATCTTGGGAGGATGTATGTGTTCAGGAATGTATCCATCTCTTCTAGGTTTTCTAGTTTGTGTGCATAGAAATGTTCGTAGCAGTTTCTGATGGTTGTTTTTATTTCTATGGGGTCAGTAGTAATAGTCCCTTTGTCATTTCTAATTGTGTTTATTTGGATCTTCTCTCTTTTCTTCTTTATTAGTCTAGCTAGTGGTCTATTATTTTTTTCAAAAAAAAAAAAAAAAAAAAAAAAAAAAAAAAAAAACAAACCAGTTCCTGGATTCGTTGATCTTTCAAATAGTTTTTCATATCTCAATTTCCTTCATTTCAGCTCTGATTTTTGTTATTTCCCATCTTCTACTACCTTTGGGGTTGATTTGTTCTTGCTTCTCTAATTCTTTCAGTTTTGAAGTTAGGTTGTTAATTTGTTAATTTGAGATCTTTCTAACTTTTTAATGTAAGCATTTAGTGCTATGAATTTCCCTCTTAATACTGCTATAGTGGTGTCCCAGAGACTGTGATATGTTTTATCTTTGTGCTATTTTCAAATAATTTCTTGATGTCTACCTTAATTTTATTATTTACCCCAAAGTCATTCAGAAGCATTTTGTTTAATTTCCATGTAGTTGCATGAATTTTAGCAATTTTCATAGTCTTGACTTCTATTTTTATTGTGCTATAGTCCAAAAGTATGTTTGGTATGATTTTGGTTTTTTAACATTTGTTGAGGATTGTTTAATGTCCAATTATGTGGTTGATTTTAGAGTATGTACCATGTGGCAATGAGAAGATTGTATGTTCTCTTGGTTTGGGGTGGAGAGTTCTGTGAAGATCTATCAGATGCATTTGGTCCAATGTTGAGTTCACGTCCTGAATATGTCTGTTAATTTTCTGCCTCAATGATCTGTCTTGTCAGTGGAATGTGTAAGCCTCCCACTATTACTGTGTGGGACTCTAAGTCTCTTTGTGAGTCTCTAAGAACTTGCTTTATGGCTCTTCATGCTCCTGTGTTGGGTGCGTATATATTTAGGATAGTTAAGTCTTCTTATTGAATTGAACACTTTACTATCGTGTAATCCCCTTCTTCATCTGTTTTGATCTTTGTTCGTTGGCAGTCTGTTTTGTCTGAAATTAGGATTGCAAGGTTGGCTCAACTTATTGCAAATCAATAAATGTGATTCATCATATAAACAGAACTAAAGACAAAAAACACATGGTTATCTCGATAGACACAGAAAAGTCTTTTGATAAAATTCAACACCCCTTCATGTTAAAAACTCTTAGTAAACTAGGTATTGAAGGAACACACCTTAATTAATAAGAGCCATCTGTGACAAACCCACAACCAAATTTATACGGACTGGGCAAAAGCTGGAAGCATTCCCCTTGAAAACTGGCATGAGACAAGGATACCCTCTCTCACCACTTCTATTCAATATAGTATTGCCAGTCCTACCTAGAGCAATCAGGTAAGAGAAAGAAATGAAGACATGCAAATAGGAAGAGAGGAAGTCAAACTATCCCTATTTACAGACCACATGATTTTACATCTAAAAACCCCATAGTGTTGGGTCCAAAGCTCCTTCAGCTGATAAATAACTTCAGCAAAATTACGGGATACAAAATCAATGTACAATAATCACCAGCATTTCTAGACATCAACAACACCCAAACTGAGAGCCAAATCAGAAAGGCAATCCCATTTCCAATTGTCACAGAAAGAATGAAATAGGAAGGAATACACCTAACCAGAGAGGTGAAAGATACCTATGATGAGAACTACAAAACACTGTTCAAAGAAATCAGAGATGACAAACAAATGAAAAAACATTCCATGCTCATGAATAGGAAGAATCTATATCATTAAAATGTCCATACTACCCAAAGCAATTCACAGATTCGATGCTATTCCTATCAAACTATCAACAACGTTCTTCACAGAACTAGAAAAAAACTCTTTTAAAATTCGTAAAGAACCAAAAAAGAGCCTGAATATCCAAGGGAATCCTAGGCAAAAGGAACAATGTTGGAGGCACCATGTTACCTGACTTTAAACTATACTACAAGGCTACAGTAACCAAAACAGCATGGTATTGGTGTAAAAACAGGAATATAGACCAATAGCACAGAATAGCGAGCCTAAAAATAAGGCACACATCTACAACCATCTGTGTCTGATCTTTGACAAAGATGGCAAAAACAACCAATGGAGAAAAGACTCCCTATTCAATAAATGGTTCTGGGATAACGGAATACCCATAGCAAAAGACTGAAGTTGCGCTGCTTCCTTACACCACACACAAAAAGCAACTCAAGATGGATTAAAGACTTAAACATATAACCTAAAACCAGAAAAACCCTGGAAGACAACCTAGGCAATATTATCCTGGACATAGAAACAAAGATTTCATGAGAAACACATCAAAGCAATCACAACAAATGTAAAAATTGACAAGTAGAATCTAATTAAACTAAAGAATTTCTGCACAGCAAAATACACTATCAACAGAATAAACAGACAATCTACAGAATGGGAGAAAATGCATTCAAACTATGTATCTGATAAAGATCTAATATCCAGCATCTATACGAAATGTAAATAAATTTGTAAGAGAAAAACAAACAGGGAGGGCAGGGGATCCCTGTCCCAGAAACCCAGGAGAGGTTAAACTTGTGGTTCTGGTTCTTAATGAGGTTTTCTTTCTCTTAGTGATTTAAAATACCTCTAGTTAATGCTGATGTTTAAAGGTACAAGAGCCCCCAGAAGTCAAGCACAAATTAAAAGCCAGGCAAAAACATGGACTTGTAAGGAATTCAAGGAAACAATTAGCTAGCAGGAGCAGTTTAACTGTTTTTCTGCTTAGTATGCAGATGCTGCTGTTGTTTTCTTAATCGTTGCTTAGTAGAACGAAGTACAGTGAGACGTTTAATGCGCATATGGTGTGCACGCCACAGGGTAAGGAGCCAGCCATGTCCAGGGCCATGTGGGAGTGAGTGGGAGGCTGTGCTGGTGTCAGGGGCCAGGAGTGCATATATTCTGGGGAATACCACTGCCCTAAAGTGAAAGCAGAATTGCCTGATGTAACCTTTGTCCTCTATTGCCATGTGGAAGACAAGTCAGGTTTTAGTTTTGTCTGGAGCAGGCGAACAAGTTGTCTGTGGTGGAATGATTTCAGATGAACGATAATTAAAACAATCAGAATCATTTCCTGTGTCTGCTATCCACCCTCATCAAAGATGTCAAAAGCCATTGGCCCCATGTGACCTGCTCTGCTCTTCCCCCCGTGGGCTCTCTAAGGTGCTGGCAGCCCTGGGAAGACGCCGTCCTTGGCTCTGCCCTGGGGAACAATCCCTCACATCTCAGGAGATGGAGCCATCCCGGAAGGTGAGCTACTCAGAGCCCGCAGGAATCAACGCCAGTGTTGGACATTCATAGATGCTCAAGGAATTAACTGCCTCCGTCTCATAGCTGTGTCCAATCACGATTCATGTGACACTTTTTGAAGACAGAGGATAGAAAGAGGTCCATGGGATACACCTCACATGTCAAACCTGCACACGTACCCTTGAGTCTAAATAAAAGCTGAAATTTAAAAAAGTAAAGAGTAGATACCAATTAAGGGGTGGCTTACAAGCATGGGCCCCAAATCTGAATGTAGGAAGAAGAGAATTTGCTGAGGAGGCATACGCTAGCACTTGGGATGGACCAGATGGCTAGAGAAGGAAGGTGAGGCACAGATGAGATCAAGACAGAAACCTAGTCAGCTTTAGGGTACATATGCTGGTCAGGCCCCCAAAACCCTGAGCACTCCGTGTAAGATGCAACCCAAGAGATTAGTGCCCAAGGGTCCAGGACCCAAGCCTCAGCTCCTCCAGATACAGCTTCAGAGCAGACCCGCCTGTCAGAAGCCACCACATCTCGGAGGCATTAACCAAGGCACCTGCTCTCTCAGTCTCCTGTAATAAGAAGAGGGCCCGCGCCTCCCTGCATGCAATCCCCTGAGTGGGACGGGCTTTCGGCCACCCCCCTGAGCCGGAATTCTGTCTTCATTACAAAGTCCTGGAGGCTGGATTCATTTTCTTAGAGGTAGTGAGATTCAGGCTGTGGCTTCTGGTCTGGCAGGAGAGATCTTGAGAGTCCTCACTCCCATCCCCAGCTCTTTCTTTGGGGAAAAAGCTGAGTGAACTGAAAATTGACAGTTGTTCTTAGATCCCTCAGAGAAGTCGAGGCCCAGGGCTGCCCCAGTCGGAGCCATAGACAGGTTAGTGCAGGACCCTCCACAGGAGCCAGCGCCCCAGTGCGAGGCCGGAAACTGGAGCCATCCTGGACCGGTTGCTACAGGCTCAACGTGGACGGATCTGAGGCATAAACCTTCCAGGGTCCTCTCTTAGGCAAACCTCACACACTTTTGTGGTTTTTACCTCAAGGGGCTTGGCTGGGTCCTCACAATAAAGATCAGAGAAGAATCCCCTCCTGCTTCTGCTGGGAGAGGAGAAACGAACTATTTAGAGATAATCAGAGCCCTGGTTCTTCTTGACAAGGCCTCTCTGCAAGGGAAACTCTTTTACCAGCTCATCACCCACCGATGGGGAGAGAAATGCCCACCTCCAGCCCATGCTAGCAGTGCTGTCCCACCCGATGGAAAACCAAAAGAAACTGAGAAGCCACAGCCCAGAACACAGGTTCGCTAGGAGACCCAGAGCAACTGCAGGACCACAGAGCCCGCCCAGCACCTCGTCACCCCATCCATGGGCTCCTCCCCACAGCAGGGCCCCAGGGAGAGAACTGCAAGCCCAGACCTCACTCACCAGAGCGACTTTCTTCACGGCTTACATCAAGTTGAGAATATCTGACTTCAGGCCGGGTGCGGTGGCTCACATCCATAATCCTAGCATTTGGGAGGCCGAGGCAGGCAGATCACGAGGTCAGGAGTTTGAGACCAGCCTGACCAACATGGCGAGACCCAGTCTCTACTAAAAATACAAAAATTAGCTGTGCGTGGTGGTGCACACCTCTAATCTCAGCTACTCAGGAGGTGGAGGCAGAAGAAATGCTTGAACCCGGGAGGTGGAGGTTCCAGTGAGTTGAGATCATGCCACTGCACTCCAGCCTGGGTGACAGAGTGAGACTCTATCTAAAAAAAAAAAAAAAAAAAAAAAAGAATATCTGACTTCAGGGTTGGTTTGCCTGGCTTTTAGCAAATAGTATTGTTTAGCAATGTCATTGGAAAACTTTCAGGCCTGTGTCCATATTTCCAATTTTATGTGTCCTTTCTCTCACTTTATCCCTTGAATGTGATAGAATGTAGATGACTTTGGCTTTTCTAGGGACAGTCGTGAGCTGGCAGTATCAAAAGTATTGTCTACACATGACCGTGACACGTATCCTAAAAGAGGCTGTGTCCATTTTCTGTAAACGACTAAAATAGGCTGTTTTAGGATTATTTACCTCTTTGCCAGAAGGGAAAACATAATAAAATATATTTGATTATTGACAGAAGATTACTTTAGCAATGCTTAAATTGCAGGTACACGTGCACAGTTTAAGTGACTTAATGAATTGCCGTTTGAGAATCAATTTATGAAATGGAGTGAGCACTGAAGTGAGGCGGCATCCAGCCCTGCCCCGGCTCCCCGGGGACCTGCCAACAGTGCCTCACGCCCCGGCTTCAGCTGCCTTTGTTTTGTAAGAGGCATTTTATGGCTGAAAAATAGCAAATAGAGGTTGACTTTCTGCGCTCCCCAGCCTAGAATCCACCTTGCAGAAGCCTACAGTGAGATTAATCAAGGGACACCATTAAATCTGGGCTCTGACAAGTTATTTCAATTATTGAAGTAAAGAAGTAGATTGACCCAGGGAAGCATGCCCTTGTGAGGGCAGCGCCTCTGGTGAAGGGCTCTTGGCCTGGCTCTGGCCGCGCACATGTGGTAGGCGGTGCTCAGTGATGCTGTAGAGCTTGGGGTCGGTGGGGTGAGTGAGTGAGGATCCAGCTTGCAGCCAGCACTCAGGGCTCTGATGCACCCGGCACCGACCACATTCGAGGCGCCCTGATCCCTCCACTCTAATGTTTCCAGCTCATGTCTTCGCATCTGCACTTGGGTGCCTGTTATTGTTGCAGATTTGGGAATTCCACCCCAGAGCTACGGAATTCGGTGGATTTTCTAGGAATAGGTATTCTCAGTGATTCCTATGTTCATCAAAGTTTTAAAAAATAAAAAATAAAACTCATTCAAGGAGAAGCCCAAATCCCCCAAGGCTTCCTCACACCAGTGAGGGCATCTTCTTTTCAGGCACAGCTTCTCCCACCTGCACCGCCCCAGGCTCCTGCCCTGGAGGAGGGCGCTGGGCACCGCCGGCCTCCATTCTCTGCTTCTGTTCTCAGCTCCTGGATCACCAGAGCCTCTCCCTGCTGAAGGAGGGGGTAAAATCTACCCAGTGTAAACTTTCTGGATACAACTTGAAAAACCAGTGGAACAATGAGCAGTTGGTCCACATGACTTTAGACAACCGGGTATTTGAAGACATCCAATGACTGGGCTTCAGTTTTCCTACTTGCCTCATGCAGAAGGGACGTCTCATGCACACAGCCTTTTATGCTGTAATGTTCATCCACTCACATTTAATACAATTCACATAGATGGATTTGGGTTTACTATTTTACTGTTATTCAATACATTCTGTTTAGATTCACTGTTTTGTTTTAATCTCCTCTGTGTTATGACAAATTAGATATTTTTAGTATTTCATTTTTGTTTGCATTCTAACTACACCTCTTTGCATTATTATTTTAATGATACTGTGGGGGTTACAATGTGCATTTTATACATCTGAGAAGATGCTTTGCAGTTTTCTTAGAGCTGATATTGCACCACTTCAAGTGAAATACAGAAGTTCTACAACCATATAGTTCACCCACCTTGCCCACTTATCTTTATAGTATAATTTTATATAAATTATATCTATATACATTATAAAATCCATGACCCTATTATAATTTTTTATTTAAAAAGGTGTGTATTTGAAATAAATTGAGAGAAAAAATAGTCTTGTAATTACTCACATATTTACTGTTTCTGGTGCTTTTCATTCCCTGCTAGAGAAAATGAGTCTCCTTCTGGTATTATTTTTTCTTAATCTAAAGTGCTTCTTTAGCACTGTGTGTAGTACAGTTTGACGGCAACAAATTCCTGGTGTGTTTTATTTGGGACTATATTTTGCCTTCATCCCTGAAACATGCTCTCTCTGAATGTAGAATTCTGGGTTGACAGTGTTTGTTTTTGCTTTTGTTGAGCACTTTAAATGTGTCTTTCCTTTGTCGGTGTGGCCTTTCAAATCACTATTCCTCCATATGTAATGTACCACTTATGCTTTCAAGGTTTTCTCCTTAACTGGAGTTTTCAGAAGTCTGCCTGCAACAAACCTATGTGTTTTTCACATGAACTTTTCTTCATGCTCAATGATTATCTTGAATCTAAAGTTGATGTTTTCAATTTTTTTCTCTCTGTTCTTCAGAGTGATCATTTGTATTGATTTATCTTCAAGTTCACTGATTTTTATGCTGCATTGACTCTACTATTAAAATCATCAACTGTTTCTTTAAACTTCAAGTATTTTTTAGTTCTAGAATTTCGGTTCCTATTTCTGTTCTAAGATTTTCCTACATTTTTTTTTTTCATTTGGGAGTATATCTTCATTTGTGCTGCTGATCATTGTTACAATATGTCTTTGCCTCTGCCAACTTCATGACAATTGTTAGAACATGTCTTTAAATCCTTACCTCTGCTGACTTCTGGGTCATACTGGGTCAGTATCTGTCATTGTCCCATTTTTCTGTTTCTCCATTTGTTGACTCTGAATTCTATTATGTGCCCCCACAGAGTCCTGATTATTTTTCTTTTGTTTAGCAGGCAGTTGACTTGGCTACACTCAACTTGGGTTTTTCTTGGTTGTGAAGACATGTCACAGAATTTTTTTTTTTTTGACTGTTTTTTTATGACCTTAAGAATTTTGAAAATTATTGGCCAGGTGTTTGTAGAATGTCCCTCAATTTATATATTTATGTTTTCCTCACAATTAGACTGAGATAATGACTTTTTTTTAGAGAAACTTCGAGATGAAAAGTAAAACCTCATTGCACCAAATTTAAAAAATTTGGATGAACTAAAGTTTACTCTGCTCTGTAAATTTATATGGGCTTTACCAAAAGCTTAATTTTTTTTTGTATTCATCATTACAGTATCATACAGGCTAGTTTTATTGTCCTAAAAATCTCCCATGCTTCATGTACTCAACATCGTCACTCTACACTCCACCCCAAACCCTGGCAAACATTGATCTTTTTGCTGTTTCTACAGTTTTGCCTTTTCCAGAATGTCGTAGCTGGAATCACATAACAGGCAGCTCTTTCAGACTGACCCGTTTCACTCGATGATATGCATTTAAGTTTCATTCATGTCTTTTCATGGTTTGATAGTTCTTGTTGTTTTATTGCTGAAAAGTATTCCATTGTATACAAAGACCAGAGTGTATTTTGCAGCTGCTGAATCATTTGGTAAGACTCCGTAGGAAACTATCAAACTGTTTTTCAAATGGCTACATCATTTTGCATTGCCATTTGCATTGCCATTTCCTGTTGCTCCACATCCTTGTCCATATTTGGTATTATATATTTTTTTCTTTTTCATTTTAACCATTCTAGTAGGCGTGTGATGCTACTGCACTTCGTTTTAATTTGCAACTCTCTGGTGACAAATGAGATTGAGCATCTTTCTATGTGCTTATGCTCCAATTATATATCTTCTTTGGTGAGTTATCTGTTCAGACCTTCTCCCAATTTTTAAAAAAATAGTGTTAATTTTTTTCTTATTGGTGAGTATGAAGTGCTTCATATACTGTGGAAACAAATTCTTTGTCTGATATGTGTTTTGCAAATATTTTCTCCAAGATTGTGGATTTTTATTGTGTTAACAGCATCTTTCATAGAGCACAACAATTTAATTTTCCTAAAGTGCAATATTTTTTTCTTTCATGAATTCAGCTATTAGTGTTATATTTGAAAACATAGCACCAAACTCGATATCTTGTATTTCCTTCAGGAAGTCTTACAGATTTGTATTTTACACTTAGGACTATGATCCAGCTTGGGTTAATTTTTTTAAAGGTTTAAGGTCTGTGTCAACGTCCTTTTTTTTTTTTTTTTTTTTTTTTTTGCATATAGATGTCCAATTTTCCCAACTCCTTTGATAAAAAAGACAAATACTTTCTCTTGAGCTGCTTTTCTCCTTTGTTAAAGATCAATTGACTGTTTTTGTGTTTATTTATAGACTCTGCTCTATTGCATTGACCAATACTGATCAATTGACTATATTTGTGTTTATTTATGGACTCTGCCCTATTCCATTGACCTATGTGCCTACTCTTTTGCCAATACCTTATTGTCTTAATTACTGTAGCTCTATCCAGCTCTTGAAATTGGGAAGTGTAAGTCCTCTAACTCTATTCTTCTTTGGTATTATTTTGCCTATTTTAGGTCTTTCACCTTTTCATATAAATTCAGAATCAGTTTGGCACTATCTACAAAATGACTTGCTGGGATTTTGATTGAGAATTTGTAGAATGTATAGATCAAATCAATTTTTTAAATGGTGTCTTAACATTATTGAGTTTTTCAGTCCATGGACACAGAATATCCCTCCATTTATTTAGATCTTACTTGATTTTTTGGTCAGATTTTTAAGATTTTTAGACATAGGCTCTGTACCTGTTTTGATAGACTTAACACCACAGTGTTCCTTTTATGTTTGGTACTATTTAAATAGTATTGTTTTAAACTTCAAATGTTGCTTGTTTGTTGTTGAAATGTAAGACAGCATTTGATTTTTGTTTATTAACTCTGCATTCTACAACCTTGCTAAACTCACTGTTTTATTTTGTGAGTATGTTGGTTGATTCAGGAGGATTTTCTAAATAAACAATCACATCATCTTCAAATAGAGCCAGTTTTATTTATTTCTTTTTCTAATCTACATAATTTTTATTCAGTTTTCTTGCCTTATTGTACTAGCTAGGGCTTCCAGTGCAATATTTAATAGGCATGGTGAGAGAGGTCATCCTTGCCTTTTTCTTGATCTTAGAAGAAAAGCATCCAGTTGTAGTCTTTTAAGTATGATGTTACCTGTAGGCTTTTTGTAGATTTGTTTATATTTAATCACATGGTGGAAGTTTTTCTCTAGTCATAATTTGGTGAGACTTTTATTATGAATTTGTTTTGGATTTTTTCAACTGCTTTTTATGCACCAATTGTTGTAATGTATGATTTTTCTTATTTATCCTATTGATTGATTTTTCAAATGTTGAACCAGATGTGCATACCCAGAATAAACACTGTTGGCGGTTGATGTTCAGTTCTTTGTATGTACTGTTGGATTTAATTGGCTAATGCTTCATTTAGGACTTTTCCATCTATATTCATAAGAGATGCTGGGTTATAGTTCTTCTTTCTTGAAATATCTATCAAATTTTAGTATAAGGATCATCCTGGCTTCATAGAATGAAATAGAAAGTGGTCCTTTCTGTTTCTATATTTTGGAACAAATTGTAGAGAATGGTTGTCATTTCTTCCTTAAATATTTGGAAGAAGGCACTGGTGAAATCAATTGCCTCTCAGAACTTTTGGAAGCTTGTTAACTATTGTATTATTCCGTTCTCATGCTGCTGAGAAGGACATACCTGAGACTAGGTAATTTATAAAGAAAAAGAAGTTTAATGGGCTTACAGTTCCACATGGCTGGGGAGGCTTCACAATCATGGTGGAAGGCAAGAGAAGAGCAAAGGCATGTCTTATATAGTGGAAGGCAAAGAGAAATGAGAACCAAGTGAAAGGGGTCTCCCCCTATAAAACCATCAGATCTCATGAGACTTATCCACTACCATGAGAACAGTATGGGGGCAACTGTCCCCGTGATTCAATTATCTCCCACCAATTCCCTCCCACAACACGTGGGATTTATGGGAGTTATAACTCAAGATGAGAGTTGAATGGGGACACGGCCAAACCATATCAATTATTGATGCATTTACTTTAATAAGTATAGAATTATAAGGTTATCTATTTCTCTTTGTGTGAATCGTGGTAGTTTTTTTCTTTCAAGAAAAGTCAGCTCCATCTAAATTACCAAATTTTAGGGCATTGAGTTGTTCATAGTATTTTTTATTATACTTTTAATGTCCAGAAATTAGTGCTAATTTCTTGTTTCTGCTCATGGTAATTTGTCTTTTCTCTCTTTTTATCTTGCTTTTACTGGCTGGTAGTTTATCCATTTTGCTGATCTTTTAAAAGAATCAGTTTATGCTTTCCATGATTTTCTCTGTTATTTTCCTGTTTTCCATTTTATTAATTTCTGCTCTAGTTCTATGTTTCTTTTCTTCTTCTTGCTTTAGGCAGACATTGTTCTTCTTTTCTGGTTTCCTGAAGTGAAAGCTTAAAATACTGATTTTGAGTTTTGTTTTCTTTTTTCCAAATAGGTTCATTTAATATTATAAATTTATTTCTAAACACTGCTTTCCTGCATCTCACAAATTTTAAAAGTGAAAGTTATACTTTCATTATCATTTTGTTCAAAATTTTTAAAAATTTGTTTTGAGAATCCTGGGGCCTTGGCATTATTTAAGTGTCCATTGCATAATTCCTAAATAGTTGGGTATTGTACATTTATGTTTCTGTTACTGATTTCCGGTTTAATTTTTATCATCATCTGAGAATATACTTTGTATATTTGTATAATTTCTTGTCTTTTAAATTTGTTAATGTGTGTTCTGTAGCCCAGGATGTTGTCTATATTGGTGAATGTTCCATTTGAGCTTGAGAAGGATGTGTGTTCTATGGTTGTTGGATGGAATATTCTGTTAACATTAATTAGGTAAAGTTAATGATTAGTGCTGTTCAGGTCAACCGTATCCTTATTGATTTCTGCTTTTTTGATCTATTGACAGGAGGTCAATGAAGTCTCCAACTATAGCAATGAAATTGTCTATCTTTCCTTCAGTTCTTTCAGTGTTTGCCTCACATATTTTCATACTACTTTGTTAAGAGGTACATTCATTGAGAGTTATCTTTTCTTCCTGGAAATTTGGCCCCTTTGTCATTGTATAGTGTAGTTAATTTTATCCTTGATAATTGTCCTTGTTCTGAGGTCAACTTTGAAATTAATACTGCCACTCCAGCTTTCTTTTAGCTTGTGTGAGCATGATTGTGATGGTTAATACTAAGTGACAACTTGATTGGATTGAAGGATGCAAAGTATTGATCCTGGGTGTGTCTGCGAGGGTGTTGCCAAAGAAGATTAACATTTGAGTCAGTGGGCTGGGATAGGCAGACCCACCCTCAATCTGGTGGGCACCATCGAATCAGCTGCCAGCCTGGCTAGAATATAAAGCAGGCAGAAAAACATGAAAAGGCTAGACTGGCTTAGCCTCTCAGTCTACATCTTTATCCCATGCTGGATGCTCCCTGCCCTCAAATATCAAACTCCAAGTTCTTCAGCTTTGGGACTTCGATTGACTTCCTCACTCCTCAGCTTGCAGACAGCCCATTGTGGGGCCTTGTGATTGCGTGAGACAATACTACCAAATAAACTATATATATATATGTGTGTGTATATATAGATATACCATGCTTTTATATATATAAATATCATGCTTATATATATCATGCTTATACACGTGTGTGTATATATATATATAACTAATAGGATATATATATCTTCTATTAGTTCTGTCCCTCTAGAGAATGCTGATAAGCACAGATTTTGGTCCCAGGAGTGCAGTGGTGTCCGGAGCTGCGCGCCCCGGCCATGGCAAGTAATTATTGACGATTAAACGCCTGAGCGCTATTCATTTCCACCTCTCACCTCTTTCCTAGATTTGTCTTTTTCCCCTGTATTAAATACCTCACACAAGATGGCGCTCTTCCTGCTTCTTCTTCACCCATCTTTCCCGCGCACGCGAAAGTTGTTACTTTATAGCGCAGGCGCAACATGACCTCCGACCGTTGAAACCGAAACCTGCCTGGCCACGCCCTCCGAAATGAGATCATTTCCACCTTGGCCCAACCCCTTCCTCTCCAAGTGTATATAAGGCACTGCATTACCGCCATTAAACGAGACTTGATCAGAGCACTGTCTTGTCTCCATTTCTCGTGTCTCTTGTTCCCCAAATTCCCACTCCCTCCTCCAGGGCCTGCTTCGACAATCCCGCGGGCCGGGATACAGTGGTTCGAGAAGAAGAGAATATAAAGGATGGAATTCTTTTGTTGGTTTTGTGGTTTCTGGAGTTGCTGGCTTAAATAGAAGAAGGTACTCATCAGTACCAGCTATGACCACATGAGCAGTTGCAGAAAGGATGGTAATTATCATGAATATTTCTTCCTTCTTTCAACAGCAATGGAGATAAGTTCATCTTTCCCCAGCCCTCTCTGTCATCAGCCAATGGACCCATGAACAAAGTGGCCTTTGTGGCAGGTTTGGAGGTTATGCATGGGCTCAGCCACATGGACTCCTATTCACTAAGGCTGATGGAGAGATCAATGTTGAGCCCTCAATATGACACAATTCCTCGGGGTGATTAGCCAGCTACCTTGTGCCAGGTTGATTATATTGGACTTCTTCTATCATGGAAAGGGCAGAGGTTTGTCCTCTGTGGAATAGACATTACTCCATTAAGGGCACAAATAATATCCAGATATGAGGCTTTATTGCATTGGCCAGCCACAATGGTCTGAGAAAATCTTTATTTTTTCTTCATTTTTAAAGATTAATTTAATTGGTTATAGAATTCTTGGGTTTTTTCCCTCTTAACAATTTAAATATTTCACTCCACTCATACCTTGCATGTATGATTTCTGATAAGATGTCAGGTGTAATTCTTATCCTTGTTCTTCTCTCTGGCTTTTTTCAAAATTTTCTCTTCCTCTTTGAATTTTACAGTTTGAAAATAATATGCTTGTGTATAGTTTTTCTTTTTCCCCATTCTCCTCCTCTTTCTTCCTCTGCCTTCTTCTTCATCTTATATTTATTCTGCTTTGTGCTGTCTGAGCGTCTAGTATGTGTGGTTTTGAGTCTGTCATTAACATCAACATTGTCCTCCTTTGGTATTACATATTTTATATATATATATACACACACACACACATACCTTTTGAAATTTTCTCATTCCCAATAAAAAAGTTCTCTCTCTCTCTCTCTCTCTCTCTGTGTGTGTGTGTATGTGTGTTTGATTCTTTTTTCTCTTTACATTGCTATTGACCTGTCTTCAGGTTCACTGATTCTCTCTTCAGCTGCGTCGGATCACTGAAGCATCAGTGATGCTCACTGATTAACATTCTTTGTTTATATCACAGTGTTCCTTTTTGGTAGCATTTGTAGCAAATTCTTCAGACTCAGAATTTCCATCATTCTACTTACAGTCCCTGTTTGTTCTCTCATGCTTTCTACCTTTCCCACTACAGCTCCTGACATAGTATTCACAATTATTTACATTCCCATCTTCTCATTCCCTCATCAGGACCATGGCTGAGTCTGGTTCTGATGCTCGCTTTATCTTTTTAGACTAAGTTTTTCTATTTTTATTTTGTTTTGGTTTTTGCCTTTTGATATAGCTTGTCATTTTCTGAGGAAAATAGGCCTCTGGTATGAGTATTTATGTGATTGTGGCTAATCACATCTAAAGATTTTACCTAAAGATTTTTCTAGCTATGGGTGCCAGGGACCTCATATTCTTCTCTAGTCCTTATTTTCTCGGCCTTGGGCTTCCCTAAGAACTCCTCCTCAAGAGTTTGTGTCTTGCAGCTCCTCTAAATTACCAAATTTCCCACGTGCTTCCTTGAAGTCCCCTCATCTACCTCCCAATGAAAGCCCCAGGATGCTCAGCCTCTGCTTTTTCATCACCCACACTACTTAGTTCCCTGGAGGGAACACATGCTGGGATCACAGGGTTCATCAGAGGAGGACGCAAGAGGAGCATTCATTCAACAACAATGGAGATAAGTTCATCAAATAGTGACTTTCTTGGACATGAACCATTGTGGCTGGCCAATGCAATAAAGCCTCATATCTGGATATTATTTGTGCCCTTAATGGACGTTTCTATGTGTTTTATGTCACTTAATAATCTAAGGGATGGAAAGTTCTAAGGTGCCCATGTCCTGCTCACTGATGTGCACCTGGCCTAGCATCATGTCGAGCCCATAGAGAGGGTCAAGAACTATTAGCATCAAAACAATCTGTTCTATAAATGAGGAACTAGAGCTTCCTTATGTGAATGCTTCCTGAGCCTATCTATATAACTTTCTGTGCTCAAGCATGGAGGCATCTCCAGAAGTAACCAAGGCAACATCTGCACCTCAAAATGGACAAGAAGCCCTACTAATTCCCGTCACTCTACAGTTGCTCCTGATAGCCACTGAATACACGTGGAGAATCATGGTGGAAGGGACATCTTTGAAGCTCCCCTGACTGAGACTTCAAGACCTGAATGAGCTTTCCTCACCTGTTTGAGAACAGGCAGTTCTGTGGACCTTAGCCCTGAGCCGATGAGAAGGGGTCTCACTCTGGAGCAAACCCAGGTAGCCTTCTTCTCAAAATACTTGTTTACCACAGTTCACAGGAAAACATGGCAACGAGGTTCAAGGAGTGGGCAGTAAGCATAGCTCGTATGCCTATACCACTGACTCCAGCCCATGTGACTCCAATCCCTGCAGATCCAGCCCACGTTACTCTAATCGCTGCAGATCCAGCCCTGTGACTCTAATCACCATGGATCCAGCACCATAACTCTAATCACTGCAGATCTAGCCCACATGACTCCAATCACTGCAGATCTAGTCCTGTGACTCCAATCACTGCAGATCCAGCCCTGTGACTCCAATCACTGCGGATCCAGCCCTGTGACTCTAATCGCTGCAGATCCAGCCCACGTGACTCCAATCACTGCGGATCCAGCCCTGTGACTCCAATCACTGCAGATCCAGCCCTGTGGCTCTAATCACTGCGGATCCAGCCCACGTGACTCCAATCACTGCGGATCCAGCCCTGTGACTCTAATCCCTGCAGATCCAGCCCACGTGACTCCAATCACTGTGGATCCAGCCCTGTGACTCCAATCACTGCAGATCCAGCCCTGTGGCTCTAATCACTGCGGATCCAGCCCTATGACTCTAATCACTGCAGATCTAGCCCACGTGACTCCAATCACTGCAGATCCAGCCCTGTGACTCTAATCACTGTAGATACAGCCCTGTGACTCTAATCCCTGCAGACCCAGTCCTGTGACTCTAATCACTGTGGATCCAGCCCTATGATTCTAATTACTGCAGATACAGCCCACGTGACTCTAATTGCTGCAGATCAAGCCCACGTGACTCCAATCACTGCAGATCCAGCCCTGTGACTCTAATCACTGCAGATCCAGCCCACGTGACTCTAATCGCTGCAGATGCAGCCCTGTGACTCTAATCACCGTGGATCCAGCACTATAACTCTAATCACTGCAGATCTAGCCCACGTGACTCCAATCACTGCAGATCTACTCCTGTGACTCTAATCGCTGCAGGTCCAGCCCTGTGACTCTAATCACCGTGGATCCAGCACTATAACTCTAATCACTGCAGATCTAGCCCACGTGACTCCAATCACTGCAGATCTACTCCTGTGACTCTAATCGCTGCAGATCCAGCCCTGTGACTCTAATCACCGTGGATCCAGCACTATAACTCTAATCACTGCAGATCTAGCCCACGTGACTCCAATCACTGCAGACCCAGTCCTGTGATCTAATCACCATGGATCCAGCCCTATGACTCTATCACTGCAGATCTAGCCCACGTGACTCCAATCACTGCAGATCCAGCCCTGTGACTCTAATCACTGCGGATCCAGCCCTGTGACTCTAATCCCTGCAGATCCAGCCCACATGACTCCAATTACTGTGGATCCAGCCCTGTGACTCTAATCACTGTAGATCCAGTCCTGTGACTCCAATCACTGCAGACCCAGCCCTGTGACTCTAATCACCATGGATCCAGCCCTATGACTCTAATCACTGCAGATCTAGCCCACGTGACTCCAATCACTGCAGATCCAGTCCTGTGACTCTAATCACTGCAGATACAGCCCTGTGACTCTAATCACTGCGGATCCAGCCCTGTGACTCTAATCCCTGCAGATCCAGCCCACGTGACTCCAATCACTGCAGATCCAGCCCACGTGACTCCAATCACTGCAGATACAGCCCTGTGACTCTAATCCCTGCAGATCCAGCCCACATGACTCCAATCACTGTGGATCCAGCCCTGTGACTCCAATCACTGTGGATCCAGCCCTATGATTCTAATCACTGCAGATCCAGCCCACGTGACTCCAATCACTGCAGATCCAGCCCTGTGACTCTAATCGCTGCAGATGCAGCCTAGGTGACTCCAATCGCTGGCCCCAAGAGAGGGAAGCCGGTGAGACCGTGGGCCTGGGGAAGCTAGTTGCATGGGTGTGCTGAATAGAAGTAACCCACTAGCAAGGTGCTGCAGGCTGGCAGCTGAGCCAGATGCTGACTGTGGGAGGTGGCGAGTCCCTCTGGCTGGTGGAATGGCAATGATAGCTCAGGATCTGGCCAGGAAGCAGCTGCCGCCTGAGGCTGGGGCTTTTCCCGGAGGTTTCTGGAGCCCTGTCCTCTCTGGTTTCCAGTCTCCGCTAGTGCCCCATTGGGCAGCAGTGAAGAGCCTCACTGTGGCCATGACCTGGTCTAGTCCTCCCTGGAGTGTTTGGGCCAGCTCATCTGAACAGGGCTCCCATCTCACCAGAACATTCTCATAAACAATACGTTATCTGAACCCTGGGGGAACCATCACTGGACACATCCAGCTTGTCCTAAAGTAAGCGATTGTCAGAACCTGAGGCCTTAGAATTTCACACCTCTCCCCAGCCCCCACATGAGCTCCTTGAGCTCTACACACAAGGGTTCATCCTGTCAGGAAACTATGGTGCCAGCCTGCACAGCTGCTGCATCACCTCCACACCACTGGAGGCTTCCTCGGCTCCGTGGTTCTTTTCACAGACACACCTGAAAGAGAGTTGCAGGGTATCAACACATGCGGCACATTTAAGTAAAATAGGATTCCTTTTTCTTAAATATTTAACAAACCCTTTAGGATATACATGGAAGTAATTGAAGCATCCCAAGTAAGCGACCAGACAAGTTTCAAAGATTTGACGTTATCTGAATTACTATTCTGAAAATAAAGTTTTCTTATCTGAAAAAAATGGCAATCGACAAACACTAGCAAAAAAACAAAACAAAACCAAACACCCTTAACTGTCTGGTAAAGTGTATTTGAAATTGACATTTAGGAAAATGTTGCCTATCAGAAAGCAGCTGCCACTGTTGGGTAAAACCGGTCACCCCGACACCTGCTAAGCCTCCCACTTTTGTCTGTCTCAGGATGACATCGTGCAAATGCCCTTTCTCAGGCCACTTTAACAGGCAGTCACTGGAATCTTCCATGATGGGCCAGATGTGTCCCTACACATGGATGCGGCTCTTTCCTGGGGTGTCTGGGGCAGGTGAGACAGCGGATATTAGTGCCAGTGACAGTTGGGGACTTAAACCCACAGCAAAACCCAGCACATCCTCCTGGGGCTGAGGAATGAAGTTTCGATGCCTATGCCGTGCTTTCTTCAAAACCTGAAATTGCTGTGGATGAGCGTACAGTAGATAGACCTCAGCAACATGTGCAATAATTAGTGAAAAATAAATGTGCACTGAAGTATTAATGAAATAAATATTTAACAGGTTATTTGAGATCTTTGTTATATCCTGAAATATTTAAAAAATAATGAGAGGTTTGTTAAATCTTTAAATGATGACTCCGTAAGAGTTCTTGCAATGTACCTTTTTTCCTAAGTTTAGAAAATAGATATTTGTTTTCCAACGATTGGTGAGCCAACCTTCAGAAAAGAAGCTGGAGACAGACGCCCTGGACAGAATGACGAGATCTATGAGAATCTGAAAAGCAAGGACTCAGTCAGTGGGAACAGAAAGCAAGAGGGACACAGAACAGAGTTCGGGCCTTGCCACATCACTGGGCTGTCCGGAGGACACAGATCTGAGCGTGGTCTTCAGAAGTGAGTCCTGGGATGCCACCACAGAGCCTGCCTAGGGGAGCTGCTGACTGCTACGACGCGGAACGTGGGGAGCTCAGGCTGCCAGGACAAATATGCACAGGCTGGGCCTTACACAGCAACATCCCTCCCATGGAGCCGCAGGCTGAGAAGTCCAGGAGGAAGGTGCAGCCGTGGCTGTGGCCAGGGCTCCTACTGGCTGGTGGAGAGCTGCGTCCTCCTGTGTTTTTGCAGTGGAGAGAGGGTGAAGGAGCTCCCTGGACCCCACCCTCACGACACAACCACCTCTCCAAGGCCCCACCTCCAAATGCCCTTCCCTGGGGTCAGGAATTCATCCCAGACCTGCAGGGGATTCTAGCGGAGCCCTAGCGCAGCCTGGTGGAAGGCCCCTGTGGAGCCACCACCTTGCAACACTTGGGAAAAGGGACATCAGCTGCCAGGGTGAAGGAGACACCAGTGATCCAGGCCTGCACCAGAAACACAGACCCCAGCCTCCCCTGCCGTGTCGGAGTCAGCCCTGGGCTCAGGCCCTGATTAGGTGAGCTCACGGGCAGGCCTCGGCTGCACCAGTGTCTGGAAAGGGACATTTTGGTCTCAGACTTTGTGGAACAGGGTTTCACCAGAGGCCCCCGGAACTAAGGCCGGGCTAGCAGCCTGGAGTCCTGTAGTCCACACGCAGGCTGGTGGCAGGGTGCCTGGCCGGTCTTCTGATTCGCTGCTGTGTTTAGCTTTTGCCTGGATCTGGGGGCCACAGCATGCATCTTCGTTCTAGGAGGGGAAGCCCTCAGAATTCCCTCTGAGCCCGGCTTTAGTGGTAGGCAGGTGCTAGGTGGCCACAGGTGAGCTCCTCAACCAGCCAGTGACCATCATCCGTAAGGGGAATTTCAGTAATACCTGACAAACAAACCACTATCGCGGAGAGTGGATGAGAAGAAGTTGCTTCGGTGGGAGGGTCCCTCAGGCTCCATGACGACAAAGAAACTATGCAGCATCCTCCTGCTCAGAGGGACGTGTCCCTGCGGGCACACCCATCCCCCGAGACCCTCTGAAAACCCAGGAAGCCAAAGCCCATGGCACACTCAATTTCTTCTATGTTTGAAAACTGCTGCTCTGCCTCATGGTAAGCAACCCTCTTCCCCAAAAACTGTGGGTGCGTGTGTCCCTGCCACAACAGAAACACGCGTGCACAGGTGCACGCTCACACACGCGTCTCTCGCGCCATCCCTTAGGCACAAGCAAACTGTGCTCTGCTGAGGCTTCACGTTTGTCTGGCCTTTTCTGTTGGTTTGTTTTTACCATGAAGGTTTCCCATTGATTTAAAAACGAATGAAGTTGGAAGACACCTTGGGAAGCACACAGTGCCTCCTGAAGTGAGAGAGTGGCACATGAAGAAAGTCTTACGTGGTGGAGTTTAAATGGTGTGAGCCTCACAGGTGGGTTCCCCGAGCTGGACAATCATTAGTTCTCATGTGGGGGGGATATTGGAGAGGGGATACGGGTCAGGATAGAAGCCCCAGGACAGGGCCTCTGATAAGACCTCTGGACACAGGAGGAAGATCCCATTTTCCTATTTTTCTTTTTTTAAAAAAAAGGAAAGGAAAAACCCTGAAGTCAGATGAAAAGCGGCCTCCACGTGCGCAACCTTCCGCACTCCGCTCACCTGGAGAGCCTCTACCCACAATGCACTAAGTGGATGATTAAAAAGAAATAGGGGCTTAACGGAGGGTAAGTGCGGGGTCCCCAGAGCTCCGCGAGCGCTGAAGCGTGCGGCTACAGCTGTCTCCACACAAGCCCGACATTCTTTATTTATTTGTTATGAAATATTTATGGGTGTTATGAAAGGTTTAAAATAATGTGTCTGTCGCTCTCTCTCCCTTCTGTCTTTTCCCTTTGGCCCCAGCACACTGTTTTCCAATGCATAAATAATTCTGGGCTCCGGACAGCGGGGCGGCACATTAGGTGGGGTGTATCTGCTGTATCACATTTTTTCTGCCTGAGAGAAAATATCATTCCTCGTAATTTTCTACACTTATACAATCGGCGTTGACAGTAAATAATTGATGTATGAATTTAGGACTAAACTCCAACACAATATGACTTTATGTCAAGGGTTACTCCCAGCAGATTTTGAGCTAAATCATCTTGCAAAATGGGTTCTTTTCAATGGGAGAAAAAAAGCTTTTTGAAATTATTTTAATGGAAAACTGGGACCTCCGTGCAGCTCTCCTTTTGATGAGGTCTTGCTTTGCATGGCTGGTAATAAAACCAAGCCATCTACCCATTATGAGATTGGAAATGTTTCATTTGTGATCACAAATGGATTTTTTGGGGACTCACACAAGCTGTTTTTATCCCGCGCATCCCTTTTTCTTTTCTTTTTTCTCTCCTTGTGTGTGTGTGTGTGTGTGTGTGTGTGTGTGTGTGTAGTATGCACGCAGTGGCGTTTGTATGTCGTAGGGTGCCCTCTGCTTTTCATCCTAGTATCTTCCATAGAAAGTACAATTATGATTTAAATTACAAGCCAGATATATTTGCAACTTAAAGATATATAACTAGCGGAAAGGCTTTAGATAAAGGGCTCCGTATTCCCTCCCGTTGCTGCAATTAAAACACTTTTCAACATGAAAAGGAAAACTCCAGACCAGGAGGGGAAGAGTGGAAACAGGAGAGGGACCGTTTTCGTGAAATGGTCAGAAGAAAAACAGTTTCTGTCTTTACAGCTCTAAAACAGTTTCTGTCTTCACAGCAGCCAAGAAGATCAAAGAAAACAAATTGGGTGAAATTCTCTGTTGGTTTTACCGTATTCTGGGGGTAAGGAAGATTTGAAAGTATCAAAACTCTATTTATGTAGTTTCATTTTTGCTGAAACTAAGATACAAAGACAATTATTTAAAGCAAGGCCTTCTCCTCTTTGAAAAAATCTTATCTTTATGATTATTTTCTCTAGTGTTAACAATTGTATTAAATTGTATTTATTTATACCCCTCGTTTTCTTTAAAGATTATTCAGATCTTTGATATACTGACTTTAATTAAATTTGTAGTATAAACTAAGAAATGAAATAAAATTCAAAGCCTTCTGAAAAAAGTCCTTATGATACAGGCAAAAATTGCCTTAAAAGGAATTGAAATGCCTGCTTCCCTTTTAACCTTCTTCCCCTACTCTTCCTCTTCCTCCTCTCTCTCTTTCACTTTTCTTTTACTCAATTCTCTCTCTGAGGAAATACACGCCTCTAATTTCATTCTATAGGTGGCACTCACGTCTCTATGCACGAAGTTCTGAAGAAATTTCAGGCCAAAAACTTGTCTGTGAAAAGTCCTTGATCTCAGAGAAGTGTATTGATTTCTGAAAAACATAACACCCATTTCTGTAAAAATAAATTTTAAATGAGCTCTCTTAAGTAAAGTTCTTCAATTTATACCTTTATTTATGTGTGGTGGTAAGTAATTTCAAGAGCGGTGACAAATGAGTTTTACGTAACGGAGACTCTGAGCCAAATGCTGAAGTACATGTGCGTGCATATGTGTGTGTACACCTGCGTGTGCATGTGGAGGGTGTGATGCCTGGGTGGGCACGTGCAGGGGTATGTTTGTGTTTTAATGTTCACACCAGAGACAGCAGGTATTCAGGAAAAACCGCTTCCTGAAATAGGCTGGCTGCAGCCCCCTGGGGTGACGGCTGCCGGCTGCAGGGTCTGTCTGCCCTCAGGCACGGTGTGGTGTGGGGGCACCTGCCTCTGCCCGCATGTGTGTGTATGCACGTGTACATGCATCTCTGTGTGTGCGTGTGTGTATGTGTGTGTGTATGCGTGTGTGTATGTGTGTGTATGTGTGCGTGTGTGTATGTGTGTGTGGAGTCAGCATCTATTAAGAGTTGGTGGCAGGGAGGTTAATCAACATGAAACTGTTCCCTGTCGTGATTCCTATAATGGCTCCCTTATCAAGCTGGGAAATTGAATCTAAATCTTAGACCTCAGTACCCCTTAGAGACAATCTTGTCCAAAGGCTTCCTGACGTGTGAAGAAACAGAAGCCCACGGAATTCAAGTCACTTGCCCCACACCCAGAGGTCAGAGCCCTGGTGGCTGTGTGTCCATATGTGTGCGTGCATGTGTGGATGTGTACCATGTGGATGTGTGTGTGTCTCTGTATATGTGGACGTGTATATCTGTGTGTATGTGTCTCTGTATGTGCATGTGTGTGTGTATTTGTCTCTGTATATCTGTATGTGTATGTGTACGTGCATGTGTGTGGGTGTGTACTTGTCTCTGTATATCTGTGTGGGTGTGTTTGTATGTGTACATGTGTGTATTTGTCTCTGTATATCTGTATGCATGAATGTCTGTGTGTATGTGTCTCTATGCGAGTGTGCATGTGTGTGCGTGTGTGTATGTGCGTGTATGAGTGTGTCTCTGGGTGTCTGTGCATTTGTCTCTTATGTGCATGTGTGGGTGTGTGTGGGTGTCTGTATATCTGTGTGTGCGTGTGCCTCTGTGTGTGTGTGGGTGTCTGTATATCTGTGTGCGCATGTGTCTCTGTATGTGTGTGTGTGAGTGTGTGCATATGTGTCTCTGTATATCTGCATGTATGTGTCTCTGTATGTGCATGTGTGTGGGTGTGTATTTGTCTTTGTCTATCTGCATGCATGTATGTGTATGTGTCTCTATGTACATGTGCATGAATGTGTCTCTGTGTGTCTGTGTCTCTATGTGCGTGTCCATGTGTGTATGAGTGTGTCTCTGGGTGTGTGTGTATGTGTGTGTGAATGTGTGTGACAATGGGCATGGGGAGGGGGCGGGACGGAGGCTCCCAGGAACAGAGGTGCACACCTGGGGCGCTAAGCTTCTGTCTGGGTCAAGCTCCCCCGAAGTCCTCCTAGGGTCCCGGGTCCTCTGGATTGACATCAACAAGCTTAATGGGGGAGGCCCAAGGTCTCAGCAATGCTCAGAGCTGCCTAATCAAGGCAAAGGCGGAGAGAAGGCGGCTCGTGTGCCACGGGCATCATTCGCACAGCCTTGATGAGAAAGCAGCAGCGTCTGTTCCTGGATTTCTCTCCGGCCCTTGGTGTGAGGGGGGCGGGTGTAACAGGGCCCATGGGCCAGTTGCGATATACATGGCTCTGTTCCATTTTCAGAGAACACCTGAGTCAGACAGGCCTGGGGCCAAATCCATCTAGGGCACCTTTCAGCCTGGAGGTCTCAGGTGAATCAGTCTCTTTTCGGGCACCCCTGGGGTTCTGGGATACTGGTGCCTTCCTGACCTTACAGACAAAACTGGGTCCACACGTGCTTCCGTCTCCCCCTGCTCCTGGCTGGTGCCTGCACAGCCCTCACCCACGGAGGGTCCTCCCAGCTCCTCTGCTGCCTAGCCCAGCCCTCCACCCTCATTTTCCTGTAGAATGACAGCAACAGGTGTCTGCTGTGTGGCCTCCTTTCCCCACAGCCCCGGCCAGTTCCTGCGGCCCTCTTACACTGCCAGCCCCGAGCAGGCCGCCCATGGCTGTGCCTCCCAATGAACTAGTGATTCTCTGGGTGGAGAAGCTGTGCCCCAGAGCTGGATTCCAAGACTGGAGGCTGCTGGAGGAGGTTGGCCTCAGCCTCCCCTTCCTGCTAGATATGACTCAGTTTTCTTGGTTAAAACCCAGTGGCCAATAAAATGCCAACATCTCCAGAGAACTTCTGCCTCGCCTAGTGTGGATGAACACGTCATTATGTCTTGGTTGGGGGTTGGGGAGGGCTGCTACAGCTTAGGAGGGACAGTAAGGGGGCACCCGGGGGAGAAGGAGCCCATGGTGGGCTGAGGAGCTGGTATCGGCCTTGGAGAGGTGCCTGCGAGAGTCTTCCTGTGGCAGGCAGTTACGCTCCCCGACTTCTCCCAGCATGAACTGTACTGGGAACAAGAGGCCTCCCTCTCAAGTGTCCAGAGAGCAGAGAGACACGGTCCAAGACCCCGAGGCTCAGGCCACGTCCACCTGCAATACACCAGCAGCGAGTGCAGCCTGCACAGGCAGCAGCATGCCTGTGGGACCTGTCCAGAAGGGGACTGAGATGTGAAGCACCCTGGGGAATCGTGCACCCAGATGCCCTCCAAGCAATATACCCCAGTTCAGAAACAAGGTCTGATGCTCCTGTTCCAGAGTCAGGGTGGTTTTGTGGAAGCTGTAGACCAACCCTTCCTTGAATTCCCCATGAGAAAACCTGGAGATCTTTATTTTTCATGTGCAATCTTGTCATGGGATGGAGCTGTCTATTCTCCAGGGCTCGGGAGATGAAACGTTCTGCAGAATTCTGTACTGTGTGGGGCGCTCTTGGAGGCAACAGAAGGCTCTCTTAGGATGGCTGGCACCTCTGTTTCTGCTCAGATGCACGCAGAGGTGAGCATGACAGAAGGCTTCAAGCCAAGTGGAGCCACTCTGCTTCTTAAACAGGGGACACATTCACTATTTGTAGCAAGCTTGGGGCCTCATGTGAATACCACATCGTACGGACAGACGTCCCAGTCCTGGTTGAAGAGCTACCCTGTGGAAATCCTCAACCAGGGCTTACCTAGGGTAGCAAGAGCCCTGCTGCTGTGCAGATAGAAGACTTCCACATGCAGGTGTTAAAGGCTTCTACGCAAGGGAAAATTATTAGCAATATCCCCACCAACTTGTAAAACAATACATACACTCGCTTGCTCCAACAAGCTACTATGCTGGAGACATTCAGAATAAGAGCCGCCAGTGTGGAAGTGACCCTGCCCCACAAGCCGGGCTGATTCCGGGTGAGGTTCTCATGCGTCACGCTCAGCCTAATTAACAAACTTGACACTGGCACGCAGGACCGCCAGGCGCTCCACAGCAAGGCCACTGGGGACACGGGAGAGCAACACCAATGCAACGGCTGCTATTTTTAATTATTTGGAGAACCAATTTTAACAGAAAATGTAATTAAAGGTTTGTAAATAGAACACCCCAAAGTGCTTCCTCTGTTGCCTGTATGCATCTATTTGACATTTGCTTAACAAATTTTCAAGCAGTCATTTCACAGGTACAACATCTACACTCCTGTGTCTCCCATAAGCTTTGCAACCTGTGGTCTTATCCATCATTTACGTTTCTGAGAAAGACCCTTTGCTTAGGTTTTCATCTTTTTCCTGCCTAGTTCTTGGTGGTGGTAGTTTATGGAAAGGTAGTCCTTGTCAACGTGTCCACCTGTGGGTGGCAGCGAGCCTGGCCTTGCTGCAAGCACATCCCATCCAGCTCCTTGCTCGTGGGCGGATTTCTGGGGAGAAGAAGGTGCGCCATCTGGGTGGCCGGTTATGGTGTTTGCAGAGTTTATCATCACTGGCATTAAAGAGAAGGCCAGATGAAAGTTCTGTGGTTGGGGTGAAAGGAGAAGCAGCCGCAAGACCATGTGGTACATTGGACCTGGGGCCTCGTAGACCTCCTGCTTGATATGGTCACCTCTGCTAGAGGCCGGGCAAGGAATCTGGGCTCCCAGTGGCCACCTTGCCCTTGCCCTGCTGTAATAGAACCTCACTGCATCAGGGTGACACACGGAGCTCTGCACATGTCAGCTTCTCCTGGCAAAGCTCAGTGGAGAGGAGGTGGAAAAAGTGTGTGCTCCCACAAGGAAGTGTGCAAGTGTGTGCTCCTGTGAGAGAGTGTGCAAGTGTGTGCTTGTGTGTGGATGTGTGTGAACGTGTGTGTGAGCTTGGGTGTAAGCATTAGTGTGTGTGAGTGTGTAAGATACACAAGTGTGATAGGCGTGTGTGAGTGTATAACAGTGACAGTGCCCATGAACATGTGTAAGGGTGTGCAGAAATGAGTGTGTGTGTGCAGAAGTGTGCATGAGCCTGTACACCTAAGCATGCAGAATTATGTGTGTTGCCAGTTATAGTTTGTTGACCCTGGCAACGTTTCTGGAGCTGAAAAGATATTTGAAATGAGGACACAGGAAGACCAGAATGTCACCTGTGACCGCACTCACCCCCATCCCTCCCTGGGCTGAGGGCTGCTCTTTCTGGTGCACTTTGCCAGGAAGTTCAATCTCTTCCTGCTCAAAACCAAGGCATTTCTTAAAGAGCCAAGTCTGAGGTCGGCCTGAGGTTCAGGCAGGACACACCTGAGCTGCTCAGGTACACCTGGGTTCGGCCGGTCGACCCAGTGTGGCAGCACCACCCGGACAGCCAGGGAGGCTGGCACGGCCAGACAGAAGAGAAAGGGTGGCCAGCAGGTGCTGACTGAGGTCAGGGCTCTTGGGGCAGCTCACGAGGAAGCAGCCGGACTCCAGGACACCCTGGAGTGTGGAGCAGAGCCTATGGAAAGAGTGTGACGTTTCACAAGAGCTGAGCTGAGCCCTCGACGTCCCTTTTCTCACTTGATCTCACACAGCCCCGGGTGCCGGGACCAGCGGTCACTGGTCCTCGTTGCTCAGATGAGACTTGGATAACTTTGCCACTGGTTGCAGGGCTGTGCAGTGGTGCCACCTGAGAGTCTGAGGGCAGAGCCCAAGAATGTCACCAACAGCTTTGCACCAGTTGCAGAGCCATGGAATGGTGCGGCCTGGAGAGTCTAAAGGCAGAGCCCACAGGCATCAATGACAGGCTCCAAGGCCCATGTGGCCAGTGCTACCATGAGGACCTACTGCAAAGCGAGCCCACGGCAGACCTGGCCTGCTTGTCGCAAGCAGTGGAGCTGCGGATGTCCAGGCAAGGCCCCGGCCTGTGAATGGCTGCACACCAAAAGGACTCCATGTGTGGCAGGTGAAGCTATCTCTGTGGCCAGACCCGTGCTCATCCCTCCTGCCCTGAGCCCACCGCTCCTGTGTCCTTGCCCTGCCCCTCAGGTGGCCTCACCATCCTTGGGTGATGTGCCCTTCAAGCAGTGACACTCGAGTCTCTCTGGCCTTGCCCACCTGCTGGAAGCTCAGGTGGCAGAACTGAGGTGAGCATGAGTGCAGGTCCTCAGCCTGGTTTTGCTTCCGCCTGGCGTCGTCCAAATGAGGAAAGCGTTTTTCTGATGCTTGTTCACAGAAGGAAAGAGTCAAACCCACCAGGGTTGTGCTTGTCCCACGAACTCATTTCTTTCCTAGTGTGAAAAGAAAAGGGCTGATGGAACGGTGTTCTCACAGCAGGGAAGGACCCAGTCCGCCACGTGTCTCCTTTGGAAAAGGAACCGGCTTCTGCAGCATGAGGGCCGCCTGGAGGAGGGACAGCACTGACATCTGTGCCCTCTGAAACACACTCAGACCCTCAGGAGGGTGCGTTGGGCATCTCGGATGATGACATGACTGAGTCCTGGGGGAAAGGTTGGCACTGGGAAAGGGGCCGACTCCAAAGACAGATGGGAGCAGGGAAAATGAGCACCTGCTCATTCAGGAATGAATCCCTGAGTGGGTAAGATCCTCCTGAAAAAAGAAGAAATTGCATGAGCCCCACGCCTACTCCGTGGTACAGAGATGGACGGAAAGTCTGCTCTCCGGGTGGCTCTGTGGCCGACACAGGCCACACAAATGGAAACAGCGGACGTTGCATCAGATCTCAGATGCAAAGGGCAGGGGTCCCTCCAGCGAGAACTCCCAGGGGGCTGAGTTTTCCACCTGCATTCTAGATGTTCTCCGTGAAAGCATCACGTGGTGCCCCGGTGAGGGGCTTGGCTGAGTGGGCATCGGCTTGAACGCCTGGAGCTTGCTGGAGAAGAGGCTCATGGGCACCACTAGGCCCACCATGCAGACTTCAGGGAAAGAGAGCAGCCGGAATGCATTTTAAATCCTGCCTGAGAGCATGGATGCTACGGGACTCCTGGCGTGGGGAACCAGGCATGTGTGTATGTGCCCGTGGGCATGTGGTCTGCGAGGCAACCCTCACAGGACCACAAGGACCTGGTCAGACACAGGCTGCCTGCAGCGCCTTCCCATGACAGCACCACCACTAAGGCCTTTGCTGTCCCCTTATCCCTAGATGTTCCCCTACCGACAGCCTGGCACTGAGCAGCTGGAGAGAGCGGAGGAGTGCGAGAGCCACGTCCACAGCAGTGATGACCCTGCAGAGGGGACCGAGGGAAGACTGAATGGAGACTGTGGGCTCCACTTCAGGGGGCTTGGACACGACCATCTGATCGTCTCCCCGTGACTTAGGAAAGACCTGTGTTGTCCTGAGAGGCTGAGGCAAGGATCACCTGCACAGGTAGATTTAACGGACAAAGGGTCCAGGCACTTCCAGAGGCTGACCGTCTCCTGTGTGAAGTCAGGATCCACACGGCAACTCCTGCAGCAAATCCTGGGTCTTGACTTCCTGCCCACAGCAGAGGAGCAGGACGTCAGCACCTCGCCTGTGTCTCGTGCCTGGGAGGGTGGGCTGCAGCAGCCCCCGGAAGCGTGTTCATGTGTGGTGTTAAGCATGTTCATGTGTGGTCTTAATGTGTAGATAACACTCCTATAGCTGTTAGACTGCAAGTTTAGCTTGAGTTAAGGGATTGGGGGGACCACTTAACCCAATTGTGCTAGTTTTGAGATGTCTTTGTAAGAGTAGGGTTGGCACGGATCAGCCATGTGGGAGACTAGGATGTGGGTCACTCTTATCTGTGTTCCTATGGAAACTATTTGAGTATTTGTTTTATATGGATTTTTATTCAGTTTTCAGACATGCTACTCAAGGGTGCCCCTCAGCTTCTGAGCAAGCATTTCTAGTTTGTACAATGGCAGAATGGACCAGAAGTTTAGTGTTTTGAACTGTTTTGCAAAATAAAGTACCTCTCTCTCTCTCTCTCTCTCTCTCTCTCTCTCTCTCTCTCTCTCTCTCATGGGGGTCCAGGCAGAGTGGCTTTGGTGATTGCACTCCCTGGGTCCAGCCCACACAAGGTGCTGATTCAATACCAGTGGAAAGCCTTCACATTAGAAATTCCTGAGGGACTAGGTGGCTTGCAAGCATTAAATTAAGTAGAAGTGATGCTAAAAAATAATAATAAAAAAAACCCCACTAAAGAACAACAAAGCTTCCCACGCCCCTGCCCAGCCCATCGTGGGTTTCAGCCAGAGCCCCCCAACTTCCTCTTCTCTAGACACGTCTTTCCTTTTGACTTCTGCTGTGCACAGAAGAACTCCGAAACCAGTGGGGCCACTCCCAGGACCTGAAGAGCGGGAAGGTCCACATCAAGGTGGCAGCCATGGGATCCCCTGGAGAGGGTTGGCCCGCAAGTGAGCATCCTCCTGTCCCTGACTTCAAGAGCAGGGGCAGTCAGAGGAGTCAGCACGGGTTTGGTGAAGATCTGCATCTGAACCACAGGGGCCAGGACATCCAGGTCATCCCAGGACATCCCAGGACATCCCAGATCGTACCAGGACATCCCAGGACATCCCAGGACATCCCAGATCATACCAGGACATCCCAGGTCATCCCAGGACCTCCCAGGACATTTCAGATCGTACCAGGACATCCCAGATCGTACCAGGACATCCAGGTCATCCCAGGACATCCCAGATCGTACCAGGATCTCCCAGGTCATTCCAGGACATCCCAGGACATTTCAGATCGTACTAGGACATCCCAGGGCATCCCAGATCGTACCAGGACATCCCAGGTCATCCCAGGACATCCCAGGTCAACCCGCGACTCAGCAGTCCTCTTTGCTCTCCTTATAGAAAACAGTAGAAAAGACCTTTGCCAACCAGTTTTAAAGACAAACAGGTATAGATAAAATAGAAACAGCTTCAATAGAGTCTTGGCTGGATGTTTTTTTTTTTTTTTTTCTAATACTTATTTCTAAATGAACACAATCTACTCCAGCACTCTTTAATGTAATAAAAACATAGCTCTGGGTCAGGTATGAAATTAATGATACAAATTCAAAGTATTAATGCTCAGTGGGCTGAAACGACTTCAATGAAGAAATCATCAAACTCCGTAACCAGACCCAAATGGAAAAAGACAGAAGCATACGCACAATTCCAACAGCAATCTGCTATGAAGGAGATTATGAAAACATGTATAAAATATTTATTTTTAATAAGATGAATGTCCTATTTCTTAAAACTAAAATATGATTAGACTTTTATTATCAAAGCAAAAGGATGGTTATACAACGCCACCTCTTCATGTGGATGGAAATGCTAATTTTATCATCTTAATTTGTACAACTACGTTTCTTGTCTTTTTTGTTCTTTCTTAAGTTAAATAGGTAGAAATAAAAAAAGCTTTCGGATTTCATTTATATAGAGTGAAATCCATAGTACCAAATATCCAACTAGAAAATTTAACAGATCCAATAATTACAGTGCCAGAACAATTTCCAATGTCACCAGAGTGTTGAAAGGACACTCCTAAGACAGATGGAGCCAACGGGAATGTGTAAGAACGCCTTTCACCATGTGAGATGCATGAATCTACGTGCCACTTTGCAGGCAGGCAACACATTACTGAGGAAAGGAAGCCGACCACTGCAGTCCCCTGGAGGTGATTCCTCCAGGACCGCCACAGCCAGCGTCCACACTTGCAAAGTGCAGTTTCCAGGTGCAACGTGGGCACAGCTCAGGAGATGGAAGTCAGGCCGCAGGGAAGTTAGAGGCCTCTCGCATGTTACGATAGGCAGTCATGGCTCTGCTGGGACCCGGCTGTTCTCAGTCTTCTGGCTCGTAGAGTGGAAATGGGCTGGCTCAGGGCAGAGGCTTCTGGTCCCAAGGGAGCTCTCGGGGAGCAGTGACCCTGCGGTGGAAATGGGTCACTGGATAATGCTCAGGCAGCGATCTCGGATGCACTAAAGGGCATTCGTTTACAGTTGTCCACTGCAGAACAACCCGCAAGAGTGAAACCTCCAAAAGAACCTAAATAGACAGTGTTAGGGGAGGATTAAATAAAACATGTTCCCCACATTAGATATTAATATTATGAAGCCATTAAAGGCATATCTTTCAGGATATTCAAATACATGGTCCACATCTCACGCCAGTCAGAATGCCAATTATTAAAAACTCAGGAAACAATAGATGCTGGCAAGACTGTGGAGAAATAGAAACCTTTTACACTGTTGGTGGGAATATAAATTAGTTCAACCATGGTGGAAGACAGTATGGCGACTCCTCAAGGATCTAGAACCAGAAATACCATTTGACCCAGCAATCCCATTACTGGGTATATACCCAAAGGTGTATAAATCACTCTACTCTAAAGACACATGCACATGCACACGTATGAGTATTACAGCACTATTCACAAGAGCAAAAACATGGAGCCAACCCAAATGCTCATCAATGATAGGCTGTATAAAGAAAATGTGGTACATATATCCCATGGAATACTACACAGCCATAAAAAGGAATGAGATCATGTCCTTTGCAGTGACATGGATGGAGCTGGAAGCCATCATCCTCAGCAAACTAACACAGAAACAGAAAACCAAACACTGCATGTTGTCACTCATAAGTGGGAACGGAACATTGAGAACACATGGACACCGAGAGCGGAACAAGACACACCAGGGTCCATTGTGGGGTGGGGGCTTGGGGGAGGAAACTTAGAGGATGGGTCACGAGGTGCTGCAAACCACCATTGCACATGTATACTTATGTAACAAATCTGCACGTTCTGCACATGTATCCCATTTTTTTTTAAAGAAATAAAAAAAAAATACATGGTTTAAATGGTAAAGATTTCTGTTAAGTAAAAAGGCAAGATAAAAATTATATATTAATATAAGCTCTGCTATAGACATATCTTTATATCTGTACACATAAATATATGGCTACACAAATATATATGTGTAATACACACATACATGTAAGTGTAAATACCCAGTAAAAACATAGCTTACTTGTGATTTATTTTTGTATCCTCTCATTACCTTTTGTCCCAACAAAAATCTCTACAATGAATTTGAATTCATTCTGTCACTGAGCAGCTTGTATCTTAATGCATATTATGAAACTGCCACAGTGAATATGCACGCTAGTAAATGAAGATGGTCATGTTAGCACACTTGGTCTCCACTGGTATTTTCATGTTTAATAAAATTACAGAATTGATAGATAAAAAATGTTGTTTCCTGATTGTCTACCTTTTATCGGCGCTATGACTTGTGAACCCACGGTTGCCACTATCCTGGCCCTGCCCCGTCTTCGGCTCAGTTCACACGCCTCACTCCTCTTCCACTGAGGTCTTAATATTTTATCTTGCTTAAATTTATAAGATATTTTAAAATCATACCTGTTGCAATATTTTCTCAGTGTGTCTTCCACTTTGTTTTATTTTTTAAATGCAAGCCTGTTCATCATTTGTGTGGTCAAAGGGATCAATGTGCATTTGCCCACTGCCTCAAAAACGGACATATTGGGAAAATCCTTTTGCATCCAGAGAATTGTGACCCCATTTTTTTAATGTATGTCATGTGTTTTCATTTTTATTACATATAGTTTTTAAACTATCTTGTTATCATACTTACTAATGCCCTACGAATCTGCCATATATTAAATGCTAGTCTTCAAATTCAAGTGTGTATATCTTTTTTTCTATTTGCATATTTTAGCATGAAAGCCAAATAATGACTGTAACCTTACAACCTGTTTTGCAATCTTCTAGATTAAATAAATTTTCTTTATAAAGACAAAAATGAAAAAAGCAAAAAAAAAAAAAAAAAAAAAAAAAGGAAACAAAAGAAAATTGAGGGTAAAAGTGGAAGGCAGGGCCAGGCACAGTGGCTCACGCCTGTAGTCCCAGAACTTTGGGAGGCTGAGGCGGGTGGATCACCTGAGGTCAGGAGTTTGGACCAGCCTGGCCAACATGGTGAAATCCCGTCTCTACTAAAAATACAAAAATTATCTGGGTGGGGTGGAGGGCGCCTGTAATCCCAGCTACTCAGGAGGCTGAGGCAGGAGAATCACTCGAACCCAGGAGGCAGAGGTTGCAGTGAGCCGAGATGGCGCCACTGCACTCCAGCCTGGGCAACAAAAGCAAAACTCAGTCTCAAAAAAATTAAAATAAAATAAAATAAAATTAAAAAGTGGGGAAGGCAGGGAAGCAGGGAGGGAGGGAGAACTATTTGCAGTAATTTCGTTATTTCAGACACATTTTTAGAGATATTTTGTCACGTAGACCTCTAAAATGGTTCCCATGTTAATTTGTTAAACAAAAACAACTTGCGTATTTTCAATTTCACCTTTGACTCAAACTCTTCTATATTTTTCAAATTATAACAATACTTCAGATGGGTCCTACTCATTTCTTAAATATTCTTTTTTATGAATTGGATTATCCCTTTCCCATCATAGATGATAAATGTCAATTGCAGTATGAATAAAAGCCTTTGATCTGGTGACAGTGTGAGTGTCTCCACCCGACCTTCTGCTATTTCATTTGCTCACTTGTTTTTAGGTGATTCTTTGGTGTAGCCCAGCAGCAAAAATCACATGATCAGCAGATAATGGCAATTTTATTTCCTGCTTCCCAGTCACTTTGCCAATTATTTCTGACTCACAGAATTGCACTGTCCATAATGTATTTAGCTCTTACGGTACAGAAGAGGCCACAAGGAATACTTCACATATGTCATCTGATTTAATCCTCAGAGACTCCTAAAACAAGCAAACCAAAGCTTGCCCCAGCCACAGGGAAGGTGGAGGCAAAGGTAGAAGTTAAACTCCAATCTAGGGGAGTCCTAGCTCCTTAACACAGCTGTGCCCGAGCAGAATGTTGGAAAGTGCCTTGAGTCCTTGGATTTTAGTGAGGATACCATGGGTTTTTTGTTATTAGATGATGTCGATTGGTGGGCTGGGGCAAATATTCCCTACCAGGTTAAGTACATTCTCTTTAATAGATTTTTGAAATTCATGATATATGCTAGTTTAAAATATATTATAATTATGATACATAATTCTTACATACAAAGATATTAATGGACTTGCCTTTGTAACATCTATTTGGCTACACAGCTTTTTAACAGTTAAACTATTAATGCCATATATTATATTAATAGATCTATTGTTAAGGTAAGCCACCCTACTTACTTTTTTGATAAATCAAATTTGATATTGGTAGATTTGACTTTTAATGAATTGTGAAGTCTGATTTATTAGTATTTTATGCAGAGGAGTGCTAGTAAATATCTAACTCTCTGAAAAAAGTATATGCATACATACGCTTACATATTTTTTAAAAATAAGTTCTTCTGATATAAAGGGTGTGTGGCACATAATCAACAAATAATGATACAATATACAATAGTCTTTATTGTAAATGTCACACCAGCAATTGATCCTCAGAATGTTTTATTGGATTTGCTGAACTCCTGACTCTGTAGCCAACCTCTAGCTGCAATTGACAATCACTTTCAATATGAATGAGATGAAGGTTGGTTGATATTTTGATTTATGTTAGTGACACAGAAGTTTGACGAGAAGAACAGGGTCGGAATTTGACTCATCTGTCAGTGATGTGAGGACTTCTTTGCTGAACTGCATAATAGTTTTCCAATACAGGGGAGAATTTTTTCCAATACAGGGAGAGTTTTTTCTCAGTTCATTGTGCTCATCACAGTAACATGGCTAAAGACATGAGCCACCTTTACATTTGGTTTCATGTTTTGCATTTTGTCTTCCTTTACTTCTGCAAGTTTAGACAGTCGACAAAACCAAAAAACGAAGCAAGTCCTGGTGGGCAGCATTTGCCAGGCTCCATAGTGTAAATATTCCCGCGGGGGTGCTGACCTCAGGCTGCCAGCGGGACTTCCGGGAGCATTGGGCGAGGAGGAGCACGGCAGCCATCCTCAGTGCATCTCCACCGCACAGGCCTGGGAGTACAGGCGTGCAGAGGGTAAAACGGGAAGCTTCTTTAGTAAGCAATGCCTTTAAAAATATAATTGATTAGTTTTAAATTTACATAATGATGTCATAATGACTTTCATAATGGCTATTTTTAACAATAGCCATTAGTAAATTTTAAAATAATGACTGTTTTTAATAATTAATACACGTTTATTTTAATCATTTTTAAATAATGGCTACTTTTAACAACTGATACGGTCTGGCTGTGTGACCCCACCCAAATCTCATGTTGAGTTGTAATTCCCAGTGTCCCCACCCAAATCTCATGTTGAGTTGTAATTCCCAGTGTCCCCACCCAAATCTCATGTTGAGTTGTAATTCCCAGTGTCCCCACCCAAATCTCATGTTGAGTTGTAATTCCCAGTGTTGGGGGAGGGACCTGGTGGGAGGTGATTGGATCATGAGGCGGATTTCCCCCTTGCCGTTCTCGTGATAGTGAGTGAACTCTCATGAGGTCTGGTGGTTTCCAAGTGTGGGGCTCTTTCCCCTTTGCTCTCTCTCTCTCTCCTGCCACCATGGTAAGACCTGCTTGCTTCCCCTTCACCTTCCACCGTGACTGTAAGCTTCCTGAGGCCTCCCAGCCACGCTTCCTGTACAGCCTGCAGAACTGTGAGTCAATTAAATCTCTTTTCTTTATAAATTACCCAGCCTCAGGTATGTCTTTATGGCCATATGAGAATGGACTTATACGACAACCATCTTGCAAAATCCCCAGCCATGTAAAAGTAAAAAATCTCAGGGATTTCACAGACACCTGCATGTGAGTCCCAGTTGTGTTTCTCATACTGTCTTTTTTGTCAGGTTATTCAAGCACAGATTTTTGCTATTTTTAAGATTCGAATTGAGTAGCTTTTCTGTCGTCTTGTTTGAACTTTCTTGTAATTCATACAGTATTAGAATAAAATGTTTCTTGAAATCTTGATGAAATTTGCCTATAAATCCTCTTGTCCTAGTAACAGTTATGGGAAAAATTTTTGACTTTTTTTTAGTTCCATTGATTCTTACTAATAACCTCAAAATTTCATCTTGAGTTGATTATTTATATTTACCAAATAATTATGAATCATACCAATGTATTTAATTTATTTTTATTTTAATTCCTCTCCTTATACTCCTTATACAAATTCCAGTGGTTCTCTGGAGAACTAACTGGAGTGTGGATTTGACTTGAGTTTCTATGGGTGCCTGTCCCCCAGCCTCTGGTCCCTTTTGTCCTGGCCCACACAGCTGGTGGTGGGTGGGGCTGACTTTGTTTTAAAGGCAAGATGACAATGGTGTGAGTTCTTCAGAAAGAGGCTTCTCTAGAGAGAACCGGCCCTACCATCCAACTAACCGGTTCAGATTCTCCAAATAAAAGAAGACATCAAGAGAACAGCGTGGTCCCCGAGTCCACACAGGTGCCCTCAGCAGCCTCAGCCCACACAGCCCCTCCTGTGCCTAAGCTGGGTGGGCTCTGAGTCAGTGACTGCTCTGAGTGTGGAGAGAGCTGGTTACGGGGAGCTAGTTACAGAGAGAGAGAGCTAGTTACACAGAGCTGGTTGCAGAGAACTGGTTACACAGAGCTGTAGACAGTGAGATGTGGTGGACCAGTGGTGGGTGGACGGGGTGGCCAAGCAGGCAAGCGGGTCTCACCAAGGAGCCACCTGCAGAGAGATTGAGGAGGAGTTTCCCAAGGAAGGGGGTTCACCTTAGGCTGGGCTTCATGACAGACTGGGGGCTCCAACAGCAGATATTTATTGCCACAGTTCCAGAGCTGAACGTCCAGGATCAGGGTGTGGGCACAATGGTGGGCTCTGGGGAGGACCCCTGGCTCTGAGGGCTACCTTCTTGCTGTGTCTTCATGTGATGGAAAGACAGTGGGAGACACAGTCAGCTCTCCCCGTTGGGCACTGCCCCATCTTGAGCACACCATCCTCATTGCCTGATCTCCTCCCTCCCAAAGCCCCACCTCTTGATGCTGCCACCTTGAGGGTGAGCTTTCAAAATATGGGTTTGGTGGGGGACACAAACATTCAGATCATAGCAGGGATGTAAGCAGAATCTTGGTAAAGAAGAGACACAGGGCGTTCCTGTAGGAAGGACAGCAGGTGAGAGCAGGCAGAGGCAGGGTGGGGCTCAGGGACAGGCCCTATGTCTCCAGGCAGGGGATGCAGCACTTACCACGCCCACCTCCACCTGTTCTATGCTTGTTCATTTATTTTAATAATTTCAGTGTCTTCAATGGGTTCATTCAAAACCCAGCTCCATGCAAAAACGTGGGAACTCCGCTTAATTTTTCAATAGATTTAGAGTTCGTTACTACACTGCGTAGTTACTGTCCATCATTCCATCATTTCGGACCTTTGGATTCTGCCTTCACACCTCTCACTGCAGCCAGGTAAGGTTTGTAAAGGGCGCTAGTGCCGCAGGCTCCAGGTCCTCCTCTGCTTTTCTGTGCAGCCACCCCAGCCCGCAGGCAGCTTCTCCAGGCCTCTCTGCTTCTGCTCAGGAGACTCCTCCTACCTGACACCGCTTCCTCAATCCATTCTTGTTTGAGAAATACCTGTTCTTCCTGGCCGCTCTTCCCAGGGTCGGGGCTGGCCGTCCTCGCCTGGGGTGCCCTGCGGTCGCAGACAGCACTGACCCCTGCAGCACAGCTCATAGCTGCTCACCTGCCTGCTCCACCTGTGCGCAGTCTGGAGGATCGGCGGGAGGCAGATCTATATGCAGGGCTGCACACACACCTGTGAGCAGAATACATATGTGATATTTGAAATAATGAAAACAACTTCTAGTTAGTCAAACTAAAAGGAAAAAAAAAATTAGATGACTTAAAAACATTTGCAAATTTGTCGAGCAATGGAAATTATTCATACTCCTCACAAACCCTCTCTAAATCCACTGATGACCATTTTATCGCATTCCTGAGAGAAATGAGTGGACTCTTAATACATTTTTTAATCTGATGTCATTTATATTATACCAATTAAGTTATTACTCAGAGAAACGGTGAAATTGTAGTTAAATTATGTATGGAAAAGGTGTGGCAATTAAAGCATAACTTTAACCTGTTAGTATCTTGGTTTTTCTATCTGTAAAACAAAACATTTTCTCTGAATTTGGCAACCAAACAGCACCTTAGAAAAAGGTGGTGCTTATTAAAATCAGAGAGAACCCTGGACGCCTAAGCCTTCTAGGTGCAGCTGCAGGGAACAATTTCTCTTCCCAAATGCAGGAATTCGTCCCTGAGAAGGCATCTCTGTTTCAGCTTTTGTGTTTGCAAAAGGGAGACCTGCATGCTTCTGACCCCAGGAATGGGTGGCTTGGGGTCTTCCTCGGTTGGCCCAGTGTTGACCTTTAGCAGGACAGAAGGGGGCATGGGTCCAATGCTGTAACTGACTTGTGGCTGCTATCACGGACTCATGGTGGGCAGATCTGTGCCTGCAGGATACAGGTTAGGGGAGGGGAGATGGTCAGGGGAGGGGAGAGGTCAGGGGAGGGAGGTGGTCAGGGGAGGGGACTGGTCAGGGGAGGGAGGTGGTCAGCGGAGGGGAGTGGTCAGGGGAGGGGAGTGGTCAGGGGAGGGAGGTGGTCAGGGGAGGGGAGTGGTCAGGGGAGGGAGGTGGTCAGGGGAGGGGAGTGGTCAGGGGAGGGAGGTGGTCAGGGGAGGGAAGTAGTCAGGGGAGGAGGTGGTCAGGGGAGGGGAGTGGTCAGGGGAGGGGAGTGGTCAGGGGAGGGAGTGGTCAGGGGAGGGGAGGTGGTCAGGGGAGGGGAGTGGTCAGGGGAGGGAGGTGGTCAGGGGAGGGAAGTAGTCAGGGGAGGGAAGTAGTCAGGGGAGGAGGTGGTCAGGGGAGGGGGTGGTCAGGGGAGGGGAGTGGTCAGGGGAGGGGAGTAGTCAGGGGAGGGGAGTGGTCAGGGGAGGGAGGTGGTCAGGGGAGGGAAGTAGTCAGGGGAGGGAAGTAGTCAGGGGAGGAGGTGGTCAGGGGAGGGGGTGGTCAGGGGAGGGGAGTGGTCAGGGGAGGGGGGTGGTCAGGGGAGGGGAGAGGTAGGGGAGGGAGGTGGTCAGGGGAGGGAGGTGGTCAGGGGAGGGGGGTGGTCAGGGGAGGGGAGTGGTCAGGGGAGGGAGGTGGTCAGGGGAGGGGAGTAGTCAAGGGAGGGGAGTGGTCAGGGGAGGGAGGTGGTCAGGGGATGGAAGTGGTCAGGGGAGGGGAGTGGTCAGGGGAGGGAGGTGGTCAGGGGAGGGGAGTGGTCAGGGGAGGGAGTGGTCAGGGGAGGGGGGTGGTCAGGGGAGGGAAGTGGTCAGGGGAGGGGGGAGTGGTCAGGGAAGGGGAGTGGTCAGGGGAGGGAGGTGGTCAGGGGAGGGGGGAGTGGTCAGGGGAGGGAGGTGGTCAGGGGAGGGGGGAGTGGTCAGGGGAGGGAGGTGGTCAGGGGAGGGAGGTGGTCAGGGGAGGGGGGAGTGGTCAGGGGAGGGAGGTGGTCAGGGGAGGGGGGAGTGGTCAGGGGAGGGAGGTGGTCAGGGGAGGGAGGTGGTCAGGGGAGGGGGGAGTGGTCAGGGGAGAGAGGTGGTCAGGGGAGGGGAGAGGTCAGGGGAGGGAGGTAGTCAGGGGAGGGAGGTAGTCAGGGGAGGGGAGTGGTCAGGGGAGGGGAGGTGGTCAGGGGAGGGGAGATGGTCAGGGGAGGGAGTCCTGGAAGAGGCTAGGGATGAGATCCACATTCACACAGCAAACCTGAAGCTACTATTTGAGTAATTCAAGGTCAGTCGATTTTATTCTAAGAAAATAAAGTTTATTCTGCATGAATTATTCACATAATCATTTTCAATAAACATGTATAGTTATTTAGTACATAAATATATTTATACGTATCAATAACATTCCGTAGTAAGTTTTACCGAGGAAAGTAAAATGGAGAGTTTTCCATCTCAGACTCATGGAGTCACCCCAGGGACTGTGCGAGGGCTGGGAGAGCCGCCTTCTGTCAACCAAGGTGTGTATCATTTGACATTCGACTCCTTCCAACTGGCCTCCTCACTATTAACAAGTGAATCAACGGCCTTTCCACAATGACAGCATCCTTAAGTGGACGGAGGGTGTGGTCAGACCCTCCTGGCCTCTCCCCAGTCTCTGACCTGCCTCACTCAGGCCCTGCGCCAGAGGCTGGCTGGGGTTGGAGGGGGAGGCTGGAGAGGCTGGCATGTTTGAGGGATTGAAGTCTCCAGGCCGGGGTCCGAACATGTGTTCTTGGGCCCCAGGTGGGGAAGCATTGCATGCAATGCCATCCAGGATCCCACAGAACCATCCAGCCTTATGAAGTCTCCCAGCAGTCCTGCAGAAAGGCAGCCCATTTAAGCCAATTTACCCAGAGTTTCCCCAATTATTTACCCAAGCGACCCCCTTTTTCCTTAAAATATCTGAATCAATGATGAGATTGCAAGGTTTCACGCCCTTCTCTGCTTGGGTGCATAATAACAATGCTATTCTCTACCTCCGTGAGCTGTTCTTGCTGTTCAAATCTGAGTGGAAATCCTGGACCTTTGGGTGTGCTTGGTTAGAAAACCCTTGTTCTGATGAAATGAATATCACCACAATGAAATGAGAGCACCACAATTCACAGGCCACGAAGTCACAGTCATGGAGAAGGGCTCTTCCCTGACCACTGCTCTCTCCTGTCTTCAGTTAGATGCACTCAGCCCCCAGGACAGCCAGGACAGCTGTGTGGGGACCCAGACTTGCAAACAAAGATCAGCCAAAAATGAGACAGCAGCTGCCTGCAGGAAGTGGTGGTCGGGGCCACTGAAGGGCGAGGTTAGGGGATGTGAAGGGTTCCAAGTCAAGAAGGCAGCACTGATTTACATATACGCAGCGACTCACAGCTCGTGATGTCGGCTTCATAGCGTACCTTGAAATTCCGGCCCACAGCCCGTGACTCTTCCACGGCCCCTGGGCCTTTCCTCTGGCCCCAGGTCAATAGTATCTTCCTCCTCAGCTCTCTTCTTCGACTTTCCTTTTTTTCTCTCTCTCTCTTTTAAAAATAATGTTTTAAACACCTTTTCCTTTGCAGGAAAGCCTGGAGAGCAGCTGCTTCCTCCATCCTCTGCGTGTGGCGTCGGTGGGAGCCTCCCTGCTCTGATAAGGGCCAGACGCCATCCCCGGCTGGGCTGGGCTGCCAATCTATAATGTTCCTGGCCATGATTAATCTGATAAATAATAAATATATCAATCTAGTCTTTTAGACAAGGACAAATTCCTACCAGCAGGGAGGCATGAGGCCTCTTTTACAGCTGCCTGTAGTGCTGGGATTAATTATTTAATGCTTAATTCTTCGGGAAATGAGAAAGTTTTGATTAATGCTGTCCAGTGTGGTTTCTTGCATGTTTGATATGTGTCAGATAATTTTTCCTCGGCAGTCACTCTGAAGAAGCCAGAGGCTACTGTCACGGGGATCAGACACCGAATTTCTAGAGATTAATTGAAGTGAAAATTTAGAGAAAAGCACCATAAGTGCCCGCCTGAGATAACCTTTCTGGGCTGAATTTGGCTTCATCCCAGGGGCAGGACTCACTGTGCCCTTATGTAAAACACTGATTTTCATTGCTGTGAAAAACCAGATTTGGTTTCTAGTAGATTTTTTTTTTTTTTTTTTTTTTTTTTTTTTTAGCTCTCTACCAGCTTAACAGGATTAAAATACTTGCTTGGCAGATGTTTCATCATTAATTCTATATCTGGTAAAATAGTAATGGGTAGATATCAAAAGTCAATGTTTCTTTATGATTCTGAAGCCACTTCAGTGAATTGGACTCAAAAGTCTTTCTGTGGAGTTCAAGTCTGGTTTCAAAACTCCGTCTCCTCTCCTCCTCCTCCTCCTCCTCCTCCTCCTCCTTCTCCTCCTTCTTCAGAGAGAGAGAGCGAGAGAGAGAGATAAGAGTCCTACTGTGTTGCTCAGGCTGGTCTGGACCTCCTGGGCTCAAATAGCCCTCCTTCCTCAACCTTCAGGGTAGCTGAGATTACAGCGCACACTAGGACAAAACAGGTTCTTTTGAATTTTTCCTTCAGCTTTTATTTTAAGTTCTGGAGTACATGTGCAGAATGTGCAGGTTTGTTACACAGGTAAACGTGTGGCACGGTGATTTTCTACACAGACCATCCTATTGCTTAGGGATTAAGCCCAGCATCCATTAGCTATTATTCCTGATTCTCTCCTTCCCCCGAGCCCCCACAGGCCCCAACGTGTATTGTTCCCCACCTCCACTTGTCCATGTGTTCTTATCATTCAGCTCTCACTTTTAAATGAGAATATGTGGTGTTTGGTTGTCTGTTCCTGCATTAGTTTGCTGAGGATAACAGCTTCCAGCTCTGTCTATGTCCCTGCAAAGGGCAGGATCTCTTTCCTTTTTATGGCTGTATAGTAGTTCATGGTGTACATGTACCACATGTTCATTATCCAGTCTGTCTCTGATGGACAAAGCATGTTTACTATAAACAATGATCTGTGTTTACTATAGCCATTAACTATCTGATCTCCATCTGCTGTACAGATCCATAGTTCCCAGAGCTCTGAATCACAGACAAGGTACACTCACAATTAACTTCCTTTCATCATACCTGACTTCCGCTCAAACCCATTCGGACCGTTAAATGTATGTCAGCTGCGTGTGTGTCTCCTGTGGGTGCTGCCAAATGGCTAGGACAGAAGGGCTCCGGGGCTCAGAGAGGAGGGGGTTAGTGGCCCTACCCTCCTTCCCATCACACCTTCCCTCCCATCACACCCTCCCACAGGTAAACCCCTTCATCCAACCTCAGGAATGCTCCCAGGTGACAAGGCTTCCCATTTCTATCACTTCTTTTAAAAATGCCCATTTCCACAGTCTGAAATTGCTACTTTTCCACTGTGTTTCTATCTTCATGTGGTGCTTATGGACTAAGAAACTCCTTGCTCAGAAAGGAGGAAGGATGCACACAGAGAAAGTTAAAGAAAATGGAACAAGATTTATGATGAGGACCAGTTTCCTTCAGGACCGGACGCTCACACGAATGCACACCAGCTTGGCTCAGTTCACAGAGACCATTTTCCCTTACACTTTAAAAGAGAATGCTTTAGCACCAAAGCCTCTAAACCTTCTTCCAAGGCTCTTCAGTCCCACAGTTTTCTCCTAGGTCCTCGCCCTGCTTTGCCAGTGACCTATAGCTAAGGGTTCCGAAGGCACATGGCTCTCTCCTGCCCCGCACGCAGCCTCCACAAGAGAGCATGCGGCAAAGAGGAAATAATGGTGCAGAATGAAGCGTCGGGGGCACCAACACCGAGTTGTCTTCCGCCGTTTATAATGCGCACCGTCCTCACTGAAAAGTTGATGAAATGGCTGTGTTGACCAAGTGACCAGGGCGTGCTACATGACTATATTTCTTTTCCTTTTTCTTTTTTGAGATGGAATCTTGTTCTGTAGCCCAGGCTGGAGTGCAGTGGCACAATCTCGGCTCACTGCAACCTCTGCCTCCCAGGTTCAAGCGATTCTCCCGCCTCAGCCTCCAGAGTAGCTAGGACTACAGGTGCAAGCCACCACGCTGTGAAAAGTTTTGTATTTTTAGTGGAGACGGGATTTCACCATGTTGGCCAGGTTGGTCTTGAACTCCTGACCTCGTGATCCACCTGCCTCAGCCTCCTGAAGTGCTGGAATTACAGGCATGAGCCACGGTGCCTGGCCCAGGGCAGAGTATATTTCTAATTCAAATTAAATTTGCCCATCAATTAAGTTCCACCATTAGCAAATTCTGAAAAGCAGGCAGCTTATACCACTTAAACAGCCTATGTCCAACTCACGTCTGGAGTTTCAAGTCAAACTGGAAATGCGGTGTTGGGTCAGGGGGAGGGACTTAGGGTGGAAGGTGGAGGGAGAATAAGCATTTGAGATGCTGCAGGTGAGAAAACCTTATGCTGGGGCTGGCGTAAAGAGAATCCACATCTAAACTATGTGAAAAATCAGAAAAATGGAACATTTTGGTATTTTGTATCTTTCTGCTATCTAGCATAGCTTGGAAGCCCAGTGATGCATAGAAGTTCATTCTTAGTGTGCAAAAGCTTTTATAACAGGCTCTGGACTGTTAAATGTATGTCAGCCCCACGTGTGTTCCCCCGTGGGTGCTGCCACTTGGCCAGGAGGGAAGGGCTCCGGGGCTCAGAGGGAAGGGAGCCTGTAGCGCTGTCCTCCCCCCATCACACCCTCCCACAGGTAAACCCCTTCATCCAACATCAGGAATGCTCCCAGGTGACAAGGATTCCTATTTCTATCACTTTCTCTTTGCTCAAAGTTGGGTTAAATTTGCCCATTTTACAAATGAAGAACTTTGGGAGATTTGTTGAATTTCCCACATTCAGGAAGTCAGGATGTGAATCTGGGTCTTAGGCTCCAAATCCCATATGTTTTCCATTTCGTAGAAGAGCGTGGAGAAGCTGGTGCCTATAGGCCCACTCCTTTCCACGCTAGGGGTGGACTGCTGAATGCCCTGGGTGAACCTCTGGCTTTAACACAGAGGGCGGCGTGGAGGGGCATCTGCCTCACGGAGCTGCTTTTAGGTTGTAGAGTAATGGGCAGTGCCCACAGAAAACAGAAGACGTGGCTCTCACCTCTCTCTTTCTTTCTTCTTTCCCTTCACAAACGTGTAAATTTCAGCAAAATCTGGGCCTCCCCAGAAGAAATGCATACACCCGCATTTGCTTTTGCATTTTTGCGCTGTCTTGTACAAGAGAAGATGGGCCCTGAAGCTCATGAGAGGGGACACATGAGCCTGTCTCCATGGTTGCTGCCCGTGCCCTGGGAGTCCCCAGCCCTTCCAGGTCCCTGGGATAGACTCAGAGGCACCAGGGACGGAGGACTTGAGGCCTACGGCCTCCTGCCCTTGTTTGTTGAAGCCCCCATTCTTCAGGGGCCTGCCCTGTACGCACTTCCTTCTCCGGAGTCTCCCAGACAGCCAGGGACGCACACAGCGTGGGAGCAGGACCCACCATGGTCAGGCTGAGTGTGTGCACCCTGCCGGCTCCTTCACCCCTCCAGGGCATCTGAAGGTGGGATGAGCACAGAGCCAGGAGCAGTACGGGCCACCAACAGGAGGCTCCCCTACTGGGTGCTGAGCCCCCGCGCCCGCATCTGTTGGAGTCTCCGGCCCTGTGACAGTCCCTACATCGCTGACCCTCATGCCTCTCAGGTCCACATTTCAGTCTCACGTGTGTAGCTCGAGGCCCCACCACCAATGATCGAGTATTTCCTGAAATGAGAGGCCTCAGGCCTCTCCCCTCCTGTGGTCCCTGATGCTATGCTGGCTTTGTTGTTGTTGTTGTTTGAGACAGAGTCTTGCTCAGTTGACCAGGCTGGAGTGCAACAGCACCATCTTGGCTCACTGCAACCTCCACCTGCCAGGTTCAAGTGATTCATCTACCTCAGCCTTCCAAGTAGCTGGGATTACAGGCATGCACCACCATGCCCAGTAATTTTGTATTTTTAGTAGAGACAGGGTTTCACCATGTTGGTCAGGCTGGTCTCAAACTCAGCCTCCCAAAGTGCTGGGATTACAGGCGTGAGCCGCCGTGTCCAGTTTGTGCTGTTGTTTTTCATCTACTGGGACGCAAACCTGAGGCACTGGTGTCTGTGAGTCATCAGAGAAGACAGACCGGGTGGCTGCCCTTCCCTGTGGAATCACTGCCTCAGAGAGAAAGAGAAAGGAGCGGAAGCTCTGTCAGTCAGAGAAGTTTAGCAATCTGGGGGTGCAGGACCGTGGGTGGCGAGTCAGTCGTGCACAGGTGTGTGGAGAGTACGGACGGGAGCACAGCTAGGTCTGCTGAGTACCGACGGTCCGTGATGCTGCCGGCTTTCCCCACGGCATGTATTCCATATATGCTCAGCCTCCCAACTGCAGATGTGTTTATTACAAGACCCTTGTCCTCTGCCTTCTACATGAGACCTTCCTCGTCCCATCCAAGCAGATCACCTTTTGAGAGGACCCGGCCCCTGAGCTCAGGGGCACCCCAGCTCTCAGGACACAGCCCCTTGTGGTGGGACAGAGCCTGCATCTGCAGCCCTGTGGCCCCTGCACAAGGAATTTGTTGAGGGAATTTGTATTTTCTGCTGCTTTCTTCTTGAACCTATTTGCATTTTAAATAATTAAAACATTAAAACTGAAAAATTTATAAATGAGAGCTGCTAAGAGAATCCCGTCTGGCAGACAATAGAGAAAAAATCATTGCCCTGTTAGGTTTGCATCAGTGTCCTGTCTGTCATTCTCCCCAAGGTGCGTCCACCGCTGTGGCTCAGGCCCCAGGCAGCTCTGTGGTGCACACACACAGTGTAACGGTGTACACACACACAGCATCACAGCAAACTCACACGCATCGCCAAAGACACCCCACCCAGCGCCGTACACACGCACGCTCTTCCTCCTCCACACCCACCTCTCTCGAGACCCGGCCGTCCACTCCCTGACACTTCAGGACTCTATGGAGGAGGCCTTTGATCTCATTATGGAACAACCTAGACAGAATCTCATCGGTCCTCAATAACCCTGTTTTCCCTTTCCCGCTCCGTTTACTTTTCCTTAAAAGTTCACTTGGAGGAAGGGAAGGGTGGTGAGGGTGGTGGGAGCGGCGGGTGGTGGGGAGTGACAGGCGCTTGGTCCGGCGCGGCTTTGCCTGGTTGTAACAAGCGTCGGGACATGAGGAGCCACAAAAGCCGGGCTGGCCACATCATCAATCACGGTGCTGACAGCCGCCTTCAGTTTGTTTGTTCCACTCTGCATAATAAGTGATTGGATCAGGTTTAATTAGATATTGGGTAATCAATCATTGCCAACGAGGCAACTCAGCTCGGGATCTAGATGCTGCAAGGGGAAAAGGGAAAAAAATAAAAAAATAAAGAAAACAGCAAATCTCATCTCGTGTGCATAAATACTCCAGCCCATGAGCACACACCGTGGTGTGTGACCGAGAGAGGTATAGAGATGTCTGCAAGATGCGAGGAAGAGAATAATTCACATCTGTGCCGCCGCTTCCCGGACAGCACCGGCTGACATTTTACTTTCACTGCATAATTACTTTTCAATATAATATAATATGCAGACCTGAGGGAGGAAGGGAAAGCAATTAAATTATGCTCTGGTCCTTCCTCCCGCCGCCAGCCCCAGAAGTGACCAGGAGCTGTCATTACAATGCATAACCACTTAGGTTGAGGTCCGAGACCAGCTAGGGCGTCCTGCCTTTTGGGGGCCCACTCTCAGCGCGGGAGCCTCAGAAGAGCCCAGTGTGATGTTCCATCACCAGCCGTGAGACGCGCAGGTTATGGCTTCCTGCTTTAATATCAGTAGCCAGATCTATGCCACAGCTCAGGAGATCCAGGGAGACAGTGGGTCTCAACCATGGATTAGGTATTTATGTATTTATTTAAAAACTCCATTTAACCTCATGGGTGGAGAGAACAAGGAACATCATTGCATCCGTTATGTGGATGTCAAAGGTTATGTCAATTCTCATATGCATCTAATTAGACACAAAGGCAGCCAGGTCTATTACAAACTTGGGGACTCTGAGTGTTCATTAAAGGTCAGGAGGCAGACCCCTGTGGCCTTCAATGCCCGTTTGCACCATTCCTAACTTCTTTGTGTTATAAATAGATACACCCTTCCTGATTCTGATTCTAATTCCTGTGCGTGAGAGGAATGGGCACCTCCAGGTCCTGAAAGAACTGATCCCTCAACATTCCTCAAGGCGTGAGCTGGGAAGGCAGCTCTCTCTTTCCTCCTGTCCTCTTCACAATGCAGGCAGAATTTTTTACCTACCTATTCTACTGGAAAGAGGACGTGTGTGGGTGTGTCACAGGTAAACCAAAGGTTCTGTGGCTTGGTGGAAGTTTCTGCATGGGTGGGTGATTGAGTAGGTGGTGGTTCTGTGGCTTGGTGGAAGTTTCTGCGTCGGTGGGTGATTGAGTAGGTGGTGAATGGATAGATGAATGAATGGACAGATGGGTGGTGGATGAATAGATGAGTGGATGGGTGGGGGAGTGAGTGGGTGGGTGGGTAGGTGGGTGGGTGGGCGGGTTCATGAATAGACAGGTGGATGGATGGGTGAGTGGATGGATGGACAGATGGATGGGTGGATAAATGGCAGGTGGATGAGAAGAGTGGATGTGTGGATGAGTGGGATGGGTGAATGAGTGGGTGGATGGAGGGATATATGGACGGGTGGGTGGAAGAGTGGGTGGATGTGTAAACGGATTGATGAGTGGGAGGATGAATGGGTAAGTAGATGGATAGATGGGTGGGTAGATGAGTGACTAAGTGTGTGTGTGGATGGATAGATGGGTGGATGAGCAGATGGGTGGATAGGTAGTGGATGGGCAGGGGGGTGGGTGCGTGGATGGATGAATGGGTAGGAGGCAGACGGTTGGGTGGATGAGTGGATGAGTAGATGAATGGACAGGTGGATGGGTGGGTGGGTGGATGAGTGGGTGGCTTAGCAGGTGGATGGATGGTCAGGTGGATGGGTGGATGAGTGGATGGGTGGAGAAGAGGATGGGTGGGTGGTGAACGAGTGGGTGCACATGTGGATGGTTGGGTGGGTGTATGAGTGGGTAGGTGGGAAGGTGGATGGGTGGGTGAGTGGATGAGTGGAGAAGAGGATGGGTGGATGGTGAATGATTGGGTAGGTGGGCAGGTGGATGGGTGGGTGAGTGGATGGGTAGAGAAGAGGATGAGTGGGTAGTGAATGAGTAGGTAGGTGGGCAGGCGGAAAGGTGGGTGAGTAGATGAGCGAGAGAGTAGATGAGTGGGCAAGTGGACAAATGGGCAGGTGGATGGGTGGATGAGTGGATGGGTGGAGAAGAGGATGAGTGGGTGGTGAATGAGTGGGTGGGTGGGCAGGTGGGTAAGTGGATGAGTGGGCAGGTGGATGAGTGGGTGAGTGGACAGGTGGATGGGTGGGTAGGTGGATGAGTGGATGAGTGGGTGGGTGGACAAGTGAATGGGTGGGTGAGTGGATGAGCACGTAGGTGGGCAAGTGGATGAGTGGGTGAGTGGATAAGTGGGTGTGTGGACAAGTGGATGGATGGGTGGGTGCATGAGTGGGTGAGTGGATGGGTGGGTGGGTGGATGAGTGGGTGGGTGGATGGATGGGTGGGTGGGTGAGTCGATGGGTAGGTGGGTGGACGAGTGGGTGGGTGGGTGAGTGAATGAGTGGACAGACGGGCAGGTGGTTGGGTGGGTGAGTTAATGAGTAGGTAGGTGGGCAGGTGAATGGGTGGGTGAGTGGATGAGCGGGTAGGTGGACAAGTGGATAAGTGGGTGTGTGGGTAAGTGAGTCAGTGGACAAGTCGATAAGTGGGTGGATGGTTGAGTGGATGAGTGGGTGGCTGGATGAGTGGGTGGGTAGGTGAGGGGATAAGTGGGTAGGAGGATGGGTGGATAAGTGGGTAGGTGGTTGAGTGGATGGGTGGGTGGGTGGATGAGTGGGTGGGTGGGTGAGTGGATAAGCGGGGTGTGTGGATGACCAGGTAGGTGGACAAGTGGATGGGTGGGTGGGTGGGTGAGTGGATGAGTGGATGGGTGGGTGAATGGATGAGTGGGCAGGTGGACAGATGGTTGGGTGGGTGAGTGAATGAGCAGGTAGGTGGGCAAGTGGATAAGTGGGTGTGTGGATAAGTAGGTGTGCGGTTGAATGGATGGGTGGGTGGGTGGATGAGTGGGTGGGTAGGTGAGTGGATAAGCGGGTAGGAGGATGGGTGGATAAGTGGGTGGGTGGATAAGTGGATGGGTGGGTGGGTGAGTGGATGGGTGAGTGAGTGAATGAGTGGGGTAGATGGATAAGCAGGTAGGTAGACAAGTGGATGAGTGGGTAGGTGGATGAGTGGCTGGGTGGGTGAGTGGATGAGTGGGTAGGAGGATGGTGGATAAGTGGATGGGTGGTTGAGTGGATGGGTGGGTGGGTGAATGAGTGGGTGGGTGGGCGGGTGAGTGGATGAGCGGAGTGGGTGGATGAGCCGGTAGGTGGACAAGTGGATGGGTGGGTGGGTGGATGAGTGGGTGGGTGGGCGGGTGAGTGGATGAGCGGAGTGGGTGGATGAGCCGGTAGGTGGACAAGTGGATGGGTGGGTGGGTGGATGAGTGACTGGGTGGGTGAGTGGGTGAGTGGGTGGGTGAGTGGGTGGGTGGGTGAGTGGATGGGTGGGTGGGTGGATGAGTGACTGGGTGAGTGGGTGGGTGGATGAGTGGGTGGGTGGGCGGGTGAGTGGGTGAGCGGAGTGGGTGGATGAGCCGGTAGGTGGACAAGTGGATGGGTGGGTGGGTGGATGAGTGACTGGGTGGGTGAGTGGGTGAGTGGGTGGGTGAGTGGGTGGGTGGGTGAGTGGATGAGCGGAGTGGGTGAATGAGCAGGTAGGTGGACAGGTGGGTGGGTGGGTGGATGAGTGACTGGGTGGGTGAGTGGGTGAGTGGGTGGGTGAGTGGGTGGGTGGGTGAGTGGATGGGTGGATATGTGGGCAAGTGGCTGGGTGGGTGGGTGGATGAGTGAGTGGGTGAGTGGATGAATGGATGGGTGGATGGGTGGATGAGTGGGTGGGTGGACAAGTGGATGGGTGGGTGAGTGAATGAGTGGGCAGGTGGGCAGGTGGATGGGCTGGGTGGATGAGTGGATGAGTGGATGAATGGGATAGTGGAGCTGCTGGTTCTGTGACTTCCTTCAGCAACCTTGCACAAAGGGGCATCAGCCATGGAGCCCTGCCTCTGCCAGATGAGGACCAGTGGCTAAATGGAGCAGTGGTGGAGTATGACCCACCCAGATATATGAGTGACTTCCTCACTTATAGAAAGGACGGAAGAAACAGTCTTCCTTGGATTAAGTAACCAACTAAAATATAACTTTATAATAATATCTGGCTTTAACAGTTATTTTAACCATTGTATAGAATAGAAATTTAAGGTATTTTATTGGACACTGGAATGTAGAGTAAACACGGCAATGAACAGCACCTGTGGCATTCATGGCAGAGTCTAACATCAGGGACCAAGAGCTTGCCGTGGGCAGTTCTGCCTGACAGTGAGTCGTGAAATTCACGGTGTCCTTTTCTTATGAACACACTCAGCTACCCCTCTCCTCAGAAGGCAATCCTGGTGCCCCTGCTCCCTGACCTGGAGCCAAGGGCCTTACACTACAGCCTGCTCTTTGCTTGGTACCCGGGATCCTGTTTCCGGGCAGCCATCACTCTTCCCCTGGGAGTAAGGATGACTGGTAAATCCATGTGTGAGTAACACGTTCTTTGTGACATGCCGAGGGAAGCCCCAACTATATGCACGGTAGGAACACGCCATGGTGCTCATGGCTTGGCTGCTCCTCCCGGAAGGAGTCAGGGGTGGGCTCAGCCCGGTCAAAGGTCAGTAGGGCCGTTGTGGGGCTCGGCCTCTGACTGGGTCACAGTGTCCAGTGATGGCGAAGGACAGATAGAGGCAGAGCAGGCCTGACCCAGGCCCTCCTTGGGCAACGTGGAGGGGTAGGCAGGGCCTGATGGACAGGTGGCAGGTAAGCATCAGGTGGGCCTGTGGGTAGGTGAGGAATAGGTAGAACCGCAGGTGGGTGAAGGGCAGGTGAATCTGTAGGCAGGTGAGTGGCAGGTGGGCCTGTGGGCAGGTGAGTGGCAGTTGGGCCTGCAGCAGGTGAGGGGCTGGTGGGCCTGTGGGCAGGTGAGTGACAGGTGGGCCTGCAGCAGGTAAGTGACAAGTGGACCTAAAGCAGGTGAGGGACAGGTGGACATAAAGCAGGTGGGGGACAGGTGGGCCTGCAGCAGGTAAGTGACAAGTGGACCTAAAGCAGGTGAGGGACAGGTGGGCCTGCAGCAGGTGAGGGACAGGTGGGCCTGCAGCAGCTGAGGGACAGGTGGGCCTGCAGCAGGTGAGGGACAGGTGGGCCTAAAGCAGGTGAGGGACAGGTGGACCTGCAGCAGGTGAGGGACAGGTGGGCCTGCAGCAGGTGAGTGACAGGTGGGCCTGCAGCAGGTAAGTGACAAGTGGACCTAAAGCAGGTGAGGGACAGGTGGACATAAAGCAGGTGAGGGACAGGTGGGCCTGCAGCAGGTAAGTGACAAGTGGACCTAAAGCAGGTGAGGGACAGGTGGGCCTGCAGCAGGTGAGGGACAGGTGGGCCTGCAGCAGGTGAGGGACAGGTGGGCCTGCAGCAGCTGAGGGACAGGTGGGCCTAAAGCAGGTGAGGGACAGGTGGGCCTGCAGCAGGTGAGGGACAGGTGGGCCTAAAGCAGGTGAGGGACAGGTGGGCCTGCAGCAGGTGAGGGACAGGTGGGCCTGCAGCAGGTGAGGGACAGGTGGGCCTGCAGCAGGTGAGGGACAGGTGGGCCTGCAGTGGGTGAACAGCAGGCGGAGAGCTGGCATGCTGTTGAGGGCTCTGTCTCCTGTGTTGAGGATGAACTCTTTGCAAACGTCATACCCTTGCCCTGGGTGGGTTTCTTCTTCTCTGCGTGTCTCCTCCAGATGAGCTGGAGTGTTTAAATGAAATGAGTCACCTTAACTGACAGTATCTCCCACTTGCTCCCAATCCACAATTTACTTGTCTTTTGTGTTCCTTCTTAGCCTTCTGGGGGAAGCGTTTTTCTGTCTTCAGAGCTCATTTTCCTTAATCCTGGATTAGCCTCCTGGCCCTCGTGGCCCTTTGCTCTATTTTCAAGGGCTCTGATCGCGTTTTTTCTCCTGTGCAGTAATGACAAAGAAATAGAGTTCTGTCAAAGCTTTATGGTTTCTACCAGGGAATTACACAATCCCAGCATATGTGCCAGGCTTTTACACTCTTCGACCCGTTTAGTCTCGTTTGTTGTGTTTTGTTTTTGTACTTACAGGAAAAGGCTGCGTGGATATACTGCGTGTTTCGGAGAGAAGGCAGAAGCAGGTCCTGGTTTGGGAGGTCCTAATCCACTGGCCACCTTAACCATGTGGGAAGGAGGGTGGGTCACGTCTCTCCTGCACCAGCCCCTCCCTGGGCTTACCTCATTTATTTTACAGGCCTCTCTGTTCCCAAGACGTGACCTTCTATGATGACAGACTGTTCCATTTGTTAAGGGAAAGAGCCCTAAATTGGGGTTAGCCGAGAGATTAAATGGAGATTGAGAAGGTCGGCAGCTTAGGACAAAAGGAGTTTTCCAAGCATCAGGACAAAATAAAGTCACAGTGTTACAGCTGTGTGACCCACTCCGGGGAAGAGGAAAAGGCCAGAGGTGTAAAAGTTTAGGTGCTCTCGGCATCCACACCAGATTCTCCTCTCTGCAGCCGCATGCAGTTACAAAGAGGATTTCTCACGGTGACCAGCTGGTCTGGGTTTCTTCCAGGCTGGCCAGTTCCACCAGAGTGAGGGTGCATGGTGGCAGCGGCCCCTGGGCTGAGCCTAGGCTGAGCCTGGGCTGGGGGCCTGGCCGGCTGCAGGGGCCGTTGGTCGGGAAGGCTGCTACTCCATGGCTGCTGTCTGCGGGTCGGGTTTGGGGCCAGGGTGATGTCAGGGAGACCCAAGGCCTCCCCAGCTGAAAGGAGCAGAGTGAGGAACACGGCATGGGCACTGGTCCACTCTGCAGGCCCATTTCGCCCTATGACCCTGAAAGGCAAGGGCTGAAGCTGCTGGCTGCTCCACCTGTCCTATGTGGACTTCTCAGTGAGGGGGAAGGGCTGTTCTCTGCTTTGGACCTGGCTGCTTCATGATGTTGGCAATTCATGGACCACACCACCTGTGAGACAGGAGGCTGATCCATCAGGGCCCTGTGGAGATGGCAGGACCTGGATGGGTGAGGACCACATGGCCAGGGAGAAAAGCTGATCATGGGGCTGCACCCACGGGGGTGGGACAGGAGGCTCCTGGACTCAGGGGAGGCAGCAATGGATGCAAAGTCCAGGTGATCTTAAGAGTTGCCTCTACTGGGAAAAGAAAGAAATGGTGATTCCCTGATCAGTACTTGGATTTGTGATGAGCTGATATGGGGGACCCTCTGCAAATCCCCACTTTGTGGGGAGTCCAGAGCCATACTTGGATATGTGACGAGCTGGTATGGGGGACCCCTGCAAATCCCCACTTTGTGGGGGGTCCAGAGCCATACTCGGATTTGTGACGAGTTGGTATGGGGGACCCTCTGCAAATCCCCACTTCGTGGGGGGTCCAGAGCCATGCAACGTTACATAGGTTCAGAGGTCAGAAAGCAAGGACTTCATTACATGCGAATAGTTACAAAGGCATTATTGACGTGCTAGGAGCTTCCCAGGAACAAAATCGATGGTGGTGACCAGCTCTTTGAAGCTATGAAGGGAGCTGTTTTTTGCTGAGATGAGTGTCATTGCATGAGGAGATGGCAGCAGGAAAGAACCGCTGGCCTTTGCTGCCATCATAGCCTCTAACTCCTGGACATCTCATCTTGGCTGCTCACCTCAGTGGCCTTTCTCAGAGGAAGGATCAGAATTTCGAAGGTTGGCTTCACCCCTTCATAGACAATCCAGGAGGGACAAATGGAGCCTTTGGGGTGCACGGCACTCGATGAGTTAATTGCACATGAACATAGAAGCTTTGAGCTCTGCCCCCACCAGGACCTGAGAATACTTCCCCTCCTGTTTCCCAGACCTCAATTTCACCTTCAGCTGAGTATTTTGCAAATAGCCATAGGATCCAGACTGGTGGACCACTCAAGGCAGTTAAGATGGAGGAGCTGGCATTCCTCCAGCCTGGGAATCTCGATGAAGTTGCCTTCCCATATGCACAGGAGCGACCTCATCCCAGGCCTGGGGCTGCAACATGTCCCCATGGAGGGGTCAGTTTGGTGCCCTTTGGCCTTTCACTTTCTGCTTCATACACTAGCAAATCACTGGCTCTTGGTAACAAGTTGATATTCAATTGCAGGGGAAGTAAGGAAGAAATGAATCCAAAACATCAAATTTGTTCAATAAGGCAGTTTTGTTTTATTGTCTCAAATACCAGTTTGACCTAGGCTGAAAAAATAATTTGAAAAACTCAAGCTGGAAATGTGCATGTCCAATGTCCCATCACGTGGGAAGTGTGTGCTGCCATCTCAGACCTGGTAGGACGCGACCAAACGGGGTCAGCGGGGAAGGAGCTGGGAGGGGAAGTGATGCGGGACCTGGCACTCAGGGCTAGCATGGGTCTGGGATTAGCAGCCTCCCTCGTCACCCCTAACAACGTCTTCCTCATATTCCGACAGATGAAGCATCAGATGAATCGATGACCTGAGACAACCCTAAGGGACGCCCACCCGTGCTGTCTTTATCTGAAAACCTCTACTGCCTCTATTCTCCCCCAAACACAAAACGTGGTGAAATAAATGCCACTACATAATCATATGCACCTGTATAAAATGTGTGTATATTATATGAATATGTGTGTGTATATTTATACCCATGTGTGCGTGTATAGGCACCTGCAGAGCTTCATAGTTACATTAATCTAAGATTAATTTAATTTTCATTTCTAAAAACACAAAAATTAGGCCGGGCATGATGACTTACGCCTGTAATCCCAGAACTTTGGGAGGCCGAGGTGGGTGAATCACAAGGTCAGGAGTTCAAAACCAGCCTGGCCAAGATGGTGGAACCCCATCTCTACAAAAATACAAAAAAATTAGCCTGGTGTGGTGGCAGGTGCCTGTAATCTCAGGTACTCAGGAGCCAGCCTGAGGCAGAGAATTGCTTGAACCTGGGAGGCAGAGGTTGCAGTGAGCAGAGATCATGCCACTACACTATAGCCTGGGCAAGAGCAAGACTCCATTTCAAAAAAAAAAAAAAAAAAAAAACGACGAAAATTAGAGTATTTATTCCAAGGTAATGATAGATTCCCATTTAGTTCCAAGTGTTGCTAGAGACCCTCTGTACCTTCCACCTGGCTTCCCCGTGGTAGGACGTTGCTTAGCTTCAGTGCATCCACACCAGATCCTCCTCTCTGCAGCGTAGCGAGAGGACTTCTCACCGTGCTGTGCAGGTCTAGGTTTCTCTCAGGCCAGCCTAGTCCCACTGGGGTGAGGGTGCAGGAAATTGCTATTGGAACAATCCACGAAACCTATTCAGATTGGACCAGTTTTACATGCACATGTACGTGTGTGTTTCCAGTGTGTGTTTGCATGTGTGTGTATATGTCATGTGGTGCATGTGTTTGTGTGTGTGCATCTGTGCATGCATGAACATGTCTGTATGCTCATGTGAATGTACACATACGTGTGTGTTTCCAGTGTGTGTACATATGTGTGTATATGTCATGTGGTGCATGTGTTTGTGTGTGTTAGTGCATGTGTGAACATATGGGTGCCCATGTGTATGTATGTACACATATGTGTGTGTTTCCAGTGTGTGCGTGTACATATGTGTATATGTCATGCAGTGCATGTATCTGTGTGTTAGTGCATGTGTGACCATATGTGCGCCTATGTGTATATATGCACACATACTTGTGTGTTTCCAGTGTATGTGTGCATATGTGTGTATGTGTCACACATATGTGGTGCATGTATTTCTGTGTGTGCTCGTGTGTATGTGAACATGTGTGTGCCTATGTGTATGCATGCACATGTATGTGTGTTTCCAGTGTGTGCGTGTGCATATGTGTGTATATGTCATGTGGTGCATGTGTTTGTGTGCCTGTGTGTTTGTGCATGCTTGAACATCTGTGTATACACACGTGTGTATGCATGTGCACGTGTGTGTTTAGTTCTATGCAGTCTTATTATGCACGCAGATTCTCATCTCCTCCACCACCACGATCAACATCCACAGCTGTGGCACCACAAGGACCCGGAGCTGTTTCCAGCCACCACCACACCCTGCCTTTCTGCTTTCCTAACCCTGGGAAACCACTAATTTCTTCTTCATCTCTATATTTTTATCATGTTAAGAATGTATGATAAATGGAAACATGCAGCATGCAACCTTTTGAGACTGACTTTTTTCGTGCAGCATGATGATCTTGAGTCCCTCCTATTTGCTGCCTGTACCTACCAGTAGCTTTTCCGTTTCATTGCTCAGTGGTAACCTGCGGTGTGGAGGTCCCACCGTCTCGATAATCTTCAAACCACTGAAGGTCACATGGGTCATTTCCAGCTTTTGGCCATTATGAATAAAACTGTCACAAGCATTTCTGTACAGGATTTGTGTGGGCATAGAGTTTCATTTTTCTGGGGTAAATGCCCAAGACTGCAGTTTTGGGTTGGTATGAGAAGTATGTACATGTTAGTTTTGCAAGACACTGCCCTACTCTTTGGGAGTGATGGCAGCATTTCACATTCTCTCCATCAAGGTGTGAGTGATTCAGTTTCTCCATGTCCTCACCAGCATTCGAAGTTGTCACTATTTTTTATACGATTAACAATGAAATTATTCAGAAAAGTGAAAAGTATACATATCTGTACCTTTGGACATCTGCTCTGTTTTAAAAGTGAGGTTTTCCAAGAAATTAAGCTTCCATTTATAGTGAGGGATTAGTTTCACGTAGGTGAGGTTTATTTACACACCCAAAACAACAGGTCAACCCCAATGGGGGAGACGTGAACCGGTTTGGCTTCTTGAAGAAAGAAGACTCTGCACAACCGAAATTTTCACTTTTCATTGGTTTTCTTCATCAAGGATGAAAAAGGGAATTTTCTCCCAGAGAGTGAAGCTCACTTTAGAATTGGGGACCAATCTGCCGGGACACTCGCCGGTCGCTGAGGGAGACTGAGGGAGTGCTCCTCGAGAGGGATGAGAAGATGCTTCTGGAGCCCTGGATGCCCGTAGGCACCTGTCATCCCTTTATACACATACGGGGAAACTGAAATATTCAGGAACTTAAAGGACCTCACGAGGGAGCTCGGTCAGCAAGGCAGACAACAGACACTGTGTCCTTGTGTCTGGGCTGGCAGCAATTTGGTGCCTCAGAGGAAAGGTGGCTTTGAAGGCCTTTCAGGGCCCCAGTTCTCATACCTGCACTGGGTCTAGAGATTGGGGATACAGTTGGATGGATCTGCAGATGGGCCTGCAGACCTGGGTCTGATGCAGGATCCATAGCAGGGTCCGCACCTTGGGAATGTTTCTTCTGCAGGCTCCCTTGATTCTCCAGTTATAGCCACAGGGAAGGAGCCACAGGTTGGGCTCTGATGTCCTGCAAAGAAGAGGGGGCAGGTGGAGAGGGGTCTTGCCTTGTCCCCACTGATCCACAGCCAGGGACCTTCAGAACAGCTGCCAGACAATGTTTGATCAGGGATGAAATAGGCCAAGGTGACAACATCCTGCTCTCCTTGCTTTTCAGGGACAGTCATTAAAAATGAAACAAGGCACAAAGAGGCCCAGAAGGCCCCATGCTCTCTGCAGATACAAGAGAGAGAGAAGTTCACAACACGTCAGCAACAATATCCATTTGTGTTGATTCCTCCGACCCGCCCAGTGGCTTTCCTGGCTGGGGCCAAGGAGGATCCGCGAGAGACAAGGGGGTGGTGTTTGAAGATACCCTTAGGATGAAGGATGGTCTTGGGGATGAGGGCTTAGGAAGACGTCTCTCTGCTCATCAAGGGGAGGTCTGCCTTGAGCACACTTGGAAAGAAGTTGCAGCCCCGTACCACGTGCCACAGTCTGTAGTTGAATGTTTAGAGGTTTTCTCTTTTCCTTTAATTATACATTGATGTGAGCAGCTTGGGAATGTCAAACACATTCTCCCCACAAACGTTCAACTGCTGGGAAGGGCCTCACCATCTGGCAAAATGTATTCAGGGAGGAGACCGCTCTGGAGCCTCCCCGCCAGCCTCGTGGTTCTGAGGAAGCACCAGCTCCACAGGCCGACCTCGTCAGTGTTTGTTGAAGAGTGTTTCCTCTGGCATATGGAACAAAGCAGCTGCGGGCCATGGCCATCAGTGGTCGACTTTCCAGTGGAACCCTGCGAGGGCTTTCTTGAGATGACCAAGCTGTAGGAATTTCTGCAGTGGAACTGGGATCAAAATGCTGGGGAGGCCATGAGCCCCAGGGCCAGACCATCAAGGGGCTTCAAGACCAGCCCCTGACCCCTATGAATGCGTTTGTCCCTGTCCCAGGAGGAAAACTCATTATGTCTTGTATTTTTATTTATACCTTGGGTGGTGTGTTAGGACATTCTTGCACATAAAGGAATACCTGAGACTGGGTAATTTATAAAGAAAAAAGGTTTAATTGGCGTGTGGTTTTGCAGACTGTACAAGAAGCATGGTGCTGACATCTTCTCTGCTTCTGGGAGGCCTCAGGGAGATTCTACTCATGGCGGAAGGCGGAAGGCGAAGCGGGAGCAGGCAGTCACGTGGCGAGAGCGGGGAGCACGTGGGTGGAGGGGGAGGTGCTATACACCTTTAAACAACCAGATCTCGGGTGAACGCACCATCACCAGGACGGCACCAAGCCACGTGGGATCCACCCCCACCATCCAAACGCCTCCCACCAGCCCCCACGCCAATGCTGGGGACCACATCTCAATATGAGATCTGAAGAAGACATCCAAACTCTGTGCAATGTTTTCTGCTTGTTTGTTTGTTTGTTTCCAAACATAAATATTGGTTTGCTAAATCTTCCAAGTATAGCTTCAGAAAATTGCCTACTGCAACTGGGGGGCTTAATGGCAGAAACCACATGGCCTGGGCTGGGGAGATGGTCCACCCTCTGCCCTCCTCCTGGTGCCTGACCGCCACCGACCCCAAGGTACCCAAGCCAGCTGGATGCCTTCCAATAAGGCTGGCCCTAAGGTTTCCCGGTCCTGAGACATTTAAAAGAAGAGCATATTGGGAGACTGAGTGGGCAGATCGCTTGAGTTTAGGAGTTTGAGACCAGCCTGGGCAACATGGTGAAATCCCCTCTCTACAAAAAATACAAAAGTTTGCCGGGCATGTTGATGTGTACCTGTAGTCCCAGTCACTCAAGAGGCTGAGGTGGGAGGATTACTGGAGCCTAGGAGATGGAGGTTGTAGTGAACCGAGATTGCACCACTGCCCTCCAGCCTGGGAGGCACAGCAAGACCCTGTCTCAAAAAATAAATAAATAAAATAAAATAAAATAAATAAAAATAAAAAGATTATAGAAAAGCTTTGGAATCTATTCTCTGTGAACTCCAAAGACATTCATGGCATAAAGAAATGTGCATATGCCTTACAAATGGAGATCTTCCTGGAGTCCCAGCAGGCAGAGTGGAAGGAGGGAGAGACACCTTGTCTGTGAATTCCCGGGTGTGTTTGTGAGCCTCACAGTTTCCAAGGACCACCTCACCCCGGCTGTTCTGTGTCTGGCTTTCTGGGTGCTGCTAAGACACACTGAGGTTTGAGAACTTTAATCTGGTTCCAGAGCTCACGTTACAGATGATGAAACAGCTGCTGGGGACGATGCTTCGGCTAATCGAGGGCACAGGGACCTTCAGTAGCAGTGCAGTGAGTTTATTGTGGAACAACAGAGCATGTCTGTGTTGGCCCATGGAGTCATACTGAGAGTTCTGGGACAGGCCGCCTCACATTGGTTGAGTGAATAATGGAGACACAGAAGCCCAAGTGGAGGATCCTTGCATCTCCCTGCCCCTGCAGTTCCAGGTCCTTTTTATTCTTTCTTTCTTTTCTTTTCTTTTCTTTTTTTTTTTTTTCAGATGGAGTCTCACTCTTGTCACGCAGGCTGGAGTGCAATGGTGTGATCTCGGCTCACTGCAACCTCCACCTCCTGGGTTCAAGGGATTCTCCTGCCTCAGCCTCCCGAGTAGCTGGGATTACAGGTGCCTGCCACCATGCTGGTTAATTTTTGTACTTTTAGTAGAGACAGGGTTTCACCATGTTGGCCAGGCTGGTCTCAAACTCCTGACCTCAGGTAATCTGCCCACGTCGGCCTCCCAAAGTGCTGGGATTACAGGTGTGAGCCAGCCTGCCTGCCTTCCTCCCTCTTTTCCTTCCTTCCTTCCTTCCTTCCTTCCTTCCTTCCTTCCTTCCTTCCTTCCTCTCTCTTCCTTCCCTTCCTTCCTTCCTTCCTTCCTTCCTTCCTTCCTTCCTTCCTTCCTTCCTTCCTTCCTCTCTCTTCCTTCCCTTCCTTCCTTCCTTCCTTCCTTCCTTCCTTCCTTCCTTCCTTCCTTCCTTCCTTCCTCTCTCTTCCTTCCCTTCCTTCCTTCCTTCCTCTCTCTTCCTTCCCTCCCTCCCTCCCTCCCTCCCTTCCTTCCTCCCTTCCTTCCTTCCTTCCTTCCTTCCTTCCTTCCTTCCTTCCTTCCTTCCTTCCTTCCTTCCTTCTCTCTCTCTCTCTCTCTCTCTCTTTCTTTCTTTCTTTCTTTCTTTCTTTCTTTTTTTGTTTGTTTGTTTCTTTCTTTCTTTCTTTCTTTCTTTCTTTCTTTCTTTCTTTCTTTCTTTCTCTTTTTCTTTCTTTCTCTCTTTCTCTTTCTCTCTTCCACTCTTCTTCCTTTCCTTTCCTTTCCTTTTTCCTTTTTCTTCTTTTCTTTTCTTTTCTTTCATAGGGAAATACAAGGGATCAGGGAAGAAGGGTGTGTACTCTGCAGTTGTCAACAGGCACTCCTGGGGTGTGCAGCCCGAAGAGCAGGCTCCTCTTTGGGGCTTGGGCTGGTTCTCTTTGTCAGAACATGATATGGGATCCATGAGCACGTGACGCTCCCAAAGACTGCTGTTCCGCCCAGCTCCTGACCACCCGGCTGAGGTTGAGGCTGCCCAGTGCATACGCCTTCAGCCAGCCCGTCTTCCTTTCTCTGTGGGAACTTCCTTGGCTCCACACTGGTTCTCAGCTTCACAGCGAGGCAGCTCTGGGGTCTGTGATTTTCCTGTCCAGCTTGGCCTCAGTGCGGAAAGACCCGCCTCCCGCACGAGGGTGAGAGAGGCTGAGCTCTCTTCCTCCTTGTGATTTTTCTAATAGGTATGAGTCAGCCCCCCAGGAGGGTGACGCCAGACCCCTGACATCCCCACACCAATTCCCAGAAGCTGGCTCAACACCTGGGCAGCTCCAGAGATGCAGCCAAAGTCATGGCTTCCTGCAGGGCAAAAGGAGCTGCAGGCAGGCCTGGCGCCTCATGCAGGGGCAGTCCGAGCACCAGGAAGGTGTGGAGTGCCAGAGTCAGCCTGTGTTTGTCCCGAGCGTGGGGCCTGGGCCGGAGTTGGCCTGTGTCTGTCATGAGCATGGATGCTGGGCTGGGAGCTGTCTCACTCCATCTCATGTGGTCTCAGGGGTGTCTCACCACATGGGCCCTAAAATATCAGGGTGTTTAGGGAGCAGCAATGCTTATCTCAGGACCACTGGCCCCTGGTCACGTAGCAGGATGGACATCCTCCATGTAGGCTCAGGCATATCTGCCTCCAGAGCCCTTAATTCTATCCTGATCAAGTTTGCATTTGTCTGTTAAGTTTGTTATCAAAAGCAGGTCATCACGAACAAATGGAACCGAGCCTTCTCTTCTTCCTTGTGTGTAATTCCCTGCCCTGGGCCATGAGTCTCATGGGGACAGCAGGTCAAAGTCCCTTTGGTCACTGGATAGGACCTGGACACTCAGCTCATGATTGGTGCAGACTCCTGAGGCCACATCTCTGCCTCACATGCTCTTGACTGGCAAAGGAAGACAGACATTAAGACGGAGAGGACATTGTATGTCTTTGTCAGCTTTGTCGAAACTCACATGGCTGTAGACGTGTGGCTTTATTTCTAGGCTCTCAATTATGTTCCATTGGTCAATGTGCCTGTTTTGGTACCAGTACTGTCAAGTTTTGGTTACTGTAGCTTTGTAGTATAGTTTGAAGTCAGTCAAGTGTGTGATATCTCCAGGTTTGTCCCTTTGGCTTAGGATTGCTTTGGATATTTAGGCTCTTTTTTGGTTCCACATGAATTTTAGAATAGTTTTTCATAATTCCATAAATAGTTCTGGGATAATTGGCTAGCCATATGCAGAAGATTGAAACTGGGCCCCTTCCTTTCACCATATACAAAAATAAATTCAAGATGAATTAAAGACTTAAATGTAAGACCAAAACCTATAAAAATTCTAGAAGAAAACCTAGGAAATATCATTCTGGACGTAGGCCTGGCAAAGACTTCATGACAAAGATCCAAGAACAATTTCAATAAAAGCAAAAATTGACAAATGAGGGGTCGCCTAATTAAATTAAAGAGCTTCTGCCCAGCAAAAGAAACTATCAACAAACAGACACCGTATAGAAGGGGAGAAAATATTTGCAAATTATGCATCTGCAAAGGTCTAATATCTAGAATTTATAAGAAACTTAAACAAATTAACAAGCAAAAATCAACCAACCCCATTAAAATGTGGGCAAAAGACATGAACAGACACTTTTTAAAAGAAGGCATACACACAGCCAACAAGCATATGAGTAAATGCTCTACATCATTCATCATTAAAGGAATGCAACCAAAACTACAATGAGATACCATCTCACAGCGATCAGAATGGTTATGATTAAAAAGTAAAACAGTAATAGATATTGGCAAGGTTGAGGAGAAAACGGAACACTTCTACACTGCTGTTGAGAAGTCAATTCGGTTCAACAACTGTGGAATGCAGTTTGGAGATTTCTCAAAGAACTTACAAGGAAACTATCATTAGACCCAACTCTCCCATGATTGGTTATATACCCAAAGGGATATACATTGTTCTACCATTAAGATACATGCACACATCTGTTCATCACAGCTCTATTCACAATAATGAAGACGCAGAATCAATCCAGATTTCCATCAATAGTAGGCTGGAGAAAAAAAAATGTGGTACATATACCTCATGGTATAATCTGTGGCCACAAAAAAGAGTGAGATCACATCCTTTGCAGCAACATGGTTGGAACTGGAGGCCATTAACCTATGCAAACTAATTCAGGAACAGAAAACCAAAGACTGCATGTTCTCAGTTATAAGTGGGATCTAAATATTGAGCACTCACGGACACAAAGAGAGGAACAACAGACACCCAGGTCTACTTGAGGGTGGAGGATGAGGGGAGGATGAAGATGAAAAGAAATACCTATCAGGTACCATGCTTACTACCAGGATGATGAAATAATCTGAACAACAAACCCCTACGACATGCAGCCTGCACATGTACCCTTGAAACTAAAATAAAAGATTTTTTCTTTTTCTTTTTTTTTTAAAAAAAAGAAAGGGCATTTGCTGCCACGAGCCCCAGCTCAAGGCACTGTGCTTCCGCTTGTCAACCCCTTTACCTGCGTGGATGAGCATCTCTTCAGTGATTTTCTTCTTAGTCTCCAGGCAGGCACCTTTAGAGGCCACAGCTGCGGAACCCGGGGCCACCTTTGGGCCAGAGCTACCTCTGGGGGCATCCGCAGAGGTGAGAGGTCACCAAGAAGAAAGCTCCGGAGCCTTGGGAATTTGGAGTCGGGGTGGGTCCTGTATGGGGATGTTTTCTTCTTGAGAACCTTGAAGGTAAAATAATGATGTCAGGATTTCCTTACAGAAAAATGAGGCCTTACATGCCGAGTGGTGCATATTCCTCAATGACTCATTTGTGACATTCTCCTTACACAAAACCTTTCTGGAATTGGCCTAAGGATGTGTCAGGGTAGCAGGGGAAGTGGGTTAAAGGGCACGTGATGTGCTTTCCAGAAAGTAGGAGGAGGCAGAGGTGGTCCCACATTGAAACTGGAATCTTCCTTTGTGGCTGTACCTTGAACCAACACTGAGGATGAGTCTGAAAATGCGTCTACAGAATATTGCTGTCCGTATTCATCGTCAGTGTCATTTAAATTACTGATTTGTGAAGGATTGTGACTGCTGGTGTTAATGGGGGAAACTGATTTCGGTGGATGCCTGCGGAAGGTGCTTCCTCCCTCAGCCTCGGTTTTCCTTTTTGAGGCCATGTTAGGGCACAGCGCTCTCCTGTCACCTGCCTGGCACAGTCACCACCCACAGACACACAGACAGAGTCCTGCCAAGGCAAAGGCGAGGAAATGGATCCCCACAAAGGCTTATGCATCTGTGTCTTTATTCACTTACGGAAACGGCAGGAGTCGCTGCCATTTTCATTTTCCTACGAAGGGACAAATGCTGGTTTATTTTGTGTGTAAATTGTTGCACTTTAAATGTCAACAAATACATTCTGTGATACTCTTAGGAATTTTTTTACATTAAAATTAAATTAGAATGTGCATTTCCCGTTCTGTGTTGGAAGCCTCCCGCAGCCTGTCTTCCACAGGTATTAATTATCGTGCACGTGCCCTCTGTGTGCTGTGCTTGGTTACATCACACACCTTCCAAAATAAGATACTCCGAATATTCAGGTGAGGATTCAATAAATAAAACAACTTACAAACCATTCCTTAGAAAAAAAGCATTTTTCAAATATTTTATCAACTCAGACGTGGGTTTCATTTATATGGTAATATTCAAAGGGCCCCTCTTGTGTTACCTTTCCAGGCCTCTCTGAGTAAATCCATTTTCAATCAGGGGTTTCACCTTGTAGGAGCTGTGACTCAAGGTTGCCCTGTGTCCGTCCTGGCCAGCTGACACTCCAGGGATATTATTCTACAGTCCACAACATGCACACTATAAAACAATCCAGCATCACTTGGGAAAATTACAAGACCAGAATTTTTTCTCGAGCTTACTAAATTTATGACAGTAAGAAGTTCATTCTCTCAGCTAAGGCTCCCCTTGAACATCCAGGGATGGGAGTTTGCAGGGCCCCTGTGTGCCACATCAGAGGTGGCACCAGTGCACCCAGCACCATTGGATTTTGGAAATGTTAACAAATCTACTTACTGAAAAGGATTTTCTTTTTAAAAAAGGAAAGAGATTTTATTCCAGCAAACAGATGGCACACTGAGGAGATACAACCTTGGTTCAAAACAAAGGTGTGCTCTGAGAGAACAAAGAGGGGGGAATATCTTTTACAGAGAAAGTTCCCACCGAGGTTTCCACCCTGGTCCACTATGCAAATGAGAGATGCAAACGTGCTCAGTTCTGATTGGTCCACTTAGGTCACAGTCTTTCGTTAGGTCCAGGAGGTGAAATGGGTTTTGCAGGCAACCATCAATTCATTACTTGAACAGGAACAGAGTTGGAACACTGAGCACCCATGTGGCCTTGAGTCAGCCGCTGGCCTCTGGGTTCTATTTGAATTTAGGACCAGTTGCCACTCGAGATCTGTCTTGAGGGACTGGCTCTTTCAGGGTTCACAGTTTTCCTGACTTCTTCAGGCACCCAGCCTCCCTGTGCCACGGATGGTCCGGGGTGCCTGTTGCAGGGCCTTCTGTGGGGTGCTTTCCACCCAGGGCCCAGGATATTATGTGCCTTCCTTTTCCCTAGGTCCTGTCAAGGGACAGTTTTGAGGCTTCAGAATCCAGCTGGGGATGACTGGAGCTTTGAAAGCAAATTTGCATGAAAAAAGCACCACTTCAAATTTGTTACAGAGAAATTATTCTAATGGGTGTTAGAAACAGAAAGAAGACTTTACTCAAGACTTGCAACCGGAGAGAGGGGCTGAATTCAACTTAAATAAAAGAAGGGCCAGCAGAGATGTATGGTGGGGTGAGAGTGGAAGGGAGCCGGAAAACCACCAGGAAGAATTTGGCCAGATACCAAGAGTGCAGCAGGAAAGGTCTGGCCGGATGTCGCGGTGGGGGATCCTTCCTAGGCTGGCTTAGGAGTTCTGCTAACACTGGGCTCAGCTGAACAAGGACAAGCCCTTATGGAGAAGAAGGCTCAGAGGCGCCTCATGAATGTCCGGTCTAAGGAGTCCTTGTCCCATTGGTTAGGGGGCCTATGTCTGCAAGCTTTTACATTCGAAGGCCTATTGTTGCATAATTATCAATCACACCTCTTTTCTTCTCAGTCCTCAAAAGGGATGAACCTCACAATCCCCAGACAACAGATGGATCTCCCATGAGGAGAGGAGCTCTCAGGGAAGGCGGTTTTGGATACTGCAGGTTTCCCCATTATGCCATCCCTCAGTATTCACCTTTCCTCCAGGGCACGTTTTAGCTCATTGAGCCAGAGGTCGGGTTAGGGTTAAGGCAGCCCTTCAAATGCCTCCATTTAATTAACTAGCACATTGGACATGGGAAGTTTCAGGCAACAGTTGGTAAAGAAAGGAAATGTAAATTTCCATCAAAACAGAGCTGAGTGTTAAGTCCAGGGAAGCACATAGAGAACGCCCACTCAGGTATAAACACACATTGCATTTTATGCAAATGCGTGTGACCAAATGCAATCACACAAATATGCAAATTCTGAGATTCAAAAAGACGGCTCACACATTCCTTTTTGTTCAGTCCAGGCAGAGTTTTCTTTTCTCTTACCCCTTCTGTGGTCTCACACAAGAACAATCGTATTTCTACACATCTTTTAGTTCTTAAAGACCCTTCCAGGATCTTTCTCTGTGAGGCAGCTTTCTGGGTCCTTCTCCGTGCTACCTAGTATTTCACTGTGGGGATGAACCAGGATTACCGGAGTGGCTTCTCGCCCTGCTGCTGGCTTTTTGCAGCTGTGAACAACATTGCCCCTTGCGACTTTGCAAATGCTGGCACTTTTAGTGGTAGGAGATTGGTTCCCAAGGGTCAGATGACTGGGTCAAAGTGTATGTGCTTCCCTAATTGTAATAGATTTTGTTTTTCACAGAGGTTATTGAGCTTTGCATTTCCACCCTCGGTGTGAGTGCTCTTCCTCTTACCTCTCGGAGGCTGCGGAGTGGCATTGCTGGTTTCAACTTTTGCCATCATGCCCTTCACTTGCACATCCCTCCTTCCACAGTCTGAGCACTGTTTCTTGCCCTGCCGGCCATTGCACCTGCTCATCTCTGAGCTACCTCTTCCTCTGTGTAGCAGATTTTCTCTTTGGACCTGCCACATGTACTCTTTTTCCAAATCTCTTGTTTGTCTATCGACGTTTTGTTGCATTTTCACCATATGAAGTGATTTTGATGTGTGTGAGGTCAAAGGCATCTCCTTTACAGCTCCAGAGCTCCCCATCAGCCAGCAGCCCGTGGTGTATGTGTGGACTCCCAGGAGCGTCTGCAGTGAGCTTATTATTTTATCTTTCTCCAGTAAGTCTTTCATCTGTCTGCATTTTACTCCTATTGCTGGTGGAAGGTAGGAGTGTGACTTTCTTTCCTTCTAAATGAGAGTGGTGCAGCCGCATTGCTGGAACAGGAAGCCCTTCATTGACGCCGTCAGAACCACCCTTACGCTGTACTCAGCGGATCTCACACCTCCCAGCTTCTAGGACCTGCGTTTTCCACTGGCCCATTCCCCGACCAGTACCACACTGATTTTAGTGTAGCAGCTGGATGGAATCTTCTGGCGTCTGTGGCAAGGCCTGCGTCGTTCTTCTTGTGGCCCTTCCTGGGTGATTGTGGACAGCTTTCAGTCACCCTGCTCCTCTCAGCCTCGCCCAGGTCCCTCCCCTGAGGTGACGGGCCTGATGCTCCCCTTCACAGCCCACATGGCGTTGCGGTTACCGCCACACTCACGGTCGACACCGTGTTCCCACGGTGGTCTGCAGGGCTTTCCATGACCCCCTCACAGTGAGCCCCTTCCCTGAGTCGCCCCAGCCATACCGGCCTCTGGGCCTGGAGCCCAGTCCATGTGTGTGCACGACCAACGCCTCCATTGCCTTCCCATGTCCGCATCACAGAAGCCCACCCTGGATGCATCTGGCAAACTACACTGCCTGCACCCGCCCGCCCAGCCTGCTGCTGTCTTCCTCACAGGTGTGGCGCACAGGCAGAAGCAGGGTGCATGGGAGCAGCAGGAGCTCTGGGGTGCATGCAGGGCCTGGTCTGAAGAGCAGGAGCTCTGGGGAACACGCAGCACCCGATCTGAGGGCCTCTCTCTCTTGCGTGCCTGCTCCACTTCCTGTCTTGTCGCTCCCCAGCTGCATCCTAACAGTTACCCTCTAAGGTTGCCTTTAATTCCAGTGCGACAGGGGTACAGGAGAGACAGGGGACGCCTCCTATAGTGGGCTCAACTGTGGCCCCAAAGAGATATGTCCGCATCTTAACCCCCAGAGGCTGAGAATATGGCCTTACTTGGAAAAAGGTCCTCAAAATTAAGTTAAAGATGTCCAGATGAGATCATCCAAATTTAGGATGGGTCATAAATCCAGCAGCAACTGCCCTTGGAGAGACACACAGGGAGGAGGCTGCATGAGGATGGAGGCGGGGGTTGGAATGATGTGACCCCGTGCCCAAGAGCACTAGGGCCCCAGAGGCTGGACAAGGCAGGAAGATTCTTCATCCAGAGCCTGCAGAGTCTGAAAACCCTGGACCACCCAGCAATGGCAAGATTGCCCATGATGGACATGTCCTAGGACCAGAGCCCACACTGTTGGGTGAAGCCAGGGTTTGTTCCCTGGAGGGCATCCAGGAGGCAATGCAGAGCACCAGAGGCTGATCTGTGGGAGTGAATGAGGGAAACACAAGATCACCACGTCCACAGCCAGGGGAACAATAGGCACTGGGCCAGGAAGCCAGTACATCTTTCCAACACTCCAGAAAGGGCCATCCTGAGGGCCGAGCTGCATAGGGGATGGGGCCAGGAAACCAAGAGGGCAGACAGGAGCCAAGTTGCTGCCCTGACACAGACACACCAAGCAAAGAGCACAGGGTGCGCTGGCTGGACCCACCTCTGGAGGGGCTTCAGATCCATTTCTGCAACTAGTGCCTGGATACCCAGGCCACACAGACATCTCTGACCCAACACACACACGCAATCAGCACACACAGACCTGGCCTGGGCACACACACCCACACATTTGTAAAGACGTGGAAATGTGCTTGTCTATAATGAGGAAGGACACTTGCATTCAAGTGAGCTCCAGTGCACATTCTGCAAAGTGAAAATCAGCTTCAAGAAACCCAAATGCTTGGACATCCACAACTCCTGTGGGGATTTATGCTTCCTGTTCCAGAAAGCACTCGTATTTCCTAACAGATAAGATGCAGAAAACGCACATGTGGACGCGTGGGCCTCGCTCACTGCCTGCCGCCATCCCTGCCTTTGCATGACACTGCCTACCTGTCCTAGACCCGCCCAGCCCCTGCAGTCATTCCTCACACCTGCCCAGCACAGACCATGATTCTGCTCAGTTTGCCTTTGGGGACTCAACGCTCTAAGCGCAACCAAACAGAATGTTAGCACACACGCAGTGTACTTTCGGCAGCATCAAAATTTTAGTCATGTTTATCACATCTTTTAATGATAAAAAATTTTGATTCATTGCAAAAGAATAAATTCATTGGCTTAAATCCCAGGGGCCTGTGTTTCTTCCTTAGGTTTAACTTTTCTCCAGCGGGTGGCTTGACCCTGGGACACACATCACTGGCTTCAGGGACTGCAGATTCGGAGGCAGATGCCAGCAGGTTGTCCAGGTTGAGGCTAGAGGCTACCACAATGCTGGCTGGGCTGGGGTCTCCTTTCTTCTTCCACTCCAGCAGTGTGGGGAGCCGGCTGAGCCCCAGCAGCATCCCCACGGACTGGGGGTGATGTGAGCACAGGCCGGCGTGAAGGTGGCTGCCAGGGCCTGGTCTCAGTTCCACGCCCTCCCCATGAGGTGGGCGCTGAGGGCTTCCAAGTGCCCTGGATCATGGAGTGACCTCTTCCCACAAGTCTAGCCCCCTGTACACCATACTCCACAAAACGGGGTGCAAGTGCTTCCTCCAGCACTGCCCTGGGCCGCAGTTCCACGCCATCACCTCTTCTGCCTAGGGTTGTTTGCAGCTCTTCTAGGGCATGGAAGGAAGAGAAGGTATGCCCAGGTGAGGTGAGGAATCCCTTGCTGTCTGTTCTATGTTCTTGTTTCAGTTTCTAAACAATCCCAAAAGGCAGGCATGTGCGTTCTAGCTTATAAATAAGGAAACTGAGGCAGATACTGTGCTTCCACTGAATGGCTAAAGGTGCTCCAGAGTCTGTGTCTCATTGGCAGGAATGGTTTTGTGTGGGGAACTCTGCAGACCCACAGCACTGACTGGGGGAGCAGACGCGGAGCCACATCCCACCCTGGTGGCCGCCTGGCCTGTGTGGTGTGCCCGTTCCCTGACAACAGTTGCCCTCCCATGCGGCCGTGTCCTGCCCACCATGCTCAGGACCAGCAGGGAGGGTATTAGGCTTAGGGTCTGGCCATGTCACGTGTGCTGGGCAAGAGTCTATCACTGGTGAACTTTCTGCTCTCAGATCTAACCTCATGCAGAGAACTTGGCTCTGAGGGCCAGGGTGCTGGGGTGGTTTTGGGCAAACTCACCTGGTATCTCCGTGCTCTGGTTTCATCCCCTGAGGGGGAGGGGTGACTTCCTGACACAGCTGTCTGGGCTGTGGCCGGGGCCCAGTGCCCAGTGGCATCAGAACAACAGCCCTGGAGGCTGAGGTCTGTCATTTGTCGTGTGTCTCAGAAGGCAGCTCCCCACGGGGGAAGAAGAGAAGATGCCACCGCAGGAGTTCGCTCCTGGAGGACTCACATGAGTCACGTGATGGGTCTTGGCGAAATAAATGCAGCTCTGGTGTTGCCCCTGGGCCCACTGCAGAGGTTTGCAGGCTGCCAAGCGCGTGCCTGCCATCCAGAGGGGAGGGTGGAGTCCCCACGGGCACCACGTCCTGGTTGGGTGTTGGGGCCTGGTGCATGGTCTGGCTTTGGCTGCCCTGCGTGGAAGGCACTCCCCAAGTGTCTGCAGGACACAGCACTGATGTAGGAATCTGCTGCAGAGGGCAGAGGGCCAGGCTGCTCTGAGTCCCTGGGGACTGAGAGCTTGGAATGGCACCTCCCCAGGCAGGCCTCAGGGGCAAGGTGTGTCCAAGGCTTTCTCCTCGCATCTCTGGGATCTGCAACAGGACAGGCACAGCCGTCAGCAGCTCACCCCACCGTGGCTCCCTGGGCGGCTCCTCAAAACAGTCGTGCTTGGGCGAACATGATTTTATAGAGGAGAAACTAGTTTAAAAGAGGGTAAGTACTTTATCCAAGGTGGGCCAACTTCCGTTGAAAAGCTCGTATTTTAAACGATTCTGTGTAATGCCAAAAAGTCTGTGTTTGTTACCCTGGGATCCCAGACTTTTCCATCTCCTTCACTCTTCTCTTCCCTTAGATTCTCCCATTTCTCTCTCCTGTCTCCCTCCTTTCCCTGTCTCTCCCTCTCTCCTTCTCTCACTCCCCTTCTCTGTCTGTCTCTGTCTGCCTGCTTTTGTCTCTCTCTCACACTCGCTCCCCTTCTCTCTATCTCTGTCCCTCTACCTCTCTCTCAGGCTTTTCTGTCTCTCCTTCCCTCCCCCGGCAGTGGAAGGGCCTCTAGGACTTTCTTCCAGAAGTTTCCCTGCACGCGGGGAGCTCCCCTGCTCCTAAGCAGGGACCCTTTCATGCTCATCTCCCATGTTCCCTCCGGGGGCTCTGCACTCACTCACCCCAGCCTCCACTCCTGTCCTCATTCCCCTCTTTCCTTTAGCTGAAAGAACAGGGGATCTGAGGCTTGCTGTTAGATAAGCCTGTCTCATGACTAAACTTCCCATGTTAAGCAGTGAACAGTCTTCATCCCTCATTGAACAGGAGGTAAAACAATGGATTAATATGTCAGCTGAGTTGTTTAAAATTGTGTGTGGACTTTGTTGGCCTTCTTGTCTCTAAGTGGTCTGCATGGAGATGGAGTCCCCAGACACCTTTACAGAGAGCGCCTGGTGTCTGAAGTCTAGCAGGAGAGTCGGGACCTGCCCACTGCTTCGTTCCACCTTGAATCCCCCCAGCTGCTGGAAGCAAACACACACTGGCGTGTTTCACCCACTCATCTTCGAGGCCTCCAGAGCTGACTTGAATCACGCACAACACAGTGAATCCAAGCTGGAGCGGGCAGCTCCCCGCTACCCGAAGAGCGCATGAGACTGGCTCTACTGCCCTGTCTGGCCCGACACACCTGCCGAGCTGGCCCCTTGCTGCCTTTTTTAATTTAGGAAGCCCAGGTGGATTCCCACATCCCCACATTCACATTTTCTTCTGAAAATGGACCGCCATAATTATACGTTAAATATGATTCAAATCTGCAGGGAACTGTGACTGAATAAGCATAGAAAAATTAATGAAAAGCTTAATTATTGTAATAATACCATTAAAATCTAATAAAGAAAGAAAAAAGTGGAGTTCATTTTATTTTAGCTTGGGCATCTAATATCATTTTTCCCCCTTTAGCAGAACTATAATTAAGTTAGACGTGGGTTTTCAGAAGAGCTGAATTATCTGCATTGGTGCTTAAAAATGTTAGGGAGCAGGAGAGAGGAACCTGGGAGACAGCGTGAGATGGCCCACGCGCAATGCGGTCCTGTGGCACCCATCGTGAGGGCTGCCACTCTCGGTCGGTCCTCGCTTCCCACCGCTTTTAATGATTGGTTCGTCTCCAGTGGCTCTAATTCTTCCTTTGGCCTTTCACGTACAAAGTATCCAGGTATTTAAGGCTCAGGGTATTCAATTAACAATAATGTAAAAGCAGGCAGACGCTCCGCAGCAAAGAAAGTCTCCTCTCTTCACTCTTGGCCTCACATGAACTCACAAGAGACCCCACTGTAAGCGCCACCACCAATATTAGCTACTTGATTTTCAAATGAAAGGAACATGTTTTTATTCCTCAAATGGTTTTGATGAAAACTAAACAGGATCCTTCCCTCACAGCTTGGAGGCCAGGCATGGAGGTAGGAGTGCCAGTCTTTGCCTCAGGATTGACTTAGTGGGAGACTATGTTTTCTTAAATAGATAATAATTGGCTTCTACTGCTAATTTATCTTGAAGAGCGTGTGTGTTCCCCTCTGCATCCCCCTCTCCATGTGCGGGTGTAAGAGGGAGACGTGGGATCAGGGGCTTTGCTGACCAACCCTCAAGTTCTGCGGTTCATTCACTGCTTCGTCCCCCAGAGAAGCCCCCCAGAGGAGGCCCCCCAGAGGATGCCCCCAAGAGGACGCCCCCCAGAGGACGTCCCCCAGAGGACACTCCCCAAAGGATGCCCCCCAGAGAAGCCCCCTTGAGGACGCCCCCCAGAGGACGCCCCCCCAGAGGACCCTCCCCAGAGGATGCCCCCCCAGAGGACGCTCCCCAGAGGACGCCCCCCCAGAGGACGCTCCCCAGAGGATGCCCCCCAGAGGACGCCCCCAAAGAGGATGCCCCCCAGAGGACGCTCCCCAGAGGATGCCCCCCAGAGGACGCTCCCCAGAGGATGCCCCCCAAGAGGACGCCCCCCAGAGGACGCTCCCCAGAGGATGCCCCCCAGAGGATGCCCCCAAAGAGGACGCCCCCCAGAGGACGCTCCCCAGAGGACGCTCCCCAGAGGACGCTCCCCAGAGGACGCCCCCCAAGAGGACGCTCCCCAGAGGATGCCCCCTAGAGGACCCCTCCAGAGAAGCCCCCTAGAGGATGCTCCCTAGAGGACGCCCCCTAGTCACCCTTTTCGGCAGCTCCCGTGGGTTTCCCTGTGTCTCTTTCAGTCCAGTTTCAGTGCTTTTTGCAGGCACAGCAGCGGCTTCTCAAATTTCAGAGCTTTTAGCCCAAAGAAACAAGAGGCCAAGCATCCGTTGCTGAAGCCGTCCTTGAGTGCCCTGCATGCATCATCCTTAAAGCCTCAAAATAATTTGAGTCTCGTGTGGTCCAAAGCAAACACGGTCAGGATTTTCTCTATTTATCTTAACTTCTCCACCCGCTCTCAGATCTGATGGTCATTAACATGCACATTTGGAATAATCTGGAGAGCATTTCAGATTGCAGACAGGCTGGCCCCAGGTTTTACCTGGGAGGGCCGTCTGAGGCCAGCAGGAATACTGTACCGGGGCTCAGGCCGTCACCCACAGCCAGAATGGAGAATGCTGTCCTGACGAAAGTCACCGCATCGTCTCATGGGCATGTTAAAAAGAGAAAAAGGAAAAGAAAGAAATGGAATTAACATGATTCCCCATTAAGAAGTTCTGAATTGCTGTAGTTCTAACAGTGTTTGCTTTATACCGTTTTATTACCAATTCCATATTTCCTGAATTGTATCTTGAAATCTCAGCATCAACTCTCTACTACAATCTAGCTTTAAAAATAAACACCCACTTGTAGATATGTATCTGTATGTATTTATGCCTGTGTACACTTATTCTTAATAACTGATTTTTGACATGTCACATCAGCTATTTGGGGAAAACGTCATGTGGAAATCAAAGTGCATTTTGTCTCCGGCAAGGGGTTCGGAAAAGCACTATGGGAAGACTTTGCAAAGCCTCTTTCCCCTACATTTCAGAAGTCATGAGCTGTTAAGGGAAACGTGGGCCATGTGTTTGAAATTCATTGACACAGAAGTCATCGGCATACTTGGTAAAAGATAATTTGATGCCCAGAAAGCCTTCTCAACTAGTTTCTGTATCTTTAGCTTTTGAAAAAAGAGGTAATAACTGAAAACAAAATAATACAGAAACCTCAGAATATTAAAATGTAGTAGAGACAGCAGACATGCACAATGACCAAACATGTTTAACTCAGTAGAAGGTAGTTCACCAACCCAAAGCAAATTTCTGGGAGCTCCTATCACTGGTTTACGTAACATGGTGAAAACTGTTAAATGCCTTTCAGAGAAAGACTCATTTCGGTGATTACAGGCAGAAACACAAAAGAAATGTTGCATGTTCTTTTTCTTTTGAAGCAGATAATGTGCAACAAGCAGCATAATATCGAAGTTCTGAGCTTCTTTTTTTCAACTACCCCCTTTGCCTTTTCTCTTAGATTATAGGCCAGAGAAATCCCAAAATGTGAAAATGTGGCCTTCGTTTGAGGTCCGCTGTGGCCTCTGCTCATGCTTGGAACGTGAGCAAAGAGGTGGTTTTCTATTTTTAGTTTGAGAAGTCCTTCATATTTTCTTTTTTTAGTATAAGCATAGTCAAATATTTCATTCATCATTTATATTCTAATGTTTGGCTTGTGTCAGCCACTCTGTAAGGTACAAGTTGACCAACCTTCTCTTGGTGAACAGGTGAAATGTGGGTGGTCCACGGTAGGCTCAGTGGATTGGTCCATTGATAAATTCACTAAGTGGTCTCTGGTCTTTATGTCTCCTTATGATGCAAAACCATGGTCAGTGATGCCAACACTACCTGCGTTAGTGTTTACCTGGCCAGCCCGCCGGCTCTTCCTAGGGAGTAACAGGCTTCGGAGCAGCTCTGCCCAGAACTGTGGCTCTACTTGGCTATTTCCATGCTCAGAGAAGGCAGAGGGGTAGAGACAGAGAGGGGGGCAGCAAGAAAGAGAGGACTGGAGACCAGGGCCTGGCAATCTCTGAAGGCTGCCCGGTGCTGCTCACCAGGTTGTGAGGGTCAGGCGGGATTTCAGTGGAAGCCCCTCTTGAGATCTGCTCTTCTGTCCAAGAATCTGAGGGACAGAATTGTGTATTTGGCCAAGCGTGTTGGCTCATGCCTGTAATACCAGCACTTTGGGAGGCTGAGGCAGGTGGATCACCTGAGGTCAGGAGCTCCAGACTAGCTTGGTACATGGCGAAACCCCATCTCCACTAAAAATGCAAAAAATTAGCCAGGCATGGTGATGGGAGACTGTAATCCCAGCTACTTGGGAAGTTGAGGCAGGAGAATTGCTTGAACCTGGGAGGTGGAGGTTGCAGTGAGCTGAGATCATGCCATTGCACTCCAGCCTGGGCGACAGAGTGAGACCCTGTCTCAAAAAAAAAAAAAAAAAAGAAAAAAGAAAAAAGAAAAAGGAAAAGAAAAAGAATTGTGTACTTGCACATTTCTTTTCCTGCATAATTTAAAAAGTTAGAATAAAAATTAAATCTTTAAAAAGGTCAGAGATCCCCTCCCTGGCCTTTGAAAAGACACCTCGTCTTAGCTTCCCTATACATATATGAAGGAAAGAGGCCTCACATCAGGAGTGAAGAAATTCACTAACTCTAGAGCATCAGGAATGGTCTAGAAACCAACCTTAGCCTCTCTCGGATCACTGCCTGCCAGGAGGAAAAGCCCAGGTGCTCAGCACCTCAGTGGCCAGTCCTGAACCAAACCCTTGTCGAGGGCTGGCCTCTGCTTGCAGAAAGAAGTCTTTCTTCTTTTGCACTGTAGACTCCTCCTGCTAGCTCCTCCCAACACAACTTCGTTTAAATCCAAGGGTACAGGAGCCCTATAGGACATCAAGATTAATTTATGACATAGCAGTCCCAGCCTCTCTTAACTGTTCTTCCAGTTCTGGGCCTGAGTTAATTTGCATTTTATTTTGTTTTTAAAATTTCTTCCTAAGCATGCACATACACAGTACATTTTATACATATATGTAAGTGCATTTGTACTTAACATTGTAGCATAAACATCTTCTATGTTACTACAAATATTCTTAAATGTCCTGGAGTGTGAGATTCATTTCACTCCTGTCTAACCCTATTCTACTTAGTGTTTTCTGGCATTAGGAATGTGGATCCTTTGGCATCTCCCAGCCCCCCTTCCCTGCCCAGCCACCCCAGTCCAGGGGCCCACATACAGTAGGGAGCCCCAGGACCATTCTTCCCAGAAGTTCAGGGAGGCCCAGGGCTTGGGGTTAGCTCCAGGGTAGGATGGACCTTTCCCAAAAGCCAGGTTGGACGGGGAACAATTGCCAGCTCAATAGCACCAGCCAACCTACTTCAACTCTGCATGTTACTTTTCATTTTCCTTCTTAGGCCGTAACAAGAAAGAGCCACTTATTTTAAATAAAGGAAATGTCTTCCACAAAATCAAGTTGTGTGTCTCATCCTTGACACTGGCAAACATAGCTTAGGCCTGAAGCAGGAAACAGAGTCTATGGTGTGACAGTTCTCAAGCATGCAGCGTCTGTGCATGCACTGAACGTGCATCCATTTCCTCTGCCCCCTTCTCCTTCACGCATCCGGAACTGCTGCCAGCAAGCAGTCACATCACACCTCCCAACCACATGCAAAGAACAAAAAAAGCAGCTGCCAGAAAAGATTTGGGAAATTTTCAAACTAGGTCTTCAACTGCAGTAAGAGTCACATTTAAGTAAAAGAACTGCAGCCCAGCCGAGCTCTGTGCTGGCACTGCACCCCACACCCCTCCTGCTTTCTCCCCCAAACAATATCCAGCTGACCTTTGGTGAACAGAAAATGTTTTATGAGCTTAAGAAAACCCAGGGATAGTAATCTGCTGGGGCTGCTGTAAAATGCCATGGGCTGAGTGTCTTAAACAACATAAGTTTATTTTCCCACAGTTCTGGAGGCTGGGAAGTCTGAGATGGAGACTGGTGGGTTTGAGCTCTCTTTCTGGCTTGGAGACAGCCACCTTCTTGCTATGGCCTCACATGGTCTTTGCCTCTCATTGAGGTCTTTGGACCTCAATGTTCTGGAAAAACCCTTTCCTCTGGCATTATGCTCTATACCTCTATCTTTTTTAGGGCCACCCATGCCATTCAAAGAAAGGGCTGAAGACTGGAGTTCAGAAACAAGTGCTGGGCTGTGCAGACAGCATGGGAATCCACTGACCCACCTGGCCTTAGGGCTCTCAGGAGTTACTTCAGGTGCCTACACAATTCGTCTTCTGAGGTTGTCTCCAAACTCACAAGAAGCAAGGGGGTTTCTATTCCAGCTCCCCTCAGGCAGCAAGAGGCAAGGCACGCAACAGTGTGTGACGGGAGGCAGGAGTTATTGCAGAAATGGGGTAGGCCCCCGGGACAGAAGAGAAGAAACCAACAGAGGATCCTTCCCAGGAGCTCCAGGCTCAGCAAGTCACACTTCTCCTATGGGGCAAGGCAAGGCAGATGGGCGTGGGCCTCCTAGAGCACAGAGATCCTTCTGTCCACTCAGGAGTTGAGTCCAGGCCCTCAGGCAACTGAGGCTAGAGCACTGAGTCAGGGGACTCAACAAGAGCACATCTGAGTTGCAGATATGGCCACCTGGGCACCCACGCAAGCCACAGGTCCCCTTGCAGAGCAGAGCACTCAACTGCTTTGCCCAGGACCCCTGGGAAACAGCTCCTAGGTCTGCTGGAGAGATGGCCACCCACCATCTCAAACTCCAGCAGGGAGCATTCTATCTGGGGGCAAACCACGCATAATTAACCCAAATGGACCTGCCATGGTGGTCGCCCCACCCAAGCCGGCAGTCCCCATCAGCAGATCCCAATCTTTGTTTCAATAAGGGGCACCTACTAGGTTGGCTGTAAAACCGTGCGGGGCTTCTTTTGCAGCAATGTTAAGGTTGCACAGGAACCAGCGTTCTCCTGTCCTCTGAGTGCTGTCCTCACGCTGCTGTCCTCACCTGGGCCTGGGAATACCTGCACACCTTGCTGAGTCATGTGTACAGGATAACGAGAACTCCTCCCCTTCATGCAGATGCAAAAAAAGAGGCTGTACCCCCTTCATTCGAATGCCTGGCACGTTCCTCATCAACTCCACGTAAATTCTCATAAACTCCACGTAAATTCTTAAGTTCCTCATCAACTCCACGTAAATTCTTAAGAGTGAAATGCATTTTGTCAGAAGCCTAGAGGTTTTAAAACTCCATATGCCTTTTTAATGACTAGCTGAATTCTCACTGATTGGTGAAGCTCACAGAGTACTGTGGACGTATTCTAACAACTAGGGCCAAGCATTTTGGAAAAAAAATATGGACAGCTTACTTTGACCAAATGTTAAAAGAAGGCATAAAGTGAAATGACATTTATTTTACAATGGCGGAAGTCCTCAGGAAATGAAACGTGCTAATATATTTTGGCACATATGTATCCTTCTGATCACACCCATGTCCAAACGAGCTGTTTCTTAAGCTTAAATGGGAAGACACAATCTACAAATGTTAAAGAAAATATGTGTTTTTGGATGCTGTTAAAGCAGGCTTAAAAGACAGATGAACCTCCAGCCAGGCTCAGTGGCCCATGCCTATAATCCCAACACTTTGGGAGGCTGAGGTAGATGGATCACCTGAGGCTAGGAGTTTGAGATTAGTCTGGCCAACATGGTGAAACCCAGTCTCTACTAAAAATACAAAATTTCGCGGTGCATGGTGGTGCATGCCTGTAATCCCGGCTACTCAGGAGGCAGAGGCAGGAGAATCATTTGAACCCGAGAGGTGGAGGTTGCAGTGAGCTGAGATTACGCCACTGAACTCCAGCCTGGGTGACAGAGACTGTGTCTCAGAAACAAACAAACAAAAAAGACTGACGAACCACCACAGTGATTGTGGTCACTCTGGGAGCGTGTTGTCCATTGCCAGTGGAGAGAGCCTTGCCAGGGTGGGGGAACCATATTGGAGTCACCCTGGGACCCCATGACCCCTAACACAGCCCCTAGCAGGAGGGTTCTGAATGGCACTGTCCTCCCTCTCAGTGCAGTGCAGAGGCCACCAAATTCAGATCCTGGGGGTGTCTTGCAAGACAATCTTCAATGCAGATCCCTGGGCCCCATTCCAGAGCTACTGAATCAGAATTTTGGGGTGGGAGTGAGTTGAGGACATTTATTTTTAACGAACTGTGAAGATGAGACCAACATGCTGTAAATTTGGAGAGTTACCAACGCGCACCACGGGACTGGCTAGTGCAAGATTTTCCATCTCTTTGGAATGCACAGAATGTATCTTGTTGGAGAGAGAATGGGAAGAGACCAAAAAAGGTTTCCCCAAACTGAATGTGCTCTCACGTGACTGGAGCTCGCGTCTGTGCGTGTGGGACCTTTTCAGTTAGAGGAGGTTTATGCCTTTGTGGTGCTGTTTTCCCACTGTAACACAACGTCCCAGTGTCTACAACACACGCTGCCTTTCTGAGGTCCACGGTGTGAACCCAAAGGAGCCGGCACCTCAAGATGGGGCCCAAGTGGCTGACCGGCCTAAATTCAAGGTGGAGGCACCTGGCTGTCGGCTGACTGCAGGTCACATGTGTATTCTGCGTTCCTGGCAGAAAACACATGCTTATGTCGTCTTGGGAACCTCAGGGTTGCCTGTTCCTGTTCACGGTGCCTGAATTGATGGCGGATGGGAACTCCCACTTCTCCTTCTGGACCTACACATCAGACTTGGCCTACGTCACTCTTATCAACCAATGAAATAAAACAAGTCTCCATCCCCTATTTACAAAGTGGACTAGGATACTTGGTCTATGTCAATCTTATCAACCAATGCAATCCAAACAAGCCAATGCAATCCAAACAAGCCAATGCAATCCAAACAAGCCTGCATCCCTTATTTATGTAATGGACCAGGATGGGAGCTTGGGAGAAAACCTTTCTACAAAAGAAGCCTCTCTCTTGGCATCTTTGTTTTGTACCAATGACTGTGTCTCCCCAGCTTGCAAACTGCTCTACTATTTGTAGAAACAAAGTCCTCTCACTTAACTTAATATTTTTTTTCTTGGCACTTTTCATAGCAATGGGGATGGTAACTAAAGTGCCATTTGCATCACTATGATGCTGATGGTCTCTGGTTGCCCAAGGATTAAAATGTAACTGTGATGAATTTCAAGTCGGGAAACACATCACAGTGGAATTCTGTTCCCCTGGATTTCCTTGAAGACATGGACATACCTTCACTCAGGGCACTAATGAGGCTGTTAAAGGAATATATGGGGCCATTGAGGATACAGTTCTGTGAATCCTCCATGCCTTGTTCTCTCACAGGAGGGAGTCTCTGCACTTCTACTTCCAGCAGGCCAACATTTCTCCATGTTGCTTGTAAGGATCTTATGAGGGACCTGGAGAAATATGTACACATAGATTTTAGGATGAGTCTTGTAGCACTGTGTTTAGTGGGGTGTGTTCTCTTACGGAGCATCTCTGCGCTTGGAGTTGGGGTGCGGAGGGCTGGCCATTTCACCTGACCCTGGAATGCGGCCCAGAGCTGCTGACAAGGGCCGTCCTTTTTGAAATAGGAGATGATATTGTGCTCATCTCCAGCTACGTGTGTGTGAGAGTGTGAATCTTTGTGTGTGTCCTGTGAGTGTGCGAGTTTTCTGTGTGTTTCCTCTGTGTGTGCTTCCTGTCTGTGTGTTTCCTCTGTGTGTGCTTCCTGTCTGTGTGTTTCCTGTCTCTGTGTGTTTTCTCTTTTGTTTTTGTGCACATGTGTGAGTGTGTTTTCTGTGTGTGTGTTTTCCTCTCTCCCTCTGTGTGTGTGTGTGTGTGTGTGTGTGTGTGTCCTCAACCTCACCAAGCATAGCTCAGGGACCTCAGTTATCCTTTGAAGACACCGTGCTGCCAGGTACTAGACACAAACGTGACTTTAAATGTGACCTTTACGATCAAGCGTCTTGTAGTCTAGACAAGGAAGAGAGAGGAATGGAACGCCACGCCCTCTTCAGAACCAGGTGCTGTGGGAGAGTTCCTGGCTGTCTTTGCAGACCGCACACTGAAACAGCTATTGTGATCACCACTTTATAGTGACCAGAATGTGTTCAGCAAGGCAGCCTGCTCACAGCCTGGAGAACTTAGAATTTGTTTCCAGGCATGAACAAAAGCAACCAACCAAACGAATGTTTTCACTCCATAAACTGATACGTGCCAGGGAGACCTGTCCTGCTTTTTATGGAATGTGGGGGTGCTTAGAGTGGGGATGAAGGCTTGGCTGGGAGGAACCAGCAGCTGTGTTATCAGAAACAAAGGGAAGTGACAACAGAGTAATTTACGATGATCCCTGCCCACATTATCTCAGCACTCCCACTAAGAGCACTGTTCCTGGGCAGGGAGAACACACAACTTCTCACCTGCTGAAGAATGTGGAAGCCACAGGGAGTGGAGCTGGAAGCTCCCACCGTCGCTCCACGAGTGACTTCACAAAGCTTCCATCAGGCACCCGGGCCTGGCTGCCCTCCTGCTCCGCTTATTCTAAATAGAAACACATGACCCCCAAGGCCTGTGCTTACTCTATCACACTTTTACACATCTCAGGCCAGTCTGCTATTTAGATTTCCTGGCAATATCCTTGCAAGTCTTCTGTATTCCTTTATGGATGTATCTTCCTTTACTATTATAGTTTTTCTGCCTTTCTTTTGTCTCCTTCCAGGTGAACAAGACAATTATCTAAGAAGACGTTAATACAAAAATTAACGGAACCAACGGCAGGAACTGCCAAATGTTATGTTGCTCACGGAAGTTTCGACTTTGAAAGATAAGCAGCTTCTATTTATTCCATGCTCCAATTAGGGCAAACACAAAACATTTTCTATCTACTATGATGTATGTATTATATATGGACATATATGAAGTAAAAGTATAAATAACTGACTTAATTCTACATTCTTTCAAAATGAGGAAACACATCTAGCTTCTACATTGTTCTTTGTCTTTTCAATTATTTAAGCAATTTCAATAACTTAGAAGTCTCAGGCCGGGCGCGGTGGCTCAAGCCTGTAATCCCAGCACTTTGGGAGGCTGAGACGGGCGGATCACGAGGTCAGGAGATCGAGACCATCCTGGCTAACACGGTGAAACCCCGTCTCTACTAAAAATACAAAAAACTAGCCGGGCGAGGTGGCGGGCGCCTGTAGTCCCAGCTACTCCGGAGGCTGAGGCAGGAGAATGGCGTAAACCCGGGAGGCGGAGCTTGCAGTGAGCTGAGATCTGGCCACTGCACTCCAGTCCGGGCTACAGAGCAAGACTCCGTCTCAAAAAAAAAAAAAAACAAAAACAAAAAAAAAAAAAAAAAAAAAAAACTTAGAAGTCTCCCCTGCTCTGTAGGAAATAATAAAGTAAGATCCCAATACTCCAGTTTCCCTCAATGGTAATATCTCACTGTAGTACAATGTAACAGACAGGAACCTGACACTGACACAGTCCAGGCTCAGAACTTTCCACGTACAAGAATCTCCCTGTCACTGTTTGATGTCCACACCCACTTCCTCCTGCCCACACTCCTCCTGAGCCCCTGGCAACCACCAATCTGTTCTCAATTTCCATAATTTAATGTATAAATGTAATCATACAGCATGTAACTTTGTGAAAATTTTTTTTTTTTTTCCACTCAACGTAATTCTTGGGAGGCTCACTGATGTGGCTGCATGGATCAATAGTTCTTTCCTTTTTATTGCTGAGCAGTATTCCATGATGTAGACAGACCCGTTTGTTTAATCGTTCACCCATTGAAGGACATCTGGTTGGTTTCTGGTTTTTGGCTATTATCCCAAAGCTGCTATGAATAGACATTTTTATTTTTTTGGGATAATGACCCAGGCATGCAGTGCAATTGCTGGGTCACACGGTGGTTGCATGTGTGAAAGCTGTCAGAGTCAAAATGGAGTCACTTGTGTTCAAACAAACAAGCCCTGACAAATACAGCCGGAAAAGGCCTTGGAGGGAGGATTCTCATGCATAAATGACTAATAGAAAGAACTATCACAAAAAATGGCAAAAAACAGAACCTTGCACCAAGGCCATTGCAACCCCACACACACACAACACACACACACACACATGCATATATTCCTAGAAGAACATCCGCCATGCAACTGCTTCTCCAACCTTGGACTGGAGTCTGTCTTGTTTTTGATAACTGTAGCCAAGGACAATTATCTCAAGACAATTATGTCATCTTCCTCAATTTTCCTTTGAAAACTTTTGTCTTCTTTGACCTCCCTGAGTACACACATTGTTTGCTATGGCATATGTTTCCCACTGCTATGTCCTATTCCTGAATGATACCATTTTTCTTTAAAGAGCCTCCCTGTTATTTAGGCTGACACGCGTTTCCCTAACAAACTACAAAACTGCCAGCCGGGCGCGGTGGCTCACGCCTGTAATCCCAGCTATTCAGGAGGCTGAGGCAAGAAAATCTATGGCCGGGCGCGGTGGCTCACGCCTGTAATCCCAGCTATTCCGGAGGCTGAGGCAAGAAAATCTATGGCCGGGCGCGGTGGCTCACGCCTGTAATCCCAGCACTTTGGGAGGCCGAGGCGGGCGGATCACGAGGTCAGGAGATCGAGACCATCCTGGCTAACACGGTGAAACCCCGTCTCTACTAAAAATACAAAAAACTAGCCGGGCGCGGTGGCGGCGCCTGTAGTCCCAGCTACTCGGGAGGCTGAGGCAGGAGAATGGCGTGAACCCGGGAGGCGGAGCTTGCAGTGAGCTGAGATCCGGCCACTGCACTCCAGCCTGGGCGACAGAGCCAGACTCCGTCTCAAAAAATAAATAAATAAATAAATACATATTAAAAAAATAAAAAAAGAAACTACAAAACTGTCTTTCAGAATGATTGTACCATTTTTACATTCTCACTGGCTATGTGTGAGAAATTTAGCTTTTCCACATCTTTGAAACATTTGGTGGTGTGACTGGTTTTTTTCTTTTTTCTTTTAATTTTAGCAATTCTGAATGCTATGCAATCATGTCTCATTTTCGTTTGATTTGCATTTCCCTAATTGTTAATAATGTTGATAATATTTTTACATGCGTTTTTGCCATCTGTATATTGTCTTTGATGAAATGTTTGTTCTTGTGTTTTTCTCATTTTCTACTTGATTGTAAAAAATACTTTGAAAGTTCTTTATATAATCTAGATATTATCCTGAGATGGCCATGTTGTTTCCAAATATTTTCTCCTAGTGTGTAGCTTGCTATTTTATATTTTAACATTTTTTCCCATACAGTAAAGGTTTTTAATTTTAATGAAGTCCTATTTATCAATTTTTCTCTTCTGTGGATCATATTTGGTGTCAAATCTCAGAACCATTGCCTAACCTCTATCTCAAAGGTTTTCTCCTATGGTTTTTTTCCAAACGTTGTGTGATTTTACAGTTTATATTGAAGTCTATAATCTATTTTGAGTTATTTTTGTATAAATTGTAAGGTTTACTTCAGGGATTTTTTTTTCTTTTTTTGACCTGTGGATGCCCAGTTGCACCCAGAACCCCTTGTTGAAAGATTCTCCTTTTTAATTGCTTTTAGAGTTTTGTCAAAAATACGTTGGACATATTTGTGTGAGTCTATTTCTTGGTTCTCTATTCTGTTCCTTTAATTTATGTGACCATTTATCCACCATGTATCACACAGTCTTCATTACTGTAGCCATAAAATAAGTCTTGAAACTAGTTAGACTGTTTCTTCTCACTTTATTTTTCTTTTTCATAATTTTTAACTCTCTTGTTCTTTTTCATAAATTTTAACTCTTCTACTTCTCTTTGATTTCTATATATTTTTTTGAGTAATATTGTCTATATCTAAAAAAAAAACCTTGCTAGGATTATAATAGGTCTTGCATTAAACCATGTTAAACCATCCTTTTACTTTTAATCTGCCTTTATTGTGAAATTTGAAGTGAATTTCTTGTGGGTGGTATATAGTTGAGTCATAGCTGTCTTTTTAATTATTTTTGTATGTATGTGTGTATGTATGCATGTATTTACTTGAGACAGGGTCTTACTCTGTCACCCAGGTTGAGGTACAGAGGCATGATCATGGCTCACTGTAGCCTCATTCTCTTCAGGCTCGGGTGATCCTTAGCCTCCCGAGTAGCTGGGACCACAGGTGTGTGCCACCACACATGCTAATTTTTGTAGTTTTTGTAGAGACTGGGTTTGTCATGTTTCCCAGGCTAGTTCCAAGCTCCTGGCCTCAAACAACCCACATGCCTCAGCCTCTAAGTTCTGGGCTTATAGGCATGAGCCACGGCACCTGGACATGGTTGTCTTTTTAAAAAAATCCACTAAATCAATCTCTGTCTTTTAAGTGATATTAGACCATTTATATTTAATGCATTTATTAATGTGTTGGAAATTAAAACTTTTATTTTATTATTTGTTTTCTATGTGTCCTCTGTTTTTCATTCCTGTTTCTTTATCCAGTGAGTTACTTGAAGTATTTTTTTCAAATTTAGTTTTGCTATACCTATAATTTTTTAGAGTATTTATTTATATAGCATTTTAGGGAGTGCTTTAGGTGTTACATTATACATTCATAATTTTTCACAGTCAACTTGTGACAATATCTTACCAGTCTGAGTGAGATATAGAGACCTTACTTCTTCTTATGTGATTTTACCCTCCTTATTTATAAATAATTTTAAGTATTTCCATGCAAATATTTGGAAGTAAATCAAGTGCTGCTAAAATTTTTGTTTCAATTATTAGACATAATTTGCAAAATTCAAGAAGAAGAAAAACCAATTGAACTTGCCCATAATTTCAACTTTTTTAAGCTTCTTTTTTTATTTCTGATATTCCAAGATTTCTTCTTTTATTATTTTCTTTTTGTTTAAAGAAATGTCTTTATTTTAGGGTAAATCAGCTGATGAAAAGTTTTTTCTTAGTTTTTCTTTATCTGTGAATGTCTAGATATACCCTTCATTCCTCAAAGATTCTTACTTGGTTGTGACTCTGGGTTAATAGTTCTGTTCTTCCAGTGGCAGGAATGTTGTGCCACTTCCTTCTGACTTCCATAGTTTCCTTTGAGAAATCTGCTGTACTTTGAACCATTCTTTCACTTGTGGGTAAGGTATTGCTTCTCTTTAAAGATTTTAATTGTCTTTAGTTTTCAGAAACTTGCCTATGATGTGTCTTTGTATAAATTTGGGAATTGTATTCCTTTGGAAATTTTATTTTGAGAAAGTTTTGCTCAGCTTCTTTAACCTAAAGATTTCTGTCTTTTGTCATACTTGGGAAATTCTCAGCCATTATTTCTTAGAGCACTTTTTTTTTTTTTTTTTTTTTTGAGATGGAGTCTCGCTCTGTCGCCCAGGCTGGAGTGCAGTGGCGCGATCTCAGCTCACTGCAAGCTCCGCCTCCCAGGTTTATGCCATTCTCTTGCCTCAGCCTCCTGAGTAGCTGGGACTATAGGTGCCCGCCACCACACCCAGCTAATTTTTTTGTATTTTTTAGAGATGGGGTTTCACTGTGTTAGCCAGGATGGTCTCAATCTCCTGACCTTGTGATCCGCCCTCCTCGGCCTCCCAAAGTGCTGGGATTACAGGCGTGAGCCACCGCACTCGGCTCTTAGAGCACTATTTAATCCCTTTCTCTTTCCCCTTTCTTTTTGTAACTCCACTGACATAAATGTTAGTTTAAAAACAATCATTATCATACAGATCCCTGAGGCTCTGATGACATTTTTTTTTCTCTTTGCTCTCAGCTATTCAAATTGGGTGGTTTCTATTATTCTATTTACAAGTTTACCATTTCTGTTTCCTCTGTGCTAGTATCACGTAAACTCTTTTTTTTAAATTCTTGTATTTTTAGTTTTAAATTTCCATTTGGTATTTTTTTTTTTTAACATCTTCTATTTGTTTGCTGGGATTTTGCCATTTTCTACTTTTGCTTCAAGTGTGTTCATATGCTTTCCTGAAGTCTCTTTTGTTCATGGCTGCTTTGAATTTTTGTCGGACAATTTTAACATTTATGACATCTCTAGTTTATGGTATGGTGAGTGATTTTTAATGGAAACCAAATTTTTATATCCTATTTTGACACTCAGGATCTTCTTTATACCATTTAATTTAGTTGATATTCTTTGGCACACTTCAACAGTGGAAGGATGTGGGGCTGAATGTCCAAGTTCCCAATAACCTCCTTTGCCATCACAAGGGAGGGGTTCTTCTTCCTGCATGCTGGGGTGGGCACTCTGGCTTCTCAAGTGGGTTCCATTGACCCACTGGTGGGCTGGCCTCACTGCTGCTGGGCAGTTGTGAAAGTCCTGATTCTCTACCAGGCCTCCCCACCCAGAAGCAAAGGGAGGTGTGAACCTCATGACTGTTGCTTGGGGTGGAAGTTCAGGCTCCTGATGTGGTCCCCCGATCTTGGGTGGGGGCCTGGTTACTCCCCACTGCTGAAGAGAATCCAGCCTCCCTATTTGGCCTTCTCTGCCACTACCTGGCTGGGATGTTGCGATGTTTCATTACAGCCTCATGAAGGTGAAGTCTAAGTGGCCCTGGCTGCTATGGGTTTGGTGGGGTCATGATTTTTAGGTGGCATTTGGCAGGGAGAGGTGTGGATTTGTCTAAAGTTTTCTGTCTTGCTAGGCTACTCCTTTGCTGGTCTTTTGTATACAGAGAGTGCTTTTCTTGAAGTGTTTTTCTGCACCTGCTGAATTTCTGAGTTGCTAACTTTAGTATCAAGTCTGGGATTTCCGGAGAGGAAAGAAAATCCAGCTAATTCATCACCGAATTGTTCCCTTGGTCCCAGGTTTTCTAGCCAGTCTGTCCTCTCTCCACCTTCCAGACTCATTGTGTATTTGCTTCCTATACAATGCCCAGAGTTTTTAGTTATTTTTAGAGAAAGAAATAGGAAAAATGTACTCCTTCTTCCCCAACAGAAGTTCCCTCATCATTCATTTTTCTCCAAAATAATTTTTCTAAATCTTGGTGATATCAACATGTTAAAACATCAGTTTTATACTTCCTATTTGAAAGGATATTGATTGGTGATTCCACTTTCATGACACAACATTTCAGTCAGGTGTAAAAAATGTCCCTTGTTTCTAATATCCAGAGTCGCTTAAAGAGTATAGTGTTAGGTGATGATTTTTAAAAATCATTTGTCAAAAAGTACCAAAAATGCCATTTTAATATCAAAAAGAAATACATGCTATTTTTCTTTTGATTTTGTATTTGCTATTTTTTATTGTTATTATACTTGAAGTTCTGAGATACATGTGCAGAACATGCAGGTTTGTTAGTGGTTTGCTGCACCCATCAACCCATCATCCACATTAGGTATTTCTCCTAGTGCTATCCTTCCTCTAGCCCCCCACCCACTGACAAGCCCTGGTGTGCGATGTTCCCCTCCCAGCTGACAAACATAAGAAAAAAGCTCATCATCACTGGTCACTAGAGAAATGCAAATCAAAACCATAATGAGATACCACCTCATGGCAGTTAGAATGGCAATCATGAAAAAGTCAGGAAACAACAGATGCTGGAGAGGGTGTGGAGAAATAGATACACTTTTACACTGTTGGTAGGAGTGTAAATTAGTTCAACCATTGTGGAAGACAGTGTGGCAATTCCTCAGGAATCTAGAACCAGAAATACTGTTTGATTTTATGTTTTAAATATCCTTCTCCCCCTTCTTCCTCTGCCTTGTACTACTAGAGCCCAAGCTCCAATATCATGTTTTTGACACGTCCTCACAAATCCCATTTCAGAATCTTGGATGGGTTCTGACACTAATCTTGGTGCTTCCTCGTTGCATTAGTGGCATGAGGGGGGAAGATGGTGTGTGAGGTCATTGTCCTGCTTGCCACATCTCCTACAGAGATCACCACAACTGACCAGCCGCCCTGAACCCAGACCTCAGTTATGACCTCCCTGTGAGTCCCAGAAAACAGGGTCAATTCCCAATTTGGCATGGGACTGTTGGGAATATGATCACCAGGAAATGACACATTTGCATGCATACAGGTGTCAGGAGACCTGGACGTGCCTTAAGACACTGCTGAGTACCCTTTCCCATCTGTTTAAGCTCCATGAAAGCTAGGGGTCTTTTGTCACATTTATGGCTGAATTGACAGACACTGCAACCAGGTGACTACTCTGTAAATATGTGTGGCAAAAATAAATATGCAAATTTTTTACCTTCAAAGCCAAGGCATTCTGGAACAATGTATTTTTCCAGAAAATTCCCTTTTAGAAAGACATGCTTTTATCCAAGCAGCTCTTAGGGGCATGAGAATCTGCCTACCTTGTTGAAAGCATCTTATCCTAAGACACTTGTGACCTCAGACAGTGTCTACCAAGCAGATCTGAGACACCAAGTGAAAAACTGCAGGTCGTCAGCCCAGACTTGCAGCACCAAGTTCAAATATTTTCTAACAATAAGTGCCAATCCCAAAAATATGCTATTAAAGGGAGATAGCAATCTAGAATTACATAAAAATAACTGGGGCACCTCCAGAAATGTAATATTTGCCCCAAGCAAGTTCCAAGGCTACAGTAAGGGTCATAGGTGAACTGGACTTGAAGATTCTAGATACTGGACAGATATGTCGAGGAAAAAGGACATTTTCCTAGACCAAGAGTTATTTAATATTGGAAAATGGCTACCAATAGAGAATGTGAAATTCCTGAAAATTTTAAAAGAAAGAAATAGCCCTAAGTCTAGGGATACTTTTAAGGATGGGTGATCAGCTGAAGAGTCTTTTAAAAGGGTTCCTTGCTCCCAAATCCTACAGGACTTCATGATTCCCCAAACCACTGATTGTGGAACATCTGCAGGAACCAGAGAGAATGCTGAGCTGCCGCTCCCCTCTCCTCTCCTCAGTTGGCTATGGTGAGTGTTCAGTAATTTGAAAAATAAATAAGCACAACATTTCCAAGCACTCAATTTTGTGCTGACAAATATACAAATGTGAAGAACATTAGGGAGGCATCCAGCATTTTCAATAATGCATGATCCCCATCACTTAATTATTTTGAAAACATCTGTTGAAGAAAAGGATGCCCTGGAGGGGAATTAAGAAGTCACATGGATCAGTGTGTGGCCACATTTCACCCTTTGAAGAGGAGACAGGAGCCTAAGGAGTGTGGTGCTAACTCCAAGCGCTAATGGGGGTGGAAGATGGGGTGGTAAGAGACCAAACGGGTCCTGGCATTGCCCAGTCTGATCTAGATCAGTTTCTTCATTGGAAGTGGCACTGGGAGGGGCACACAGCCTGGGGACGTTTGCACCCAGGGCTTGCATTCCCTGCAGCTTCTGCTCTTGAGCAATGGAAGGATGTCAGCTGGAAGGGCTGGGGCGCCTTCCGGGTATTACCCAGGATTTGAGGCTGCAGGTGACTAATCCAAGAAGCATTCAGGTGCAAGAGGAGGGTGGGAAATGGATGCTGTGCTCTCCATGGTTGGGAGGGCAGAGTGGTCAAGAAAAATTGATGCTGTACTTTCCACAGCCACGTGGATTTTGTGTGACTAGGTGTGACCAAGGAGCAGCTAACCCTCAGGGAGAAGAAGGAACTGGGCTAATTTCCTCATCTGAAAAATCAAGCCCTTGTAAACAATGCTGCCTGGTAAGGTAAAAACCACAGTGATGCGGTTTGGCTCTGTGTCTCCACCTAAATCTCACCTTGAATTCTAATAATCCCCACCAATCATGGGAGGGACCAGATGGAGATAACTGAATCATGGGGGAGGGTTTTCCCATGCTGTAGTGAATAAGTCTGATGGTTTTATAATGGGCAGTTCCCCTGCACACACTTTCTTGCCTGCCACCCTGTAAAACGTGCCTTTGCTCCTTCACCTTCCACCACGATTGTGAGGCCTCCCCAGCCATGTGGAACTGTGTGTCTGTTAAACCTGTTTCCTTTATAAATCACCCAGTCTCAGGTATATCTTTATTAGCAGCGTGAGAACAGACTAATACAGATAGTGTTCTGTTCCAACTCATGACACAAAGAATCAGACATGTGCAAGAATGGTCATTTTGTTAAAGAATGAAGACCTTCCACAACAACGTTGTTCCATAAAAGGTAGATTCCTTCATTTTTAAAGCTCTTCACAGTCCACGGATTTCTTCTATGTTCATTGTCTCATTTACCTCTCAAAGCCACCCTGAGAGGCAGAAATGTCGAGTGTCATGGAATATTTAGATGGTTAGAAAGGAATGCTGCATTGTACCGATATTTATCGACCAGTGATTTAGGTAAGAATTCCAGGCATCCCCAGAGAACCTCCACTCACGGAGGTGGACAGTCTGGGTACAAATGCATGCTTTGTTCCTTCATAATCTAATTATAAATTATCCAGTGAATTCTCCTAATTTTCCCTTGCTTCGATTTTTGAATTTATCATTAGCCATGAAAAATCAAAAGAAAAAGAAAATGTTCAACTTATTCCTTTGGGATAGACAACCTTGGGCTATAGGTTGAAATCCACTCTCGGGGAAGGTATGCATGGAGCCGGCCTCCCTTCACTTTCTGACCCCACCCCTGCTTCCCAGTCCTGGCCATCTAACCCTACACTGCCTGGTCTTCATTCCAGAACATTCTCTTTATGTATATTTCAGCATGTCCTTTCTGGAGTAATAAATAAAAATAAACAAACAAAGAAACAAGAAAGAGAGAGACGGCTGATGGAGAAGATGATGAACCAATCAAGTACTAAGTTATGCAAAAAGAACCTTGGGAAATATTGATAGCTAATTTCACTGTGATACTTGCAAATTGTAAGCACAGTATTTATTCTTTGACATTTCAGCAATGTCAAAAATCTTCTGCTCCAGTGCCCTGGAGTAGACATGAGGGCCAGCTTTGCCCCTCAACCATTTCAGCCAGGCGTTTTCAACTGTAGGATTTATACTTAAGTTACACCAACCAGATACAAACTGGTGTCACTTTTTTCCCCTTAAAGCTTCGGAAATTTCACACCTTTTCTTGGTAATGTATTCAAATATCAAATAGCTCCTGGTCCTGGAAACTTTTCCTTTTGTTATTTAATATAAATGTCTTGTCCTGATCTTGTTTCTGCTTTCTTAAGATTCAATGAAAGAAATATAAGTCTTAAAATTACGTGAAGGTAATGAAAGTTAATTTTTAAAAGCCTACAGTTAAATTTAATAGACTTGTATTTTAAAAACTGCTATTTTATTTTACTCTTCATAGTATTTGCCATGTGAATGCATTTACCTGCATTAGAGAATTTGTACCCTGGGAAATATTTGTTGCCACATTACAGACCTTATTAACTTCAATGGTTATTTTAAAACCAAGCAAATTAATAAGCTGTAATTAAGTGGTAAAACAATGAAATTGCTCAAAACATAGACTTTTAAAGAATCTGTTTGGCACGGTGGCTCATGCCTGTAATCCCAGCACTTTGGGAGGCTGGGGCCGATGGACCATGAGGTAAAGAGATTGAGACCATCCTGGCCAACATGGTGAAAACCCCGTCTCTACTCAAAACACAAAAATTAGCCGGGCATGGTGGCACATACCTGTAGTTTCAGCTACTCAGGAGACTGAGGCAGGAGAATTGCTTGAACCCGGGAGGTGGTGGTTACAGTGAGCCGAGATTGAGCCACTGTACTCCAGCCTGGGGACAGAGCAAGACCCTGTCTCAAATAAATAAATAAATAAATAAATAAATAAATAATAAATAAATAATGTAACTTTCTATTTTACATGTTCTTAACATTTCAGACTGGGGAAAGAACAACGGGTAAACAATCACAGCTGAATTTCAGCACATTCACTGTGCCAAGTCTCAAGCTAGATCTGGGGCCTGTGGAATTGTCTGTTCTTTTTAGTTTTGCTTCGTTTCTGTTTTGTTTTTTGAGACAGGGTCTTGCTGTGTTGCCCAGGCTGGCGATGCAGTGGCACAATCATTGCTCATTGCAGCCTCGAATTCCTGGGCTCAAATGATTCTCAGCGAGTAGCTGGGACTACAGGTGTACACAACCACACGCAGTCAAAACTGTGACCGAAAGATGCCTTAAGTGGTGTATTCATCCATTCTCACACTGCCATGAAGAACTACCCGAGACTGGGTAATTTACGAAGAAAAGAGGTTTAATTGGCTCATGGTTCTGCAGGCTCTACAGGAAGCACGGCTAGGAAGCCTCAGGAAACTTACAATCATGGTGGAAGGTGGAAAGGAAGCAAGCATGTCTTACCAAAGTGGAGCAGGGCAGACAGGGAGTGAAAGGGGAAGTGCTACACACGCTCAAACAACCAGATCTCGTGAGAACTCACTCAGTGTCACCAGAACAGCAAGTGGAAAATCCACCCCCATGATCTAATCACCTCCCACCAGGCTCTTCTCCCAATTCTCCTGAGATTTGGGCAGGGACACAAATTCAAACCACTTGAGGGGGACAGAGTTATTTGAGGAAAAAAGAAACAGAAAGATATCAGTTGTCTTAATAGAAACAAAAATTCAGTGTTGCAAGCCACTCTTAAACAGCAGGGTTGACTTCTTCCTATTCCAACCAAAAGAAAAAACACCCGAGTGTGCATGTGTGTGAGGGGACCATGATAAAAATAAAATAGAATGACATTGAAAGGCTTATGTGGTGCACTGTGTACCACGGGGTGCCACATATCACTTGAGTTTCAGGATTTAACACGATGAGCACAAACTTGGTATTCAACCTGCGTATAAAAATTTCCATAAAAACACACATTTAAGAATTGGGAGTATTTTTTATATATTTGAAAATTAATGTGTTATTTTCATAGATCAAATACAATAAGGATTTTAAATAACTCTGTAGTTATTAACATCAAAGGAAGAACATACGTTTTATTTTAAAATTCCCACCTGAAATGGTGGAGGTGGGTGCACATCACGGAATGTCTATAATGAGGGACCTGTGTGCATCAGGACGGACAGCTGGGGTAGCTGCTTCCTGGGAATATCTGTCAGGAACCTGCCATTCGGTTAGAGCCAGTCATGGTGCTGCACACGGAGCAGTGACTGTCTACTGGGGGAGCCAGAGGCTACAGGAGGAGTTATGCAAAAGTGAAATCGCGAGGATGCCAGCCTCAGGGAGGAGGAGCTCGGTGCTGGGGCCTGGGACAGTGACTGTCTACTGGGGGAGCCAGAGACTACAGGAGGAATGATGCAAAATTGAAATTGCAAGGACGCCAGCTTCAGGGAGGAGGAGCTGGGTGCTGGGTGCTGGGGCCTGGGCACATGGGACTTGAGGCAGAGGGGAGGCCTCCCAGGCTGAGAGACCATGACGTTGAGGCCTCAGCTGGCCCCAGAGGCAGAGAAAGCAGCAGAAGAAATGAAATACCAGGAGAAATCAGAAAGGGAAAGTGAAAAGTTCCTGTAGAAAATGTAGATATAAAAGTATTTACTGAAGTGGCCTAATGGCAGACCAAGTTGTGGTGGGTGTCAGGGAGGAACAGTAAGTGCCCTCAAGCCTCCATCCCCCAAAAGACCATGAGGCATGTGCTGGGTCCTGGGAGTTCTGAGAAGTTGTGTGTGTCTGTGTGTGCACGTGTTTGTGCATGTGTGTGCATGTGTGCCTGTGATAGTGTGTACTTGCTTGTGTGTGCATGCATGCCTGAGCGTGTGTGTATGCACGTATGTGCATGAGTGTACGTGTGTGTACCTGTGTGCGTGCATGAGTTGCACGTGTGAGTGTGTGCGTGTGTGAGTGTGCGTGCCTGTGCATGTGTGTGTATGTGTGCACACATGTGTGCATGTGTGTGTTCGTTGTTGTTTGTTTTCTGGCAACCCCATATAAAATCAGGGAGGAAGAATCAACAGAAGAATCCAGAAAAGCCACCCGGGAGAAGAGAAAGCCCCAGGGGGACCTGCAACTTCCTTCTGTCTGCCTTGAGCCTCTAAGTGTAGACAGAATTTATTTTGTCAGAACATAATGGGAAAATGGTCCAATATATTTTTAAACCAATGTTTCTTTTGTTTTTCTTAATATACAATCCATATGCTTCCAGTTCATCTCATATATCTGAACAGGCTCACTTGAGTCCCCCCTTGCTCGGAGCTTTCATAAAATAAAGGAATAAAAATAAGCAGGGACTTAGGAGAGAGAGAGAGAACCGAAAAGGGGATGAAAGCTCAACAGGTGAGCTCAGGTGATTCTGGAAGTTGAAGGTGGTTGGACACGTGGCCTGGCCTCGCGCATGTAGGGAACTAACGCCACGACCTCAGGAAGGGGAACCCGCACGGGAGGTGGAAGGGCATCACCAAGCCCAGGAGAAATCACAACCACTGAGAAGCCCTGAAGGCCAGGACAGTGGGGAGGGCGGGAAGTGGGATGAGTCTTTCTTTGCGTTTGATGAAAAGCAGAACGCAGGGACCCCTGTTGCCCCCAACTCCCACACACAGATGTGCAGCTGCTCCCTGGATCCCCACACAGGCCAGCAGGCAGGGAGCTCAGCTGGAGGCCTTACCCGGCGGAGCCGTGGTCCCTAAGACGCCTGCACAGCTCAGGACGCGGGCAGGTGTCTTCCCAAACCCGGAGCCCCATGCAGGGCCTGCCAGCCCTTTCCTCTCCAGTTCCCAGGGGTGGACGGAGCCTGGAGCTTTCTCTTCTCAGAAAACTGTCCAGCCCCAACCTAGGACCCCTGAATTCATTAATGGTTTTCAGATTGGGATTCTTTCAGTTCCAACAATAATGTACACACACACAAACACTCACACTCACATTCTTTCAATTATTTCTAAAACATGGTCTAAGGTTTCTAATGTCAAAGTAAAATTTAAAAGTGTTTTCAAACATTGAAAGTTTCAATAAAAGATCTTGTGTGCATTTTTTTCCCCAAAAGCTAACTGGCGTTGTGTTTCAAACAAGAGAATGAGGGAGGATCCCAAGTACAGTCCCAGACATGGAAGAAGTGCTAGTGCCCGCAGGGGAAGGGTGAAGGGGAGCCCCCGGGAGAGCTGGGGACCTGGCCTTGGGGGAGCAGGATGGAGAGACTCTTCCAGCCCTTAATGAAAGGGGCTGATGTGCATCCCTGCATCTTGAGGAACTTTCTAGCTCCAACGAAAAGTTTGGGTGCAGAGGAGTGATAGGTAAAAGAAAATTACGAAAGCCAGGAAAAATAAAACAAAAAGAAAAATCTGTACAAAGAAAGGAAATTGCAGTCTACTTTGGATGGTGATTGTGACCGTGTGTGTGTGTGTGTGTGTGTGTGCATGTGCAGTGGAATTTGAGGAATACATCCACTGAATTATCCATAGGAGAGAGTCAGTACCCAGCTTCTAACCCTAAATAATCAGAAAGCAGCAGTATAAATGTGCTACTTAAAATACAAAATGGAACGCTAGGAAAAACAACTAAAAGAGTCAACAGTTAATTTGATTCTTTTTTTTTTTTTTTAAGATGGTCTCACTCTATTGCTCAGACTGGAGTGCAGGGGCACACTCATGGCTCACTGTAACCTCTAGCTCCTGGCCTCAAGCCGTTGTCTGGCCTCAGCCCAGAGTAGCTGGGACCACAGATGTACCCCACCATGCCCAGCAAATCTCTTTTTAGTTTTTTACTTGAGACAGAGTCTCCCTGTGTTGCCCAGGTTGGTCTGGTACTCCTGGGTTCAAGCTATCCTCCCACCTCAACCTTCTCCGTGCTTGGATTACAGATACGAGCCACCACGCTCAGCCCAATAGCTGATTATTTTGCCCTGTGGATTAGGAGCTGGGGCTGGGGTGGAGGTGGGGTGGGCAGGAGATGTTCTTTGCTATGTTCTCTTTGGAGTGTGAGCTGACATTTGAGACTGTGCCCCTGCACTGATCCGATTTTCATTCAGCAGCAGGAGGGGCGGGTAGGGGCAGCTGTTGGTGGGTCCTGTCCCTCCCGGTTCCATCTTCACCCACAAACCCCGAGCAGCAGCCGCAGTCTGGAGTGTGGCAGGAAGCCCTGGGATCTCCTTTCTAGGTGTGTTGCCCTGACATTTACCGCAAGGCAGGTGGAGGGCGGGGCTCAGGAGAGAAGTCTTTTCAGAGAGAAGCACAGGGATCAGCTGGTCCTCGCTATCTTTGTTCTTTTTCGTTTTCACAAAATCTCTTCCTGAAAGAAAAGTAACCCTTTCATTGCTGTGAAAAAACAACGTTTCTGAGGTAAAAAGATGAGGATCTTCTCCCCAGTGGGGGAAATACCGTTATAAAAATGGAGTCCAGCCAAGAATGTCTGTTTTCCTAAGGAACTAGTCTTCGCTAAACAGTGTTTTCTGAGTGACAGCCTGGAGTAAAACAGTAGGAAAATGAGAATAAAACGGGCTGCATGATGAGAGGTGTGAAACTTCACTCTAATGGGGTTAATGGAAAGGCTGTTGAGTATTTACTTGATAACTTAACACGAATTAATCAAAGTTAATTCTAATCAGATGCAGTCTGTTTTTTTGCAGATAGTTGCAAAAGGACTGAACGATGAGAAAACGGAGGCAGAAGATGCGGAACAGTATTTTAGGAATTTGGTACTGAATGATAAGGTAGATACTTACAACAGTGAATGGGGGAAAAGAGGGGCAGGGAAATTTTTCAGATTTGTTGAGTTTTCTTGCCCTTTGATGTATCTTTCTTAATCTCTGCATTGATTCCAGGACCCTCAAAGTAACCCTCACACCTCACTTTCCTTACAACTGTGTACACGGGTCCTAGAAGAGGATGATATTTGGAAACAAAACCTGGAGTGCGCTAAGTTTGCTCCCCTCTCCTTTAATGACCCCACCAAATGTCCACCACGAGTGTAGAGCAGGTTAGTATCCAGGACCCAATGAAGCCAGAAAGGCCCCTTCTCCAGGAGGGTGTGGCAGGAGGAAGGAAGGAAACCATGGAAAGTGGGGCCAGAGTCAGCCAGCAGCACCTTTGAGTCCCCCGGGGGCCCCTAACTTCTTCTCCCTCCATGTGCAGTGGGCAGGGTCTCCTCTAGGGGAGGGGCCTCATGTCATCCCATCCTGTCCCCCATAGGCTGTGGTCACAGTTTCACTCCGTAGCCAGATGAACCCACAGGCCATGGGCTCCACACTCCCATTATTAGAAAAATAATTATGCACGTCTTGGCTAAACTCCAAGCGAGCTGTCCAAAGAGGGCCTTCTAATTAGCATGATCTCTAATTCCACCCGAGGAAGAGTTGATTCTCCGTTCCTGGAGATGCAGTCACCTGGAATCATCACAGGAAAAAAAAAAAACGCCTGAGATTTTGTCTTATTGCAAAATTCAGGAGTGTAATTCGAACTTACCGTGGAAATAAAAACATATCTTAAGTTATGAAGGAGTTTAATCAAGACACCACCTTAGGCTTTCAGTAAGTGAATTGTTCTGGCCACTGTATTTGGGGCCCTGTGACATGGGTTTGCCTGACGTTTCCCTTGTCATCACTTGTGCACCATTCATCTCACTGTACAGAAACAAGCATGTGTGCACACACAGGAACACGCACCCACATACATGCACCAGTTCTTAAAACTAGACATATTCTGCTGCTTCTTATGTTTTTTTCTAAAGGGAACTCCAGTTCCACTCTTGTTTCCACAATACCTGTGTGATGCCAGTAGCAGGCACTCCTGTGTCAATCACTCCCTCCAGACGGAGGCCAAGCTGCCACGCCACTGGGGCTGTGCCCCCTTCATCCTGTGTCTCCAACACCAAAACGTGTCACCTCATCCCTGGAAGGTGTTCAGAACGCATTTGTTTAATGGGCAGAACTTTGCCCTGACTCAAGTATATCCTGTTCTTTGGCCTACTCCACCTGTGGGAGGTGTACACATCCCACCTGGCTTATGGACAGATAGCCTCTCTGTGTAGGAGGCCCCTCCAACCGCAGCCTTGACCAACTCGAACCAAAAAATGGCAGCAAGGCCAGGTGCGGTGGTTCTCGCCTGGAATCCCAGCACTTTGGGAGGCCAAGGTAGACGGATCACGAGGTCAGGAGATTGAGACCATTCTGGCTAACATGGTGAAACCCCATTTCTACTAAAAAAAAAAAAAAAAAAAAAAAAAAAAAAATTAGCCGGGCGTGGTGGCAGGCGCCTGTAGTCCCAGCTACTCCGGAGGCTGAGGCCGGAGAATGGCGTGAACCTGGGAGGCGGAGCTTGCAGTGAGCCGAGATCGCGGCTGCACTCCTGGGTAATAGAGAGAGACTCCGTCTCAAAAACAAACAAAAACAAACAAACAACAAAAAAAAAAAAAACAAAAACGGCAGCAAGCCTCATCCGCCGTGAGGCCCTAGGCCCGTCCAGCAACTTCACAGCTGACGGGGAGTTGAGGAGGGTGCGGGGGGCACTGGAGGCCTCCCTTTTTTCTGCAGACGCAGCGGAGCGTGCAGAAGGCAGGGCCGCTCTCTCTGGGCCCCTCCTCCTGGGCCTCCCCCCGCTGCCTGATTTCTGGAAGCCTCAGTGTTCAATAATTCAGGAGAAGCGCGAATCAGCATATCTTACAGCATATTTGATGTGCAGCACACACAATGCAGACGGCTTCATTTCAATTTGCCCCTTTGTTGCCAATAAAGGCCCAACAAACACCCTGAATGACCGCGCTCGCCAACGCCCAGTCCCTGCGCCTCCGCTCCTCGGGAGGGGCACGGCGTCCTGCTGCGCCCGCCCCCCGCCTCCATTGTTCCTTCTGTATCATTTACCTGGGATCAAGTGACTTTCTCCATCCCGGGAATAAGGGCCTGGCTCCGTTTTCAGGCCTCTTCTGATCTCCGGAGCTAATTGGCTCAGGTGTAAACCAAGCCAGCAGGGCTGGGACTTTGAAGTAAGTCAGCCGCGCAGCGCGCCTGGGAACATCCCTGTCTGCGTGTCAAATACCAGCCGGCCAGGCACGCTGCTCGGGCCCACTAATAAAACACCGGCCATCGCGGGGTAGTACAAGGCTCCCATCCATGCGGGTGCTTCATTGCGAGCTCATCATTAACTCTGCAGGCTGGGCCTGGAATGCAATCCAACCCGTTTTTAATGAGAGGGGGTGTCTGTGCCCGTGGGTGCGAGTGGCCCAGGGTGACACCGGCTGTTACATATGGAGCCACCACGCTTTGATCAATAATGCTGTTTCGCTTTGAAAAGGGGCTCATTTTGTCAGGATGTGGCAGGAAGGCCTCCCCGCCCCTGCGCCTGTGGTCTGTGTCCAGCACGCGCAGTGATGGAAAGGTCGGTCCCCAGCACCCGAGGACACTTGCTGTGTTGCCCGGCACCACCTATTCTCAGACGCTTTAAAGAGGGCTCCCCCCCACGGGGTGCATGCCTCAGTCTATGTTCGGGTTATCAATGCAATCGCTGCTTTAAAAAGAACAAAAGCAAAAAGTGCAGCTGACTCCTTCAGACTCTGATTTTGCAGATTCCCTTTCTTTTTAAATGCAAACCTATTGAATGGAAATGAGGTGAGGAATAACATCCTTTCTCAAACCTTCCTGTGACCTCTGGAAGTGTCCACATGACTTGCTCATGCTCTGCATTGTGCCATAGCCCTGAGCTTCTGTTCCTGTGTCATCTCTGATCAATGGGCTTCCGACCACGTGGATCCAGGCTGAACACACAGCTCCTTTCAGAATTGTGAATGTTAGTTGAGTATTTTGAGAAACTGAACATCCGTTCACATAATGACATGATACATTACAGAACGGACACACGCTCTAACGTTATCTAAACTGTGGTCACATCGGACTTCACTAGCCTTTGCCTTGGGGGCTGCAAACATCCAGGCCCTGGATACATAAAGGTGCTTGGGGACATTCGGTGGCTGTATTCCTGTGCTTGGGCTGCCAGGACAAAACGCCGCAGACGGGGCCTTAAGCAAGACCTTTATTCTCTCAGTTCTGGAAGCTGCAACCCAAGGGTAAGGTGTCTGCAGGACTGGTTCCTCCAGAGGCCTCTCTCCTGGGCCTGCAGACTGCACCTGTCTTCCTGGGTCCTCACAGCATTGTTGTCTCTGCTTGTCTGTGTCCTAATTTTTCCTTTCTTCTAAGGACACCAGTGGATTGGATTAGGGCCTGTGTGTATAATCTCATTTTTAGGCAATTACTTCTTTAACGACTCCGTCTTCAAACACAGTCAGCATTTGAGGTGCTGGGAGTGAGGACGTCAAAGTGTGAATTTTGAGGGAACCGATTCAACCCATCACAGTGGTCAGACTGGAGAAACACTAACTTTGGCGAAACACAACCCACCTGTGAGGTAGTTGTGGGCTCCTTCCTCTAACGGGGGAGGACTCACACAACGACAGTCCCAGGGAGAGGCCCTGGGCGGTGGCACCCAGAGGACTGTGTGCCTGTCCAAGTATGGAAGGGCCCAAGTGCATGTGCCTCCAGACCCCCTGAGGGAATGGGATTAAATTTTAGGGTGATTCTGAATCCTGCAGCCCAAACTGCATGGACTCCCACCTGCCTCCAGGGAAGGACAGCTGATAATCAGGGAAAGGGAACCCTTGTTTCCTGTGATCTGTGTGGCTCATGGAAAGGTCCAGCTACCAACTGACTCGGCACCAGCAGCTCCTCCTGCGGCCGGGATGGGCCCTGTCTGGGCCACAGCAGCCCTGGCAGGAGGCATTGGTGGTTGTGAGGCGGTGTCTGTGGACTGCGGCCTACTGTCACTATCTGTGTAGGGCGCTGGTGTTAGAGCTGCTGATTTGGGCATCGGTATCAGAAACAACCCCAGGGGATGGACAGAGAAAAAGTAGGCCCCAGAGAGTCATCCCAAGGTACTCACGCAAGGCGAGGCATGCCAGAGACCCTCCGAGAGAGCCAGGAGGAGTTTGCCCAGGGAGGGACAGTCACACTCCTTTGTGCCTATGGCCTGGTCCACCCACAAATCTGGAAGACTTGGGATACAGGCTGCAAATCGTGCCCACCCTGGACAGCTTATGTGATCAGTGTTACGTCAAAAGCGTATTTTCCTCTTTAGTTGTGGCAGACGGATGGAGAATCCCAGGCCCCTGGGCCCCTTTTCCTTGGCAGTCCTGCTCCTACCCGAGAAGATGCTGCATTTATGGCAGTTATGCATATCTTGGCTTGCCTGTCTGCCTTCCCACTCCTTGCAGTTTGAGAGAAGAGGAGAGGGGAAGGTGGCAGTAAAGAAGCAGTGAGTAATTACGATGCAGAAATTAGAAATATCTCTGGAGACACAGGCACAATAAAAACAAAATAAAATACACTGCCAGGAGAAACAGCTCTGCACAAAAACATGAGAAACCTTGGTGGAGAATCTTCAGAGAACTAGAAATAAGAAGGTGTCAAAGAACAGAGAACGTGGAGACTAATGAAAATTTACTTTGTATAGCACTTTGCTTTACTTTCCTGTTGGTGGAGATAACACATATTGCTGTTCCTATGAGAGATGCTGATGGAGGGCATTCAAACTCAAAAGTCAGCAGGATCTGATTGAAAGATTCAGTGGTGGCTACATGGAAAATAAAACGCGCACACACACACACACACGTAATGAACTGAAGTTTTGACATGAATGTTCGTTGATGTTTTATTTACATTAATAAGACAAAAGTGAAACAGCAAAAACGTATGTTGGGTTTGTTCATCAATGTAACAATGAGAGCAACTTCTTTGCTGAATTTTGCGGTAGTTTTTGAATATTCAAAGAATGCTTCCTTAGTTTTCTGTGCCATTCACAAGGTAATAGCTGTAGAAACACCACATCTGAAAGTTATATCTGCATCATTACCATGTATCCATTACTCTTTCAAGTCTAGATGATCAAAAACCAATAAATCCAGCCTGATGCATAGCACTTGTCAATTTTGGTAGCGTGAATACTCCCACCATGGCAGATTTCAGGCCATCGCGTGGTGTCCAGTTTAAAACTGGAGTTAGCTGCACGGACCCACTGTTAAATCTCCTTCCACTCTGCAGGTGTGAGACGCAAATAACCTCTATTTAATTTTAAATTCTCCTATTGGTAGCCCTTCTGAAAAATTATACAAATTGTGATGCAAATAAAACATGTAATTATGCACCTGGATATTAAGAAAAACTTTTTTTCCTTTCATAAGCAATGTATTTTAAATATAGTTGAGATCTTTATTATAACTGTAACCAATACCTTTTCCTCCAACTTGCATAAGTTTCTCTTTCTTGGTCATTTGAATACAGATCTCATTGAAATTCTCGATGCCGCGTCGTGAGCCTGCAAACTTTCCAGAGGTGCTTTGAAGACTCGCACCTCGTGCCCTCTTGACATTTCCAGGGAAACTGTGGCCATCGTCTCAGCAAAACAGTTTAAATATCTCATCCTCAGTTTTTAATTATTACTGAGGAAGAAAGCCTGGGGAGCGAGGAACTACTTTAAGTGTCCAACTTTACCCCAAAGCACTGCTAATTAGAGCGCCTCGTTAAATGACTGCTCTGAACACAGTGGGGATGGACGTAGGAGAGACCACCACAGACAAAAAGGAAAAAAAAAAAAACAAAAAGAATGAGCAGAGGCGGCTGGAGTGTGTTACCACCATGCCCAGTTCTGTCAGGTGGTGCAGAATTAGAATAAACATGGGGATTTACAATGGCTCATTTACATTTTAGAAAACCATTTCACATCGAAAACAGCATCTAAGAAGGTCGTGGCACCTGCGTGGGTTTCCCATATAACTGCTAAAGTTTGGCAATGTCTGCTATCCTGGACTGTCTGCATGTTTTAAAGTTCAGCACCTCCCCAGACCTGAGCCGTGTGTCAGGATTGCTAGGAAATGGCAGCAAGCCCAGGGCACAGCCTGGGCTGGCCCCATCATGGTTTGCTTGCATGTTCCACAGATCCGTCAGAATGACTGTGAAGCTGGGTTTCTCCAAGTTCAGTGACGTTTGAAAGAAAGATGCTGAGCGTCACAAAACGGTGGTGCTCCTCAGCATCCTGAGTAGAAGTGGGAGGTGACTCATGAAAACACTCCAGCCCGTGGGAACCCCCAATCTCCCTTGCCCGCCTTCCAGCGGACTGTCCAGAACATCAGGAACTGCAATGCAGGGTACAATGACAGTGGCACCAAGTGCGTCATGTGACCCTTCCTGTGAGTCACAGATGGGGAAACTGAGCCAGCTCATGGTCAGATAACGAAATCAGGAGTTTATTAGGAAGCTTGTCAGCCACCTTCCTGCCTCAGAAAGAAAGTCATTTTGAGGACATGACTCTATGGAAACGCCCAATTCTGGACACAATGAGAACACTGTTCTGGATTTCATAAGCACAAGCCCAGGGACATGATATTTCTATTCGCAGCTCACTGTCCCTCCAGGGGCTTTGGGGACACTTTTAAAAATCACACGCAATCTACAGGGGTCACAGATCTTACAGGGATCTTTTGGTTTTCATCATTTTATTTGTTTGTGTTTAAATAGGGGTGTTACCATGTGACACTGTCAAGGAATCGAAGACAAGGACCTCTGTATTGATTGCTGTGCACAGAGAAGGAGTTTAGTAAGGATGAAAATTCAGAGATGCCTGTATACAAGTCCCACCACACAGGTGTGGGCTCTACCTAGACAGAAAAAAGCATTTGGTCATGGTGCAAAAATGACTTTTCTGGACTTCTGTGTTACATACCAGCTGTTCTGCAGATCCATAGGGGTCTGTTTCTCCACATACCACCAGGACATCATTATGATGCCACACACTTCTCACCTGGCCTGGCTTCTCCTGAGGACACCATTATAATGAGTCTCCCTGCATGACTTTGCAAGGATTATTTTTTAAGAAGCTTAGAGTTCATTACAGACATTATCCTGCAAATTCTCCAGGCACCCAGAGAAGTATATTAATATATTTATTCCTCTTTTCCAAGCCACAGAGAAGAGCTTTGCCTGAGAAGGGGGTTTGTCTGTTGCCAGACTAATGCTCAATTCAGTTCCCAGTTAATTCAGCCTAAATAACCAATATGGGTGGGTGATCCCAACCAAAAACAAGATTTCTCTAGGTATTATGTTTTGGTCTGAGATTTCCAGAATTCTTTTCACTCCGCATTGCGTGTTTTTCATATGCAGATAACACATCGGTAATTCCTGATTCAGTGCCACTGCTTTATAGCTTGTAATCAGGCTAAATATTAGTTTTCTTTTTTGTTTCTTAAACTTTTATTGTAGGTTCAGGGGTACATGTGCAGGTGTGTTATACAGGGAAACTCCTGTCATGGGGGTTTGTTGTACAGATTATTTCATCACCCAGGTACTAAGCCTAGTACGCAAAAGTTATTTTTTCTGATTCTCTCCCTCCTCCCACCCTCCACCCTCAGGTAGGCCCCAGTGTGTGTTGTCCCCTCTTTGGGTTCATCTGTTCTCATCATTTAGCTTCGGCTTATAAGTGAGAACATGGAGTATTTGGTTTTCTGTTCCTCATTAGTTTGCTAAGGATAATAGCCCCCAGTTCCATCCATGTTCTTGCAAAGAACATGATCTCATTCTTTCTTATAACTGCATAGTATTCCATGGTGTATATGCACCACATTTTCTTTATTCAGTCTACCACTGATGGGCATTTAGGTTAATTCCATGTCTTTGCTATTGTGAATAGTGCAGTGATGGACATATATTTGCATGTATCTTTATAACAGAACAATTTATATTCCTTTGGGTATACACCCACTAATGGGATTTCTGGGTTGAATGGTAGTTCTTCTGTTTTTTAGCTCCCTGAGAAATCACCACACTGCCTTACACAAAGGTTGAACTAATTTACACTCCCACCAACAATGTATAAGCTCTGCAACCTAGCCAGAATCTGCTCTCTCTCTCTCTCTATATATATTTTTTGCCTTTTAATGATAGCCATTCTGACTGGTGTGAGATGGTATCTCACTGTGGTTTTGATGTGCATTTCTCTAATTATCAATAATATTAAACTTTTTCATATGCTTGTTGGCTGCATGCATGTCTTCTTTTGAAAAGTGTTTGTTTATGTCCTTTGCCCCCTTCTAATGACGTTGGCTGATTTTTGCTTGTTAATTTGTTCAAGTTCCTTATAGATGCAGAATATTAGACCTTTGTCAGGTGTATAGTTTGCAAATATTTTCTCCCATTCTGTAGAGTGTCTGTTTACTCTGTTGATACTTTATTTTGCTGTGCAGAAGCTCTTAAGCTTAATTAGATCTCAATTTTTAATTTTTGCTTTTGTTGCAATTGCTCGTGGCATCCTCATGATAAAATCTTTCCCAGTTCTTATGTTTAGAATGGTATTACATAGGTTGTCTTCCAAGGTTTTTATAATTTTGGGTTGTATGTTTAAGTCTTTAATTCATCCTAAGTTAATTTTTGTATATGATGTAAGGGAGGGGCCGAGTTTTAATCTTCTGTATATGACTAGCTACATATGCCAGCACCATTTATTGAATAGGGAATCTTTTTCCCACTACTTGTTTTTGTCAGATTTGTAGAAGATCAGATAGTAGTAGTTGGGCAGTCTTATTTCTGGGTTCTTTATTCTGTTCCATTGGTCTCTGTATCTGTTTTTGTACCAGTACCATGCTGTTTTGGTTAATATAGCCTTGTAGTATAGTTTGAAGTCAGATGCTGTGATACTTCCAGCTTTGTTCTTTTGCTTAGGATTGCCTTGGATATTTGGGCTCTTTTTTGGTTCCGTATGAATCTTAAAATAGTTTGTTTCTAGTTCTGTGAAGAATGTCATTGGTAGTTTGATAGGAATAGCATTGAATCTGTCAATTGCTTTGAGCAGATGGCCATTTTAATGATATAGATTCTTCCTATTCTTGAACATAGAATGTTTTTCTATTTGTTTTTTTCATGTCCAGTTTCTTTAGACAATGTTTTGTAATTCTTATTGTAGAGATCTTTAACCTCCCTGTTTAGCTGTATTCCTTGGTATTTTATTTTCTGTGGCAGTTGTGAATGGGATTGAATGTCTGATTTGCCTCTTGGCTTGGCTGTTTCTGGTATATAGGAATGCTACTGATTTTGTATGTTGACTTTGTATCCTAAAACTTTGCTGAAGTTGTTTATCAGCTGAAGATACTTTGGGCCAATGTTATGGGGTTTTCTAGGTTTAGAGTCATGTTGTCTGCAAACGAGGATTGTTTGATTTCCTTTCTTCGTATTTAGATGTCCTTTATTTCTTTCTCTTGCCTAATTTCTATAGCCAGGTCTCTCAGTACTTTGCTGAATAGGAATGGTGAGAGGAGGAATACTTGTCTTGTGCTAGTTTTCAAGGGAAGTGCTTCCAGCTTTTGTTCATTCAGTATAATGTTGGCTGTGGGTTTGTCATAGATGACACTTCGTATTTTGAGGTATATTTATTCAATGCCTAGACAGGACAGATCACTGAGACAAGAAATTAGCATACATATTCAGTATCTGAATTGAGAGTTTTTAACATGAAGTGATGTTAAATTTTATTGAAAATTTTTTCTGCATCTATTGAGATGATTATGTAATTTTTGTCTTCAGTTCTGTTTATGTGATGAATCATATTTATTGATTTGCATATATGTTGAACCAACCTTGCAACCCAGGGATAAAGTCTACTTTAGCATGGTAGATTAGTTTTTTTGATGTGCTGCTAGATTCTGTTTGCAAATATTTTGCTGAGGATTTTTGCATCAATGTTCATTAAGGATATTGGTCTGAAGATTTCTTTTTTTGTTGTGTCTCTGCTAGTTTTTTTTTTCTTTATCAGGATGATGCTGGTCTCATAAAATGAATTGGGAAGGAGTCCCTCATCCTCAATTTTTAAAAAATAGTTTCAGTTGAAATGGTACCATCTCTTCTTTATACATCTGGTAGAATTTGGCTATGAATTTTTCTAGTCCTGAGCTATTTTTGGTTGGTAGGATATTTATTACTGATTGAATTTTAGAACTTGTGATCAGTCTGTTCAGAGAATCAATTTCTTCCTGGTTCAGTCTTGGGAAGGCGTGTGTTTCTAGGAATTTATTCATTTCTTCTATTCTTCTAGGTTTTCTAGTTTGTGTGCATATAGGTTTTCATAGCAGTATTTGATGGTTGTTTGTATGTCTGTCGGGTTGGTGGTAACATCCCCTTTGTCATTTCTTTTCTTTTCTTCTTCTTTTTTTTTTTTTTGAGACAGAGTCTTGCTCTGTCACCCAGGCTGGAGTGCAACGATGTGATCTCTGCTCACTGTTATCTCTGCCTCCCGGGTTCAAGCGAGAAGCTGCGATTACAGGCACCTGCCAGCACACCTGTCTTATTGCTTTGTATTTTTAGTAGAGATGGAGTTTCACCATGTTGGCCAGGCTGGTCTCGAACTCCTGACCTGAGGTGATCCACCTGCCTTGGTCTCCCAAAGTGCTGGGATTATAGGCATGAGCCATGGCGCCTGGCCCTTTTTGTCATTTTGAATTGTGTATGTGGACTTCTTTCTCTTCTTATTAGTCTAGCTAATGGCATATCTTATTGATTCTTTTTTCAAACAAACAACTGGATTCATCAATCTTTTGAATTGTTTTTTGTGTGTCAGTCTCCTTCAGTTGGGATTGGTTTGCTCTTGCTTCTCTATTTCTTTTAGTTGTGATGTTAAATTGTTAATTTGAGATTTTTCTAACTTTTTGATGTGGCTTTTAGTGCTATAAATTTCCTCTTCACCCCGCAATGGCTGTGTTCCAAAGATTCTGTGTTGCAAAGGTACTTTTGTATCTTTTTTCTCATTAGTTTCAAACAACGTAATTTCTTCCTTAATTTCATTATTTTCTTTAATTTCACTATTCAAAAGTCATCCAGGAACAGATTGTTTAATTTCCATGTAATTGCATGGTTTTTAGCAATTTTTTTCAGTCTAGTCTTGATTTCTTTTTTTATTGTGCTATTGTCCAAGAGTGTGTTTAGTATGATTTTGGCTCTTTTACATTTGCTGAGGATTGTTTTGTCTGATTGTGTGGGTGATTTTAGAGTACATGTCATGTGGAGTGTGAAGAATGTCTATTCTGTTGTTTTTGGATAAAGAGTTCTGTAGAAGTCTATTAGATCTATTTGGTCCAATGTTGAATTCAGATACTAAATATGTATGTTAATTTCTTGCCTCAGTGATCTGTCCTGTCAGTGGAGTGTTGAAGTTTCCCGCTATTATTGTGTGGGAGTCTAAGTCTTTTTGTAGGTTTCTAAGGATTTGCTTTATGAATCTTGGTGCTCTTGTGTTGGGTGCATGTATATTTAGAATATTTAACTCTTCTTATTGAATTGAACACTTTACCATTACATAATGCCCATTTTTGTCTTTTTTGATCTTTGTTGGTTTAAAGTCTGTTTGGTCTGAAATTAGGATTGCAATATCTGTTTTTTTTCTGATTTCCATTTGCTTCGTAGATTTTCCACCATCCCTTTATTTTGAGGCTATGGGTGTCATTGCATGTGAGATGGGTCTTTTCAAGACAGTATACCACTGGGTCTTGCTTTTCATCCAGCTTGCCACTCTTTGCCTTTAAAATGGGGTATTTAGCACATTCACATTCAAGATTAGTATTTATATGTGCGGATCTGATTCTGTCATTGTGCTGTTAGTGGGTTATTTTGCTGGCTTGTGTATGTTGTTCCTTTATGGCATCACTGGTCTGTGTACTTAAATGTGTTTTTGTATTCGCTGGTAATCGTCTCTCTCTTTTCCACATTTAGAGCTCTTTTCAAGATCTCTTGTAAGATGGGTCTGGTGGTAACAAAAACCCCTAGCATTTGCTTATCTGAAAAGTATCTCATTTCTCCTTCACTAAGGAAGCTTAGTTTGACTGGATATGAAATTCTTGGCTGAAGTTTTTTTTTCTTGAAGAATGATGAATATAGGCCCTCAATCTCCTGTGATTTGTAAGGTTTCTGCTGAGAGGTCTGCTGTTAGCCTGATGGGGTTTCCTTGTAGGTGACCTGCCCTTTCTCTCTAGCTGCCTTTAACACTCTTTCATTTTGAACTTGGAAAATCTGCTGATTACGTGTCTTGGGGATATTTTCTTGTGTAGAATCTTGCAGGGTTTATCTGTGTTTCCTGAGTTTGACTGTTTGCTTCTCTAACAAGGTTGGGGAAGTTTTCATGGATGTTATCCTGAAATTTGTTTTACAAGTTGTTTGCTTACTCCTCATTCTTTTCAGGGATGCCAGTGATTCATAGATTTGGCCTTTTTACATGATCTAATATTTCTCAGAGGTTTTGTTCATTCAATTTTATTCTTTTTTTCTTTATTTTTGTCTGTTTTATTTTAGAGAGTAGTCTTCAAGTTCTGAGATTCTTTCTTTAGCTTGGTCTAATCTGCTGTTAATACTTTTGATTGTATTGTGAAATCCTTCTAGTGGGTTTTTCAGTGTTATCAGATAAATTAGGTTATTTTTTCTACTGGCTATTTCATCTGTTTGCTCCTGTATCATTTTATGGTGATTTTTAGTTTCCGTGGATTGGATTTTGCCATTCTCCTGAATCTAGATAATCTTTATTCCTATGCATATTCTGAATTCTATTTCTGTCATTTCAGCCAACTCAGTCTGGTTAAGAACCCTTATTGCAAAGCTAGTGTGATCATCTGGAGAATGTAAGACGCTCTGGCCCTTTGAGTTGCCAGAGTTCTTGCATTGGTTCTTTCTCATCTCTGTGTGTAGGTAAGCCTTTAACCACTGAGTTGCCTCTGATTGTAGTAACCGGGGTGGGGGGAATGGGGGGGCAGGGTGGTTGTGCTGAAGTCTCAGGTTGGGTGGCCCTGACCAGTGAGGAGAACTGAACACCAGGACCTGTGTGGAGAACAGTCTGGCCACTTTTCCGTGAGGTAGGTACTCTGTGCTTGGGGTCTGAACCAGACCCTGGTCCCTGCAGACTCTCCAGAGCTTGGCAACAGCAAAGGCGAGAAGTGTGAGATAGCAAAGATGGCAACAGTTCCCTTCCTCTGAGAGTTCTGCCTCAGTGAGTTGCAGAGCTGCTATAGACTCAATGACCTCAGCAGGGGGTAGCTGAAGACCCAAGTTTGCAGGACCTGCCCAGTGAGGAGATACAGGATCAGGGATCTATGTATTAGTAGGGCTGCTGCAGTATGCTAGGAGTCTGCTCCATTCCCTAGTCACCCCAGATTTTCCAGCATCTGAAGGTATCAACAATGAAGGCTGCAATACAGCAAAGATGGCAGCCTGCCCCTTCCACTGGGAGTTCCATCCTGGGGAGGTGTGGACCTGTTGCTGACCTAAACACACTGACAGGGGTGGTTGTAGACTTCAGGCAGGTGACTCCACCCAGTGAAAAGAAATGAGATCCAAGACCTGGGTGAAAAAGCAGTCTGGCTACTTCTTTGTAGAGCTACTGTGCTGTGCCAGGGGACCGCTCCAGTTCTTAGTCACCTCAGACTCCTTAGACCCTGAAGGCAACAACAGCTAAAGCTATGAAACAGCAAAGATGGTGACCCATCCCCTCCCTTGAAAGCTCTGCCCCAGGAAGGCTCAGAACCACTGCCAGCTGGAAAACACTGGCAAGGGTAGCTGGTGACCCTGATTGGGAAGTCCTGTCCATTGAGGAAAAATGGGGTCAGGGGTTCACATAAAACCAGCAGTCTGGCTGCTTTTTTGTAGGGTGGCTGCACTGAAATGGCTAATTGCTTTGAAACAGCATAGATGGTGCCCCAGCCCTTCCTCTGGGAGCTCCATCTCAGGGAGGTGTGACACTGCTACTGGTGGCTGGTTGGATTTCCAGGCCAGTAGGTCTTATTCTGCAAGGTGTCGTGGAAGTAGGGTCTGCAGACCATTGTTGCTCAGCCCTTTTCTTAAGGGTACGTATGGGGGTCTAACTTCACACTTTGCTGGAATTGCAGCTGCTTTTGCTGGGAAGTCCAGGTATCTAAAACTCCTGGGCTCTGCATGTGCCTGGGTGGACGCCCTACTAAGACTTCATGTAGCTGTGCATGTCGGACTGCAAGCCCTGGTGGAGTGAGTTCATAAAGAAATCTCCTAACCCAAGGGTTGCAAAGATCTGTGAGAGAAGCATGGGTCCTCCGGGGTCACTCACTCACTCATCGCTCCCCTGGGCAGGGGAGACTCCCCTGGCTGTCATTCCTGGGTGGGTAGTCATTCTGTCTTACTTTTCTCTGCTCTCCACAGGTGGAGTTATTTCCTTGATGCATCCTGATACATGCATCTGGATGTTTCAGTTGAAGGTGATGTATTTACTTGCTCCTTCTATTTGTCTCCATGTCAGCGGCACACACTGGCAAAGCCTCGTTTAAGAGTGAAGACCTCATTCACAAATCAAGTCATTGTAAAACAAGTGACACTGAATGAAATACTAGAGATACATAATTGAATGTCAACCTGAAAAAAGAAAAAGAAAGGCTTAGAGAATACCTCTGAGGCTCCGAATTGCTGCAATACAGTATCTAAAACCTTCAAATATAACAAAAAAATTACAAGATATCCTACAAAACTGGAAAATGAAACTCACACTAAGGACAAAAAGCAGTCAATATCAACTGGCTCTGAATGAAACCACAAAATTCCTTGCATAGCAAAAAGAATCTTGAGAAAAAGAACAAAGCTGGAAGCATTACACTACTTGGTTTCAAAATATACTACAAAACTACAATAAACAAAACAGTTTGG